>NW_027225534.1:8012140-9345831 GCF_041296235.1 Equus asinus
AAGCCAACCGGGAACGTCACATACAAAGGCCTGTGAAACGCAGCTTCTTGACAGGCCTTATCTGGCTGAGGTAGAACTTGTGCTCTGGGTGTGCTACTTTGGCCTAGAGCTGCCAGGCACAAAGGCTGCTTTGTTTCCAAAGGGGGAGAGAGGCCCCAAATCATGTTGCTTCCAGCTGTTTTTGAAGCTAAGAAACAACTCGCTCTGCCAGGTACTCTTACAGCCTTCCGGGAACACCTCTTACGAAGGCCTGTGAAAAGCAGTTTCTTGGCAGGCCTGATCTGGCTGAGGTAGAACTTCTGCTCTGGGTGTGCTCCATTGGCCTAGAGCTGAAAGGCCCAAAGGGCTGCCTTGTTTCCAAAGGGGGAGAGAGGCCCCAAAGCATCTTGCTTCCACCTCTTGGGAAGCTAAGAAACAACTGGCTGTGCCCAGTGCTCTTATAGCCTAAGAGAACATCTCTTATCAAGGCCTGTGAAACGCACTGTCTAGGCAGGCCTGATCTGGAAGAAGTAGAACTTCGGCTCTGGTTGTGCTCCATTGCCCTAGAGCTGCCAGACCCAACGTGCTGCCTTGTTTCCAAAGGGGCAGAGAGGCCCCAAAGCGTCTTGCTTCCAGCTGTTTGGGAAACAAGGAAACAACTGGCTCTGCACCGTGCTCTCACAGCCTACCGGGAACGTCACATACAAAGGCCTCTGAAACGCAGTTCCTTGGCAGGCCTGATCTGGCTGAAGTAGGACTTCTGCTCTGGGTGTGCTCCATTGGCCTAGAGCTGAAAGGCCCAAAGGTCGCCCTTGTTGGCAAAGGGGCAGGGAGCCCCCAAAGCATCTTGCTTCCAGCTCTTTGGGAAGCTAAGAAACAAATGGCTCTGCCCAGTGCTCTAACAGAGTACCGGGAACATCTCTTACCAAAGCCTTTGAAACGCAGTTTCTTGGCAGGCCTTATCTGGCTGAGGTAGAACTTCTGCTCTGGGTGTGCTCCATTGGCCTAGAGCTGCCTGGCCCAAAGGTCGGCCTTGTTTGCAAAGGGGATGAGAGGCCCCAAAGCATCTTGCTTCCAGCTCTTCGGGAAGCTAAGAAACATCTGGCGTTGCCCAGTGCTCTTACAGCCTACCGGGAACATCTCTTACCAAGGCCTGTGAAACGCAGTTTGTTGGTGGCCTGAACTGGCCCAAGTAGAACTTCTGCTCTGGGTGTGCTCCACTGGCGTAGAGCTACCTGCCCCAAAGGGCTGCCTTGAGTCCAAAGTGAGAGAGTGGCACCAAAGCTTCTCGCTTCCAGCTCTTCGGGAAGCTAAGAAACATCTGGCGTTGCCCAGTGCTCTTACAGCCTACCGGGAACATCTCTTACCAAGGCCTGTGAAACGCCATTTCCTGGCAGGCCTGATTTGGCTGAAGTAGAACTTCTGCTCTGGGTGTGCTCCATTGCCCTAGAGCTGCCAGGCCCAAGGTGCTGCCTTGTTTCCAAAGGGGCAGAGAGGCCCCAAAGCATCTTGCTTCCAGCTCTCTGGGAAGCTAAGAACCAACTCGCTCTGCCCCGTGCTCTTACAGCCTACCGGGAACATGTCTTTGAAAGGCCTGTGAAACGCAGTTTCTTGGCAGGCCTCATCTGGCTGAAGTAGAACTCCGGCTCTGGGTGTGCTCCACTGCCCTAGAGCTGCCAGGCCCAAAGTGCTGCCCTGTTTCCAAGGGGCAGAGAGGCCCAAAGCATCTTGCTTCCCGGTCTTTGCGAAGCTAAGACACAACTGGCTCTGCCCAGTGCTCTTACACCTACCGGGAACATCTCTTACCAAGGCCTGTCAAACGCTGTTTCTTTGCAGGCCTGATCAGGCTGTAGTAGAACTCCTGCTCTGCGTGTGCTCCATTGGCCTAGAGCTTCCCGACCCAAAAGGCTGCCTTGTTCCCAAACGGGCAGAGGGGTCCCAAGCATCTTGCTTCCAGCTTTTCAGGAAGGTAAGAAACAACTGGCTCTGCCCAGTGCTCTTACAGCCTACCGGGAACATCTCTTACCAAGGCCTGTGAAATGCAGTTTCCTGGCAGGCCTGATCTGGCTGAAGTAGAACTTCTGCTCTGGGTGTGCTCCATTGCCCTAGAGCTGCCAGGCCTAAAGGGCTGCCTTGTTTCCAAAGACGGAGAGTGGACCCAAAGCATCTTGCTCCCAGCTCTTCGGGAAGCTAAGAAACAGCTGGCTCTGCCCAGTGCTCTTACAGCCTAAGAGAACATCTCTTTGAAAGGCCTGTGAAACGCAGTTTCTTGGCAGGCCTGACCTGGCTGAAGTAGAACTTCTGTTCTGGTTGTGCTACATAGGCCTAGAGCTACCAGGACCTAAAGGCTGCCTTGTTTCCAAAGGGTGAGAGAGGCCCCAAAGCATCTTGCCTCCAGCACTTTGGGAAGCTAAAAAACAACTGGTTCTGCCCAGTGCTCTCACAGCCTACCGTGAACATCTCTTACCAAGGGCTGTGAAACGCAGTTTCTGGGCAGGACTGATCTGCCTGAAGTAGAACTTCTGCTGTGGGTGTGCTCCATTGGCCTAGAGCTGCCAGGCCCAAACGGCTGCCTTGTGTCCAAAGGGAGAGAGAGGCCCCAAAGCATCTTGCTTCCAGCTCTGTGGGAAGCTAAAGCAACTGGCTCTCCACAGTGCTCTCACAGCCTACCGGGAACATCTCTTACCAAGGCCTGTGAAACGCAGTTTCTTGGCAGGCCTGATCTGGCTGAAGTAGAACTCCTGCTCTGGGCGTGCTACTTTGGCCTAGAGCTGCCAGGCCCAAAGGGCCGCCTTGTTTCCAAAGGGGCTGAGAGTCCCCAAAGCATCTTGCTTCCAAATCTTTGGGAAGCTAAGAAACAACTGGCTCTGCACAGTGCTCTCACAGCCTACCGGCAACGTGACAGAGAAAGGCCTGTGAGACGCAGTTTCTTGGAAGGCCTGATCTGGCTGAGGTAGAACTTGTGCTCTGGGTGTGCTACTTTGGCCTAGAGCTGCCAGGCACAAAGGCTGCTTTGTTTCCAAAGGGGGAGAGAGGCCCCAAATCATGTTGCTTCCAGCTGTTTTTGAAGCTAAGAAACAACTCGCTCTGCCAGGTACTCTTACAGCCTTCCGGGAACACCTCTTACGAAGGCCTGTGAAAAGCAGTTTCTTGGCAGGCCTGATCTGGCTGAGGTAGAACTTCTGCTCTGGGTGTGCTCCATTGCCCTAGAGCTGAAAGGCCCAAAGGGCTGCCTTGTTTCCAAAGGGGGAGAGAGGCCCCAAAGCATCTTGCTTCCACCTCTTGGGAAGCTAAGAAACAACTGGCTGTGCCCAGTGCTCTTATAGCCTAAGAGAACATCTCTTATCAAGGCCTGTGAAACGCACTGTCTAGGCAGGCCTGATCTGGAAGAAGCGGAACTTCGGCTCTGGTTGTGCTCCATTGCCCTAGAGCTGCCAGACCCAACGTGCTGCCTTGTTTCCAAAGGGGCAGAGAGGCCCCAAAGCGTCTTGCTTCCAGCTGTTTGGGAAACAAGGAAACAACTGGCTCTGCACCGTGCTCTCACAGCCTACCGGGAACGTCACATACAAAGGCCTCTGAAACGCAGTTCCTTGGCAGGCCTGATCTGGCTGAAGTAGGACTTCTGCTCTGGGTGTGCTCCATTGGCCTAGAGCTGAAAGGCCCAAAGGTCGCCCTTGTTGGCAAAGGGGCAGGGAGCCCCCAAAGCATCTTGCTTCCAGCTCTTTGGGAAGCTAAGAAACAAATGGCTCTGCCCAGTGCTCTAACAGAGTACCGGGAACATCTCTTACCAAAGCCTTTGAAACGCAGTTTCTTGGCAGGCCTTATCTGGCTGAGGTAGAACTTCTGCTCTGGGTGTGCTCCATTGGCCTAGAGCTGCCTGGCCCAAAGGTCGGCCTTGTTTGCAAAGGGGATGAGAGGCCCCAAAGCATCTTGCTTCCAGCTCTTCGGGAAGCTAAGAAACATCTGGCGTTGCCCAGTGCTCTTACAGCCTACCGGGAACATCTCTTACCAAGGCCTGTGAAACGCAGTTTGTTGGTGGCCTGAACGGGCCGAAGTAGAGCTTCTGCTCAGGGTGTGCTCCATTGGCCTAGAGCTGCCTGGCCCATAGGGCCGCCTTGTTTGCAAAGGGGATGAGAGGCCCCAAAGCATCTTGCTTCCAGCTCTTCGGGAAGCTAAGAAACATCTGGCGTTGCCCAGTGCTCTTAAAGCCTACCGGGAACATCTCTTACCAAGGCCTGTGAAACGCAGTTTGTTGGTGGCCTGAACTGGCCCAAGTAGAACTTCTGCTCTGGGTGTGCTCCACTGGGCTAGAGCTACCTGCCCCAAAGGGCTGCCTTGAGTCCAAAGTGAGAGAGTGGCACCAAAGCTTCTTGCTTCCAGCTCTTCGGGAAGCTAAGAAACATCTGGCGTTGCCCAGTGCTCTTACAGCCTACCGGGAACATCTCTTACCAAGGCCTGTGAAACGCCGTTTCCTGGCAGTCCTGATTTGGCTGAAGTAGAACTTCTGCTCTGGGTGTGCTCCATTGCCCTAGAGCTGCCAGGCCCAAGGTGCTGCCTTGTTTCCAAAGGGGCAGAGAGTCCCCAAAGCATCTTGCTTCCAAATCTTTGGGAAGCTAAGAAACAACTGGCTCTGCACAGTGCTCTCACAGCCTACCGGCAACGTGACAGAGAAAGGCCTGTGAGACGCAGTTTCTTGGAAGGCCTGATCTGGCTGAGGTAGAACTTCTGCTCTGGGTGTACTCCATTGGCCTAGGGCTGCCAGGCCCAAAGGGCTGCCTTTATTTCCAAAGTGTGAGAGAGGCCCCAAAGCATCTTGCTTCCTGCTCTCTGGGAAGCTAAAACAACTGGCTCTGCACAGTGCTCTCAAAGCCAACCGGGAACGTCACATACAAAGGCCTGTGAAACGCAGCTTCTTGACAGGCCTTATCTGGCTGAGGTAGAACTTGTGCTCTGGGTGTGCTACTTTGGCCTAGAGCTGCCAGGCACAAAGGCTGCTTTGTTTCCAAAGGGGGAGAGAGGCCCCAAATCATGTTGCTTCCAGCTGTTTTTGAAGCTAAGAAACAACTCGCTCTGCCAGGTACTCTTACAGCCTTCCGGGAACACCTCTTACGAAGGCCTGTGAAAAGCAGTTTCTTGGCAGGCCTGATCGGGCTGAGGTAGAACTTCTGCTCTGGGTGTGCTCCATTGCCCTAGAGCTGAAAGGCCCAAAGGGCTGCCTTGTTTCCAAAGGGGGAGAGAGGCCCCAAAGCATCTTGCTTCCAGCTCTTCGGGAAGCTAAGAAACATCTGGCGTTGCCCAGTGCTCTTACAGCCTACCGGGAACATCTCTTACCAAGGCCTGTGAAACGCAGTTTGTTGGTGGCCTGAACTGGCCGAAGTAGAGCTTCTGCTCTGGGTGTGCTCCATTGGCCTAGAGCTGCCTGGCCCATAGGGCCGCCTTGTTTGCAATGGGATGAGAGGCCCCAAAGCATCTTGCTTCCAGCTCTTCGGGAAGCTAAGAAACATCTGGCGTTGCCCAGTGCTCTTACAGCCTACCGGGAACATCTCTTACCAAGGCCTGTGAAACGCAGTTTGTTGGTGGCCTGAACTGGCCGAAGTAGAACGTCTGCTGCGTGTGCTCCACTGGCCTAGAGCTACCTGCCCCAAAGGGCTGCCTTGATTCCAAAGTGAGAGAGTGGCACCAAAGCATCTTGCTTCCAGCTCTTCGGGAAGCTAAGAAACATCTGGCGTTGCCCAGTGCTCTTACAGCCTACCGGGAACATCTCTTACCAAGGCCTGTGAAACGCCGTTTCCTGGCAGGCCTGATTTGGCTGAAGTAGAACTTCTGCTCTGGGTGTGCTCCATTGCCCTAGAGCTGCCAGGCCCAAGGTGCTGCCTTGTTTCCAAAGGGGCAGAGAGGCCCCAAAGCATCTTGCTTCCAGCTCTCTGGGAAGCTAAGAACCAACTCGCTCTGCCCCGTGCTCTTACAGCCTACCGGGAACATGTCTTTGAAAGGCCTGTGAAACACAGTTTCTTGGCAGGCCTCATCTGGCTGAAGTAGAACTCCGGCTCTGGGTGTGCTCCATTGCCCTAGAGCTGCCAGGCCCAAAGTGCTGCCCTGTTTCCAAGGGGCAGAGAGGCCCAAAGCATCTTGCTTCCCGGTCTTTGCGAAGCTAAGACACAACTGGCTCTGCCCAGTGCTCTTACACCTACCGCGAACATCTCTTACCAAGGCCTGTCAAACGCTCTTTCTTTGCAGGCCTGATCAGGCTGAAGTAGAACTCCTGCTCTGCGTGTGCTCCATTGGCCTAGAGCTTCCCGACCCAAAAGGCTGCCTTGTTCCCAAACGGGCAGAGGGGTCCCAAGCATCTTGCTTCCAGCTTTTCAGGAAGGTAAGAAACAACTGGCTCTGCCCAGTGCTCTTACAGCCTACCGGGAACATCTCTTACCAAGGCCTGTGAAACGCAGTTTCCTGGCAGGCCTGATCTGGCTGAAGTAGAACTTCTGCTCTGGGTGTGCTCCATTGCCCTAGAGCTGCCAGGCCCAAAGGGCTGCCTTGTTTCCAAAGACGGAGAGTGGACCCAAAGCATCTTGCTCCCAGCTCTTCGGGAAGCTAAGAAACAGCTGGCTCTGCCCAGTGCTCTTACAGCCTAAGAGAACATCTCTTTGAAAGGCCTGTGAAACGCAGTTTCTTGGCAGGCCTGACCTGGCTGAAGAAGAACTTCTGTTCTGGTTGTGCTACATAGGCCTAGAGCTACCAGGACCTAAGGGCTGCCTTGTTTCCAAAGGGTGAGAGAGGCCCCAAAGCATCTTGCCTCCAGCACTTTGGGAAGCTAAAAAACAACTGGTTCTGCCCAGTGCTCTCACAGCCTACCGTGAACATCTCTTACCAAGGGCTGTGAAACGCAGTTTCTGGGCAGGACTGATCTGCCTGAAGTAGAACTTCTGCTGTGGGTGTGCTCCATTGGCCTAGAGCTGCCAGGCCCAAACGGCTGCCTTGTGTCCAAAGGGAGAGAGAGGCCCCAAGGCATCTTGCTTCCAGCTCTGTGGGAAGCTAAAGCAACTGGCTCTCCACAGTGCTCTCACAGCCTACCGGGAACATCTCTTACCAAGGCCTGTGAAACGCAGTTTCTTGGCAGGCCTGATCTGGCTGAAGTAGAACTCCTGCTCTGGGCGTGCTACTTTGGCCAAGAGCTGCCAGGCCCAAAGGGCCGCCTTGTTTCCAAAGGGGCTGAGAGTCCCCAAAGCATCTTGCTTCCAAATCTTTGGGAAGCTAAGAAACAACTGGCTCTGCACAGTGCTCTCACAGCCTACCGGCAACGTGACAGAGAAAGGCCTGTGAGACGCAGTTTCTTGGAAGGCCTGATCTGGCTGAGGTAGAACTTCTGCTCTGGGTGTACTCCATTGGCCTAGGGCTGCCAGGCCCAAAGGGCTGCCTTTATTTCCAAAGTGTGAGAGAGGCCCCAAAGCATCTTGCTTCCTGCTCTCTGGGAAGCTAAAACAATTGGCTCTGCACAGTGCTCTCAAAGCCAACCGGGAACGTCACATACAAAGGCCTGTGAAACGCAGCTTCTTGACAGGCCTTATCTGGCTGAGGTAGAACTTGTGCTCTGGGTGTGCTACTTTGGCCTAGAGCTGCCAGGCACAAAGGCTGCTTTGTTTCCAAAGGGGGAGAGAGGCCCCAAATCATGTTGCTTCCAGCTGTTTTTGAAGCTAAGAAACAACTCGCTCTGCCAGGTACTCTTACAGCCTTCCGGGAACACCTCTTACGAAGGCCTGTGAAAAGCAGTTTCTTGGCAGGCCTGATCTGGCTGAGGTAGAACTTCTGCTCTGGGTGTGCTCCATTGCCCTAGAGCTGAAAGGCCCAAAGGGCTGCCTTGTTTCCAAAGGGGGAGAGAGGCCCCAAAGCATCTTGCTTCCACCTCTTGGGAAGCTAAGAAACAACTGGCTGTGCCCAGTGCTCTTATAGCCTAAGAGAACATCTCTTATCAAGGCCTGGGAAACGCACTGTCTAGGCAGGCCTGATCTGGAAGAAGTAGAACTTCGGCTCTGGTTGTGCTCCATTGCCCTAGAGCTGCCAGACCCAACGTGCTGCCTTGTTTCCAAAGGGGCAGAGAGGCCCCAAAGCGTCTTGCTTCCAGCTGTTTGGGAAACAAGGAAACAACTGGCTCTGCACCGTGCTCTCACAGCCTACCGGGAACGTCACATACAAAGGCCTCTGAAACGCAGTTCCTTGGCAGGCCTGATCTGGCTGAAGTAGGACTTCTGCTCTGGGTGTGCTCCATTGGCCTAGAGCTGAAAGGCCCAAAGGTCGCCCTTGTTGGCAAAGGGGCAGGGAGCCCCCAAAGCATCTTGCTTCCAGCTCTTTGGGAAGCTAAGAAACAAATGGCTCTGCCCAGTGCTCTAACAGAGTACCGGGAACATCTCTTACCAAAGCCTTTGAAACACAGTTTCTTGGCAGGCCTTATCTGGCTGAGGTAGAACTTCTGCTCTGGGTGTGCTCCATTGGCCTAGAGCTGCCTGGCCCAAAGGTCGGCCTTGTTTGCAAAGGGGATGAGAGGCCCCAAAGCATCTTGCTTCCAGCTCTTCGGGAAGCTAAGAAACATCTGGCGTTGCCCAGTGCTCTTACAGCCTACCGGGAACATCTCTTACCAAGGCCTGTGAAACGCAGTTTGTTGGTGGCCTGAACTGGCCCAAGTAGAACTTCTGCTCTGGGTGTGCTCCACTGGGCTAGAGCTACCTGCCCCAAAGGGCTGCCTTGAGTCCAAAGTGAGAGAGTGGCACCAAAGCTTCTTGCTTCCAGCTCTTCGGGAAGCTAAGAAACATCTGGCGTTGCCCAGTGCTCTTACAGCCTACCGGGAACATCTCTTACCAAGGCCTGTGAAACGCCGTTTCCTGGCAGTCCTGATTTGGCTGAAGTAGAACTTCTGCTCTGGGTGTGCTCCATTGCCCTAGAGCTGCCAGGCCCAAGGTGCTGCCTTGTTTCCAAAGGGGCAGAGAGTCCCCAAAGCATCTTGCTTCCAAATCTTTGGGAAGCTAAGAAACAACTGGCTCTGCACAGTGCTCTCACAGCCTACCGGCAACGTGACAGAGAAAGGCCTGTGAGACGCAGTTTCTTGGAAGGCCTGATCTGGCTGAGGTAGAACTTCTGCTCTGGGTGTACTCCATTGGCCTAGGGCTGCCAGGCCCAAAGGGCTGCCTTTATTTCCAAAGTGTGAGAGAGGCCCCAAAGCATCTTGCTTCCTGCTCTCTGGGAAGCTAAAACAACTGGCTCTGCACAGTGCTCTCAAAGCCAACCGGGAACGTCACATACAAAGGCCTGTGAAACGCAGCTTCTTGACAGGCCTTATCTGGCTGAGGTAGAACTTGTGGTCTGGGTGTGCTACTTTGGCCTAGAGCTGCCAGGCACAAAGGCTGCTTTGTTTCCAAAGGGGGAGAGAGGCCCCAAATCATGTTGCTTCCAGCTGTTTTTGAAGCTAAGAAACAACTCGCTCTGCCAGGTACTCTTACAGCCTTCCGGGAACACCTCTTACGAAGGCCTGTGAAAAGCAGTTTCTTGGCAGGCCTGATCTGGCTGAGGTAGAACTTCTGCTCTGGGTGTGCTCCATTGCCCTAGAGCTGAAAGGCCCAAAGGGCTGCCTTGTTTCCAAAGGGGGAGAGAGGCCCCAAAGCATCTTGCTTCCAGCTCTTCGGGAAGCTAAGAAACATCTGGCGTTGCCCAGTGCTCTTACAGCCTACCGGGAACATCTCTTACCAAGGCCTGTGAAACGCAGTTTGTTGGTGGCCTGAACTGGCCGAAGTAGAGCTTCTGCTCTGGGTGTGCTCCATTGGCCTAGAGCTGCCTGGCCCATAGGGCCGCCTTGTTTGCAATGGGATGAGAGGCCCCAAAGCATCTTGCTTCCAGCTCTTCGGGAAGCTAAGAAACATCTGGCGTTGCCCAGTGCTCTTACAGCCTACCGGGAACATCTCTTACCAAGGCCTGTGAAACGCAGTTTGTTGGTGGCCTGAACTGGCCGAAGTAGAACGTCTGCTGCGTGTGCTCCACTGGCCTAGAGCTACCTGCCCCAAAGGGCTGCCTTGATTCCAAAGTGAGAGAGTGGCACCAAAGCATCTTGCTTCCAGCTCTTCGGGAAGCTAAGAAACATCTGGCGTTGCCCAGTGCTCTTACAGCCTACCGGGAACATCTCTTACCAAGGCCTGTGAAACGCCGTTTCCTGGCAGGCCTGATTTGGCTGAAGTAGAACTTCTGCTCTGGGTGTGCTCCATTGCCCTAGAGCTGCCAGGCCCAAGGTGCTGCCTTGTTTCCAAAGGGGCAGAGAGGCCCCAAAGCATCTTGCTTCCAGCTCTCTGGGAAGCTAAGAACCAACTCGCTCTGCCCCGTGCTCTTACAGCCTACCGGGAACATGTCTTTGAAAGGCCTGTGAAACGCAGTTTCTTGGCAGGCCTCATCTGGCTGAAGTAGAACTCCGGCTCTGGGTGTGCTCCATTGCCCTAGAGCTGCCAGGCCCAAAGTGCTGCCCTGTTTCCAAGGGGCAGAGAGGCCCAAAGCATCTTGCTTCCCGGTCTTTGCGAAGCTAAGACACAACTGGCTCTGCCCAGTGCTCTTACACCTACCGCGAACATCTCTTACCAAGGCCTGTCAAACGCTCTTTCTTTGCAGGCCTGATCAGGCTGAAGTAGAACTCCTGCTCTGCGTGTGCTCCATTGGCCTAGAGCTTCCCGACCCAAAAGGCTGCCTTGTTCCCAAACGGGCAGAGGGGTCCCAAGCATCTTGCTTCCAGCTTTTCAGGAAGGTAAGAAACAACTGGCTCTGCCCAGTGCTCTTACAGCCTACCGGGAACATCTCTTACCAAGGCCTGTGAAACGCAGTTTCCTGGCAGGCCTGATCTGGCTGAAGTAGAACTTCTGCTCTGGGTGTGCTCCATTGCCCTAGAGCTGCCAGGCCCAAAGGGCTGCCTTGTTTCCAAAGACGGAGAGTGGACCCAAAGCATCTTGCTCCCAGCTCTTCGGGAAGCTAAGAAACAGCTGGCTCTGCCCAGTGCTCTTACAGCCTAAGAGAACATCTCTTTGAAAGGCCTGTGAAACGCAGTTTCTTGGCAGGCCTGACCTGGCTGAAGAAGAACTTCTGTTCTGGTTGTGCTACATAGGCCTAGAGCTACCAGGACCTAAGGGCTGCCTTGTTTCCAAAGGGTGAGAGAGGCCCCAAAGCATCTTGCCTCCAGCACTTTGGGAAGCTAAAAAACAACTGGTTCTGCCCAGTGCTCTCACAGCCTACCGTGAACATCTCTTACCAAGGGCTGTGAAACGCAGTTTCTGGGCAGGACTGATCTGCCTGAAGTAGAACTTCTGCTGTGGGTGTGCTCCATTGGCCTAGAGCTGCCAGGCCCAAACGGCTGCCTTGTGTCCAAAGGGAGAGAGAGGCCCCAAGGCATCTTGCTTCCAGCTCTGTGGGAAGCTAAAGCAACTGGCTCTCCACAGTGCTCTCACAGCCTACCGGGAACATCTCTTACCAAGGCCTGTGAAACGCAGTTTCTTGGCAGGCCTGATCTGGCTGAAGTAGAACTCCTGCTCTGGGCGTGCTACTTTGGCCAAGAGCTGCCAGGCCCAAAGGGCCGCCTTGTTTCCAAAGGGGCTGAGAGTCCCCAAAGCATCTTGCTTCCAAATCTTTGGGAAGCTAAGAAACAACTGGCTCTGCACAGTGCTCTCACAGCCTACCGGCAACGTGACAGAGAAAGGCCTGTGAGACGCAGTTTCTTGGAAGGCCTGATCTGGCTGAGGTAGAACTTCTGCTCTGGGTGTACTCCATTGGCCTAGGGCTGCCAGGCCCAAAGGGCTGCCTTTATTTCCAAAGTGTGAGAGAGGCCCCAAAGCATCTTGCTTCCTGCTCTCTGGGAAGCTAAAACAATTGGCTCTGCACAGTGCTCTCAAAGCCAACCGGGAACGTCACATACAAAGGCCTGTGAAACGCAGCTTCTTGACAGGCCTTATCTGGCTGAGGTAGAACTTGTGCTCTGGGTGTGCTACTTTGGCCTAGAGCTGCCAGGCACAAAGGCTGCTTTGTTTCCAAAGGGGGAGAGAGGCCCCAAATCATGTTGCTTCCAGCTGTTTTTGAAGCTAAGAAACAACTCGCTCTGCCAGGTACTCTTACAGCCTTCCGGGAACACCTCTTACGAAGGCCTGTGAAAAGCAGTTTCTTGGCAGGCCTGATCTGGCTGAGGTAGAACTTCTGCTCTGGGTGTGCTCCATTGCCCTAGAGCTGAAAGGCCCAAAGGGCTGCCTTGTTTCCAAAGGGGGAGAGAGGCCCCAAAGCATCTTGCTTCCACCTCTTGGGAAGCTAAGAAACAACTGGCTGTGCCCAGTGCTCTTATAGCCTAAGAGAACATCTCTTATCAAGGCCTGGGAAACGCACTGTCTAGGCAGGCCTGATCTGGAAGAAGTAGAACTTCGGCTCTGGTTGTGCTCCATTGCCCTAGAGCTGCCAGACCCAACGTGCTGCCTTGTTTCCAAAGGGGCAGAGAGGCCCCAAAGCGTCTTGCTTCCAGCTGTTTGGGAAACAAGGAAACAACTGGCTCTGCACCGTGCTCTCACAGCCTACCGGGAACGTCACATACAAAGGCCTCTGAAACGCAGTTCCTTGGCAGGCCTGATCTGGCTGAAGTAGGACTTCTGCTCTGGGTGTGCTCCATTGGCCTAGAGCTGAAAGGCCCAAAGGTCGCCCTTGTTGGCAAAGGGGCAGGGAGCCCCCAAAGCATCTTGCTTCCAGCTCTTTGGGAAGCTAAGAAACAAATGGCTCTGCCCAGTGCTCTAACAGAGTACCGGGAACATCTCTTACCAAAGCCTTTGAAACACAGTTTCTTGGCAGGCCTTATCTGGCTGAGGTAGAACTTCTGCTCTGGGTGTGCTCCATTGGCCTAGAGCTGCCTGGCCCAAAGGTCGGCCTTGTTTGCAAAGGGGATGAGAGGCCCCAAAGCATCTTGCTTCCAGCTCTTCGGGAAGCTAAGAAACATCTGGCGTTGCCCAGTGCTCTTACAGCCTACCGGGAACATCTCTTACCAAGGCCTGTGAAACGCAGTTTGTTGGTGGCCTGAACTGGCCCAAGTAGAACTTCTGCTCTGGGTGTGCTCCACTGGGCTAGAGCTACCTGCCCCAAAGGGCTGCCTTGAGTCCAAAGTGAGAGAGTGGCACCAAAGCTTCTTGCTTCCAGCTCTTCGGGAAGCTAAGAAACATCTGGCGTTGCCCAGTGCTCTTACAGCCTACCGGGAACATCTCTTACCAAGGCCTGTGAAACGCCGTTTCCTGGCAGTCCTGATTTGGCTGAAGTAGAACTTCTGCTCTGGGTGTGCTCCATTGCCCTAGAGCTGCCAGGCCCAAGGTGCTGCCTTGTTTCCAAAGGGGCAGAGAGTCCCCAAAGCATCTTGCTTCCAAATCTTTGGGAAGCTAAGAAACAACTGGCTCTGCACAGTGCTCTCACAGCCTACCGGCAACGTGACAGAGAAAGGCCTGTGAGACGCAGTTTCTTGGAAGGCCTGATCTGGCTGAGGTAGAACTTCTGCTCTGGGTGTACTCCATTGGCCTAGGGCTGCCAGGCCCAAAGGGCTGCCTTTATTTCCAAAGTGTGAGAGAGGCCCCAAAGCATCTTGCTTCCTGCTCTCTGGGAAGCTAAAACAACTGGCTCTGCACAGTGCTCTCAAAGCCAACCGGGAACGTCACATACAAAGGCCTGTGAAACGCAGCTTCTTGACAGGCCTTATCTGGCTGAGGTAGAACTTGTGGTCTGGGTGTGCTACTTTGGCCTAGAGCTGCCAGGCACAAAGGCTGCTTTGTTTCCAAAGGGGGAGAGAGGCCCCAAATCATGTTGCTTCCAGCTGTTTTTGAAGCTAAGAAACAACTCGCTCTGCCAGGTACTCTTACAGCCTTCCGGGAACACCTCTTACGAAGGCCTGTGAAAAGCAGTTTCTTGGCAGGCCTGATCTGGCTGAGGTAGACCTTCTGCTCTGGGTGTGCTCCATTGCCCTAGAGCTGAAAGGCCCAAAGGGCTGCCTTGTTTCCAAAGGGGGAGAGAGGCCCCAAAGCATCTTGCTTCCAGCTCTTCGGGAAGCTAAGAAACATCTGGCGTTGCCCAGTGCTCTTACAGCCTACCGGGAACATCTCTTACCAAGGCCTGTGAAACGCAGTTTGTTGGTGGCCTGAACTGGCCGAAGTAGAGCTTCTGCTCTGGGTGTGCTCCATTGGCCTAGAGCTGCCTGGCCCATAGGGCCGCCTTGTTTGCAATGGGATGAGAGGCCCCAAAGCATCTTGCTTCCAGCTCTTCGGGAAGCTAAGAAACATCTGGCGTTGCCCAGTGCTCTTACAGCCTACCGGGAACATCTCTTACCAAGGCCTGTGAAACGCAGTTTGTTGGTGGCCTGAACTGGCCGAAGTAGAACGTCTGCTGCGTGTGCTCCACTGGCCTAGAGCTACCTGCCCCAAAGGGCTGCCTTGATTCCAAAGTGAGAGAGTGGCACCAAAGCATCTTGCTTCCAGCTCTTCGGGAAGCTAAGAAACATCTGGCGTTGCCCAGTGCTCTTACAGCCTACCGGGAACATCTCTTACCAAGGCCTGTGAAACGCCGTTTCCTGGCAGGCCTGATTTGGCTGAAGTAGAACTTCTGCTCTGGGTGTGCTCCATTGCCCTAGAGCTGCCAGGCCCAAGGTGCTGCCTTGTTTCCAAAGGGGCAGAGAGGCCCCAAAGCATCTTGCTTCCAGCTCTCTGGGAAGCTAAGAACCAACTCGCTCTGCCCCGTGCTCTTACAGCCTACCGGGAACATGTCTTTGAAAGGCCTGTGAAACGCAGTTTCTTGGCAGGCCTCATCTGGCTGAAGTAGAACTCCGGCTCTGGGTGTGCTCCATTGCCCTAGAGCTGCCAGGCCCAAAGTGCTGCCCTGTTTCCAAGGGGCAGAGAGGCCCAAAGCATCTTGCTTCCCGGTCTTTGCGAAGCTAAGACACAACTGGCTCTGCCCAGTGCTCTTACACCTACCGCGAACATCTCTTACCAAGGCCTGTCAAACGCTCTTTCTTTGCAGGCCTGATCAGGCTGAAGTAGAACTCCTGCTCTGCGTGTGCTCCATTGGCCTAGAGCTTCCCGACCCAAAAGGCTGCCTTGTTCCCAAACGGGCAGAGGGGTCCCAAGCATCTTGCTTCCAGCTTTTCAGGAAGGTAAGAAACAACTGGCTCTGCCCAGTGCTCTTACAGCCTACCGGGAACATCTCTTACCAAGGCCTGTGAAACGCAGTTTCCTGGCAGGCCTGATCTGGCTGAAGTAGAACTTCTGCTCTGGGTGTGCTCCATTGCCCTAGAGCTGCCAGGCCCAAAGGGCTGCCTTGTTTCCAAAGACGGAGAGTGGACCCAAAGCATCTTGCTCCCAGCTCTTCGGGAAGCTAAGAAACAGCTGGCTCTGCCCAGTGCTCTTACAGCCTAAGAGAACATCTCTTTGAAAGGCCTGTGAAACGCAGTTTCTTGGCAGGCCTGACCTGGCTGAAGAAGAACTTCTGTTCTGGTTGTGCTACATAGGCCTAGAGCTACCAGGACCTAAGGGCTGCCTTGTTTCCAAAGGGTGAGAGAGGCCCCAAAGCATCTTGCCTCCAGCACTTTGGGAAGCTAAAAAACAACTGGTTCTGCCCAGTGCTCTCACAGCCTACCGTGAACATCTCTTACCAAGGGCTGTGAAACGCAGTTTCTGGGCAGGACTGATCTGCCTGAAGTAGAACTTCTGCTGTGGGTGTGCTCCATTGGCCTAGAGCTGCCAGGCCCAAACGGCTGCCTTGTGTCCAAAGGGAGAGAGAGGCCCCAAGGCATCTTGCTTCCAGCTCTGTGGGAAGCTAAAGCAACTGGCTCTCCACAGTGCTCTCACAGCCTACAGGGAACATCTCTTACCAAGGCCTGTGAAACGCAGTTTCTTGGCAGGCCTGATCTGGCTGAAGTAGAACTCCTGCTCTGGGCGTGCTACTTTGGCCAAGAGCTGCCAGGCCCAAAGGGCCGCCTTGTTTCCAAAGGGGCTGAGAGTCCCCAAAGCATCTTGCTTCCAAATCTTTGGGAAGCTAAGAAACAACTGGCTCTGCACAGTGCTCTCACAGCCTACCGGCAACGTGACAGAGAAAGGCCTGTGAGACGCAGTTTCTTGGAAGGCCTGATCTGGCTGAGGTAGAACTTCTGCTCTGGGTGTACTCCATTGGCCTAGGGCTGCCAGGCCCAAAGGGCTGCCTTTATTTCCAAAGTGTGAGAGAGGCCCCAAAGCATCTTGCTTCCTGCTCTCTGGGAAGCTAAAACAATTGGCTCTGCACAGTGCTCTCAAAGCCAACCGGGAACGTCACATACAAAGGCCTGTGAAACGCAGCTTCTTGACAGGCCTTATCTGGCTGAGGTAGAACTTGTGCTCTGGGTGTGCTACTTTGGCCTAGAGCTGCCAGGCACAAAGGCTGCTTTGTTTCCAAAGGGGGAGAGAGGCCCCAAATCATGTTGCTTCCAGCTGTTTTTGAAGCTAAGAAACAACTCGCTCTGCCAGGTACTCTTACAGCCTTCCGGGAACACCTCTTACGAAGGCCTGTGAAAAGCAGTTTCTTGGCAGGCCTGATCTGGCTGAGGTAGAACTTCTGCTCTGGGTGTGCTCCATTGCCCTAGAGCTGAAAGGCCCAAAGGGCTGCCTTGTTTCCAAAGGGGGAGAGAGGCCCCAAAGCATCTTGCTTCCACCTCTTGGGAAGCTAAGAAACAACTGGCTGTGCCCAGTGCTCTTATAGCCTAAGAGAACATCTCTTATCAAGGCCTGGGAAACGCACTGTCTAGGCAGGCCTGATCTGGAAGAAGTAGAACTTCGGCTCTGGTTGTGCTCCATTGCCCTAGAGCTGCCAGACCCAACGTGCTGCCTTGTTTCCAAAGGGGCAGAGAGGCCCCAAAGCGTCTTGCTTCCAGCTGTTTGGGAAACAAGGAAACAACTGGCTCTGCACCATGCTCTCACAGCCTACCGGGAACGTCACATACAAAGGCCTCTGAAACGCAGTTCCTTGGCAGGCCTGATCTGGCTGAAGTAGGACTTCTGCTCTGGGTGTGCTCCATTGGCCTAGAGCTGAAAGGCCCAAAGGTCGCCCTTGTTGGCAAAGGGGCAGGGAGCCCCCAAAGCATCTTGCTTCCAGCTCTTTGGGAAGCTAAGAAACAAATGGCTCTGCCCAGTGCTCTAACAGAGTACCGGGAACATCTCTTACCAAAGCCTTTGAAACACAGTTTCTTGGCAGGCCTTATCTGGCTGAGGTAGAACTTCTGCTCTGGGTGTGCTCCATTGGCCTAGAGCTGCCTGGCCCAAAGGTCGGCCTTGTTTGCAAAGGGGATGAGAGGCCCCAAAGCATCTTGCTTCCAGCTCTTCGGGAAGCTAAGAAACATCTGGCGTTGCCCAGTGCTCTTACAGCCTACCGGGAACATCTCTTACCAAGGCCTGTGAAACACAGTTTGTTGGTGGCCTGAACTGGCCGAAGTAGAACTTCTGCTCTGGGTGTGCTCCATTGGCCTAGAGCTGCCAGGCCCAAGGTGCTGCCTTGTTTCCAAAGGGGCAGAGAGGCCCCAAAGCATCTTGCTTCCAGCTCTCTGGGAAGCTAAGAACCAACTCGCTCTGCCCCGTGCTCTTACAGCCTACCGGGAACATGTCTTTGAAAGGCCTGTGAAACGCAGTTTCTTGGCAGGCCTCATCTGGCTGAAGTAGAACTCCGGCTCTGGGTGTGCTCCATTGCCCTAGAGCTGCCAGGCCCCAAGTGCTGCCCTGTTTCCAAGGGGCAGAGAGGCCCAAAGCATCTTGCTTCCCGGTCTTTGCGAAGCTAAGAAACAACTGGCTCTGCCCAGTGCTCTTACACCTACCGGGAACATCTCTTACCAAGGCCTGTCAAACGCTGTTTCTTTGCAGGCCTGATCAGGCTGAAGTAGAACTCCTGCTCTGCGTGTGCTCCATTGGCCTAGAGCTTCCCGACCCAAAAGGCTGCCTTGTTCCCAAACGGGCAGAGGGGTCCCAAGCATCTTGCTTCCAGCTTTTCAGGAAGGTAAGAAACAACTGGCTCTGCCCAGTGCTCTTACAGCCTACCGGGAACATCTCTTACCAAGGCCTGTGAAACGCAGTTTCCTGGCAGGCCTGATCTGGCTGAAGTAGAACTTCTGCTCTGGGTGTGCTCCATTGCCCTAGAGCTGCCAGGCCCAAAGGGCTGCCTTGTTTCCAAAGACGGAGAGTGGACCCAAAGCATCTTGCTCCCAGCTCTTCGGGAAGCTAAGAAACAGCTGGCTCTGCCCAGTGCTCTTACAGCCTAAGAGAACATCTCTTTGAAAGGCCTGTGAAACGCAGTTTCTTGGCAGGCCTGACCTGGCTGAAGTAGAACTTCTGTTCTGGTTGTGCTACATAGGCCTAGAGCTACCAGGACCTAAGGGCTGCCTTGTTTCCAAAGGGTGAGAGAGGCCCCAAAGCATCTTGCCTCCAGCACTTTGGGAAGCTAAAAAACAACTGGTTCTGCCCAGTGCTCTCACAGCCTACCGTGAACATCTCTTACCAAGGGCTGTGAAACGCAGTTTCTGGGCAGGACTGATCTGCCTGAAGTAGAACTTCTGCTGTGGGTGTGCTCCATTGGCCTAGAGCTGCCAGGCCCAAACGGCTGCCTTGTGTCCAAAGGGAGAGAGAGGCCCCAAGGCATCTTGCTTCCAGCTCTGTGGGAAGCTAAAGCAACTGGCTCTCCACAGTGCTCTCACAGCCTACCGGGAACATCTCTTACCAAGGCCTGTGAAACGCAGTTTCTTGGCAGGCCTGATCTGGCTGAAGTAGAACTCCTGCTCTGGGCGTGCTACTTTGGCCTAGAGCTGCCAGGCCCAAAGGGCCGCCTTGTTTCCAAAGGGGCTGAGAGTCCCCAAAGCATCTTGCTTCCAAATCTTTGGGAAGCTAAGAAACAACTGGCTCTGCACAGTGCTCTCACAGCCTACCGGCAACGTGACAGAGAAAGGCCTGTGAGACGCAGTTTCTTGGAAGGCCTGATCTGGCTGAGGTAGAACTTGTGCTCTGGGTGTGCTACTTTGGCCTAGAGCTGCCAGGCACAAAGGCTGCTTTGTTTCCAAAGGGGGAGAGAGGCCCCAAATCATGTTGCTTCCAGCTGTTTTTGAAGCTAAGAAACAACTCGCTCTGCCAGGTACTCTTACAGCCTTCCGGGAACACCTCTTACGAAGGCCTGTGAAAAGCAGTTTCTTGGCAGGCCTGATCTGGCTGAGGTAGAACTTCTGCTCTGGGTGTGCTCCATTGCCCTAGAGCTGAAAGGCCCAAAGGGCTGCCTTGTTTCCAAAGGGGGAGAGAGGCCCCAAAGCATCTTGCTTCCACCTCTTGGGAAGCTAAGAAACAACTGGCTGTGCCCAGTGCTCTTATAGCCTAAGAGAACATCTCTTATCAAGGCCTGGGAAACGCACTGTCTAGGCAGGCCTGATCTGGAAGAAGTAGAACTTCGGCTCTGGTTGTGCTCCATTGCCCTAGAGCTGCCAGACCCAACGTGCTGCCTTGTTTCCAAAGGGGCAGAGAGGCCCCAAAGCGTCTTGCTTCCAGCTGTTTGGGAAACAAGGAAACAACTGGCTCTGCACCGTGCTCTCACAGCCTACCGGGAACGTCACATACAAAGGCCTCTGAAACGCAGTTCCTTGGCAGGCCTGATCTGGCTGAAGTAGGACTTCTGCTCTGGGTGTGCTCCATTGGCCTAGAGCTGAAAGGCCCAAAGGTCGCCCTTGTTGGCAAAGGGGCAGGGAGCCCCCAAAGCATCTTGCTTCCAGCTCTTTGGGAAGCTAAGAAACAAATGGCTCTGCCCAGTGCTCTAACAGAGTACCGGGAACATCTCTTACCAAAGCCTTTGAAACGCAGTTTCTTGGCAGGCCTTATCTGGCTGAGGTAGAACTTCTGCTCTGGGTGTGCTCCATTGGCCTAGAGCTGCCTGGCCCAAAGGTCGGCCTTGTTTGCAAAGGGGATGAGAGGCCCCAAAGCATCTTGCTTCCAGCTCTTCGGGAAGCTAAGAAACATCTGGCGTTGCCCAGTGCTCTTAAAGCCTACCGGGAACATCTCTTACCAAGGCCTGTGAAACGCAGTTTGTTGGTGGCCTGAACTGGCCCAAGTAGAACTTCTGCTCTGGGTGTGCTCCACTGGGCTAGAGCTACCTGCCCCAAAGGGCTGCCTTGAGTCCAAAGTGAGAGAGTGGCACCAAAGCTTCTTGCTTCCAGCTCTTCGGGAAGCTAAGAAACATCTGGCGTTGCCCAGTGCTCTTACAGCCTACCGGGAACATCTCTTACCAAGGCCTGTGAAACGCCGTTTCCTGGCAGTCCTGATTTGGCTGAAGTAGAACTTCTGCTCTGGGTGTGCTCCATTGCCCTAGAGCTGCCAGGCCCAAGGTGCTGCCTTGTTTCCAAAGGGGCAGAGAGTCCCCAAAGCATCTTGCTTCCAAATCTTTGGGAAGCTAAGTAACAACTGGCTCTGCACAGTGCTCTCACAGCCTACCGGCAACGTGACAGAGAAAGGCCTGTGAGACGCAGTTTCTTGGAAGGCCTGATCTGGCTGAGGTAGAACTTCTGCTCTGGGTGTACTCCATTGGCCTAGGGCTGCCAGGCCCAAAGGGCTGCCTTTATTTCCAAAGTGTGAGAGAGGCCCCAAAGCATCTTGCTTCCTGCTCTCTGGGAAGCTAAAACAACTGGCTCTGCACAGTGCTCTCAAAGCCAACCGGGAACGTCACATACAAAGGCCTGTGAAACGCAGCTTCTTGACAGGCCTTATCTGGCTGAGGTAGAACTTGTGGTCTGGGTGTGCTACTTTGGCCTAGAGCTGCCAGGCACAAAGGCTGCTTGTTTCCAAAGGGGGAGAGAGGCCCCAAATCATGTTGCTTCCAGCTGTTTTTGAAGCTAAGAAACAACTCGCTCTGCCAGGTACTCTTACAGCCTTCCAGGAACACCTCTTACGAAGGCCTGTGAAAAGCAGTTTCTTGGCAGGCCTGATCTGGCTGAGGTAGAACTTCTGCTCTGGGTGTGCTCCATTGCCCTAGAGCTGAAAGGCCCAAAGGGCTGCCTTGTTTCCAAAGGGGGAGAGAGGCCCCAAAGCATCTTGCTTCCAGCTCTTCGGGAAGCTAAGAAACATCTGGCGTTGCCCAGTGCTCTTACAGCCTACCGGGAACATCTCTTACCAAGGCCTGTGAAACGCAGTTTGTTGGTGGCCTGAACTGGCCGAAGTAGAGCTTCTGCTCTGGGTGTGCTCCATTGGCCTAGAGCTGCCTGGCCCATAGGGCCGCCTTGTTTGCAATGGGATGAGAGGCCCCAAAGCATCTTGCTTCCAGCTCTTCGGGAAGCTAAGAAACATCTGGCGTTGCCCAGTGCTCTTACAGCCTACCGGGAACATCTCTTACCAAGGCCTGTGAAACGCAGTTTGTTGGTGGCCTGAACTGGCCGAAGTAGAACGTCTGCTGCGTGTGCTCCACTGGCCTAGAGCTACCTGCCCCAAAGGGCTGCCTTGATTCCAAAGTGAGAGAGTGGCACCAAAGCATCTTGCTTCCAGCTCTTCGGGAAGCTAAGAAACATCTGGCGTTGCCCAGTGCTCTTACAGCCTACCGGGAACATCTCTTACCAAGGCCTGTGAAACGCCGTTTCCTGGCAGGCCTGATTTGGCTGAAGTAGAACTTCTGCTCTGGGTGTGCTCCATTGCCCTAGAGCTGCCAGGCCCAAGGTGCTGCCTTGTTTCCAAAGGGGCAGAGAGTCCCCAAAGCATCTTGCTTCCAAATCTTTGGGAAGCTAAGTAACAACTGGCTCTGCACAGTGCTCTCACAGCCTACCGGCAACGTGACAGAGAAAGGCCTGTGAGACGCAGTTTCTTGGAAGGCCTGATCTGGCTGAGGTAGAACTTCTGCTCTGGGTGTACTCCATTGGCCTAGGGCTGCCAGGCCCAAAGGGCTGCCTTTATTTCCAAAGTGTGAGAGAGGCCCCAAAGCATCTTGCTTCCTGCTCTCTGGGAAGCTAAAACAACTGGCTCTGCACAGTGCTCTCAAAGCCAACCGGGAACGTCACATACAAAGGCCTGTGAAACGCAGCTTCTTGACAGGCCTTATCTGGCTGAGGTAGAACTTGTGGTCTGGGTGTGCTACTTTGGCCTAGAGCTGCCAGGCACAAAGGCTGCTTGTTTCCAAAGGGGGAGAGAGGCCCCAAATCATGTTGCTTCCAGCTGTTTTTGAAGCTAAGAAACAACTCGCTCTGCCAGGTACTCTTACAGCCTTCCAGGAACACCTCTTACGAAGGCCTGTGAAAAGCAGTTTCTTGGCAGGCCTGATCTGGCTGAGGTAGAACTTCTGCTCTGGGTGTGCTCCATTGCCCTAGAGCTGAAAGGCCCAAAGGGCTGCCTTGTTTCCAAAGGGGGAGAGAGGCCCCAAAGCATCTTGCTTCCAGCTCTTCGGGAAGCTAAGAAACATCTGGCGTTGCCCAGTGCTCTTACAGCCTACCGGGAACATCTCTTACCAAGGCCTGTGAAACGCAGTTTGTTGGTGGCCTGAACTGGCCGAAGTAGAGCTTCTGCTCTGGGTGTGCTCCATTGGCCTAGAGCTGCCTGGCCCATAGGGCCGCCTTGTTTGCAATGGGATGAGAGGCCCCAAAGCATCTTGCTTCCAGCTCTTCGGGAAGCTAAGAAACATCTGGCGTTGCCCAGTGCTCTTACAGCCTACCGGGAACATCTCTTACCAAGGCCTGTGAAACGCAGTTTGTTGGTGGCCTGAACTGGCCGAAGTAGAACGTCTGCTGCGTGTGCTCCACTGGCCTAGAGCTACCTGCCCCAAAGGGCTGCCTTGATTCCAAAGTGAGAGAGTGGCACCAAAGCATCTTGCTTCCAGCTCTTCGGGAAGCTAAGAAACATCTGGCGTTGCCCAGTGCTCTTACAGCCTACCGGGAACATCTCTTACCAAGGCCTGTGAAACGCCGTTTCCTGGCAGGCCTGATTTGGCTGAAGTAGAACTTCTGCTCTGGGTGTGCTCCATTGCCCTAGAGCTGCCAGGCCCAAGGTGCTGCCTTGTTTCCAAAGGGGCAGAGAGGCCCCAAAGCATCTTGCTTCCAGCTCTCTGGGAAGCTAAGAACCAACTCGCTCTGCCCCGTGCTCTTACAGCCTACCGGGAACATGTCTTTGAAAGGCCTGTGAAACGCAGTTTCTTGGCAGGCCTCATCTGGCTGAAGTAGAACTCCGGCTCTGGGTGTGCTCCATTGCCCTAGAGCTGCCAGGCCCAAAGTGCTGCCCTGTTTCCAAGGGGCAGAGAGGCCCAAAGCATCTTGCTTCCCGGTCTTTGCGAAGCTAAGACACAACTGGCTCTGCCCAGTGCTCTTACACCTACCGCGAACATCTCTTACCAAGGCCTGTCAAACGCTCTTTCTTTGCAGGCCTGATCAGGCTGAAGTAGAACTCCTGCTCTGCGTGTGCTCCATTGGCCTAGAGCTTCCCGACCCAAAAGGCTGCCTTGTTCCCAAACGGGCAGAGGGGTCCCAAGCATCTTGCTTCCAGCTTTTCAGGAAGGTAAGAAACAACTGGCTCTGCCCAGTGCTCTTACAGCCTACCGGGAACATCTCTTACCAAGGCCTGTGAAACGCAGTTTCCTGGCAGGCCTGATCTGGCTGAAGTAGAACTTCTGCTCTGGGTGTGCTCCATTGCCCTAGAGCTGCCAGGCCCAAAGGGCTGCCTTGTTTCCAAAGACGGAGAGTGGACCCAAAGCATCTTGCTCCCAGCTCTTCGGGAAGCTAAGAAACAGCTGGCTCTGCCCAGTGCTCTTACAGCCTAAGAGAACATCTCTTTGAAAGGCCTGTGAAACGCAGTTTCTTGGCAGGCCTGACCTGGCTGAAGAAGAACTTCTGTTCTGGTTGTGCTACATAGGCCTAGAGCTACCAGGACCTAAGGGCTGCCTTGTTTCCAAAGGGTGAGAGAGGCCCCAAAGCATCTTGCCTCCAGCACTTTGGGAAGCTAAAAAACAACTGGTTCTGCCCAGTGCTCTCACAGCCTACCGTGAACATCTCTTACCAAGGGCTGTGAAACGCAGTTTCTGGGCAGGACTGATCTGCCTGAAGTAGAACTTCTGCTGTGGGTGTGCTCCATTGGCCTAGAGCTGCCAGGCCCAAACGGCTGCCTTGTGTCCAAAGGGAGAGAGAGGCCCCAAGGCATCTTGCTTCCAGCTCTGTGGGAAGCTAAAGCAACTGGCTCTCCACAGTGCTCTCACAGCCTACCGGGAACATCTCTTACCAAGGCCTGTGAAACGCAGTTTCTTGGCAGGCCTGATCTGGCTGAAGTAGAACTCCTGCTCTGGGCGTGCTACTTGGCCAAGAGCTGCCAGGCCCAAAGGGCCGCCTTGTTTCCAAAGGGGCTGAGAGTCCCCAAAGCATCTTGCTTCCAAATCTTTGGGAAGCTAAGAAACAACTGGCTCTGCACAGTGCTCTCACAGCCTACCGGCAACGTGACAGAGAAAGGCCTGTGAGACGCAGTTTCTTGGAAGGCCTGATCTGGCTGAGGTAGAACTTCTGCTCTGGGTGTACTCCATTGGCCTAGGGCTGCCAGGCCCAAAGGGCTGCCTTTATTTCCAAAGTGTGAGAGAGGCCCCAAAGCATCTTGCTTCCTGCTCTCTGGGAAGCTAAAACAATTGGCTCTGCACAGTGCTCTCAAAGCCAACCGGGAACGTCACATACAAAGGCCTGTGAAACGCAGCTTCTTGACAGGCCTTATCTGGCTGAGGTAGAACTTGTGCTCTGGGTGTGCTACTTTGGCCTAGAGCTGCCAGGCACAAAGGCTGCTTTGTTTCCAAAGGGGGAGAGAGGCCCCAAATCATGTTGCTTCCAGCTGTTTTTGAAGCTAAGAAACAACTCGCTCTGCCAGGTACTCTTACAGCCTTCCGGGAACACCTCTTACGAAGGCCTGTGAAAAGCAGTTTCTTGGCAGGCCTGATCTGGCTGAGGTAGAACTTCTGCTCTGGGTGTGCTCCATTGCCCTAGAGCTGAAAGGCCCAAAGGGCTGCCTTGTTTCCAAAGGGGGAGAGAGGCCCCAAAGCATCTTGCTTCCACCTCTTGGGAAGCTAAGAAACAACTGGCTGTGCCCAGTGCTCTTATAGCCTAAGAGAACATCTCTTATCAAGGCCTGGGAAACGCACTGTCTAGGCAGGCCTGATCTGGAAGAAGTAGAACTTCGGCTCTGGTTGTGCTCCATTGCCCTAGAGCTGCCAGACCCAACGTGCTGCCTTGTTTCCAAAGGGGCAGAGAGGCCCCAAAGCGTCTTGCTTCCAGCTGTTTGGGAAACAAGGAAACAACTGGCTCTGCACCGTGCTCTCACAGTCTACCGGGAACGTCACATACAAAGGCCTCTGAAACGCAGTTCCTTGGCAGGCCTGATCTGGCTGAAGTAGGACTTCTGCTCTGGGTGTGCTCCATTGGCCTAGAGCTGAAAGGCCCAAAGGTCGCCCTTGTTGGCAAAGGGGCAGGGAGCCCCCAAAGCATCTTGCTTCCAGCTCTTTGGGAAGCTAAGAAACAAATGGCTCTGCCCAGTGCTCTAACAGAGTACCGGGAACATCTCTTACCAAAGCCTTTGAAACACAGTTTCTTGGCAGGCCTTATCTGGCTGAGGTAGAACTTCTGCTCTGGGTGTGCTCCATTGGCCTAGAGCTGCCTGGCCCAAAGGTCGGCCTTGTTTGCAAAGGGGATGAGAGGCCCCAAAGCATCTTGCTTCCAGCTCTTCGGGAAGCTAAGAAACATCTGGCGTTGCCCAGTGCTCTTACAGCCTACCGGGAACATCTCTTACCAAGGCCTGTGAAACACAGTTTGTTGGTGGCCTGAACTGGCCGAAGTAGAACTTCTGCTCTGGGTGTGCTCCATTGGCCTAGAGCTGCCAGGCCCAAGGTGCTGCCTTGTTTCCAAAGGGGCAGAGAGGCCCCAAAGCATCTTGCTTCCAGCTCTCTGGGAAGCTAAGAACCAACTCGCTCTGCCCCGTGCTCTTACAGCCTACCGGGAACATGTCTTTGAAAGGCCTGTGAAACGCAGTTTCTTGGCAGGCCTCATCTGGCTGAAGTAGAACTCCGGCTCTGGGTGTGCTCCATTGCCCTAGAGCTGCCAGGCCCAAAGTGCTGCCCTGTTTCCAAGGGGCAGAGAGGCCCAAAGCATCTTGCTTCCCGGTCTTTGCGAAGCTAAGAAACAACTGGCTCTGCCCAGTGCTCTTACACCTACCGGGAACATCTCTTACCAAGGCCTGTCAAACGCTGTTTCTTTGCAGGCCTGATCAGGCTGAAGTAGAACTCCTGCTCTGCGTGTGCTCCATTGGCCTAGAGCTTCCCGACCCAAAAGGCTGCCTTGTTCCCAAACGGGCAGAGGGGTCCCAAGCATCTTGCTTCCAGCTTTTCAGGAAGGTAAGAAACAACTGGCTCTGCCCAGTGCTCTTACAGCCTACCGGGAACATCTCTTACCAAGGCCTGTGAAACGCAGTTTCCTGGCAGGCCTGATCTGGCTGAAGTAGAACTTCTGCTCTGGGTGTGCTCCATTGCCCTAGAGCTGCCAGGCCCAAAGGGCTGCCTTGTTTCCAAAGACGGAGAGTGGACCCAAAGCATCTTGCTCCCAGCTCTTCGGGAAGCTAAGAAACAGCTGGCTCTGCCCAGTGCTCTTACAGCCTAAGAGAACATCTCTTTGAAAGGCCTGTGAAACGCAGTTTCTTGGCAGGCCTGACCTGGCTGAAGTAGAACTTCTGTTCTGGTTGTGCTACATAGGCCTAGAGCTACCAGGACCTAAGGCCTGCCTTGTTTCCAAAGGGTGAGAGAGGCCCCAAAGCATCTTGCCTCCAGCACTTTGGGAAGCTAAAAAACAACTGGTTCTGCCCAGTGCTCTCACAGCCTACCGTGAACATCTCTTACCAAGGGCTGTGAAACGCAGTTTCTGGGCAGGACTGATCTGCCTGAAGTAGAACTTCTGCTGTGGGTGTGCTCCATTGGCCTAGAGCTGCCAGGCCCAAACGGCTGCCTTGTGTCCAAAGGGAGAGAGAGGCCCCAAGGCATCTTGCTTCCAGCTCTGTGGGAAGCTAAAGCAACTGGCTCTCCACAGTGCTCTCACAGCCTACCGGGAACATCTCTTACCAAGGCCTGTGAAACGCAGTTTCTTGGCAGGCCTGATCTGGCTGAAGTAGAACTCCTGCTCTGGGCGTGCTACTTTGGCCTAGAGCTGCCAGGCCCAAAGGGCCGCCTTGTTTCCAAAGGGGCTGAGAGTCCCCAAAGCATCTTGCTTCCAAATCTTTGGGAAGCTAAGAAACAACTGGCTCTGCACAGTGCTCTCACAGCCTACCGGCAACGTGACAGAGAAAGGCCTGTGAGACGCAGTTTCTTGGAAGGCCTGATCTGGCTGAGGTAGAACTTGTGCTCTGGGTGTGCTACTTTGGCCTAGAGCTGCCAGGCACAAAGGCTGCTTTGTTTCCAAAGGGGGAGAGAGGCCCCAAATCATGTTGCTTCCAGCTGTTTTTGAAGCTAAGAAACAACTCGCTCTGCCAGGTACTCTTACAGCCTTCCGGGAACACCTCTTACGAAGGCCTGTGAAAAGCAGTTTCTTGGCAGGCCTGATCTGGCTGAGGTAGAACTTCTGCTCTGGGTGTGCTCCATTGCCCTAGAGCTGAAAGGCCCAAAGGGCTGCCTTGTTTCCAAAGGGGGAGAGAGGCCCCAAAGCATCTTGCTTCCACCTCTTGGGAAGCTAAGAAACAACTGGCTGTGCCCAGTGCTCTTATAGCCTAAGAGAACATCTCTTATCAAGGCCTGGGAAACGCACTGTCTAGGCAGGCCTGATCTGGAAGAAGTAGAACTTCGGCTCTGGTTGTGCTCCATTGCCCTAGAGCTGCCAGACCCAACGTGCTGCCTTGTTTCCAAAGGGGCAGAGAGGCCCCAAAGCGTCTTGCTTCCAGCTGTTTGGGAAACAAGGAAACAACTGGCTCTGCACCGTGCTCTCACAGCCTACCGGGAACGTCACATACAAAGGCCTCTGAAACGCAGTTCCTTGGCAGGCCTGATCTGGCTGAAGTAGGACTTCTGCTCTGGGTGTGCTCCATTGGCCTAGAGCTGAAAGGCCCAAAGGTCGCCCTTGTTGGCAAAGGGGCAGGGAGCCCCCAAAGCATCTTGCTTCCAGCTCTTTGGGAAGCTAAGAAACAAATGGCTCTGCCCAGTGCTCTAACAGAGTACCGGGAACATCTCTTACCAAAGCCTTTGAAACGCAGTTTCTTGGCAGGCCTTATCTGGCTGAGGTAGAACTTCTGCTCTGGGTGTGCTCCATTGGCCTAGAGCTGCCTGGCCCAAAGGGATGCCTTGTTTGCAAAGGGGATGAGAGGCCCCAAAGCATCTTGCTTCCAGCTCTTCGGGAAGCTAAGAAACATCTGGCGTTGCCCAGTGCTCTTACAGCCTACCGGGAACATCTCTTACCAAGGCCTGTGAAACGCAGTTTGTTGGTGGCCTGAACGGGCCGAAGTAGAGCTTCTGCTCAGGGTGTGCTCCATTGGCCTAGAGCTGCCTGGCCCATAGGGCCGCCTTGTTTGCAAAGGGGATGAGAGGCCCCAAAGCATCTTGCTTCCAGCTCTTCGGGAAGCTAAGAAACATCTGGCGTTGCCCAGTGCTCTTAAAGCCTACCGGGAACATCTCTTACCAAGGCCTGTGAAACGCAGTTTGTTGGTGGCCTGAACTGGCCCAAGTAGAACTTCTGCTCTGGGTGTGCTCCACTGGGCTAGAGCTACCTGCCCCAAAGGGCTGCCTTGAGTCCAAAGTGAGAGAGTGGCACCAAAGCTTCTTGCTTCCAGCTCTTCGGGAAGCTAAGAAACATCTGGCGTTGCCCAGTGCTCTTACAGCCTACCGGGAACATCTCTTACCAAGGCCTGTGAAACGCCGTTTCCTGGCAGTCCTGATTTGGCTGAAGTAGAACTTCTGCTCTGGGTGTGCTCCATTGCCCTAGAGCTGCCAGGCCCAAGGTGCTGCCTTGTTTCCAAAGGGGCAGAGAGTCCCCAAAGCATCTTGCTTCCAAATCTTTGGGAAGCTAAGAAACAACTGGCTCTGCACAGTGCTCTCACAGCCTACCGGCAACGTGACAGAGAAAGGCCTGTGAGACGCAGTTTCTTGGAAGGCCTGATCTGGCTGAGGTAGAACTTCTGCTCTGGGTGTACTCCATTGGCCTAGGGCTGCCAGGCCCAAAGGGCTGCCTTTATTTCCAAAGTGTGAGAGAGGCCCCAAAGCATCTTGCTTCCTGCTCTCTGGGAAGCTAAAACAACTGGCTCTGCACAGTGCTCTCAAAGCCAACCGGGAACGTCACATACAAAGGCCTGTGAAACGCAGCTTCTTGACAGGCCTTATCTGGCTGAGGTAGAACTTGTGCTCTGGGTGTGCTACTTTGGCCTAGAGCTGCCAGGCACAAAGGCTGCTTTGTTTCCAAAGGGGGAGAGAGGCCCCAAATCATGTTGCTTCCAGCTGTTTTTGAAGCTAAGAAACAACTCGCTCTGCCAGGTACTCTTACAGCCTTCCGGGAACACCTCTTACGAAGGCCTGTGAAAAGCAGTTTCTTGGCAGGCCTGATCTGGCTGAGGTAGAACTTCTGCTCTGGGTGTGCTCCATTGCCCTAGAGCTGAAAGGCCCAAAGGGCTGCCTTGTTTCCAAAGGGGGAGAGAGGCCCCAAAGCATCTTGCTTCCAGCTCTTCGGGAAGCTAAGAAACATCTGGCGTTGCCCAGTGCTCTTACAGCCTACCGGGAACATCTCTTACCAAGGCCTGTGAAACGCAGTTTGTTGGTGGCCTGAACTGGCCGAAGTAGAGCTTCTGCTCTGGGTGTGCTCCATTGGCCTAGAGCTGCCTGGCCCATAGGGCCGCCTTGTTTGCAATGGGATGAGAGGCCCCAAAGCATCTTGCTTCCAGCTCTTCGGGAAGCTAAGAAACATCTGGCGTTGCCCAGTGCTCTTACAGCCTACCGGGAACATCTCTTACCAAGGCCTGTGAAACGCAGTTTGTTGGTGGCCTGAACTGGCCGAAGTAGAACGTCTGCTGCGTGTGCTCCACTGGCCTAGAGCTACCTGCCCCAAAGGGCTGCCTTGATTCCAAAGTGAGAGAGTGGCACCAAAGCATCTTGCTTCCAGCTCTTCGGGAAGCTAAGAAACATCTGGCGTTGCCCAGTGCTCTTACAGCCTACCGGGAACATCTCTTACCAAGGCCTGTGAAACGGCGTTTCCTGGCAGGCCTGATTTGGCTGAAGTAGAACTTCTGCTCTGGGTGTGCTCCATTGCCCTAGAGCTGCCAGGCCCAAGGTGCTGCCTTGTTTCCAAAGGGGCAGAGAGGCCCCAAAGCATCTTGCTTCCAGCTCTCTGGGAAGCTAAGAACCAACTCGCTCTGCCCCGTGCTCTTACAGCCTACCGGGAACATGTCTTTGAAAGGCCTGTGAAACGCAGTTTCTTGGCAGGCCTCATCTGGCTGAAGTAGAACTCCGGCTCTGGGTGTGCTCCATTGCCCTAGAGCTGCCAGGCCCAAAGTGCTGCCCTGTTTCCAAGGGGCAGAGAGGCCCAAAGCATCTTGCTTCCCGGTCTTTGCGAAGCTAAGACACAACTGGCTCTGCCCAGTGCTCTTACACCTACCGCGAACATCTCTTACCAAGGCCTGTCAAACGCTCTTTCTTTGCAGGCCTGATCAGGCTGAAGTAGAACTCCTGCTCTGCGTGTGCTCCATTGGCCTAGAGCTTCCCGACCCAAAAGGCTGCCTTGTTCCCAAACGGGCAGAGGGGTCCCAAGCATCTTGCTTCCAGCTTTTCAGGAAGGTAAGAAACAACTGGCTCTGCCCAGTGCTCTTACAGCCTACCGGGAACATCTCTTACCAAGGCCTGTGAAACGCAGTTTCCTGGCAGGCCTGATCTGGCTGAAGTAGAACTTCTGCTCTGGGTGTGCTCCATTGCCCTAGAGCTGCCAGGCCCAAAGGGCTGCCTTGTTTCCAAAGACGGAGAGTGGACCCAAAGCATCTTGCTCCCAGCTCTTCGGGAAGCTAAGAAACAGCTGGCTCTGCCCAGTGCTCTTACAGCCTAAGAGAACATCTCTTTGAAAGGCCTGTGAAACGCAGTTTCTTGGCAGGCCTGACCTGGCTGAAGAAGAACTTCTGTTCTGGTTGTGCTACATAGGCCTAGAGCTACCAGGACCTAAGGGCTGCCTTGTTTCCAAAGGGTGAGAGAGGCCCCAAAGCATCTTGCCTCCAGCACTTTGGGAAGCTAAAAAACAACTGGTTCTGCCCAGTGCTCTCACAGCCTACCGTGAACATCTCTTACCAAGGGCTGTGAAACGCAGTTTCTGGGCAGGACTGATCTGCCTGAAGTAGAACTTCTGCTGTGGGTGTGCTCCATTGGCCTAGAGCTGCCAGGCCCAAACGGCTGCCTTGTGTCCAAAGGGAGAGAGAGGCCCCAAGGCATCTTGCTTCCAGCTCTGTGGGAAGCTAAAGCAACTGGCTCTCCACAGTGCTCTCACAGCCTACCGGGAACATCTCTTACCAAGGCCTGTGAAACGCAGTTTCTTGGCAGGCCTGATCTGGCTGAAGTAGAACTCCTGCTCTGGGCGTGCTACTTTGGCCAAGAGCTGCCAGGCCCAAAGGGCCGCCTTGTTTCCAAAGGGGCTGAGAGTCCCCAAAGCATCTTGCTTCCAAATCTTTGGGAAGCTAAGAAACAACTGGCTCTGCACAGTGCTCTCACAGCCTACCGGCAACGTGACAGAGAAAGGCCTGTGAGATGCAGTTTCTTGGAAGGCCTGATCTGGCTGAGGTAGAACTTCTGCTCTGGGTGTACTCCATTGGCCTAGGGCTGCCAGGCCCAAAGGGCTGCCTTTATTTCCAAAGTGTGAGAGAGGCCCCAAAGCATCTTGCTTCCTGCTCTCTGGGAAGCTAAAACAATTGGCTCTGCACAGTGCTCTCAAAGCCAACCGGGAACGTCACATACAAAGGCCTGTGAAACGCAGCTTCTTGACAGGCCTTATCTGGCTGAGGTAGAACTTGTGCTCTGGGTGTGCTACTTTGGCCTAGAGCTGCCAGGCACAAAGGCTGCTTTGTTTCCAAAGGGGGAGAGAGGCCCCAAATCATGTTGCTTCCAGCTGTTTTTGAAGCTAAGAAACAACTCGCTCTGCCAGGTACTCTTACAGCCTTCCGGGAACACCTCTTACGAAGGCCTGTGAAAAGCAGTTTCTTGGCAGGCCTGATCTGGCTGAGGTAGAACTTCTGCTCTGGGTGTGCTCCATTGCCCTAGAGCTGAAAGGCCCAAAGGGCTGCCTTGTTTCCAAAGGGGGAGAGAGGCCCCAAAGCATCTTGCTTCCACCTCTTGGGAAGCAAAGAAACAACTGGCTGTGCCCAGTGCTCTTATAGCCTAAGAGAACATCTCTTATCAAGGCCTGTGAAACGCACTGTCTAGGCAGGCCTGATCTGGAAGAAGTAGAACTTCGGCTCTGGTTGTGCTCCATTGCCCTAGAGCTGCCAGACCCAACGTGCTGCCTTGTTTCCAAAGGGGCAGAGAGGCCCCAAAGCGTCTTGCTTCCAGCTGTTTGGGAAACAAGGAAACAACTGGCTCTGCACCGTGCTCTCACAGCCTACCGGGAACGTCACATACAAAGGCCTCTGAAACGCAGTTCCTTGGCAGGCCTGATCTGGCTGAAGTAGGACTTCTGCTCTGGGTGTGCTCCATTGGCCTAGAGCTGAAAGGCCCAAAGGTCGCCCTTGTTGGCAAAGGGGCAGGGAGCCCCCAAAGCATCTTGCTTCCAGCTCTTTGGGAAGCTAAGAAACAAATGGCTCTGCCCAGTGCTCTAACAGAGTACCGGGAACATCTCTTACCAAAGCCTTTGAAACGCAGTTTCTTGGCAGGCCTTATCTGGCTGAGGTAGAACTTCTGCTCTGGGTGTGCTCCATTGGCCTAGAGCTGCCTGGCCCAAAGGTCGGCCTTGTTTGCAAAGGGGATGAGAGGCCCCAAAGCATCTTGCTTCCAGCTCTTCGGGAAGCTAAGAAACATCTGGCGTTGCCCAGTGCTCTTACAGCCTACCGGGAACATCTCTTACCAAGGCCTGTGAAACGCAGTTTGTTGGTGGCCTGAACTGGCCCAAGTAGAACTTCTGCTCTGGGTGTGCTCGACTGGCGTAGAGCTACCTGCCCCAAAGGGCTGCCTTGAGTCCAAAGTGAGAGAGTGGCACCAAAGCTTCTCGCTTCCAGCTCTTCGGGAAGCTAAGAAACATCTGGCGTTGCCCAGTGCTCTTACAGCCTACCGGGAACATCTCTTACCAAGGCCTGTGAAACGCCATTTCCTGGCAGGCCTGATTTGGCTGAAGTAGAACTTCTGCTCTGGGTGTGCTCCATTGCCCTAGAGCTGCCAGGCCCAAGGTGCTGCCTTGTTTCCAAAGGGGCAGAGAGGCCCCAAAGCATCTTGCTTCCAGCTCTCTGGGAAGCTAAGAACCAACTCGCTCTGCCCCGTGCTCTTACAGCCTACCGGGAACATGTCTTTGAAAGGCCTGTGAAACGCAGTTTCTTGGCAGGCCTCATCTGGCTGAAGTAGAACTCCGGCTCTGGGTGTGCTCCACTGCCCTAGAGCTGCCAGGCCCAAAGTGCTGCCCTGTTTCCAAGGGGCAGAGAGGCCCAAAGCATCTTGCTTCCCGGTCTTTGCGAAGCTAAGACACAACTGGCTCTGCCCAGTGCTCTTACACCTACCGGGAACATCTCTTACCAAGGCCTGTCAAACGCTGTTTCTTTGCAGGCCTGATCAGGCTGTAGTAGAACTCCTGCTCTGCGTGTGCTCCATTGGCCTAGAGCTTCCCGACCCAAAAGGCTGCCTTGTTCCCAAACGGGCAGAGGGGTCCCAAGCATCTTGCTTCCAGCTTTTCAGGAAGGTAAGAAACAACTGGCTCTGCCCAGTGCTCTTACAGCCTACCGGGAACATCTCTTACCAAGGCCTGTGAAATGCAGTTTCCTGGCAGGCCTGATCTGGCTGAAGTAGAACTTCTGCTCTGGGTGTGCTCCATTGCCCTAGAGCTGCCAGGCCTAAAGGGCTGCCTTGTTTCCAAAGACGGAGAGTGGACCCAAAGCATCTTGCTCCCAGCTCTTCGGGAAGCTAAGAAACAGCTGGCTCTGCCCAGTGCTCTTACAGCCTAAGAGAACATCTCTTTGAAAGGCCTGTGAAACGCAGTTTCTTGGCAGGCCTGACCTGGCTGAAGTAGAACTTCTGTTCTGGTTGTGCTACATAGGCCTAGAGCTACCAGGACCTAAAGGCTGCCTTGTTTCCAAAGGGTGAGAGAGGCCCCAAAGCATCTTGCCTCCAGCACTTTGGGAAGCTAAAAAACAACTGGTTCTGCCCAGTGCTCTCACAGCCTACCGTGAACATCTCTTACCAAGGGCTGTGAAACGCAGTTTCTGGGCAGGACTGATCTGCCTGAAGTAGAACTTCTGCTGTGGGTGTGCTCCATTGGCCTAGAGCTGCCAGGCCCAAACGGCTGCCTTGTGTCCAAAGGGAGAGAGAGGCCCCAAAGCATCTTGCTTCCAGCTCTGTGGGAAGCTAAAGCAACTGGCTCTCCACAGTGCTCTCACAGCCTACCGGGAACATCTCTTACCAAGGCCTGTGAAACGCAGTTTCTTGGCAGGCCTGATCTGGCTGAAGTAGAACTCCTGCTCTGGGCGTGCTACTTTGGCCTAGAGCTGCCAGGCCCAAAGGGCCGCCTTGTTTCCAAAGGGGCTGAGAGTCCCCAAAGTATCTTGCTTCCAAATCTTTGGGAAGCTAAGAAACAACTGGCTCTGCACAGTGCTCTCACAGCCTACCGGCAACGTGACAGAGAAAGGCCTGTGAGACGCAGTTTCTTGGAAGGCCTGATCTGGCTGAGGTAGAACTTCTGCTCTGGGTGTACTCCATTGGCCTAGGGCTGCCAGGCCCAAAGGGCTGCCTTTATTTCCAAAGTGTGAGAGAGGCCCCAAATCATCTTGCTTCCTGCTCTCTGGGAAGCTAAAACAACTGGCTCTGCACAGTGCTCTCAAAGCCAACCGGGAACGTCACATACAAAGGCCTGTGAAACGCAGCTTCTTGACAGGCCTTATCTGGCTGAGGTAGAACTTGTGCTCTGGGTGTGCTACTTTGGCCTAGAGCTGCCAGGCACAAAGGCTGCTTTGTTTCCAAAGGGGGAGAGAGGCCCCAAATCATGTTGCTTCCAGCTGTTTTTGAAGCTAAGAAACAACTCGCTCTGCCAGGTACTCTTCAAGCCTTCCGGGAACACCTCTTACGAAGGCCTGTGAAAAGCAGTTTCTTGGCAGGCCTGATCTGGCTGAGGTAGAACTTCTGCTCTGGGTGTGCTACTTTGGCCTAGAGCTGCCAGGCACAAAGGCTGCTTTGTTTCCAAAGGGGGAGAGAGGCCCCAAATCATGTTGCTTCCAGCTGTTTTTGAAGCTAAGAAACAACTCGCTCTGCCAGGTACTCTTACAGCCTTCCGGGAACACCTCTTACGAAGGCCTGTGAAAAGCAGTTTCTTGGCAGGCCTGATCTGGCTGAGGTAGAACTTCTGCTCTGGGTGTGCTCCATTGCCCTAGAGCTGAAAGGCCCAAAGGGCTGCCTTGTTTCCAAAGGGGGAGAGAGGCCCCAAAGCATCTTGCTTCCACCTCTTGGGAAGCTAAGAAACAACTGGCTGTGCCCAGTGCTCTTATAGCCTAAGAGAACATCTCTTATCAAGGCCTGGGAAACGCACTGTCTAGGCAGGCCTGATCTGGAAGAAGTAGAACTTCGGCTCTGGTTGTGCTCCATTGCCCTAGAGCTGCCAGACCCAACGTGCTGCCTTGTTTCCAAAGGGGCAGAGAGGCCCCAAAGCGTCTTGCTTCCAGCTGTTTGGGAAACAAGGAAACAACTGGCTCTGCACCGTGCTCTCACAGCCTACCGGGAACGTCACATACAAAGGCCTCTGAAACGCAATTCCTTGGCAGGCCTGATCTGGCTGAAGTAGGACTTCTGCTCTGGGTGTGCTCCATTGGCCTAGAGCTGAAAGGCCCAAAGGTCGCCCTTGTTGGCAAAGGGGCAGGGAGCCCCCAAAGCATCTTGCTTCCAGCTCTTTGGGAAGCTAAGAAACAAATGGCTCTGCCCAGTGCTCTAACAGAGTACCGGGAACATCTCTTACCAAAGCCTTTGAAACGCAGTTTCTTGGCAGGCCTTATCTGGCTGAGGTAGAATTTCTGCTCTGGGTGTGCTCCATTGGCCTAGAGCTGCCTGGCCCAAAGGTCGGCCTTGTTTGCAAAGGGGATGAGAGGCCCCAAAGCATCTTGCTTCCAGCTCTTCGGGAAGCTAAGAAACATCTGGCGTTGCCCAGTGCTCTTACAGCCTACCGGGAACATCTCTTACCAAGGCCTGTGAAATGCAGTTTCCTGGCAGGCCTGATCTGGCTGAAGTAGAACTTCTGCTCTGGGTGTGCTCCATTGCCCTAGAGCTGCCAGGCCCAAAGGGCTGCCTTGTTTCCAAAGACGGAGAGTGGACCCAAAGCATCTTGCTCCCAGCTCTTCGGGAAGCTAAGAAACAGCTGGCTCTGCCCAGTGCTCTTACAGCCTAAGAGAACATCTCTTTGAAAGGCCTGTGAAACGCAGTTTCTTGGCAGGCCTGACCTGGCTGAAGTAGAACTTCTGTTCTGGTTGTGCTACATAGGCCTAGAGCTACCAGGACCTAAAGGCTGCCTTGTTTCCAAAGGGTGAGAGAGGCCCCAAAGCATCTTGCCTCCAGCACTTTGGGAAGCTAAAAAACAACTGGTTCTGCCCAGTGCTCTCACAGCCTACCGTGAACATCTCTTACCAAGGGCTGTGAAACGCAGTTTCTGGGCAGGACTGATCTGCCTGAAGTAGAACTTCTGCTGTGGGTGTGCTCCATTGGCCTAGAGCTGCCAGGCCCAAAGGGCTGCCTTTATTTCCAAAGTGTGAGAGAGGCCCCAAAGCATCTTGCTTCCTGCTCTCTGGGAAGCTAAAACAACTGGCTCTGCACAGTGCTCTCAAAGCCAACCGGGAACGTCACATACAAAGGCCTGTGAAACGCAGCTTCTTGACAGGCCTTATCTGGCTGAGGTAGAACTTGTGCTCTGGGTGTGCTACTTTGGCCTAGAGCTGCCAGGCACAAAGGCTGCTTTGTTTCCAAAGGGGGAGAGAGGCCCCAAATCATGTTGCTTCCAGCTGTTTTTGAAGCTAAGAAACAACTCGCTCTGCAAGGTACTCTTACAGCCTTCCGGGAACACCTCTTACGAAGGCCTGTGAAAAGCAGTTTCTTGGCAGGCCTGATCTGGCTGAGGTAGAACTTCTGCTCTGGGTGTGCTCCATTGCCCTAGAGCTGAAAGGCCCAAAGGGCTGCCTTGTTTCCAAAGGGGGAGAGAGGCCCCAAAGCATCTTGCTTCCACCTCTTGGGAAGCTAAGAAACAACTGGCTGTGCCCAGTGCTCTTATAGCCTAAGAGAACATCTCTTATAAAGGCCTGGGAAACGCACTGTCTAGGCAGGCCTGATCTGGAAGAAGTAGAACTTCGGCTCTGGTTGTGCTCCATTGCCCTAGAGCTGCCAGACCCAACGTGCTGCCTTGTTTCCAAAGGGGCAGAGAGGCCCCAAAGCGTCTTGCTTCCAGCTGTTTGGGAAACAAGGAAACAACTGGCTCTGCACCGTGCTCTCACAGCCTACCGGGAACGTCACATACAAAGGCCTCTGAAACGCAGTTCCTTGGCAGGCCTGATCTGGCTGAAGTAGGACTTCTGCTCTGGGTGTGCTCCATTGGCCTAGAGCTGAAAGGCCCAAAGGTCGCCCTTGTTGGCAAAGGGGCAGGGAGCCCCCAAAGCATCTTGCTTCCAGCTCTTTGGGAAGCTAAGAAACAAATGGCTCTGCCCAGTGCTCTAACAGAGTACCGGGAACATCTCTTACCAAAGCCTTTGAAACGCAGTTTCTTGGCAGGCCTTATCTGGCTGAGGTAGAACTTCTGCTCTGGGTGTGCTCCATTGGCCTAGAGCTGCCTGGCCCAAAGGTCGGCCTTGTTTGCAAAGGGGATGAGAGGCCCCAAAGCATCTTGCTTCCAGCTCTTCGGGAAGCTAAGAAACATCTGGCGTTGCCCAGTGCTCTTACAGCCTACCGGGAACATCTCTTACCAAGGCCTGTGAAATGCAGTTTCCTGGCAGGCCTGATCTGGCTGAAGTAGAACTTCTGCTCTGGGTGTGCTCCATTGCCCTAGAGCTGCCAGGCCCAAAGGGCTGCCTTGTTTCCAAAGACGGAGAGTGGACCCAAAGCATCTTGCTCCCAGCTCTTCGGGAAGCTAAGAAACAGCTGGCTCTGCCCAGTGCTCTTACAGCCTAAGAGAACATCTCTTTGAAAGGCCTGTGAAACGCAGTTTCTTGGCAGGCCTGACCTGGCTGAAGTAGAACTTCTGTTCTGGTTGTGCTACATAGGCCTAGAGCTACCAGGACCTAAAGGCTGCCTTGTTTCCAAAGGGTGAGAGAGGCCCCAAAGCATCTTGCCTCCAGCACTTTGGGAAGCTAAAAAACAACTGGTTCTGCCCAGTGCTCTCACAGCCTACCGTGAACATCTCTTACCAAGGGCTGTGAAACGCAGTTTCTGGGCAGGACTGATCTGCCTGAAGTAGAACTTCTGCTGTGGGTGTGCTCCATTGGCCTAGAGCTGCCAGGCCCAAAGGGCTGCCTTTATTTCCAAAGTGTGAGAGAGGCCCCAAAGCATCTTGCTTCCTGCTCTATGGGAAGCTAAAACAACTGGCTCTGCACAGTGCTCTCAAAGCCAACCGGGAACGTCACATACAAAGGCCTGTGAAACGCAGCTTCTTGACAGGCCTTATCTGGCTGAGGTAGAACTTGTGCTCTGGGTGTGCTACTTTGGCCTAGAGCTGCCAGGCACAAAGGCTGCTTTGTTTCCAAAGGGGGAGAGAGGCCCCAAATCATGTTGCTTCCAGCTGTTTTTGAAGCTAAGAAACAACTCGCTCTGCCAGGTACTCTTACAGCCTTCCGGGAACACCTCTTACGAAGGCCTGTGAAAAGCAGTTTCTTGGCAGGCCTGATCTGGCTGAGGTAGAACTTCTGCTCTGGGTGTGCTCCATTGCCCTAGAGCTGAAAGGCCCAAAGGGCTGCCTTGTTTCCAAAGGGGGAGAGAGGCCCCAAAGCATCTTGCTTCCACCTCTTGGGAAGCTAAGAAACAACTGGCTGTGCCCAGTGCTCTTATAGCCTAAGAGAACATCTCTTATAAAGGCCTGGGAAACGCACTGTCTAGGCAGGCCTGATCTGGAAGAAGTAGAACTTCGGCTCTGGTTGTGCTCCATTGCCCTAGAGCTGCCAGACCCAACGTGCTGCCTTGTTTCCAAAGGGGCAGAGAGGCCCCAAAGCGTCTTGCTTCCAGCTGTTTGGGAAACAAGGAAACAACTGGCTCTGCACCGTGCTCTCACAGCCTACCGGGAACGTCACATACAAAGGCCTCTGAAACGCAGTTCCTTGGCAGGCCTGATCTGGCTGAAGTAGGACTTCTGCTCTGGGTGTGCTCCATTGGCCTAGAGCTGAAAGGCCCAAAGGTCGCCCTTGTTGGCAAAGGGGCAGGGAGCCCCCAAAGCATCTTGCTTCCAGCTCTTTGGGAAGCTAAGAAACAAATGGCTCTGCCCAGTGCTCTAACAGAGTACCGGGAACATCTCTTACCAAAGCCTTTGAAACGCAGTTTCTTGGCAGGCCTTATCTGGCTGAGGTAGAACTTCTGCTCTGGGTGTGCTCCATTGGCCTAGAGCTGCCTGGCCCAAAGGTCGGCCTTGTTTGCAAAGGGGATGAGAGGCCCCAAAGCATCTTGATTCCAGCTCTTCGGGAAGCTAAGAAACATCTGGCGTTGCCCAGTGCTCTTACAGCCTACCGGGAACATCTCTTACCAAGGCCTGTGAAACACAGTTTGTTGGTGGCCTGAACTGGCCGAAGTAGAACTTCTGCTCTGGGTGTGCTCCATTGGCCTAGAGCTGCCAGGCCCAAGGTGCTGCCTTGTTTCCAAAGGGGCAGAGAGGCCCCAAAGCATCTTGCTTCCAGCTCTCTGGGAAGCTAAGAACCAACTCGCTCTGCCCCGTGCTCTTACAGCCTACCGGGAACATGTCTTTGAAAGGCCTGTGAAACGCAGTTTCTTGGCAGGCCTCATCTGGCTGAAGTAGAACTCCGGCTCTGGGTGTGCTCCATTGCCCTAGAGCTGCCAGGCCCAAAGTGCTGCCCTGTTTCCAAGGGGCAGAGAGGCCCAAAGCATCTTGCTTCCCGGTCTTTGCGAAGCTAAGAAACAACTGGCTCTGCCCAGTGCTCTTACACCTACCGGGAACATCTCTTACCAAGGCCTGTCAAACGCTGTTTCTTTGCAGGCCTGATCAGGCTGAAGTAGAACTCCTGCTCTGCGTGTGCTCCATTGGCCTAGAGCTTCCCGACCCAAAAGGCTGCCTTGTTCCCAAACGGGCAGAGGGGTCCCAAGCATCTTGCTTCCAGCTTTTCAGGAAGGTAAGAAACAACTGGCTCTGCCCAGTGCTCTTACAGCCTACCGGGAACATCTCTTACCAAGGCCTGTGAAACGCAGTTTCCTGGCAGGCCTGATCTGGCTGAAGTAGAACTTCTGCTCTGGGTGTGCTCCATTGCCCTAGAGCTGCCAGGCCCAAAGGGCTGCCTTGTTTCCAAAGACGGAGAGTGGACCCAAAGCATCTTGCTCCCAGCTCTTCGGGAAGCTAAGAAACAGCTGGCTCTGCCCAGTGCTCTTACAGCCTAAGAGAACATCTCTTTGAAAGGCCTGTGAAACGCAGTTTCTTGGCAGGCCTGACCTGGCTGAAGTAGAACTTCTGTTCTGGTTGTGCTACATAGGCCTAGAGCTACCAGGACCTAAGGGCTGCCTTGTTTCCAAAGGGTGAGAGAGGCCCCAAAGCATCTTGCCTCCAGCACTTTGGGAAGCTAAAAAACAACTGGTTCTGCCCAGTGCTCTCACAGCCTACCGTGAACATCTCTTACCAAGGGCTGTGAAACGCAGTTTCTGGGCAGGACTGATCTGCCTGAAGTAGAACTTCTGCTGTGGGTGTGCTCCATTGGCCTAGAGCTGCCAGGCCCAAACGGCTGCCTTGTGTCCAAAGGGAGAGAGAGGCCCCAAGGCATCTTGCTTCCAGCTCTGTGGGAAGCTAAAGCAACTGGCTCTCCACAGTGCTCTCACAGCCTACCGGGAACATCTCTTACCAAGGCCTGTGAAACGCAGTTTCTTGGCAGGCCTGATCTGGCTGAAGTAGAACTCCTGCTCTGGGCGTGCTACTTTGGCCTAGAGCTGCCAGGCCCAAAGGGCCGCCTTGTTTCCAAAGGGGCTGAGAGTCCCCAAAGCATCTTGCTTCCAAATCTTTGGGAAGCTAAGAAACAACTGGCTCTGCACAGTGCTCTCACAGCCTACCGGCAACGTGACAGAGAAAGGCCTGTGAGACGCAGTTTCTTGGAAGGCCTGATCTGGCTGAGGTAGAACTTGTGCTCTGGGTGTGCTACTTTGGCCTAGAGCTGCCAGGCACAAAGGCTGCTTTGTTTCCAAAGGGGGAGAGAGGCCCCAAATCATGTTGCTTCCAGCTGTTTTTGAAGCTAAGAAACAACTCGCTCTGCCAGGTACTCTTACAGCCTTCCGGGAACACCTCTTACGAAGGCCTGTGAAAAGCAGTTTCTTGGCAGGCCTGATCTGGCTGAGGTAGAACTTCTGCTCTGGGTGTGCTCCATTGCCCTAGAGCTGAAAGGCCCAAAGGGCTGCCTTGTTTCCAAAGGGGGAGAGAGGCCCCAAAGCATCTTGCTTCCACCTCTTGGGAAGCTAAGAAACAACTGGCTGTGCCCAGTGCTCTTATAGCCTAAGAGAACATCTCTTATCAAGGCCTGGGAAACGCACTGTCTAGGCAGGCCTGATCTGGAAGAAGTAGAACTTCGGCTCTGGTTGTGCTCCATTGCCCTAGAGCTGCCAGACCCAATGTGCTGCCTTGTTTCCAAAGGGGCAGAGAGGCCCCAAAGCGTCTTGCTTCCAGCTGTTTGGGAAACAAGGAAACAACTGGCTCTGCACCGTGCTCTCACAGCCTACCGGGAACGTCACATACAAAGGCCTCTGAAACGCAGTTCCTTGGCAGGCCTGATCTGGCTGAAGTAGGACTTCTGCTCTGGGTGTGCTCCATTGGCCTAGAGCTGAAAGGCCCAAAGGTCGCCCTTGTTGGCAAAGGGGCAGGGAGCCCCCAAAGCATCTTGCTTCCAGCTCTTTGGGAAGCTAAGAAACAAATGGCTCTGCCCAGTGCTCTAACAGAGTACCGGGAACATCTCTTACCAAAGCCTTTGAAACGCAGTTTCTTGGCAGGCCTTATCTGGCTGAGGTAGAACTTCTGCTCTGGGTGTGCTCCATTGGCCTAGAGCTGCCTGGCCCAAAGGTCGGCCTTGTTTGCAAAGGGGATGAGAGGCCCCAAAGCATCTTGCTTCCAGCTCTTCGGGAAGCTAAGAAACATCTGGCGTTGCCCAGTGCTCTTACAGCCTACCGGGAACATCTCTTACCAAGGCCTGTGAAACGCAGTTTGTTGGTGGCCTGAACGGGCCGAAGTAGAGCTTCTGCTCTGGGTGTGCTCCATTGGCCTAGAGCTGCCAGGCCCAAGGTGCTGCCTTGTTTCCAAAGGGGCAGAGAGTCCCCAAAGCATCTTGCTTCCAAATCTTTGGGAAGCTAAGAAACAACTGGCTCTGCACAGTGCTCTCACAGCCTACCGGCAACGTGACAGAGAAAGGCCTGTGAGACGCAGTTTCTTGGAAGGCCTGATCTGGCTGAGGTAGAACTTCTGCTCTGGGTGTACTCCATTGGCCTAGGGCTGCCAGGCCCAAAGGGCTGCCTTTATTTCCAAAGTGTGAGAGAGGCCCCAAAGCATCTTGCTTCCTGCTCTCTGGGAAGCTAAAACAACTGGCTCTGCACAGTGCTCTCAAAGCCAACCGGGAACGTCACATACAAAGGCCTGTGAAACGCAGCTTCTTGACAGGCCTTATCTGGCTGAGGTAGAACTTGTGCTCTGGGTGTGCTACTTTGGCCTAGAGCTGCCAGGCACAAAGGCTGCTTTGTTTCCAAAGGGGGAGAGAGGCCCCAAATCATGTTGCTTCCAGCTGTTTTTGAAGCTAAGAAACAACTCGCTCTGCCAGGTACTCTTACAGCCTTCCGGGAACACCTCTTACGAAGGCCTGTGAAAAGCAGTTTCTTGGCAGGCCTGATCGGGCTGAGGTAGAACTTCTGCTCTGGGTGTGCTCCATTGCCCTAGAGCTGAAAGGCCCAAAGGGCTGCCTTGTTTCCAAAGGGGGAGAGAGGCCCCAAAGCATCTTGCTTCCAGCTCTTCGGGAAGCTAAGAAACATCTGGCGTTGCCCAGTGCTCTTACAGCCTACCGGGAACATCTCTTACCAAGGCCTGTGAAACGCAGTTTGTTGGTGGCCTGAACTGGCCGAAGTAGAGCTTCTGCTCTGGGTGTGCTCCATTGGCCTAGAGCTGCCTGGCCCATAGGGCCGCCTTGTTTGCAATGGGATGAGAGGCCCCAAAGCATCTTGCTTCCAGCTCTTCGGGAAGCTAAGAAACATCTGGCGTTGCCCAGTGCTCTTACAGCCTACCGGGAACATCTCTTACCAAGGCCTGTGAAACGCAGTTTGTTGGTGGCCTGAACTGGCCGAAGTAGAACGTCTGCTGCGTGTGCTCCACTGGCCTAGAGCTACCTGCCCCAAAGGGCTGCCTTGATGCCAAAGTGAGAGTGTGGCACCAAAGCATCTTGCTTCCAGCTCTTCGGGAAGCTAAGAAACATCTGGCGTTGCCCAGTGCTCTTACAGCCTACCGGGAACATCTCTTACCAAGGCCTGTGAAACGCCGTTTCCTGGCAGGCCTGATTTGGCTGAAGTAGAACTTCTGCTCTGGGTGTGCTCCATTGCCCTAGAGCTGCCAGGCCCAAGGTGCTGCCTTGTTTCCAAAGGGGCAGAGAGGCCCCAAAGCATCTTGCTTCCAGCTCTCTGGGAAGCTAAGAACCAACTCGCTCTGCCCCGTGCTCTTACAGCCTACCGGGAACATGTCTTTGAAAGGCCTGTGAAACGCAGTTTCTTGGCAGGCCTCATCTGGCTGAAGTAGAACTCCGGCTCTGGGTGTGCTCCATTGCCCTAGAGCTGCCAGGCCCAAAGTGCTGCCCTGTTTCCAAGGGGCAGAGAGGCCCAAAGCATCTTGCTTCCCGGTCTTTGCGAAGCTAAGACACAACTGGCTCTGCCCAGTGCTCTTACACCTACCGCGAACATCTCTTACCAAGGCCTGTCAAACGCTCTTTGTTTGCAGGCCTGATCAGGCTGAAGTAGAACTCCTGCTCTGCGTGTGCTCCATTGGCCTAGAGCTTCCCGACCCGAAAGGCTGCCTTGTTCCCAAACGGGCAGAGGGGTCCCAAGCATCTTGCTTCCAGCTTTTCAGGAAGGTAAGAAACAACTGGCTCTGCCCAGTGCTCTTACAGCCTACCGGGAACATCTCTTACCAAGGCCTGTGAAACGCAGTTTCCTGGCAGGCCTGATCTGGCTGAAGTAGAACTTCTGCTCTGGGTGTGCTCCATTGCCCTAGAGCTGCCAGGCCCAAAGGGCTGCCTTGTTTCCAAAGACGGAGAGTGGACCCAAAGCATCTTGCTCCCAGCTCTTCGGGAAGCTAAGAAACAGCTGGCTCTGCCCAGTGCTCTCACAGCCTACCGGGAACATCTCTTACCAAGGCCTGTGAAACGCAGTTTCTTGGCAGGCCTGATCTGGCTGAAGTAGAACTCCTGCTCTGGGCGTGCTACTTTGGCCTAGAGCTGCCAGGCCCAAAGGGCCGCCTTGTTTCCAAAGGGGCTGAGAGTCCCCAAAGTATCTTGCTTCCAAATCTTTGGGAAGGTAAGAAACAACTGGCTCTGCACAGTGCTCTCACAGCCTACCGGCAACGTGACAGAGAAAGGCCTGTGAGACGCAGTTTCTTGGAAGGCCTGATCTGGCTGAGGTAGAACTTCTGCTCTGGGTGTACTCCATTGGCCTAGGGCTGCCAGGCCCAAAGGGCTGCCTTTATTTCCAAAGTGAGAGAGAGGCCCCAAAGCATCTTGCTTCCTGCTCTCTGGGAAGCTAAAACAACTGGCTCTGCACAGTGCTCTCAAAGCCAACTGGGAACGTCACATACAAAGGCCTGTGAAACGCAGCTTCTTGACAGGCCTTATCTGGCTGAGGTAGAACTTCTGCTCTGGGTGTGCTACTTTGGCCTAGAGCTGCCAGGCACAAAGGCTGCTTTGTTTCCAAAGGGGGAGAGAGGCCCCAAATCATGTTGCTTCCAGCTGTTTTTGAAGCTAAGAAACAACTCGCTCTGCCAGGTACTCTTCAAGCCTTCCGGGAACACCTCTTACGAAGGCCTGTGAAAAGCAGTTTCTTGGCAGGCCTGATCTGGCTGAGGTAGAACTTCTGCTCTGGGTGTGCTACTTTGGCCTAGAGCTGCCAGGCACAAAGGCTGCTTTGTTTCCAAAGGGGGAGAGAGGCCCCAAATCATGTTGCTTCCAGCTTTTTTTGAAGCTAAGAAACAACTCGCTCTGCCAGGTACTCTTACAGCCTTCCGGGAACACCTCTTACGAAGGCCTGTGAAAAGCAGTTTCTTGGCAGGCCTGATCTGGCTGAGGTAGAACTTCTGCTCTGGGTGTGCTCCATTGCCCTAGAGCTGAAAGGCCCAAAGGGCTGCCTTGTTTCCAAAGGGGGAGAGAGGCCCCAAAGCATCTTGCTTCCACCTCTTGGGAAGCTAAGAAACAACTGGCTGTGCCCAGTGCTCTTATAGCCTAAGAGAACATCTCTTATCAAGGCCTGTGAAACGCACTGTCTAGGCAGGCCTGATCTGGAAGAAGTAGAACTTCGGCTCTGGTTGTGCTCCATTGCCCTAGAGCTGCCAGACCCAACGTGCTGCCTTGTTTCCAAAGGGGCAGAGAGGCCCCAAAGCGTCTTGCTTCCAGCTGTTTGGGAAACAAGGAAACAACTGGCTCTGCACCGTGCTCTCACAGCCTACCGGGAACGTCACATACAAAGGCCTCTGAAACGCAGTTCCTTGGCAGGCCTGATCTGGCTGAAGTAGGACTTCTGCTCTGGGTGTGCTCCATTGGCCTAGAGCTGAAAGGCCCAAAGGTCGCCCTTGTTGGCAAAGGGGCAGGGAGCCCCCAAAGCATCTTGCTTCCAGCTCTTTGGGAAGCTAAGAAACAAATGGCTCTGCCCAGTGCTCTAACAGAGTACCGGGAACATCTCTTACCAAAGCCTTTGAAACGCAGTTTCTTGGCAGGCCTTATCTGGCTGAGGTAGAACTTCTGCTCTGGGTGTGCTCCATTGGCCTAGAGCTGCCTGGCCCAAAGGTCGGCCTTGTTTGCAAAGGGGATGAGAGGCCCCAAAGCATCTTGCTTCCAGCTCTTCGGGAAGCTAAGAAACATCTGGCGTTGCCCAGTGCTCTTACAGCCTACCGGGAACATCTCTTACCAAGGCCTGTGAAACGCAGTTTGTTGGTGGCCTGAACTGGCCCAAGTAGAACTTCTGCTCTGGGTGTGCTCCACTGGCGTAGAGCTACCTGCCCCAAAGGGCTGCCTTGAGTCCAAAGTGAGAGAGTGGCACCAAAGCTTCTCGCTTCCAGCTCTTCGGGAAGCTAAGAAACATCTGGCGTTGCCCAGTGCTCTTACAGCCTACCGGGAACATCTCTTACCAAGGCCTGTGAAACGCCATTTCCTGGCAGGCCTGATTTGGCTGAAGTAGAACTTCTGCTCTGGGTGTGCTCCATTGGCCTAGAGCTGCCAGGCCCAAGGTGCTGCCTTGTTTCCAAAGGGGCAGAGAGGCCCCAAAGCATCTTGCTTCCAGCTCTCTGGGAAGCTAAGAACCAACTCGCTCTGCCCCGTGCTCTTACAGCCTACCGGGAACATGTCTTTGAAAGGCCTGTGAAACGCAGTTTCTTGGCAGGCCTCATCTGGCTGAAGTAGAACTCCGGCTCTGGGTGTGCTCCACTGCCCTAGAGCTGCCAGGCCCAAAGTGCTGCCCTGTTTCCAAGGGGCAGAGAGGCCCAAAGCATCTTGCTTCCCGGTCTTTGCGAAGCTAAGACACAACTGGCTCTGCCCAGTGCTCTTACACCTACCGGGAACATCTCTTACCAAGGCCTGTCAAACGCTGTTTCTTTGCAGGCCTGATCAGGCTGTAGTAGAACTCCTGCTCTGCGTGTGCTCCATTGGCCTAGAGCTTCCCGACCCAAAAGGCTGCCTTGTTCCCAAACGGGCAGAGGGGTCCCAAGCATCTTGCTTCCAGCTTTTCAGGAAGGTAAGAAACAACTGGCTCTGCCCAGTGCTCTTACAGCCTACCGGGAACATCTCTTACCAAGGCCTGTGAAATGCAGTTTCCTGGCAGGCCTGATCTGGCTGAAGTAGAACTTCTGCTCTGGGTGTGCTCCATTGCCCTAGAGCTGCCAGGCCTAAAGGGCTGCCTTGTTTCCAAAGACGGAGAGTGGACCCAAAGCATCTTGCTCCCAGCTCTTCGGGAAGCTAAGAAACAGCTGGCTCTGCCCAGTGCTCTTACAGCCTAAGAGAACATCTCTTTGAAAGGCCTGTGAAACGCAGTTTCTTGGCAGGCCTGACCTGGCTGAAGTAGAACTTCTGTTCTGGTTGTGCTACATAGGCCTAGAGCTACCAGGACCTAAAGGCTGCCTTGTTTCCAAAGGGTGAGAGAGGCCCCAAAGCATCTTGCCTCCAGCACTTTGGGAAGCTAAAAAACAACTGGTTCTGCCCAGTGCTCTCACAGCCTACCGTGAACATCTCTTACCAAGGGCTGTGAAACGCAGTTTCTGGGCAGGACTGATCTGCCTGAAGTAGAACTTCTGCTGTGGGTGTGCTCCATTGGCCTAGAGCTGCCAGGCCCAAACGGCTGCCTTGTGTCCAAAGGGAGAGAGAGGCCCCAAAGCATCTTGCTTCCAGCTCTGTGGGAAGCTAAAGCAACTGGCTCTCCACAGTGCTCTCACAGCCTACCGGGAACATCTCTTACCAAGGCCTGTGAAACGCAGTTTCTTGGCAGGCCTGATCTGGCTGAAGTAGAACTCCTGCTCTGGGCGTGCTACTTTGGCCTAGAGCTGCCAGGCCCAAAGGGCCGCCTTGTTTCCAAAGGGGCTGAGAGTCCCCAAAGTATCTTGCTTCCAAATCTTTGGGAAGCTAAGAAACAACTGGCTCTGCACAGTGCTCTCACAGCCTACCGGCAACGTGACAGAGAAAGGCCTGTGAGACGCAGTTTCTTGGAAGGCCTGATCTGGCTGAGGTAGAACTTCTGCTCTGGGTGTACTCCATTGGCCTACGGCTGCCAGGCCCAAAGGGCTGCCTTTATTTCCAAAGTGTGAGAGAGGCCCCAAATCATCTTGCTTCCTGCTCTCTGGGAAGCTAAAACAACTGGCTCTGCACAGTGCTCTCAAAGCCAACCGGGAACGTCACATACAAAGGCCTGTGAAACGCAGCTTCTTGACAGGCCTTATCTGGCTGAGGTAGAACTTGTGCTCTGGGTGTGCTACTTTGGCCTAGAGCTGCCAGGCACAAAGGCTGCTTTGTTTCCAAAGGGGGAGAGAGGCCCCAAATCATGTTGCTTCCAGCTGTTTTTGAAGCTAAGAAACAACTCGCTCTGCCAGGTACTCTTCAAGCCTTCCGGGAACACCTCTTACGAAGGCCTGTGAAAAGCAGTTTCTTGGCAGGCCTGATCTGGCTGAGGTAGAACTTCTGCTCTGGGTGTGCTACTTTGGCCTAGAGCTGCCAGGCACAAAGGCTGCTTTGTTTCCAAAGGGGGAGAGAGGCCCCAAATCATGTTGCTTCCAGCTGTTTTTGAAGCTAAGAAACAACTCGCTCTGCCAGGTACTCTTACAGCCTTCCGGGAACACCTCTTACGAAGGCCTGTGAAAAGCAGTTTCTTGGCAGGCCTGATCTGGCTGAGGTAGAACTTCTGCTCTGGGTGTGCTCCATTGCCCTAGAGCTGAAAGGCCCAAAGGGCTGCCTTGTTTCCAAAGGGGGAGAGAGGCCCCAAAGCATCTTGCTTCCACCTCTTGGGAAGCTAAGAAACAACTGGCTGTGCCCAGTGCTCTTATAGCCTAAGAGAACATCTCTTATCAAGGCCTGTGAAACGCACTGTCTAGGCAGGCCTGATCTGGAAGAAGTAGAACTTCGGCTCTGGTTGTGCTCCATTGCCCTAGAGCTGCCAGACCCAACGTGCTGCCTTGTTTCCAAAGGGGCAGAGAGGCCCCAAAGCGTCTTGCTTCCAGCTGTTTGGGAAACAAGGAAACAACTGGCTCTGCACCGTGCTCTCACAGCCTACCGGGAACGTCACATACAAAGGCCTCTGAAACGCAGTTCCTTGGCAGGCCTGATCTGGCTGAAGTAGGACTTCTGCTCTGGGTGTGCTCCATTGGCCTAGAGCTGAAAGGCCCAAAGGTCGCCCTTGTTGGCAAAGGGGCAGGGAGCCCCCAAAGCATCTTGCTTCCAGCTCTTTGGGAAGCTAAGAAACAAATGGCTCTGCCCAGTGCTCTAACAGAGTACCGGGAACATCTCTTACCAAAGCCTTTGAAACGCAGTTTCTTGGCAGGCCTTATCTGGCTGAGGTAGAACTTCTGCTCTGGGTGTGCTCCATTGGCCTAGAGCTGCCTGGCCCAAAGGTCGGCCTTGTTTGCAAAGGGGATGAGAGGCCCCAAAGCATCTTGCTTCCAGCTCTTCGGGAAGCTAAGAAACATCTGGCGTTGCCCAGTGCTCTTACAGCCTACCGGGAACATCTCTTACCAAGGCCTGTGAAACGCAGTTTCCTGGCAGGCCTGATCTGGCTGAAGTAGAACTTCTGCTCTGGGTGTGCTCCATTGCCCTAGAGCTGCCAGGCCCAAAGGGCTGCCTTGTTTCCAAAGACGGAGAGTGGACCCAAAGCATCTTGCTCCCAGCTCTTCGGGAAGCTAAGAAACAGCTGGCTCTGCCCAGTGCTCTTACAGCCTAAGAGAACATCTCTTTGAAAGGCCTGTGAAACGCAGTTTCTTGGCAGGCCTGACCTGGCTGAAGTAGAACTTCTGTTCTGGTTGTGCTACATAGGCCTAGAGCTACCAGGACCTAAAGGCTGCCTTGTTTCCAAAGGGTGAGAGAGGCCCCAAAGCATCTTGCCTCCAGCACTTTGGGAAGCTAAAAAACAACTGGTTCTGCCCAGTGCTCTCACAGCCTACCGTGAACATCTCTTACCAAGGGCTGTGAAACGCAGTTTCTGGGCAGGACTGATCTGCCTGAAGTAGAACTTCTGCTGTGGGTGTGCTCCATTGGCCTAGAGCTGCCAGGCCCAAACGGCTGCCTTGTGTCCAAAGGGAGAGAGAGGCCCCAAAGCATCTTGCTTCCAGCTCTGTGGGAAGCTAAAGCAACTGGCTCTCCACAGTGCTCTCACAGCCTACCGGGAACATCTCTTACCAAGGCCTGTGAAACGCAGTTTCTTGGCAGGCCTGATCTGGCTGAAGTAGAACTCCTGCTCTGGGCGTGCTACTTTGGCCTAGAGCTGCCAGGCCCAAAGGGCCGCCTTGTTTCCAAAGGGGCTGAGAGTCCCCAAAGTATCTTGCTTCCAAATCTTTGGGAAGGTAAGAAACAACTGGCTCTGCACAGTGCTCTCACAGCCTACCGGCAACGTGACAGAGAAAGGCCTGTGAGACGCAGTTTCTTGGAAGGCCTGATCTGGCTGAGGTAGAACTTCTGCTCTGGGTGTACTCCATTGGCCTAGGGCTGCCAGGCCCAAAGGGCTGCCTTTATTTCCAAAGTGAGAGAGAGGCCCCAAAGCATCTTGCTTCCTGCTCTCTGGGAAGCTAAAACAACTGGCTCTGCACAGTGCTCTCAAAGCCAACTGGGAACGTCACATACAAAGGCCTGTGAAACGCAGCTTCTTGACAGGCCTTATCTGGCTGAGGTAGAACTTCTGCTCTGGGTGTGCTACTTTGGCCTAGAGCTGCCAGGCACAAAGGCTGCTTTGTTTCCAAAGGGGGAGAGAGGCCCCAAATCATGTTGCTTCCAGCTGTTTTTGAAGCTAAGAAACAACTCGCTCTGCCAGGTACTCTTCAAGCCTTCCGGGAACACCTCTTACGAAGGCCTGTGAAAAGCAGTTTCTTGGCAGGCCTGATCTGGCTGAGGTAGAACTTCTGCTCTGGGTGTGCTACTTTGGCCTAGAGCTGCCAGGCACAAAGGCTGCTTTGTTTCCAAAGGGGGAGAGAGGCCCCAAATCATGTTGCTTCCAGCTGTTTTTGAAGCTAAGAAACAACTCGCTCTGCCAGGTACTCTTACAGCCTTCCGGGAACACCTCTTACGAAGGCCTGTGAAAAGCAGTTTCTTGGCAGGCCTGATCTGGCTGAGGTAGAACTTCTGCTCTGGGTGTGCTCCATTGCCCTAGAGCTGAAAGGCCCAAAGGGCTGCCTTGTTTCCAAAGGGGGAGAGAGGCCCCAAAGCATCTTGCTTCCACCTCTTGGGAAGCTAAGAAACAACTGGCTGTGCCCAGTGCTCTTATAGCCTAAGAGAACATCTCTTATCAAGGCCTGGGAAACGCACTGTCTAGGCAGGCCTGATCTGGAAGAAGTAGAACTTCGGCTCTGGTTGTGCTCCATTGCCCTAGAGCTGCCAGACCCAACGTGCTGCCTTGTTTCCAAAGGGGCAGAGAGGCCCCAAAGCGTCTTGCTTCCAGCTGTTTGGGAAACAAGGAAACAACTGGCTCTGCACCGTGCTCTCACAGCCTACCGGGAACGTCACATACAAAGGCCTCTGAAACGCAGTTCCTTGGCAGGCCTGATCTGGCTGAAGTAGGACTTCTGCTCTGGGTGTGCTCCATTGGCCTAGAGCTGAAAGGCCCAAAGGTCGCCCTTGTTGGCAAAGGGGCAGGGAGCCCCCAAAGCATCTTGCTTCCAGCTCTTTGGGAAGCTAAGAAACAAATGGCTCTGCCCAGTGCTCTAACAGAGTACCGGGAACATCTCTTACCAAAGCCTTTGAAACGCAGTTTCTTGGCAGGCCTTATCTGGCTGAGGTAGAACTTCTGCTCTGGGTGTGCTCCATTGGCCTAGAGCTGCCTGGCCCAAAGGTCGGCCTTGTTTGCAAAGGGGATGAGAGGCCCCAAAGCATCTTGCTTCCAGCTCTTCGGGAAGCTAAGAAACATCTGGCGTTGCCCAGTGCTCTTACAGCCTACCGGGAACATCTCTTACCAAGGCCTGTGAAACGCAGTTTGTTGGTGGCCTGAACTGGCCCAAGTAGAACTTCTGCTCTGGGTGTGCTCCACTGGCGTAGAGCTACCTGCCCCAAAGGGCTGCCTTGAGTCCAAAGTGAGAGAGTGGCACCAAAGCTTCTCGCTTCCAGCTCTTCGGGAAGCTAAGAAACATCTGGCGTTGCCCAGTGCTCTTACAGCCTACCGGGAACATCTCTTACCAAGGCCTGTGAAACGCCATTTCCTGGCAGGCCTGATTTGGCTGAAGTAGAACTTCTGCTCTGGGTGTGCTCCATTGGCCTAGAGCTGCCAGGCCCAAGGTGCTGCCTTGTTTCCAAAGGGGCAGAGAGGCCCCAAAGCATCTTGCTTCCAGCTCTCTGGGAAGCTAAGAACCAACTCGCTCTGCCCCGTGCTCTTACAGCCTACCGGGAACATGTCTTTGAAAGGCCTGTGAAACGCAGTTTCTTGGCAGGCCTCATCTGGCTGAAGTAGAACTCCGGCTCTGGGTGTGCTCCACTGCCCTAGAGCTGCCAGGCCCAAAGTGCTGCCCTGTTTCCAAGGGGCAGAGAGGCCCAAAGCATCTTGCTTCCCGGTCTTTGCGAAGCTAAGACACAACTGGCTCTGCCCAGTGCTCTTACACCTACCGGGAACATCTCTTACCAAGGCCTGTCAAACGCTGTTTCTTTGCAGGCCTGATCAGGCTGTAGTAGAACTCCTGCTCTGCGTGTGCTCCATTGGCCTAGAGCTTCCCGACCCAAAAGGCTGCCTTGTTCCCAAACGGGCAGAGGGGTCCCAAGCATCTTGCTTCCAGCTTTTCAGGAAGGTAAGAAACAACTGGCTCTGCCCAGTGCTCTTACAGCCTACCGGGAACATCTCTTACCAAGGCCTGTGAAATGCAGTTTCCTGGCAGGCCTGATCTGGCTGAAGTAGAACTTCTGCTCTGGGTGTGCTCCATTGCCCTAGAGCTGCCAGGCCTAAAGGGCTGCCTTGTTTCCAAAGACGGAGAGTGGACCCAAAGCATCTTGCTCCCAGCTCTTCGGGAAGCTAAGAAACAGCTGGCTCTGCCCAGTGCTCTTACAGCCTAAGAGAACATCTCTTTGAAAGGCCTGTGAAACGCAGTTTCTTGGCAGGCCTGACCTGGCTGAAGTAGAACTTCTGTTCTGGTTGTGCTACATAGGCCTAGAGCTACCAGGACCTAAAGGCTGCCTTGTTTCCAAAGGGTGAGAGAGGCCCCAAAGCATCTTGCCTCCAGCACTTTGGGAAGCTAAAAAACAACTGGTTCTGCCCAGTGCTCTCACAGCCTACCGTGAACATCTCTTACCAAGGGCTGTGAAACGCAGTTTCTGGGCAGGACTGATCTGCCTGAAGTAGAACTTCTGCTGTGGGTGTGCTCCATTGGCCTAGAGCTGCCAGGCCCAAACGGCTGCCTTGTGTCCAAAGGGAGAGAGAGGCCCCAAAGCATCTTGCTTCCAGCTCTGTGGGAAGCTAAAGCAACTGGCTCTCCACAGTGCTCTCACAGCCTACCGGGAACATCTCTTACCAAGGCCTGTGAAACGCAGTTTCTTGGCAGGCCTGATCTGGCTGAAGTAGAACTCCTGCTCTGGGCGTGCTACTTTGGCCTAGAGCTGCCAGGCCCAAAGGGCCGCCTTGTTTCCAAAGGGGCTGAGAGTCCCCAAAGTATCTTGCTTCCAAATCTTTGGGAAGCTAAGAAACAACTGGCTCTGCACAGTGCTCTCACAGCCTACCGGCAACGTGACAGAGAAAGGCCTGTGAGACGCAGTTTCTTGGAAGGCCTGATCTGGCTGAGGTAGAACTTCTGCTCTGGGTGTACTCCATTGGCCTACGGCTGCCAGGCCCAAAGGGCTGCCTTTATTTCCAAAGTGTGAGAGAGGCCCCAAATCATCTTGCTTCCTGCTCTCTGGGAAGCTAAAACAACTGGCTCTGCACAGTGCTCTCAAAGCCAACCGGGAACGTCACATACAAAGGCCTGTGAAACGCAGCTTCTTGACAGGCCTTATCTGGCTGAGGTAGAACTTGTGCTCTGGGTGTGCTACTTTGGCCTAGAGCTGCCAGGCACAAAGGCTGCTTTGTTTCCAAAGGGGGAGAGAGGCCCCAAATCATGTTGCTTCCAGCTGTTTTTGAAGCTAAGAAACAACTCGCTCTGCCAGGTACTCTTCAAGCCTTCCGGGAACACCTCTTACGAAGGCCTGTGAAAAGCAGTTTCTTGGCAGGCCTGATCTGGCTGAGGTAGAACTTCTGCTCTGGGTGTGCTACTTTGGCCTAGAGCTGCCAGGCACAAAGGCTGCTTTGTTTCCAAAGGGGGAGAGAGGCCCCAAATCATGTTGCTTCCAGCTGTTTTTGAAGCTAAGAAACAACTCGCTCTGCCAGGTACTCTTACAGCCTTCCGGGAACACCTCTTACGAAGGCCTGTGAAAAGCAGTTTCTTGGCAGGCCTGATCTGGCTGAGGTAGAACTTCTGCTCTGGGTGTGCTCCATTGCCCTAGAGCTGAAAGGCCCAAAGGGCTGCCTTGTTTCCAAAGGGGGAGAGAGGCCCCAAAGCATCTTGCTTCCACCTCTTGGGAAGCTAAGAAACAACTGGCTGTGCCCAGTGCTCTTATAGCCTAAGAGAACATCTCTTATCAAGGCCTGTGAAACGCACTGTCTAGGCAGGCCTGATCTGGAAGAAGTAGAACTTCGGCTCTGGTTGTGCTCCATTGCCCTAGAGCTGCCAGACCCAACGTGCTGCCTTGTTTCCAAAGGGGCAGAGAGGCCCCAAAGCGTCTTGCTTCCAGCTGTTTGGGAAACAAGGAAACAACTGGCTCTGCACCGTGCTCTCACAGCCTACCGGGAACGTCACATACAAAGGCCTCTGAAACGCAGTTCCTTGGCAGGCCTGATCTGGCTGAAGTAGGACTTCTGCTCTGGGTGTGCTCCATTGGCCTAGACCTGAAAGGCCCAAAGGTCGCCCTTGTTGGCAAAGGGGCAGGGAGCCCCCAAAGCATCTTGCTTCCAGCTCTTTGGGAAGCTAAGAAACAAATGGCTCTGCCCAGTGCTCTAACAGAGTACCGGGAACATCTCTTACCAAAGCCTTTGAAACGCAGTTTCTTGGCAGGCCTTATCTGGCTGAGGTAGAACTTCTGCTCTGGGTGTGCTCCATTGGCCTAGAGCTGCCTGGCCCAAAGGTCGGCCTTGTTTGCAAAGGGGATGAGAGGCCCCAAAGCATCTTGCTTCCAGCTCTTCGGGAAGCTAAGAAACATCTGGCGTTGCCCAGTGCTCTTACAGCCTACCGGGAACATCTCTTACCAAGGCCTGTGAAACGCAGTTTCCTGGCAGGCCTGATCTGGCTGAAGTAGAACTTCTGCTCTGGGTGTGCTCCATTGCCCTAGAGCTGCCAGGCCCAAAGGGCTGCCTTGTTTCCAAAGACGGAGAGTGGACCCAAAGCATCTTGCTCCCAGCTCTTCGGGAAGCTAAGAAACAGCTGGCTCTGCCCAGTGCTCTTACAGCCTAAGAGAACATCTCTTTGAAAGGCCTGTGAAACGCAGTTTCTTGGCAGGCCTGACCTGGCTGAAGTAGAACTTCTGTTCTGGTTGTGCTACATAGGCCTAGAGCTACCAGGACCTAAAGGCTGCCTTGTTTCCAAAGGGTGAGAGAGGCCCCAAAGCATCTTGCCTCCAGCACTTTGGGAAGCTAAAAAACAACTGGTTCTGCCCAGTGCTCTCACAGCCTACCCTGAACATCTCTTACCAAGGGCTGTGAAACGCAGTTTCTGGGCAGGACTGATCTGCCTGAAGTAGAACTTCTGCTGTGGGTGTGCTCCATTGGCCTAGAGCTGCCAGGCCCAAACGGCTGCCTTGTGTCCAAAGGGAGAGAGAGGCCCCAAAGCATCTTGCTTCCAGCTCTGTGGGAAGCTAAAGCAACTGGCTCTCCACAGTGCTCTCACAGCCTACCGGGAACATCTCTTACCAAGGCCTGTGAAACGCAGTTTCTTGGCAGGCCTGATCTGGCTGAAGTAGAACTCCTGCTCTGGGCGTGCTACTTTGGCCTAGAGCTGCCAGGCCCAAAGGGCCGCCTTGTTTCCAAAGGGGCTGAGAGTCCCCAAAGTATCTTGCTTCCAAATCTTTGGGAAGCTAAGAAACAACTGGCTCTGCACAGTGCTCTCACAGCCTACCGGCAACGTGACAGAGAAAGGCCTGTGAGACGCAGTTTCTTGGAAGGCCTGATCTGGCTGAGGTAGAACTTCTGCTCTGGGTGTACTCCATTGGCCTAGGGCTGCCAGGCCCAAAGGGCTGCCTTTATTTCCAAAGTGAGAGAGAGGCCCCAAAGCATCTTGCTTCCTGCTCTCTGGGAAGCTAAAACAACTGGCTCTGCACAGTGCTCTCAAAGCCAACTGGGAACGTCACATACAAAGGCCTGTGAAACGCAGCTTCTTGACAGGCCTTATCTGGCTGAGGTAGAACTTCTGCTCTGGGTGTGCTACTTTGGCCTAGAGCTGCCAGGCACAAAGGCTGCTTTGTTTCCAAAGGGGGAGAGAGGCCCCAAATCATGTTGCTTCCAGCTGTTTTTGAAGCTAAGAAACAACTCGCTCTGCCAGGTACTCTTCAAGCCTTCCGGGAACACCTCTTACGAAGGCCTGTGAAAAGCAGTTTCTTGGCAGGCCTGATCTGGCTGAGGTAGAACTTCTGCTCTGGGTGTGCTACTTTGGCCTAGAGCTGCCAGGCACAAAGGCTGCTTTGTTTCCAAAGGGGGAGAGAGGCCCCAAATCATGTTGCTTCCAGCTGTTTTTGAAGCTAAGAAACAACTCGCTCTGCCAGGTACTCTTACAGCCTTCCGGGAACACCTCTTACGAAGGCCTGTGAAAAGCAGTTTCTTGGCAGGCCTGATCTGGCTGAGGTAGAACTTCTGCTCTGGGTGTGCTCCATTGCCCTAGAGCTGAAAGGCCCAAAGGGCTGCCTTGTTTCCAAAGGGGGAGAGAGGCCCCAAAGCATCTTGCTTCCACCTCTTGGGAAGCTAAGAAACAACTGGCTGTGCCCAGTGCTCTTATAGCCTAAGAGAACATCTCTTATCAAGGCCTGGGAAACGCACTGTCTAGGCAGGCCTGATCTGGAAGAAGTAGAACTTCGGCTCTGGTTGTGCTCCATTGCCCTAGAGCTGCCAGACCCAACGTGCTGCCTTGTTTCCAAAGGGGCAGAGAGGCCCCAAAGCGTCTTGCTTCCAGCTGTTTGGGAAACAAGGAAACAACTGGCTCTGCACCGTGCTCTCACAGCCTACCGGGAACGTCACATACAAAGGCCTCTGAAACGCAGTTCCTTGGCAGGCCTGATCTGGCTGAAGTAGGACTTCTGCTCTGGGTGTGCTCCATTGGCCTAGAGCTGAAAGGCCCAAAGGTCGCCCTTGTTGGCAAAGGGGCAGGGAGCCCCCAAAGCATCTTGCTTCCAGCTCTTTGGGAAGCTAAGAAACAAATGGCTCTGCCCAGTGCTCTAACAGAGTACCGGGAACATCTCTTACCAAAGCCTTTGAAACGCAGTTTCTTGGCAGGCCTTATCTGGCTGAGGTAGAACTTCTGCTCTGGGTGTGCTCCATTGGCCTAGAGCTGCCTGGCCCAAAGGTCGGCCTTGTTTGCAAAGGGGATGAGAGGCCCCAAAGCATCTTGCTTCCAGCTCTTCGGGAAGCTAAGAAACATCTGGCGTTGCCCAGTGCTCTTACAGCCTACCGGGAACATCTCTTACCAAGGCCTGTGAAACGCAGTTTCCTGGCAGGCCTGATCTGGCTGAAGTAGAACTTCTGCTCTGGGTGTGCTCCATTGCCCTAGAGCTGCCAGGCCCAAAGGGCTGCCTTGTTTCCAAAGACGGAGAGTGGACCCAAAGCATCTTGCTCCCAGCTCTTCGGGAAGCTAAGAAACAGCTGGCTCTGCCCAGTGCTCTTACAGCCTAAGAGAACATCTCTTTGAAAGGCCTGTGAAACGCAGTTTCTTGGCAGGCCTGACCTGGCTGAAGTAGAACTTCTGTTCTGGTTGTGCTACATAGGCCTAGAGCTACCAGGACCTAAAGGCTGCCTTGTTTCCAAAGGGTGAGAGAGGCCCCAAAGCATCTTGCCTCCAGCACTTTGGGAAGCTAAAAAACAACTGGTTCTGCCCAGTGCTCTCACAGCCTACCGTGAACATCTCTTACCAAGGGCTGTGAAACGCAGTTTCTGGGCAGGACTGATCTGCCTGAAGTAGAACTTCTGCTGTGGGTGTGCTCCATTGGCCTAGAGCTGCCAGGCCCAAACGGCTGCCTTGTGTCCAAAGGGAGAGAGAGGCCCCAAAGCATCTTGCTTCCAGCTCTGTGGGAAGCTAAAGCAACTGGCTCTCCACAGTGCTCTCACAGCCTACCGGGAACATCTCTTACCAAGGCCTGTGAAACGCAGTTTCTTGGCAGGCCTGATCTGGCTGAAGTAGAACTCCTGCTCTGGGCGTGCTACTTTGGCCTAGAGCTGCCAGGCCCAAAGGGCCGCCTTGTTTCCAAAGGGGCTGAGAGTCCCCAAAGCATCTTGCTTCCAAATCTTTGGGAAGGTAAGAAACAACTGGCTCTGCACAGTGCTCTCACAGCCTACCGGCAACGTGACAGAGAAAGGCCTGTGAGACGCAGTTTCTTGGAAGGCCTGATCTGGCTGAGGTAGAACTTCTGCTCTGGGTGTACTCCATTGGCCTAGGGCTGCCAGGCCCAAAGGGCTGCCTTTATTTCCAAAGTGAGAGAGAGGCCCCAAAGCATCTTGCTTCCTGCTCTCTGGGAAGCTAAAACAACTGGCTCTGCACAGTGCTCTCAAAGCCAACTGGGAACGTCACATACAAAGGCCTGTGAAACGCAGCTTCTTGACAGGCCTTATCTGGCTGAGGTAGAACTTCTGCTCTGGGTGTGCTACTTTGGCCTAGAGCTGCCAGGCACAAAGGCTGCTTTGTTTCCAAAGGGGGAGAGAGGCCCCAAATCATGTTGCTTCCAGCTGTTTTTGAAGCTAAGAAACAACTCGCTCTGCCAGGTACTCTTCAAGCCTTCCGGGAACACCTCTTACGAAGGCCTGTGAAAAGCAGTTTCTTGGCAGGCCTGATCTGGCTGAGGTAGAACTTCTGCTCTGGGTGTGCTACTTTGGCCTAGAGCTGCCAGGCACAAAGGCTGCTTTGTTTCCAAAGGGGGAGAGAGGCCCCAAATCATGTTGCTTCCAGCTGTTTTTGAAGCTAAGAAACAACTCGCTCTGCCAGGTACTCTTACAGCCTTCCGGGAACACCTCTTACGAAGGCCTGTGAAAAGCAGTTTCTTGGCAGGCCTGATCTGGCTGAGGTAGAACTTCTGCTCTGGGTGTGCTCCATTGCCCTAGAGCTGAAAGGCCCAAAGGGCTGCCTTGTTTCCAAAGGGGGAGAGAGGCCCCAAAGCATCTTGCTTCCACCTCTTGGGAAGCTAAGAAACAACTGGCTGTGCCCAGTGCTCTTATAGCCTAAGAGAACATCTCTTATCAAGGCCTGGGAAACGCACTGTCTAGGCAGGCCTGATCTGGAAGAAGTAGAACTTCGGCTCTGGTTGTGCTCCATTGCCCTAGAGCTGCCAGACCCAACGTGCTGCCTTGTTTCCAAAGGGGCAGAGAGGCCCCAAAGCGTCTTGCTTCCAGCTGTTTGGGAAACAAGGAAACAACTGGCTCTGCACCGTGCTCTCACAGCCTACCGGGAACGTCACATACAAAGGCCTCTGAAACGCAGTTCCTTGGCAGGCCTGATCTGGCTGAAGTAGGACTTCTGCTCTGGGTGTGCTCCATTGGCCTAGAGCTGAAAGGCCCAAAGGTCGCCCTTGTTGGCAAAGGGGCAGGGAGCCCCCAAAGCATCTTGCTTCCAGCTCTTTGGGAAGCTAAGAAACAAATGGCTCTGCCCAGTGCTCTAACAGAGTACCGGGAACATCTCTTACCAAAGCCTTTGAAACGCAGTTTCTTGGCAGGCCTTATCTGGCTGAGGTAGAACTTCTGCTCTGGGTGTGCTCCATTGGCCTAGAGCTGCCTGGCCCAAAGGTCGGCCTTGTTTGCAAAGGGGATGAGAGGCCCCAAAGCATCTTGCTTCCAGCTCTTCGGGAAGCTAAGAAACATCTGGCGTTGCCCAGTGCTCTTACAGCCTACCGGGAACATCTCTTACCAAGGCCTGTGAAACGCAGTTTCCTGGCAGGCCTGATCTGGCTGAAGTAGAACTTCTGCTCTGGGTGTGCTCCATTGCCCTAGAGCTGCCAGGCCCAAAGGGCTGCCTTGTTTCCAAAGACGGAGAGTGGACCCAAAGCATCTTGCTCCCAGCTCTTCGGGAAGCTAAGAAACAGCTGGCTCTGCCCAGTGCTCTTACAGCCTAAGAGAACATCTCTTTGAAAGGCCTGTGAAACGCAGTTTCTTGGCAGGCCTGACCTGGCTGAAGTAGAACTTCTGTTCTGGTTGTGCTACATAGGCCTAGAGCTACCAGGACCTAAAGGCTGCCTTGTTTCCAAAGGGTGAGAGAGGCCCCAAAGCATCTTGCCTCCAGCACTTTGGGAAGCTAAAAAACAACTGGTTCTGCCCAGTGCTCTCACAGCCTACCGTGAACATCTCTTACCAAGGGCTGTGAAACGCAGTTTCTGGGCAGGACTGATCTGCCTGAAGTAGAACTTCTGCTGTGGGTGTGCTCCATTGGCCTAGAGCTGCCAGGCCCAAACGGCTGCCTTGTGTCCAAAGGGAGAGAGAGGCCCCAAAGCATCTTGCTTCCAGCTCTGTGAGAAGCTAAAGCAACTGGCTCTCCACAGTGCTCTCACAGCCTACCGGGAACATCTCTTACCAAGGCCTGTGAAACGCAGTTTCTTGGCAGGCCTGATCTGGCTGAAGTAGAACTCCTGCTCTGGGCGTGCTACTTTGGCCTAGAGCTGCCAGGCCCAAAGGGCTGCCTTGTTTCCAAAGGGGCTGAGAGTCCCCAAAGTATCTTGCTTCCAAATCTTTGGGAAGCTAAGAAACAACTGGCTCTGCACAGTGCTCTCACAGCCTACCGGCAACATGACAGAGAAAGGCCTGTGAGACGCAGTTTCTTGGAAGGCCTGATCTGGCTGAGGTAGAACTTCTGCTCTGGGTGTACTCCATTGGCCTAGGGCTGCCAGGCCCAAAGGGCTGCCTTTATTTCCAAAGTGTGAGAGAGGCCCCAAAGCATCTTGCTTCCTGCTCTCTGGGAAGCTAAAACAACTGGCTCTGCACAGTGCTCTCAAAGCCAACCGGGAACGTCACATACAAAGGCCTGTGAAACGCAGCTTCTTGACAGGCCTTATCTGGCTGAGGTAGAACTTGTGCTCTGGGTGTGCTACTTTGGCCTAGAGCTGCCAGGCACAAAGGCTGCTTTGTTTCCAAAGGGGGAGAGAGGCCCCAAATCATGTTGCTTCCAGCTGTTTTTGAAGCTAAGAAACAACTCGCTCTGCCAGGTACTCTTCAAGCCTTCCGGGAACACCTCTTACGAAGGCCTGTGAAAAGCAGTTTCTTGGCAGGCCTGATCTGGCTGAGGTAGAACTTCTGCTCTGGGTGTGCTACTTTGGCCTAGAGCTGCCAGGCACAAAGGCTGCTTTGTTTCCAAAGGGGGAGAGAGGCCCCAAATCATGTTGCTTCCAGCTGTTTTTGAAGCTAAGAAACAACTCGCTCTGCCAGGTACTCTTACAGCCTTCCGGGAACACCTCTTACGAAGGCCTGTGAAAAGCAGTTTCTTGGCAGGCCTGATCTGGCTGAGGTAGAACTTCTGCTCTGGGTGTGCTCCATTGCCCTAGAGCTGAAAGGCCCAAAGGGCTGCCTTGTTTCCAAAGGGGGAGAGAGGCCCCAAAGCATCTTGCTTCCACCTCTTGGGAAGCTAAGAAACAACTGGCTGTGCCCAGTGCTCTTATAGCCTAAGAGAACATCTCTTATCAAGGCCTGGGAAACGCACTGTCTAGGCAGGCCTGATCTGGAAGAAGTAGAACTTCGGCTCTGGTTGTGCTCCATTGCCCTAGAGCTGCCAGACCCAACGTGCTGCCTTGTTTCCAAAGGGGCAGAGAGGCCCCAAAGCGTCTTGCTTCCAGCTGTTTGGGAAACAAGGAAACAACTGGCTCTGCACCGTGCTCTCACAGCCTACCGGGAACGTCACATACAAAGGCCTCTGAAACGCAATTCCTTGGCAGGCCTGATCTGGCTGAAGTAGGACTTCTGCTCTGGGTGTGCTCCATTGGCCTAGAGCTGAAAGGCCCAAAGGTCGCCCTTGTTGGCAAAGGGGCAGGGAGCCCCCAAAGCATCTTGCTTCCAGCTCTTTGGGAAGCTAAGAAACAAATGGCTCTGCCCAGTGCTCTAACAGAGTACCGGGAACATCTCTTACCAAAGCCTTTGAAACGCAGTTTCTTGGCAGGCCTTATCTGGCTGAGGTAGAACTTCTGCTCTGGGTGTGCTCCATTGGCCTAGAGCTGCCTGGCCCAAAGGTCGGCCTTGTTTGCAAAGGGGATGAGAGGCCCCAAAGCATCTTGCTTCCAGCTCTTCGGGAAGCTAAGAAACATCTGGCGTTGCCCAGTGCTCTTACAGCCTACCGGGAACATCTCTTACCAAGGCCTGTGAAATGCAGTTTCCTGGCAGGCCTGATCTGGCTGAAGTAGAACTTCTGCTCTGGGTGTGCTCCATTGCCCTAGAGCTGCCAGGCCCAAAGGGCTGCCTTGTTTCCAAAGACGGAGAGTGGACCCAAAGCATCTTGCTCCCAGCTCTTCGGGAAGCTAAGAAACAGCTGGCTCTGCCCAGTGCTCTTACAGCCTAAGAGAACATCTCTTTGAAAGGCCTGTGAAACGCAGTTTCTTGGCAGGCCTGACCTGGCTGAAGTAGAACTTCTGTTCTGGTTGTGCTACATAGGCCTAGAGCTACCAGGACCTAAAGGCTGCCTTGTTTCCAAAGGGTGAGAGAGGCCCCAAAGCATCTTGCCTCCAGCACTTTGGGAAGCTAAAAAACAACTGGTTCTGCCCAGTGCTCTCACAGCCTACCGTGAACATCTCTTACCAAGGGCTGTGAAACGCAGTTTCTGGGCAGGACTGATCTGCCTGAAGTAGAACTTCTGCTGTGGGTGTGCTCCATTGGCCTAGAGCTGCCAGGCCCAAACGGCTGCCTTGTGTCCAAAGGGAGAGAGAGGCCCCAAAGCATCTTGCTTCCAGCTCTGTGGGAAGCTAAAGCAACTGGCTCTCCACAGTGCTCTCACAGCCTACCGGGAAGATCTCTTACCAAGGCCTGTGAAACGCAGGTTCTTGGCAGGCCTGATCTGGCTGAAGTAGAACTCCTGCTCTGGGCGTGCTACTTTGGCCTAGAGCTGCCAGGCCCAAAGGGCCGCCTTGTTTCCAAAGGGGCTGAGAGTCCCCAAAGCATCTTGCTTCCAAATCTTTGGGAAGGTAAGAAACAACTGGCTCTGCACAGTGCTCTCACAGCCTACCGGCAACGTGACAGAGAAAGGCCTGTGAGACGCAGTTTCTTGGAAGGCCTGATCTGGCTGAGGTAGAACTTCTGCTCTGGGTGTACTCCATTGGCCTAGGGCTGCCAGGCCCAAAGGGCTGCCTTTATTTCCAAAGTGAGAGAGAGGCCCCAAAGCATCTTGCTTCCTGCTCTCTGGGAAGCTAAAACAACTGGCTCTGCACAGTGCTCTCAAAGCCAACTGGGAACGTCACATACAAAGGCCTGTGAAACGCAGCTTCTTGACAGGCCTTATCTGGCTGAGGTAGAACTTCTGCTCTGGGTGTGCTACTTTGGCCTAGAGCTGCCAGGCACAAAGGCTGCTTTGTTTCCAAAGGGGGAGAGAGGCCCCAAATCATGTTGCTTCCAGCTGTTTTTGAAGCTAAGAAACAACTCGCTCTGCCAGGTACTCTTCAAGCCTTCCGGGAATACCTCTTACGAAGGCCTGTGAAAAGCAGTTTCTTGGCAGGCCTGATCTGGCTGAGGTAGAACTTGTGCTCTGGGTGTGCTACTTTGGCCTAGAGCTGCCAGGCACAAAGGCTGCTTTGTTTCCAAAGGGGGAGAGAGGCCCCAAATCATGTTGCTTCCAGCTGTTTTTGAAGCTAAGAAACAACTCGCTCTGCCAGGTACTCTTACAGCCTTCCGGGAACACCTCTTACGAAGGCCTGTGAAAAGCAGTTTCTTGGCAGGCCTGATCTGGCTGAGGTAGAACTTCTGCTCTGGGTGTGCTCCATTGCCCTAGAGCTGAAAGGCCCAAAGGGCTGCCTTGTTTCCAAAGGGGGAGAGAGGCCCCAAAGCATCTTGCTTCCACCTCTTGGGAAGCTAAGAAACAACTGGCTGTGCCCAGTGCTCTTATAGCCTAAGAGAACATCTCTTATCAAGGCCTGTGAAACGCACTGTCTAGGCAGGCCTGATCTGGAAGAAGTAGAACTTCGGCTCTGGTTGTGCTCCATTGCCCTAGAGCTGCCAGACCCAACGTGCTGCCTTGTTTCCAAAGGGGCAGAGAGGCCCCAAAGCGTCTTGCTTCCAGCTGTTTGGGAAACAAGGAAACAACTGGCTCTGCACCGTGCTCTCACAGCCTACCGGGAACGTCACATACAAAGGCCTCTGAAACGCAGTTCCTTGGCAGGCCTGATCTGGCTGAAGTAGGACTTCTGCTCTGGGTGTGCTCCATTGGCCTAGAGCTGAAAGGCCCAAAGGTCGCCCTTGTTGGCAAAGGGGCAGGGAGCCCCCAAAGCATCTTGCTTCCAGCTCTTTGGGAAGCTAAGAAACAAATGGCTCTGCCCAGTGCTCTAACAGAGTACCGGGAACATCTCTTACCAAAGCCTTTGAAACGCAGTTTCTTGGCAGGCCTTATCTGGCTGAGGTAGAACTTCTGCTCTGGGTGTGCTCCATTGGCCTAGAGCTGCCTGGCCCAAAGGTCGGCCTTGTTTGCAAAGGGGATGAGAGGCCCCAAAGCATCTTGCTTCCAGCTCTTCGGGAAGCTAAGAAACATCTGGCGTTGCCCAGTGCTCTTACAGCCTACCGGGAACATCTCTTACCAAGGCCTCTGAAACGCAGTTTGTTGGTGGCCTGAACTGGCCGAAGTAGAACTTCTGCTCTGGGTGTGCTCCATTGGCCTAGAGCTGCCTGGCCCATAGGGCCGCCTTGTTTCCAAAGGGGATGAGAGGCCCCAAAGCATCTTGCTTCCAGCTCTTCGGGAAGCTAAGAAACATCTGGCGTTGCCCAGTGCTCTTACAGCCTACCGGGAACATCTCTTACCAAGGCCTGTGAAACGCAGTTTGTTGGTGGCCTGAACTGGCCCAAGTAGAACTTCTGCTCTGGGTGTGCTCCACTGGCGTAGAGCTACCTGCCCCAAAGGGCTGCCTTGAGTCCAAAGTGAGAGAGTGGCACCAAAGCTTCTCGCTTCCAGCTCTTCAGGAAGCTAAGAAACATCTGGCGTTGCCCAGTGCTCTTACAGCCTACCGGGAACATCTCTTACCAAGGCCTGTGAAACGCCGTTTCCTGGCAGGCCTGATTTGGCTGAAGTAGAACTTCTGCTCTGGGTGTGCTCCATTGCCCTAGAGCTGCCAGGCCCAAGGTGCTGCCTTGTTTCCAAAGGGGCAGAGAGGCCCCAAAGCATCTTGCTTCCAGCTCTCTGGGAAGCTAAGAACCAACTCGCTCTGCCCCGTGCTCTTACAGCCTACCGGGAACATGTCTTTGAAAGGCCTGTGAAACGCAGTTTCTTGGCAGGCCTCATCTGGCTGAAGTAGAACTCCGGCTCTGGGTGTGCTCCATTGGCCTAGAGCTGCCTGGCCCAAAGGTCGGCCTTGTTTGCAAAGGGGATGAGAGGCCCCAAAGCATCTTGCTTCCAGCTCTTCGGGAAGCTAAGAAACATCTGGCGTTGCCCAGTGCTCTTACAGCCTACTGGGAACATCTCTTACCAAGGCCTGTGAAATGCTGTTTCCTGGCAGGCCTGATCTGGCTGAAGTAGAACTTCTGCTCTGGGTGTGCTCCATTGCCCTAGAGCTGCCAGGCCCAAAGGGCTGCCTTGTTTCCAAAGACGGAGAGTGGACCCAAAGCATCTTGCTCCCAGCTCTTCGGGAAGCTAAGAAACAGCTGGCTCTGCCCAGTGCTCTTACAGCCTAAGAGAACATCTCTTTGAAAGGCCTGTGAAACGCAGTTTCTTGGCAGGCCTGACCTGGCTGAAGTAGAACTTCTGTTCTGGTTGTGCTACATAGGCCTAGAGCTACCAGGACCTAAAGGCTGCCTTGTTTCCAAAGGGTGAGAGAGGCCCCAAAGCATCTTGCCTCCAGCACTTTGGGAAGCTAAAAAACAACTGGTTCTGCCCAGTGCTCTCACAGCCTACCGTGAACATCTCTTACCAAGGGCTGTGAAACGCAGTTTCTGGGCAGGACTGATCTGCCTGAAGTAGAACTTCTGCTGTGGGTGTGCTCCATTGGCCTAGAGCTGCCAGGCCCAAACGGCTGCCTTGTGTCCAAAGGGAGAGAGAGGCCCCAAAGCATCTTGCTTCCAGCTCTGTGGGAAGCTAAAGCAACTGGCTCTCCACAGTGCTCTCACAGCCTACCGGGAAGATCTCTTACCAAGGCCTGTGAAACGCAGTTTCTTGGCAGGCCTGATCTGGCTGAAGTAGAACTCCTGCTCTGGGCGTGCTACTTTGGCCTAGAGCTGCCAGGCCCAAAGGGCCGCCTTGTTTCCAAAGGGGCTGAGAGTCCCCAAAGCATCTTGCTTCCAAATCTTTGGGAAGGTAAGAAACAACTGGCTCTGCACAGTGCTCTCACAGCCTACCGGCAACGTGACAGAGAAAGGCCTGTGAGACGCAGTTTCTTGGAAGGCCTGATCTGGCTGAGGTAGAACTTCTGCTCTGGGTGTACTCCATTGGCCTAGGGCTGCCAGGCCCAAAGGGCTGCCTTTATTTCCAAAGTGAGAGAGAGGCCCCATAGCATCTTGCTTCCTGCTCTCTGGGAAGCTAAAACAACTGGCTCTGCACAGTGCTCTCAAAGCCAACTGGGAACGTCACATACAAAGGCCTGTGAAACGCAGCTTCTTGACAGGCCTTATCTGGCTGAGGTAGAACTTCTGCTCTGGGTGTGCTACTTTGGCCTAGAGCTGCCAGGCACAAAGGCTGCTTTGTTTCCAAAGGGGGAGAGAGGCCCCAAATCATGTTGCTTCCAGCTGTTTTTGAAGCTAAGAAACAACTCGCTCTGCCAGGTACTCTTCAAGCCTTCCGGGAATACCTCTTACGAAGGCCTGTGAAAAGCAGTTTCTTGGCAGGCCTGATCTGGCTGAGGTAGAACTTGTGCTCTGGGTGTGCTACTTTGGCCTAGAGCTGCCAGGCACAAAGGCTGCTTTGTTTCCAAAGGGGGAGAGAGGCCCCAAATCATGTTGCTTCCAGCTGTTTTTGAAGCTAAGAAACAACTCGCTCTGCCAGGTACTCTTACAGCCTTCCGGGAACACCTCTTACGAAGGCCTGTGAAAAGCAGTTGCTTGGCAGGCCTGATCTGGCTGAGGTAGAACTTCTGCTCTGGGTGTGCTCCATTGCCCTAGAGCTGAAAGGCCCAAAGGGCTGCCTTGTTTCCAAAGGGGGAGAGAGGCCCCAAAGCATCTTGCTTCCACCTCTTGGGAAGCTAAGAAACAACTGGCTGTGCCCAGTGCTCTTATAGCCTAAGAGAACATCTCTTATCAAGGCCTGTGAAACGCACTGTCTAGGCAGGCCTGATCTGGAAGAAGTAGAACTTCGGCTCTGGTTGTGCTCCATTGCCCTAGAGCTGCCAGACCCAACGTGCTGCCTTGTTTCCAAAGGGGCAGAGAGGCCCCAAAGCGTCTTGCTTCCAGCTGTTTGGGAAACAAGGAAACAACTGGCTCTGCACCGTGCTCTCACAGCCTACCGGGAACGTCACATACAAAGGCCTCTGAAACGCAGTTCCTTGGCAGGCCTGATCTGGCTGAAGTAGGACTTCTGCTCTGGGTGTGCTCCATTGGCCTAGAGCTGAAAGGCCCAAAGGTCGCCCTTGTTGGCAAAGGGGCAGGGAGCCCCCAAAGCATCTTGCTTCCAGCTCTTTGGGAAGCTAAGAAACAAATGGCTCTGCCCAGTGCTCTAACAGAGTACCGGGAACATCTCTTACCAAAGCCTTTGAAACGCAGTTTCTTGGCAGGCCTTATCTGGCTGAGGTAGAACTTCTGCTCTGGGTGTGCTCCATTGGCCTAGAGCTGCCTGGCCCAAAGGTCGGCCTTGTTTGCAAAGGGGATGAGAGGCCCCAAAGCATCTTGCTTCCAGCTCTTCGGGAAGCTAAGAAACATCTGGCGTTGCCCAGTGCTCTTACAGCCTACCGGGAACATCTCTTACCAAGGCCTCTGAAACGCAGTTTGTTGGTGGCCTGAACTGGCCGAAGTAGAACTTCTGCTCTGGGTGTGCTCCATTGGCCTAGAGCTGCCTGGCCCATAGGGCCGCCTTGTTTCCAAAGGGGATGAGAGGCCCCAAAGCATCTTGCTTCCAGCTCTTCGGGAAGCTAAGAAACATCTGGCGTTGCCCAGTGCTCTTACAGCCTACCGGGAACATCTCTTACCAAGGCCTGTGAAACGCAGTTTGTTGGTGGCCTGAACTGGCCCAAGTAGAACTTCTGCTCTGGGTGTGCTCCACTGGCGTAGAGCTACCTGCCCCAAAGGGCTGCCTTGAGTCCAAAGTGAGAGAGTGGCACCAAAGCTTCTCGCTTCCAGCTCTTCGGGAAGCTAAGAAACATCTGGCGTTGCCCAGTGCTCTTACAGCCTACCGGGAACATCTCTTACCAAGGCCTGTGAAACGCCGTTTCCTGGCAGGCCTGATTTGGCTGAAGTAGAACTTCTGCTCTGGGTGTGCTCCATTGCCCTAGAGCTGCCAGGCCCAAGGTGCTGCCTTGTTTCCAAAGGGGCAGAGAGGCCCCAAAGCATCTTGCTTCCAGCTCTCTGGGAAGCTAAGAACCAACTCGCTCTGCCCCGTGCTCTTACAGCCTACCGGGAACATGTCTTTGAAAGGCCTGTGAAACGCAGTTTCTTGGCAGGCCTCATCTGGCTGAAGTAGAACTCCGGCTCTGGGTGTGCTCCATTGGCCTAGAGCTGCCTGGCCCAAAGGTCGGCCTTGTTTGCAAAGGGGATGAGAGGCCCCAAAGCATCTTGCTTCCAGCTCTTCGAGAAGCTAAGAAACATCTGGCGTTGCCCAGTGCTCTTACAGCCTACTGGGAACATCTCTTACCAAGGCCTGTGAAATGCTGTTTCCTGGCAGGCCTGATCTGGCTGAAGTAGAACTTCTGCTCTTGGTGTGCTCCATTGCCCTAGAGCTGCCAGGCCCAAAGGGCTGCCTTGTTTCCAAAGACGGAGAGTGGACCCAAAGCATCTTGCTCCCAGCTCTTCGGGAAGCTAAGAAACAGCTGGCTCTGCCCAGTGCTCTTACAGCCTAAGAGAACATCTCTTTGAAAGGCCTGTGAAACGCAGTTTCTTGGCAGGCCTGACCTGGCTGAAGTAGAACTTCTGTTCTGGTTGTGCTACATAGGCCTAGAGCTACCAGGACCTAAAGGCTGCCTTGTTTCCAAAGGGTGAGAGAGGCCCCAAAGCATCTTGCCTCCAGCACTTTGGGAAGCTAAAAAACAACTGGTTCTGCCCAGTGCTCTCACAGCCTACCGTGAACATCTCTTACCAAGGGCTGTGAAACGCAGTTTCTGGGCAGGACTGATCTGCCTGAAGTAGAACTTCTGCTGTGGGTGTGCTCCATTGGCCTAGAGCTGCCAGGCCCAAACGGCTGCCTTGTGTCCAAAGGGAGAGAGAGGCCCCAAAGCATCTTGCTTCCAGCTCTGTGGGAAGCTAAAGCAACTGGCTCTCCACAGTGCTCTCACAGCCTACCGGGAAGATCTCTTACCAAGGCCTGTGAAACGCAGTTTCTTGGCAGGCCTGATCTGGCTGAAGTAGAACTCCTGCTCTGGGCGTGCTACTTTGGCCTAGAGCTGCCAGGCCCAAAGGGCCGCCTTGTTTCCAAAGGGGCTGAGAGTCCCCAAAGCATCTTGCTTCCAAATCTTTGGGAAGGTAAGAAACAACTGGCTCTGCACAGTGCTCTCACAGCCTACCGGCAACGTGACAGAGAAAGGCCTGTGAGACGCAGTTTCTTGGAAGGCCTGATCTGGCTGAGGTAGAACTTCTGCTCTGGGTGTACTCCATTGGCCTAGGGCTGCCAGGCCCAAAGGGCTGCCTTTATTTCCAAAGTGAGAGAGAGGCCCCATAGCATCTTGCTTCCTGCTCTCTGGGAAGCTAAAACAACTGGCTCTGCACAGTGCTCTCAAAGCCAACTGGGAACGTCACATACAAAGGCCTGTGAAACGCAGCTTCTTGACAGGCCTTATCTGGCTGAGGTAGAACTTCTGCTCTGGGTGTGCTACTTTGGCCTAGAGCTGCCAGGCACAAAGGCTGCTTTGTTTCCAAAGGGGGAGAGAGGCCCCAAATCATGTTGCTTCCAGCTGTTTTTGAAGCTAAGAAACAACTCGCTCTGCCAGGTACTCTTCAAGCCTTCCGGGAATACCTCTTACGAAGGCCTGTGAAAAGCAGTTTCTTGGCAGGCCTGATCTGGCTGAGGTAGAACTTCTGCTCTGGGTGTGCTACTTTGGCCTAGAGCTGCCAGGCACAAAGGCTGCTTTGTTTCCAAAGGGGGAGAGAGGCCCCAAATCATGTTGCTTCCAGCTGTTTTTGAAGCTAAGAAACAACTCGCTCTGCCAGGTACTCTTACAGCCTTCCGGGAACACCTCTTACGAAGGCCTGTGAAAAGCAGTTTCTTGGCAGGCCTGATCTGGCTGAGGTAGAACTTCTGCTCTGGGTGTGCTCCATTGCCCTAGAGCTGAAAGGCCCAAAGGGCTGCCTTGTTTCCAAAGGGGGAGAGAGGCCCCAAAGCATCTTGCTTCCACCTCTTGGGAAGCTAAGAAACAACTGGCTGTGCCCAGTGCTCTTATAGCCTAAGAGAACATCTCTTATCAAGGCCTGTGAAACGCACTGTCTAGGCAGGCCTGATCTGGAAGAAGTAGAACTTCGGCTCTGGTTGTGCTCCATTGCCCTAGAGCTGCCAGACCCAACGTGCTGCCTTGTTTCCAAAGGGGCAGAGAGGCCCCAAAGCGTCTTGCTTCCAGCTGTTTGGGAAACAAGGAAACAACTGGCTCTGCACCGTGCTCTCACAGCCTACCGGGAACGTCACATACAAAGGCCTCTGAAACGCAGTTCCTTGGCAGGCCTGATCTGGCTGAAGTAGGACTTCTGCTCTGGGTGTGCTCCATTGGCCTAGAGCTGAAAGGCCCAAAGGTCGCCCTTGTTGGCAAAGGGGCAGGGAGCCCCCAAAGCATCTTGCTTCCAGCTCTTTGGGAAGCTAAGAAACAAATGGCTCTGCCCAGTGCTCTAACAGAGTACCGGGAACATCTCTTACCAAAGCCTCTGAAACGCAGTTTGTTGGTGGCCTGAACTGGCCGAAGTAGAACTTCTGCTCTGGGTGTGCTCCATTGGCCTAGAGCTGCCTGGCCCATAGGGCCGCCTTGTTTCCAAAGGGGATGAGAGGCCCCAAAGCATCTTGCTTCCAGCTCTTCGGGAAGCTAAGAAACATCTGGCGTTGCCCAGTGCTCTTACAGCCTACTGGGAACATCTCTTACCAAGGCCTGTGAAATGCTGTTTCCTGGCAGGCCTGATCTGGCTGAAGTAGAACTTCTGCTCTTGGTGTGCTCCATTGCCCTAGAGCTGCCAGGCCCAAAGGGCTGCCTTGTTTCCAAAGACGGAGAGTGGACCCAAAGCATCTTGCTCCCAGCTCTTCGGGAAGCTAAGAAACAGCTGGCTCTGCCCAGTGCTCTTACAGCCTAAGAGAACATCTCTTTGAAAGGCCTGTGAAACGCAGTTTCTTGGCAGGCCTGACCTGGCTGAAGTAGAACTTCTGTTCTGGTTGTGCTACATAGGCCTAGAGCTACCAGGACCTAAAGGCTGCCTTGTTTCCAAAGGGTGAGAGAGGCCCCAAAGCATCTTGCCTCCAGCACTTTGGGAAGCTAAAAAACAACTGGTTCTGCCCAGTGCTCTCACAGCCTACCGTGAACATCTCTTACCAAGGGCTGTGAAACGCAGTTTCTGGGCAGGACTGATCTGCCTGAAGTAGAACTTCTGCTGTGGGTGTGCTCCATTGGCCTAGAGCTGCCAGGCCCAAACGGCTGCCTTGTGTCCAAAGGGAGAGAGAGGCCCCAAAGCATCTTGCTTCCAGCTCTGTGGGAAGCTAAAGCAACTGGCTCTCCACAGTGCTCTCACAGCCTACCGGGAAGATCTCTTACCAAGGCCTGTGAAACGCAGTTTCTTGGCAGGCCTGATCTGGCTGAAGTAGAACTCCTGCTCTGGGCGTGCTACTTTGGCCTAGAGCTGCCAGGCCCAAAGGGCCGCCTTGTTTCCAAAGGGGCTGAGAGTCCCCAAAGCATCTTGCTTCCAAATCTTTGGGAAGGTAAGAAACAACTGGCTCTGCACAGTGCTCTCACAGCCTACCGGCAACGTGACAGAGAAAGGCCTGTGAGACGCAGTTTCTTGGAAGGCCTGATCTGGCTGAGGTAGAACTTCTGCTCTGGGTGTACTCCATTGGCCTAGGGCTGCCAGGCCCAAAGGGCTGCCTTTATTTCCAAAGTGAGAGAGAGGCCCCATAGCATCTTGCTTCCTGCTCTCTGGGAAGCTAAAACAACTGGCTCTGCACAGTGCTCTCAAAGCCAACTGGGAACGTCACATACAAAGGCCTGTGAAACGCAGCTTCTTGACAGGCCTTATCTGGCTGAGGTAGAACTTCTGCTCTGGGTGTGCTACTTTGGCCTAGAGCTGCCAGGCACAAAGGCTGCTTTGTTTCCAAAGGGGGAGAGAGGCCCCAAATCATGTTGCTTCCAGCTGTTTTTGAAGCTAAGAAACAACTCGCTCTGCCAGGTACTCTTCAAGCCTTCCGGGAATACCTCTTACGAAGGCCTGTGAAAAGCAGTTTCTTGGCAGGCCTGATCTGGCTGAGGTAGAACTTCTGCTCTGGGTGTGCTACTTTGGCCTAGAGCTGCCAGGCACAAAGGCTGCTTTGTTTCCAAAGGGGGAGAGAGGCCCCAAATCATGTTGCTTCCAGCTGTTTTTGAAGCTAAGAAACAACTCGCTCTGCCAGGTACTCTTACAGCCTTCCGGGAACACCTCTTACGAAGGCCTGTGAAAAGCAGTTTCTTGGCAGGCCTGATCTGGCTGAGGTAGAACTTCTGCTCTGGGTGTGCTCCATTGCCCTAGAGCTGAAAGGCCCAAAGGGCTGCCTTGTTTCCAAAGGGGGAGAGAGGCCCCAAAGCATCTTGCTTCCACCTCTTGGGAAGCTAAGAAACAACTGGCTGTGCCCAGTGCTCTTATAGCCTAAGAGAACATCTCTTATCAAGGCCTGTGAAACGCACTGTCTAGGCAGGCCTGATCTGGAAGAAGTAGAACTTCGGCTCTGGTTGTGCTCCATTGCCCTAGAGCTGCCAGACCCAACGTGCTGCCTTGTTTCCAAAGGGGCAGAGAGGCCCCAAAGCGTCTTGCTTCCAGCTGTTTGGGAAACAAGGAAACAACTGGCTCTGCACCGTGCTCTCACAGCCTACCGGGAACGTCACATACAAAGGCCTCTGAAACGCAGTTCCTTGGCAGGCCTGATCTGGCTGAAGTAGGACTTCTGCTCTGGGTGTGCTCCATTGGCCTAGAGCTGAAAGGCCCAAAGGTCGCCCTTGTTGGCAAAGGGGCAGGGAGCCCCCAAAGCATCTTGCTTCCAGCTCTTTGGGAAGCTAAGAAACAAATGGCTCTGCCCAGTGCTCTAACAGAGTACCGGGAACATCTCTTACCAAAGCCTTTGAAACGCAGTTTCTTGGCAGGCCTTATCTGGCTGAGGTAGAACTTCTGCTCTGGGTGTGCTCCATTGGCCTAGAGCTGCCTGGCCCAAAGGTCGGCCTTGTTTGCAAAGGGGATGAGAGGCCCCAAAGCATCTTGCTTCCAGCTCTTCGGGAAGCTAAGAAACATCTGGCGTTGCCCAGTGCTCTTACAGCCTACCGGGAACATCTCTTACCAAGGCCTCTGAAACGCAGTTTGTTGGTGGCCTGAACTGGCCGAAGTAGAACTTCTGCTCTGGGTGTGCTCCATTGGCCTAGAGCTGCCTGGCCCATAGGGCCGCCTTGTTTCCAAAGGGGATGAGAGGCCCCAAAGCATCTTGCTTCCAGCTCTTCGGGAAGCTAAGAAACATCTGGCGTTGCCCAGTGCTCTTACAGCCTACCGGGAACATCTCTTACCAAGGCCTGTGAAACGCAGTTTGTTGGTGGCCTGAACTGGCCCAAGTAGAACTTCTGCTCTGGGTGTGCTCCACTGGCGTAGAGCTACCTGCCCCAAAGGGCTGCCTTGAGTCCAAAGTGAGAGAGTGGCACCAAAGCTTCTCGCTTCCAGCTCTTCGGGAAGCTAAGAAACATCTGGCGTTGCCCAGTGCTCTTACAGCCTACCGGGAACATCTCTTACCAAGGCCTGTGAAACGCCGTTTCCTGGCAGGCCTGATTTGGCTGAAGTAGAACTTCTGCTCTGGGTGTGCTCCATTGCCCTAGAGCTGCCAGGCCCAAGGTGCTGCCTTGTTTCCAAAGGGGCAGAGAGGCCCCAAAGCATCTTGCTTCCAGCTCTCTGGGAAGCTAAGAACCAACTCGCTCTGCCCCGTGCTCTTACAGCCTACCGGGAACATGTCTTGGAAAGGCCTGTGAAACGCAGTTTCTTGGCAGGCCTCATCTGGCTGAAGTAGAACTCCGGCTCTGGGTGTGCTCCATTGGCCTAGAGCTGCCTGGCCCAAAGGTCGGCCTTGTTTGCAAAGGGGATGAGAGGCCCCAAAGCATCTTGCTTCCAGCTCTTCGGGAAGCTAAGAAACATCTGGCGTTGCCCAGTGCTCTTACAGCCTACTGGGAACATCTCTTACCAAGGCCTGTGAAATGCTGTTTCCTGGCAGGCCTGATCTGGCTGAAGTAGAACTTCTGCTCTGGGTGTGCTCCATTGCCCTAGAGCTGCCAGGCCCAAAGGGCTGCCTTGTTTCCAAAGACGGAGAGTGGACCCAAAGCATCTTGCTCCCAGCTCTTCGGGAAGCTAAGAAACAGCTGGCTCTGCCCAGTGCTCTTACAGCCTAAGAGAACATCTCTTTGAAAGGCCTGTGAAACGCAGTTTCTTGGCAGGCCTGACCTGGCTGAAGTAGAACTTCTGTTCTGGTTGTGCTACATAGGCCTAGAGCTACCAGGACCTAAAGGCTGCCTTGTTTCCAAAGGGTGAGAGAGGCCCCAAAGCATCTTGCCTCCAGCACTTTGGGAAGCTAAAAAACAACTGGTTCTGCCCAGTGCTCTCACAGCCTACCGTGAACATCTCTTACCAAGGGCTGTGAAACGCAGTTTCTGGGCAGGACTGATCTGCCTGAAGTAGAACTTCTGCTGTGGGTGTGCTCCATTGGCCTAGAGCTGCCAGGCCCAAACGGCTGCCTTGTGTCCAAAGGGAGAGAGAGGCCCCAAAGCATCTTGCTTCCAGCTCTGTGGGAAGCTAAAGCAACTGGCTCTCCACAGTGCTCTCACAGCCTACCGGGAAGATCTCTTACCAAGGCCTGTGAAACGCAGTTTCTTGGCAGGCCTGATCTGGCTGAAGTAGAACTCCTGCTCTGGGCGTGCTACTTTGGCCTAGAGCTGCCAGGCCCAAAGGGCCGCCTTGTTTCCAAAGGGGCTGAGAGTCCCCAAAGCATCTTGCTTCCAAATCTTTGGGAAGGTAAGAAACAACTGGCTCTGCACAGTGCTCTCACAGCCTACCGGCAACGTGACAGAGAAAGGCCTGTGAGACGCAGTTTCTTGGAAGGCCTGATCTGGCTGAGGTAGAACTTCTGCTCTGGGTGTACTCCATTGGCCTAGGGCTGCCAGGCCCAAAGGGCTGCCTTTATTTCCAAAGTGAGAGAGAGGCCCCATAGCATCTTGCTTCCTGCTCTCTGGGAAGCTAAAACAACTGGCTCTGCACAGTGCTCTCAAAGCCAACTGGGAACGTCACATACAAAGGCCTGTGAAACGCAGCTTCTTGACAGGCCTTATCTGGCTGAGGTAGAACTTCTGCTCTGGGTGTGCTACTTTGGCCTAGAGCTGCCAGGCACAAAGGCTGCTTTGTTTCCAAAGGGGGAGAGAGGCCCCAAATCATGTTGCTTCCAGCTGTTTTTGAAGCTAAGAAACAACTCGCTCTGCCAGGTACTCTTCAAGCCTTCCGGGAATACCTCTTACGAAGGCCTGTGAAAAGCAGTTTCTTGGCAGGCCTGATCTGGCTGAGGTAGAACTTGTGCTCTGGGTGTGCTACTTTGGCCTAGAGCTGCCAGGCACAAAGGCTGCTTTGTTTCCAAAGGGGGAGAGAGGCCCCAAATCATGTTGCTTCCAGCTGTTTTTGAAGCTAAGAAACAACTCGCTCTGCCAGGTACTCTTACAGCCTTCCGGGAACACCTCTTACGAAGGCCTGTGAAAAGCAGTTTCTTGGCAGGCCTGATCTGGCTGAGGTAGAACTTCTGCTCTGGGTGTGCTCCATTGCCCTAGAGCTGAAAGGCCCAAAGGGCTGCCTTGTTTCCAAAGGGGGAGAGAGGCCCCAAAGCATCTTGCTTCCACCTCTTGGGAAGCTAAGAAACAACTGGCTGTGCCCAGTGCTCTTATAGCCTAAGAGAACATCTCTTATCAAGGCCTGTGAAACGCACTGTCTAGGCAGGCCTGATCTGGAAGAAGTAGAACTTCGGCTCTGGTTGTGCTCCATTGCCCTAGAGCTGCCAGACCCAACGTGCTGCCTTGTTTCCAAAGGGGCAGAGAGGCCCCAAAGCGTCTTGCTTCCAGCTGTTTGGGAAACAAGGAAACAACTGGCTCTGCACCGTGCTCTGACAGCCTACCGGGAACGTCACATACAAAGGCCTCTGAAACGCAGTTCCTTGGCAGGCCTGATCTGGCTGAAGTAGGACTTCTGCTCTGGGTGTGCTCCATTGGCCTAGAGCTGAAAGGCCCAAAGGTCGCCCTTGTTGGCAAAGGGGCAGGGAGCCCCCAAAGCATCTTGCTTCCAGCTCTTTGGGAAGCTAAGAAACAAATGGCTCTGCCCAGTGCTCTAACAGAGTACCGGGAACATCTCTTACCAAAGCCTTTGAAACGCAGTTTCTTGGCAGGCCTTATCTGGCTGAGGTAGAACTTCTGCTCTGGGTGTGCTCCATTGGCCTAGAGCTGCCTGGCCCAAAGGTCGGCCTTGTTTGCAAAGGGGATGAGAGGCCCCAAAGCATCTTGCTTCCAGCTCTTCGGGAAGCTAAGAAACATCTGGCGTTGCCCAGTGCTCTTACAGCCTACCGGGAACATCTCTTACCAAGGCCTCTGAAACGCAGTTTGTTGGTGGCCTGAACTGGCCGAAGTAGAACTTCTGCTCTGGGTGTGCTCCATTGGCCTAGAGCTGCCTGGCCCATAGGGCCGCCTTGTTTCCAAAGGGGATGAGAGGCCCCAAAGCATCTTGCTTCCAGCTCTTCGGGAAGCTAAGAAACATCTGGCGTTGCCCAGTGCTCTTACAGCCTACCGGGAACATCTCTTACCAAGGCCTGTGAAACGCAGTTTGTTGGTGGCCTGAACTGGCCCAAGTAGAACTTCTGCTCTGGGTGTGCTCCACTGGCGTAGAGCTACCTGCCCCAAAGGGCTGCCTTGAGTCCAAAGTGAGAGAGTGGCACCAAAGCTTCTCGCTTCCAGCTCTTCGGGAAGCTAAGAAACATCTGGCGTTGCCCAGTGCTCTTACAGCCTACCGGGAACATCTCTTACCAAGGCCTGTGAAACGCCGTTTCCTGGCAGGCCTGATTTGGCTGAAGTAGAACTTCTGCTCTGGGTGTGCTCCATTGCCCTAGAGCTGCCAGGCCCAAGGTGCTGCCTTGTTTCCAAAGGGGCAGAGAGGCCCCAAAGCATCTTGCTTCCAGCTCTCTGGGAAGCTAAGAACCAACTCGCTCTGCCCCGTGCTCTTACAGCCTACCGGGAACATGTCTTGGAAAGGCCTGTGAAACGCAGTTTCTTGGCAGGCCTCATCTGGCTGAAGTAGAACTCCGGCTCTGGGTGTGCTCCATTGGCCTAGAGCTGCCTGGCCCAAAGGTCGGCCTTGTTTGCAAAGGGGATGAGAGGCCCCAAAGCATCTTGCTTCCAGCTCTTCGGGAAGCTAAGAAACATCTGGCGTTGCCCAGTGCTCTTACAGCCTACTGGGAACATCTCTTACCAAGGCCTGTGAAATGCTGTTTCCTGGCAGGCCTGATCTGGCTGAAGTAGAACTTCTGCTCTGGGTGTGCTCCATTGCCCTAGAGCTGCCAGGCCCAAAGGGCTGCCTTGTTTCCAAAGACGGAGAGTGGACCCAAAGCATCTTGCTCCCAGCTCTTCGGGAAGCTAAGAAACAGCTGGCTCTGCCCAGTGCTCTTACAGCCTAAGAGAACATCTCTTTGAAAGGCCTGTGAAACGCAGTTTCTTGGCAGGCCTGACCTGGCTGAAGTAGAACTTCTGTTCTGGTTGTGCTACATAGGCCTAGAGCTACCAGGACCTAAAGGCTGCCTTGTTTCCAAAGGGTGAGAGAGGCCCCAAAGCATCTTGCCTCCAGCACTTTGGGAAGCTAAAAAACAACTGGTTCTGCCCAGTGCTCTCACAGCCTACCGTGAACATCTCTTACCAAGGGCTGTGAAACGCAGTTTCTGGGCAGGACTGATCTGCCTGAAGTAGAACTTCTGCTGTGGGTGTGCTCCATTGGCCTAGAGCTGCCAGGCCCAAACGGCTGCCTTGTGTCCAAAGGGAGAGAGAGGCCCCAAAGCATCTTGCTTCCAGCTCTGTGGGAAGCTAAAGCAACTGGCTCTCCACAGTGCTCTCACAGCCTACCGGGAAGATCTCTTACCAAGGCCTGTGAAACGCAGTTTCTTGGCAGGCCTGATCTGGCTGAAGTAGAACTCCTGCTCTGGGCGTGCTACTTTGGCCTAGAGCTGCCAGGCCCAAAGGGCCGCCTTGTTTCCAAAGGGGCTGAGAGTCCCCAAAGCATCTTGCTTCCAAATCTTTGGGAAGGTAAGAAACAACTGGCTCTGCACAGTGCTCTCACAGCCTACCGGCAACGTGACAGAGAAAGGCCTGTGAGACGCAGTTTCTTGGAAGGCCTGATCTGGCTGAGGTAGAACTTCTGCTCTGGGTGTACTCCATTGGCCTAGGGCTGCCAGGCCCAAAGGGCTGCCTTTATTTCCAAAGTGAGAGAGAGGCCCCATAGCATCTTGCTTCCTGCTCTCTGGGAAGCTAAAACAACTGGCTCTGCACAGTGCTCTCAAAGCCAACTGGGAACGTCACATACAAAGGCCTGTGAAACGCAGCTTCTTGACAGGCCTTATCTGGCTGAGGTAGAACTTCTGCTCTGGGTGTGCTACTTTGGCCTAGAGCTGCCAGGCACAAAGGCTGCTTTGTTTCCAAAGGGGGAGAGAGGCCCCAAATCATGTTGCTTCCAGCTGTTTTTGAAGCTAAGAAACAACTCGCTCTGCCAGGTACTCTTCAAGCCTTCCGGGAATACCTCTTACGAAGGCCTGTGAAAAGCAGTTTCTTGGCAGGCCTGATCTGGCTGAGGTAGAACTTGTGCTCTGGGTGTGCTACTTTGGCCTAGAGCTGCCAGGCACAAAGGCTGCTTTGTTTCCAAAGGGGGAGAGAGGCCCCAAATCATGTTGCTTCCAGCTGTTTTTGAAGCTAAGAAACAACTCGCTCTGCCAGGTACTCTTACAGCCTTCCGGGAACACCTCTTACGAAGGCCTGTGAAAAGCAGTTTCTTGGCAGGCCTGATCTGGCTGAGGTAGAACTTCTGCTCTGGGTGTGCTCCATTGCCCTAGAGCTGAAAGGCCCAAAGGGCTGCCTTGTTTCCAAAGGGGGAGAGAGGCCCCAAAGCATCTTGCTTCCACCTCTTGGGAAGCTAAGAAACAACTGGCTGTGCCCAGTGCTCTTATAGCCTAAGAGAACATCTCTTATCAAGGCCTGTGAAACGCACTGTCTAGGCAGGCCTGATCTGGAAGAAGTAGAACTTCGGCTCTGGTTGTGCTCCATTGCCCTAGAGCTGCCAGACCCAACGTGCTGCCTTGTTTCCAAAGGGGCAGAGAGGCCCCAAAGCGTCTTGCTTCCAGCTGTTTGGGAAACAAGGAAACAACTGGCTCTGCACCGTGCTCTCACAGCCTACCGGGAACGTCACATACAAAGGCCTCTGAAACGCAGTTCCTTGGCAGGCCTGATCTGGCTGAAGTAGGACTTCTGCTCTGGGTGTGCTCCATTGGCCTAGAGCTGAAAGGCCCAAAGGTCGCCCTTGTTGGCAAAGGGGCAGGGAGCCCCCAAAGCATCTTGCTTCCAGCTCTTTGGGAAGCTAAGAAACAAATGGCTCTGCCCAGTGCTCTAACAGAGTACCGGGAACATCTCTTACCAAAGCCTTTGAAACGCAGTTTCTTGGCAGGCCTTATCTGGCTGAGGTAGAACTTCTGCTCTGGGTGTGCTCCATTGGCCTAGAGCTGCCTGGCCCAAAGGTCGGCCTTGTTTGCAAAGGGGATGAGAGGCCCCAAAGCATCTTGCTTCCAGCTCTTCGGGAAGCTAAGAAACATCTGGCGTTGCCCAGTGCTCTTACAGCCTACCGGGAACATCTCTTACCAAGGCCTCTGAAACGCAGTTTGTTGGTGGCCTGAACTGGCCGAAGTAGAACTTCTGCTCTGGGTGTGCTCCATTGGCCTAGAGCTGCCTGGCCCATAGGGCCGCCTTGTTTCCAAAGGGGATGAGAGGCCCCAAAGCATCTTGCTTCCAGCTCTTCGGGAAGCTAAGAAACATCTGGCGTTGCCCAGTGCTCTTACAGCCTACCGGGAACATCTCTTACCAAGGCCTGTGAAACGCAGTTTGTTGGTGGCCTGAACTGGCCCAAGTAGAACTTCTGCTCTGGGTGTGCTCCACTGGCGTAGAGCTACCTGCCCCAAAGGGCTGCCTTGAGTCCAAAGTGAGAGAGTGGCACCAAAGCTTCTCGCTTCCAGCTCTTCGGGAAGCTAAGAAACATCTGGCGTTGCCCAGTGCTCTTACAGCCTACCGGGAACATCTCTTACCAAGGCCTGTGAAACGCCGTTTCCTGGCAGGCCTGATTTGGCTGAAGTAGAACTTCTGCTCTGGGTGTGCTCCATTGCCCTAGAGCTGCCAGGCCCAAGGTGCTGCCTTGTTTCCAAAGGGGCAGAGAGGCCCCAAAGCATCTTGCTTCCAGCTCTCTGGGAAGCTAAGAACCAACTCGCTCTGCCCCGTGCTCTTACAGCCTACCGGGAACATGTCTTGGAAAGGCCTGTGAAACGCAGTTTCTTGGCAGGCCTCATCTGGCTGAAGTAGAACTCCGGCTCTGGGTGTGCTCCATTGGCCTAGAGCTGCCTGGCCCAAAGGTCGGCCTTGTTTGCAAAGGGGATGAGAGGCCCCAAAGCATCTTGCTTCCAGCTCTTCGGGAAGCTAAGAAACATCTGGCGTTGCCCAGTGCTCTTACAGCCTACTGGGAACATCTCTTACCAAGGCCTGTGAAATGCTGTTTCCTGGCAGGCCTGATCTGGCTGAAGTAGAACTTCTGCTCTGGGTGTGCTCCATTGCCCTAGAGCTGCCAGGCCCAAAGGGCTGCCTTGTTTCCAAAGACGGAGAGTGGACCCAAAGCATCTTGCTCCCAGCTCTTCGGGAAGCTAAGAAACAGCTGGCTCTGCCCAGTGCTCTTACAGCCTAAGAGAACATCTCTTTGAAAGGCCTGTGAAACGCAGTTTCTTGGCAGGCCTGACCTGGCTGAAGTAGAACTTCTGTTCTGGTTGTGCTACATAGGCCTAGAGCTACCAGGACCTAAAGGCTGCCTTGTTTCCAAAGGGTGAGAGAGGCCCCAAAGCATCTTGCCTCCAGCACTTTGGGAAGCTAAAAAACAACTGGTTCTGCCCAGTGCTCTCACAGCCTACCGTGAACATCTCTTACCAAGGGCTGTGAAACGCAGTTTCTGGGCAGGACTGATCTGCCTGAAGTAGAACTTCTGCTGTGGGTGTGCTCCATTGGCCTAGAGCTGCCAGGCCCAAACGGCTGCCTTGTGTCCAAAGGGAGAGAGAGGCCCCAAAGCATCTTGCTTCCAGCTCTGTGGGAAGCTAAAGCAACTGGCTCTCCACAGTGCTCTCACAGCCTACCGGGAAGATCTCTTACCAAGGCCTGTGAAACGCAGTTTCTTGGCAGGCCTGATCTGGCTGAAGTAGAACTCCTGCTCTGGGCGTGCTACTTTGGCCTAGAGCTGCCAGGCCCAAAGGGCCGCCTTGTTTCCAAAGGGGCTGAGAGTCCCCAAAGCATCTTGCTTCCAAATCTTTGGGAAGGTAAGAAACAACTGGCTCTGCACAGTGCTCTCACAGCCTACCGGCAACGTGACAGAGAAAGGCCTGTGAGACGCAGTTTCTTGGAAGGCCTGATCTGGCTGAGGTAGAACTTCTGCTCTGGGTGTACTCCATTGGCCTAGGGCTGCCAGGCCCAAAGGGCTGCCTTTATTTCCAAAGTGAGAGAGAGGCCCCATAGCATCTTGCTTCCTGCTCTCTGGGAAGCTAAAACAACTGGCTCTGCACAGTGCTCTCAAAGCCAACTGGGAACGTCACATACAAAGGCCTGTGAAACGCAGCTTCTTGACAGGCCTTATCTGGCTGAGGTAGAACTTCTGCTCTGGGTGTGCTACTTTGGCCTAGAGCTGCCAGGCACAAAGGCTGCTTTGTTTCCAAAGGGGGAGAGAGGCCCCAAATCATGTTGCTTCCAGCTGTTTTTGAAGCTAAGAAACAACTCGCTCTGCCAGGTACTCTTCAAGCCTTCCGGGAATACCTCTTACGAAGGCCTGTGAAAAGCAGTTTCTTGGCAGGCCTGATCTGGCTGAGGTAGAACTTGTGCTCTGGGTGTGCTACTTTGGCCTAGAGCTGCCAGGCACAAAGGCTGCTTTGTTTCCAAAGGGGGAGAGAGGCCCCAAATCATGTTGCTTCCAGCTGTTTTTGAAGCTAAGAAACAACTCGCTCTGCCAGGTACTCTTACAGCCTTCCGGGAACACCTCTTACGAAGGCCTGTGAAAAGCAGTTTCTTGGCAGGCCTGATCTGGCTGAGGTAGAACTTCTGCTCTGGGTGTGCTCCATTGCCCTAGAGCTGAAAGGCCCAAAGGGCTGCCTTGTTTCCAAAGGGGGAGAGAGGCCCCAAAGCATCTTGCTTCCACCTCTTGGGAAGCTAAGAAACAACTGGCTGTGCCCAGTGCTCTTATAGCCTAAGAGAACATCTCTTATCAAGGCCTGTGAAACGCACTGTCTAGGCAGGCCTGATCTGGAAGAAGTAGAACTTCGGCTCTGGTTGTGCTCCATTGCCCTAGAGCTGCCAGACCCAACGTGCTGCCTTGTTTCCAAAGGGGCAGAGAGGCCCCAAAGCGTCTTGCTTCCAGCTGTTTGGGAAACAAGGAAACAACTGGCTCTGCACCGTGCTCTCACAGCCTACCGGGAACGTCACATACAAAGGCCTCTGAAACGCAGTTCCTTGGCAGGCCTGATCTGGCTGAAGTAGGACTTCTGCTCTGGGTGTGCTCCATTGGCCTAGAGCTGAAAGGCCCAAAGGTCGCCCTTGTTGGCAAAGGGGCAGGGAGCCCCCAAAGCATCTTGCTTCCAGCTCTTTGGGAAGCTAAGAAACAAATGGCTCTGCCCAGTGCTCTAACAGAGTACCGGGAACATCTCTTACCAAAGCCTTTGAAACGCAGTTTCTTGGCAGGCCTTATCTGGCTGAGGTAGAACTTCTGCTCTGGGTGTGCTCCATTGGCCTAGAGCTGCCTGGCCCAAAGGTCGGCCTTGTTTGCAAAGGGGATGAGAGGCCCCAAAGCATCTTGCTTCCAGCTCTTCGGGAAGCTAAGAAACATCTGGCGTTGCCCAGTGCTCTTACAGCCTACCGGGAACATCTCTTACCAAGGCCTCTGAAACGCAGTTTGTTGGTGGCCTGAACTGGCCGAAGTAGAACTTCTGCTCTGGGTGTGCTCCATTGGCCTAGAGCTGCCTGGCCCATAGGGCCGCCTTGTTTCCAAAGGGGATGAGAGGCCCCAAAGCATCTTGCTTCCAGCTCTTCGGGAAGCTAAGAAACATCTGGCGTTGCCCAGTGCTCTTACAGCCTACCGGGAACATCTCTTACCAAGGCCTGTGAAACGCAGTTTGTTGGTGGCCTGAACTGGCCCAAGTAGAACTTCTGCTCTGGGTGTGCTCCACTGGCGTAGAGCTACCTGCCCCAAAGGGCTGCCTTGAGTCCAAAGTGAGAGAGTGGCACCAAAGCTTCTCGCTTCCAGCTCTTCGGGAAGCTAAGAAACATCTGGCGTTGCCCAGTGCTCTTACAGCCTACCGGGAACATCTCTTACCAAGGCCTGTGAAACGCCGTTTCCTGGCAGGCCTGATTTGGCTGAAGTAGAACTTCTGCTCTGGGTGTGCTCCATTGCCCTAGAGCTGCCAGGCCCAAGGTGCTGCCTTGTTTCCAAAGGGGCAGAGAGGCCCCAAAGCATCTTGCTTCCAGCTCTCTGGGAAGCTAAGAACCAACTCGCTCTGCCCCGTGCTCTTACAGCCTACCGGGAACATGTCTTTGAAAGGCCTGTGAAACGCAGTTTCTTGGCAGGCCTCATCTGGCTGAAGTAGAACTCCGGCTCTGGGTGTGCTCCATTGGCCTAGAGCTGCCTGGCCCAAAGGTCGGCCTTGTTTGCAAAGGGGATGAGAGGCCCCAAAGCATCTTGCTTCCAGCTCTTCGGGAAGCTAAGAAACATCTGGCGTTGCCCAGTGCTCTTACAGCCTACTGGGAACATCTCTTACCAAGGCCTGTGAAATGCTGTTTCCTGGCAGGCCTGATCTGGCTGAAGTAGAACTTCTGCTCTGGGTGTGCTCCATTGCCCTAGAGCTGCCAGGCCCAAAGGGCTGCCTTGTTTCCAAAGACGGAGAGTGGACCCAAAGCATCTTGCTCCCAGCTCTTCGGGAAGCTAAGAAACAGCTGGCTCTGCCCAGTGCTCTTACAGCCTAAGAGAACATCTCTTTGAAAGGCCTGTGAAACGCAGTTTCTTGGCAGGCCTGACCTGGCTGAAGTAGAACTTCTGTTCTGGTTGTGCTACATAGGCCTAGAGCTACCAGGACCTAAAGGCTGCCTTGTTTCCAAAGGGTGAGAGAGGCCCCAAAGCATCTTGCCTCCAGCACTTTGGGAAGCTAAAAAACAACTGGTTCTGCCCAGTGCTCTCACAGCCTACCGTGAACATCTCTTACCAAGGGCTGTGAAACGCAGTTTCTGGGCAGGACTGATCTGCCTGAAGTAGAACTTCTGCTGTGGGTGTGCTCCATTGGCCTAGAGCTGCCAGGCCCAAACGGCTGCCTTGTGTCCAAAGGGAGAGAGAGGCCCCAAAGCATCTTGCTTCCAGCTCTGTGGGAAGCTAAAGCAACTGGCTCTCCACAGTGCTCTCACAGCCTACCGGGAAGATCTCTTACCAAGGCCTGTGAAACGCAGTTTCTTGGCAGGCCTGATCTGGCTGAAGTAGAACTCCTGCTCTGGGCGTGCTACTTTGGCCTAGAGCTGCCAGGCCCAAAGGGCCGCCTTGTTTCCAAAGGGGCTGAGAGTCCCCAAAGCATCTTGCTTCCAAATCTTTGGGAAGGTAAGAAACAACTGGCTCTGCACAGTGCTCTCACAGCCTACCGGCAACGTGACAGAGAAAGGCCTGTGAGACGCAGTTTCTTGGAAGGCCTGATCTGGCTGAGGTAGAACTTCTGCTCTGGGTGTACTCCATTGGCCTAGGGCTGCCAGGCCCAAAGGGCTGCCTTTATTTCCAAAGTGAGAGATAGGCCCCATAGCATCTTGCTTCCTGCTCTCTGGGAAGCTAAAACAACTGGCTCTGCACAGTGCTCTCAAAGCCAACTGGGAACGTCACATACAAAGGCCTGTGAAACGCAGCTTCTTGACAGGCCTTATCTGGCTGAGGTAGAACTTCTGCTCTGGGTGTGCTACTTTGGCCTAGAGCTGCCAGGCACAAAGGCTGCTTTGTTTCCAAAGGGGGAGAGAGGCCCCAAATCATGTTGCTTCCAGCTGTTTTTGAAGCTAAGAAACAACTCGCTCTGCCAGGTACTCTTCAAGCCTTCCGGGAATACCTCTTACGAAGGCCTGTGAAAAGCAGTTTCTTGGCAGGCCTGATCTGGCTGAGGTAGAACTTGTGCTCTGGGTGTGCTACTTTGGCCTAGAGCTGCCAGGCACAAAGGCTGCTTTGTTTCCAAAGGGGGAGAGAGGCCCCAAATCATGTTGCTTCCAGCTGTTTTTGAAGCTAAGAAACAACTCGCTCTGCCAGGTACTCTTACAGCCTTCCGGGAACACCTCTTACGAAGGCCTGTGAAAAGCAGTTTCTTGGCAGGCCTGATCTGGCTGAGGTAGAACTTCTGCTCTGGGTGTGCTCCATTGCCCTAGAGCTGAAAGGCCCAAAGGGCTGCCTTGTTTCCAAAGGGGGAGAGAGGCCCCAAAGCATCTTGCTTCCACCTCTTGGGAAGCTAAGAAACAACTGGCTGTGCCCAGTGCTCTTATAGCCTAAGAGAACATCTCTTATCAAGGCCTGTGAAACGCACTGTCTAGGCAGGCCTGATCTGGAAGAAGTAGAACTTCGGCTCTGGTTGTGCTCCATTGCCCTAGAGCTGCCAGACCCAACGTGCTGCCTTGTTTCCAAAGGGGCAGAGAGGCCCCAAAGCGTCTTGCTTCCAGCTGTTTGGGAAACAAGGAAACAACTGGCTCTGCACCGTGCTCTCACAGCCTACCGGGAACGTCACATACAAAGGCCTCTGAAACGCAGTTCCTTGGCAGGCCTGATCTGGCTGAAGTAGGACTTCTGCTCTGGGTGTGCTCCATTGGCCTAGAGCTGAAAGGCCCAAAGGTCGCCCTTGTTGGCAAAGGGGCAGGGAGCCCCCAAAGCATCTTGCTTCCAGCTCTTTGGGAAGCTAAGAAACAAATGGCTCTGCCCAGTGCTCTAACAGAGTACCGGGAACATCTCTTACCAAAGCCTTTGAAACGCAGTTTCTTGGCAGGCCTTATCTGGCTGAGGTAGAACTTCTGCTCTGGGTGTGCTCCATTGGCCTAGAGCTGCCTGGCCCAAAGGTCGGCCTTGTTTGCAAAGGGGATGAGAGGCCCCAAAGCATCTTGCTTCCAGCTCTTCGGGAAGCTAAGAAACATCTGGCGTTGCCCAGTGCTCTTACAGCCTACCGGGAACATCTCTTACCAAGGCCTCTGAAACGCAGTTTGTTGGTGGCCTGAACTGGCCGAAGTAGAACTTCTGCTCTGGGTGTGCTCCATTGGCCTAGAGCTGCCTGGCCCATAGGGCCGCCTTGTTTCCAAAGGGGATGAGAGGCCCCAAAGCATCTTGCTTCCAGCTCTTCGGGAAGCTAAGAAACATCTGGCGTTGCCCAGTGCTCTTACAGCCTACCGGGAACATCTCTTACCAAGGCCTGTGAAACGCAGTTTGTTGGTGGCCTGAACTGGCCCAAGTAGAACTTCTGCTCTGGGTGTGCTCCACTGGCGTAGAGCTACCTGCCCCAAAGGGCTGCCTTGAGTCCAAAGTGAGAGAGTGGCACCAAAGCTTCTCGCTTCCAGCTCTTCGGGAAGCTAAGAAACATCTGGCGTTGCCCAGTGCTCTTACAGCCTACCGGGAACATCTCTTACCAAGGCCTGTGAAACGCCGTTTCCTGGCAGGCCTGATTTGGCTGAAGTAGAACTTCTGCTCTGGGTGTGCTCCATTGCCCTAGAGCTGCCAGGCCCAAGGTGCTGCCTTGTTTCCAAAGGGGCAGAGAGGCCCCAAAGCATCTTGCTTCCAGCTCTCTGGGAAGCTAAGAACCAACTCGCTCTGCCCCGTGCTCTTACAGCCTACCGGGAACATGTCTTTGAAAGGCCTGTGAAACGCAGTTTCTTGGCAGGCCTCATCTGGCTGAAGTAGAACTCCGGCTCTGGGTGTGCTCCATTGGCCTAGAGCTGCCTGGCCCAAAGGTCGGCCTTGTTTGCAAAGGGGATGAGAGGCCCCAAAGCATCTTGCTTCCAGCTCTTCGGGAAGCTAAGAAACATCTGGCGTTGCCCAGTGCTCTTACAGCCTACTGGGAACATCTCTTACCAAGGCCTGTGAAATGCTGTTTCCTGGCAGGCCTGATCTGGCTGAAGTAGAACTTCTGCTCTGGGTGTGCTCCATTGCCCTAGAGCTGCCAGGCCCAAAGGGCTGCCTTGTTTCCAAAGACGGAGAGTGGACCCAAAGCATCTTGCTCCCAGCTCTTCGGGAAGCTAAGAAACAGCTGGCTCTGCCCAGTGCTCTTACAGCCTAAGAGAACATCTCTTTGAAAGGCCTGTGAAACGCAGTTTCTTGGCAGGCCTGACCTGGCTGAAGTAGAACTTCTGTTCTGGTTGTGCTACATAGGCCTAGAGCTACCAGGACCTAAAGGCTGCCTTGTTTCCAAAGGGTGAGAGAGGCCCCAAAGCATCTTGCCTCCAGCACTTTGGGAAGCTAAAAAACAACTGGTTCTGCCCAGTGCTCTCACAGCCTACCGTGAACATCTCTTACCAAGGGCTGTGAAACGCAGTTTCTGGGCAGGACTGATCTGCCTGAAGTAGAACTTCTGCTGTGGGTGTGCTCCATTGGCCTAGAGCTGCCAGGCCCAAACGGCTGCCTTGTGTCCAAAGGGAGAGAGAGGCCCCAAAGCATCTTGCTTCCAGCTCTGTGGGAAGCTAAAGCAACTGGCTCTCCACAGTGCTCTCACAGCCTACCGGGAAGATCTCTTACCAAGGCCTGTGAAACGCAGTTTCTTGGCAGGCCTGATCTGGCTGAAGTAGAACTCCTGCTCTGGGCGTGCTACTTTGGCCTAGAGCTGCCAGGCCCAAAGGGCCGCCTTGTTTCCAAAGGGGCTGAGAGTCCCCAAAGCATCTTGCTTCCAAATCTTTGGGAAGGTAAGAAACAACTGGCTCTGCACAGTGCTCTCACAGCCTACCGGCAACGTGACAGAGAAAGGCCTGTGAGACGCAGTTTCTTGGAAGGCCTGATCTGGCTGAGGTAGAACTTCTGCTCTGGGTGTACTCCATTGGCCTAGGGCTGCCAGGCCCAAAGGGCTGCCTTTATTTCCAAAGTGAGAGAGAGGCCCCATAGCATCTTGCTTCCTGCTCTCTGGGAAGCTAAAACAACTGGCTCTGCACAGTGCTCTCAAAGCCAACTGGGAACGTCACATACAAAGGCCTGTGAAACGCAGCTTCTTGACAGGCCTTATCTGGCTGAGGTAGAACTTCTGCTCTGGGTGTGCTACTTTGGCCTAGAGCTGCCAGGCACAAAGGCTGCTTTGTTTCCAAAGGGGGAGAGAGGCCCCAAATCATGTTGCTTCCAGCTGTTTTTGAAGCTAAGAAACAACTCGCTCTGCCAGGTACTCTTCAAGCCTTCCGGGAATACCTCTTACGAAGGCCTGTGAAAAGCAGTTTCTTGGCAGGCCTGATCTGGCTGAGGTAGAACTTCTGCTCTGGGTGTGCTACTTTGGCCTAGAGCTGCCAGGCACAAAGGCTGCTTTGTTTCCAAAGGGGGAGAGAGGCCCCAAATCATGTTGCTTCCAGCTGTTTTTGAAGCTAAGAAACAACTCGCTCTGCCAGGTACTCTTACAGCCTTCCGGGAACACCTCTTACGAAGGCCTGTGAAAAGCAGTTTCTTGGCAGGCCTGATCTGGCTGAGGTAGAACTTCTGCTCTGGGTGTGCTCCATTGCCCTAGAGCTGAAAGGCCCAAAGGGCTGCCTTGTTTCCAAAGGGGGAGAGAGGCCCCAAAGCATCTTGCTTCCACCTCTTGGGAAGCTAAGAAACAACTGGCTGTGCCCAGTGCTCTTATAGCCTAAGAGAACATCTCTTATCAAGGCCTGTGAAACGCACTGTCTAGGCAGGCCTGATCTGGAAGAAGTAGAACTTCGGCTCTGGTTGTGCTCCATTGCCCTAGAGCTGCCAGACCCAACGTGCTGCCTTGTTTCCAAAGGGGCAGAGAGGCCCCAAAGCGTCTTGCTTCCAGCTGTTTGGGAAACAAGGAAACAACTGGCTCTGCACCGTGCTCTCACAGCCTACCGGGAACGTCACATACAAAGGCCTCTGAAACGCAGTTCCTTGGCAGGCCTGATCTGGCTGAAGTAGGACTTCTGCTCTGGGTGTGCTCCATTGGCCTAGAGCTGAAAGGCCCAAAGGTCGCCCTTGTTGGCAAAGGGGCAGGGAGCCCCCAAAGCATCTTGCTTCCAGCTCTTTGGGAAGCTAAGAAACAAATGGCTCTGCCCAGTGCTCTAACAGAGTACCGGGAACATCTCTTACCAAAGCCTTTGAAACGCAGTTTCTTGGCAGGCCTTATCTGGCTGAGGTAGAACTTCTGCTCTGGGTGTGCTCCATTGGCCTAGAGCTGCCTGGCCCAAAGGTCGGCCTTGTTTGCAAAGGGGATGAGAGGCCCCAAAGCATCTTGCTTCCAGCTCTTCGGGAAGCTAAGAAACATCTGGCGTTGCCCAGTGCTCTTACAGCCTACCGGGAACATCTCTTACCAAGGCCTCTGAAACGCAGTTTGTTGGTGGCCTGAACTGGCCGAAGTAGAACTTCTGCTCTGGGTGTGCTCCATTGGCCTAGAGCTGCCTGGCCCATAGGGCCGCCTTGTTTCCAAAGGGGATGAGAGGCCCCAAAGCATCTTGCTTCCAGCTCTTCGGGAAGCTAAGAAACATCTGGCGTTGCCCAGTGCTCTTACAGCCTACCGGGAACATCTCTTACCAAGGCCTGTGAAACGCAGTTTGTTGGTGGCCTGAACTGGCCCAAGTAGAACTTCTGCTCTGGGTGTGCTCCACTGGCGTAGAGCTACCTGCCCCAAAGGGCTGCCTTGAGTCCAAAGTGAGAGAGTGGCACCAAAGCTTCTCGCTTCCAGCTCTTCGGGAAGCTAAGAAACATCTGGCGTTGCCCAGTGCTCTTACAGCCTACCGGGAACATCTCTTACCAAGGCCTGTGAAACGCCGTTTCCTGGCAGGCCTGATTTGGCTGAAGTAGAACTTCTGCTCTGGGTGTGCTCCATTGCCCTAGAGCTGCCAGGCCCAAGGTGCTGCCTTGTTTCCAAAGGGGCAGAGAGGCCCCAAAGCATCTTGCTTCCAGCTCTCTGGGAAGCTAAGAACCAACTCGCTCTGCCCCGTGCTCTTACAGCCTACCGGGAACATGTCTTGGAAAGGCCTGTGAAACGCAGTTTCTTGGCAGGCCTCATCTGGCTGAAGTAGAACTCCGGCTCTGGGTGTGCTCCATTGGCCTAGAGCTGCCTGGCCCAAAGGTCGGCCTTGTTTGCAAAGGGGATGAGAGGCCCCAAAGCATCTTGCTTCCAGCTAACGGGAAGCTAAGAAACATCTGGCGTTGCCCAGTGCTCTTACAGCCTACTGGGAACATCTCTTACCAAGGCCTGTGAAATGCTGTTTCCTGGCAGGCCTGATCTGGCTGAAGTAGAACTTCTGCTCTGGGTGTGCTCCATTGCCCTAGAGCTGCCAGGCCCAAAGGGCTGCCTTGTTTCCAAAGACGGAGAGTGGACCCAAAGCATCTTGCTCCCAGCTCTTCGGGAAGCTAAGAAACAGCTGGCTCTGCCCAGTGCTCTTACAGCCTAAGAGAACATCTCTTTGAAAGGCCTGTGAAACGCAGTTTCTTGGCAGGCCTGACCTGGCTGAAGTAGAACTTCTGTTCTGGTTGTGCTACATAGGCCTAGAGCTACCAGGACCTAAAGGCTGCCTTGTTTCCAAAGGGTGAGAGAGGCCCCAAAGCATCTTGCCTCCAGCACTTTGGGAAGCTAAAAAACAACTGGTTCTGCCCAGTGCTCTCACAGCCTACCGTGAACATCTCTTACCAAGGGCTGTGAAACGCAGTTTCTGGGCAGGACTGATCTGCCTGAAGTAGAACTTCTGCTGTGGGTGTGCTCCATTGGCCTAGAGCTGCCAGGCCCAAACGGCTGCCTTGTGTCCAAAGGGAGAGAGAGGCCCCAAAGCATCTTGCTTCCAGCTCTGTGGGAAGCTAAAGCAACTGGCTCTCCACAGTGCTCTCACAGCCTACCGGGAAGATCTCTTACCAAGGCCTGTGAAACGCAGTTTCTTGGCAGGCCTGATCTGGCTGAAGTAGAACTCCTGCTCTGGGCGTGCTACTTTGGCCTAGAGCTGCCAGGCCCAAAGGGCCGCCTTGTTTCCAAAGGGGCTGAGAGTCCCCAAAGCATCTTGCTTCCAAATCTTTGGGAAGGTAAGAAACAACTGGCTCTGCACAGTGCTCTCACAGCCTACCGGCAACGTGACAGAGAAAGGCCTGTGAGACGCAGTTTCTTGGAAGGCCTGATCTGGCTGAGGTAGAACTTCTGCTCTGGGTGTACTCCATTGGCCTAGGGCTGCCAGGCCCAAAGGGCTGCCTTTATTTCCAAAGTGAGAGAGAGGCCCCATAGCATCTTGCTTCCTGCTCTCTGGGAAGCTAAAACAACTGGCTCTGCACAGTGCTCTCAAAGCCAACTGGGAACGTCACATACAAAGGCCTGTGAAACGCAGCTTCTTGACAGGCCTTATCTGGCTGAGGTAGAACTTCTGCTCTGGGTGTGCTACTTTGGCCTAGAGCTGCCAGGCACAAAGGCTGCTTTGTTTCCAAAGGGGGAGAGAGGCCCCAAATCATGTTGCTTCCAGCTGTTTTTGAAGCTAAGAAACAACTCGCTCTGCCAGGTACTCTTCAAGCCTTCCGGGAATACCTCTTACGAAGGCCTGTGAAAAGCAGTTTCTTGGCAGGCCTGATCTGGCTGAGGTAGAACTTGTGCTCTGGGTGTGCTACTTTGGCCTAGAGCTGCCAGGCACAAAGGCTGCTTTGTTTCCAAAGGGGGAGAGAGGCCCCAAATCATGTTGCTTCCAGCTGTTTTTGAAGCTAAGAAACAACTCGCTCTGCCAGGTACTCTTACAGCCTTCCGGGAACACCTCTTACGAAGGCCTGTGAAAAGCAGTTTCTTGGCAGGCCTGATCTGGCTGAGGTAGAACTTCTGCTCTGGGTGTGCTCCATTGCCCTAGAGCTGAAAGGCCCAAAGGGCTGCCTTGTTTCCAAAGGGGGAGAGAGGCCCCAAAGCATCTTGCTTCCACCTCTTGGGAAGCTAAGAAACAACTGGCTGTGCCCAGTGCTCTTATAGCCTAAGAGAACATCTCTTATCAAGGCCTGTGAAACGCACTGTCTAGGCAGGCCTGATCTGGAAGAAGTAGAACTTCGGCTCTGGTTGTGCTCCATTGCCCTAGAGCTGCCAGACCCAACGTGCTGCCTTGTTTCCAAAGGGGCAGAGAGGCCCCAAAGCGTCTTGCTTCCAGCTGTTTGGGAAACAAGGAAACAACTGGCTCTGCACCGTGCTCTCACAGCCTACCGGGAACGTCACATACAAAGGCCTCTGAAACGCAGTTCCTTGGCAGGCCTGATCTGGCTGAAGTAGGACTTCTGCTCTGGGTGTGCTCCATTGGCCTAGAGCTGAAAGGCCCAAAGGTCGCCCTTGTTGGCAAAGGGGCAGGGAGCCCCCAAAGCATCTTGCTTCCAGCTCTTTGGGAAGCTAAGAAACAAATGGCTCTGCCCAGTGCTCTAACAGAGTACCGGGAACATCTCTTACCAAAGCCTTTGAAACGCAGTTTCTTGGCAGGCCTTATCTGGCTGAGGTAGAACTTCTGCTCTGGGTGTGCTCCATTGGCCTAGAGCTGCCTGGCCCAAAGGTCGGCCTTGTTTGCAAAGGGGATGAGAGGCCCCAAAGCATCTTGCTTCCAGCTCTTCGGGAAGCTAAGAAACATCTGGCGTTGCCCAGTGCTCTTACAGCCTACCGGGAACATCTCTTACCAAGGCCTCTGAAACGCAGTTTGTTGGTGGCCTGAACTGGCCGAAGTAGAACTTCTGCTCTGGGTGTGCTCCATTGGCCTAGAGCTGCCTGGCCCATAGGGCCGCCTTGTTTCCAAAGGGGATGAGAGGCCCCAAAGCATCTTGCTTCCAGCTCTTCGGGAAGCTAAGAAACATCTGGCGTTGCCCAGTGCTCTTACAGCCTACCGGGAACATCTCTTACCAAGGCCTGTGAAACGCAGTTTGTTGGTGGCCTGAACTGGCCCAAGTAGAACTTCTGCTCTGGGTGTGCTCCACTGGCGTAGAGCTACCTGCCCCAAAGGGCTGCCTTGAGTCCAAAGTGAGAGAGTGGCACCAAAGCTTCTCGCTTCCAGCTCTTCGGGAAGCTAAGAAACATCTGGCGTTGCCCAGTGCTCTTACAGCCTACCGGGAACATCTCTTACCAAGGCCTGTGAAACGCCGTTTCCTGGCAGGCCTGATTTGGCTGAAGTAGAACTTCTGCTCTGGGTGTGCTCCATTGCCCTAGAGCTGCCAGGCCCAAGGTGCTGCCTTGTTTCCAAAGGGGCAGAGAGGCCCCAAAGCATCTTGCTTCCAGCTCTCTGGGAAGCTAAGAACCAACTCGCTCTGCCCCGTGCTCTTACAGCCTACCGGGAACATGTCTTTGAAAGGCCTGTGAAACGCAGTTTCTTGGCAGGCCTCATCTGGCTGAAGTAGAACTCCGGCTCTGGGTGTGCTCCATTGGCCTAGAGCTGCCTGGCCCAAAGGTCGGCCTTGTTTGCAAAGGGGATGAGAGGCCCCAAAGCATCTTGCTTCCAGCTCTTCGGGAAGCTAAGAAACATCTGGCGTTGCCCAGTGCTCTTACAGCCTACTGGGAACATCTCTTACCAAGGCCTGTGAAATGCTGTTTCCTGGCAGGCCTGATCTGGCTGAAGTAGAACTTCTGCTCTGGGTGTGCTCCATTGCCCTAGAGCTGCCAGGCCCAAAGGGCTGCCTTGTTTCCAAAGACGGAGAGTGGACCCAAAGCATCTTGCTCCCAGCTCTTCGGGAAGCTAAGAAACAGCTGGCTCTGCCCAGTGCTCTTACAGCCTAAGAGAACATCTCTTTGAAAGGCCTGTGAAACGCAGTTTCTTGGCAGGCCTGACCTGGCTGAAGTAGAACTTCTGTTCTGGTTGTGCTACATAGGCCTAGAGCTACCAGGACCTAAAGGCTGCCTTGTTTCCAAAGGGTGAGAGAGGCCCCAAAGCATCTTGCCTCCAGCACTTTGGGAAGCTAAAAAACAACTGGTTCTGCCCAGTGCTCTCACAGCCTACCGTGAACATCTCTTACCAAGGGCTGTGAAACGCAGTTTCTGGGCAGGACTGATCTGCCTGAAGTAGAACTTCTGCTGTGGGTGTGCTCCATTGGCCTAGAGCTGCCAGGCCCAAACGGCTGCCTTGTGTCCAAAGGGAGAGAGAGGCCCCAAAGCATCTTGCTTCCAGCTCTGTGGGAAGCTAAAGCAACTGGCTCTCCACAGTGCTCTCACAGCCTACCGGGAAGATCTCTTACCAAGGCCTGTGAAACGCAGTTTCTTGGCAGGCCTGATCTGGCTGAAGTAGAACTCCTGCTCTGGGCGTGCTACTTTGGCCTAGAGCTGCCAGGCCCAAAGGGCCGCCTTGTTTCCAAAGGGGCTGAGAGTCCCCAAAGCATCTTGCTTCCAAATCTTTGGGAAGGTAAGAAACAACTGGCTCTGCACAGTGCTCTCACAGCCTACCGGCAACGTGACAGAGAAAGGCCTGTGAGACGCAGTTTCTTGGAAGGCCTGATCTGGCTGAGGTAGAACTTCTGCTCTGGGTGTACTCCATTGGCCTAGGGCTGCCAGGCCCAAAGGGCTGCCTTTATTTCCAAAGTGAGAGAGAGGCCCCATAGCATCTTGCTTCCTGCTCTCTGGGAAGCTAAAACAACTGGCTCTGCACAGTGCTCTCAAAGCCAACTGGGAACGTCACATACAAAGGCCTGTGAAACGCAGCTTCTTGACAGGCCTTATCTGGCTGAGGTAGAACTTCTGCTCTGGGTGTGCTACTTTGGCCTAGAGCTGCCAGGCACAAAGGCTGCTTTGTTTCCAAAGGGGGAGAGAGGCCCCAAATCATGTTGCTTCCAGCTGTTTTTGAAGCTAAGAAACAACTCGCTCTGCCAGGTACTCTTCAAGCCTTCCGGGAATACCTCTTACGAAGGCCTGTGAAAAGCAGTTTCTTGGCAGGCCTGATCTGGCTGAGGTAGAACTTGTGCTCTGGGTGTGCTACTTTGGCCTAGAGCTGCCAGGCACAAAGGCTGCTTTGTTTCCAAAGGGGGAGAGAGGCCCCAAATCATGTTGCTTCCAGCTGTTTTTGAAGCTAAGAAACAACTCGCTCTGCCAGGTACTCTTACAGCCTTCCGGGAACACCTCTTACGAAGGCCTGTGAAAAGCAGTTTCTTGGCAGGCCTGATCTGGCTGAGGTAGAACTTCTGCTCTGGGTGTGCTCCATTGCCCTAGAGCTGAAAGGCCCAAAGGGCTGCCTTGTTTCCAAAGGGGGAGAGAGGCCCCAAAGCATCTTGCTTCCACCTCTTGGGAAGCTAAGAAACAACTGGCTGTGCCCAGTGCTCTTATAGCCTAAGAGAACATCTCTTATCAAGGCCTGTGAAACGCACTGTCTAGGCAGGCCTGATCTGGAAGAAGTAGAACTTCGGCTCTGGTTGTGCTCCATTGCCCTAGAGCTGCCAGACCCAACGTGCTGCCTTGTTTCCAAAGGGGCAGAGAGGCCCCAAAGCGTCTTGCTTCCAGCTGTTTGGGAAACAAGGAAACAACTGGCTCTGCACCGTGCTCTCACAGCCTACCGGGAACGTCACATACAAAGGCCTCTGAAACGCAGTTCCTTGGCAGGCCTGATCTGGCTGAAGTAGGACTTCTGCTCTGGGTGTGCTCCATTGGCCTAGAGCTGAAAGGCCCAAAGGTCGCCCTTGTTGGCAAAGGGGCAGGGAGCCCCCAAAGCATCTTGCTTCCAGCTCTTTGGGAAGCTAAGAAACAAATGGCTCTGCCCAGTGCTCTAACAGAGTACCGGGAACATCTCTTACCAAAGCCTTTGAAACGCAGTTTCTTGGCAGGCCTTATCTGGCTGAGGTAGAACTTCTGCTCTGGGTGTGCTCCATTGGCCTAGAGCTGCCTGGCCCAAAGGTCGGCCTTGTTTGCAAAGGGGATGAGAGGCCCCAAAGCATCTTGCTTCCAGCTCTTCGGGAAGCTAAGAAACATCTGGCGTTGCCCAGTGCTCTTACAGCCTACCGGGAACATCTCTTACCAAGGCCTCTGAAACGCAGTTTGTTGGTGGCCTGAACTGGCCGAAGTAGAACTTCTGCTCTGGGTGTGCTCCATTGGCCTAGAGCTGCCTGGCCCATAGGGCCGCCTTGTTTCCAAAGGGGATGAGAGGCCCCAAAGCATCTTGCTTCCAGCTCTTCGGGAAGCTAAGAAACATCTGGCGTTGCCCAGTGCTCTTACAGCCTACCGGGAACATCTCTTACCAAGGCCTGTGAAACGCCGTTTCCTGGCAGGCCTGATTTGGCTGAAGTAGAACTTCTGCTCTGGGTGTGCTCCATTGCCCTAGAGCTGCCAGGCCCAAGGTGCTGCCTTGTTTCCAAAGGGGCAGAGAGGCCCCAAAGCATCTTGCTTCCAGCTCTCTGGGAAGCTAAGAACCAACTCGCTCTGCCCCGTGCTCTTACAGCCTACCGGGAACATGTCTTTGAAAGGCCTGTGAAACGCAGTTTCTTGGCAGGCCTCATCTGGCTGAAGTAGAACTCCGGCTCTGGGTGTGCTCCACTGCCCTAGAGCTGCCAGGCCCAAAGTGCTGCCCTGTTTCCAAGGGGCAGAGAGGCCCAAAGCATCTTGCTTCCCGGTCTTTGTGAAGCTAAGACACAACTGGCTCTGCCCAGTGCTCTTACACCTACCGGGAACATCTCTTACCAAGGCCTGTCAAACGCTGTTTCTTTGCAGGCCTGATCAGGCTGAAGTAGAACTCCTGCTCTGCGTGTGCTCCATTGGCCTAGAGCTTCCCGACCCAGAAGGCTGCCTTGTTCCCAAACGGGCAGAGGGGTCCCAAGCATCTTGCTTCCAGCTTTTCAGGAAGGTAAGAAACAACTGGCTCTGCCCAGTGCTCTTACAGCCTACCGGGAACATCTCTTACCAAGGCCTGTGAAATGCAGTTTCCTGGCAGGCCTGATCTGGCTGAAGTAGAACTTCTGCTCTGGGTGTGCTCCATTGCCCTAGAGCTGCCAGGCCCAAAGGGCTGCCTTGTTTCCAAAGACGGAGAGTGGACCCAAAGCATCTTGCTCCCAGCTCTTCGGGAAGCTAAGAAACAGCTGGCTCTGCCCAGTGCTCTTACAGCCTAAGAGAACATCTCTTTGAAAGGCCTGTGAAACGCAGTTTCTTGGCAGGCCTGACCTGGCTGAAGTAGAACTTCTGTTCTGGTTGTGCTACATAGGCCTAGAGCTACCAGGACCTAAGGGCTGCCTTGTTTCCAAAGGGTGAGAGAGGCCCCAAAGCATCTTGCCTCCAGCACTTTGGGAAGCTAAAAAACAACTGGTTCTGCCCAGTGCTCTCACAGCCTACCGTGAACATCTCTTACCAAGGGCTGTGAAACGCAGTTTCTGGGCAGGACTGATCTGCCTGAAGTAGAACTTCTGCTGTGGGTGTGCTCCATTGGCCTAGAGCTGCCAGGCCCAAACGGCTGCCTTGTGTCCAAAGGGAGAGAGAGGCCCCAAAGCATCTTGCTTCCAGCTCTGTGGGAAGCTAAAGCAACTGGCTCTCCACAGTGCTCTCACAGCCTACCGGGAACATCTCTTACCAAGGCCTGTGAAACGCAGTTTCTTGGCAGGCCTGATCTGGCTGAAGTAGAACTCCTGCTCTGGGCGTGCTACTTTGGCCTAGAGCTGCCAGGCCCAAAGGGCCGCCTTGTTTCCAAAGGGGCTGAGAGTCCCCAAAGTATCTTGCTTCCAAATCTTTGGGAAGGTAAGAAACAACTGGCTCTGCACAGTGCTCTCACAGCCTACCGGCAATGTGACAGAGAAAGGCCTGTGAGACGCAGTTTCTTGGAAGGCCTGATCTGGCTGAGGTAGAACTTCTGCTCTGGGTGTACTCCATTGGCCTAGGGCTGCCAGGCCCAAAGGGCTGCCTTTATTTCCAAAGTGAGAGAGAGGCCCCAAAGCATCTTGCTTCCTGCTCTCTGGGAAGCTAAAACAACTGGCTCTGCACAGTGCTCTCAAAGCCAACCGGGAACGTCACATACAAAGGCCTGTGAAACGCAGCTTCTTGACAGGCCTTATCTGGCTGAGGTAGAACTTCTGCTCTGTGTGTGCTACTTTGGCCTAGAGCTGCCAGGCACAAAGGCTGCTTTGTTTCCAAAGGAGGAGAGAGGCCCCAAATCATGTTGCTTCCAGCTGTTTTTGAAGCTAAGAAACAACTCGCTCTGCCAGGTACTCTTACAGCCTTCCGGGAACACCTCTTAAGAAGGCCTGTGAAAAGCCGTTTCTTGGCAGGCCTGATCTGGCTGAGGTAGAACTTCTGCTCTGGGTGTGCTCCATTGCCCTAGAGCTGAAAGGCCCAAAGGGCTGCCTTGTTTCCAAAGGGGGAGAGAGGCCCCAAAGCATCTTGCTTCCACCTCTTGGGAAGCTAAGAAACAACTGGCTGTGCCCAGTGCTCTTATAGCCTAAGAGAACATCTCTTATCAAGGCCTGGGAAACGCACTGTCTAGGCAGGCCTGATCTGGAAGAAGTAGAACTTCGGCTCTGGTTGTGCTCCATTGCCCTAGAGCTGCCAGACCCAACGTGCTGCCTTGTTTCCAAAGGGGCAGAGAGGCCCCAAAGCGTCTTGCTTCCAGCTGTTTGGGAAACAAGGAAACAACTGGCTCTGCACCGTGCTCTCACAGCCTACCGGGAACGTCACATACAAAGGCCTCTGAAACGCAGTTCCTTGGCAGGCCTGATGTGGCTGAAGTAGGACTTCTGCTCTGGGTGTGCTCCATTGGCCTAGAGCTGAAAGGCCCAAAGGTCGCCCTTGTTGGCAAAGGGGCAGGGAGCCCCCAAAGCATCTTGCTTCCAGCTCTTTGGGAAGCTAAGAAACAAATGGCTCTGCCCAGTGCTCTAACAGAGTACCGGGAACATCTCTTACCAAAGCCTTTGAAACGCAGTTTCTTGGCAGGCCTTATCTGGCTGAGGTAGAACTTCTGCTCTGGGTGTGCTCCATTGGCCTAGAGCTGCCTGGCCCAAAGGTCGGCCTTGTTTGCAAAGGGGATGAGAGGCCCCAAAGCATCTTGCTTCCAGCTCTTCGGGAAGCTAAGAAACATCTGGCGTTGCCCAGTGCTCTTACAGCCTACCGGGAACATCTCTTACCAAGGCCTGTGAAATGCTGTTTCCTGGCAGGCCTGATCTGGCTGAAGTAGAACTTCTGCTCTGGGTGTGCTCCATTGCCCTAGAGCTGCCAGGCCCAAAGGGCTGCCTTGTTTCCAAAGACGGAGAGTGGACCCAAAGCATCTTGCTCCCAGCTCTTCGGGAAGCTAAGAAACAGCTGGCTCTGCCCAGTGCTCTTACAGCCTAAGAGAACATCTCTTTGAAAGGCCTGTGAAACGCAGTTTCTTGGCAGGCCTGACCTGGCTGAAGTAGAACTTCTGTTCTGGTTGTGCTACATAGGCCTAGAGCTACCAGGACCTAAAGGCTGCCTTGTTTCCAAAGGGTGAGAGAGGCCCCAAAGCATCTTGCCTCCAGCTCTTTGGGAAGCTAAAAAACAACTGGTTCTGCCCAGTGCTCTCACAGCCTACCGTGAACATCTCTTACCAAGGGCTGTGAAACCCAGTTTCTGGGCAGGACTGATCTGCCTGAAGTAGAACTTCTGCTGTGGGTGTGCTCCATTGGCCTAGAGCTGCCAGGCCCAAACGGCTGCCTTGTGTCCAAAGGGAGAGAGAGGCCCCAAAGCATCTTGCTTCCAGCTCTGTGGGAAGCTAAAGCAACTGGCTCTCCACAGTGCTCTCACAGCCTACCGGGAAGATCTCTTACCAAGGCCTGTGAAACGCAGTTTCTTGGCAGGCCTGATCTGGCTGAAGTAGAACTCCTGCTCTGGGCGTGCTACTTTGGCCTAGAGCTGCCAGGCCCAAAGGGCCGCCTTGTTTCCAAAGGGGCTGAGAGTCCCCAAAGCATCTTGCTTCCAAATCTTTGGGAAGGTAAGAAACAACTGGCTCTGCACAGTGCTCTCACAGCCTACCGGCAACGTGACAGAGAAAGGCCTGTGAGACGCAGTTTCTTGGAAGGCCTGATCTGGCTGAGGTAGAACTTCTGCTCTGGGTGTACTCCATTGGCCTAGGGCTGCCAGGCCCAAAGGGCTGCCTTTATTTCCAAAGTGAGAGAGAGGCCCCATAGCATCTTGCTTCCTGCTCTCTGGGAAGCTAAAACAACTGGCTCTGCACAGTGCTCTCAAAGCCAACTGGGAACGTCACATACAAAGGCCTGTGAAACGCAGCTTCTTGACAGGCCTTATCTGGCTGAGGTAGAACTTCTGCTCTGGGTGTGCTACTTTGGCCTAGAGCTGCCAGGCACAAAGGCTGCTTTGTTTCCAAAGGGGGAGAGAGGCCCCAAATCATGTTGCTTCCAGCTGTTTTTGAAGCTAAGAAACAACTCGCTCTGCCAGGTACTCTTCAAGCCTTCCGGGAATACCTCTTACGAAGGCCTGTGAAAAGCAGTTTCTTGGCAGGCCTGATCTGGCTGAGGTAGAACTTGTGCTCTGGGTGTGCTACTTTGGCCTAGAGCTGCCAGGCACAAAGGCTGCTTTGTTTCCAAAGGGGGAGAGAGGCCCCAAATCATGTTGCTTCCAGCTGTTTTTGAAGCTAAGAAACAACTCGCTCTGCCAGGTACTCTTACAGCCTTCCGGGAACACCTCTTACGAAGGCCTGTGAAAAGCAGTTTCTTGGCAGGCCTGATCTGGCTGAGGTAGAACTTCTGCTCTGGGTGTGCTCCATTGCCCTAGAGCTGAAAGGCCCAAAGGGCTGCCTTGTTTCCAAAGGGGGAGAGAGGCCCCAAAGCATCTTGCTTCCACCTCTTGGGAAGCTAAGAAACAACTGGCTGTGCCCAGTGCTCTTATAGCCTAAGAGAACATCTCTTATCAAGGCCTGTGAAACGCACTGTCTAGGCAGGCCTGATCTGGAAGAAGTAGAACTTCGGCTCTGGTTGTGCTCCATTGCCCTAGAGCTGCCAGACCCAACGTGCTGCCTTGTTTCCAAAGGGGCAGAGAGGCCCCAAAGCGTCTTGCTTCCAGCTGTTTGGGAAACAAGGAAACAACTGGCTCTGCACCGTGCTCTCACAGCCTACCGGGAACATCACATACAAAGGCCTCTGAAACGCAGTTCCTTGGCAGGCCTGATCTGGCTGAAGTAGGACTTCTGCTCTGGGTGTGCTCCATTGGCCTAGAGCTGAAAGGCCCAAAGGTCGCCCTTGTTGGCAAAGGGGCAGGGAGCCCCCAAAGCATCTTGCTTCCAGCTCTTTGGGAAGCTAAGAAACAAATGGCTCTGCCCAGTGCTCTAACAGAGTACCGGGAACATCTCTTACCAAAGCCTTTGAAACGCAGTTTCTTGGCAGGCCTTATCTGGCTGAGGTAGAACTTCTGCTCTGGGTGTGCTCCATTGGCCTAGAGCTGCCTGGCCCAAAGGTCGGCCTTGTTTGCAAAGGGGATGAGAGGCCCCAAAACATCTTGCTTCCAGCTCTTCGGGAAGCTAAGAAACATCTGGCGTTGCCCAGTGCTCTTACAGCCTACCGGGAACATCTCTTACCAAGGCCTCTGAAACGCAGTTTGTTGGTGGCCTGAACTGGCCGAAGTAGAACTTCTGCTCTGGGTGTGCTCCATTGGCCTAGAGCTGCCTGGCCCATAGGGCCGCCTTGTTTGCAAAGGGGATGAGAGGCCCCAAAGCATCTTGCTTCCAGCTCTTCGGGAAGCTAAGAAACATCTGGCGTTGCCCAGTGCTCTTACAGCCTACCGGGAACATCTCTTACCAAGGCCTGTGAAACGCAGTTTGTTGGTGGCCTGAACTGGCCCAAGTAGAACTTCTGCTCTGGGTGTGCTCCACTGGCGTAGAGCTACCTGCCCCAAAGGGCTGCCTTGAGTCCAAAGTGAGAGAGTGGCACCAAAGCTTCTCGCTTCCAGCTCTTCGGGAAGCTAAGAAACATCTGGCGTTGCCCAGTGCTCTTACAGCCTACCGGGAACATCTCTTACCAAGGCCTGTGAAACGCCGTTTCCTGGCAGGCCTGATTTGGCTGAAGTAGAACTTCTGCTCTGGGTGTGCTCCATTGCCCTAGAGCTGCCAGGCCCAAGGTGCTGCCTTGTTTCCAAAGGGGCAGAGAGGCCCCAAAGCATCTTGCTTCCAGCTCTCTGGGAAGCTAAGAACCAACTCGCTCTGCCCCGTGCTCTTACAGCCTACCGGGAACATGTCTTTGAAAGGCCTGTGAAACGCAGTTTCTTGGCAGGCCTCATCTGGCTGAAGTAGAACTCCGGCTCTGGGTGTGCTCCATTGGCCTAGAGCTGCCTGGCCCAAAGGTCGGCCTTGTTTGCAAAGGGGATGAGAGGCCCCAAAGCATCTTGCTTCCAGCTCTTCGAGAAGCTAAGAAACATCTGGCGTTGCCCAGTGCTCTTACAGCCTACTGGGAACATCTCTTACCAAGGCCTGTGAAATGCTGTTTCCTGGCAGGCCTGATCTGGCTGAAGTAGAACTTCTGCTCTGGGTGTGCTCCATTGCCCTAGAGCTGCCAGGCCCAAAGGGCTGCCTTGTTTCCAAAGACGGAGAGTGGACCCAAAGCATCTTGCTCCCAGCTCTTCGGGAATCTAAGAAACAGCTGGCTCTGCCCAGTGCTCTTACAGCCTAAGAGAACATCTCTTTGAAAGGCCTGTGAAACGCAGTTTCTTGGCAGGCCTGACCTGGCTGAAGTAGAACTTCTGTTCTGGTTGTGCTACATAGGCCTAGAGCTACCAGGACCTAAAGGCTGCCTTGTTTCCAAAGGGTGAGAGAGGCCCCAAAGCATCTTGCCTCCAGCACTTTGGGAAGCTAAAAAACAACTGGTTCTGCCCAGTGCTCTCACAGCCTACCGTGAACATCTCTTACCAAGGGCTGTGAAACGCAGTTTCTGGGCAGGACTGATCTGCCTGAAGTAGAACTTCTGCTGTGGGTGTGCTCCATTGGCCTAGAGCTGCCAGGCCCAAACGGCTGCCTTGTGTCCAAAGGGAGAGAGAGGCCCCAAAGCATCTTGCTTCCAGCTCTGTGGGAAGCTAAAGCAACTGGCTCTCCACAGTGCTCTCACAGCCTACCGGGAAGATCTCTTACCAAGGCCTGTGAAACGCAGTTTCTTGGCAGGCCTGATCTGGCTGAAGTAGAACTCCTGCTCTGGGCGTGCTACTTTGGCCTAGAGCTGCCAGGCCCAAAGGGCCGCCTTGTTTCCAAAGGGGCTGAGAGTCCCCAAAGCATCTTGCTTCCAAATCTTTGGGAAGGTAAGAAACAACTGGCTCTGCACAGTGCTCTCACAGCCTACCGGCAACGTGACAGAGAAAGGCCTGTGAGACGCAGTTTCTTGGAAGGCCTGATCTGGCTGAGGTAGAACTTCTGCTCTGGGTGTACTCCATTGGCCTAGGGCTGCCAGGCCCAAAGGGCTGCCTTTATTTCCAAAGTGAGAGAGAGGCCCCATAGCATCTTGCTTCCTGCTCTCTGGGAAGCTAAAACAACTGGCTCTGCACAGTGCTCTCAAAGCCAACTGGGAACGTCACATACAAAGGCCTGTGAAACGCAGCTTCTTGACAGGCCTTATCTGGCTGAGGTAGAACTTCTGCTCTGGGTGTGCTACTTTGGCCTAGAGCTGCCAGGCACAAAGGCTGCTTTGTTTCCAAAGGGGGAGAGAGGCCCCAAATCATGTTGCTTCCAGCTGTTTTTGAAGCTAAGAAACAACTCGCTCTGCCAGGTACTCTTCAAGCCTTCCGGGAATACCTCTTACGAAGGCCTGTGAAAAGCAGTTTCTTGGCAGGCCTGATCTGGCTGAGGTAGAACTTGTGCTCTGGGTGTGCTACTTTGGCCTAGAGCTGCCAGGCACAAAGGCTGCTTTGTTTCCAAAGGGGGAGAGAGGCCCCAAATCATGTTGCTTCCAGCTGTTTTTGAAGCTAAGAAACAACTCGCTCTGCCAGGTACTCTTACAGCCTTCCGGGAACACCTCTTACGAAGGCCTGTGAAAAGCAGTTTCTTGGCAGGCCTGATCTGGCTGAGGTAGAACTTCTGCTCTGGGTGTGCTCCATTGCCCTAGAGCTGAAAGGCCCAAAGGGCTGCCTTGTTTCCAAAGGGGGAGAGAGGCCCCAAAGCATCTTGCTTCCACCTCTTGGGAAGCTAAGAAACAACTGGCTGTGCCCAGTGCTCTTATAGCCTAAGAGAACATCTCTTATCAAGGCCTGTGAAACGCACTGTCTAGGCAGGCCTGATCTGGAAGAAGTAGAACTTCGGCTCTGGTTGTGCTCCATTGCCCTAGAGCTGCCAGACCCAACGTGCTGCCTTGTTTCCAAAGGGGCAGAGAGGCCCCAAAGCATCTTGCTTCCAGCTCTTCGGGAAGCTAAGAAACATCTGGCGTTGCCCAGTGCTCTTACAGCCTACCGGGAACATCTCTTACCAAGGCCTCTGAAACGCAGTTTGTTGGTGGCCTGAACTGGCCGAAGTAGAACTTCTGCTCTGGGTGTGCTCCATTGGCCTAGAGCTGCCTGGCCCATAGGGCCGCCTTGTTTCCAAAGGGGATGAGAGGCCCCAAAGCATCTTGCTTCCAGCTCTTCGGGAAGCTAAGAAACATCTGGCGTTGCCCAGTGCTCTTACAGCCTACCGGGAACATCTCTTACCAAGGCCTGTGAAACGCCGTTTCCTGGCAGGCCTGATTTGGCTGAAGTAGAACTTCTGCTCTGGGTGTGCTCCATTGCCCTAGAGCTGCCAGGCCCAAGGTGCTGCCTTGTTTCCAAAGGGGCAGAGAGGCCCCAAAGCATCTTGCTTCCAGCTCTCTGGGAAGCTAAGAACCAACTCGCTCTGCCCCGTGCTCTTACAGCCTACCGGGAACATGTCTTTGAAAGGCCTGTGAAACGCAGTTTCTTGGCAGGCCTCATCTGGCTGAAGTAGAACTCCGGCTCTGGGTGTGCTCCACTGCCCTAGAGCTGCCAGGCCCAAAGTGCTGCCCTGTTTCCAAGGGGCAGAGAGGCCCAAAGCATCTTGCTTCCCGGTCTTTGTGAAGCTAAGACACAACTGGCTCTGCCCAGTGCTCTTACACCTACCGGGAACATCTCTTACCAAGGCCTGTCAAACGCTGTTTCTTTGCAGGCCTGATCAGGCTGAAGTAGAACTCCTGCTCTGCGTGTGCTCCATTGGCCTAGAGCTTCCCGACCCAGAAGGCTGCCTTGTTCCCAAACGGGCAGAGGGGTCCCAAGCATCTTGCTTCCAGCTTTTCAGGAAGGTAAGAAACAACTGGCTCTGCCCAGTGCTCTTACAGCCTACCGGGAACATCTCTTACCAAGGCCTGTGAAATGCAGTTTCCTGGCAGGCCTGATCTGGCTGAAGTAGAACTTCTGCTCTGGGTGTGCTCCATTGCCCTAGAGCTGCCAGGCCCAAAGGGCTGCCTTGTTTCCAAAGACGGAGAGTGGACCCAAAGCATCTTGCTCCCAGCTCTTCGGGAAGCTAAGAAACAGCTGGCTCTGCCCAGTGCTCTTACAGCCTAAGAGAACATCTCTTTGAAAGGCCTGTGAAACGCAGTTTCTTGGCAGGCCTGACCTGGCTGAAGTAGAACTTCTGTTCTGGTTGTGCTACATAGGCCTAGAGCTACCAGGACCTAAGGGCTGCCTTGTTTCCAAAGGGTGAGAGAGGCCCCAAAGCATCTTGCCTCCAGCACTTTGGGAAGCTAAAAAACAACTGGTTCTGCCCAGTGCTCTCACAGCCTACCGTGAACATCTCTTACCAAGGGCTGTGAAACGCAGTTTCTGGGCAGGACTGATCTGCCTGAAGTAGAACTTCTGCTGTGGGTGTGCTCCATTGGCCTAGAGCTGCCAGGCCCAAACGGCTGCCTTGTGTCCAAAGGGAGAGAGAGGCCCCAAAGCATCTTGCTTCCAGCTCTGTGGGAAGCTAAAGCAACTGGCTCTCCACAGTGCTCTCACAGCCTACCGGGAACATCTCTTACCAAGGCCTGTGAAACGCAGTTTCTTGGCAGGCCTGATCTGGCTGAAGTAGAACTCCTGCTCTGGGCGTGCTACTTTGGCCTAGAGCTGCCAGGCCCAAAGGGCCGCCTTGTTTCCAAAGGGGCTGAGAGTCCCCAAAGTATCTTGCTTCCAAATCTTTGGGAAGGTAAGAAACAACTGGCTCTGCACAGTGCTCTCACAGCCTACCGGCAATGTGACAGAGAAAGGCCTGTGAGACGCAGTTTCTTGGAAGGCCTGATCTGGCTGAGGTAGAACTTCTGCTCTGGGTGTACTCCATTGGCCTAGGGCTGCCAGGCCCAAAGGGCTGCCTTTATTTCCAAAGTGAGAGAGAGGCCCCAAAGCATCTTGCTTCCTGCTCTCTGGGAAGCTAAAACAACTGGCTCTGCACAGTGCTCTCAAAGCCAACCGGGAACGTCACATACAAAGGCCTGTGAAACGCAGCTTCTTGACAGGCCTTATCTGGCTGAGGTAGAACTTCTGCTCTGTGTGTGCTACTTTGGCCTAGAGCTGCCAGGCACAAAGGCTGCTTTGTTTCCAAAGGAGGAGAGAGGCCCCAAATCATGTTGCTTCCAGCTGTTTTTGAAGCTAAGAAACAACTCGCTCTGCCAGGTACTCTTACAGCCTTCCGGGAACACCTCTTAAGAAGGCCTGTGAAAAGCCGTTTCTTGGCAGGCCTGATCTGGCTGAGGTAGAACTTCTGCTCTGGGTGTGCTCCATTGCCCTAGAGCTGAAAGGCCCAAAGGGCTGCCTTGTTTCCAAAGGGGGAGAGAGGCCCCAAAGCATCTTGCTTCCACCTCTTGGGAAGCTAAGAAACAACTGGCTGTGCCCAGTGCTCTTATAGCCTAAGAGAACATCTCTTATCAAGGCCTGGGAAACGCACTGTCTAGGCAGGCCTGATCTGGAAGAAGTAGAACTTCGGCTCTGGTTGTGCTCCATTGCCCTAGAGCTGCCAGACCCAACGTGCTGCCTTGTTTCCAAAGGGGCAGAGAGGCCCCAAAGCGTCTTGCTTCCAGCTGTTTGGGAAACAAGGAAACAACTGGCTCTGCACCGTGCTCTCACAGCCTACCGGGAACGTCACATACAAAGGCCTCTGAAACGCAGTTCCTTGGCAGGCCTGATGTGGCTGAAGTAGGACTTCTGCTCTGGGTGTGCTCCATTGGCCTAGAGCTGAAAGGCCCAAAGGTCGCCCTTGTTGGCAAAGGGGCAGGGAGCCCCCAAAGCATCTTGCTTCCAGCTCTTTGGGAAGCTAAGAAACAAATGGCTCTGCCCAGTGCTCTAACAGAGTACCGGGAACATCTCTTACCAAAGCCTTTGAAACGCAGTTTCTTGGCAGGCCTTATCTGGCTGAGGTAGAACTTCTGCTCTGGGTGTGCTCCATTGGCCTAGAGCTGCCTGGCCCAAAGGTCGGCCTTGTTTGCAAAGGGGATGAGAGGCCCCAAAGCATCTTGCTTCCAGCTCTTCGGGAAGCTAAGAAACATCTGGCGTTGCCCAGTGCTCTTACAGCCTACCGGGAACATCTCTTACCAAGGCCTGTGAAATGCTGTTTCCTGGCAGGCCTGATCTGGCTGAAGTAGAACTTCTGCTCTGGGTGTGCTCCATTGCCCTAGAGCTGCCAGGCCCAAAGGGCTGCCTTGTTTCCAAAGACGGAGAGTGGACCCAAAGCATCTTGCTCCCAGCTCTTCGGGAAGCTAAGAAACAGCTGGCTCTGCCCAGTGCTCTTACAGCCTAAGAGAACATCTCTTTGAAAGGCCTGTGAAACGCAGTTTCTTGGCAGGCCTGACCTGGCTGAAGTAGAACTTCTGTTCTGGTTGTGCTACATAGGCCTAGAGCTACCAGGACCTAAAGGCTGCCTTGTTTCCAAAGGGTGAGAGAGGCCCCAAAGCATCTTGCCTCCAGCTCTTTGGGAAGCTAAAAAACAACTGGTTCTGCCCAGTGCTCTCACAGCCTACCGTGAACATCTCTTACCAAGGGCTGTGAAACCCAGTTTCTGGGCAGGACTGATCTGCCTGAAGTAGAACTTCTGCTGTGGGTGTGCTCCATTGGCCTAGAGCTGCCAGGCCCAAACGGCTGCCTTGTGTCCAAAGGGAGAGAGAGGCCCCAAAGCATCTTGCTTCCAGCTCTGTGGGAAGCTAAAGCAACTGGCTCTCCACAGTGCTCTCACAGCCTACCGGGAAGATCTCTTACCAAGGCCTGTGAAACGCAGTTTCTTGGCAGGCCTGATCTGGCTGAAGTAGAACTCCTGCTCTGGGCGTGCTACTTTGGCCTAGAGCTGCCAGGCCCAAAGGGCCGCCTTGTTTCCAAAGGGGCTGAGAGTCCCCAAAGCATCTTGCTTCCAAATCTTTGGGAAGGTAAGAAACAACTGGCTCTGCACAGTGCTCTCACAGCCTACCGGCAACGTGACAGAGAAAGGCCTGTGAGACGCAGTTTCTTGGAAGGCCTGATCTGGCTGAGGTAGAACTTCTGCTCTGGGTGTACTCCATTGGCCTAGGGCTGCCAGGCCCAAAGGGCTGCCTTTATTTCCAAAGTGAGAGAGAGGCCCCATAGCATCTTGCTTCCTGCTCTCTGGGAAGCTAAAACAACTGGCTCTGCACAGTGCTCTCAAAGCCAACTGGGAACGTCACATACAAAGGCCTGTGAAACGCAGCTTCTTGACAGGCCTTATCTGGCTGAGGTAGAACTTCTGCTCTGGGTGTGCTACTTTGGCCTAGAGCTGCCAGGCACAAAGGCTGCTTTGTTTCCAAAGGGGGAGAGAGGCCCCAAATCATGTTGCTTCCAGCTGTTTTTGAAGCTAAGAAACAACTCGCTCTGCCAGGTACTCTTCAAGCCTTCCGGGAATACCTCTTACGAAGGCCTGTGAAAAGCAGTTTCTTGGCAGGCCTGATCTGGCTGAGGTAGAACTTGTGCTCTGGGTGTGCTACTTTGGCCTAGAGCTGCCAGGCACAAAGGCTGCTTTGTTTCCAAAGGGGGAGAGAGGCCCCAAATCATGTTGCTTCCAGCTGTTTTTGAAGCTAAGAAACAACTCGCTCTGCCAGGTACTCTTACAGCCTTCCGGGAACACCTCTTACGAAGGCCTGTGAAAAGCAGTTTCTTGGCAGGCCTGATCTGGCTGAGGTAGAACTTCTGCTCTGGGTGTGCTCCATTGCCCTAGAGCTGAAAGGCCCAAAGGGCTGCCTTGTTTCCAAAGGGGGAGAGAGGCCCCAAAGCATCTTGCTTCCACCTCTTGGGAAGCTAAGAAACAACTGGCTGTGCCCAGTGCTCTTATAGCCTAAGAGAACATCTCTTATCAAGGCCTGTGAAACGCACTGTCTAGGCAGGCCTGATCTGGAAGAAGTAGAACTTCGGCTCTGGTTGTGCTCCATTGCCCTAGAGCTGCCAGACCCAACGTGCTGCCTTGTTTCCAAAGGGGCAGAGAGGCCCCAAAGCGTCTTGCTTCCAGCTGTTTGGGAAACAAGGAAACAACTGGCTCTGCACCGTGCTCTCACAGCCTACCGGGAACATCACATACAAAGGCCTCTGAAACGCAGTTCCTTGGCAGGCCTGATCTGGCTGAAGTAGGACTTCTGCTCTGGGTGTGCTCCATTGGCCTAGAGCTGAAAGGCCCAAAGGTCGCCCTTGTTGGCAAAGGGGCAGGGAGCCCCCAAAGCATCTTGCTTCCAGCTCTTTGGGAAGCTAAGAAACAAATGGCTCTGCCCAGTGCTCTAACAGAGTACCGGGAACATCTCTTACCAAAGCCTTTGAAACGCAGTTTCTTGGCAGGCCTTATCTGGCTGAGGTAGAACTTCTGCTCTGGGTGTGCTCCATTGGCCTAGAGCTGCCTGGCCCAAAGGTCGGCCTTGTTTGCAAAGGGGATGAGAGGCCCCAAAACATCTTGCTTCCAGCTCTTCGGGAAGCTAAGAAACATCTGGCGTTGCCCAGTGCTCTTACAGCCTACCGGGAACATCTCTTACCAAGGCCTCTGAAACGCAGTTTGTTGGTGGCCTGAACTGGCCGAAGTAGAACTTCTGCTCTGGGTGTGCTCCATTGGCCTAGAGCTGCCTGGCCCATAGGGCCGCCTTGTTTCCAAAGGGGATGAGAGGCCCCAAAGCATCTTGCTTCCAGCTCTTCGGGAAGCTAAGAAACATCTGGCGTTGCCCAGTGCTCTTACAGCCTACCGGGAACATCTCTTACCAAGGCCTGTGAAACGCAGTTTGTTGGTGGCCTGAACTGGCCCAAGTAGAACTTCTGCTCTGGGTGTGCTCCACTGGCGTAGAGCTACCTGCCCCAAAGGGCTGCCTTGAGTCCAAAGTGAGAGAGTGGCACCAAAGCTTCTCGCTTCCAGCTCTTCGGGAAGCTAAGAAACATCTGGCGTTGCCCAGTGCTCTTACAGCCTACCGGGAACATCTCTTACCAAGGCCTGTGAAACGCCGTTTCCTGGCAGGCCTGATTTGGCTGAAGTAGAACTTCTGCTCTGGGTGTGCTCCATTGCCCTAGAGCTGCCAGGCCCAAGGTGCTGCCTTGTTTCCAAAGGGGCAGAGAGGCCCCAAAGCATCTTGCTTCCAGCTCTCTGGGAAGCTAAGAACCAACTCGCTCTGCCCCGTGCTCTTACAGCCTACCGGGAACATGTCTTTGAAAGGCCTGTGAAACGCAGTTTCTTGGCAGGCCTCATCTGGCTGAAGTAGAACTCCGGCTCTGGGTGTGCTCCATTGGCCTAGAGCTGCCTGGCCCAAAGGTCGGCCTTGTTTGCAAAGGGGATGAGAGGCCCCAAAGCATCTTGCTTCCAGCTCTTCGAGAAGCTAAGAAACATCTGGCGTTGCCCAGTGCTCTTACAGCCTACTGGGAACATCTCTTACCAAGGCCTGTGAAATGCTGTTTCCTGGCAGGCCTGATCTGGCTGAAGTAGAACTTCTGCTCTGGGTGTGCTCCATTGCCCTAGAGCTGCCAGGCCCAAAGGGCTGCCTTGTTTCCAAAGACGGAGAGTGGACCCAAAGCATCTTGCTCCCAGCTCTTCGGGAATCTAAGAAACAGCTGGCTCTGCCCAGTGCTCTTACAGCCTAAGAGAACATCTCTTTGAAAGGCCTGTGAAACGCAGTTTCTTGGCAGGCCTGACCTGGCTGAAGTAGAACTTCTGTTCTGGTTGTGCTACATAGGCCTAGAGCTACCAGGACCTAAAGGCTGCCTTGTTTCCAAAGGGTGAGAGAGGCCCCAAAGCATCTTGCCTCCAGCACTTTGGGAAGCTAAAAAACAACTGGTTCTGCCCAGTGCTCTCACAGCCTACCGTGAACATCTCTTACCAAGGGCTGTGAAACGCAGTTTCTGGGCAGGACTGATCTGCCTGAAGTAGAACTTCTGCTGTGGGTGTGCTCCATTGGCCTAGAGCTGCCAGGCCCAAACGGCTGCCTTGTGTCCAAAGGGAGAGAGAGGCCCCAAAGCATCTTGCTTCCAGCTCTGTGGGAAGCTAAAGCAACTGGCTCTCCACAGTGCTCTCACAGCCTACCGGGAAGATCTCTTACCAAGGCCTGTGAAACGCAGTTTCTTGGCAGGCCTGATCTGGCTGAAGTAGAACTCCTGCTCTGGGCGTGCTACTTTGGCCTAGAGCTGCCAGGCCCAAAGGGCCGCCTTGTTTCCAAAGGGGCTGAGAGTCCCCAAAGCATCTTGCTTCCAAATCTTTGGGAAGGTAAGAAACAACTGGCTCTGCACAGTGCTCTCACAGCCTACCGGCAACGTGACAGAGAAAGGCCTGTGAGACGCAGTTTCTTGGAAGGCCTGATCTGGCTGAGGTAGAACTTCTGCTCTGGGTGTACTCCATTGGCCTAGGGCTGCCAGGCCCAAAGGGCTGCCTTTATTTCCAAAGTGAGAGAGAGGCCCCATAGCATCTTGCTTCCTGCTCTCTGGGAAGCTAAAACAACTGGCTCTGCACAGTGCTCTCAAAGCCAACTGGGAACGTCACATACAAAGGCCTGTGAAACGCAGCTTCTTGACAGGCCTTATCTGGCTGAGGTAGAACTTCTGCTCTGGGTGTGCTACTTTGGCCTAGAGCTGCCAGGCACAAAGGCTGCTTTGTTTCCAAAGGGGGAGAGAGGCCCCAAATCATGTTGCTTCCAGCTGTTTTTGAAGCTAAGAAACAACTCGCTCTGCCAGGTACTCTTCAAGCCTTCCGGGAATACCTCTTACGAAGGCCTGTGAAAAGCAGTTTCTTGGCAGGCCTGATCTGGCTGAGGTAGAACTTGTGCTCTGGGTGTGCTACTTTGGCCTAGAGCTGCCAGGCACAAAGGCTGCTTTGTTTCCAAAGGGGGAGAGAGGCCCCAAATCATGTTGCTTCCAGCTGTTTTTGAAGCTAAGAAACAACTCGCTCTGCCAGGTACTCTTACAGCCTTCCGGGAACACCTCTTACGAAGGCCTGTGAAAAGCAGTTTCTTGGCAGGCCTGATCTGGCTGAGGTAGAACTTCTGCTCTGGGTGTGCTCCATTGCCCTAGAGCTGAAAGGCCCAAAGGGCTGCCTTGTTTCCAAAGGGGGAGAGAGGCCCCAAAGCATCTTGCTTCCACCTCTTGGGAAGCTAAGAAACAACTGGCTGTGCCCAGTGCTCTTATAGCCTAAGAGAACATCTCTTATCAAGGCCTGTGAAACGCACTGTCTAGGCAGGCCTGATCTGGAAGAAGTAGAACTTCGGCTCTGGTTGTGCTCCATTGCCCTAGAGCTGCCAGACCCAACGTGCTGCCTTGTTTCCAAAGGGGCAGAGAGGCCCCAAAGCATCTTGCTTCCAGCTCTTCGGGAAGCTAAGAAACATCTGGCGTTGCCCAGTGCTCTTACAGCCTACCGGGAACATCTCTTACCAAGGCCTCTGAAACGCAGTTTGTTGGTGGCCTGAACTGGCCGAAGTAGAACTTCTGCTCTGGGTGTGCTCCATTGGCCTAGAGCTGCCTGGCCCATAGGGCCGCCTTGTTTCCAAAGGGGATGAGAGGCCCCAAAGCATCTTGCTTCCAGCTCTTCGGGAAGCTAAGAAACATCTGGCGTTGCCCAGTGCTCTTACAGCCTACCGGGAACATCTCTTACCAAGGCCTGTGAAACGCCGTTTCCTGGCAGGCCTGATTTGGCTGAAGTAGAACTTCTGCTCTGGGTGTGCTCCATTGCCCTAGAGCTGCCAGGCCCAAGGTGCTGCCTTGTTTCCAAAGGGGCAGAGAGGCCCCAAAGCATCTTGCTTCCAGCTCTCTGGGAAGCTAAGAACCAACTCGCTCTGCCCCGTGCTCTTACAGCCTACCGGGAACATGTCTTTGAAAGGCCTGTGAAACGCAGTTTCTTGGCAGGCCTCATCTGGCTGAAGTAGAACTCCGGCTCTGGGTGTGCTCCACTGCCCTAGAGCTGCCAGGCCCAAAGTGCTGCCCTGTTTCCAAGGGGCAGAGAGGCCCAAAGCATCTTGCTTCCCGGTCTTTGTGAAGCTAAGACACAACTGGCTCTGCCCAGTGCTCTTACACCTACCGGGAACATCTCTTACCAAGGCCTGTCAAACGCTGTTTCTTTGCAGGCCTGATCAGGCTGAAGTAGAACTCCTGCTCTGCGTGTGCTCCATTGGCCTAGAGCTTCCCGACCCAGAAGGCTGCCTTGTTCCCAAACGGGCAGAGGGGTCCCAAGCATCTTGCTTCCAGCTTTTCAGGAAGGTAAGAAACAACTGGCTCTGCCCAGTGCTCTTACAGCCTACCGGGAACATCTCTTACCAAGGCCTGTGAAATGCAGTTTCCTGGCAGGCCTGATCTGGCTGAAGTAGAACTTCTGCTCTGGGTGTGCTCCATTGCCCTAGAGCTGCCAGGCCCAAAGGGCTGCCTTGTTTCCAAAGACGGAGAGTGGACCCAAAGCATCTTGCTCCCAGCTCTTCGGGAAGCTAAGAAACAGCTGGCTCTGCCCAGTGCTCTTACAGCCTAAGAGAACATCTCTTTGAAAGGCCTGTGAAACGCAGTTTCTTGGCAGGCCTGACCTGGCTGAAGTAGAACTTCTGTTCTGGTTGTGCTACATAGGCCTAGAGCTACCAGGACCTAAGGGCTGCCTTGTTTCCAAAGGGTGAGAGAGGCCCCAAAGCATCTTGCCTCCAGCACTTTGGGAAGCTAAAAAACAACTGGTTCTGCCCAGTGCTCTCACAGCCTACCGTGAACATCTCTTACCAAGGGCTGTGAAACGCAGTTTCTGGGCAGGACTGATCTGCCTGAAGTAGAACTTCTGCTGTGGGTGTGCTCCATTGGCCTAGAGCTGCCAGGCCCAAACGGCTGCCTTGTGTCCAAAGGGAGAGAGAGGCCCCAAAGCATCTTGCTTCCAGCTCTGTGGGAAGCTAAAGCAACTGGCTCTCCACAGTGCTCTCACAGCCTACCGGGAACATCTCTTACCAAGGCCTGTGAAACGCAGTTTCTTGGCAGGCCTGATCTGGCTGAAGTAGAACTCCTGCTCTGGGCGTGCTACTTTGGCCTAGAGCTGCCAGGCCCAAAGGGCCGCCTTGTTTCCAAAGGGGCTGAGAGTCCCCAAAGTATCTTGCTTCCAAATCTTTGGGAAGGTAAGAAACAACTGGCTCTGCACAGTGCTCTCACAGCCTACCGGCAATGTGACAGAGAAAGGCCTGTGAGACGCAGTTTCTTGGAAGGCCTGATCTGGCTGAGGTAGAACTTCTGCTCTGGGTGTACTCCATTGGCCTAGGGCTGCCAGGCCCAAAGGGCTGCCTTTATTTCCAAAGTGAGAGAGAGGCCCCAAAGCATCTTGCTTCCTGCTCTCTGGGAAGCTAAAACAACTGGCTCTGCACAGTGCTCTCAAAGCCAACCGGGAACGTCACATACAAAGGCCTGTGAAACGCAGCTTCTTGACAGGCCTTATCTGGCTGAGGTAGAACTTCTGCTCTGTGTGTGCTACTTTGGCCTAGAGCTGCCAGGCACAAAGGCTGCTTTGTTTCCAAAGGAGGAGAGAGGCCCCAAATCATGTTGCTTCCAGCTGTTTTTGAAGCTAAGAAACAACTCGCTCTGCCAGGTACTCTTACAGCCTTCCGGGAACACCTCTTAAGAAGGCCTGTGAAAAGCCGTTTCTTGGCAGGCCTGATCTGGCTGAGGTAGAACTTCTGCTCTGGGTGTGCTCCATTGCCCTAGAGCTGAAAGGCCCAAAGGGCTGCCTTGTTTCCAAAGGGGGAGAGAGGCCCCAAAGCATCTTGCTTCCACCTCTTGGGAAGCTAAGAAACAACTGGCTGTGCCCAGTGCTCTTATAGCCTAAGAGAACATCTCTTATCAAGGCCTGGGAAACGCACTGTCTAGGCAGGCCTGATCTGGAAGAAGTAGAACTTCGGCTCTGGTTGTGCTCCATTGCCCTAGAGCTGCCAGACCCAACGTGCTGCCTTGTTTCCAAAGGGGCAGAGAGGCCCCAAAGCGTCTTGCTTCCAGCTGTTTGGGAAACAAGGAAACAACTGGCTCTGCACCGTGCTCTCACAGCCTACCGGGAACGTCACATACAAAGGCCTCTGAAACGCAGTTCCTTGGCAGGCCTGATGTGGCTGAAGTAGGACTTCTGCTCTGGGTGTGCTCCATTGGCCTAGAGCTGAAAGGCCCAAAGGTCGCCCTTGTTGGCAAAGGGGCAGGGAGCCCCCAAAGCATCTTGCTTCCAGCTCTTTGGGAAGCTAAGAAACAAATGGCTCTGCCCAGTGCTCTAACAGAGTACCGGGAACATCTCTTACCAAAGCCTTTGAAACGCAGTTTCTTGGCAGGCCTTATCTGGCTGAGGTAGAACTTCTGCTCTGGGTGTGCTCCATTGGCCTAGAGCTGCCTGGCCCAAAGGTCGGCCTTGTTTGCAAAGGGGATGAGAGGCCCCAAAGCATCTTGCTTCCAGCTCTTCGGGAAGCTAAGAAACATCTGGCGTTGCCCAGTGCTCTTACAGCCTACCGGGAACATCTCTTACCAAGGCCTGTGAAATGCTGTTTCCTGGCAGGCCTGATCTGGCTGAAGTAGAACTTCTGCTCTGGGTGTGCTCCATTGCCCTAGAGCTGCCAGGCCCAAAGGGCTGCCTTGTTTCCAAAGACGGAGAGTGGACCCAAAGCATCTTGCTCCCAGCTCTTCGGGAAGCTAAGAAACAGCTGGCTCTGCCCAGTGCTCTTACAGCCTAAGAGAACATCTCTTTGAAAGGCCTGTGAAACGCAGTTTCTTGGCAGGCCTGACCTGGCTGAAGTAGAACTTCTGTTCTGGTTGTGCTACATAGGCCTAGAGCTACCAGGACCTAAAGGCTGCCTTGTTTCCAAAGGGTGAGAGAGGCCCCAAAGCATCTTGCCTCCAGCTCTTTGGGAAGCTAAAAAACAACTGGTTCTGCCCAGTGCTCTCACAGCCTACCGTGAACATCTCTTACCAAGGGCTGTGAAACCCAGTTTCTGGGCAGGACTGATCTGCCTGAAGTAGAACTTCTGCTGTGGGTGTGCTCCATTGGCCTAGAGCTGCCAGGCCCAAACGGCTGCCTTGTGTCCAAAGGGAGAGAGAGGCCCCAAAGCATCTTGCTTCCAGCTCTGTGGGAAGCTAAAGCAACTGGCTCTCCACAGTGCTCTCACAGCCTACCGGGAAGATCTCTTACCAAGGCCTGTGAAACGCAGTTTCTTGGCAGGCCTGATCTGGCTGAAGTAGAACTCCTGCTCTGGGCGTGCTACTTTGGCCTAGAGCTGCCAGGCCCAAAGGGCCGCCTTGTTTCCAAAGGGGCTGAGAGTCCCCAAAGCATCTTGCTTCCAAATCTTTGGGAAGGTAAGAAACAACTGGCTCTGCACAGTGCTCTCACAGCCTACCGGCAACGTGACAGAGAAAGGCCTGTGAGACGCAGTTTCTTGGAAGGCCTGATCTGGCTGAGGTAGAACTTCTGCTCTGGGTGTACTCCATTGGCCTAGGGCTGCCAGGCCCAAAGGGCTGCCTTTATTTCCAAAGTGAGAGAGAGGCCCCATAGCATCTTGCTTCCTGCTCTCTGGGAAGCTAAAACAACTGGCTCTGCACAGTGCTCTCAAAGCCAACTGGGAACGTCACATACAAAGGCCTGTGAAACGCAGCTTCTTGACAGGCCTTATCTGGCTGAGGTAGAACTTCTGCTCTGGGTGTGCTACTTTGGCCTAGAGCTGCCAGGCACAAAGGCTGCTTTGTTTCCAAAGGGGGAGAGAGGCCCCAAATCATGTTGCTTCCAGCTGTTTTTGAAGCTAAGAAACAACTCGCTCTGCCAGGTACTCTTCAAGCCTTCCGGGAATACCTCTTACGAAGGCCTGTGAAAAGCAGTTTCTTGGCAGGCCTGATCTGGCTGAGGTAGAACTTGTGCTCTGGGTGTGCTACTTTGGCCTAGAGCTGCCAGGCACAAAGGCTGCTTTGTTTCCAAAGGGGGAGAGAGGCCCCAAATCATGTTGCTTCCAGCTGTTTTTGAAGCTAAGAAACAACTCGCTCTGCCAGGTACTCTTACAGCCTTCCGGGAACACCTCTTACGAAGGCCTGTGAAAAGCAGTTTCTTGGCAGGCCTGATCTGGCTGAGGTAGAACTTCTGCTCTGGGTGTGCTCCATTGCCCTAGAGCTGAAAGGCCCAAAGGGCTGCCTTGTTTCCAAAGGGGGAGAGAGGCCCCAAAGCATCTTGCTTCCACCTCTTGGGAAGCTAAGAAACAACTGGCTGTGCCCAGTGCTCTTATAGCCTAAGAGAACATCTCTTATCAAGGCCTGTGAAACGCACTGTCTAGGCAGGCCTGATCTGGAAGAAGTAGAACTTCGGCTCTGGTTGTGCTCCATTGCCCTAGAGCTGCCAGACCCAACGTGCTGCCTTGTTTCCAAAGGGGCAGAGAGGCCCCAAAGCGTCTTGCTTCCAGCTGTTTGGGAAACAAGGAAACAACTGGCTCTGCACCGTGCTCTCACAGCCTACCGGGAACATCACATACAAAGGCCTCTGAAACGCAGTTCCTTGGCAGGCCTGATCTGGCTGAAGTAGGACTTCTGCTCTGGGTGTGCTCCATTGGCCTAGAGCTGAAAGGCCCAAAGGTCGCCCTTGTTGGCAAAGGGGCAGGGAGCCCCCAAAGCATCTTGCTTCCAGCTCTTTGGGAAGCTAAGAAACAAATGGCTCTGCCCAGTGCTCTAACAGAGTACCGGGAACATCTCTTACCAAAGCCTTTGAAACGCAGTTTCTTGGCAGGCCTTATCTGGCTGAGGTAGAACTTCTGCTCTGGGTGTGCTCCATTGGCCTAGAGCTGCCTGGCCCAAAGGTCGGCCTTGTTTGCAAAGGGGATGAGAGGCCCCAAAACATCTTGCTTCCAGCTCTTCGGGAAGCTAAGAAACATCTGGCGTTGCCCAGTGCTCTTACAGCCTACCGGGAACATCTCTTACCAAGGCCTCTGAAACGCAGTTTGTTGGTGGCCTGAACTGGCCGAAGTAGAACTTCTGCTCTGGGTGTGCTCCATTGGCCTAGAGCTGCCTGGCCCATAGGGCCGCCTTGTTTCCAAAGGGGATGAGAGGCCCCAAAGCATCTTGCTTCCAGCTCTTCGGGAAGCTAAGAAACATCTGGCGTTGCCCAGTGCTCTTACAGCCTACCGGGAACATCTCTTACCAAGGCCTGTGAAACGCAGTTTGTTGGTGGCCTGAACTGGCCCAAGTAGAACTTCTGCTCTGGGTGTGCTCCACTGGCGTAGAGCTACCTGCCCCAAAGGGCTGCCTTGAGTCCAAAGTGAGAGAGTGGCACCAAAGCTTCTCGCTTCCAGCTCTTCGGGAAGCTAAGAAACATCTGGCGTTGCCCAGTGCTCTTACAGCCTACCGGGAACATCTCTTACCAAGGCCTGTGAAACGCCGTTTCCTGGCAGGCCTGATTTGGCTGAAGTAGAACTTCTGCTCTGGGTGTGCTCCATTGCCCTAGAGCTGCCAGGCCCAAGGTGCTGCCTTGTTTCCAAAGGGGCAGAGAGGCCCCAAAGCATCTTGCTTCCAGCTCTCTGGGAAGCTAAGAACCAACTCGCTCTGCCCCGTGCTCTTACAGCCTACCGGGAACATGTCTTTGAAAGGCCTGTGAAACGCAGTTTCTTGGCAGGCCTCATCTGGCTGAAGTAGAACTCCGGCTCTGGGTGTGCTCCATTGGCCTAGAGCTGCCTGGCCCAAAGGTCGGCCTTGTTTGCAAAGGGGATGAGAGGCCCCAAAGCATCTTGCTTCCAGCTCTTCGAGAAGCTAAGAAACATCTGGCGTTGCCCAGTGCTCTTACAGCCTACTGGGAACATCTCTTACCAAGGCCTGTGAAATGCTGTTTCCTGGCAGGCCTGATCTGGCTGAAGTAGAACTTCTGCTCTGGGTGTGCTCCATTGCCCTAGAGCTGCCAGGCCCAAAGGGCTGCCTTGTTTCCAAAGACGGAGAGTGGACCCAAAGCATCTTGCTCCCAGCTCTTCGGGAATCTAAGAAACAGCTGGCTCTGCCCAGTGCTCTTACAGCCTAAGAGAACATCTCTTTGAAAGGCCTGTGAAACGCAGTTTCTTGGCAGGCCTGACCTGGCTGAAGTAGAACTTCTGTTCTGGTTGTGCTACATAGGCCTAGAGCTACCAGGACCTAAAGGCTGCCTTGTTTCCAAAGGGTGAGAGAGGCCCCAAAGCATCTTGCCTCCAGCACTTTGGGAAGCTAAAAAACAACTGGTTCTGCCCAGTGCTCTCACAGCCTACCGTGAACATCTCTTACCAAGGGCTGTGAAACGCAGTTTCTGGGCAGGACTGATCTGCCTGAAGTAGAACTTCTGCTGTGGGTGTGCTCCATTGGCCTAGAGCTGCCAGGCCCAAACGGCTGCCTTGTGTCCAAAGGGAGAGAGAGGCCCCAAAGCATCTTGCTTCCAGCTCTGTGGGAAGCTAAAGCAACTGGCTCTCCACAGTGCTCTCACAGCCTACCGGGAAGATCTCTTACCAAGGCCTGTGAAACGCAGTTTCTTGGCAGGCCTGATCTGGCTGAAGTAGAACTCCTGCTCTGGGCGTGCTACTTTGGCCTAGAGCTGCCAGGCCCAAAGGGCCGCCTTGTTTCCAAAGGGGCTGAGAGTCCCCAAAGCATCTTGCTTCCAAATCTTTGGGAAGGTAAGAAACAACTGGCTCTGCACAGTGCTCTCACAGCCTACCGGCAACGTGACAGAGAAAGGCCTGTGAGACGCAGTTTCTTGGAAGGCCTGATCTGGCTGAGGTAGAACTTCTGCTCTGGGTGTACTCCATTGGCCTAGGGCTGCCAGGCCCAAAGGGCTGCCTTTATTTCCAAAGTGAGAGAGAGGCCCCATAGCATCTTGCTTCCTGCTCTCTGGGAAGCTAAAACAACTGGCTCTGCACAGTGCTCTCAAAGCCAACTGGGAACGTCACATACAAAGGCCTGTGAAACGCAGCTTCTTGACAGGCCTTATCTGGCTGAGGTAGAACTTCTGCTCTGGGTGTGCTACTTTGGCCTAGAGCTGCCAGGCACAAAGGCTGCTTTGTTTCCAAAGGGGGAGAGAGGCCCCAAATCATGTTGCTTCCAGCTGTTTTTGAAGCTAAGAAACAACTCGCTCTGCCAGGTACTCTTCAAGCCTTCCGGGAATACCTCTTACGAAGGCCTGTGAAAAGCAGTTTCTTGGCAGGCCTGATCTGGCTGAGGTAGAACTTGTGCTCTGGGTGTGCTACTTTGGCCTAGAGCTGCCAGGCACAAAGGCTGCTTTGTTTCCAAAGGGGGAGAGAGGCCCCAAATCATGTTGCTTCCAGCTGTTTTTGAAGCTAAGAAACAACTCGCTCTGCCAGGTACTCTTACAGCCTTCCGGGAACACCTCTTACGAAGGCCTGTGAAAAGCAGTTTCTTGGCAGGCCTGATCTGGCTGAGGTAGAACTTCTGCTCTGGGTGTGCTCCATTGCCCTAGAGCTGAAAGGCCCAAAGGGCTGCCTTGTTTCCAAAGGGGGAGAGAGGCCCCAAAGCATCTTGCTTCCACCTCTTGGGAAGCTAAGAAACAACTGGCTGTGCCCAGTGCTCTTATAGCCTAAGAGAACATCTCTTATCAAGGCCTGTGAAACGCACTGTCTAGGCAGGCCTGATCTGGAAGAAGTAGAACTTCGGCTCTGGTTGTGCTCCATTGCCCTAGAGCTGCCAGACCCAACGTGCTGCCTTGTTTCCAAAGGGGCAGAGAGGCCCCAAAGCATCTTGCTTCCAGCTCTTCGGGAAGCTAAGAAACATCTGGCATTGCCCAGTGCTCTTACAGCCTACCGGGAACATCTCTTACCAAGGCCTCTGAAACGCAGTTTGTTGGTGGCCTGAACTGGCCGAAGTAGAACTTCTGCTCTGGGTGTGCTCCATTGGCCTAGAGCTGCCTGGCCCATAGGGCCGCCTTGTTTCCAAAGGGGATGAGAGGCCCCAAAGCATCTTGCTTCCAGCTCTTCGGGAAGCTAAGAAACATCTGGCGTTGCCCAGTGCTCTTACAGCCTACCGGGAACATCTCTTACCAAGGCCTGTGAAACGCAGTTTGTTGGTGGCCTGAACTGGCCCAAGTAGAACTTCTGCTCTGGGTGTGCTCCACTGGCATAGAGCTACCTGCCCCAAAGGGCTGCCTTGAGTCCAAAGTGAGAGAGTGGCACCAAAGCTTCTCGCTTCCAGCTCTTCGGGAAGCTAAGAAACATCTGGCGTTGCCCAGTGCTCTTACAGCCTACCGGGAACATCTCTTACCAAGGCCTGTGAAACGCCGTTTCCTGGCAGGCCTGATTTGGCTGAAGTAGAACTTCTGCTCTGGGTGTGCTCCATTGCCCTAGAGCTGCCAGGCCCAAGGTGCTGCCTTGTTTCCAAAGGGGCAGAGAGGCCCCAAAGCATCTTGCTTCCAGCTCTCTGGGAAGCTAAGAACCAACTCGCTCTGCCCCGTGCTCTTACAGCCTACCGGGAACATGTCTTTGAAAGGCCTGTGAAACGCAGTTTCTTGGCAGGCCTCATCTGGCTGAAGTAGAACTCCGGCTCTGGGTGTGCTCCATTGGCCTAGAGCTGCCTGGCCCAAAGGTCGGCCTTGTTTGCAAAGGGGATGAGAGGCCCCAAAGCATCTTGCTTCCAGCTCTTCGAGAAGCTAAGAAACATCTGGCGTTGCCCAGTGCTCTTACAGCCTACTGGGAACATCTCTTACCAAGGCCTGTGAAATGCTGTTTCCTGGCAGGCCTGATCTGGCTGAAGTAGAACTTCTGCTCTGGGTGTGCTCCATTGCCCTAGAGCTGCCAGGCCCAAAGGGCTGCCTTGTTTCCAAAGACGGAGAGTGGACCCAAAGCATCTTGCTCCCAGCTCTTCGGGAAGCTAAGAAACAGCTGGCTCTGCCCAGTGCTCTTACAGCCTAAGAGAACATCTCTTTGAAAGGCCTGTGAAACGCAGTTTCTTGGCAGGCCTGACCTGGCTGAAGTAGAACTTCTGTTCTGGTTGTGCTACATAGGCCTAGAGCTACCAGGACCTAAAGGCTGCCTTGTTTCCAAAGGGTGAGAGAGGCCCCAAAGCATCTTGCCTCCAGCACTTTGGGAAGCTAAAAAACAACTGGTTCTGCCCAGTGCTCTCACAGCCTACCGTGAACATCTCTTACCAAGGGCTGTGAAACGCAGTTTCTGGGCAGGACTGATCTGCCTGAAGTAGAACTTCTGCTGTGGGTGTGCTCCATTGGCCTAGAGCTGCCAGGCCCAAACGGCTGCCTTGTGTCCAAAGGGAGAGAGAGGCCCCAAAGCATCTTGCTTCCAGCTCTGTGGGAAGCTAAAGCAACTGGCTCTCCACAGTGCTCTCACAGCCTACCGGGAAGATCTCTTACCAAGGCCTGTGAAACGCAGTTTCTTGGCAGGCCTGATCTGGCTGAAGTAGAACTCCTGCTCTGGGCGTGCTACTTTGGCCTAGAGCTGCCAGGCCCAAAGGGCCGCCTTGTTTCCAAAGGGGCTGAGAGTCCCCAAAGCATCTTGCTTCCAAATCTTTGGGAAGGTAAGAAACAACTGGCTCTGCACAGTGCTCTCACAGCCTACCGGCAACGTGACAGAGAAAGGCCTGTGAGACGCAGTTTCTTGGAAGGCCTGATCTGGCTGAGGTAGAACTTCTGCTCTGGGTGTACTCCATTGGCCTAGGGCTGCCAGGCCCAAAGGGCTGCCTTTATTTCCAAAGTGAGAGAGAGGCCCCATAGCATCTTGCTTCCTGCTCTCTGGGAAGCTAAAACAACTGGCTCTGCACAGTGCTCTCAAAGCCAACTGGGAACGTCACATACAAAGGCCTGTGAAACGCAGCTTCTTGACAGGCCTTATCTGGCTGAGGTAGAACTTCTGCTCTGGGTGTGCTACTTTGGCCTAGAGCTGCCAGGCACAAAGGCTGCTTTGTTTCCAAAGGGGGAGAGAGGCCCCAAATCATGTTGCTTCCAGCTGTTTTTGAAGCTAAGAAACAACTCGCTCTGCCAGGTACTCTTCAAGCCTTCCGGGAATACCTCTTACGAAGGCCTGTGAAAAGCAGTTTCTTGGCAGGCCTGATCTGGCTGAGGTAGAACTTGTGCTCTGGGTGTGCTACTTTGGCCTAGAGCTGCCAGGCACAAAGGCTGCTTTGTTTCCAAAGGGGGAGAGAGGCCCCAAATCATGTTGCTTCCAGCTGTTTTTGAAGCTAAGAAACAACTCGCTCTGCCAGGTACTCTTACAGCCTTCCGGGAACACCTCTTACGAAGGCCTGTGAAAAGCAGTTTCTTGGCAGGCCTGATCTGGCTGAGGTAGAACTTCTGCTCTGGGTGTGCTCCATTGCCCTAGAGCTGAAAGGCCCAAAGGGCTGCCTTGTTTCCAAAGGGGGAGAGAGGCCCCAAAGCATCTTGCTTCCACCTCTTGGGAAGCTAAGAAACAACTGGCTGTGCCCAGTGCTCTTATAGCCTAAGAGAACATCTCTTATCAAGGCCTGTGAAACGCACTGTCTAGGCAGGCCTGATCTGGAAGAAGTAGAACTTCGGCTCTGGTTGTGCTCCATTGCCCTAGAGCTGCCAGACCCAACGTGCTGCCTTGTTTCCAAAGGGGCAGAGAGGCCCCAAAGCATCTTGCTTCCAGCTCTTCGGGAAGCTAAGAAACATCTGGCATTGCCCAGTGCTCTTACAGCCTACCGGGAACATCTCTTACCAAGGCCTCTGAAACGCAGTTTGTTGGTGGCCTGAACTGGCCGAAGTAGAACTTCTGCTCTGGGTGTGCTCCATTGGCCTAGAGCTGCCTGGCCCATAGGGCCGCCTTGTTTCCAAAGGGGATGAGAGGCCCCAAAGCATCTTGCTTCCAGCTCTTCGGGAAGCTAAGAAACATCTGGCGTTGCCCAGTGCTCTTACAGCCTACCGGGAACATCTCTTACCAAGGCCTGTGAAACGCAGTTTGTTGGTGGCCTGAACTGGCCCAAGTAGAACTTCTGCTCTGGGTGTGCTCCACTGGCATAGAGCTACCTGCCCCAAAGGGCTGCCTTGAGTCCAAAGTGAGAGAGTGGCACCAAAGCTTCTCGCTTCCAGCTCTTCGGGAAGCTAAGAAACATCTGGCGTTGCCCAGTGCTCTTACAGCCTACCGGGAACATCTCTTACCAAGGCCTGTGAAACGCCGTTTCCTGGCAGGCCTGATTTGGCTGAAGTAGAACTTCTGCTCTGGGTGTGCTCCATTGCCCTAGAGCTGCCAGGCCCAAGGTGCTGCCTTGTTTCCAAAGGGGCAGAGAGGCCCCAAAGCATCTTGCTTCCAGCTCTCTGGGAAGCTAAGAACCAACTCGCTCTGCCCCGTGCTCTTACAGCCTACCGGGAACATGTCTTTGAAAGGCCTGTGAAACGCAGTTTCTTGGCAGGCCTCATCTGGCTGAAGTAGAACTCCGGCTCTGGGTGTGCTCCATTGGCCTAGAGCTGCCTGGCCCAAAGGTCGGCCTTGTTTGCAAAGGGGATGAGAGGCCCCAAAGCATCTTGCTTCCAGCTCTTCGAGAAGCTAAGAAACATCTGGCGTTGCCCAGTGCTCTTACAGCCTACTGGGAACATCTCTTACCAAGGCCTGTGAAATGCTGTTTCCTGGCAGGCCTGATCTGGCTGAAGTAGAACTTCTGCTCTGGGTGTGCTCCATTGCCCTAGAGCTGCCAGGCCCAAAGGGCTGCCTTGTTTCCAAAGACGGAGAGTGGACCCAAAGCATCTTGCTCCCAGCTCTTCGGGAAGCTAAGAAACAGCTGGCTCTGCCCAGTGCTCTTACAGCCTAAGAGAACATCTCTTTGAAAGGCCTGTGAAACGCAGTTTCTTGGCAGGCCTGACCTGGCTGAAGTAGAACTTCTGTTCTGGTTGTGCTACATAGGCCTAGAGCTACCAGGACCTAAAGGCTGCCTTGTTTCCAAAGGGTGAGAGAGGCCCCAAAGCATCTTGCCTCCAGCACTTTGGGAAGCTAAAAAACAACTGGTTCTGCCCAGTGCTCTCACAGCCTACCGTGAACATCTCTTACCAAGGGCTGTGAAACGCAGTTTCTGGGCAGGACTGATCTGCCTGAAGTAGAACTTCTGCTGTGGGTGTGCTCCATTGGCCTAGAGCTGCCAGGCCCAAACGGCTGCCTTGTGTCCAAAGGGAGAGAGAGGCCCCAAAGCATCTTGCTTCCAGCTCTGTGGGAAGCTAAAGCAACTGGCTCTCCACAGTGCTCTCACAGCCTACCGGGAAGATCTCTTACCAAGGCCTGTGAAACGCAGTTTCTTGGCAGGCCTGATCTGGCTGAAGTAGAACTCCTGCTCTGGGCGTGCTACTTTGGCCTAGAGCTGCCAGGCCCAAAGGGCCGCCTTGTTTCCAAAGGGGCTGAGAGTCCCCAAAGCATCTTGCTTCCAAATCTTTGGGAAGGTAAGAAACAACTGGCTCTGCACAGTGCTCTCACAGCCTACCGGCAACGTGACAGAGAAAGGCCTGTGAGACGCAGTTTCTTGGAAGGCCTGATCTGGCTGAGGTAGAACTTCTGCTCTGGGTGTACTCCATTGGCCTAGGGCTGCCAGGCCCAAAGGGCTGCCTTTATTTCCAAAGTGAGAGAGAGGCCCCATAGCATCTTGCTTCCTGCTCTCTGGGAAGCTAAAACAACTGGCTCTGCACAGTGCTCTCAAAGCCAACTGGGAACGTCACATACAAAGGCCTGTGAAACGCAGCTTCTTGACAGGCCTTATCTGGCTAAGGTAGAACTTCTGCTCTGGGTGTGCTACTTTGGCCTAGAGCTGCCAGGCACAAAGGCTGCTTTGTTTCCAAAGGGGGAGAGAGGCCCCAAATCATGTTGCTTCCAGCTGTTTTTGAAGCTAAGAAACAACTCGCTCTGCCAGGTACTCTTCAAGCCTTCCGGGAATACCTCTTACGAAGGCCTGTGAAAAGCAGTTTCTTGGCAGGCCTGATCTGGGTGAGGTAGAACTTGTGCTCTGGGTGTGCTACTTTGGCCTAGAGCTGCCAGGCACAAAGGCTGCTTTGTTTCCAAAGGGGGAGAGAGGCCCCAAATCATGTTGCTTCCAGCTGTTTTTGAAGCTAAGAAACAACTCGCTCTGCCAGGTACTCTTACAGCCTTCCGGGAACACCTCTTACGAAGGCCTGTGAAAAGCAGTTTCTTGGCAGGCCTGATCTGGCTGAGGTAGAACTTCTGCTCTGGGTGTGCTCCATTGCCCTAGAGCTGAAAGGCCCAAAGGGCTGCCTTGTTTCCAAAGGGGGAGAGAGGCCCCAAAGCATCTTGCTTCCACCTCTTGGGAAGCTAAGAAACAACTGGCTGTGCCCAGTGCTCTTATAGCCTAAGAGAACATCTCTTATCAAGGCCTGTGAAACGCACTGTCTAGGCAGGCCTGATCTGGAAGAAGTAGAACTTCGGCTCTGGTTGTGCTCCATTGCCCTAGAGCTGCCAGACCCAACGTGCTGCCTTGTTTCCAAAGGGGCAGAGAGGCCCCAAAGCATCTTGCTTCCAGCTCTTCGGGAAGCTAAGAAACATCTGGCATTGCCCAGTGCTCTTACAGCCTACCGGGAACATCTCTTACCAAGGCCTCTGAAACGCAGTTTGTTGGTGGCCTGAACTGGCCGAAGTAGAACTTCTGCTCTGGGTGTGCTCCATTGGCCTAGAGCTGCCTGGCCCATAGGGCCGCCTTGTTTCCAAAGGGGATGAGAGGCCCCAAAGCATCTTGCTTCCAGCTCTTCGGGAAGCTAAGAAACATCTGGCGTTGCCCAGTGCTCTTACAGCCTACCGGGAACATCTCTTACCAAGGCCTGTGAAACGCAGTTTGTTGGTGGCCTGAACTGGCCCAAGTAGAACTTCTGCTCTGGGTGTGCTCCACTGGCATAGAGCTACCTGCCCCAAAGGGCTGCCTTGAGTCCAAAGTGAGAGAGTGGCACCAAAGCTTCTCGCTTCCAGCTCTTCGGGAAGCTAAGAAACATCTGGCGTTGCCCAGTGCTCTTACAGCCTACCGGGAACATCTCTTACCAAGGCCTGTGAAACGCCGTTTCCTGGCAGGCCTGATTTGGCTGAAGTAGAACTTCTGCTCTGGGTGTGCTCCATTGCCCTAGAGCTGCCAGGCCCAAGGTGCTGCCTTGTTTCCAAAGGGGCAGAGAGGCCCCAAAGCATCTTGCTTCCAGCTCTCTGGGAAGCTAAGAACCAACTCGCTCTGCCCCGTGCTCTTACAGCCTACCGGGAACATGTCTTTGAAAGGCCTGTGAAACGCAGTTTCTTGGCAGGCCTCATCTGGCTGAAGTAGAACTCCGGCTCTGGGTGTGCTCCATTGGCCTAGAGCTGCCTGGCCCAAAGGTCGGCCTTGTTTGCAAAGGGGATGAGAGGCCCCAAAGCATCTTGCTTCCAGCTCTTCGAGAAGCTAAGAAACATCTGGCGTTGCCCAGTGCTCTTACAGCCTACTGGGAACATCTCTTACCAAGGCCTGTGAAATGCTGTTTCCTGGCAGGCCTGATCTGGCTGAAGTAGAACTTCTGCTCTGGGTGTGCTCCATTGCCCTAGAGCTGCCAGGCCCAAAGGGCTGCCTTGTTTCCAAAGACGGAGAGTGGACCCAAAGCATCTTGCTCCCAGCTCTTCGGGAAGCTAAGAAACAGCTGGCTCTGCCCAGTGCTCTTACAGCCTAAGAGAACATCTCTTTGAAAGGCCTGTGAAACGCAGTTTCTTGGCAGGCCTGACCTGGCTGAAGTAGAACTTCTGTTCTGGTTGTGCTACATAGGCCTAGAGCTACCAGGACCTAAAGGCTGCCTTGTTTCCAAAGGGTGAGAGAGGCCCCAAAGCATCTTGCCTCCAGCACTTTGGGAAGCTAAAAAACAACTGGTTCTGCCCAGTGCTCTCACAGCCTACCGTGAACATCTCTTACCAAGGGCTGTGAAACGCAGTTTCTGGGCAGGACTGATCTGCCTGAAGTAGAACTTCTGCTGTGGGTGTGCTCCATTGGCCTAGAGCTGCCAGGCCCAAACGGCTGCCTTGTGTCCAAAGGGAGAGAGAGGCCCCAAAGCATCTTGCTTCCAGCTCTGTGGGAAGCTAAAGCAACTGGCTCTCCACAGTGCTCTCACAGCCTACCGGGAAGATCTCTTACCAAGGCCTGTGAAACGCAGTTTCTTGGCAGGCCTGATCTGGCTGAAGTAGAACTCCTGCTCTGGGCGTGCTACTTTGGCCTAGAGCTGCCAGGCCCAAAGGGCCGCCTTGTTTCCAAAGGGGCTGAGAGTCCCCAAAGCATCTTGCTTCCAAATCTTTGGGAAGGTAAGAAACAACTGGCTCTGCACAGTGCTCTCACAGCCTACCGGCAACGTGACAGAGAAAGGCCTGTGAGACGCAGTTTCTTGGAAGGCCTGATCTGGCTGAGGTAGAACTTCTGCTCTGGGTGTACTCCATTGGCCTAGGGCTGCCAGGCCCAAAGGGCTGCCTTTATTTCCAAAGTGAGAGAGAGGCCCCATAGCATCTTGCTTCCTGCTCTCTGGGAAGCTAAAACAACTGGCTCTGCACAGTGCTCTCAAAGCCAACTGGGAACGTCACATACAAAGGCCTGTGAAACGCAGCTTCTTGACAGGCCTTATCTGGCTAAGGTAGAACTTCTGCTCTGGGTGTGCTACTTTGGCCTAGAGCTGCCAGGCACAAAGGCTGCTTTGTTTCCAAAGGGGGAGAGAGGCCCCAAATCATGTTGCTTCCAGCTGTTTTTGAAGCTAAGAAACAACTCGCTCTGCCAGGTACTCTTCAAGCCTTCCGGGAATACCTCTTACGAAGGCCTGTGAAAAGCAGTTTCTTGGCAGGCCTGATCTGGCTGAGGTAGAACTTGTGCTCTGGGTGTGCTACTTTGGCCTAGAGCTGCCAGGCACAAAGGCTGCTTTGTTTCCAAAGGGGGAGAGAGGCCCCAAATCATGTTGCTTCCAGCTGTTTTTGAAGCTAAGAAACAACTCGCTCTGCCAGGTACTCTTACAGCCTTCCGGGAACACCTCTTACGAAGGCCTGTGAAAAGCAGTTTCTTGGCAGGCCTGATCTGGCTGAGGTAGAACTTCTGCTCTGGGTGTGCTCCATTGCCCTAGAGCTGAAAGGCCCAAAGGGCTGCCTTGTTTCCAAAGGGGGAGAGAGGCCCCAAAGCATCTTGCTTCCACCTCTTGGGAAGCTAAGAAACAACTGGCTGTGCCCAGTGCTCTTATAGCCTAAGAGAACATCTCTTATCAAGGCCTGTGAAACGCACTGTCTAGGCAGGCCTGATCTGGAAGAAGTAGAACTTCGGCTCTGGTTGTGCTCCATTGCCCTAGAGCTGCCAGACCCAACGTGCTGCCTTGTTTCCAAAGGGGCAGAGAGGCCCCAAAGCATCTTGCTTCCAGCTCTTCGGGAAGCTAAGAAACATCTGGCATTGCCCAGTGCTCTTACAGCCTACCGGGAACATCTCTTACCAAGGCCTCTGAAACGCAGTTTGTTGGTGGCCTGAACTGGCCGAAGTAGAACTTCTGCTCTGGGTGTGCTCCATTGGCCTAGAGCTGCCTGGCCCATAGGGCCGCCTTGTTTCCAAAGGGGATGAGAGGCCCCAAAGCATCTTGCTTCCAGCTCTTCGGGAAGCTAAGAAACATCTGGCGTTGCCCAGTGCTCTTACAGCCTACCGGGAACATCTCTTACCAAGGCCTGTGAAACGCAGTTTGTTGGTGGCCTGAACTGGCCCAAGTAGAACTTCTGCTCTGGGTGTGCTCCACTGGCATAGAGCTACCTGCCCCAAAGGGCTGCCTTGAGTCCAAAGTGAGAGAGTGGCACCAAAGCTTCTCGCTTCCAGCTCTTCGGGAAGCTAAGAAACATCTGGCGTTGCCCAGTGCTCTTACAGCCTACCGGGAACATCTCTTACCAAGGCCTGTGAAACGCCGTTTCCTGGCAGGCCTGATTTGGCTGAAGTAGAACTTCTGCTCTGGGTGTGCTCCATTGCCCTAGAGCTGCCAGGCCCAAGGTGCTGCCTTGTTTCCAAAGGGGCAGAGAGGCCCCAAAGCATCTTGCTTCCAGCTCTCTGGGAAGCTAAGAACCAACTCGCTCTGCCCCGTGCTCTTACAGCCTACCGGGAACATGTCTTTGAAAGGCCTGTGAAACGCAGTTTCTTGGCAGGCCTCATCTGGCTGAAGTAGAACTCCGGCTCTGGGTGTGCTCCATTGGCCTAGAGCTGCCTGGCCCAAAGGTCGGCCTTGTTTGCAAAGGGGATGAGAGGCCCCAAAGCATCTTGCTTCCAGCTCTTCGAGAAGCTAAGAAACATCTGGCGTTGCCCAGTGCTCTTACAGCCTACTGGGAACATCTCTTACCAAGGCCTGTGAAATGCTGTTTCCTGGCAGGCCTGATCTGGCTGAAGTAGAACTTCTGCTCTGGGTGTGCTCCATTGCCCTAGAGCTGCCAGGCCCAAAGGGCTGCCTTGTTTCCAAAGACGGAGAGTGGACCCAAAGCATCTTGCTCCCAGCTCTTCGGGAAGCTAAGAAACAGCTGGCTCTGCCCAGTGCTCTTACAGCCTAAGAGAACATCTCTTTGAAAGGCCTGTGAAACGCAGTTTCTTGGCAGGCCTGACCTGGCTGAAGTAGAACTTCTGTTCTGGTTGTGCTACATAGGCCTAGAGCTACCAGGACCTAAGGGCTGCCTTGTTTCCAAAGGGTGAGAGAGGCCCCAAAGCATCTTGCCTCCAGCACTTTGGGAAGCTAAAAAACAACTGGTTCTGCCCAGTGCTCTCACAGCCTACCGTGAACATCTCTTACCAAGGGCTGTGAAACGCAGTTTCTGGGCAGGACTGATCTGCCTGAAGTAGAACTTCTGCTGTGGGTGTGCTCCATTGGCCTAGAGCTGCCAGGCCCAAACGGCTGCCTTGTGTCCAAAGGGAGAGAGAGGCCCCAAAGCATCTTGCTTCCAGCTCTGTGGGAAGCTAAAGCAACTGGCTCTCCACAGTGCTCTCACAGCCTACCGGGAAGATCTCTTACCAAGGCCTGTGAAACGCAGTTTCTTGGCAGGCCTGATCTGGCTGAAGTAGAACTCCTGCTCTGGGCGTGCTACTTTGGCCTAGAGCTGCCAGGCCCAAAGGGCCGCCTTGTTTCCAAAGGGGCTGAGAGTCCCCAAAGCATCTTGCTTCCAAATCTTTGGGAAGGTAAGAAACAACTGGCTCTGCACAGTGCTCTCACAGCCTACCGGCAACGTGACAGAGAAAGGCCTGTGAGACGCAGTTTCTTGGAAGGCCTGATCTGGCTGAGGTAGAACTTCTGCTCTGGGTGTACTCCATTGGCCTAGGGCTGCCAGGCCCAAAGGGCTGCCTTTATTTCCAAAGTGAGAGAGAGGCCCCATAGCATCTTGCTTCCTGCTCTCTGGGAAGCTAAAACAACTGGCTCTGCACAGTGCTCTCAAAGCCAACTGGGAACGTCACATACAAAGGCCTGTGAAACGCAGCTTCTTGACAGGCCTTATCTGGCTGAGGTAGAACTTCTGCTCTGGGTGTGCTACTTTGGCCTAGAGCTGCCAGGCACAAAGGCTGCTTTGTTTCCAAAGGGGGAGAGAGGCCCCAAATCATGTTGCTTCCAGCTGTTTTTGAAGCTAAGAAACAACTCGCTCTGCCAGGTACTCTTCAAGCCTTCCGGGAATACCTCTTACGAAGGCCTGTGAAAAGCAGTTTCTTGGCAGGCCTGATCTGGCTGAGGTAGAACTTGTGCTCTGGGTGTGCTACTTTGGCCTAGAGCTGCCAGGCACAAAGGCTGCTTTGTTTCCAAAGGGGGAGAGAGGCCCCAAATCATGTTGCTTCCAGCTGTTTTTGAAGCTAAGAAACAACTCGCTCTGCCAGGTACTCTTACAGCCTTCCGGGAACACCTCTTACGAAGGCCTGTGAAAAGCAGTTTCTTGGCAGGCCTGATCTGGCTGAGGTAGAACTTCTGCTCTGGGTGTGCTCCATTGCCCTAGAGCTGAAAGGCCCAAAGGGCTGCCTTGTTTCCAAAGGGGGAGAGAGGCCCCAAAGCATCTTGCTTCCACCTCTTGGGAAGCTAAGAAACAACTGGCTGTGCCCAGTGCTCTTATAGCCTAAGAGAACATCTCTTATCAAGGCCTGTGAAACGCACTGTCTAGGCAGGCCTGATCTGGAAGAAGTAGAACTTCGGCTCTGGTTGTGCTCCATTGCCCTAGAGCTGCCAGACCCAAAGGTCGGCCTTGTTTGCAAAGGGGATGAGAGGCCCCAAAGCATCTTGCTTCCAGCTCTTCGGGAAGCTAAGAAACATCTGGCGTTGCCCAGTGCTCTTACAGCCTACCGGGAACATCTCTTACCAAGGCCTCTGAAACGCAGTTTGTTGGTGGCCTGAACTGGCCGAAGTAGAACTTCTGCTCTGGGTGTGCTCCATTGGCCTAGAGCTGCCTGGCCCATAGGGCCGCCTTGTTTCCAAAGGGGATGAGAGGCCCCAAAGCATCTTGCTTCCAGCTCTTCGGGAAGCTAAGAAACATCTGGCGTTGCCCAGTGCTCTTACAGCCTACCGGGAACATCTCTTACCAAGGCCTGTGAAACGCAGTTTGTTGGTGGCCTGAACTGGCCCAAGTAGAACTTCTGCTCTGGGTGTGCTCCACTGGCGTAGAGCTACCTGCCCCAAAGGGCTGCCTTGAGTCCAAAGTGAGAGAGTGGCACCAAAGCTTCTCGCTTCCAGCTCTTCGGGAAGCTAAGAAACATCTGGCGTTGCCCAGTGCTCTTACAGCCTACCGGGAACATCTCTTACCAAGGCCTGTGAAACGCCGTTTCCTGGCAGGCCTGATTTGGCTGAAGTAGAACTTCTGCTCTGGGTGTGCTCCATTGCCCTAGAGCTGCCAGGCCCAAGGTGCTGCCTTGTTTCCAAAGGGGCAGAGAGGCCCCAAAGCATCTTGCTTCCAGCTCTCTGGGAAGCTAAGAACCAACTCGCTCTGCCCCGTGCTCTTACAGCCTACCGGGAACATGTCTTTGAAAGGCCTGTGAAACGCAGTTTCTTGGCAGGCCTCATCTGGCTGAAGTAGAACTCCGGCTCTGGGTGTGCTCCATTGGCCTAGAGCTGCCTGGCCCAAAGGTCAGCCTTGTTTGCAAAGGGGATGAGAGGCCCCAAAGCATCTTGCTTCCAGCTCTTCGAGAAGCTAAGAAACATCTGGCGTTGCCCAGTGCTCTTACAGCCTACTGGGAACATCTCTTACCAAGGCCTGTGAAATGCTGTTTCCTGGCAGGCCTGATCTGGCTGAAGTAGAACTTCTGCTCTGGGTGTGCTCCATTGCCCTAGAGCTGCCAGGCCCAAAGGGCTGCCTTGTTTCCAAAGACGGAGAGTGGACCCAAAGCATCTTGCTCCCAGCTCTTCGGGAAGCTAAGAAACAGCTGGCTCTGCCCAGTGCTCTTACAGCCTAAGAGAACATCTCTTTGAAAGGCCTGTGAAACGCAGTTTCTTGGCAGGCCTGACCTGGCTGAAGTAGAACTTCTGTTCTGGTTGTGCTACATAGGCCTAGAGCTACCAGGACCTAAAGGCTGCCTTGTTTCCAAAGGGTGAGAGAGGCCCCAAAGCATCTTGCCTCCAGCACTTTGGGAAGCTAAAAAACAACTGGTTCTGCCCAGTGCTCTCACAGCCTACCGTGAACATCTCTTACCAAGGGCTGTGAAACGCAGTTTCTGGGCAGGACTGATCTGCCTGAAGTAGAACTTCTGCTGTGGGTGTGCTCCATTGGCCTAGAGCTGCCAGGCCCAAACGGCTGCCTTGTGTCCAAAGGGAGAGAGAGGCCCCAAAGCATCTTGCTTCCAGCTCTGTGGGAAGCTAAAGCAACTGGCTCTCCACAGTGCTCTCACAGCCTACCGGGAAGATCTCTTACCAAGGCCTGTGAAACGCAGTTTCTTGGCAGGCCTGATCTGGCTGAAGTAGAACTCCTGCTCTGGGCGTGCTACTTTGGCCTAGAGCTGCCAGGCCCAAAGGGCCGCCTTGTTTCCAAAGGGGCTGAGAGTCCCCAAAGCATCTTGCTTCCAAATCTTTGGGAAGGTAAGAAACAACTGGCTCTGCACAGTGCTCTCACAGCCTACCGGCAACGTGACAGAGAAAGGCCTGTGAGACGCAGTTTCTTGGAAGGCCTGATCTGGCTGAGGTAGAACTTCTGCTCTGGGTGTACTCCATTGGCCTAGGGCTGCCAGGCCCAAAGGGCTGCCTTTATTTCCAAAGTGAGAGAGAGGCCCCATAGCATCTTGCTTCCTGCTCTCTGGGAAGCTAAAACAACTGGCTCTGCACAGTGCTCTCAAAGCCAACTGGGAACGTCACATACAAAGGCCTGTGAAACGCAGCTTCTTGACAGGCCTTATCTGGCTGAGGTAGAACTTCTGCTCTGGGTGTGCTACTTTGGCCTAGAGCTGCCAGGCACAAAGGCTGCTTTGTTTCCAAAGGGGGAGAGAGGCCCCAAATCATGTTGCTTCCAGCTGTTTTTGAAGCTAAGAAACAACTCGCTCTGCCAGGTACTCTTCAAGCCTTCCGGGAATACCTCTTACGAAGGCCTGTGAAAAGCAGTTTCTTGGCAGGCCTGATCTGGCTGAGGTAGAACTTGTGCTCTGGGTGTGCTACTTTGGCCTAGAGCTGCCAGGCACAAAGGCTGCTTTGTTTCCAAAGGGGGAGAGAGGCCCCAAATCATGTTGCTTCCAGCTGTTTTTGAAGCTAAGAAACAACTCGCTCTGCCAGGTACTCTTACAGCCTTCCGGGAACACCTCTTACGAAGGCCTGTGAAAAGCAGTTTCTTGGCAGGCCTGATCTGGCTGAGGTAGAACTTCTGCTCTGGGTGTGCTCCATTGCCCTAGAGCTGAAAGGCCCAAAGGGCTGCCTTGTTTCCAAAGGGGGAGAGAGGCCCCAAAGCATCTTGCTTCCACCTCTTGGGAAGCTAAGAAACAACTGGCTGTGCCCAGTGCTCTTATAGCCTAAGAGAACATCTCTTATCAAGGCCTGTGAAACGCACTGTCTAGGCAGGCCTGATCTGGAAGAAGTAGAACTTCGGCTCTGGTTGTGCTCCATTGCCCTAGAGCTGCCAGACCCAAAGGTTGGCCTTGTTTGCAAAGGGGATGAGAGGCCCCAAAGCATCTTGCTTCCAGCTCTTCGGGAAGCTAAGAAACATCTGGCGTTGCACAGTGCTCTTACAGCCTACCGGGAACATCTCTTACCAAGGCCTCTGAAACGCAGTTTGTTGGTGGCCTGAACTGGCCGAAGTAGAACTTCTGCTCTGGGTGTGCTCCATTGGCCTAGAGCTGCCTGGCCCATAGGGCCGCCTTGTTTCCAAAGGGGATGAGAGGCCCCAAAACATCTTGCTTCCAGCTCTTCGGGAAGCTAAGAAACATCTGGCGTTGCCCAGTGCTCTTACAGCCTACCGGGAACATCTCTTACCAAGGCCTGTGAAACGCAGTTTGTTGGTGGCCTGAACTGGCCCAAGTAGAACTTCTGCTCTGGGTGTGCTCCACTGGCGTAGAGCTACCTGCCCCAAAGGGCTGCCTTGAGTCCAAAGTGAGAGAGTGGCACCAAAGCTTCTCGCTTCCAGCTCTTCGGGAAGCTAAGAAACATCTGGCGTTGCCCAGTGCTCTTACAGCCTACCGGGAACATCTCTTACCAAGGCCTGTGAAACGCCGTTTCCTGGCAGGCCTGATTTGGCTGAAGTAGAACTTCTGCTCTGGGTGTGCTCCATTGCCCTAGAGCTGCCAGGCCCAAGGTGCTGCCTTGTTTCCAAAGGGGCAGAGAGGCCCCAAAGCATCTTGCTTCCAGCTCTCTGGGAAGCTAAGAACCAACTCGCTCTGCCCCGTGCTTTTACAGCCTACCGGGAACATGTCTTTGAAAGGCCTGTGAAACGCAGTTTCTTGGCAGGCCTCATCTGGCTGAAGTAGAACTCCGGCTCTGGGTGTGCTCCATTGGCCTAGAGCTGCCTGGCCCAAAGGTCGGCCTTGTTTGCAAAGGGGATGAGAGGCCCCAAAGCATCTTGCTTCCAGCTCTTCGAGAAGCTAAGAAACATCTGGCGTTGCCCAGTGCTCTTACAGCCTACTGGGAACATCTCTTACCAAGGCCTGTGAAATGCTGTTTCCTGGCAGGCCTGATCTGGCTGAAGTAGAACTTCTGCTCTGGGTGTGCTCCATTGCCCTAGAGCTGCCAGGCCCAAAGGGCTGCCTTGTTTCCAAAGACGGAGAGTGGACCCAAAGCATCTTGCTCCCAGCTCTTCGGGAAGCTAAGAAACAGCTGGCTCTGCCCAGTGCTCTTACAGCCTAAGAGAACATCTCTTTGAAAGGCCTGTGAAACGCAGTTTCTTGGCAGGCCTGACCTGGCTGAAGTAGAACTTCTGTTCTGGTTGTGCTACATAGGCCTAGAGCTACCAGGACCTAAAGGCTGCCTTGTTTCCAAAGGGTGAGAGAGGCCCCAAAGCATCTTGCCTCCAGCACTTTGGGAAGCTAAAAAACAACTGGTTCTGCCCAGTGCTCTCACAGCCTACCGTGAACATCTCTTACCAAGGGCTGTGAAACGCAGTTTCTGGGCAGGACTGATCTGCCTGAAGTAGAACTTCTGCTGTGGGTGTGCTCCATTGGCCTAGAGCTGCCAGGCCCAAACGGCTGCCTTGTGTCCAAAGGGAGAGAGAGGCCCCAAAGCATCTTGCTTCCAGCTCTGTGGGAAGCTAAAGCAACTGGCTCTCCACAGTGCTCTCACAGCCTACCGGGAAGATCTCTTACCAAGGCCTGTGAAACGCAGTTTCTTGGCAGGCCTGATCTGGCTGAAGTAGAACTCCTGCTCTGGGCGTGCTACTTTGGCCTAGAGCTGCCAGGCCCAAAGGGCCGCCTTGTTTCCAAAGGGGCTGAGAGTCCCCAAAGCATCTTGCTTCCAAATCTTTGGGAAGGTAAGAAACAACTGGCTCTGCACAGTGCTCTCACAGCCTACCGGCAACGTGACAGAGAAAGGCCTGTGAGACGCAGTTTCTTGGAAGGCCTGATCTGGCTGAGGTAGAACTTCTGCTCTGGGTGTACTCCATTGGCCTAGGGCTGCCAGGCCCAAAGGGCTGCCTTTATTTCCAAAGTGAGAGAGAGGCCCCATAGCATCTTGCTTCCTGCTCTCTGGGAAGCTAAAACAACTGGCTCTGCACAGTGCTCTCAAAGCCAACTGGGAACGTCACATACAAAGGCCTGTGAAACGCAGCTTCTTGACAGGCCTTATCTGGCTGAGGTAGAACTTCTGCTCTGGGTGTGCTACTTTGGCCTAGAGCTGCCAGGCACAAAGGCTGCTTTGTTTCCAAAGGGGGAGAGAGGCCCCAAATCATGTTGCTTCCAGCTGTTTTTGAAGCTAAGAAACAACTCGCTCTGCCAGGTACTCTTCAAGCCTTCCGGGAATACCTCTTACGAAGGCCTGTGAAAAGCAGTTTCTTGGCAGGCCTGATCTGGCTGAGGTAGAACTTGTGCTCTGGGTGTGCTACTTTGGCCTAGAGCTGCCAGGCACAAAGGCTGCTTTGTTTCCAAAGGGGGAGAGAGGCCCCAAATCATGTTGCTTCCAGCTGTTTTTGAAGCTAAGAAACAACTCGCTCTGCCAGGTACTCTTACAGCCTTCCGGGAACACCTCTTACGAAGGCCTGTGAAAAGCAGTTTCTTGGCAGGCCTGATCTGGCTGAGGTAGAACTTCTGCTCTGGGTGTGCTCCATTGCCCTAGAGCTGAAAGGCCCAAAGGGCTGCCTTGTTTCCAAAGGGGGAGAGAGGCCCCAAAGCATCTTGCTTCCACCTCTTGGGAAGCTAAGAAACAACTGGCTGTGCCCAGTGCTCTTATAGCCTAAGAGAACATCTCTTATCAAGGCCTGTGAAACGCACTGTCTAGGCAGGCCTGATCTGGAAGAAGTAGAACTTCGGCTCTGGTTGTGCTCCATTGCCCTAGAGCTGCCAGACCCAAAGGTTGGCCTTGTTTGCAAAGGGGATGAGAGGCCCCAAAGCATCTTGCTTCCAGCTCTTCGGGAAGCTAAGAAACATCTGGCGTTGCACAGTGCTCTTACAGCCTACCGGGAACATCTCTTACCAAGGCCTCTGAAACGCAGTTTGTTGGTGGCCTGAACTGGCCGAAGTAGAACTTCTGCTCTGGGTGTGCTCCATTGGCCTAGAGCTGCCTGGCCCATAGGGCCGCCTTGTTTCCAAAGGGGATGAGAGGCCCCAAAGCATCTTGCTTCCAGCTCTTCGGGAAGCTAAGAAACATCTGGCGTTGCCCAGTGCTCTTACAGCCTACCGGGAACATCTCTTACCAAGGCCTGTGAAACGCAGTTTGTTGGTGGCCTGAACTGGCCCAAGTAGAACTTCTGCTCTGGGTGTGCTCCACTGGCGTAGAGCTACCTGCCCCAAAGGGCTGCCTTGAGTCCAAAGTGAGAGAGTGGCACCAAAGCTTCTCGCTTCCAGCTCTTCGGGAAGCTAAGAAACATCTGGCGTTGCCCAGTGCTCTTACAGCCTACCGGGAACATCTCTTACCAAGGCCTGTGAAACGCCGTTTCCTGGCAGGCCTGATTTGGCTGAAGTAGAACTTCTGCTCTGGGTGTGCTCCATTGCCCTAGAGCTGCCAGGCCCAAGGTGCTGCCTTGTTTCCAAAGGGGCAGAGAGGCCCCAAAGCATCTTGCTTCCAGCTCTCTGGGAAGCTAAGAACCAACTCGCTCTGCCCCGTGCTCTTACAGCCTACCGGGAACATGTCTTTGAAAGGCCTGTGAAACGCAGTTTCTTGGCAGGCCTCATCTGGCTGAAGTAGAACTCCGGCTCTGGGTGTGCTCCATTGGCCTAGAGCTGCCTGGCCCAAAGGTCGGCCTTGTTTGCAAAGGGGATGAGAGGCCCCAAAGCATCTTGCTTCCAGCTCTTCGAGAAGCTAAGAAACATCTGGCGTTGCCCAGTGCTCTTACAGCCTACTGGGAACATCTCTTACCAAGGCCTGTGAAATGCTGTTTCCTGGCAGGCCTGATCTGGCTGAAGTAGAACTTCTGCTCTGGGTGTGCTCCATTGCCCTAGAGCTGCCAGGCCCAAAGGGCTGCCTTGTTTCCAAAGACGGAGAGTGGACCCAAAGCATCTTGCTCCCAGCTCTTCGGGAAGCTAAGAAACAGCTGGCTCTGCCCAGTGCTCTTACAGCCTAAGAGAACATCTCTTTGAAAGGCCTGTGAAACGCAGTTTCTTGGCAGGCCTGACCTGGCTGAAGTAGAACTTCTGTTCTGGTTGTGCTACATAGGCCTAGAGCTACCAGGACCTAAAGGCTGCCTTGTTTCCAAAGGGTGAGAGAGGCCCCAAAGCATCTTGCCTCCAGCACTTTGGGAAGCTAAAAAACAACTGGTTCTGCCCAGTGCTCTCACAGCCTACCGTGAACATCTCTTACCAAGGGCTGTGAAACGCAGTTTCTGGGCAGGACTGATCTGCCTGAAGTAGAACTTCTGCTGTGGGTGTGCTCCATTGGCCTAGAGCTGCCAGGCCCAAACGGCTGCCTTGTGTCCAAAGGGAGAGAGAGGCCCCAAAGCATCTTGCTTCCAGCTCTGTGGGAAGCTAAAGCAACTGGCTCTCCACAGTGCTCTCACAGCCTACCGGGAAGATCTCTTACCAAGGCCTGTGAAACGCAGTTTCTTGGCAGGCCTGATCTGGCTGAAGTAGAACTCCTGCTCTGGGCGTGCTACTTTGGCCTAGAGCTGCCAGGCCCAAAGGGCCGCCTTGTTTCCAAAGGGGCTGAGAGTCCCCAAAGCATCTTGCTTCCAAATCTTTGGGAAGGTAAGAAACAACTGGCTCTGCACAGTGCTCTCACAGCCTACCGGCAACGTGACAGAGAAAGGCCTGTGAGACGCAGTTTCTTGGAAGGCCTGATCTGGCTGAGGTAGAACTTCTGCTCTGGGTGTACTCCATTGGCCTAGGGCTGCCAGGCCCAAAGGGCTGCCTTTATTTCCAAAGTGAGAGAGAGGCCCCATAGCATCTTGCTTCCTGCTCTCTGGGAAGCTAAAACAACTGGCTCTGCACAGTGCTCTCAAAGCCAACTGGGAACGTCACATACAAAGGCCTGTGAAACGCAGCTTCTTGACAGGCCTTATCTGGCTGAGGTAGAACTTCTGCTCTGGGTGTGCTACTTTGGCCTAGAGCTGCCAGGCACAAAGGCTGCTTTGTTTCCAAAGGGGGAGAGAGGCCCCAAATCATGTTGCTTCCAGCTGTTTTTGAAGCTAAGAAACAACTCGCTCTGCCAGGTACTCTTCAAGCCTTCCGGGAATACCTCTTACGAAGGCCTGTGAAAAGCAGTTTCTTGGCAGGCCTGATCTGGCTGAGGTAGAACTTGTGCTCTGGGTGTGCTACTTTGGCCTAGAGCTGCCAGGCACAAAGGCTGCTTTGTTTCCAAAGGGGGAGAGAGGCCCCAAATCATGTTGCTTCCAGCTGTTTTTGAAGCTAAGAAACAACTCGCTCTGCCAGGTACTCTTACAGCCTTCCGGGAACACCTCTTACGAAGGCCTGTGAAAAGCAGTTTCTTGGCAGGCCTGATCTGGCTGAGGTAGAACTTCTGCTCTGGGTGTGCTCCATTGCCCTAGAGCTGAAAGGCCCAAAGGGCTGCCTTGTTTCCAAAGGGGGAGAGAGGCCCCAAAGCATCTTGCTTCCACCTCTTGGGAAGCTAAGAAACAACTGGCTGTGCCCAGTGCTCTTATAGCCTAAGAGAACATCTCTTATCAAGGCCTGTGAAACGCACTGTCTAGGCAGGCCTGATCTGGAAGAAGTAGAACTTCGGCTCTGGTTGTGCTCCATTGCCCTAGAGCTGCCAGACCCAACGTGCTGCCTTGTTTCCAAAGGGGCAGAGAGGCCCCAAAGCATCTTGCTTCCAGCTCTTCGGGAAGCTAAGAAACATCTGGCATTGCCCAGTGCTCTTACAGCCTACCGGGAACATCTCTTACCAAGGCCTCTGAAACGCAGTTTGTTGGTGGCCTGAACTGGCCGAAGTAGAACTTCTGCTCTGGGTGTGCTCCATTGGCCTAGAGCTGCCTGGCCCATAGGGCCGCCTTGTTTCCAAAGGGGATGAGAGGCCCCAAAGCATCTTGCTTCCAGCTCTTCGGGAAGCTAAGAAACATCTGGCGTTGCCCAGTGCTCTTACAGCCTACCGGGAACATCTCTTACCAAGGCCTGTGAAACGCAGTTTGTTGGTGGCCTGAACTGGCCCAAGTAGAACTTCTGCTCTGGGTGTGCTCCACTGGCATAGAGCTACCTGCCCCAAAGGGCTGCCTTGAGTCCAAAGTGAGAGAGTGGCACCAAAGCTTCTCGCTTCCAGCTCTTCGGGAAGCTAAGAAACATCTGGCGTTGCCCAGTGCTCTTACAGCCTACCGGGAACATCTCTTACCAAGGCCTGTGAAACGCCGTTTCCTGGCAGGCCTGATTTGGCTGAAGTAGAACTTCTGCTCTGGGTGTGCTCCATTGCCCTAGAGCTGCCAGGCCCAAGGTGCTGCCTTGTTTCCAAAGGGGCAGAGAGGCCCCAAAGCATCTTGCTTCCAGCTCTCTGGGAAGCTAAGAACCAACTCGCTCTGCCCCGTGCTCTTACAGCCTACCGGGAACATGTCTTTGAAAGGCCTGTGAAACGCAGTTTCTTGGCAGGCCTCATCTGGCTGAAGTAGAACTCCGGCTCTGGGTGTGCTCCATTGGCCTAGAGCTGCCTGGCCCAAAGGTCGGCCTTGTTTGCAAAGGGGATGAGAGGCCCCAAAGCATCTTGCTTCCAGCTCTTCGAGAAGCTAAGAAACATCTGGCGTTGCCCAGTGCTCTTACAGCCTACTGGGAACATCTCTTACCAAGGCCTGTGAAATGCTGTTTCCTGGCAGGCCTGATCTGGCTGAAGTAGAACTTCTGCTCTGGGTGTGCTCCATTGCCCTAGAGCTGCCAGGCCCAAAGGGCTGCCTTGTTTCCAAAGACGGAGAGTGGACCCAAAGCATCTTGCTCCCAGCTCTTCGGGAAGCTAAGAAACAGCTGGCTCTGCCCAGTGCTCTTACAGCCTAAGAGAACATCTCTTTGAAAGGCCTGTGAAACGCAGTTTCTTGGCAGGCCTGACCTGGCTGAAGTAGAACTTCTGTTCTGGTTGTGCTACATAGGCCTAGAGCTACCAGGACCTAAAGGCTGCCTTGTTTCCAAAGGGTGAGAGAGGCCCCAAAGCATCTTGCCTCCAGCACTTTGGGAAGCTAAAAAACAACTGGTTCTGCCCAGTGCTCTCACAGCCTACCGTGAACATCTCTTACCAAGGGCTGTGAAACGCAGTTTCTGGGCAGGACTGATCTGCCTGAAGTAGAACTTCTGCTGTGGGTGTGCTCCATTGGCCTAGAGCTGCCAGGCCCAAACGGCTGCCTTGTGTCCAAAGGGAGAGAGAGGCCCCAAAGCATCTTGCTTCCAGCTCTGTGGGAAGCTAAAGCAACTGGCTCTCCACAGTGCTCTCACAGCCTACCGGGAAGATCTCTTACCAAGGCCTGTGAAACGCAGTTTCTTGGCAGGCCTGATCTGGCTGAAGTAGAACTCCTGCTCTGGGCGTGCTACTTTGGCCTAGAGCTGCCAGGCCCAAAGGGCCGCCTTGTTTCCAAAGGGGCTGAGAGTCCCCAAAGCATCTTGCTTCCAAATCTTTGGGAAGGTAAGAAACAACTGGCTCTGCACAGTGCTCTCACAGCCTACCGGCAACGTGACAGAGAAAGGCCTGTGAGACGCAGTTTCTTGGAAGGCCTGATCTGGCTGAGGTAGAACTTCTGCTCTGGGTGTACTCCATTGGCCTAGGGCTGCCAGGCCCAAAGGGCTGCCTTTATTTCCAAAGTGAGAGAGAGGCCCCATAGCATCTTGCTTCCTGCTCTCTGGGAAGCTAAAACAACTGGCTCTGCACAGTGCTCTCAAAGCCAACTGGGAACGTCACATACAAAGGCCTGTGAAACGCAGCTTCTTGACAGGCCTTATCTGGCTGAGGTAGAACTTCTGCTCTGGGTGTGCTACTTTGGCCTAGAGCTGCCAGGCACAAAGGCTGCTTTGTTTCCAAAGGGGGAGAGAGGCCCCAAATCATGTTGCTTCCAGCTGTTTTTGAAGCTAAGAAACAACTCGCTCTGCCAGGTACTCTTCAAGCCTTCCGGGAATACCTCTTACGAAGGCCTGTGAAAAGCAGTTTCTTGGCAGGCCTGATCTGGCTGAGGTAGAACTTGTGCTCTGGGTGTGCTACTTTGGCCTAGAGCTGCCAGGCACAAAGGCTGCTTTGTTTCCAAAGGGGGAGAGAGGCCCCAAATCATGTTGCTTCCAGCTGTTTTTGAAGCTAAGAAACAACTCGCTCTGCCAGGTACTCTTACAGCCTTCCGGGAACACCTCTTACGAAGGCCTGTGAAAAGCAGTTTCTTGGCAGGCCTGATCTGGCTGAGGTAGAACTTCTGCTCTGGGTGTGCTCCATTGCCCTAGAGCTGAAAGGCCCAAAGGGCTGCCTTGTTTCCAAAGGGGGAGAGAGGCCACAAAGCATCTTGCTTCCACCTCTTGGGAAGCTAAGAAACAACTGGCTGTGCCCAGTGCTCTTATAGCCTAAGAGAACATCTCTTATCAAGGCCTGTGAAACGCACTGTCTAGGCAGGCCTGATCTGGAAGAAGTAGAACTTCGGCTCTGGTTGTGCTCCATTGCCCTAGAGCTGCCAGACCCAACGTGCTGCCTTGTTTCCAAAGGGGCAGAGAGGCCCCAAAGCGTCTTGCTTCCAGCTGTTTGGGAAACAAGGAAACAACTGGCTCTGCACCGTGCTCTCACAGCCTACCGGGAACGTCACATACAAAGGCCTCTGAAACGCAGTTCCTTGGCAGGCCTGATCTGGCTGAAGTAGGACTTCTGCTCTGGGTGTGCTCCATTGGCCTAGAGCTGAAAGGCCCAAAGGTCGCCCTTGTTGGCAAAGGGGCAGGGAGCCCCCAAAGCATCTTGCTTCCAGCTCTTTGGGAAGCTAAGAAACAAATGGCTCTGCCCAGTGCTCTAACAGAGTACCGGGAACATCTCTTACCAAAGCCTTTGAAACGCAGTTTCTTGGCAGGCCTTATCTGGCTGAGGTAGAACTTCTGCTCTGGGTGTGCTCCATTGGCCTAGAGCTGCCTGGCCCAAAGGTCGGCCTTGTTTGCAAAGGGGATGAGAGGCCCCAAAGCATCTTGCTTCCAGCTCTTCGGGAAGCTAAGAAACATCTGGCGTTGCCCAGTGCTCTTACAGCCTACCGGGAACATCTCTTACCAAGGCCTCTGAAACGCAGTTTGTTGGTGGCCTGAACTGGCCGAAGTAGAACTTCTGCTCTGGGTGTGCTCCATTGGCCTAGAGCTGCCTGGCCCATAGGGCCGCCTTGTTTGCAAAGGGGATGAGAGGCCCCAAGGCATCTTGCTTCCAGCTCTTCGGGAAGCTAAGAAACATCTGGCGTTGCCCAGTGCTCTTACAGCCTACCGGGAACATCTCTTACCAAGGCCTGTGAAACGCAGTTTGTTGGTGGCCTGAACTGGCCCAAGTAGAACTTCTGCTCTGGGTGTGCTCCACTGGCCTAGAGCTACCTGCCCCAAAGGGCTGCCTTGATTCCAAAGTGAGAGAGTGGCACCAAAGCATCTTGCTTCCAGCTCTTCGGGAAGCTAAGAAACATCTGGCGTTGCCCAGTGCTCTTACAGCCTACCGGGAACATCTCTTACCAAGGTCTTTGAAACGCCGTTTCCTGGCAGGCCTGATTTGCCTGAAGTAGAACTTCTGCTCTGGGTGTGCTCCATTGCCCTAGAGCTGCCAGGCCCAAGGTGCTGCCTTGTTTCCAAAGGGGCAGAGAGGCCCCAAAGCATCTTGCTTCCAGCTCTCTGGGAAGCTAAGAACCAACTCGCTCTGCCCCGTGCTCTTACAGCCTACCGGGAACATGTCTTTGAAAGGCCTGTGAAACGCAGTTTCTTGGCAGGCCTCATCTGGCTGAAGTAGAACTCCGGCTCTGGGTGTGCTCCATTGCCCTAGAGCTGCCAGGCCCAATGTGCTGCCCTGTTTCCAAGGGGCAGAGAGGCCCAAAGCATCTTGCTTCCCGGTCTTTGCGAAGCTAAGACACAACTGGCTCTGCCCAGTGCTCTTACACCTACCGGGAACATCTCTTACCAAGGCCTGTCAAACGCTGTTTCTTTGCAGGCCTGATCAGGCTGAAGTAGAACTCCTGCTCTGCGTGTGCTCCATTGGCCTAGAGCTTCCCGACCCAAAAGGCTGCCTTGTTCCCAAACGGGCAGAGCGGTCCCAAGCATCTTGCTTCCAGCTTTTCAGGAAGGTAAGAAACAACTGGCTCTGCCCAGTGCTCTTACAGCCTACCGGGAACATCTCTTACCAAGGCCTGTGAAACGCAGTTTCCTGGCAGGCCTGATCTGGCTGAAGTAGAACTCCTGCTCTGGGCGTGCTACTTTGGCCTAGAGCTGCCAGGCCCAAAGGGCCGCCTTGTTTCCAAAGGGGCTGAGAGTCCCCAAAGCATCTTGCTTCCAAATCTTTGGGAAGCTAAGAAACAACTGGCTCTGCACAGTGCTCTCACAGCCTACCGGCAACGTGACAGAGAAAGGCCTGTGAGACGCAGTTTCTTGGAAGGCCTGATCTGGCTGAGGTAGAACTTCTGCTCTGGGTGTACTCCATTGGCCTAGGGCTGCCAGGCCCAAAGGGCTGCCTTTATTTCCAAAGTGTGAGAGAGGCCCCAAAGCATCTTGCTTCCTGCTCTCTGGGAAGCTAAAACAACTGGCTCTGCACAGTGCTCTCAAAGCCAACCGGGAACGTCACATACAAAGGCCTGTGAAACGCAGCTTCTTGACAGGCCTTATCTGGCTGAGGTAGAACTTCTGCTCTGGGTGTGCTCCATTGGCCTAGAGCTGCCTGGCCCAAAGGTCGGCCTTGTTTGCAAAGGGGATGAGAGGCCCCAAATCATCTTGCTTCCAGCTCTTCGGGAAGCTAAGAAACATCTGGCGTTGCCCAGTGCTCTTACAGCCTACCGGGAACATCTCTTACCAAGGCCTGTGAAACGCAGTTTGTTGGTGGCCTGAACTGGCCGAAGTAGAACTTCTGCTCTGGGTGTGCTCCATTGGCCTAGAGCTGCCTGGCCCGTAGGGCCGCCTTGTTTGCAAAGGGGATGAGAGGCCCCAAAGCATCTTGCTTCCAGCTCTTCGGGAAGCTAAGAAACATCTGGCATTGCCCAGTGCTCTTACAGCCTACCGGGAACATCTCTTACCAAGGCCTGTGAAACGCAGTTTGTTGGTGGCCTGAACTGGCCGAAGTAGAACTTCTGCTCTGGGTGTGCTCCACTGGCCTAGAGCTACCTGCCCCAAAGGGCTGCCTTGATTCCAAAGTGAGAGAGTGGCACCAAAGCATCTTGCTTCCAGCTCTTCGGGAAGCTAAGAAACATCTGGCGTTGCCCAGTGCTCTTACAGCCTACCGGGAACATCTCTTACCAAGGTCTTTGAAACGCCGTTTCCTGGCAGGCCTGATTTGGCTGAAGTAGAACTTCTGCTCTGGGTGTGCTCCATTGGCCTAGAGCTGCCAGGCCCAAGGTGCTGCCTTGTTTCCAAAGGGGCAGAGAGGCCCCAAAGCATCTTCCTTCCAGCTCTCTGGGAAGCTAAGAACCAACTCGCTCTGCCCCGTGCTCTTACAGCCTACCGGGAACATGTCTTTGAAAGGCCTGTGAAACGCAGTTTCTTGGCAGGCCTGATCTGGCTGAAGTAGAACTCCGGCTCTGGGTGTGCTCCATTGCCCTAGAGCTGCCAGGCCCAAAGTGCTGCCCTGTTTCCAAGGGGCAGAGAGGCCCAAAGCATCTTGCTTCCCGGTCTTTGTGAAGCTAAGACACAACTGGCTCTGCCCAGTGCTCTTACACCTACCGGGAACATCTCTTACCAAGGCCTGTCAAACGCTGTTTCTTTGCAGGCCTGATCAGGCTGAAGTAGAACTCCTGCTCTGCGTGTGCTCCATTGGCCTAGAGCTTCCCGACCCAAAAGGCTGCCTTGTTCCCAAACGGGCAGAGGGGTCCCAAGCATCTTGCTTCCAGCTTTTCAGGAAGGTAAGAAACAACTGGCTCTGCCCAGTGCTCTTACAGCCTACCGGGAACATCTCTTACCAAGGCCTGTGAAACGCAGTTTCCTGGCAGGCCTGATCTGGCTGAAGTAGAACTTCTGCTCTGGGTGTGCTCCATTGCCCTAGAGCTGCCAGGCCCAAAGGGCTGCCTTGTTTCCAAAGACGGAGAGTGGACCCAAAGCATCTTGCTCCCAGCTCTTCGGGAAGCTAAGAAACAGCTGGCTCTGCCCAGTGCTCTTACAGCCTAAGAGAACATCTCTTTGAAAGGCCTGTGAAACGCAGTTTCTTGGCAGGCCTGACCTGGCTGAAGTAGAACTTCTGTTCTGGTTGTGCTACATAGGCCTAGAGCTACCAGGACCTAAGGGCTGCCTTGTTTCCAAAGGGTGAGAGAGGCCCCAAAGCATCTTGCCTCCAGCACTTTGGGAAGCTAAAAAACAACTGGTTCTGCCCAGTGCTCTCACAGCCTACCGTGAACATCTCTTACCAAGGGCTGTGAAACGCAGTTTCTGGGCAGGACTGATCTGCCTGAAGTAGAACTTCTGCTGTGGGTGTGCTCCATTGGCCTAGAGCTGCCAGGCCCAAAAGGCTGCCTTGTGTCCAAAGGGAGAGAGAGGCCCCAAGGCATCTTGCTTCCAGCTCTGTGGGAAGCTAAAGCAACTGGCTCTCCACAGTGCTCTCACAGCCTACCGGGAAGATCACTTACCAAGGCCTGTGAAACGCAGTTTCTTGGCAGGCCTGATCTGGCTGAAGTAGAACTCCTGCTCTGGGCGTGCTACTTTGGCCTAGAGCTGCCAGGCCCAAAGGGCCGCCTTGTTTCCAAAGGGGCTGAGAGTCCCCAAAGCATCTTGCTTCCAAATCTTTGGGAAGGTAAGAAACAACTGGCTCTGCACAGTGCTCTCACAGCCTACCGGCAACGTGACAGAGAAAGGCCTGTGAGACGCAGTTTCTTGGAAGGCCTGATCTGGCTGAGGTAGAACTTGTGCTCTGGGTGTGCTACTTTGGCCTAGAGCTGCCAGGCACAAAGGCTGCTTTGTTTCCAAAGGGGGAGAGAGGCCCCAAATCATGTTGCTTCCAGCTGTTTTTGAAGCTAAGAAACAACTCGCTCTGCCAGGTACTCTTACAGCCTTCCGGGAACACCTCTTACGAAGGCCTGTGAAAAGCAGTTTCTTGGCAGGCCTGATCTGGCTGAGGTAGAACTTCTGCTCTGGGTGTGCTCCATTGCCCTAGAGCTGAAAGGCCCAAAGGGCTGCCTTGTTTCCAAAGGGGGAGAGAGGCCCCAAAGCATCTTGCTTCCACCTCTTGGGAAGCTAAGAAACAACCGGCTGTGCCCAGTGCTCTTATAGCCTAAGAGAACATCTCTTATCAAGGCCTGTGAAACGCACTGTCTAGGCAGGCCTGATCTGGAAGAAGTAGAACTTCGGCTCTGGTTGTGCTCCATTGCCCTAGAGCTGCCAGACCCAACGTGCTGCCTTGTTTCCAAAGGGGCAGAGAGGCCCCAAAGCGTCTTGCTTCCAGCTGTTTGGGAAACAAGGAAACAACTGGCTCTGCACCGTGCTCTCACAGCCTACCGGGAACGTCACATACAAAGGCCTCTGAAACGCAGTTCCTTGGCAGGCCTGATCTGGCTGAAGTAGGACTTCTGCTCTGGGTGTGCTCCATTGGCCTAGAGCTGAAAGGCCCAAAGGTCGCCCTTGTTGGCAAAGGGGCAGGGAGCCCCCAAAGCATCTTGCTTCCAGCTCTTTGGGAAGCTAAGAAACAAATGGCTCTGCCCAGTGCTCTAAGAGAGTACCGGGAACATCTCTTACCAAAGCCTTTGAAACGCAGTTTCTTGGCAGGCCTTATCTGGCTGAGGTAGAACTTCTGCTCTGGGTGTGCTCCATTGGCCTAGAGCTGCCTGGCCCAAAGGTCGGCCTTGTTTGCAAAGGGGATGAGAGGCCCCAAAGCATCTTGCTTCCAGCTCTTCAGGAAGCTAAGAAACATCTGGCGTTGCCCAGTGCTCTTACAGCCTACCGGGAACATCTCTTACCAAGGCCTGTGAAACGCAGTTTGTTGGTGGCCTGAACTGGCCGAAGTAGAACTTCTGCTCTGGGTGTGCTCCATTGGCCTAGAGCTGCCAGGCCCAAGGTGCTGCCTTGTTTCCAAAGGGGCAGAGAGGCCCCAAAGCATCTTGCTTCCAGCTCTCTGGGAAGCTAAGAACCAACTCGCTCTGCCCCGTGCTCTTACAGCCTACCGGGAACATGTCTTTGAAAGGCCTGTGACACGCAGTTTCTTGGCAGGCCTCATCTGGCTGAAGTAGAACTCCGGCTCTGGGTGTGCTCCATTGCCCTAGAGCTGCCAGGCCCAAAGTGCTGCCCTGTTTCCAAGGGGCAGAGAGGCCCAAAGCATCTTGCTTCCCGGTCTTTGCGAAGCTAAGAAACAACTGGCTCTGCCCAGTGCTCTTACACCTACCGGGAACATCTCTTACCAAGGCCTGTCAAACGCTGTTTCTTTGCAGGCCTGATCAGGCTGAAGTAGAACTCCTGCTCTGCGTGTGCTCCATTGGCCTAGAGCTTCCCGACCCAAAAGGCTGCCTTGTTCCCAAACGGGCAGAGGGGTCCCAAGCATCTTGCTTCCAGCTTTTCAGGAAGGTAAGAAACAACTGGCTCTGCCCAGTGCTCTTACAGCCTACTGGGAACATCTCTTACCAAGGCCTGTGAAACGCAGTTTCCTGGCAGGCCTGATCTGGCTGAAGTAGAACTTCTGCTCTGGGTGTGCTCCATTGCCCTAGAGCTGCCAGGCCCAAAGGGCTGCCTTGTTTCCAAAGACGGAGAGTGGACCCAAAGCATCTTGCTCCCAGCTCTTCGGGAAGCTAAGAAACAGCTGGCTCTGCCCAGTGCTCTTACAGCCTAAGAGAACATCTCTTTGAAAGGCCTGTGAAACGCAGTTTCTTGGCAGGCCTGACCTGGCTGAAGTAGAACTTCTGTTCTGGTTGTGCTACATAGGCCTAGAGCTACCAGGACCTAAGGGCTGCCTTGTTTCCAAAGGGTGAGAGAGGCCCCAAAGCATCTTGCCTCCAGCACTTTGGGAAGCTAAAAAACAACTGGTTCTGCCCAGTGCTCTCACAGCCTACCGTGAACATCTCTTACCAAGGGCTGTGAAACGCAGTTTCTGGGCAGGACTGATCTGCCTGAAGTAGAACTTCTGCTGTGGGTGTGCTCCATTGGCCTAGAGCTGCCAGGCCCAAAAGGCTGCCTTGTGTCCAAAGGGAGAGAGAGGCCCCAAGGCATCTTGCTTCCAGCTCTGTGGGAAGCTAAAGCAACTGGCTCTCCACAGTGCTCTCACAGCCTACCGGGAACATCTCTTACCAAGGCCTGTGAAACGCAGTTTCCTGGCAGGCCTGATCTGGCTGAAGTAGAACTCCTGCTCTGGGCGTGCTACTTTGGCCTAGAGCTGCCAGGCCCAAAGGGCCGCCTTGTTTCCAAAGGGGCTGAGAGTCCCCAAAGCATCTTGCTTCCAAATCTTTGGGAAGCTAAGAAACAACTGGCTCTGCACAGTGCTCTCACAGCCTACCGGCAACGTGACAGAGAAAGGCCTGTGAGACGCAGTTTCTTGGAAGGCCTGATCTGGCTGAGGTAGAACTTGTGCTCTGGGTGTGCTACTTTGGCCTAGAGCTGCCAGGCACAAAGGCTGCTTTGTTTCCAAAGGGGGAGAGAGGCCCCAAATCATGTTGCTTCCAGCTGTTTTTGAAGCTAAGAAACAACTCGCTCTGCCAGGTACTCTTACAGCCTTCCGGGAACACCTCTTACGAAGGCCTGTGAAAAGCAGTTTCTTGGCAGGCCTGATCTGGCTGAGGTAGAACTTCTGCTCTGGGTGTGCTCCATTGCCCTAGAGCTGAAAGGCCCAAAGGGCTGCCTTGTTTCCAAAGGGGGAGAGAGGCCCCAAAGCATCTTGCTTCCACCTCTTGGGAAGCTAAGAAACAACTGGCTGTGCCCAGTGCTCTTATAGCCTAAGAGAACATCTCTTATCAAGGCCTGGGAAACGCACTGTCTAGGCAGGCCTGATCTGGAAGAAGTAGAACTTCGGCTCTGGTTGTGCTCCATTGCCCTAGAGCTGCCAGACCCAACGTGCTGCCTTGTTTCCAAAGGGGCAGAGAGGCCCCAAAGCGTCTTGCTTCCAGCTGTTTGGGAAACAAGGAAACAACTGGCTCTGCACCGTGCTCTCACAGCCTACCGGGAACGTCACATACAAAGGCCTCTGAAACGCAGTTCCTTGGCAGGCCTGATCTGGCTGAAGTAGGACTTCTGCTCTGGGTGTGCTCCATTGGCCTAGACCTGAAAGGCCCAAAGGTCGCCCTTGTTGGCAAAGGGGCAGGGAGCCCCCAAAGCATCTTGCTTCCAGCTCTTTGGGAAGCTAAGAAACAAATGGCTCTGCCCAGTGCTCTAACAGTGTACCGGGAACATCTCTTACCAAAGCCTTTGAAACGCAGTTTCTTGGCAGGCCTTATCTGGCTGAGGTAGAACTTCTGCTCTGGGTGTGCTCCATTGGCCTAGAGCTGCCTGGCCCAAAGGTCGGCCTTGTTTGCAAAGGGGATGAGAGGCCCCAAAGCATCTTGCTTCCAGCTCTTCGGGAAGCTAAGAAACATCTGGCGTTGCCCAGTGCTCTTACAGCCTACCGGGAACATCTCTTGCCAAGGCCTGTGAAACGCAGTTTGTTGGTGGCCTGAACTGGCCGAAGTAGAACTTCTGCTCTGGGTGTGCTCCATTGGCCTAGAGCTGCCTGGCCCATAGGGCCGCCTTGTTTGCAAAGGGGATGAGAGGCCCCAAGGCATCTTGCTTCCAGCTCTTCGGGAAGCTAAGAAACATCTGGCGTTGCCCAGTGCTCTTACAGCCTACCGGGAACATCTCTTACCAAGGCCTGTGAAACGCAGTTTGTTGGTGGCCTGAACTGGCCCAAGTAGAACTTCTGCTCTGGGTGTGCTCCACTGGCCTAGAGCTACCTGCCCCAAAGGGCTGCCTTGATTCCAAAGTGAGAGAGTGGCACCAAAGCATCTTGCTTCCAGCTCTTCGGGAAGCTAAGAAACATCTGGCGTTGCCCAGTGCTCTTACAGCCTACCGGGAACATCTCTTACCAAGGTCTTTGAAACGCCGTTTCCTGGCAGGCCTGATTTGCCTGAAGTAGAACTTCTGCTCTGGGTGTGCTCCATTGCCCTAGAGCTGCCAGGCCCAAGGTGCTGCCTTGTTTCCAAAGGGGCAGAGAGGCCCCAAAGCATCTTGCTTCCAGCTCTCTGGGAAGCTAAGAACCAACTCGCTCTGCCCCGTGCTCTTACAGCCTACCGGGAACATGTCTTTGAAAGGCCTGTGAAACGCAGTTTCTTGGCAGGCCTCATCTGGCTGAAGTAGAACTCCGGCTCTGGGTGTGCTCCATTGCCCTAGAGCTGCCAGGCCCAATGTGCTGCCCTGTTTCCAAGGGGCAGAGAGGCCCAAAGCATCTTGCTTCCCGGTCTTTGCGAAGCTAAGACACAACTGGCTCTGCCCAGTGCTCTTACACCTACCGGGAACATCTCTTACCAAGGCCTGTCAAACGCTGTTTCTTTGCAGGCCTGATCAGGCTGAAGTAGAACTCCTGCTCTGCGTGTGCTCCATTGGCCTAGAGCTTCCCGACCCAAAAGGCTGCCTTGTTCCCAAACGGGCAGAGCGGTCCCAAGCATCTTGCTTCCAGCTTTTCAGGAAGGTAAGAAACAACTGGCTCTGCCCAGTGCTCTTACAGCCTACCGGGAACATCTCTTACCAAGGCCTGTGAAACGCAGTTTCCTGGCAGGCCTGATCTGGCTGAAGTAGAACTCCTGCTCTGGGCGTGCTACTTTGGCCTAGAGCTGCCAGGCCCAAAGGGCCGCCTTGTTTCCAAAGGGGCTGAGAGTCCCCAAAGCATCTTGCTTCCAAATCTTTGGGAAGCTAAGAAACAACTGGCTCTGCACAGTGCTCTCACAGCCTACCGGCAACGTGACAGAGAAAGGCCTGTGAGACGCAGTTTCTTGGAAGGCCTGATCTGGCTGAGGTAGAACTTCTGCTCTGGGTGTACTCCATTGGCCTAGGGCTGCCAGGCCCAAAGGGCTGCCTTTATTTCCAAAGTGTGAGAGAGGCCCCAAAGCATCTTGCTTCCTGCTCTCTGGGAAGCTAAAACAACTGGCTCTGCACAGTGCTCTCAAAGCCAACCGGGAACGTCACATACAAAGGCCTGTGAAACGCAGCTTCTTGACAGGCCTTATCTGGCTGAGGTAGAACTTCTGCTCTGGGTGTGCTCCATTGGCCTAGAGCTGCCTGGCCCAAAGGTCGGCCTTGTTTGCAAAGGGGATGAGAGGCCCCAAATCATCTTGCTTCCAGCTCTTCGGGAAGCTAAGAAACATCTGGCGTTGCCCAGTGCTCTTACAGCCTACCGGGAACATCTCTTACCAAGGCCTGTGAAACGCAGTTTGTTGGTGGCCTGAACTGGCCGAAGTAGAACTTCTGCTCTGGGTGTGCTCCATTGGCCTAGAGCTGCCTGGCCCGTAGGGCCGCCTTGTTTGCAAAGGGGATGAGAGGCCCCAAAGCATCTTGCTTCCAGCTCTTCGGGAAGCTAAGAAACATCTGGCATTGCCCAGTGCTCTTACAGCCTACCGGGAACATCTCTTACCAAGGCCTGTGAAACGCAGTTTGTTGGTGGCCTGAACTGGCCGAAGTAGAACTTCTGCTCTGGGTGTGCTCCACTGGCCTAGAGCTACCTGCCCCAAAGGGCTGCCTTGATTCCAAAGTGAGAGAGTGGCACCAAAGCATCTTGCTTCCAGCTCTTCGGGAAGCTAAGAAACATCTGGCGTTGCCCAGTGCTCTTACAGCCTACCGGGAACATCTCTTACCAAGGTCTTTGAAACGCCGTTTCCTGGCAGGCCTGATTTGGCTGAAGTAGAACTTCTGCTCTGGGTGTGCTCCATTGGCCTAGAGCTGCCAGGCCCAAGGTGCTGCCTTGTTTCCAAAGGGGCAGAGAGGCCCCAAAGCATCTTCCTTCCAGCTCTCTGGGAAGCTAAGAACCAACTCGCTCTGCCCCGTGCTCTTACAGCCTACCGGGAACATGTCTTTGAAAGGCCTGTGAAACGCAGTTTCTTGGCAGGCCTGATCTGGCTGAAGTAGAACTCCGGCTCTGGGTGTGCTCCATTGCCCTAGAGCTGCCAGGCCCAAAGTGCTGCCCTGTTTCCAAGGGGCAGAGAGGCCCAAAGCATCTTGCTTCCCGGTCTTTGTGAAGCTAAGACACAACTGGCTCTGCCCAGTGCTCTTACACCTACCGGGAACATCTCTTACCAAGGCCTGTCAAACGCTGTTTCTTTGCAGGCCTGATCAGGCTGAAGTAGAACTCCTGCTCTGCGTGTGCTCCATTGGCCTAGAGCTTCCCGACCCAAAAGGCTGCCTTGTTCCCAAACGGGCAGAGGGGTCCCAAGCATCTTGCTTCCAGCTTTTCAGGAAGGTAAGAAACAACTGGCTCTGCCCAGTGCTCTTACAGCCTACCGGGAACATCTCTTACCAAGGCCTGTGAAACGCAGTTTCCTGGCAGGCCTGATCTGGCTGAAGTAGAACTTCTGCTCTGGGTGTGCTCCATTGCCCTAGAGCTGCCAGGCCCAAAGGGCTGCCTTGTTTCCAAAGACGGAGAGTGGACCCAAAGCATCTTGCTCCCAGCTCTTCGGGAAGCTAAGAAACAGCTGGCTCTGCCCAGTGCTCTTACAGCCTAAGAGAACATCTCTTTGAAAGGCCTGTGAAACGCAGTTTCTTGGCAGGCCTGACCTGGCTGAAGTAGAACTTCTGTTCTGGTTGTGCTACATAGGCCTAGAGCTACCAGGACCTAAGGGCTGCCTTGTTTCCAAAGGGTGAGAGAGGCCCCAAAGCATCTTGCCTCCAGCACTTTGGGAAGCTAAAAAACAACTGGTTCTGCCCAGTGCTCTCACAGCCTACCGTGAACATCTCTTACCAAGGGCTGTGAAACGCAGTTTCTGGGCAGGACTGATCTGCCTGAAGTAGAACTTCTGCTGTGGGTGTGCTCCATTGGCCTAGAGCTGCCAGGCCCAAAAGGCTGCCTTGTGTCCAAAGGGAGAGAGAGGCCCCAAGGCATCTTGCTTCCAGCTCTGTGGGAAGCTAAAGCAACTGGCTCTCCACAGTGCTCTCACAGCCTACCGGGAACATCTCTTACCAAGGCCTGTGAAACGCAGTTTCTTGGCAGGCCTGATCTGGCTGAAGTAGAACTCCTGCTCTGGGCGTGCTACTTTGGCCTAGAGCTGCCAGGCCCAAAGGGCCGCCTTGTTTCCAAAGGGGCTGAGAGTCCCCAAAGCATCTTGCTTCCAAATCTTTGGGAAGCTAAGAAACAACTGGCTCTGCACAGTGCTCTCACAGCCTACCGGCAACGTGACAGAGAAAGGCCTGTGAGACGCAGTTTCTTGGAAGGCCTGATCTGGCTGAGGTAGAACTTGTGCTCTGGGTGTGCTACTTTGGCCTAGAGCTGCCAGGCACAAAGGCTGCTTTGTTTCCAAAGGGGGAGAGAGGCCCCAAATCATGTTGCTTCCAGCTGTTTTTGAAGCTAAGAAACAACTCGCTCTGCCAGGTACTCTTACAGCCTTCCGGGAACACCTCTTACGAAGGCCTGTGAAAAGCAGTTTCTTGGCAGGCCTGATCTGGCTGAGGTAGAACTTCTGCTCTGGGTGTGCTCCATTGCCCTAGAGCTGAAAGGCCCAAAGGGCTGCCTTGTTTCCAAAGGGGGAGAGAGGCCCCAAAGCATCTTGCTTCCACCTCTTGGGAAGCTAAGAAACAACCGGCTGTGCCCAGTGCTCTTATAGCCTAAGAGAACATCTCTTATCAAGGCCTGTGAAACGCACTGTCTAGGCAGGCCTGATCTGGAAGAAGTAGAACTTCGGCTCTGGTTGTGCTCCATTGCCCTAGAGCTGCCAGACCCAACGTGCTGCCTTGTTTCCAAAGGGGCAGAGAGGCCCCAAAGCGTCTTGCTTCCAGCTGTTTGGGAAACAAGGAAACAACTGGCTCTGCACCGTGCTCTCACAGCCTACCGGGAACGTCACATACAAAGGCCTCTGAAACGCAGTTCCTTGGCAGGCCTGATCTGGCTGAAGTAGGACTTCTGCTCTGGGTGTGCTCCATTGGCCTAGAGCTGAAAGGCCCAAAGGTCGCCCTTGTTGGCAAAGGGGCAGGGAGCCCCCAAAGCATCTTGCTTCCAGCTCTTTGGGAAGCTAAGAAACAAATGGCTCTGCCCAGTGCTCTAACAGAGTACCGGGAACATCTCTTACCAAAGCCTTTGAAACGCAGTTTCTTGGCAGGCCTTATCTGGCTGAGGTAGAACTTCTGCTCTGGGTGTGCGCCATTGGCCTAGAGCTGCCTGGCCCAAAGGTCGGCCTTGTTTGCAAAGGGGATGAGAGGCCCCAAAGCATCTTGCTTCCAGCTCTTCGGGAAGCTAAGAAACATCTGGCGTTGCCCAGTGCTCTTACAGCCTACCGGGAACATCTCTTACCAAGGCCTGTGAAACGCAGTTTGTTGGTGGCCTGAACTGGCCGAAGTAGAACTTCTGCTCTGGGTGTGCTCCATTGGCCTAGAGCTGCCAGGCCCAAGGTGCTGCCTTGTTTCCAAAGGGGCAGAGAGGCCCCAAAGCATCTTGCTTCCAGCTCTCTGGGAAGCTAAGAACCAACTCGCTCTGCCCCGTGCTCTTACAGCCTACCGGGAACATGTCTTTGAAAGGCCTGTGACACGCAGTTTCTTGGCAGGCCTCATCTGGCTGAAGTAGAACTCCGGCTCTGGGTGTGCTCCATTGCCCTAGAGCTGCCAGGCCCAAAGTGCTGCCCTGTTTCCAAGGGGCAGAGAGGCCCAAAGCATCTTGCTTCCCGGTCTTTGCGAAGCTAAGAAACAACTGGCTCTGCCCAGTGCTCTTACACCTACCGGGAACATCTCTTACCAAGGCCTGTCAAACGCTGTTTCTTTGCAGGCCTGATCAGGCTGAAGTAGAACTCCTGCTCTGCGTGTGCTCCATTGGCCTAGAGCTTCCCGACCCAAAAGGCTGCCTTGTTCCCAAACGGGCAGAGGGGTCCCAAGCATCTTGCTTCCAGCTTTTCAGGAAGGTAAGAAACAACTGGCTCTGCCCAGTGCTCTTACAGCCTACCGGGAACATCTCTTACCAAGGCCTGTGAAACGCAGTTTCCTGGCAGGCCTGATCTGGCTGAAGTAGAACTTCTGCTCTGGGTGTGCTCCATTGCCCTAGAGCTGCCAGGCCCAAAGGGCTGCCTTGTTTCCAAAGACGGAGAGTGGACCCAAAGCATCTTGCTCCCAGCTCTTCGGGAAGCTAAGAAACAGCTGGCTCTGCCCAGTGCTCTTACAGCCTAAGAGAACATCTCTTTGAAAGGCCTGTGAAACGCAGTTTCTTGGCAGGCCTGACCTGGCTGAAGTAGAACTTCTGTTCTGGTTGTGCTACATAGGCCTAGAGCTACCAGGACCTAAGGGCTGCCTTGTTTCCAAAGGGTGAGAGAGGCCCCAAAGCATCTTGCCTCCAGCACTTTGGGAAGCTAAAAAACAACTGGTTCTGCCCAGTGCTCTCACAGCCTACCGTGAACATCTCTTACCAAGGGCTGTGAAACGCAGTTTCTGGGCAGGACTGATCTGCCTGAAGTAGAACTTCTGCTGTGGGTGTGCTCCATTGGCCTAGAGCTGCCAGGCCCAAAAGGCTGCCTTGTGTCCAAAGGGAGAGAGAGGCCCCAAGGCATCTTGCTTCCAGCTCTGTGGGAAGCTAAAGCAACTGGCTCTCCACAGTGCTCTCACAGCCTACCGGGAACATCTCTTACCAAGGCCTGTGAAACGCAGTTTCCTGGCAGGCCTGATCTGGCTGAAGTAGAACTCCTGCTCTGGGCGTGCTACTTTGGCCTAGAGCTGCCAGGCCCAAAGGGCCGCCTTGTTTCCAAAGGGGCTGAGAGTCCCCAAAGCATCTTGCTTCCAAATCTTTGGGAAGCTAAGAAACAACTGGCTCTGCACAGTGCTCTCACAGCCTACCGGCAACGTGACAGAGAAAGGCCTGTGAGACGCAGTTTCTTGGAAGGCCTGATCTGGCTGAGGTAGAACTTGTGCTCTGGGTGTGCTACTTTGGCCTAGAGCTGCCAGGCACAAAGGCTGCTTTGTTTCCAAAGGGGGAGAGAGGCCCCAAATCATGTTGCTTCCAGCTGTTTTTGAAGCTAAGAAACAACTCGCTCTGCCAGGTACTCTTACAGCCTTCCGGGAACACCTCTTACGAAGGCCTGTGAAAAGCAGTTTCTTGGCAGGCCTGATCTGGCTGAGGTAGAACTTCTGCTCTGGGTGTGCTCCATTGCCCTAGAGCTGAAAGGCCCAAAGGGCTGCCTTGTTTCCAAAGGGGGAGAGAGGCCCCAAAGCATCTTGCTTCCACCTCTTGGGAAGCTAAGAAACAACTGGCTGTGCCCAGTGCTCTTATAGCCTAAGAGAACATCTCTTATCAAGGCCTGTGAAACGCACTGTCTAGGCAGGCCTGATCTGGAAGAAGTAGAACTTCGGCTCTGGTTGTGCTCCATTGCCCTAGAGCTGCCAGACCCAACGTGCTGCCTTGTTTCCAAAGGGGCAGAGAGGCCCCAAAGCGTCTTGCTTCCAGCTGTTTGGGAAACAAGGAAACAACTGGCTCTGCACCGTGCTCTCACAGCCTACCGGGAACGTCACATACAAAGGCCTCTGAAACGCAGTTCCTTGGCAGGCCTGATCTGGCTGAAGTAGGACTTCTGCTCTGGGTGTGCTCCATTGGCCTAGAGCTGAAAGGCCCAAAGGTCGCCCTTGTTGGCAAAGGGGCAGGGAGCCCCCAAAGCATCTTGCTTCCAGCTCTTTGGGAAGCTAAGAAACAAATGGCTCTGCCCAGTGCTCTAACAGAGTACCGGGAACATCTCTTACCAAAGCCTTTGAAACGCAGTTTCTTGGCAGGCCTTATCTGGCTGAGGTAGAACTTCTGCTCTGGGTGTGCTCCATTGGCCTAGAGCTGCCTGGCCCAAAGGTCGGCCTTGTTTGCAAAGGGGATGAGAGGCCCCAAAGCATCTTGCTTCCAGCTCTTCGGGAAGCTAAGAAACATCTGGCGTTGCCCAGTGCTCTTACAGCCTACCGGGAACATCTCTTACCAAGGCCTCTGAAACGCAGTTTGTTGGTGGCCTGAACTGGCCGAAGTAGAATTCTGCTCTGGGTGTGCTCCATTGGCCTAGAGCTGCCAGGCCCAAGGTGCTGCCTTGTTTCCAAAGGGGCAGAGAGGCCCCAAAGCATCTTGCTTCCAGCTCTCTGGGAAGCTAAGAACCAACTCGCTCTGCCCCGTGCTCTTACAGCCTACCGGGAACATGTCTTTGAAAGGCCTGTGAAACGCAGTTTCTTGGCAGGCCTCATCTGGCTGAAGTAGAACTCCGGCTCTGGGTGTGCTCCATTGCCCTAGAGCTGCCAGGCCCAAAGTGCTGCCCTGTTTCCAAGGGGCAGAGAGGCCCAAAGCATCTTGCTTCCCGGTCTTTGCGAAGCTAAGAAACAACTGGCTCTGCCCAGTGCTCTTACACCTACCGGGAACATCTCTTACCAAGGCCTGTCAAACGCTGTTTCTTTGCAGGCCTGATCAGGCTGAAGTAGAACTCCTGCTCTGCGTGTGCTCCATTGGCCTAGAGCTTCCCGACCCAAAAGGCTGCCTTGTTCCCAAACGGGCAGAGGGGTCCCAAGCATCTTGCTTCCAGCTTTTCAGGAAGGTAAGAAACAACTGGCTCTGCCCAGTGCTCTTACAGCCTACCGGGAACATCTCTTACCAAGGCCTGTGAAACGCAGTTTCCTGGCAGGCCTGATCTGGCTGAAGTAGAACTTCTGCTCTGGGTGTGCTCCATTGCCCTAGAGCTGCCAGGCCCAAAGGGCTGCCTTGTTTCCAAAGACGGAGAGTGGACCCAAAGCATCTTGCTCCCAGCTCTTCGGGAAGCTAAGAAACAGCTGGCTCTGCCCAGTGCTCTTACAGCCTAAGAGAACATCTCTTTGAAAGGCCTGTGAAACGCAGTTTCTTGGCAGGCCTGACCTGGCTGAAGTAGAACTTCTGTTCTGGTTGTGCTACATAGGCCTAGAGCTACCAGGACCTAAGGGCTGCCTTGTTTCCAAAGGGGGAGAGAGGCCCCAAAGCATCTTGCCTCCAGCACTTTGGGAAGCTAAAAAACAACTGGTTCTGCCCAGTGCTCTCACAGCCTACCGTGAACATCTCTTACCAAGGGCTGTGAAACGCAGTTTCTGGGCAGGACTGATCTGCCTGAAGTAGAACTTCTGCTGTGGGTGTGCTCCATTGGCCTAGAGCTGCCAGGCCCAAACGGCTGCCTTGTGTCCAAAGGGAGAGAGAGGCCCCAAGGCATCTTGCTTCCAGCTCTGTGGGAAGCTAAAGCAACTGGCTCTCCACAGTGCTCTCACAGCCTACCGGGAACATCTCTTACCAAGGCCTGTGAAACGCAGTTTCTTGGCAGGCCTGATCTGGCTGAAGTAGAACTCCTGCTCTGGGCGTGCTACTTTGGCCTAGAGCTGCCAGGCCCAAAGGGCCGCCTTGTTTCCAAAGGGGCTGAGAGTCCCCAAAGCATCTTGCTTCCAAATCTTTGGGAAGCTAAGAAACAACTGGCTCTGCACAGTGCTCTCACAGCCTACCGGCAACGTGACAGAGAAAGGCCTGTGAGACGCAGTTTCTTGGAAGGCCTGATCTGGCTGAGGTAGAACTTCTGCTCTGGGTGTACTCCATTGGCCTAGGGCTGCCAGGCCCAAAGGGCTGCCTTTATTTCCAAAGTGTGAGAGAGGCCCCAAAGCATCTTGCTTCCTGCTCTCTGGGAAGCTAAAACAACTGGCTCTGCACAGTGCTCTCAAAGCCAACCGGGAACGTCACATACAAAGGCCTGTGAAACGCAGCTTCTTGACAGGCCTTATCTGGCTGAGGTAGAACTTGTGCTCTGGGTGTGCTACTTTGGCCTAGAGCTGCCAGGCACAAAGGCTGCTTTGTTTCCAAAGGGGGAGAGAGGCCCCAAATCATGTTGCTTCCAGCTGTTTTTGAAGCTAAGAAACAACTCGCTCTGCCAGGTACTCTTACAGCCTTCCGGGAACACCTCTTACGAAGGCCTGTGAAAAGCAGTTTCTTGGCAGGCCTGATCTGGCTGAGGTAGAACTTCTGCTCTGGGTGTGCTCCATTGCCCTAGAGCTGAAAGGCCCAAAGGGCTGCCTTGTTTCCAAAGGGGGAGAGAGGCCCCAAAGCATCTTGCTTCCACCTCTTGGGAAGCTAAGAAACAACTGGCTGTGCCCAGTGCTCTTATAGCCTAAGAGAACATCTCTTATCAAGGCCTGTGAAACGCACTGTCTAGGCAGGCCTGATCTGGAAGAAGTAGAACTTCGGCTCTGGTTGTGCTCCATTGCCCTAGAGCTGCCAGACCCAACGTGCTGCCTTGTTTCCAAAGGGGCAGAGAGGCCCCAAAGCGTCTTGCTTCCAGCTGTTTGGGAAACAAGGAAACAACTGGCTCTGCACCGTGCTCTCACAGCCTACCGGGAACGTCACATACAAAGGCCTCTGAAACGCAGTTCCTTGGCAGGCCTGATCTGGCTGAAGTAGGACTTCTGCTCTGGGTGTGCTCCATTGGCCTAGAGCTGAAAGGCCCAAAGGTCGCCCTTGTTGGCAAAGGGGCAGGGAGCCCCCAAAGCATCTTGCTTCCAGCTCTTTGGGAAGCTAAGAAACAAATGGCTCTGCCCAGTGCTCTAACAGAGTACCGGGAACATCTCTTACCAAAGCCTTTGAAACGCAGTTTCTTGGCAGGCCTTATCTGGCTGAGGTAGAACTTCTGCTCTGGGTGTGCTCCATTGGCCTAGAGCTGCCTGGCCCAAAGGTCGGCCTTGTTTGCAAAGGGGATGAGAGGCCCCAAAGCATCTTGCTTCCAGCTCTTCGGGAAGCTAAGAAACATCTGGCGTTGCCCAGTGCTCTTACAGCCTACCGGGAACATCTCTTACCAAGGCCTGTGAAACGCAGTTTGTTGGTGGCCTGAACTGGCCGAAGTAGAACTTCTGCTCTGGGTGTGCTCCATTGGCCTAGAGCTGCCTGGCCCATAGGGCCACCTTGTTTGCAAAGGGGATGAGAGGCCCCAAAGCATCTTGCTTCCAGCTCTTCGGGAAGCTAAGAAACATCTGGCGTTGCCCAGTGCTCTTACAGCCTACCGGGAACATCTCTTACCAAGGCCTGTGAAACGCAGTTTGTTGGTGGCCTGAACTGGCCGAAGTAGAACTTCTGCTCTGGGTGTGCTCCACTGGGCTAGAGCTACCTGCCCCAAAGGGCTGCCTTGAGTCCAAAGTGAGAGAGTGGCACCAAAGCTTCTCGCTTCCAGCTCTTCGGGAAGCTAAGAAACATCTGGCGTTGCCCAGTGCTCTTACAGCCTACCGGGAACATCTCTTACCAAGGCCTGTGAAACGCCGTTTCCTGGCAGGCCTGATTTGGCTGAAGTAGAACTTCTGCTCTGGGTGTGCTCCATTGCCCTAGAGCTGCCAGGCCCAAGGTGCTGCCTTGTTTCCAAAGGGGCAGAGAGGCCCCAAAGCATCTTGCTTCCAGCTCTCTGGGAAGCTAAGAACCAACTCGCTCTGCCCCGTGCTCTTACAGCCTACCGGGAACATGTCTTTGAAAGGCCTGTGAAACGCAGTTTCTTGGCAGGCCTCATCTGGCTGAAGTAGAACTCCGGCTCTGGGTGTGCTCCATTGCCCTAGAGCTGCCAGGCCCAAAGTGCTGCCCTGTTTCCAAGGGGCAGAGAGGCCCAAAGCATCTTGCTTCCCGGTCTTTGCGAAGCTAAGACACAACTGGCTCTGCCCAGTGCTCTTACACCTACCGGGAACATCTCTTACCAAGGCCTGTCAAACGCTGTTTCTTTGCAGGCCTGATCAGGCTGAAGTAGAACTCCTGCTCTGCGTGTGCTCCATTGGCCTAGAGCTTCCCGACCCAAAAGGCTGCCTTGTTCCCAAACGGGCAGAGGGGTCCCAAGCATCTTGCTTCCAGCTTTTCAGGAAGGTAAGAAACAACTGGCTCTGCCCAGTGCTCTTACAGCCTACCGGGAACATCTCTTACCAAGGCCTGTGAAACGCAGTTTCCTGGCAGGCCTGATCTGGCTGAAGTAGAACTTCTGCTCTGGGTGTGCTCCATTGCCCTAGAGCTGCCAGGCCCAAAGGGCTGCCTTGTTTCCAAAGACGGAGAGTGGACCCAAAGCATCTTGCTCCCAGCTCTTCGGGAAGCTAAGAAACAGCTGGCTCTGCCCAGTGCTCTTACAGCCTAAGAGAACATCTCTTTGAAAGGCCTGTGAAACGCAGTTTCTTGGCAGGCCTGACCTGGCTGAAGTAGAACTTCTGTTCTGGTTGTGCTACATAGGCCTAGAGCTACCAGGACCTAAGGGCTGCCTTGTTTCCAAAGGGTGAGAGAGGCCCCAAAGCATCTTGCCTCCAGCACTTTGGGAAGCTAAAAAACAACTGGTTCTGCCCAGTGCTCTCACAGCCTACCGTGAACATCTCTTACCAAGGGCTGTGAAACGCAGTTTCTGGGCAGGACTGATCTGCCTGAAGTAGAACTTCTGCTGTGGGTGTGCTCCATTGGCCTAGAGCTGCCAGGCCCAAACGGCTGCCTTGTGTCCAAAGGGAGAGAGAGGCCCCAAGGCATCTTGCTTCCAGCTCTGTGGGAAGCTAAAGCAACTGGCTCTCCACAGTGCTCTCACAGCCTACCGGGAACATCTCTTACCAAGGCCTGTGAAACGCAGTTTCTTGGCAGGCCTGATCTGGCTGAAGTAGAACTCCTGCTCTGGGCGTGCTACTTTGGCCTAGAGCTGCCAGGCCCAAAGGGCCGCCTTGTTTCCAAAGGGGCTGAGAGTCCCCAAAGCATCTTGCTTCCAAATCTTTGGGAAGCTAAGAAACAACTGGCTCTGCACAGTGCTCTCACAGCCTACGGGCAACGTGACAGAGAAAGGCCTGTGAGACGCAGTTTCTTGGAAGGCCTGATCTGGCTGAGGTAGAACTTCTGCTCTGGGTGTACTCCATTGGCCTAGGGCTGCCAGGCCCAAAGGGCTGCCTTTATTTCCAAAGTGTGAGAGAGGCCCCAAAGCATCTTGCTTCCTGCTCTCTGGGAAGCTAAAACAACTGGCTCTGCACAGTGCTCTCAAAGCCAACCGGGAACGTCACATACAAAGGCCTGTGAAACGCAGCTTCTTGACAGGCCTTATCTGGCTGAGGTAGAACTTGTGCTCTGGGTGTGCTACTTTGGCCTAGAGCTGCCAGGCACAAAGGCTGCTTTGTTTCCAAAGGGGGAGAGAGGCCCCAAATCATGTTGCTTCCAGCTGTTTTTGAAGCTAAGAAACAACTCGCTCTGCCAGGTACTCTTACAGCCTTCCGGGAACACCTCTTACGAAGGCCTGTGAAAAGCAGTTTCTTGGCAGGCCTGATCTGGCTGAGGTAGAACTTCTGCTCTGGGTGTGCTCCATTGCCCTAGAGCTGAAAGGCCCAAAGGGCTGCCTTGTTTCCAAAGGGGGAGAGAGGCCCCAAAGCATCTTGCTTCCACCTCTTGGGAAGCTAAGAAACAACTGGCTGTGCCCAGTGCTCTTATAGCCTAAGAGAACATCTCTTATCAAGGCCTGTGAAACGCACTGTCTAGGCAGGCCTGATCTGGAAGAAGTAGAACTTCGGCTCTGGTTGTGCTCCATTGCCCTAGAGCTGCCAGACCCAACGTGCTGCCTTGTTTCCAAAGGGGCAGAGAGGCCCCAAAGCGTCTTGCTTCCAGCTGTTTGGGAAACAAGGAAACAACTGGCTCTGCACCGTGCTCTCACAGCCTACCGGGAACGTCACATACAAAGGCCTCTGAAACGCAGTTCCTTGGCAGGCCTGATCTGGCTGAAGTAGGACTTCTGCTCTGGGTGTGCTCCATTGGCCTAGAGCTGAAAGGCCCAAAGGTCGCCCTTGTTGGCAAAGGGGCAGGGAGCCCCCAAAGCATCTTGCTTCCAGCTCTTTGGGAAGCTAAGAAACAAATGGCTCTGCCCAGTGCTCTAACAGAGTACCGGGAACATCTCTTACCAAAGCCTTTGAAACGCAGTTTCTTGGCAGGCCTTATCTGGCTGAGGTAGAACTTCTGCTCTGGGTGTGCTCCATTGGCCTAGAGCTGCCTGGCCCAAAGGTCGGCCTTGTTTGCAAAGGGGATGAGAGGCCCCAAAGCATCTTGCTTCCAGCTCTTCGGGAAGCTAAGAAACATCTGGCGTTGCCCAGTGCTCTTACAGCCTACCGGGAACATCTCTTACCAAGGCCTGTGAAACGCAGTTTGTTGGTGGCCTGAACTGGCCGAAGTAGAACTTCTGCTCTGGGTGTGCTCCATTGGCCTAGAGCTGCCTGGCCCATAGGGCCACCTTGTTTGCAAAGGGGATGAGAGGCCCCAAAGCATCTTGCTTCCAGCTCTTCGGGAAGCTAAGAAACATCTGGCGTTGCCCAGTGCTCTTACAGCCTACCGGGAACATCTCTTACCAAGGCCTGTGAAACGCAGTTTGTTGGTGGCCTGAACTGGCCGAAGTAGAACTTCTGCTCTGGGTGTGCTCCACTGGGCTAGAGCTACCTGCCCCAAAGGGCTGCCTTGAGTCCAAAGTGAGAGAGTGGCACCAAAGCTTCTCGCTTCCAGCTCTTCGGGAAGCTAAGAAACATCTGGCGTTGCCCAGTGCTCTTACAGCCTACCGGGAACATCTCTTACCAAGGCCTGTGAAACGCCGTTTCCTGGCAGGCCTGATTTGGCTGAAGTAGAACTTCTGCTCTGGGTGTGCTCCATTGCCCTAGAGCTGCCAGGCCCAAGGTGCTGCCTTGTTTCCAAAGGGGCAGAGAGGCCCCAAAGCATCTTGCTTCCAGCTCTCTGGGAAGCTAAGAACCAACTCGCTCTGCCCCGTGCTCTTACAGCCTACCGGGAACATGTCTTTGAAAGGCCTGTGAAACGCAGTTTCTTGGCAGGCCTCATCTGGCTGAAGTAGAACTCCGGCTCTGGGTGTGCTCCATTGCCCTAGAGCTGCCAGGCCCAAAGTGCTGCCCTGTTTCCAAGGGGCAGAGAGGCCCAAAGCATCTTGCTTCCCGGTCTTTGCGAAGCTAAGACACAACTGGCTCTGCCCAGTGCTCTTACACCTACCGGGAACATCTCTTACCAAGGCCTGTCAAACGCTGTTTCTTTGCAGGCCTGATCAGGCTGAAGTAGAACTCCTGCTCTGCGTGTGCTCCATTGGCCTAGAGCTTCCCGACCCAAAAGGCTGCCTTGTTCCCAAACGGGCAGAGGGGTCCCAAGCATCTTGCTTCCAGCTTTTCAGGAAGGTAAGAAACAACTGGCTCTGCCCAGTGCTCTTACAGCCTACCGGGAACATCTCTTACCAAGGCCTGTGAAACGCAGTTTCCTGGCAGGCCTGATCTGGCTGAAGTAGAACTTCTGCTCTGGGTGTGCTCCATTGCCCTAGAGCTGCCAGGCCCAAAGGGCTGCCTTGTTTCCAAAGACGGAGAGTGGACCCAAAGCATCTTGCTCCCAGCTCTTCGGGAAGCTAAGAAACAGCTGGCTCTGCCCAGTGCTCTTACAGCCTAAGAGAACATCTCTTTGAAAGGCCTGTGAAACGCAGTTTCTTGGCAGGCCTGACCTGGCTGAAGTAGAACTTCTGTTCTGGTTGTGCTACATAGGCCTAGAGCTACCAGGACCTAAGGGCTGCCTTGTTTCCAAAGGGTGAGAGAGGCCCCAAAGCATCTTGCCTCCAGCACTTTGGGAAGCTAAAAAACAACTGGTTCTGCCCAGTGCTCTCACAGCCTACCGTGAACATCTCTTACCAAGGGCTGTGAAACGCAGTTTCTGGGCAGGACTGATCTGCCTGAAGTAGAACTTCTGCTGTGGGTGTGCTCCATTGGCCTAGAGCTGCCAGGCCCAAACGGCTGCCTTGTGTCCAAAGGGAGAGAGAGGCCCCAAGGCATCTTGCTTCCAGCTCTGTGGGAAGCTAAAGCAACTGGCTCTCCACAGTGCTCTCACAGCCTACCGGGAACATCTCTTAAGAAGGCCTGTGAAACGCAGTTTCTTGGCAGGCCTGATCTGGCTGAAGTAGAACTCCTGCTCTGGGCGTGCTACTTTGGCCTAGAGCTGCCAGGCCCAAAGGGCCGCCTTGTTTCCAAAGGGGCTGAGAGTCCCCAAAGCATCTTGCTTCCAAATCTTTGGGAAGCTAAGAAACAACTGGCTCTGCACAGTGCTCTCACAGCCTACGGGCAACGTGACAGAGAAAGGCCTGTGAGACGCAGTTTCTTGGAAGGCCTGATCTGGCTGAGGTAGAACTTCTGCTCTGGGTGTACTCCATTGGCCTAGGGCTGCCAGGCCCAAAGGGCTGCCTTTATTTCCAAAGTGTGAGAGAGGCCCCAAAGCATCTTGCTTCCTGCTCTCTGGGAAGCTAAAACAACTGGCTCTGCACAGTGCTCTCAAAGCCAACCGGGAACGTCACATACAAAGGCCTGTGAAACGCAGCTTCTTGACAGGCCTTATCTGGCTGAGGTAGAACTTGTGCTCTGGGTGTGCTACTTTGGCCTAGAGCTGCCAGGCACAAAGGCTGCTTTGTTTCCAAAGGGGGAGAGAGGCCCCAAATCATGTTGCTTCCAGCTGTTTTTGAAGCTAAGAAACAACTCGCTCTGCCAGGTACTCTTACAGCCTTCCGGGAACACCTCTTATGAAGGCCTGTGAAAAGCAGTTTCTTGGCAGGCCTGATCTGGCTGAGGTAGAACTTCTGCTCTGGGTGTGCTCCATTGCCCTAGAGCTGAAAGGCCCAAAGGGCTGCCTTGTTTCCAAAGGGGGAGAGAGGCCCCAAAGCATCTTGCTTCCACCTCTTGGGAAGCTAAGAAACAACTGGCTGTGCCCAGTGCTCTTATAGCCTAAGAGAACATCTCTTATCAAGGCCTGTGAAACGCACTGTCTAGGCAGGCCTGATCTGGAAGAAGTAGAACTTCGGCTCTGGTTGTGCTCCATTGCCCTAGAGCTGCCAGACCCAACGTGCTGCCTTGTTTCCAAAGGGGCAGAGAGGCCCCAAAGCGTCTTGCTTCCAGCTGTTTGGGAAACAAGGAAACAACTGGCTCTGCACCGTGCTCTCACAGCCTACCGGGAACGTCACATACAAAGGCCTCTGAAACGCAGTTCCTTGGCAGGCCTGATCTGGCTGAAGTAGGACTTCTGCTCTGGGTGTGCTCCATTGGCCTAGAGCTGAAAGGCCCAAAGGTCGCCCTTGTTGGCAAAGGGGCAGGGAGCCCCCAAAGCATCTTGCTTCCAGCTCTTTGGGAAGCTAAGAAACAAATGGCTCTGCCCAGTGCTCTAACAGAACACCGGGAACATCTCTTACCAAAGCCTTTGAAACGCAGTTTCTTGGCAGGCCTTATCTGGCTGAGGTAGAACTTCTGCTCTGGGTGTGCTCCATTGGCCTAGAGCTGCCTGGCCCAAAGGTCGGCCTTGTTTGCAAAGGGGATGAGAGGCCCCAAAGCATCTTGCTTCCAGCTCTTCGGGAAGCTAAGAAACATCTGGCGTTGCCCAGTGCTCTTACAGCCTACCGGGAACATCTCTTGCCAAGGCCTGTGAAACGCAGTTTGTTGGTGGCCTGAACTGGCCGAAGTAGAACTTCTGCTCTGGGTGTGCTCCATTGGCCTAGAGCTGCCTGGCCCAAAGGGCCGCCTTGTTTGCAAAGGGGATGAGAGGCCCCAAAGCATCTTGCTTCCAGCTCTTCGGGAAGCTAAGAAACATCTGGCGTTGCCCAGTGCTCTTACAGCCTACCGGGAACATCTCTTACCAAGGCCTGTGAAACGCAGTTTGTTGGTGGCCTGAATTGGCCGAAGTAGAACTTCTGCTCTGGGTGTGCTCCACTGGCCTAGAGCTACCTGCCCCAAAGGGCTGCCTTGATTCCAAAGTGAGAGAGTGGCACCAAAGCATCTTGCTTCCAGCTCTTCGGGAAGCTAAGAAACATCTGGCGTTGCCCAGTACTCTTACAGCCTACCGGGAACATCTCTTACCAAGGCCTGTGAAACGCCGTTTCCTGGCAGGCCTGATTTGGCTGAAGTAGAACTTCTGCTCTGGGTGTGCTCCATTGCCCTAGAGCTGCCAGGCCCAAGGTGCTGCCTTGTTTCCAAAGGGGCAGAGAGGCCCCAAAGCATCTTGCTTCCAGCTCTCTGGGAAGCTAAGAACCAACTCGCTCTGCCCCGTGCTCTTACAGCCTACCGGGAACATGTCTTTGAAAGGCCTGTGAAACGCAGTTTCTTGGCAGGCCTCATCTGGCTGAAGTAGAACTCCGGCTCTGGGTGTGCTCCATTGCCCTAGAGCTGCCAGGCCCAAAGTGCTGCCCTGTTTCCAAGGGGCAGAGAGGCCCAAAGCATCTTGCTTCCCGGTCTTTGCGAAGCTAAGAAACAACTGGCTCTGCCCAGTGCTCTTACACCTACCGGGAACATCTCTTACCAAGGCCTGTCAAACGCTGTTTCTTTGCAGGCCTGATCAGGCTGAAGTAGAACTCCTGCTCTGCGTGTGCTCCATTGGCCTAGAGCTTCCCGACCCAAAAGGCTGCCTTGTTCCCAAACGGGCAGAGGGGTCCCAAGCATCTTGCTTCCAGCTTTTCAGGAAGGTAAGAAACAACTGGCTCTGCCCAGTGCTCTTACAGCCTACCGGGAACATCTCTTACCAAGGCCTGTGAAACGCAGTTTCCTGGCAGGCCTGATCTGGCTGAAGTAGAACTTCTGCTCTGGGTGTGCTCCATTGCCCTAGAGCTGCCAGGCCCAAAGGGCTGCCTTGTTTCCAAAGACGGAGAGTGGACCCAAAGCATCTTGCTCCCAGCTCTTCGGGAAGCTAAGAAACAGCTGGCTCTGCCCAGTGCTCTTACAGCCTAAGAGAACATCTCTTTGAAAGGCCTGTGAAACGCAGTTTCTTGGCAGGCCTGACCTGGCTGAAGTAGAACTTCTGTTCTGGTTGTGCTACATAGGCCTAGAGCTACCAGGACCTAAGGGCTGCCTTGTTTCCAAAGGGTGAGAGAGGCCCCAAAGCATCTTGCCTCCAGCACTTTGGGAAGCTAAAAAACAACTGGTTCTGCCCAGTGCTCTCACAACCTACCGTGAACATCTCTTACCAAGGGCTGTGAAACGCAGTTTCTGGGCAGGACTGATCTGCCTGAAGTAGAACTTCTGCTGTGGGTGTGCTCCATTGGCCTAGAGCTGCCAGGCCCAAACGGCTGCCTTGTGTCCAAAGGGAGAGAGAGGCCCCAAGGCATCTTGCTTCCAGCTCTGTGGGAAGCTAAAGCAACTGGCTCTCCACAGTGCTCTCACAGCCTACCAGGAACATCTCTTACCAAGGCCTGTGAAACGCAGTTTCTTGGCAGGCCTGATCTGGCTGAAGTAGAACTCCTGCTCTGGGCGTGCTACTTTGGCCTAGAGCTGCCAGGCCCAAAGGGCCGCCTTGTTTCCAAAGGGGCTGAGAGTCCCCAAAGCATCTTGCTTCCAAATCTTTGGGAAGCTAAGAAACAACTGGCTCTGCACAGTGCTCTCACAGCCTACCGGCAACGTGACAGAGAAAGGCCTGTGAGACGCAGTTTCTTGGAAGGCCTGATCTGGCTGAGGTAGAACTTGTGCTCTGGGTGTGCTACTTTGGCCTAGAGCTGCCAGGCACAAAGGCTGCTTTGTTTCCAAAGGGGGAGAGAGGCCCCAAATCATGTTGCTTCCAGCTGTTTTTGAAGCTAAGAAACAACTCGCTCTGCCAGGTACTCTTACAGCCTTCCGGGAACACCTCTTACGAAGGCCTGTGAAAAGCAGTTTCTTGGCAGGCCTGATCTGGCTGAGGTAGAACTTCTGCTCTGGGTGTGCTCCATTGCCCTAGAGCTGAAAGGCCCAAAGGGCTGCCTTGTTTCCAAAGGGGGAGAGAGGCCCCAAAGCATCTTTCTTCCACCTCTTGGGAAGCTAAGAAACAACCGGCTGTGCCCAGTGCTCTTATAGCCTAAGAGAACATCTCTTATCAAGGCCTGTGAAACGCACTGTCTAGGCAGGCCTGATCTGGAAGAAGTAGAACTTCGGCTCTGGTTGTGCTCCATTGCCCTAGAGCTGCCAGACCCAACGTGCTGCCTTGTTTCCAAAGGGGCAGAGAGGCCCCAAAGCGTCTTGCTTCCAGCTGTTTGGGAAACAAGGAAACAACTGGCTCTGCACCGTGCTCTCACAGCCTACCGGGAACGTCACATACAAAGGCCTCTGAAACGCAGTTCCTTGGCAGGCCTGATCTGGCTGAAGTAGGACTTCTGCTCTGGGTGTGCTCCATTGGCCTAGACCTGAAAGGCCCAAAGGTCGCCCTTGTTGGCAAAGGGGCAGGGAGCCCCCAAAGCATCTTGCTTCCAGCTCTTTGGGAAGCTAAGAAACAAATGGCTCTGCCCAGTGCTCTAACAGAGTACCGGGAACATCTCTTACCAAAGCCTTTGAAACGCAGTTTCTTGGCAGGCCTTATCTGGCTGAGGTAGAACTTCTGCTCTGGGTGTGCTCCATTGGCCTAGAGCTGCCTGGCCCAAAGGTCGGCCTTGTTTGCAAAGGGGATGAGAGGCCCCAAAGCATCTTGCTTCCAGCTCTTCGGGAAGCTAAGAAACATCTGGCGTTGCCCAGTGCTCTTACAGCCTACCGGGAACATCTCTTGCCAAGGCCTGTGAAACGCAGTTTGTTGGTGGCCTGAACTGGCCGAAGTAGAACTTCTGCTCTGGGTGTGCTCCATTGGCCTAGATCTGCCTGGCCCATAGGGCCGCCTTGTTTGCAAAGGGGCAGAGAGGCCCCAAAGCATCTTGCTTCCAGCTCTTCGGGAAGCTAAGAAACATCTGGCGTTGCCCAGTGCTCTTACAGCCTACCGGGAACATCTCTTACCAAGCCTGTGAAACGCAGTTTGTTGGTGGCCTGAACTGGCCAAAGTAGAACTTCTCCTCTGGGTGTGCTCCACTGGCCTAGATCTACCTGCCCCAAAGGGCTGCCTTGAGTCCAAAGTGAGAGAGTGGCACCAAAGCTTCTCGCTTCCAGCTCTTCGGGAAGCTAAGAAACATCTGGCGTTGCCCAGTGCTCTTACAGCCTACCGGGAACATCTCTTACCAAGCCTGTGAAACGCAGTTTGTTGGTGGCCTGAACTGGCCCAAGTAGAACTTCTGCTCTGGGTGTGCTCCACTGGCCTAGATCTACACGCCCCAAAGGGCTGCCTTGAGTCCAAAGTGAGAGAGTGGCACCAAAGCTTCTCGCTTCCAGCTCTTCGGGAAGCTAAGAAACATCTGGCGTTGCCCAGTGCTCTTACAGCCTACCGGGAACATCTCTTACCAAGGCCTGTGAAATGCCGTTTCCTGGCAGGCCTGATTTGGCTGAAGTAGAACTTCTGCTCTGGGTGTGCTCCATTGCCCTAGAGCTGCCAGGCCCAAGGTGCTGCCTTGTTTCCAAAGGGGCAGAGAGGCCCCAAAGCATCTTGCTTCCAGCTCTCTGGGAAGCTAAGAACCAACTCGCTCTGCCCCGTGCTCTTACAGCCTACCGGGAACATGTCTTTGAAAGGCCTGTGAAACGCAGTTTCTTGGCAGGCCTCATCTGGCTGAAGTAGAACTCCGGCTCTGGGTGTGCTCCATTGCCCTAGAGCTGCCAGGCCCAAAGTGCTGCCCTGTTTCCAAGGGGCAGAGAGGCCCAAAGCATCTTGCTTCCCGGTCTTTGCGAAGCTAAGACACAACTGGCTCTGCCCAGTGCTCTTACACCTACCGGGAACATCTCTTACCAAGGCCTGTCAAACGCTGTTTCTTTGCAGGCCTGATCAGGCTGAAGTAGAACTCCTGCTCTGCGTGTGCTCCATTGGCCTAGAGCTTCCCGACCCAAAAGGCTGCCTTGTTCCCAAACGGGCAGAGGGGTCCCAAGCATCTTGCTTCCAGCTTTTCAGGAAGGTAAGAAACAACTGGCTCTGCCCAGTGCTCTTACAGCCTACCGGGAACATCTCTTACCAAGGCCTGTGAAACGCAGTTTCCTGGCAGGCCTGATCTGGCTGAAGTAGAACTTCTGCTCTGGGTGTGCTCCATTGCCCTAGAGCTGCCAGGCCCAAAGGGCTGCCTTGTTTCCAAAGACGGAGAGTGGACCCAAAGCATCTTGCTCCCAGCTCTTCGGGAAGCTAAGAAACAGCTGGCTCTGCCCAGTGCTCTTACAGCCTAAGAGAACATCTCTTTGAAAGGCCTGTGAAACGCAGTTTCTTGGCAGGCCTGACCTGGCTGAAGTAGAACTTCTGTTCTGGTTGTGCTACATAGGCCTAGAGCTACCAGGACCTAAGGGCTGCCTTGTTTCCAAAGGGTGAGAGAGGCCCCAAAGCATCTTGCCTCCAGCACTTTGGGAAGCTAAAAAACAACTGGTTCTGCCCAGTGCTCTCACAGCCTACCGTGAACATCTCTTACCAAGGGCTGTGAAACGCAGTTTCTGGGCAGGACTGATCTGCCTGAAGTAGAACTTCTGCTGTGGGTGTGCTCCATTGGCCTAGAGCTGCCAGGCCCAAACGGCTGCCTTGTGTCCAAAGGGAGAGAGAGGCCCCAAGGCATCTTGCTTCCAGCTCTGTGGGAAGCTAAAGCAACTGGCTCTCCACAGTGCTCTCACAGCCTACCAGGAACATCTCTTACCAAGGCCTGTGAAACGCAGTTTCTTGGCAGGCCTGATCTGGCTGAAGTAGAACTCCTGCTCTGGGCGTGCTACTTTGGCCTAGAGCTGCCAGGCCCAAAGGGCCGCCTTGTTTCCAAAGGGGCTGAGAGTCCCCAAAGCATCTTGCTTCCAAATCTTTGGGAAGCTAAGAAACAACTGGCTCTGCACAGTGCTCTCACAGCCTACCGGCAACGTGACAGAGAAAGGCCTGTGAGACGCAGTTTCTTGGAAGGCCTGATCTGGCTGAGGTAGAACTTGTGCTCTGGGTGTGCTACTTTGGCCTAGAGCTGCCAGGCACAAAGGCTGCTTTGTTTCCAAAGGGGGAGAGAGGCCCCAAATCATGTTGCTTCCAGCTGTTTTTGAAGCTAAGAAACAACTCGCTCTGCCAGGTACTCTTACAGCCTTCCGGGAACACCTCTTACGAAGGCCTGTGAAAAGCAGTTTCTTGGCAGGCCTGATCTGGCTGAGGTAGAACTTCTGCTCTGGGTGTGCTCCATTGCCCTAGAGCTGAAAGGCCCAAAGGGCTGCCTTGTTTCCAAAGGGGGAGAGAGGCCCCAAAGCATCTTTCTTCCACCTCTTGGGAAGCTAAGAAACAACCGGCTGTGCCCAGTGCTCTTATAGCCTAAGAGAACATCTCTTATCAAGGCCTGTGAAACGCACTGTCTAGGCAGGCCTGATCTGGAAGAAGTAGAACTTCGGCTCTGGTTGTGCTCCATTGCCCTAGAGCTGCCAGACCCAACGTGCTGCCTTGTTTCCAAAGGGGCAGAGAGGCCCCAAAGCGTCTTGCTTCCAGCTGTTTGGGAAACAAGGAAACAACTGGCTCTGCACCGTGCTCTCACAGCCTACCGGGAACGTCACATACAAAGGCCTCTGAAACGCAGTTCCTTGGCAGGCCTGATCTGGCTGAAGTAGGACTTCTGCTCTGGGTGTGCTCCATTGGCCTAGACCTGAAAGGCCCAAAGGTCGCCCTTGTTGGCAAAGGGGCAGGGAGCCCCCAAAGCATCTTGCTTCCAGCTCTTTGGGAAGCTAAGAAACAAATGGCTCTGCCCAGTGCTCTAACAGAGTACCGGGAACATCTCTTACCAAAGCCTTTGAAACGCAGTTTCTTGGCAGGCCTTATCTGGCTGAGGTAGAACTTCTGCTCTGGGTGTGCTCCATTGGCCTAGAGCTGCCTGGCCCAAAGGTCGGCCTTGTTTGCAAAGGGGATGAGAGGCCCCAAAGCATCTTGCTTCCAGCTCTTCGGGAAGCTAAGAAACATCTGGCGTTGCCCAGTGCTCTTACAGCCTACCGGGAACATCTCTTGCCAAGGCCTGTGAAACGCAGTTTGTTGGTGGCCTGAACTGGCCGAAGTAGAACTTCTGCTCTGGGTGTGCTCCATTGGCCTAGATCTGCCTGGCCCATAGGGCCGCCTTGTTTGCAAAGGGGCAGAGAGGCCCCAAAGCATCTTGCTTCCAGCTCTTCGGGAAGCTAAGAAACATCTGGCGTTGCCCAGTGCTCTTACAGCCTACCGGGAACATCTCTTACCAAGCCTGTGAAACGCAGTTTGTTGGTGGCCTGAACTGGCCAAAGTAGAACTTCTCCTCTGGGTGTGCTCCACTGGCCTAGATCTACCTGCCCCAAAGGGCTGCCTTGAGTCCAAAGTGAGAGAGTGGCACCAAAGCTTCTCGCTTCCAGCTCTTCGGGAAGCTAAGAAACATCTGGCGTTGCCCAGTGCTCTTACAGCCTACCGGGAACATCTCTTACCAAGCCTGTGAAACGCAGTTTGTTGGTGGCCTGAACTGGCCCAAGTAGAACTTCTGCTCTGGGTGTGCTCCACTGGCCTAGATCTACACGCCCCAAAGGGCTGCCTTGAGTCCAAAGTGAGAGAGTGGCACCAAAGCTTCTCGCTTCCAGCTCTTCGGGAAGCTAAGAAACATCTGGCGTTGCCCAGTGCTCTTACAGCCTACCGGGAACATCTCTTACCAAGGCCTGTGAAACGCCGTTTCCTGGCAGGCCTGATTTGGCTGAAGTAGAACTTCTGCTCTGGGTGTGCTCCATTGCCCTAGAGCTGCCAGGCCCAAGGTGCTGCCTTGTTTCCAAAGGGGCAGAGAGGCCCCAAAGCATCTTGCTTCCAGCTCTCTGGGAAGCTAAGAACCAACTCGCTCTGCCCCGTGCTCTTACAGCCTACCGGGAACATGTCTTTGAAAGGCCTGTGAAACGCAGTTTCTTGGCAGGCCTCATCTGGCTGAAGTAGAACTCCGGCTCTGGGTGTGCTCCATTGCCCTAGAGCTGCCAGGCCCAAAGTGCTGCCCTGTTTCCAAGGGGCAGAGAGGCCCAAAGCATCTTGCTTCCCGGTCTTTGCGAAGCTAAGACACAACTGGCTCTGCCCAGTGCTCTTACACCTACCGGGAACATCTCTTACCAAGGCCTGTCAAACGCTGTTTCTTTGCAGGCCTGATCAGGCTGAAGTAGAACTCCTGCTCTGCGTGTGCTCCATTGGCCTAGAGCTTCCCGACCCAAAAGGCTGCCTTGTTCCCAAACGGGCAGAGGGGTCCCAAGCATCTTGCTTCCAGCTTTTCAGGAAGGTAAGAAACAACTGGCTCTGCCCAGTGCTCTTACAGCCTACCGGGAACATCTCTTACCAAGGCCTGTGAAACGCAGTTTCCTGGCAGGCCTGATCTGGCTGAAGTAGAACTTCTGCTCTGGGTGTGCTCCATTGCCCTAGAGCTGCCAGGCCCAAAGGGCTGCCTTGTTTCCAAAGACGGAGAGTGGACCCAAAGCATCTTGCTCCCAGCTCTTCGGGAAGCTAAGAAACAGCTGGCTCTGCCCAGTGCTCTTACAGCCTAAGAGAACATCTCTTTGAAAGGCCTGTGAAACGCAGTTTCTTGGCAGGCCTGACCTGGCTGAAGTAGAACTTCTGTTCTGGTTGTGCTACATAGGCCTAGAGCTACCAGGACCTAAGGGCTGCCTTGTTTCCAAAGGGTGAGAGAGGCCCCAAAGCATCTTGCCTCCAGCACTTTGGGAAGCTAAAAAACAACTGGTTCTGCCCAGTGCTCTCACAGCCTACCGTGAACATCTCTTACCAAGGGCTGTGAAACGCAGTTTCTGGGCAGGACTGATCTGCCTGAAGTAGAACTTCTGCTGTGGGTGTGCTCCATTGGCCTAGAGCTGCCAGGCCCAAACGGCTGCCTTGTGTCCAAAGGGAGAGAGAGGCCCCAAGGCATCTTGCTTCCAGCTCTGTGGGAAGCTAAAGCAACTGGCTCTCCACAGTGCTCTCACAGCCTACCAGGAACATCTCTTACCAAGGCCTGTGAAACGCAGTTTCTTGGCAGGCCTGATCTGGCTGAAGTAGAACTCCTGCTCTGGGCGTGCTACTTTGGCCTAGAGCTGCCAGGCCCAAAGGGCCGCCTTGTTTCCAAAGGGGCTGAGAGTCCCCAAAGCATCTTGCTTCCAAATCTTTGGGAAGCTAAGAAACAACTGGCTCTGCACAGTGCTCTCACAGCCTACCGGCAACGTGACAGAGAAAGGCCTGTGAGACGCAGTTTCTTGGAAGGCCTGATCTGGCTGAGGTAGAACTTGTGCTCTGGGTGTGCTACTTTGGCCTAGAGCTGCCAGGCACAAAGGCTGCTTTGTTTCCAAAGGGGGAGAGAGGCCCCAAATCATGTTGCTTCCAGCTGTTTTTGAAGCTAAGAAACAACTCGCTCTGCCAGGTACTCTTACAGCCTTCCGGGAACACCTCTTACGAAGGCCTGTGAAAAGCAGTTTCTTGGCAGGCCTGATCTGGCTGAGGTAGAACTTCTGCTCTGGGTGTGCTCCATTGCCCTAGAGCTGAAAGGCCCAAAGGGCTGCCTTGTTTCCAAAGGGGGAGAGAGGCCCCAAAGCATCTTTCTTCCACCTCTTGGGAAGCTAAGAAACAACCGGCTGTGCCCAGTGCTCTTATAGCCTAAGAGAACATCTCTTATCAAGGCCTGTGAAACGCACTGTCTAGGCAGGCCTGATCTGGAAGAAGTAGAACTTCGGCTCTGGTTGTGCTCCATTGCCCTAGAGCTGCCAGACCCAACGTGCTGCCTTGTTTCCAAAGGGGCAGAGAGGCCCCAAAGCGTCTTGCTTCCAGCTGTTTGGGAAACAAGGAAACAACTGGCTCTGCACCGTGCTCTCACAGCCTACCGGGAACGTCACATACAAAGGCCTCTGAAACGCAGTTCCTTGGCAGGCCTGATCTGGCTGAAGTAGGACTTCTGCTCTGGGTGTGCTCCATTGGCCTAGAGCTGAAAGGCCCAAAGGTCGCCCTTGTTGGCAAAGGGGCAGGGAGCCCCCAAAGCATCTTGCTTCCAGCTCTTTGGGAAGCTAAGAAACAAATGGCTCTGCCCAGTGCTCTAACAGAGTACCGGGAACATCTCTTACCAAAGCCTTTGAAACGCAGTTTCTTGGCAGGCCTGATCTGGCTGAGGTAGAACTTCTGCTCTGGGTGTGCTCCATTGCCCTAGAGCTGAAAGGCCCAAAGGGCTGCCTTGTTTCCAAAGGGGGAGAGAGGCCCCAAAGCATCTTTCTTCCACCTCTTGGGAAGCTAAGAAACAACCGGCTGTGCCCAGTGCTCTTATAGCCTAAGAGAACATCTCTTATCAAGGCCTGTGAAACGCACTGTCTAGGCAGGCCTGATCTGGAAGAAGTAGAACTTCGGCTCTGGTTGTGCTCCATTGCCCTAGAGCTGCCAGACCCAACGTGCTGCCTTGTTTCCAAAGGGGCAGAGAGGCCCCAAAGCGTCTTGCTTCCAGCTGTTTGGGAAACAAGGAAACAACTGGCTCTGCACCGTGCTCTCACAGCCTACCGGGAACGTCACATACAAAGGCCTCTGAAACGCAGTTCCTTGGCAGGCCTGATCTGGCTGAAGTAGGACTTCTGCTCTGGGTGTGCTCCATTGGCCTAGACCTGAAAGGCCCAAAGGTCGCCCTTGTTGGCAAAGGGGCAGGGAGCCCCCAAAGCATCTTGCTTCCAGCTCTTTGGGAAGCTAAGAAACAAATGGCTCTGCCCAGTGCTCTAACAGAGTACCGGGAACATCTCTTACCAAAGCCTTTGAAACGCAGTTTCTTGGCAGGCCTTATCTGGCTGAGGTAGAACTTCTGCTCTGGGTGTGCTCCATTGGCCTAGAGCTGCCTGGCCCAAAGGTCGGCCTTGTTTGCAAAGGGGATGAGAGGCCCCAAAGCATCTTGCTTCCAGCTCTTCGGGAAGCTAAGAAACATCTGGCGTTGCCCAGTGCTCTTACAGCCTACCGGGAACATCTCTTGCCAAGGCCTGTGAAACGCAGTTTGTTGGTGGCCTGAACTGGCCGAAGTAGAACTTCTGCTCTGGGTGTGCTCCATTGGCCTAGAGCTGCCTGGCCCATAGGGCCGCCTTGTTTGCAAAGGGGATGAGAGGCCCCAAAGCATCTTGCTTCCAGCTCTTCGGGAAGCTAAGAAACATCTGGCGTTGCCCAGTGCTCTTACAGCCTACCGGGAACATCTCTTACCAAGCCTGTGAAACGCAGTTTGTTGGTGGCCTGAACTGGCCAAAGTAGAACTTCTCCTCTGGGTGTGCTCCACTGGCCTAGATCTACCTGCCCCAAAGGGCTGCCTTGAGTCCAAAGTGAGAGAGTGGCACCAAAGCTTCTCGCTTCCAGCTCTTCGGGAAGCTAAGAAACATCTGGCGTTGCCCAGTGCTCTTACAGCCTACCGGGAACATCTCTTACCAAGCCTGTGAAACACAGTTTGTTGGTGGCCTGAACTGGCCCAAGTAGAACTTCTGCTCTGGGTGTGCTCCACTGGCCTAGATCTACACGCCCCAAAGGGCTGCCTTGAGTCCAAAGTGAGAGAGTGGCACCAAAGCTTCTCGCTTCCAGCTCTTCGGGAAGCTAAGAAACATCTGGCGTTGCCCAGTGCTCTTACAGCCTACCGGGAACATCTCTTACCAAGGCCTGTGAAACGCCGTTTCCTGGCAGGCCTGATTTGGCTGAAGTAGAACTTCTGCTCTGGGTGTGCTCCATTGCCCTAGAGCTGCCAGGCCCAAGGTGCTGCCTTGTTTCCAAAGGGGCAGAGAGGCCCCAAAGCATCTTGCTTCCAGCTCTCTGGGAAGCTAAGAACCAACTCGCTCTGCCCCGTGCTCTTACAGCCTACCGGGAACATGTCTTTGAAAGGCCTGTGAAACGCAGTTTCTTGGCAGGCCTCATCTGGCTGAAGTAGAACTCCGGCTCTGGGTGTGCTCCATTGCCCTAGAGCTGCCAGGCCCAAAGTGCTGCCCTGTTTCCAAGGGGCAGAGAGGCCCAAAGCATCTTGCTTCCCGGTCTTTGCGAAGCTAAGACACAACTGGCTCTGCCCAGTGCTCTTACACCTACCGGGAACATCTCTTACCAAGGCCTGTCAAACGCTGTTTCTTTGCAGGCCTGATCAGGCTGAAGTAGAACTCCTGCTCTGCGTGTGCTCCATTGGCCTAGAGCTTCCCGACCCAAAAGGCTGCCTTGTTCCCAAACGGGCAGAGGGGTCCCAAGCATCTTGCTTCCAGCTTTTCAGGAAGGTAAGAAACAACTGGCTCTGCCCAGTGCTCTTACAGCCTACCGGGAACATCTCTTACCAAGGCCTGTGAAACGCAGTTTCCTGGCAGGCCTGATCTGGCTGAAGTAGAACTTCTGCTCTGGGTGTGCTCCATTGCCCTAGAGCTGCCAGGCCCAAAGGGCTGCCTTGTTTCCAAAGACGGAGAGTGGACCCAAAGCATCTTGCTCCCAGCTCTTCGGGAAGCTAAGAAACAGCTGGCTCTGCCCAGTGCTCTTACAGCCTAAGAGAACATCTCTTTGAAAGGCCTGTGAAACGCAGTTTCTTGGCAGGCCTGACCTGGCTGAAGTAGAACTTCTGTTCTGGTTGTGCTACATAGGCCTAGAGCTACCAGGACCTAAGGGCTGCCTTGTTTCCAAAGGGTGAGAGAGGCCCCAAAGCATCTTGCCTCCAGCACTTTGGGAAGCTAAAAAACAACTGGTTCTGCCCAGTGCTCTCACAGCCTACCGTGAACATCTCTTACCAAGGGCTGTGAAACGCAGTTTCTGGGCAGGACTGATCTGCCTGAAGTAGAACTTCTGCTGTGGGTGTGCTCCATTGGCCTAGAGCTGCCAGGCCCAAACGGCTGCCTTGTGTCCAAAGGGAGAGAGAGGCCCCAAGGCATCTTGCTTCCAGCTCTGTGGGAAGCTAAAGCAACTGGCTCTCCACAGTGCTCTCACAGCCTACCAGGAACATCTCTTACCAAGGCCTGTGAAACGCAGTTTCTTGGCAGGCCTGATCTGGCTGAAGTAGAACTCCTGCTCTGGGCGTGCTACTTTGGCCTAGAGCTGCCAGGCCCAAAGGGCCGCCTTGTTTCCAAAGGGGCTGAGAGTCCCCAAAGCATCTTGCTTCCAAATCTTTGGGAAGCTAAGAAACAACTGGCTCTGCACAGTGCTCTCACAGCCTACCGGCAACGTGACAGAGAAAGGCCTGTGAGACGCAGTTTCTTGGAAGGCCTGATCTGGCTGAGGTAGAACTTGTGCTCTGGGTGTGCTACTTTGGCCTAGAGCTGCCAGGCACAAAGGCTGCTTTGTTTCCAAAGGGGGAGAGAGGCCCCAAATCATGTTGCTTCCAGCTGTTTTTGAAGCTAAGAAACAACTCGCTCTGCCAGGTACTCTTACAGCCTTCCGGGAACACCTCTTACGAAGGCCTGTGAAAAGCAGTTTCTTGGCAGGCCTGATCTGGCTGAGGTAGAACTTCTGCTCTGGGTGTGCTCCATTGCCCTAGAGCTGAAAGGCCCAAAGGGCTGCCTTGTTTCCAAAGGGGGAGAGAGGCCCCAAAGCATCTTTCTTCCACCTCTTGGGAAGCTAAGAAACAACCGGCTGTGCCCAGTGCTCTTATAGCCTAAGAGAACATCTCTTATCAAGGCCTGTGAAACGCACTGTCTAGGCAGGCCTGATCTGGAAGAAGTAGAACTTCGGCTCTGGTTGTGCTCCATTGCCCTAGAGCTGCCAGACCCAACGTGCTGCCTTGTTTCCAAAGGGGCAGAGAGGCCCCAAAGCGTCTTGCTTCCAGCTGTTTGGGAAACAAGGAAACAACTGGCTCTGCACCGTGCTCTCACAGCCTACCGGGAACGTCACATACAAAGGCCTCTGAAACGCAGTTCCTTGGCAGGCCTGATCTGGCTGAAGTAGGACTTCTGCTCTGGGTGTGCTCCATTGGCCTAGACCTGAAAGGCCCAAAGGTCGCCCTTGTTGGCAAAGGGGCAGGGAGCCCCCAAAGCATCTTGCTTCCAGCTCTTTGGGAAGCTAAGAAACAAATGGCTCTGCCCAGTGCTCTAACAGAGTACCGGGAACATCTCTTACCAAAGCCTTTGAAACGCAGTTTCTTGGCAGGCCTTATCTGGCTGAGGTAGAACTTCTGCTCTGGGTGTGCTCCATTGGCCTAGAGCTGCCTGGCCCAAAGGTCGGCCTTGTTTGCAAAGGGGATGAGAGGCCCCAAAGCATCTTGCTTCCAGCTCTTCGGGAAGCTAAGAAACATCTGGCGTTGCCCAGTGCTCTTACAGCCTACCGGGAACATCTCTTGCCAAGGCCTGTGAAACGCAGTTTGTTGGTGGCCTGAACTGGCCGAAGTAGAACTTCTGCTCTGGGTGTGCTCCATTGGCCTAGAGCTGCCTGGCCCATAGGGCCGCCTTGTTTGCAAAGGGGCAGAGAGGCCCCAAAGCATCTTGCTTCCAGCTCTTCGGGAAGCTAAGAAACATCTGGCGTTGCCCAGTGCTCTTACAGCCTACCGGGAACATCTCTTACCAAGCCTGTGAAACGCAGTTTGTTGGTGGCCTGAACTGGCCAAAGTAGAACTTCTCCTCTGGGTGTGCTCCACTGGCCTAGATCTACCTGCCCCAAAGGGCTGCCTTGAGTCCAAAGTGAGAGAGTGGCACCAAAGCTTCTCGCTTCCAGCTCTTCGGGAAGCTAAGAAACATCTGGCGTTGCCCAGTGCTCTTACAGCCTACCGGGAACATCTCTTACCAAGCCTGTGAAACGCAGTTTGTTGGTGGCCTGAACTGGCCCAAGTAGAACTTCTGCTCTGGGTGTGCTCCACTGGCCTAGATCTACACGCCCCAAAGGGCTGCCTTGAGTCCAAAGTGAGAGAGTGGCACCAAAGCTTCTCGCTTCCAGCTCTTCGGGAAGCTAAGAAACATCTGGCGTTGCCCAGTGCTCTTACAGCCTACCGGGAACATCTCTTACCAAGGCCTGTGAAACGCCGTTTCCTGGCAGGCCTGATTTGGCTGAAGTAGAACTTCTGCTCTGGGTGTGCTCCATTGCCCTAGAGCTGCCAGGCCCAAGGTGCTGCCTTGTTTCCAAAGGGGCAGAGAGGCCCCAAAGCATCTTGCTTCCAGCTCTCTGGGAAGCTAAGAACCAACTCGCTCTGCCCCGTGCTCTTACAGCCTACCGGGAACATGTCTTTGAAAGGCCTGTGAAACGCAGTTTCTTGGCAGGCCTCATCTGGCTGAAGTAGAACTCCGGCTCTGGGTGTGCTCCATTGCCCTAGAGCTGCCAGGCCCAAAGTGCTGCCCTGTTTCCAAGGGGCAGAGAGGCCCAAAGCATCTTGCTTCCCGGTCTTTGCGAAGCTAAGACACAACTGGCTCTGCCCAGTGCTCTTACACCTACCGGGAACATCTCTTACCAAGGCCTGTCAAACGCTGTTTCTTTGCAGGCCTGATCAGGCTGAAGTAGAACTCCTGCTCTGCGTGTGCTCCATTGGCCTAGAGCTTCCCGACCCAAAAGGCTGCCTTGTTCCCAAACGGGCAGAGGGGTCCCAAGCATCTTGCTTCCAGCTTTTCAGGAAGGTAAGAAACAACTGGCTCTGCCCAGTGCTCTTACAGCCTACCGGGAACATCTCTTACCAAGGCCTGTGAAATGCTGTTTCCTGGCAGGCCTGATCTGGCTGAAGTAGAACTTCTGCTCTGGGTGTGCTCCATTGCCCTAGAGCTGCCAGGCCCAAAGGGCTGCCTTGTTTCCAAAGACGGAGAGTGGACCCAAAGCATCTTGCTCCCAGCTCTTCGGGAAGCTAAGAAACAGCTGGCTCTGCCCAGTGCTCTTACAGCCTAAGAGAACATCTCTTTGAAAGGCCTGTGAAACGCAGTTTCTTGGCAGGCCTGACCTGGCTGAAGTAGAACTTCTGTTCTGGTTGTGCTACATAGGCCTAGAGCTACCAGGACCTAAGGGCTGCCTTGTTTCCAAAGGGTGAGAGAGGCCCCAAAGCATCTTGCCTCCAGCACTTTGGGAAGCTAAAAAACAACTGGTTCTGCCCAGTGCTCTCACAGCCTACCGTGAACATCTCTTACCAAGGGCTGTGAAACGCAGTTTCTGGGCAGGACTGATCTGCCTGAAGTAGAACTTCTGCTGTGGGTGTGCTCCATTGGCCTAGAGCTGCCAGGCCCAAACGGCTGCCTTGTGTCCAAAGGGAGAGAGAGGCCCCAAAGCATCTTGCTTCCAGCTCTGTGGGAAGCTAAAGCAACTGGCTCTCCACAGTGCTCTCACAGCCTACCGGGAACATCTCTTACCAAGGCCTGTGAAACGCAGTTTCCTGGCAGGCCTGATCTGGCTGAAGTAGAACTCCTGCTCTGGGCGTGCTACTTTGGCCTAGAGCTGCCAGGCCCAAAGGGCCGCCTTGTTTCCAAAGGGGCTGAGAGTCCCCAAAGCATCTTGCTTCCAAATCTTTGGGAAGCTAAGAAACAACTGGCTCTGCACAGTGCTCTCACAGCCTACCGGCAACGTGACAGAGAAAGGCCTGTGAGACGCAGTTTCTTGGAAGGCCTGATCTGGCTGAGGTAGAACTTGTGCTCTGGGTGTGCTACTTTGGCCTAGAGCTGCCAGGCACAAAGGCTGCTTTGTTTCCAAAGGGGGAGAGAGGCCCCAAATCATGTTGCTTCCAGCTGTTTTTGAAGCTAAGAAACAACTCGCTCTGCCAGGTACTCTTACAGCCTTCCGGGAACACCTCTTACGAAGGCCTGTGAAAAGCAGTTTCTTGGCAGGCCTGATCTGGCTGAGGTAGAACTTCTGCTCTGGGTGTGCTCCATTGCCCTAGAGCTGAAAGGCCCAAAGGGCTGCCTTGTTTCCAAAGGGGGAGAGAGGCCCCAAAGCATCTTTCTTCCACCTCTTGGGAAGCTAAGAAACAACCGGCTGTGCCCAGTGCTCTTATAGCCTAAGAGAACATCTCTTATCAAGGCCTGTGAAACGCACTGTCTAGGCAGGCCTGATCTGGAAGAAGTAGAACTTCGGCTCTGGTTGTGCTCCATTGCCCTAGAGCTGCCAGACCCAACGTGCTGCCTTGTTTCCAAAGGGGCAGAGAGGCCCCAAAGCGTCTTGCTTCCAGCTGTTTGGGAAACAAGGAAACAACTGGCTCTGCACCGTGCTCTCACAGCCTACCGGGAACGTCACATACAAAGGCCTCTGAAACGCAGTTCCTTGGCAGGCCTGATCTGGCTGAAGTAGGACTTCTGCTCTGGGTGTGCTCCATTGGCCTAGACCTGAAAGGCCCAAAGGTCGCCCTTGTTGGCAAAGGGGCAGGGAGCCCCCAAAGCATCTTGCTTCCAGCTCTTTGGGAAGCTAAGAAACAAATGGCTCTGCCCAGTGCTCTAACAGAGTACCGGGAACATCTCTTACCAAAGCCTTTGAAACGCAGTTTCTTGGCAGGCCTTATCTGGCTGAGGTAGAACTTCTGCTCTGGGTGTGCTCCATTGGCCTAGAGCTGCCTGGCCCAAAGGTCGGCCTTGTTTGCAAAGGGGATGAGAGGCCCCAAAGCATCTTGCTTCCAGCTCTTCGGGAAGCTAAGAAACATCTGGCGTTGCCCAGTGCTCTTACAGCCTACCGGGAACATCTCTTGCCAAGGCCTGTGAAACGCAGTTTGTTGGTGGCCTGAACTGGCCGAAGTAGAACTTCTGCTCTGGGTGTGCTCCATTGGCCTAGAGCTGCCTGGCCCATAGGGCCGCCTTGTTTGCAAAGGGGATGAGAGGCCCCAAAGCATCTTGCTTCCAGCTCTTCGGGAAGCTAAGAAACATCTGGCGTTGCCCAGTGCTCTTACAGCCTACCGGGAACATCTCTTACCAAGCCTGTGAAACGCAGTTTGTTGGTGGCCTGAACTGGCCAAAGTAGAACTTCTCCTCTGGGTGTGCTCCACTGGCCTAGATCTACCTGCCCCAAAGGGCTGCCTTGAGTCCAAAGTGAGAGAGTGGCACCAAAGCTTCTCGCTTCCAGCTCTTCGGGAAGCTAAGAAACATCTGGCGTTGCCCAGTGCTCTTACAGCCTACCGGGAACATCTCTTACCAAGCCTGTGAAACGCAGTTTGTTGGTGGCCTGAACTGGCCCAAGTAGAACTTCTGCTCTGGGTGTGCTCCACTGGCCTAGATCTACACGCCCCAAAGGGCTGCCTTGAGTCCAAAGTGAGAGAGTGGCACCAAAGCTTCTCGCTTCCAGCTCTTCGGGAAGCTAAGAAACATCTGGCGTTGCCCAGTGCTCTTACAGCCTACCGGGAACATCTCTTACCAAGGCCTGTGAAACGCCGTTTCCTGGCAGGCCTGATTTGGCTGAAGTAGAACTTCTGCTCTGGGTGTGCTCCATTGCCCTAGAGCTGCCAGGCCCAAGGTGCTGCCTTGTTTCCAAAGGGGCAGAGAGGCCCCAAAGCATCTTGCTTCCAGCTCTCTGGGAAGCTAAGAACCAACTCGCTCTGCCCCGTGCTCTTACAGCCTACCGGGAACATGTCTTTGAAAGGCCTGTGAAATGCAGTTTCTTGGCAGGCCTCATCTGGCTGAAGTAGAACTCCGGCTCTGGGTGTGCTCCATTGCCCTAGAGCTGCCAGGCCCAAAGTGCTGCCCTGTTTCCAAGGGGCAGAGAGGCCCAAAGCATCTTGCTTCCCGGTCTTTGCGAAGCTAAGACACAACTGGCTCTGCCCAGTGCTCTTACACCTACCGCGAACATCTCTTACCAAGGCCTGTCAAACGCTGTTTCTTTGCAGGCCTGATCAGGCTGAAGTAGAACTCCTGCTCTGCGTGTGCTCCATTGGCCTAGAGCTTCCCGACCCAAAAGGCTGCCTTGTTCCCAAACGGGCAGAGGGGTCCCAAGCATCTTGCTTCCAGCTTTTCAGGAAGGTAAGAAACAACTGGCTCTGCCCAGTGCTCTTACAGCCTACCGGGAACATCTCTTACCAAGGCCTGTGAAACGCAGTTTCCTGGCAGGCCTGATCTGGCTGAAGTAGAACTTCTGCTCTGGGTGTGCTCCATTGCCCTAGAGCTGCCAGGCCCAAAGGGCTGCCTTGTTTCCAAAGACGGAGAGTGGACCCAAAGCATCTTGCTCCCAGCTCTTCGGGAAGCTAAGAAACAGCTGGCTCTGCCCAGTGCTCTTACAGCCTAAGAGAACATCTCTTTGAAAGGCCTGTGAAACGCAGTTTCTTGGCAGGCCTGACCTGGCTGAAGTAGAACTTCTGTTCTGGTTGTGCTACATAGGCCTAGAGCTACCAGGACCTAAGGGCTGCCTTGTTTCCAAAGGGGGAGAGAGGCCCCAAAGCATCTTGCCTCCAGCACTTTGGGAAGCTAAAAAACAACTGGTTCTGCCCAGTGCTCTCACAGCCTACCGTGAACATCTCTTACCAAGGGCTGTGAAACGCAGTTTCTGGGCAGGACTGATCTGCCTGAAGTAGAACTTCTGCTGTGGGTGTGCTCCATTGGCCTAGAGCTGCCAGGCCCAAACGGCTGCCTTGTGTCCAAAGGGAGAGAGAGGCCCCAAAGCATCTTGCTTCCAGCTCTGTGGGAAGCTAAAGCAACTGGCTCTCCACAGTGCTCTCACAGCCTACCGGGAACATCTCTTACCAAGGCCTGTGAAACGCAGTTTCCTGGCAGGCCTGATCTGGCTGAAGTAGAACTCCTGCTCTGGGCGTGCTACTTTGGCCTAGAGCTGCCAGGCCCAAAGGGCCGCCTTGTTTCCAAAGGGGCTGAGAGTCCCCAAAGCATCTTGCTTCCAAATCTTTGGGAAGCTAAGAAACAACTGGCTCTGCACAGTGCTCTCACAGCCTACCGGCAACGTGACAGAGAAAGGCCTGTGAGACGCAGTTTCTTGGAAGGCCTGATCTGGCTGAGGTAGAACTTCTGCTCTGGGTGTGCTCCATTGGTCTAGGGCTGCCAGGCCCAAAGGGCTGCCTTTATTTCCAAAGTGTGAGAGAGGCCCCAAAGCATCTTGCTTCCTGCTCTCTGGGAAGCTAAAACAACTGGCTCTGCACAGTGCTCTCAAAGCCAACCGGGAACGTCACATACAAAGGCCTGTGAAACGCAGCTTCTTGACAGGCCTTATCTGGCTGAGGTAGAACTTGTGCTCTGGGTGTGCTACTTTGGCCTAGAGCTGCCAGGCACAAAGGCTGCTTTGTTTCCAAAGGGGGAGAGAGGCCCCAAATCATGTTGCTTCCAGCTGTTTTTGAAGCTAAGAAACAACTCGCTCTGCCAGGTACTCTTACAGCCTTCCGGGAACACCTCTTACGAAGGCCTGTGAAAAGCAGTTTCTTGGCAGGCCTGATCTGGCTGAGGTAGAACTTCTGCTCTGGGTGTGCTCCATTGCCCTAGAGCTGAAAGGCCCAAAGGGCTGCCTTGTTTCCAAAGGGGGAGAGAGGCCCCAAAGCATCTTGCTTCCACCTCTTGGGAAGCTAAGAAACAACTCGCTGTGCCCAGTGCTCTTATAGCCTAAGAGAACATCTCTTATCAAGGCCTGTGAAACGCACTTTCTAGGCAGGCCTGATCTGGAAGAAGTAGAACTTCTGCTCTGGTTGTGCTCCATTGCCCTAGAGCTGCCAGACCCAACGTGCTGCCTTGTTTCCAAAGGGGCAGAGAGGCCCCAAAGCGTCTTGCTTCCAGCTGTTTGGGAAACAAGGAAACAACTGGCTCTGCACCGTGCTCTCACAGCCTACCGGGAACGTCACATACAAAGGCCTCTGAAACGCAGTTCCTTGGCAGGCCTGATCTGGCTGAAGTAGGACTTCTGCTCTGGGTGTCCTCCATTGGCCTAGACCTGAAAGGCCCAAAGGTCGCCCTTGTTGGCAAAGGGGCAGGGAGCCCCCAAAGCATCTTGCTTCCAGCTCTTTGGGAAGCTAAGAAACAAATGGCTCTGCCCAGTGCTCTAACAGAGTACCGGGAACATCTCTTACCAAAGCCTTTGAAACGCAGTTTCTTGGCAGGCCTGATCTAGCTGAGGTAGAACTTCTGCTCTGGGTGTGCTCCATTGGCCTAGAGCTGCCTGGCCCAAAGGTCGGCCTTGTTTGCAAAGGGGATGAGAGGCCCCAAAGCATCTTGCTTCCAGCTCTTCGGGAAGCTAAGAAACATCTGGCGTTGCCCAGTGCTCTTACAGCCTACCGGGAACATCTCTTGCCAAGGCCTGTGAAACGCAGTTTGTTGGTGGCCTGAACTGGCCGAAGTAGAACTTCTGCTCTGGGTGTGCTCCATTGGCCTAGAGCTGCCTGGCCCATAGGGCCGCCTTGTTTGCAAAGGGGATGAGAGGCCCCAAAGCATCTTGCTTCCAGCTCTTCGGGAAGCTAAGAAACATCTGGCGTTGCCCAGTGCTCTTACAGCCTACCGGGAACATCTCTTACCAAGCCTGTGAAACGCAGTTTGTTGGTGGCCTGAACTGGCCCAAGTAGAACTTCTGCTCTGGGTGTGCTCCACTGGCCTAGAGCTACCTGCCCCAAAGGGCTGCCTTGAGTCCAAAGTGAGAGAGTGGCACCAAAGCTTCTCGCTTCCAGCTCTTCGGGAAGCTAAGAAACATCTGGCGTTGCCCAGTGCTCTTACAGCCTACCGGGAACATCTCTTACCAAGGCCTGTGAAACGCCGTTTCCTGGCAGGCCTGATTTGGCTGAAGTAGAACTTCTGCTCTGGGTGTGCTCCATTGCCCTAGAGCTGCCAGGCCCAAGGTGCTGCCTTGTTTCCAAAGGGGCAGAGAGGCCCCAAAGCATCTTGCTTCCAGCTCTCTGGGAAGCTAAGAACCAACTCGCTCTGCCCCGTGCTCTTACAGCCTACCGGGAACATGTCTTTGAAAGGCCTGTGAAACGCAGTTTCTTGGCAGGCCTCATCTGGCTGAAGTAGAACTCCGGCTCTGGGTGTGCTCCATTGCCCTAGAGCTGCCAGGCCCAAAGGGCTGCCTTGTTTCCAAAGACGGAGAGTGGACCCAAAGCATCTTGCTCCCAGCTCTTCGGGAAGCTAAGAAACAGCTGGCTCTGCCCAGTGCTCTTACAGCCTAAGAGAACATCTCTTTGAAAGGCCTGTGAAACGCAGTTTCTTGGCAGGCCTGACCTGGCTGAAGTAGAACTTCTGTTCTGGTTGTGCTACATAGGCCTAGAGCTACCAGGACCTAAGGGCTGCCTTGTTTCCAAAGGGTGAGAGAGGCCCCAAAGCATCTTGCCTCCAGCACTTTGGGAAGCTAAAAAACAACTGGTTCTGCCCAGTGCTCTCACAGCCTACCGTGAACATCTCTTACCAAGGGCTGTGAAACGCAGTTTCTGGGCAGGACTGATCTGCCTGAAGTAGAACTTCTGCTGTGGGTGTGCTCCATTGGCCTAGAGCTGCCAGGCCCAAACGGCTGCCTTGTGTCCAAAGGGAGAGAGAGGCCCCAAAGCATCTTGCTTCCAGCTCTGTGGGAAGCTAAAGCAACTGGCTCTCCACAGTGCTCTCACAGCCTACCGGGAACATCTCTTACCAAGGCCTGTGAAACGCAGTTTCCTGGCAGGCCTGATCTGGCTGAAGTAGAACTCCTGCTCTGGGCGTGCTACTTTGGCCTAGAGCTGCCAGGCCCAAAGGGCCGCCTTGTTTCCAAAGGGGCTGAGAGTCCCCAAAGCATCTTGCTTCCAAATCTTTGGGAAGCTAAGAAACAACTGGCTCTGCACAGTGCTCTCACAGCCTACCGGCAACGTGACAGAGAAAGGCCTGTGAGACGCAGTTTCTTGGAAGGCCAGATCTGGCTGAGATAGAACTTCTGCTCTGGGTGTGCTCCATTGGCCTAGGGCTGCCAGGCCCAAAGGGCTGCCTTTATTTCCAAAGTGTGAGAGAGGCCCCAAAGCATCTTGCTTCCTGCTCTCTGGGAAGCTAAAACAACTGGCTCTGCACAGTGCTCTCACAGCCTACCGGCAACGTGACAGAGAAAGGCCTGTGAGACGCAGTTTCTTGGAAGGCCTGATCTGGCTGAGGTAGAACTTGTGCTCTGGGTGTGCTACTTTGGCCTAGAGCTGCCAGGCACAAAGGCTGCTTTGTTTCCAAAGGGGGAGAGAGGCCCCAAATCATGTTGCTTCCAGCTGTTTTTGAAGCTAAGAAACAACTCGCTCTGCCAGGTACTCTTACAGCCTTCCGGGAACACCTCTTACGAAGGCCTGTGAAAAGCAGTTTCTTGGCAGGCCTGATCTGGCTGAGGTAGAACTTCTGCTCTGGGTGTGCTCCATTGCCCTAGAGCTGAAAGGCCCAAAGGGCTGCCTTGTTTCCAAAGGGGGAGAGAGGCCCCAAAGCATCTTTCTTCCACCTCTTGGGAAGCTAAGAAACAACCGGCTGTGCCCAGTGCTCTTATAGCCTAAGAGAACATCTCTTATCAAGGCCTGTGAAACGCACTGTCTAGGCAGGCCTGATCTGGAAGAAGTAGAACTTCGGCTCTGGTTGTGCTCCATTGCCCTAGAGCTGCCAGACCCAACGTGCTGCCTTGTTTCCAAAGGGGCAGAGAGGCCCCAAAGCGTCTTGCTTCCAGCTGTTTGGGAAACAAGGAAACAACTGGCTCTGCACCGTGCTCTCACAGCCTACCGGGAACGTCACATACAAAGGCCTCTGAAACGCAGTTCCTTGGCAGGCCTGATCTGGCTGAAGTAGGACTTCTGCTCTGGGTGTGCTCCATTGGCCTAGACCTGAAAGGCCCAAAGGTCGCCCTTGTTGGCAAAGGGGCAGGGAGCCCCCAAAGCATCTTGCTTCCAGCTCTTTGGGAAGCTAAGAAACAAATGGCTCTGCCCAGTGCTCTAACAGAGTACCGGGAACATCTCTTACCAAAGCCTTTGAAACGCAGTTTCTTGGCAGGCCTTATCTGGCTGAGGTAGAACTTCTGCTCTGGGTGTGCTCCATTGGCCTAGAGCTGCCTGGCCCAAAGGTCGGCCTTGTTTGCAAAGGGGATGAGAGGCCCCAAAGCATCTTGCTTCCAGCTCTTCGGGAAGCTAAGAAACATCTGGCGTTGCCCAGTGCTCTTACAGCCTACCGGGAACATCTCTTGCCAAGGCCTGTGAAACGCAGTTTGTTGGTGGCCTGAACTGGCCGAAGTAGAACTTCTGCTCTGGGTGTGCTCCATTGGCCTAGAGCTGACTGGCCCATAGGGCCGCCTTGTTTGCAAAGGGGATGAGAGGCCCCAAAGCATCTTGCTTCCAGCTCTTCGGGAAGCTAAGAAACATCTGGCGTTGCCCAGTGCTCTTACAGCCTACCGGGAACATCTCTTACCAAGCCTGTGAAACGCAGTTTGTTGGTGGCCTGAACTGGCCAAAGTAGAACTTCTCCTCTGGGTGTGCTCCACTGGCCTAGATCTACCTGCCCCAAAGGGCTGCCTTGAGTCCAAAGTGAGAGAGTGGCACCAAAGCTTCTCTCTTCCAGCTCTTCGGGAAGCTAAGAAACATCTGGCGTTGCCCAGTGCTCTTACAGCCTACCGGGAACATCTCTTACCAAGCCTGTGAAACGCAGTTTGTTGGTGGCCTGAACTGGCCCAAGTAGAACTTCTGCTCTGGGTGTGCTCCACTGGCCTAGATCTACACGCCCCAAAGGGCTGCCTTGAGTCCAAAGTGAGAGAGTGGCACCAAAGCTTCTCGCTTCCAGCTCTTCGGGAAGCTAAGAAACATCTGGCGTTGCCCAGTGCTCTTACAGCCTACCGGGAACATCTCTTACCAAGGCCTGTGAAACGCCGTTTCCTGGCAGGCCTGATTTGGCTGAAGTAGAACTTCTGCTCTGGGTGTGCTCCATTGCCCTAGAGCTGCCAGGCCCAAGGTGCTGCCTTGTTTCCAAAGGGGCAGAGAGGCCCCAAAGCATCTTGCTTCCAGCTCTCTGGGAAGCTAAGAACCAACTCGCTCTGCCCCGTGCTCTTACAGCCTACCGGGAACATGTCTTTGAAAGGCCTGTGAAACGCAGTTTCTTGGCAGGCCTCATCTGGCTGAAGTAGAACTCCGGCTCTGGGTGTGCTCCATTGCCCTAGAGCTGCCAGGCCCAAAGTGCTGCCCTGTTTCCAAGGGGCAGAGAGGCCCAAAGCATCTTGCTTCCCGGTCTTTGCGAAGCTAAGACACAACTGGCTCTGCCCAGTGCTCTTACACCTACCGGGAACATCTCTTACCAAGGCCTGTCAAACGCTGTTTCTTTGCAGGCCTGATCAGGCTGAAGTAGAACTCCTGCTCTGCGTGTGCTCCATTGGCCTAGAGCTTCCCGACCCAAAAGGCTGCCTTGTTCCCAAACGGGCAGAGGGGTCCCAAGCATCTTGCTTCCAGCTTTTCAGGAAGGTAAGAAACAACTGGCTCTGCCCAGTGCTCTTACAGCCTACCGGGAACATCTCTTACCAAGGCCTGTGAAACGCAGTTTCCTGGCAGGCCTGATCTGGCTGAAGTAGAACTTCTGCTCTGGGTGTGCTCCATTGCCCTAGAGCTGCCAGGCCCAAAGGGCTGCCTTGTTTCCAAAGACGGAGAGTGGACCCAAAGCATCTTGCTCCCAGCTCTTCGGGAAGCTAAGAAACAGCTGGCTCTGCCCAGTGCTCTTACAGCCTAAGAGAACATCTCTTTGAAAGGCCTGTGAAACGCAGTTTCTTGGCAGGCCTGACCTGGCTGAAGTAGAACTTCTGTTCTGGTTGTGCTACATAGGCCTAGAGCTACCAGGACCTAAGGGCTGCCTTGTTTCCAAAGGGGGAGAGAGGCCCCAAAGCATCTTGCCTCCAGCACTTTGGGAAGCTAAAAAACAACTGGTTCTGCCCAGTGCTCTCACAGCCTACCGTGAACATCTCTTACCAAGGGCTGTGAAACGCAGTTTCTGGGCAGGACTGATCTGCCTGAAGTAGAACTTCTGCTGTGGGTGTGCTCCATTGGCCTAGAGCTGCCAGGCCCAAACGGCTGCCTTGTGTCCAAAGGGAGAGAGAGGCCCCAAAGCATCTTGCTTCCAGCTCTGTGGGAAGCTAAAGCAACTGGCTCTCCACAGTGCTCTCACAGCCTACCGGGAACATCTCTTACCAAGGCCTGTGAAACGCAGTTTCCTGGCAGGCCTGATCTGGCTGAAGTAGAACTCCTGCTCTGGGCGTGCTACTTTGGCCTAGAGCTGCCAGGCCCAAAGGGCCGCCTTGTTTCCAAAGGGGCTGAGAGTCCCCAAAGCATCTTGCTTCCAAATCTTTGGGAAGCTAAGAAACAACTGGCTCTGCACAGTGCTCTCACAGCCTACCGGCAACGTGACAGAGAAAGGCCTGTGAGACGCAGTTTCTTGGAAGGCCTGATCTGGCTGAGGTAGAACTTCTGCTCTGGGTGTGCTCCATTGGTCTAGGGCTGCCAGGCCCAAAGGGCTGCCTTTATTTCCAAAGTGTGAGAGAGGCCCCAAAGCATCTTGCTTCCTGCTCTCTGGGAAGCTAAAACAACTGGCTCTGCACAGTGCTCTCAAAGCCAACCGGGAACGTCACATACAAAGGCCTGTGAAACGCAGCTTCTTGACAGGCCTTATCTGGCTGAGGTAGAACTTGTGCTCTGGGTGTGCTACTTTGGCCTAGAGCTGCCAGGCACAAAGGCTGCTTTGTTTCCAAAGGGGGAGAGAGGCCCCAAATCATGTTGCTTCCAGCTGTTTTTGAAGCTAAGAAACAACTCGCTCTGCCAGGTACTCTTACAGCCTTCCGGGAACACCTCTTACGAAGGCCTGTGAAAAGCAGTTTCTTGGCAGGCCTGATCTGGCTGAGGTAGAACTTCTGCTCTGGGTGTGCTCCATTGCCCTAGAGCTGAAAGGCCCAAAGGGCTGCCTTGTTTCCAAAGGGGGAGAGAGGCCCCAAAGCATCTTGCTTCCACCTCTTGGGAAGCTAAGAAACAACTGGCTGTGCCCAGTGCTCTTATAGCCTAAGAGAACATCTCTTATCAAGGCCTGTGAAACGCACTGTCTAGGCAGGCCTGATCTGGAAGAAGTAGAACTTCGGCTCTGGTTGTGCTCCATTGCCCTAGAGCTGCCAGACCCAACGTGCTGCCTTGTTTCCAAAGGGGCAGAGAGGCCCCAAAGCGTCTTGCTTCCAGCTGTTTGGGAAACAAGGAAACAACTGGCTCTGCACCGTGCTCTCACAGCCTACCGGGAACGTCACATACAAAGGCCTCTGAAACGCAGTTCCTTGGCAGGCCTGATCTGGCTGAAGTAGGACTTCTGCTCTGGGTGTGCTCCATTGGCCTAGAGCTGAAAGGCCCAAAGGTCGCCCTTGTTGGCAAAGGGGCAGGGAGCCCCCAAAGCATCTTGCTTCCAGCTCTTTGGGAAGCTAAGAAACAAATGGCTCTGCCCAGTGCTCTAACAGAGTACCGGGAACATCTCTTACCAAAGCCTTTGAAACGCAGTTTCTTGGCAGGCCTTATCTGGCTGAGGTAGAACTTCTGCTCTGGGTGTGCTCCATTGGCCTAGAGCTGCCTGGCCCAAAGGTCGGCCTTGTTTGCAAAGGGGATGAGAGGCCCCAAAGCATCTTGCTTCCAGCTCTTCGGGAAGCTAAGAAACATCTGGCGTTGCCCAGTGCTCTTACAGCCTACCGGGAACATCTCTTGCCAAGGCCTGTGAAACGCAGTTTGTTGGTGGCCTGAACTGGCCGAAGTAGAACTTCTGCTCTGGGTGTGCTCCATTGGCCTAGAGCTGCCTGGCCCATAGGGCCGCCTTGTTTGCAAAGGGGATGAGAGGCCCCAAAGCATCTTGCTTCCAGCTCTTCGGGAAGCTAAGAAACATCTGGCGTTGCCCAGTGCTCTTACAGCCTACCGGGAACATCTCTTACCAAGCCTGTGAAACGCAGTTTGTTGGTGGCCTGAACTGGCCCAAGTAGAACTTCTGCTCTGGGTGTGCTCCACTGGCCTAGAGCTACCTGCCCCAAAGGGCTGCCTTGAGTCCAAAGTGAGAGAGTGGCACCAAAGCTTCTCGCTTCCAGCTCTTCGGGAAGCTAAGAAACATCTGGCGTTGCCCAGTGCTCTTACAGCCTACCGGGAACATCTCTTACCAAGGCCTGTGAAACGCCGTTTCCTGGCAGGCCTGATTTGGCTGAAGTAGAACTTCTGCTCTGGGTGTGCTCCATTGCCCTAGAGCTGCCAGGCCCAAGGTGCTGCCTTGTTTCCAAAGGGGCAGAGAGGCCCCAAAGCATCTTGCTTCCAGCTCTCTGGGAAGCTAAGAACCAACTCGCTCTGCCCCGTGCTCTTACAGCCTACCGGGAACATGTCTTTGAAAGGCCTGTGAAACGCAGTTTCTTGGCAGGCCTCATCTGGCTGAAGTAGAACTCCGGCTCTGGGTGTGCTCCATTGCCCTAGAGCTGCCAGGCCCAAAGGGCTGCCTTGTTTCCAAAGACGGAGAGTGGACCCAAAGCATCTTGCTCCCAGCTCTTCGGGAAGCTAAGAAACAGCTGGCTCTGCCCAGTGCTCTTACAGCCTAAGAGAACATCTCTTTGAAAGGCCTGTGAAACGCAGTTTCTTGGCAGGCCTGACCTGGCTGAAGTAGAACTTCTGTTCTGGTTGTGCTACATAGGCCTAGAGCTACCAGGACCTAAGGGCTGCCTTGTTTCCAAAGGGTGAGAGAGGCCCCAAAGCATCTTGCCTCCAGCACTTTGGGAAGCTAAAAAACAACTGGTTCTGCCCAGTGCTCTCACAGCCTACCGTGAACATCTCTTACCAAGGGCTGTGAAACGCAGTTTCTGGGCAGGACTGATCTGCCTGAAGTAGAACTTCTGCTGTGGGTGTGCTCCATTGGCCTAGAGCTGCCAGGCCCAAACGGCTGCCTTGTGTCCAAAGGGAGAGAGAGGCCCCAAAGCATCTTGCTTCCAGCTCTGTGGGAAGCTAAAGCAACTGGCTCTCCACAGTGCTCTCACAGCCTACCGGGAACATCTCTTACCAAGGCCTGTGAAACGCAGTTTCCTGGCAGGCCTGATCTGGCTGAAGTAGACCTCCTGCTCTGGGCGTGCTACTTTGGCCTAGAGCTGCCAGGCCCAAAGGGCCGCCTTGTTTCCAAAGGGGCTGAGAGTCCCCAAAGCATCTTGCTTCCAAATCTTTGGGAAGCTAAGAAACAACTGGCTCTGCACAGTGCTCTCACAGCCTACCGGCAACGTGACAGAGAAAGGCCTGTGAGACGCAGTTTCTTGGAAGGCCTGATCTGGCTGAGGTAGAACTTCTGCTCTGGGTGTGCTCCATTGGCCTAGGGCTGCCAGGCCCAAAGGGCTGCCTTTATTTCCAAAGTGTGAGAGAGGCCCCAAAGCATCTTGCTTCCTGCTCTCTGGGAAGCTAAAACAACTGGCTCTACACAGTGCTCTCAAAACCAACCGGGAACGTCACATACAAAGGCCTGTGAAACGCAGCTTCTTGACAGGCCTTATCTGGCTGAGGTAGAACTTCTGCTCTGGGTGTGCTCCATTGGCCTAGAGCTGCCTGGCCCAAAGGTCGGCCTTGTTTGCAAAGGGGATGAGAGGCCCCAAAGCATCTTGCTTCCAGCTCTTCGGGAAGCTAAGAAACATCTGGCGTTGCCCAGTGCTCTTACAGCCTACCGGGAACATCTCTTGCCAAGGCCTGTGAAACGCAGTTTGTTGGTGGCCTGAACTGGCCGAAGTAGAACTTCTGCTCTGGGTGTGCTCCATTGGCCTAGAGCTGCCTGGCCCATAGGGCCGCCTTGTTTGCAAAGGGGATGAGAGGCCCCAAAGCATCTTGCTTCCAGCTCTTCGGGAAGCTAAGAAACATCTGGCGTTGCCCAGTGCTCTTACAGCCTACCGGGAACATCTCTTGCCAAGTCCTGTGAAACGCCGTTTCCTGGCAGGCCTGATTTGGCTGAAGTAGAACTTCTGCTCTGGGTGTGCTCCATTGCCCTAGAGCTGCCAGGCCCAAGGTGCTGCCTTGTTTCCAAAGGGGCAGAGAGGCCCCAAAGCATCTTGCTTCCAGCTCTCTGGGAAGCTAAGAACCAACTCGCTCTGCCCCGTGCTCTTACAGCCTACCGGGAACATGTCTTTGAAAGGCCTGTGAAACGCAGTTTCTTGGCAGGCCTCATCTGGCTGAAGTAGAACTCCGGCTCTGGGTGTGCTCCATTGCCCTAGAGCTGCCAGGCCCAAAGTGCTGCCCTGTTTCCAAGGGGCAGAGAGGCCCAAAGCATCTTGCTTCCCGGTCTTTGCGAAGCTAAGACACAACTGGCTCTGCCCAGTGCTCTTACACCTACCGGGAACATCTCTTACCAAGGCCTGTCAAACGCTGTTTCTTTGCAGGCCTGATCAGGCTGAAGTAGAACTCCTGCTCTGCGTGTGCTCCATTGGCCTAGAGCTTCCCGACCCAAAAGGCTGCCTTGTTCCCAAACGGGCAGAGGGGTCCCAAGCATCTTGCTTCCAGCTTTTCAGGAAGGTAAGAAACAACTGGCTCTGCCCAGTGCTCTTACAGCCTACCGGGAACATCTCTTACCAAGGCCTGTGAAACGCAGTTTCCTGGCAGGCCTGATCTGGCTGAAGTAGAACTTCTGCTCTGGGTGTGCTCCATTGCCCTAGAGCTGCCAGGCCCAAAGGGCTGCCTTGTTTCCAAAGACGGAGAGTGGACCCAAAGCATCTTGCTCCCAGCTCTTCGGGAAGCTAAGAAACAGCTGGCTCTGCCCAGTGCTCTTACAGCCTAAGAGAACATCTCTTTGAAAGGCCTGTGAAACGCAGTTTCTTGGCAGGCCTGACCTGGCTGAAGTAGAACTTCTGTTCTGGTTGTGCTACATAGGCCTAGAGCTACCAGGACCTAAGGGCTGCCTTGTTTCCAAAGGGTGAGAGAGGCCCCAAAGCATCTTGCCTCCAGCACTTTGGGAAGCTAAAAAACAACTGGTTCTGCCCAGTGCTCTCACAGCCTACCGTGAACATCTCTTACCAAGGGCTGTGAAACGCAGTTTCTGGGCAGGACTGATCTGCCTGAAGTAGAACTTCTGCTGTGGGTGTGCTCCATTGGCCTAGAGCTGCCAGGCCCAAACGGCTGCCTTGTGTCCAAAGGGAGAGAGAGGCCCCAAAGCATCTTGCTTCCAGCTCTGTGGGAAGCTAAAGCAACTGGCTCTCCACAGTGCTCTCACAGCCTACCGGGAACATCTCTTACCAAGGCCTGTGAAACGCAGTTTCCTGGCAGGCCTGATCTGGCTGAAGTAGAACTCCTGCTCTGGGCGTGCTACTTTGGCCTAGAGCTGCCAGGCCCAAAGGGCCGCCTTGTTTCCAAAGGGGCTGAGAGTCCCCAAAGCATCTTGCTTCCAAATCTTTGGGAAGCTAAGAAACAACTGGCTCTGCACAGTGCTCTCACAGCCTACCGGCAACGTGACAGAGAAAGGCCTGTGAGACGCAGTTTCTTGGAAGGCCTGATCTGGCTGAGGTAGAACTTCTGCTCTGGGTGTGCTCCATTGGTCTAGGGCTGCCAGGCCCAAAGGGCTGCCTTTATTTCCAAAGTGTGAGAGAGGCCCCAAAGCATCTTGCTTCCTGCTCTCTGGGAAGCTAAAACAACTGGCTCTGCACAGTGCTCTCAAAGCCAACCGGGAACGTCACATACAAAGGCCTGTGAAACGCAGCTTCTTGACAGGCCTTATCTGGCTGAGGTAGAACTTGTGCTCTGGGTGTGCTACTTTGGCCTAGAGCTGCCAGGCACAAAGGCTGCTTTGTTTCCAAAGGGGGAGAGAGGCCCCAAATCATGTTGCTTCCAGCTGTTTTTGAAGCTAAGAAACAACTCGCTCTGCCAGGTACTCTTACAGCCTTCCGGGAACACCTCTTACGAAGGCCTGTGAAAAGCAGTTTCTTGGCAGGCCTGATCTGGCTGAGGTAGAACTTCTGCTCTGGGTGTGCTCCATTGCCCTAGAGCTGAAAGGCCCAAAGGGCTGCCTTGTTTCCAAAGGGGGAGAGAGGCCCCAAAGCATCTTGCTTCCACCTCTTGGGAAGCTAAGAAACAACTGGCTGTGCCCAGTGCTCTTATAGCCTAAGAGAACATCTCTTATCAAGGCCTGTGAAACGCACTGTCTAGGCAGGCCTGATCTGGAAGAAGTAGAACTTCGGCTCTGGTTGTGCTCCATTGCCCTAGAGCTGCCAGACCCAACGTGCTGCCTTGTTTCCAAAGGGGCAGAGAGGCCCCAAAGCGTCTTGCTTCCAGCTGTTTGGGAAACAAGGAAACAACTGGCTCTGCACCGTGCTCTCACAGCCTACCGGGAACGTCACATACAAAGGCCTCTGAAACGCAGTTCCTTGGCAGGCCTGATCTGGCTGAAGTAGGACTTCTGCTCTGGGTGTGCTCCATTGGCCTAGAGCTGAAAGGCCCAAAGGTCGCCCTTGTTGGCAAAGGGGCAGGGAGCCCCCAAAGCATCTTGCTTCCAGCTCTTTGGGAAGCTAAGAAACAAATGGCTCTGCCCAGTGCTCTAACAGAGTACCGGGAACATCTCTTACCAAAGCCTTTGAAACGCAGTTTCTTGGCAGGCCTTATCTGGCTGAGGTAGAACTTCTGCTCTGGGTGTGCTCCATTGGCCTAGAGCTGCCTGGCCCAAAGGTCGGCCTTGTTTGCAAAGGGGATGAGAGGCCCCAAAGCATCTTGCTTCCAGCTCTTCGGGAAGCTAAGAAACATCTGGCGTTGCCCAGTGCTCTTACAGCCTACCGGGAACATCTCTTGCCAAGGCCTGTGAAACGCAGTTTGTTGGTGGCCTGAACTGGCCGAAGTAGAACTTCTGCTCTGGGTGTGCTCCATTGGCCTAGAGCTGCCTGGCCCATAGGGCCGCCTTGTTTGCAAAGGGGATGAGAGGCCCCAAAGCATCTTGCTTCCAGCTCTTCGGGAAGCTAAGAAACATCTGGCGTTGCCCAGTGCTCTTACAGCCTACCGGGAACATCTCTTACCAAGCCTGTGAAACGCAGTTTGTTGGTGGCCTGAACTGGCCCAAGTAGAACTTCTGCTCTGGGTGTGCTCCACTGGCCTAGAGCTACCTGCCCCAAAGGGCTGCCTTGAGTCCAAAGTGAGAGAGTGGCACCAAAGCTTCTCGCTTCCAGCTCTTCGGGAAGCTAAGAAACATCTGGCGTTGCCCAGTGCTCTTACAGCCTACCGGGAACATCTCTTACCAAGGCCTGTGAAACGCCGTTTCCTGGCAGGCCTGATTTGGCTGAAGTAGAACTTCTGCTCTGGGTGTGCTCCATTGCCCTAGAGCTGCCAGGCCCAAGGTGCTGCCTTGTTTCCAAAGGGGCAGAGAGGCCCCAAAGCATCTTGCTTCCAGCTCTCTGGGAAGCTAAGAACCAACTCGCTCTGCCCCGTGCTCTTACAGCCTACCGGGAACATGTCTTTGAAATGCCTGTGAAACGCAGTTTCTTGGCAGGCCTCATCTGGCTGAAGTAGAACTCCGGCTCTGGGTGTGCTCCATTGCCCTAGAGCTGCCAGGCCCAAAGGGCTGCCTTGTTTCCAAAGATGGAGAGTGGACCCAAAGCATCTTGCTCCCAGCTCTTCGGGAAGCTAAGAAACAGCTGGCTCTGCCCAGTGCTCTTACAGCCTAAGAGAACATCTCTTTGAAAGGCCTGTGAAACGCAGTTTCTTGGCAGGCCTGACCTGGCTGAAGTAGAACTTCTGTTCTGGTTGTGCTACATAGGCCTAGAGCTACCAGGACCTAAGGGCTGCCTTGTTTCCAAAGGGTGAGAGAGGCCCCAAAGCATCTTGCCTCCAGCACTTTGGGAAGCTAAAAAACAACTGGTTCTGCCCAGTGCTCTCACAGCCTACCGTGAACATCTCTTACCAAGGGCTGTGAAACGCAGTTTCTGGGCAGGACTGATCTGCCTGAAGTAGAACTTCTGCTGTGGGTGTGCTCCATTGGCCTAGAGCTGCCAGGCCCAAACGGCTGCCTTGTGTCCAAAGGGAGAGAGAGGCCCCAAAGCATCTTGCTTCCAGCTCTGTGGGAAGCTAAAGCAACTGGCTCTCCACAGTGCTCTCACAGCCTACCGGGAACATCTCTTACCAAGGCCTGTGAAACGCAGTTTCCTGGCAGGCCTGATCTGGCTGAAGTAGAACTCCTGCTCTGGGCGTGCTACTTTGGCCTAGAGCTGCCAGGCCCAAAGGGCCGCCTTGTTTCCAAAGGGGCTGAGAGTCCCCAAAGCATCTTGCTTCCAAATCTTTGGGAAGCTAAGAAACAACTGGCTCTGCACAGTGCTCTCACAGCCTACCGGCAACGTGACAGAGAAAGGCCTGTGAGACGCAGTTTCTTGGAAGGCCTGATCTGGCTGAGGTAGAACTTCTGCTCTGGGTGTGCTCCATTGGCCTAGGGCTGCCAGGCCCAAAGGGCTGCCTTTATTTCCAAAGTGTGAGAGAGGCCCCAAAGCATCTTGCTTCCTGCTCTCTGGGAAGCTAAAACAACTGGCTCTACACAGTGCTCTCAAAACCAACCGGGAACGTCACATACAAAGGCCTGTGAAACGCAGCTTCTTGACAGGCCTTATCTGGCTGAGGTAGAACTTCTGCTCTGGGTGTGCTCCATTGGCCTAGAGCTGCCTGGCCCACAGGTCGGCCTTGTTTGCAAAGGGGATGAGAGGCCCCAAAGCATCTTGCTTCCAGCTCTTCGGGAAGATAAGAAACATCTGGCGTTGCCCAGTGCTCTTACAGCCTACCGGGAACATCTCTTGCCAAGGCCTGTGAAACGCAGTTTGTTGGTGGCCTGAACTGGCCGAAGTAGAACTTCTGCTCTGGGTGTGCTCCATTGGCCTAGAGCTGCCAGGCCCAAACGGCTGCCTTGTGTCCAAAGGGAGAGAGAGGCCCCAAAGCATCTTGCTTCCAGCTCTGTGGGAAGCTAAAGCAACTGGCTCTCCACAGTGCTCTCACAGCCTACCGGGAACATCTCTTACCAAGGCCTGTGAAACGCAGTTTCCTGGCAGGCCTGATCTGGCTGAAGTAGAACTCCTGCTCTGGGCGTGCTACTTTGGCCTAGAGCTGCCAGGCCCAAAGGGCCGCCTTGTTTCCAAAGGGGCTGAGAGTCCCCAAAGCATCTTGCTTCCAAATCTTTGGGAAGCTAAGAAACAACTGGCTCTGCACAGTGCTCTCACAGCCTACCGGCAACGTGACAGAGAAAGGCCTGTGAGACGCAGTTTCTTGGAAGGCCTGATCTGGCTGAGGTAGAACTTCTGCTCTGGGTGTGCTCCATTGGCCTAGGGCTGCCAGGCCCAAAGGGCTGCCTTTATTTCCAAAGTGTGAGAGAGGCCCCAAAGCATCTTGCTTCCTGCTCTCTGGGAAGCTAAAACAACTGGCTCTACACAGTGCTCTCAAAACCAACCGGGAACGTCACATACAAAGGCCTGTGAAACGCAGCTTCTTGACAGGCCTTATCTGGCTGAGGTAGAACTTCTGCTCTGGGTGTGCTCCATTGGCCTAGAGCTGCCTGGCCCAAAGGTCGGCCTTGTTTGCAAAGGGGATGAGAGGCCCCAAAGCATCTTGCTTCCAGCTCTTCGGGAAGCTAAGAAACATCTGGCGTTGCCCAGTGCTCTTACAGCCTACCGGGAACATCTCTTGCCAAGGCCTGTGAAACGCAGTTTGTTGGTGGCCTGAACTGGCCGAAGTAGAACTTCTGCTCTGGGTGTGCTCCATTGGCCTAGAGCTGCCTGGCCCATAGGGCCGCCTTGTTTGCAAAGGGGATGAGAGGCCCCAAAGCATCTTGCTTCCAGCTCTTCGGGAAGCTAAGAAACATCTGGCGTTGCCCAGTGCTCTTACAGCCTACCGGGAACATCTCTTGCCAAGTCCTGTGAAACGCCGTTTCCTGGCAGGCCTGATTTGGCTGAAGTAGAACTTCTGCTCTGGGTGTGCTCCATTGCCCTAGAGCTGCCAGGCCCAAGGTGCTGCCTTGTTTCCAAAGGGGCAGAGAGGCCCCAAAGCATCTTGCTTCCAGCTCTCTGGGAAGCTAAGAACCAACTCGCTCTGCCCCGTGCTCTTACAGCCTACCGGGAACATGTCTTTGAAAGGCCTGTGAAACGCAGTTTCTTGGCAGGCCTCATCTGGCTGAAGTAGAACTCCGGCTCTGGGTGTGCTCCATTGCCCTAGAGCTGCCAGGCCCAAAGTGCTGCCCTGTTTCCAAGGGGCAGAGAGGCCCAAAGCATCTTGCTTCCCGGTCTTTGCGAAGCTAAGACACAACTGGCTCTGCCCAGTGCTCTTACACCTACCGGGAACATCTCTTACCAAGGCCTGTCAAACGCTGTTTCTTTGCAGGCCTGATCAGGCTGAAGTAGAACTCCTGCTCTGCGTGTGCTCCATTGGCCTAGAGCTTCCCGACCCAAAAGGCTGCCTTGTTCCCAAACGGGCAGAGGGGTCCCAAGCATCTTGCTTCCAGCTTTTCAGGAAGGTAAGAAACAACTGGCTCTGCCCAGTGCTCTTACAGCCTACCGGGAACATCTCTTACCAAGGCCTGTGAAACGCAGTTTCCTGGCAGGCCTGATCTGGCTGAAGTAGAACTTCTGCTCTGGGTGTGCTCCATTGCCCTAGAGCTGCCAGGCCCAAAGGGCTGCCTTGTTTCCAAAGACGGAGAGTGGACCCAAAGCATCTTGCTCCCAGCTCTTCGGGAAGCTAAGAAACAGCTGGCTCTGCCCAGTGCTCTTACAGCCTAAGAGAACATCTCTTTGAAAGGCCTGTGAAACGCAGTTTCTTGGCAGGCCTGACCTGGCTGAAGTAGAACTTCTGTTCTGGTTGTGCTACATAGGCCTAGAGCTACCAGGACCTAAGGGCTGCCTTGTTTCCAAAGGGTGAGAGAGGCCCCAAAGCATCTTGCCTCCAGCACTTTGGGAAGCTAAAAAACAACTGGTTCTGCCCAGTGCTCTCACAGCCTACCGTGAACATCTCTTACCAAGGGCTGTGAAACGCAGTTTCTGGGCAGGACTGATCTGCCTGAAGTAGAACTTCTGCTGTGGGTGTGCTCCATTGGCCTAGAGCTGCCAGGCCCAAACGGCTGCCTTGTGTCCAAAGGGAGAGAGAGGCCCCAAAGCATCTTGCTTCCAGCTCTGTGGGAAGCTAAAGCAACTGGCTCTCCACAGTGCTCTCACAGCCTACCGGGAACATCTCTTACCAAGGCCTGTGAAACGCAGTTTCCTGGCAGGCCTGATCTGGCTGAAGTAGAACTCCTGCTCTGGGCGTGCTACTTTGGCCTAGAGCTGCCAGGCCCAAAGGGCCGCCTTGTTTCCAAAGGGGCTGAGAGTCCCCAAAGCATCTTGCTTCCAAATCTTTGGGAAGCTAAGAAACAACTGGCTCTGCACAGTGCTCTCACAGCCTACCGGCAACGTGACAGAGAAAGGCCTGTGAGACGCAGTTTCTTGGAAGGCCTGATCTGGCTGAGGTAGAACTTCTGCTCTGGGTGTGCTCCATTGGTCTAGGGCTGCCAGGCCCAAAGGGCTGCCTTTATTTCCAAAGTGTGAGAGAGGCCCCAAAGCATCTTGCTTCCTGCTCTCTGGGAAGCTAAAACAACTGGCTCTGCACAGTGCTCTCAAAGCCAACCGGGAACGTCACATACAAAGGCCTGTGAAACGCAGCTTCTTGACAGGCCTTATCTGGCTGAGGTAGAACTTGTGCTCTGGGTGTGCTACTTTGGCCTAGAGCTGCCAGGCACAAAGGCTGCTTTGTTTCCAAAGGGGGAGAGAGGCCCCAAATCATGTTGCTTCCAGCTGTTTTTGAAGCTAAGAAACAACTCGCTCTGCCAGGTACTCTTACAGCCTTCCGGGAACACCTCTTACGAAGGCCTGTGAAAAGCAGTTTCTTGGCAGGCCTGATCTGGCTGAGGTAGAACTTCTGCTCTGGGTGTGCTCCATTGCCCTAGAGCTGAAAGGCCCAAAGGGCTGCCTTGTTTCCAAAGGGGGAGAGAGGCCCCAAAGCATCTTGCTTCCACCTCTTGGGAAGCTAAGAAACAACTGGCTGTGCCCAGTGCTCTTATAGCCTAAGAGAACATCTCTTATCAAGGCCTGTGAAACGCACTGTCTAGGCAGGCCTGATCTGGAAGAAGTAGAACTTCGGCTCTGGTTGTGCTCCATTGCCCTAGAGCTGCCAGACCCAACGTGCTGCCTTGTTTCCAAAGGGGCAGAGAGGCCCCAAAGCGTCTTGCTTCCAGCTGTTTGGGAAACAAGGAAACAACTGGCTCTGCACCGTGCTCTCACAGCCTACCGGGAACGTCACATACAAAGGCCTCTGAAACGCAGTTCCTTGGCAGGCCTGATCTGGCTGAAGTAGGACTTCTGCTCTGGGTGTGCTCCATTGGCCTAGAGCTGAAAGGCCCAAAGGTCGCCCTTGTTGGCAAAGGGGCAGGGAGCCCCCAAAGCATCTTGCTTCCAGCTCTTTGGGAAGCTAAGAAACAAATGGCTCTGCCCAGTGCTCTAACAGAGTACCGGGAACATCTCTTACCAAAGCCTTTGAAACGCAGTTTCTTGGCAGGCCTTATCTGGCTGAGGTAGAACTTCTGCTCTGGGTGTGCTCCATTGGCCTAGAGCTGCCTGGCCCAAAGGTCGGCCTTGTTTGCAAAGGGGATGAGAGGCCCCAAAGCATCTTGCTTCCAGCTCTTCGGGAAGCTAAGAAACATCTGGCGTTGCCCAGTGCTCTTACAGCCTACCGGGAACATCTCTTGCCAAGGCCTGTGAAACGCAGTTTGTTGGTGGCCTGAACTGGCCGAAGTAGAACTTCTGCTCTGGGTGTGCTCCATTGGCCTAGAGCTGCCTGGCCCATAGGGCCGCCTTGTTTGCAAAGGGGATGAGAGGCCCCAAAGCATCTTGCTTCCAGCTCTTCGGGAAGCTAAGAAACATCTGGCGTTGCCCAGTGCTCTTACAGCCTACCGGGAACATCTCTTACCAAGCCTGTGAAACGCAGTTTGTTGGTGGCCTGAACTGGCCCAAGTAGAACTTCTGCTCTGGGTGTGCTCCACTGGCCTAGAGCTACCTGCCCCAAAGGGCTGCCTTGAGTCCAAAGTGAGAGAGTGGCACCAAAGCTTCTCGCTTCCAGCTCTTCGGGAAGCTAAGAAACATCTGGCGTTGCCCAGTGCTCTTACAGCCTACCGGGAACATCTCTTACCAAGGCCTGTGAAACGCCGTTTCCTGGCAGGCCTGATTTGGCTGAAGTAGAACTTCTGCTCTGGGTGTGCTCCATTGCCCTAGAGCTGCCAGGCCCAAGGTGCTGCCTTGTTTCCAAAGGGGCAGAGAGGCCCCAAAGCATCTTGCTTCCAGCTCTCTGGGAAGCTAAGAACCAACTCGCTCTGCCCCGTGCTCTTACAGCCTACCGGGAACATGTCTTTGAAATGCCTGTGAAACGCAGTTTCTTGGCAGGCCTCATCTGGCTGAAGTAGAACTCCGGCTCTGGGTGTGCTCCATTGCCCTAGAGCTGCCAGGCCCAAAGGGCTGCCTTGTTTCCAAAGATGGAGAGTGGACCCAAAGCATCTTGCTCCCAGCTCTTCGGGAAGCTAAGAAACAGCTGGCTCTGCCCAGTGCTCTTACAGCCTAAGAGAACATCTCTTTGAAAGGCCTGTGAAACGCAGTTTCTTGGCAGGCCTGACCTGGCTGAAGTAGAACTTCTGTTCTGGTTGTGCTACATAGGCCTAGAGCTACCAGGACCTAAGGGCTGCCTTGTTTCCAAAGGGTGAGAGAGGCCCCAAAGCATCTTGCCTCCAGCACTTTGGGAAGCTAAAAAACAACTGGTTCTGCCCAGTGCTCTCACAGCCTACCGTGAACATCTCTTACCAAGGGCTGTGAAACGCAGTTTCTGGGCAGGACTGATCTGCCTGAAGTAGAACTTCTGCTGTGGGTGTGCTCCATTGGCCTAGAGCTGCCAGGCCCAAACGGCTGCCTTGTGTCCAAAGGGAGAGAGAGGCCCCAAAGCATCTTGCTTCCAGCTCTGTGGGAAGCTAAAGCAACTGGCTCTCCACAGTGCTCTCACAGCCTACCGGGAACATCTCTTACCAAGGCCTGTGAAACGCAGTTTCCTGGCAGGCCTGATCTGGCTGAAGTAGAACTCCTGCTCTGGGCGTGCTACTTTGGCCTAGAGCTGCCAGGCCCAAAGGGCCGCCTTGTTTCCAAAGGGGCTGAGAGTCCCCAAAGCATCTTGCTTCCAAATCTTTGGGAAGCTAAGAAACAACTGGCTCTGCACAGTGCTCTCACAGCCTACCGGCAACGTGACAGAGAAAGGCCTGTGAGACGCAGTTTCTTGGAAGGCCTGATCTGGCTGAGGTAGAACTTCTGCTCTGGGTGTGCTCCATTGGCCTAGGGCTGCCAGGCCCAAAGGGCTGCCTTTATTTCCAAAGTGTGAGAGAGGCCCCAAAGCATCTTGCTTCCTGCTCTCTGGGAAGCTAAAACAACTGGCTCTACACAGTGCTCTCAAAACCAACCGGGAACGTCACATACAAAGGCCTGTGAAACGCAGCTTCTTGACAGGCCTTATCTGGCTGAGGTAGAACTTCTGCTCTGGGTGTGCTCCATTGGCCTAGAGCTGCCTGGCCCACAGGTCGGCCTTGTTTGCAAAGGGGATGAGAGGCCCCAAAGCATCTTGCTTCCAGCTCTTCGGGAAGCTAAGAAACATCTGGCGTTGCCCAGTGCTCTTACAGCCTACCGGGAACATCTCTTGCCAAGGCCTGTGAAACGCAGTTTGTTGGTGGCCTGAACTGGCCGAAGTAGAACTTCTGCTCTGGGTGTGCTCCATTGGCCTAGAGCTGCCAGGCCCAAACGGCTGCCTTGTGTCCAAAGGGAGAGAGAGGCCCCAAAGCATCTTGCTTCCAGCTCTGTGGGAAGCTAAAGCAACTGGCTCTCCACAGTGCTCTCACAGCCTACCGGGAACATCTCTTACCAAGGCCTGTGAAACGCAGTTTCCTGGCAGGCCTGATCTGGCTGAAGTAGAACTCCTGCTCTGGGCGTGCTACTTTGGCCTAGAGCTGCCAGGCCCAAAGGGCCGCCTTGTTTCCAAAGGGGCTGAGAGTCCCCAAAGCATCTTGCTTCCAAATCTTTGGGAAGCTAAGAAACAACTGGCTCTGCACAGTGCTCTCACAGCCTACCGGCAACGTGACAGAGAAAGGCCTGTGAGACGCAGTTTCTTGGAAGGCCTGATCTGGCTGAGGTAGAACTTCTGCTCTGGGTGTGCTCCATTGGCCTAGGGCTGCCAGGCCCAAAGGGCTGCCTTTATTTCCAAAGTGTGAGAGAGGCCCCAAAGCATCTTGCTTCCTGCTCTCTGGGAAGCTAAAACAACTGGCTCTACACAGTGCTCTCAAAACCAACCGGGAACGTCACATACAAAGGCCTGTGAAACGCAGCTTCTTGACAGGCCTTATCTGGCTGAGGTAGAACTTCTGCTCTGGGTGTGCTCCATTGGCCTAGAGCTGCCTGGCCCAAAGGTCGGCCTTGTTTGCAAAGGGGATGAGAGGCCCCAAAGCATCTTGCTTCCAGCTCTTCGGGAAGCTAAGAAACATCTGGCGTTGCCCAGTGCTCTTACAGCCTACCGGGAACATCTCTTGCCAAGGCCTGTGAAACGCAGTTTGTTGGTGGCCTGAACTGGCCGAAGTAGAACTTCTGCTCTGGGTGTGCTCCATTGGCCTAGAGCTGCCTGGCCCATAGGGCCGCCTTGTTTGCAAAGGGGATGAGAGGCCCCAAAGCATCTTGCTTCCAGCTCTTCGGGAAGCTAAGAAACATCTGGCGTTGCCCAGTGCTCTTACAGCCTACCGGGAACATCTCTTACCAAGCCTGTGAAACGCAGTTTGTTGGTGGCCTGAACTGGCCCAAGTAGAACTTCTGCTCTGGGTGTGCTCCACTGGCCTAGAGCTACCTGCCCCAAAGGGCTGCCTTGAGTCCAAAGTGAGAGAGTGGCACCAAAGCTTCTCGCTTCCAGCTCTTCGGGAAGCTAAGAAACATCTGGCGTTGCCCAGTGCTCTTACAGCCTACCGGGAACATCTCTTACCAAGGCCTGTGAAACGCCGTTTCCTGGCAGGCCTGATTTGGCTGAAGTAGAACTTCTGCTCTGGGTGTGCTCCATTGCCCTAGAGCTGCCAGGCCCAAGGTGCTGCCTTGTTTCCAAAGGGGCAGAGAGGCCCCAAAGCATCTTGCTTCCAGCTCTCTGGGAAGCTAAGAACCAACTCGCTCTGCCCCGTGCTCTTACAGCCTACCGGGAACATGTCTTTGAAAGGCCTGTGAAACGCAGTTTCTTGGCAGGCCTCATCTGGCTGAAGTAGAACTCCGGCTCTGGGTGTGCTCCATTGCCCTAGAGCTGCCAGGCCCAAAGGGCTGCCTTGTTTCCAAAGACGGAGAGTGGACCCAAAGCATCTTGCTCCCAGCTCTTCGGGAAGCTAAGAAACAGCTGGCTCTGCCCAGTGCTCTTACAGCCTAAGAGAACATCTCTTTGAAAGGCCTGTGAAACGCAGTTTCTTGGCAGGCCTGACCTGGCTGAAGTAGAACTTCTGTTCTGGTTGTGCTACATAGGCCTAGAGCTACCAGGACCTAAGGGCTGCCTTGTTTCCAAAGGGTGAGAGAGGCCCCAAAGCATCTTGCCTCCAGCACTTTGGGAAGCTAAAAAACAACTGGTTCTGCCCAGTGCTCTCACAGCCTACCGTGAACATCTCTTACCAAGGGCTGTGAAACGCAGTTTCTGGGCAGGACTGATCTGCCTGAAGTAGAACTTCTGCTGTGGGTGTGCTCCATTGGCCTAGAGCTGCCAGGCCCAAACGGCTGCCTTGTGTCCAAAGGGAGAGAGAGGCCCCAAGGCATCTTGCTTCCAGCTCTGTGGGAAGCTAAAGCAACTGGCTCTCCACAGTGCTCTCACAGCCTACCGGGAACATCTCTTACCAAGGCCTGTGAAACGCAGTTTCCTGGCAGGCCTGATCTGGCTGAAGTAGAACTCCTGCTCTGGGCGTGCTACTTTGGCCTAGAGCTGCCAGGCCCAAAGGGCCGCCTTGTTTCCAAAGGGGCTGAGAGTCCCCAAAGCATCTTGCTTCCAAATCTTTGGGAAGCTAAGAAACAACTGGCTCTGCACAGTGCTCTCACAGCCTACCGGCAACGTGACAGAGAAAGGCCTGTGAGACGCAGTTTCTTGGAAGGCCTGATCTGGCTGAGGTAGAACTTCTGCTCTGGGTGTGCTCCATTGGCCTAGGGCTGCCAGGCCCAAAGGGCTGCCTTTATTTCCAAAGTGTGAGAGAGGCCCCAAAGCATCTTGCTTCCTGCTCTCTGGGAAGCTAAAACAACTGGCTCTGCACAGTGCTCTCAAAACCAACCGGGAACGTCACATACAAAGGCCTGTGAAACGCAGCTTCTTGACAGGCCTTATCTGGCTGAGGTAGAACTTGTGCTCTGGGTGTGCTACTTTGGCCTAGAGCTGCCAGGCACAAAGGCTGCTTTGTTTCCAAAGGGGGAGAGAGGCCCCAAATCATGTTGCTTCCAGCTGTTTTTGAAGCTAAGAAACAACTCGCTCTGCCAGGTACTCTTACAGCCTTCCGGGAACACCTCTTACGAAGGCCTGTGAAAAGCAGTTTCTTGGTAGGCCTGATCTGGCTGAGGTAGAACTTCTGCTCTGGGTGTGCTCCATTGCCCTAGAGCTGAAAGGCCCAAAGGGCTGCCTTGTTTCCAAAGGGGGAGAGAGGCCCCAAAGCATCTTGCTTCCACCTCTTGGGAAGCTAAGAAACAACTGGCTGTGCCCAGTGCTCTTATAGCCTAAGAGAACATCTCTTATCAAGGCCTGTGAAACGCACTGTCTAGGCAGGCCTGATCTGGAAGAAGTAGAACTTCGGCTCTGGTTGTGCTCCATTGCCCTAGAGCTGCCAGACCCAACGTGCTGCCTTGTTTCCAAAGGGGCAGAGAGGCCCCAAAGCGTCTTGCTTCCAGCTGTTTGGGAAACAAGGAAACAACTGGCTCTGCACCGTGCTCTCACAGCCTACCGGGAACGTCACATACAAAGGCCTCTGAAACGCAGTTCCTTGGCAGGCCTGATCTGGCTGAAGTAGGACTTCTGCTCTGGGTGTGCTCCATTGGCCTAGACCTGAAAGGCCCAAAGGTCGCCCTTGTTGGCAAAGGGGCAGGGAGCCCCCAAAGCATCTTGCTTCCAGCTCTTTGGGAAGCTAAGAAACAAATGGCTCTGCCCAGTGCTCTAACAGAGTACCGGGAACATCTCTTACCAAAGCCTTTGAAACGCAGTTTCTTGGCAGGCCTTATCTGGCTGAGGTAGAACTTCTGCTCTGGGTGTGCTCCATTGGCCTAGAGCTGCCTGGCCCAAAGGTCGGCCTTGTTTGCAAAGGGGATGAGAGGCCCCAAAGCATCTTGCTTCCAGCTCTTCGGGAAGCTAAGAAACATCTGGCATTGCCCAGTGCTCTTACAGCCTACCGGGAACATCTCTTGCCAAGGCCTGTGAAACGCAGTTTGTTGGTGGCCTGAACTGGCCGAAGTAGAACTTCTGCTCTGGGTGTGCTCCATTGGCCTAGAGCTGCCTGGCCCATAGGGCCGCCTTGTTTGCAAAGGGGATGAGAGGCCCCAAAGCATCTTGCTTCCAGCTCTTCGGGAAGCTAAGAAACATCTGGCGTTGCCCAGTGCTCTTACAGCCTACCGGGAACATCTCTTACCAAGGCCTGTGAAACGCAGTTTGTTGGTGGCCTGAACTGGCCCAAGTAGAACTTCTGCTCTGGGTGTGCTCCACTGGCGTAGATCTTCCTGCCCCAAAGGGCTGCCTTGAGTCCAAAGTGAGAGAGTGGCACCAAAGCTTCTCGCTTCCAGCTCTTCGGGAAGCTAAGAAACATCTGGCGTTGCCCAGTGCTCTTACAGCCTACCGGGAACATCTCTTACCAAGGTCTTTGAAACGCCGTTTCCTGGCAGGCCTGATTTGGCTGAAGTAGAACTTCTGCTCTGTGTGTGCTCCATTGCCCTAGAGCTGCCAGGCCCAAGGTGCTGCCTTGTTTCCAAAGGGGCAGAGAGGCCCCAAAGCATCTTGCTTCCAGCTCTCTGGGAAGCTAAGAACCAACTCGCTCTGCCCCGTGCTCTTACAGCCTAAGAGAACATCTCTTTGAAAGGCCTGTGAAACGCAGTTTCTTGGCAGGCCCGACCTGGCTGAAGTATAACTTCTGTTCTGGTTGTGCTACATAGGCCTAGAGCTACCAGGACCTAAGGGCTGCCTTGTTTCCAAAGGGTGAGAGAGGCCCCAAAGCATCTTGCCTCCAGCACTTTGGGAAGCTAAAAAACAACTGGTTCTGCCCAGTGCTCTCACAGCCTACCGTGAACATCTCTTACCAAGGGCTGTGAAACGCAGTTTCTGGGCAGGACTGATCTGCCTGAAGTAGAACTTCTGCTGTGGGTGTGCTCCATTGGCCTAGAGCTGCCAGGCCCAAACGGCTGCCTTGTGTCCAAAGGGAGAGAGAGGCCCCAAGGCATCTTGCTTCCAGCTCTGTGGGAAGCTAAAGCAACTGGCTCTCCACAGTGCTCTCACAGCCTACCGGGAACATCTCTTACCAAGGCCTGTGAAACGCAGTTTCTTGGCAGGCCTGATCTGGCTGAAGTAGAACTCCTGCTCTGGGCGTGCTACTTTGGCCTAGAGCTGCCAGGCCCAAAGGGCCGCCTTGTTTCCAAAGGGGCTGAGAGTCCCCAAAGCATCTTGCTTCCAAATCTTTGGGAAGCTAAGAAACAACTGGCTCTGCACAGTGCTCTCACAGCCTACGGGCAACGTGACAGAGAAAGGCCTGTGAGACGCAGTTTCTTGGAAGGCCTGATCTGGCTGAGGTAGAACTTCTGCTCTGGGTGTACTCCATTGGCCTAGGGCTGCCAGGCCCAAAGGGCTGCCTTTATTTCCAAAGTGTGAGAGAGGCCCCAAAGCATCTTGCTTCCTGCTCTCTGGGAAGCTAAAACAACTGGCTCTGCACAGTGCTCTCAAAGCCAACCGGGAACGTCACATACAAAGGCCTGTGAAACGCAGCTTCTTGACAGGCCTTATCTGGCTGAGGTAGAACTTGTGCTCTGGGTGTGCTACTTTGGCCTAGAGCTGCCAGGCACAAAGGCTGCTTTGTTTCCAAAGGGGGAGAGAGGCCCCAAATCATGTTGCTTCCAGCTGTTTTTGAAGCTAAGAAACAACTCGCTCTGCCAGGTACTCTTACAGCCTTCCGGAAACACCTCTTACGAAGGCCTGTGAAAAGCAGTTTCTTGGCAGGCCTGATCTGGCTGAGGTAGAACTTCTGCTCTGGGTGTGCTCCATTGCCCTAGAGCTGAAAGGCCCAAAGGGCTGCCTTGTTTCCAAAGGGGGAGAGAGGCCCCAAAGCATCTTGCTTCCACCTCTTGGGAAGCTAAGAAACAACCGGCTGTGCCCAGTGCTCTTATAGCCTAAGAGAACATCTCTTATCAAGGCCTGTGAAACGCACTGTCTAGGCAGGCCTGATCTGGAAGAAGTAGAACTTCTGCTCTGGGTGTGCTCCATTGGCCTAGAGCTGCCTGGCCCATAGGGCCGCCTTGTTTGCAAAGGGGATGAGAGGCCCCAAAGCATCTTGCTTCCAGCTCTTCGGGAAGCTAAGAAACATCTGGCGTTGCCCAGTGCTCTTACAGCCTACCGGGAACATCTCTTACCAAGCCTGTGAAACGCAGTTTGTTGGTGGCCTGAACTGGCCCAAGTAGAACTTCTGCTCTGGGTGTGCTCCACTGGCCTAGAGCTACCTGCCCCAAAGGGCTGCCTTGAGTCCAAAGTGAGAGAGTGGCACCAAAGCTTCTCGCTTCCAGCTCTTCGGGAAGCTAAGAAACATCTGGCGTTGCCCAGTGCTCTTACAGCCTACCGGGAACATCTCTTACCAAGGTCTTTGAAACGCCGTTTCCTGGCAGGCCTGATTTGGCTGAAGTAGAACTTCTGCTCTGGGTGTGCTCCATTGCCCTAGAGCTGCCAGGCCCAAGGTGCTGCCTTGTTTCCAAAGGGGCAGAGAGGCCCCAAAGCATCTTGCTTCCAGCTCTCTGGGAAGCTAAGAACCAACTCGCTCTGCCCCGTGCTCTTACAGCCTACCGGGAACATGTCTTTGAAAGGCCTGTGAAACGCAGTTTCTTGGCAGGCCTCATCTGGCTGAAGTAGAACTCCGGCTCTGGGTGTGCTCCATTGCCCTAGAGCTGCCAGGCCCAAAGTGCTGCCCTGTTTCCAAGGGGCAGAGAGGCCCAAAGCATCTTGCTTCCCGGTCTTTGCGAAGCTAAGAAACAACTGGCTCTGCCCAGTGCTCTTACACCTACCGGGAACATCTCTTACCAAGGCCTGTCAAACGCTGTTTCTTTGCAGGCCTGATCAGGCTGAAGTAGAACTCCTGCTCTGCGTGTGCTCCATTGGCCTAGAGCTTCCCGACCCAAAAGGCTGCCTTGTTCCCAAACGGGCAGAGGGGTCCCAAGCATCTTGCTTCCAGCTTTTCAGGAAGGTAAGAAACAACTGGCTCTGCCCAGTGCTCTTACAGCCTACCGGGAACATCTCTTACCAAGGCCTGTGAAACGCAGTTTCCTGGCAGGCCTGATCTGGCTGAAGTAGAACTTCTGCTCTGGGTGTGCTCCATTGCCCTAGAGCTGCCAGGCCCAAAGGGCTGCCTTGTTTCCAAAGACGGAGAGTGGACCCAAAGCATCTTGCTCCCAGCTCTTCGGGAAGCTAAGAAACAGCTGGCTCTGCCCAGTGCTCTTACAGCCTAAGAGAACATCTCTTTGAAAGGCCTGTGAAACGCAGTTTCTTGGCAGGCCTGACCTGGCTGAAGTAGAACTTCTGTTCTGGTTGTGCTACATAGGCCTAGAGCTACCAGGACCTAAGGGCTGCCTTGTTTCCAAAGGGGGAGAGAGGCCCCAAAGCATCTTGCTTCCACCTCTTGGGAAGCTAAGAAACAACTGGCTGTGCCCAGTGCTCTTATAGCCTAAGAGAACATCTCTTATCAAGGCCTGTGAAACGCACTGTCTAGGCAGGCCTGATCTGGAAGAAGTAGAACTTCGGCTCTGGTTGTGCTCCATTGCCCTAGAGCTGCCAGACGCAACGTGCTGCCTTGTTTCCAAAGGGGCAGAGAGGCCCCAAAGTGTCTTGCTTCCAGCTGTTTGGGAAACAAGGAAACAACTGGCTCTGCACCGTGCTCTCACAGCCTACCGGGAACGTCACATACAAAGGCCTCTGAAACGCAGTTCCTTGGCAGGCCTGATCTGGCTGAAGTAGGACTTCTGCTCTGGGTGTGCTCCATTGGCCTAGACCTGAAAGGCCCAAAGGTCGCCCTTGTTGGCAAAGGGGCAGGGAGCCCCCAAAGCATCTTGCTTCCAGCTCTTTGGGAAGCTAAGAAACAAATGGCTCTGCCCAGTGCTCTAACAGAGTACCAGGAACATCTCTTACCAAAGCCTTTGAAACGCAGTTTCTTGGCAGGCCTTATCTGGCTGAGGTAGAACTTCTGCTCTGGGTGTGCTCCATTGGCCTAGAGCTGCCTGGCCCAAAGGTCGGCCTTGTTTGCAAAGGGGATGAGAGGCCCCAAAGCATCTTGCTTCCAGCTCTTCGGGAAGCTAAGAAACATCTGGCATTGCCCAGTGCTCTTACAGCCTACCGGGAACATCTCTTACCAAGGCCTGTGAAACGCAGTTTGTTGGTGGCCTGAACTGGCCGAAGTAGAACTTCTGCTCTGGGTGTGCTCCATTGGCCTAGAGCTGCCTGGCCCATAGGGCCGCCTTGTTTGCAAAGGGGATGAGAGGCCCCAAAGCATCTTGCTTCCAGCTCTTCGGGAAGCTAAGAAACATCTGGCGTTGCCCAGTGCTCTTACAGCCTACCGGGAACATCTCTTACCAAGGCCTGTGAAACGCAGTTTGTTGGTGGCCTGAACTGGCCCAAGTAGAACTTCTGCTCTGGGTGTGCTCCACTGGCCTAGATCTTCCTGCCCCAAAGGGCTGCCTTGAGTCCAAAGTGAGAGAGTGGCACCAAAGCTTCTCGCTTCCAGCTCTTCGGGAAGCTAAGAAACATCTGGCGTTGCCCAGTGCTCTTACAGCCTACCGGGAACATCTCTTACCAAGGTCTTTGAAACGCCGTTTCCTGGCAGGCCTGATTTGGCTGAAGTAGAACTTCTGCTCTGGGTGTGCTCCATTGCCCTAGAGCTGCCAGGCCCAAGGTGCTGCCTTGTTTCCAAAGGGGCAGAGAGGCCCCAAAGCATCTTGCTTCCAGCTCTCTGGGAAGCTAAGAACCAACTCGCTCTGCCCCGTGCTCTTACAGCCTAAGAGAACATCTCTTTGAAAGGCCTGTGAAACGCAGTTTCTTGGCAGGCCCGACCTGGCTGAAGTAGAACTTCTGTTCTGGTTGTGCTACATAGGCCTAGAGCTACCAGGACCTAAGGGCTGCCTTGTTTCCAAAGGGTGAGAGAGGCCCCAAAGCATCTTGCCTCCAGCACTTTGGGAAGCTAAAAAACAACTGGTTCTGCCCAGTGCTCTCACAGCCTACCGTGAACATCTCTTACCAAGGGCTGTGAAACGCAGTTTCTGGGCAGGACTGATCTGCCTGAAGTAGAACTTCTGCTGTGGGTGTGCTCCATTGGCCTAGAGCTGCCAGGCCCAAACGGCTGCCTTGTGTCCAAAGGGAGAGAGAGGCCCCAAGGCATCTTGCTTCCAGCTCTGTGGGAAGCTAAAGCAACTGGCTCTCCACAGTGCTCTCACAGCCTACCGGGAACATCTCTTACCAAGGCCTGTGAAACGCAGTTTCTTGGCAGGCCTGATCTGGCTGAAGTAGAACTCCTGCTCTGGGCGTGCTACTTTGGCCTAGAGCTGCCAGGCCCAAAGGGCCGCCTTGTTTCCAAAGGGGCTGAGAGTCCCCAAAGCATCTTGCTTCCAAATCTTTGGGAAGCTAAGAAACAACTGGCTCTGCACAGTGCTCTCACAGCCTACCGGCAACGTGACAGAGAAAGGCCTGTGAGACGCAGTTTCTTGGAAGGCCTGATCTGGCTGAGGTAGAACTTCTGCTCTGGGTGTACTCCATTGGCCTAGGGCTGCCAGGCCCAAAGGGCTGCCTTTATTTCCAAAATGTGAGAGAGGCCCCAAAGCATCTTGCTTCCTGCTCTCTGGGAAGCTAAAACAACTGGCTCTGCACAGTGCTCTCAAAGCCAACCGGGAACGTCACATACAAAGGCCTGTGAAACGCAGCTTCTTGACAGGCCTTATCTGGCTGAGGTAGAACTTGTGCTCTGGGTGTGCTACTTTGGCCTAGAGCTGCCAGGCACAAAGGCTGCTTTGTTTCCAAAGGGGGAGAGAGGCCCCAAATCATGTTGCTTCCAGCTGTTTTTGAAGCTAAGAAACAACTCGCTCTGCCAGGTACTCTTACAGCCTTCCGGGAACACCTCTTACGAAGGCCTGTGAAAAGCAGTTTCTTGGCAGGCCTGATCTGGCTGAGGTAGAACTTCTGCTCTGGGTGTGCTCCATTGCCCTAGAGCTGAAAGGCCCAAAGGGCTGCCTTGTTTCCAAAGGGGGAGAGAGGCCCCAAAGCATCTTGCTTCCACCTCTTGGGAAGCTAAGAAATAACTGGCTGTGCCCAGTGCTCTTATAGCCTAAGAGAACATCTCTTATCAAGGCCTGTGAAACGCACTGTCTAGGCAGGCCTGATCTGGAAGAAGTAGAACTTCGGCTCTGGTTGTGCTTCATTGCCCTAGAGCTGCCAGACCCAACGTGCTGCCTTGTTTCCAAAGGGGCATAGGGCCCCAAAGCGTCTTGCATCCAGCTGTTTGGGAAACAAGGAAACAACTGGCTCTGCACCGTGCTCTCACAGCCTACCGGGAACGTCACATACAAAGGCCTCTGAAACGCAGTTCCTTGGCAGGCCTGATCTGGCTGAAGTAGGACTTCTGCTCTGGGTGTGCTCCATTGGCCTAGAGCTGAAAGGCCCAAAGGTCGCCCTTGTTGGCAAAGGGGCAGGGAGCCCCCAAAGCATCTTGCTTCCAGCTCTTTGGGAAGCTAAGAAACAAATGGCTCTGCCCAGTGCTCTAAGAGAGTACCGGGAACATCTCTTACCAAAGCCTTTGAAACGCAGTTTCTTGGCAGGCCTTATCTGGCTGAGGTAGAACTTCTGCTCTGGGTGTGCTCCATTGGCCTAGAGCTTCCCGACCCAAAAGGCTGCCTTGTTCCCAAACGGGCAGAGGGGTCCCAAGCATCTTGCTTCCAGCTTTTCAGGAAGGTAAGAAACAACTGGCTCTGCCCAGTGCTCTTACAGCCTACCGGGAACATCTCTTACCAAGGCCTGTGAAACGCAGTTTCCTGGCAGGCCTGATCTGGCTGAAGTAAAACTTCTGCTCTGGGTGTGCTCCATTGCCCATAGCTGCCAGGCCCAAAGGGCTGCCTTGTTTCCAAAGACGGAGAGTGGACCCAAAGCATCTTGCTCCCAGCTCTTCGGGAAGCTAAGAAACAGCTGGCTCTGCCCAGTGCTCTTACAGCCTAAGAGAACATCTCTTTGAAAGGCCTGTGAAACGCAGTTTCTTGGCAGGCCTGACCTGGCTGAAGTAGAACTTCTGTTCTGGTTGTGCTACATAGGCCTAGAGCTACCAGGACCTAAGGGCTGCCTTGTTTCCAAAGGGGGAGAGAGGCCCCAAAGCATCTTGCTTCCACCTCTTGGGAAGCTAAGAAACAACTGGCTGTGCCCAGTGCTCTTATAGCCTAAGAGAACATCTCTTATCAAGGCCTGTGAAACGCACTGTCTAGGCAGGCCTGATCTGGAAGAAGTAGAACTTCGGCTCTGGTTGTGCTCCATTGCCCTAGAGCTGCCAGACGCAACGTGCTGCCTTGTTTCCAAAGGGGCAGAGAGGCCCCAAAGTGTCTTGCTTCCAGCTGTTTGGGAAACAAGGAAACAACTGGCTCTGCACCGTGCTCTCACAGCCTACCGGGAACGTCACATACAAAGGCCTCTGAAACGCAGTTCCTTGGCAGGCCTGATCTGGCTGAAGTAGGACTTCTGCTCTGGGTGTGCTCCATTGGCCTAGACCTGAAAGGCCCAAAGGTCGCCCTTGTTGGCAAAGGGGCAGGGAGCCCCCAAAGCATCTTGCTTCCAGCTCTTTGGGAAGCTAAGAAACAAATGGCTCTGCCCAGTGCTCTAACAGAGTACCGGGAACATCTCTTACCAAAGCCTTTGAAACGCAGTTTCTTGGCAGGCCTTATCTGGCTGAGGTAGAACTTCTGCTCTGGGTGTGCTCCATTGGCCTAGAGCTGCCTGGCCCAAAGGTCGGCCTTGTTTGCAAAGGGGATGAGAGGCCCCAAAGCATCTTGCTTCCAGCTCTTCGGGAAGCTAAGAAACATCTGGCATTGCCCAGTGCTCTTACAGCCTACCGGGAACATCTCTTGCCAAGGCCTGTGAAACGCAGTTTGTTGGTGGCCTGAACTGGCCGAAGTAGAACTTCTGCTCTGGGTGTGCTCCATTGGCCTAGAGCTGCCTGGCCCATAGGGCCGCCTTGTTTGCAAAGGGGATGAGAGGCCCCAAAGCATCTTGCTTCCAGCTCTTCGGGAAGCTAAGAAACATCTGGCGTTGCCCAGTGCTCTTACAGCCTACCGGGAACATCTCTTACCAAGGCCTGTGAAACGCAGTTTGTTGGTGGCCTGAACTGGCCCAAGTAGAACTTCTGCTCTGGGTGTGCTCCACTGGCCTAGATCTTCCTGCCCCAAAGGGCTGCCTTGAGTCCAAAGTGAGAGAGTGGCACCAAAGCTTCTCGCTTCCAGCTCTTCGGGAAGCTAAGAAACATCTGGCGTTGCCCAGTGCTCTTACAGCCTACCGGGAACATCTCTTACCAAGGTCTTTGAAACGCCGTTTCCTGGCAGGCCTGATTTGGCTGAAGTAGAACTTCTGCTCTGGGTGTGCTCCATTGCCCTAGAGCTGCCAGGCCCAAGGTGCTGCCTTGTTTCCAAAGGGGCAGAGAGGCCCCAAAGCATCTTGCTTCCAGCTCTCTGGGAAGCTAAGAACCAAATCGCTCTGCCCCGTGCTCTTACAGCCTAAGAGAACATCTCTTTGAAAGGCCTGTGAAACGCAGTTTCTTGGCAGGCCCGACCTGGCTGAAGTAGAACTTCTGTTCTGGTTGTGCTACATAGGCCTAGAGCTACCAGGACCTAAGGGCTGCCTTGTTTCCAAAGGGTGAGAGAGGCCCCAAAGCATCTTGCCTCCAGCACTTTGGGAAGCTAAAAAACAACTGGTTCTGCCCAGTGCTCTCACAGCCTACCGTGAACATCTCTTACCAAGGGCTGTGAAACGCAGTTTCTGGGCAGGACTGATCTGCCTGAAGTAGAACTTCTGCTGTGGGTGTGCTCCATTGGCCTAGAGCTGCCAGGCCCAAACGGCTGCCTTGTGTCCAAAGGGAGAGAGAGGCCCCAAGGCATCTTGCTTCCAGCTCTGTGGGAAGCTAAAGCAACTGGCTCTCCACAGTGCTCTCACAGCCTACCGGGAACATCTCTTACCAAGGCCTGTGAAACGCAGTTTCTTGGCAGGCCTGATCTGGCTGAAGTAGAACTCCTGCTCTGGGCGTGCTACTTTGGCCTAGAGCTGCCAGGCCCAAAGGGCCGCCTTGTTTCCAAAGGGGCTGAGAGTCCCCAAAGCATCTTGCTTCCAAATCTTTGGGAAGCTAAGAAACAACTGGCTCTGCACAGTGCTCTCACAGCCTACCGGCAACGTGACAGAGAAAGGCCTGTGAGACGCAGTTTCTTGGAAGGCCTGATCTGGCTGAGGTAGAACTTCTGCTCTGGGTGTACTCCATTGGCCTAGGGCTGCCAGGCCCAAAGGGCTGCCTTTATTTCCAAAGTGTGAGAGAGGCCCCAAAGCATCTTGCTTCCTGCTCTCTGGGAAGCTAAAACAACTGGCTCTGCACAGTGCTCTCAAAGCCAACCGGGAACGTCACATACAAAGGCCTGTGAAACGCAGCTTCTTGACAGGCCTTATCTGGCTGAGGTAGAACTTGTGCTCTGGGTGTGCTACTTTGGCCTAGAGCTGCCAGGCACAAAGGCTGCTTTGTTTCCAAAGGGGGAGAGAGGCCCCAAATCATGTTGCTTCCAGCTGTTTTTGAAGCTAAGAAACAACTCGCTCTGCCAGGTACTCTTACAGCCTTCCGGGAACACCTCTTACGAAGGCCTGTGAAAAGCAGTTTCTTGGCAGGCCTGATCTGGCTGAGGTAGAACTTCTGCTCTGGGTGTGCTCCATTGCCCTAGAGCTGAAAGGCCCAAAGGGCTGCCTTGTTTCCAAAGGGGGAGAGAGGCCCCAAAGCATCTTGCTTCCACCTCTTGGGAAGCTAAGAAACAACTGGCTGTGCCCAGTGCTCTTATAGCCTAAGAGAACATCTCTTATCAAGGCCTGTGAAACGCACTGTCTAGGCAGGCCTGATCTGGAAGAAGTAGAACTTCGGCTCTGGTTGTGCTTCATTGCCCTAGAGCTGCCAGACCCAACGTGCTGCCTTGTTTCCAAAGGGGCATAGGGCCCCAAAGCGTCTTGCTTCCAGCTGTTTGGGAAACAAGGAAACAACTGGCTCTGCACCGTGCTCTCACAGCCTACCGGGAACGTCACATACAAAGGCCTCTGAAACGCAGTTCCTTGGCAGGCCTGATCTGGCTGAAGTAGGACTTCTGCTCTGGGTGTGCTCCATTGGCCTAGAGCTGAAAGGCCCAAAGGTCGCCCTTGTTGGCAAAGGGGCAGGGAGCCCCCAAAGCATCTTGCTTCCAGCTCTTTGGGAAGCTAAGAAACAAATGGCTCTGCCCAGTGCTCTAACAGAGTACCGGGAACATCTCTTACCAAAGCCTTTGAAACGCAGTTTCTTGGCAGGCCTTATCTGGCTGAGGTAGAACTTCTGCTCTGGGTGTGCTCCATTGGCCTAGAGCTGCCTGGCCCAAAGGTCGGCCTTGTTTGCAAAGGGGATGAGAGGCCCCAAAGCATCTTGCTTCCAGCTCTTCGGGAAGCTAAGAAACATCTGGCGTTGCCCAGTGCTCTTACAGCCTACCGGGAACATCTCTTACCAAGGCCTGTGAAACGCAGTTTGTTGGTGGCCTGAACTGGCCCAAGTAGAACTTCTGCTCTGGGTGTGCTCCACTGGCCTAGATCTACCTGCCCCAAAGGGCTGCCTTGAGTCCAAAGTGAGAGAGTGGCACCAAAGCTTCTCGCTTCCAGCTCTTCGGGAAGCTAAGAAACATCTGGCGTTGCCCAGTGCTCTTACAGCCTACCGGGAACATCTCTTACCAAGGTCTTTGAAACGCCGTTTCCTGGCAGGCCTGATTTGGCTGAAGTAGAACTTCTGCTCTGGGTGTGCTCCATTGCCCTAGAGCTGCCAGGCCCAAGGTGCTGCCTTGTTTCCAAAGGGGCAGAGAGGCCCCAAAGCATCTTGCTTCCAGCTCTCTGGGAAGCTAAGAACCAACTCGCTCTGCCCCGTGCTCTTACAGCCTACCGGGAACATGTCTTTGAAAGGCCTGTGAAACGCAGTTTCTTGGCAGGCCTCATCTGGCTGAAGTAGAACTCCGGCTCTGGGTGTGCTCCATTGCCCTAGAGCTGCCAGGCCCAAAGTGCTGCCCTGTTTCCAAGGGGCAGAGAGGCCCAAAGCATCTTGCTTCCCGGTCTTTGCGAAGCTAAGACACAACTGGCTCTGCCCAGTGCTCTTACACCTACCGGGAACATCTCTTACCAAGGCCTGTCAAACGCTGTTTCTTTGCAGGCCTGATCAGGCTGAAGTAGAACTCCTGCTCTGCGTGTGCTCCATTGGCCTAGAGCTTCCCGACCCAAAAGGCTGCCTTGTTCCCAAACGGGCAGAGGGGTCCCAAGCATCTTGCTTCCAGCTTTTCAGGAAGGTAAGAAACAACTGGCTCTGCCCAGTGCTCTTACAGCCTACCGGGAACATCTCTTACCAAGGCCTGTGAAACGCAGTTTCCTGGCAGGCCTGATCTGGCTGAAGTAGAACTTCTGCTCTGGGTGTGCTCCATTGCCCTAGAGCTGCCAGGCCCAAAGGGCTGCCTTGTTTCCAAAGACGGAGAGTGGACCCAAAGCATCTTGCTCCCAGCTCTTCGGGAAGCTAAGAAACAGCTGGCTCTGCCCAGTGCTCTTACAGCCTAAGAGAACATCTCTTTGAAAGGCCTGTGAAACGCAGTTTCTTGGCAGGCCTGACCTGGCTGAAGTAGAACTTCTGTTCTGGTTGTGCTACATAGGCCTAGAGCTACCAGGACCTAAGGGCTGCCTTGTTTCCAAAGGGGGAGAGAGGCCCCAAAGCATCTTGCTTCCACCTCTTGGGAAGCTAAGAAACAACTGGCTGTGCCCAGTGCTCTTATAGCCTAAGAGAACATCTCTTATCAAGGCCTGTGAAACGCACTGTCTAGGCAGGCCTGATCTGGAAGAAGTAGAACTTCGGCTCTGGTTGTGCTCCATTGCCCTAGAGCTGCCAGACGCAACGTGCTGCCTTGTTTCCAAAGGGGCAGAGAGGCCCCAAAGTGTCTTGCTTCCAGCTGTTTGGGAAACAAGGAAACAACTGGCTCTGCACCGTGCTCTCACAGCCTACCGGGAACGTCACATACAAAGGCCTCTGAAACGCAGTTCCTTGGCAGGCCTGATCTGGCTGAAGTAGGACTTCTGCTCTGGGTGTGCTCCATTGGCCTAGACCTGAAAGGCCCAAAGGTCGCCCTTGTTGGCAAAGGGGCAGGGAGCCCCCAAAGCATCTTGCTTCCAGCTCTTTGGGAAGCTAAGAAACAAATGGCTCTGCCCAGTGCTCTAACAGAGTACCGGGAACATCTCTTACCAAAGCCTTTGAAACGCAGTTTCTTGGCAGGCCTTATCTGGCTGAGGTAGAACTTCTGCTCTGGGTGTGCTCCATTGGCCTAGAGCTGCCTGGCCCAAAGGTCGGCCTTGTTTGCAAAGGGGATGAGAGGCCCCAAAGCATCTTGCTTCCAGCTCTTCGGGAAGCTAAGAAACATCTGGCATTGCCCAGTGCTCTTACAGCCTACCGGGAACATCTCTTGCCAAGGCCTGTGAAACGCAGTTTGTTGGTGGCCTGAACTGGCCGAAGTAGAACTTCTGCTCTGGGTGTGCTCCATTGGCCTAGAGCTGCCTGGCCCATAGGGCCGCCTTGTTTGCAAAGGGGATGAGAGGCCCCAAAGCATCTTGCTTCCAGCTCTTCGTGAAGCTAAGAAACATCTGGCGTTGCCCAGTGCTCTTACAGCCTACCGGGAACATCTCTTACCAAGGCCTGTGAAACGCAGTTTGTTGGTGGCCTGAACTGGCCCAAGTAGAACTTCTGCTCTGGGTGTGCTCCACTGCCCTAGATCTTCCTGCCCCAAAGGGCTGCCTTGAGTCCAAAGTGAGAGAGTGGCACCAAAGCTTCTCGCTTCCAGCTCTTCGGGAAGCTAAGAAACATCTGGCGTTGCCCAGTGCTCTTACAGCCTACCGGGAACATCTCTTACCAAGGTCTTTGAAACGCCGTTTCCTGGCAGGCCTGATTTGGCTGAAGTAGAACTTCTGCTCTGGGTGTGCTCCATTGCCCTAGAGCTGCCAGGCCCAAGGAGCTGCCTTGTTTCCAAAGGGGCAGAGAGGCCCCAAAGCATCTTGCTTCCAGCTCTCTGGGAAGCTAAGAACCAACTCGCTCTGCCCCGTGCTCTTACAGCCTAAGAGAACATCTCTTTGAAAGGCCTGTGAAACGCAGTTTCTTGGCAGGCCCGACCTGGCTGAAGTAGAACTTCTGTTCTGGTTTTGCTACATAGGCCTAGAGCTACCAGGACCTAAGGGCTGCCTTGTTTCCAAAGGGTGAGAGAGGCCCCAAAGCATCTTGCCTCCAGCACTTTGGGAAGCTAAAAAACAACTGGTTCTGCCCAGTGCTCTCACAGCCTACCGTGAACATCTCTTACCAAGGGCTGTGAAACGCAGTTTCTGGGCAGGACTGATCTGCCTGAAGTAGAACTTCTGCTGTGGGTGTGCTCCATTGGCCTAGAGCTGCCAGGCCCAAACGGCTGCCTTGTGTCCAAAGGGAGAGAGAGGCCCCAAGGCATCTTGCTTCCAGCTCTGTGGGAAGCTAAAGCAACTGGCTCTCCACAGTGCTCTCACAGCCTACCGGGAACATCTCTTACCAAGGCCTGTGAAACGCAGTTTCTTGGCAGGCCTGATCTGGCTGAAGTAGAACTCCTGCTCTGGGCGTGCTACTTTGGCCTAGAGCTGCCAGGCCCAAAGGGCCGCCTTGTTTCCAAAGGGGCTGAGAGTCCCCAAAGCATCTTGCTTCCAAATCTTTGGGAAGCTAAGAAACAACTGGCTCTGCACAGTGCTCTCACAGCCTACCGGCAACGTGACAGAGAAAGGCCTGTGAGACGCAGTTTCTTGGAAGGCCTGATCTGGCTGAGGTAGAACTTCTGCTCTGGGTGTACTCCATTGGCCTAGGGCTGCCAGGCCCAAAGGGCTGCCTTTATTTCCAAAGTGTGAGAGAGGCCCCAAAGCATCTTGCTTCCTGCTCTCTGGGAAGCTAAAACAACTGGCTCTGCACAGTGCTCTCAAAGCCAACCGGGAACGTCACATACAAAGGCCTGTGAAACGCAGCTTCTTGACAGGCCTTATCTGGCTGAGGTAGAACTTGTGCTCTGGGTGTGCTACTTTGGCCTAGAGCTGCCAGGCACAAAGGCTGCTTTGTTTCCAAAGGGGGAGAGAGGCCCCAAATCATGTTGCTTCCAGCTGTTTTTGAAGCTAAGAAACAACTCGCTCTGCCAGGTACTCTTACAGCCTTCCGGGAACACCTCTTACGAAGGCCTGTGAAAAGCAGTTTCTTGGCAGGCCTGATCTGGCTGAGGTAGAACTTCTGCTCTGGGTGTGCTCCATTGCCCTAGAGCTGAAAGGCCCAAAGGGCTGCCTTGTTTCCAAAGGGGGAGAGAGGCCCCAAAGCATCTTGCTTCCACCTCTTGGGAAGCTAAGAAATAACTGGCTGTGCCCAGTGCTCTTATAGCCTAAGAGAACATCTCTTATCAAGGCCTGTGAAACGCACTGTCTAGGCAGGCCTGATCTGGAAGAAGTAGAACTTCGGCTCTGGTTGTGCTTCATTGCCCTAGAGCTGCCAGACCCAACGTGCTGCCTTGTTTCCAAAGGGGCATAGGGCCCCAAAGCGTCTTGCATCCAGCTGTTTGGGAAACAAGGAAACAACTGGCTCTGCACCGTGCTCTCACAGCCTACCGGGAACGTCACATACAAAGGCCTCTGAAACGCAGTTCCTTGGCAGGCCTGATCTGGCTGAAGTAGGACTTCTGCTCTGGGTGTGCTCCATTGGCCTAGAGCTGAAAGGCCCAAAGGTCGCCCTTGTTGGCAAAGGGGCAGGGAGCCCCCAAAGCATCTTGCTTCCAGCTCTTTGGGAAGCTAAGAAACAAATGGCTCTGCCCAGTGCTCTAAGAGAGTACCGGGAACATCTCTTACCAAAGCCTTTGAAACGCAGTTTCTTGGCAGGCCTTATCTGGCTGAGGTAGAACTTCTGCTCTGGGTGTGCTCCATTGGCCTAGAGCTGCCTGGCCCAAAGGTCGGCCTTGTTTGCAAAGGGGATGAGAGGCCCCAAAGCATCTTGCTTCCAGCTCTTCGGGAAGCTAAGAAACATCTGGCGTTGCCCAGTGCTCTTACAGCCTACCGGGAACATCTCTTACCAAGGCCTGTGAAACGCAGTTTGTTGGTGGCCTGAACTGGCCCAAGTAGAACTTCTGCTCTGGGTGTGCTCCACTGGCCTAGATCTACCTGCCCCAAAGGGCTGCCTTGAGTCCAAAGTGAGAGAGTGGCACCAAAGCTTCTCGCTTCCAGCTCTTCGGGAAGCTAAGAAACATCTGGCGTTGCCCAGTGCTCTTACAGCCTACCGGGAACATCTCTTACCAAGGTCTTTGAAACGCCGTTTCCTGGCAGGCCTGATTTGGCTGAAGTAGAACTTCTGCTCTGGGTGTGCTCCATTGCCCTAGAGCTGCCAGGCCCAAGGTGCTGCCTTGTTTCCAAAGGGGCAGAGAGGCCCCAAAGCATCTTGCTTCCAGCTCTCTCGGAAGCTAAGAACCAACTCGCTCTGCCCCGTGCTCTTACAGCCTACCGGGAACATGTCTTTGAAAGGCCTGTGAAACGCAGTTTCTTGGCAGGCCTCATCTGGCTGAAGTAGAACTCCGGCTCTGGGTGTGCTCCATTGCCCTAGAGCTGCCAGGCCCAAAGTGCTGCCCTGTTTCCAAGGGGCAGAGAGGCCCAAAGCATCTTGCTTCCCGGTCTTTGCGAAGCTAAGACACAACTGGCTCTGCCCAGTGCTCTTACACCTACCGGGAACATCTCTTACCAAGGCCTGTCAAACGCTGTTTCTTTGCAGGCCTGATCAGGCTGAAGTAGAACTCCTGCTCTGCGTGTGCTCCATTGGCCTAGAGCTTCCCAACCCAAAAGGCTGCCTTGTTCCCAAACGGGCAGAGGGGTCCCAAGCATCTTGCTTCCAGCTTTTCAGGAAGGTAAGAAACAACTGGCTCTGCCCAGTGCTCTTACAGCCTACCGGGAACATCTCTTACCAAGGCCTGTGAAACGCAGTTTCCTGGCAGGCCTGATCTGGCTGAAGTAGAACTTCTGCTCTGGGTGTGCTCCATTGCCCTAGAGCTGCCAGGCCCAAAGGGCTGCCTTGTTTCCAAAGACGGAGAGTGGACCCAAAGCATCTTGCTCCCAGCTCTTCGGGAAGCTAAGAAACAGCTGGCTCTGCCCAGTGCTCTTACAGCCTAAGAGAACATCTCTTTGAAAGGCCTGTGAAACGCAGTTTCTTGGCAGGCCTGACCTGGCTGAAGTAGAACTTCTGTTCTGGTTGTGCTACATAGGCCTAGAGCTACCAGGACCTAAGGGCTGCCTTGTTTCCAAAGGGTGAGAGAGGCCCCAAAGCATCTTGCCTCCAGCACTTTGGGAAGCTAAAAAACAACTGGTTCTGCCCAGTGCTCTCACAGCCTACCGTGAACATCTCTTACCAAGGGCTGTGAAACGCAGTTTCTGGGCAGGACTGATCTGCCTGAAGTAGAACTTCTGCTGTGGGTGTGCTCCATTGGCCTAGAGCTGCCAGGCCCAAACGGCTGCCTTGTGTCCAAAGGGAGAGAGAGGCCCCAAGGCATCTTGCTTCCAGCTCTGTGGGAAGCTAAAGCAACTGGCTCTCCACAGTGCTCTCACAGCCTACCGGGAACATCTCTTACCAAGGCCTGTGAAACGCAGTTTCTTGGCAGGCCTGATCTGGCTGAAGTAGAACTCCTGCTCTGGGCGTGCTACTTTGGCCTAGAGCTGCCAGGCCCAAAGGGCCGCCTTGTTTCCAAAGGGGCTGAGAGTCCCCAAAGCATCTTGCTTCCAAATCTTTGGGAAGCTAAGAAACAACTGGCTCTGCACAGTGCTCTCACAGCCTACCGGCAACGTGACAGAGAAAGGCCTGTGAGACGCAGTTTCTTGGAAGGCCTGATCTGGCTGAGGTAGAACTTCTGCTCTGGGTGTACTCCATTGGCCTAGGGCTGCCAGGCCCAAAGGGCTGCCTTTATTTCCAAAGTGTGAGAGAGGCCCCAAAGCATCTTGCTTCCTGCTCTCTGGGAAGCTAAAACAACTGGCTCTGCACAGTGCTCTCAAAGCCAACCGGGAACGTCACATACAAAGGCCTGTGAAACGCAGCTTCTTGACAGGCCTTATCTGGCTGAGGTAGAACTTGTGCTCTGGGTGTGCTACTTTGGCCTAGAGCTGCCAGGCACAAAGGCTGCTTTGTTTCCAAAGGGGGAGAGAGGCCCCAAATCATGTTGCTTCCAGCTGTTTTTGAAGCTAAGAAACAACTCGCTCTGCCAGGTACTCTTACAGCCTTCCGGGAACACCTCTTACGAAGGCCTGTGAAAAGCAGTTTCTTGGCAGGCCTGATCTGGCTGAGGTAGAACTTCTGCTCTGGGTGTGCTCCATTGCCCTAGAGCTGAAAGGCCCAAAGGGCTGCCTTGTTTCCAAAGGGGGAGAGAGGCCCCAAAGCATCTTGCTTCCACCTCTTGGGAAGCTAAGAAACAACTGGCTGTGCCCAGTGCTCTTATAGCCTAAGAGAACATCTCTTATCAAGGCCTGTGAAACGCACTGTCTAGGCAGGCCTGATCTGGAAGAAGTAGAACTTCGGCTCTGGTTGTGCTCCATTGCCCTAGAGCTGCCAGACCCAACGTGCTGCCTTGTTTCCAAAGGGGCAGAGAGGCCCCAAAGCGTCTTGCTTCCAGCTGTTTGGGAAACAAGGAAACAACTGGCTCTGCACCGTGCTCTCACAGCCTACCGGGAACGTCACATACAAAGGCCTCTGAAACGCAGTTCCTTGGCAGGCCTGATCTGGCTGAAGTAGGACTTCTGCTCTGGGTGTGCTCCATTGGCCTAGAGCTGAAAGGCCCAAAGGTCGCCCTTGTTGGCAAAGGGGCAGGGAGCCCCCAAAGCATCTTGCTTCCAGCTCTTTGGGAAGCTAAGAAACAAATGGCTCTGCCCAGTGCTCTAACAGAGTACCGGGAACATCTCTTACCAAAGCCTTTGAAACGCAGTTTCTTGGCAGGCCTTATCTGGCTGAGGTAGAACTTCTGCTCTGGGTGTGCTCCATTGGCCTAGAGCTGCCTGGCCCAAAGGTCGGCCTTGTTTGCAAAGGGGATGAGAGGCCCCAAAGCATCTTGCTTCCAGCTCTTCGGGAAGCTAAGAAACATCTGGCGTTGCCCAGTGCTCTTACAGCCTACCGGGAACATCTCTTGCCAAGGCCTGTGAAACGCAGTTTGTTGGTGGCCTGAACTGGCCGAAGTAGAACTTCTGCTCTGGGTGTGCTCCATTGGCCTAGAGCTGCCTGGCCCATAGGGCCGCCTTGTTTGGAAAGGGGATGAGAGGCCCCAAAGCATCTTGCTTCCAGCTCTTCGGGAAGCTAAGAAACATCTGGCGTTGCCCAGTGCTCTTACAGCCTACCGGGAACATCTCTTACCAAGCCTGTGAAACGCAGTTTGTTGGTGGCCTGAACTGGCCGAAGTAGAACTTCTGCTCTGGGTGTGCTCCATTGGCCTAGAGCTGCCTGGCCCATAGGGCCGCCTTGTTTGCAAAGGGGATGAGAGGCCCCAAAGCATCTTGCTTCCAGCTCTTCGGGAAGCTAAGAAACATCTGGCGTTGCCCAGTGCTCTTACAGCCTACCGGGAACATCTCTTACCAAGCCTGTGAAACGCAGTTTGTTGGTGGCCTGAACTGGCCCAAGTAGAACTTCTGCTCTGGGTGTGCTCCACTGGCCTAGAGCTACCTGCCCCAAAGGGCTGCCTTGAGTCCAAAGTGAGAGAGTGGCACCAAAGCTTCTCGCTTCCAGCTCTTCGGGAAGCTAAGAAACATCTGGCGTTGCCCAGTGCTCTTACAGCCTACCGGGAACATCTCTTACCAAGGTCTTTGAAACGCCGTTTCCTGGCAGGCCTGATTTGGCTGAAGTAGAACTTCTGCTCTGGGTGTGCTCCATTGCCCTAGAGCTGCCAGGCCCAAGGTGCTGCCTTGTTTCCAAAGGGGCAGAGAGGCCCCAAAGCATCTTGCTTCCAGCTCTCTGGGAAGCTAAGAACCAACTCGCTCTGCCCCGTGCTCTTACAGCCTACCGGGAACATGTCTTTGAAAGGCCTGTGAAACGCAGTTTCTTGGCAGGCCTCATCTGGCTGAAGTAGAACTCCGGCTCTGGGTGTGCTCCATTGCCCTAGAGCTGCCAGGCCCAAAGTGCTGCCCTGTTTCCAAGGGGCAGAGAGGCCCAAAGCATCTTGCTTCCCGGTCTTTGCGAAGCTAAGACACAACTGGCTCTGCCCAGTGCTCTTAAACCTACCGGGAACATGTCTTACCAAGGCCTGTCAAACGCTGTTTCTTTGCAGGCCTGATCAGGCTGAAGTAGAACTCCTGCTCTGCGTGTGCTCCATTGGCCTAGAGCTTCCCGACCCAAAAGGCTGCCTTGTTCCCAAACGGGCAGAGGGGTCCCAAGCATCTTGCTTCCAGCTTTTCAGGAAGGTAAGAAACAACTGGCTCTGCCCAGTGCTCTTACAGCCTACCGGGAACATCTCTTACCAAGGCCTGTGAAACGCAGTTTCCTGGCAGGCCTGATCTGGCTGAAGTAGAACTTCTGCTCTGGGTGTGCTCCATTGCCCTAGAGCTGCCAGGCCCAAAGGGCTGCCTTGTTTCCAAAGACGGAGAGTGGACCCAAAGCATCTTGCTCCCAGCTCTTCGGGAAGCTAAGAAACAGCTGGCTCTGCCCAGTGCTCTTACAGCCTAAGAGAACATCTCTTTGAAAGGCCTGTGAAACGCAGTTTCTTGGCAGGCCTGACCTGGCTGAAGTAGAACTTCTGTTCTGGTTGTGCTACATAGGCCTAGAGCTACCAGGACCTAAGGGCTGCCTTGTTTCCAAAGGGGGAGAGAGGCCCCAAAGCATCTTGCTTCCACCTCTTGGGAAGCTAAGAAACAACTGGCTGTGCCCAGTGCTCTTATAGCCTAAGAGAACATCTCTTATCAAGGCCTGTGAAACGCACTGTCTAGGCAGGCCTGATCTGGAAGAAGTAGAACTTCGGCTCTGGTTGTGCTCCATTGCCCTAGAGCTGCCAGACGCAACGTGCTGCCTTGTTTCCAAAGGGGCAGAGAGGCCCCAAAGTGTCTTGCTTCCAGCTGTTTGGGAAACAAGGAAACAACTGGCTCTGCACCGTGCTCTCACAGCCTACCGGGAACGTCACATACAAAGGCCTCTGAAACGCAGTTCCGTGGCAGGCCTGATCTGGCTGAAGTAGGACTTCTGCTCTGGGTGTGCTCCATTGGCCTAGACCTGAAAGGCCCAAAGGTCGCCCTTGTTGGCAAAGGGGCAGGGAGCCCCCAAAGCATCTTGCTTCCAGCTCTTTGGGAAGCTAAGAAACAAATGGCTCTGCCCAGTGCTCTAACAGAGTACCGGGAACATCTCTTACCAAAGCCTTTGAAACGCAGTTTCTTGGCAGGCCTTATCTGGCTGAGGTAGAACTTCTGCTCTGGGTGTGCTCCATTGGCCTAGAGCTGCCTGGCCCAAAGGTCGGCCTTGTTTGCAAAGGGGATGAGAGGCCCCAAAGCATCTTGCTTCCAGCTCTTCGGGAAGCTAAGAAACATCTGGCGTTGCCCAGTGCTCTTACAGCCTACCGGGAACATCTCTTGCCAAGGCCTGTGAAACGCAGTTTGTTGGTGGCCTGAACTGGCCGAAGTAGAACTTCTGCTCTGGGTGTGCTCCATTGGCCTAGATCTGCCTGGCCCATAGGGCCGCCTTGTTTGCAAAGGGGATGAGAGGCCCCAAAGCATCTTGCTTCCAGCTCTTCAGGAAGCTAAGAAACATCTGGCGTTGCCCAGTGCTCTTACAGCCTACCGGGAACATCTCTTACCAAGCCTGTGAAACGCAGTTTGTTGGTGGCCTGAACTGGCCGAAGTAGAACTTCTGCTCTGGGTGTGCTCCATTGGCCTAGAGCTGCCTGGCCCATAGGGCCGCCTTGTTTGCAAAGGGGATGAGAGGCCCCAAAGCATCTTGCTTCCAGCTCTTCGGGAAGCTAAGAAACATCTGGCGTTGCCCAGTGCTCTTACAGCCTACCGGGAACATCTCTTACCAAGCCTGTGAAACGCAGTTTGTTGGTGGCCTGAACTGGCCCAAGTAGAACTTCTGCTCTGGGTGTGCTCCACTGGCCTAGAGCTACCTGCCCCAAAGGGCTGCCTTGAGTCCAAAGTGAGAGAGTGGCACCAAAGCTTCTCGCTTCCAGCTCTTCGGGAAGCTAAGAAACATCTGGCGTTGCCCAGTGCTCTTACAGCCTACCGGGAACATCTCTTACCAAGGTCTTTGAAACGCCGTTTCCTGGCAGGCCTGATTTGGCTGAAGTAGAACTTCTGCTCTGGGTGTGCTCCATTGCCCTAGAGCTGCCAGGCCCAAGGTGCTGCCTTGTTTCCAAAGGGGCAGAGAGGCCCCAAAGCATCTTGCTTCCAGCTCTCTGGGAAGCTAAGAACCAACTCGCTCTGCCCCGTGCTCTTACAGCCTAAGAGAACATCTCTTTGAAAGGCCTGTGAAACGCAGTTTCTTGGCAGGCCCGACCTGGCTGAAGTAGAACTTCTGTTCTGGTTGTGCTACATAGGCCTAGAGCTACCAGGACCTAAGGGCTGCCTTGTTTCCAAAGGGTGAGAGAGGCCCCAAAGCATCTTGCCTCCAGCACTTTGGGAAGCTAAAAAACAACTGGTTCTGCCCAGTGCTCTCACAGCCTACCGTGAACATCTCTTACCAAGGGCTGTGAAACGCAGTTTCTGGGCAGGACTGATCTGCCTGAAGTAGAACTTCTGCTGTGGGTGTGCTCCATTGGCCTAGAGCTGCCAGGCCCAAAAGGCTGCCTTGTGTCCAAAGGGAGAGAGAGGCCCCAAGGCATCTTGCTTCCAGCTCTGTGGGAAGCTAAAGCAACTGGCTCTCCACAGTGCTCTCACAGCCTACCGGGAACATCTCTTACCAAGGCCTGTGAAACGCAGTTTCTTGGCAGGCCTGATCTGGCTGAAGTAGAACTCCTGCTCTGGGCGTGCTACTTTGGCCTAGAGCTGCCAGGCCCAAAGGGCCGCCTTGTTTCCAAAGGGGCTGAGAGTCCCCAAAGCATCTTGCTTCCAAATCTTTGGGAAGCTAAGAAACAACTGGCTCTGCACAGTGCTCTCACAGCCTACCGGCAACGTGACAGAGAAAGGCCTGTGAGACGCAGTTTCTTGGAAGGCCTGATCTGGCTGAGGTAGAACTTCTGCTCTGGGTGTACTCCATTGGCCTAGGGCTGCCAGGCCCAAAGGGCTGCCTTTATTTCCAAAGTGTGAGAGAGGCCCCAAAGCATCTTGCTTCCTGCTCTCTGGGAAGCTAAAACAACTGGCTCTGCACAGTGCTCTCAAAGCCAACCGGGAACGTCACATACAAAGGCCTGTGAAACGCAGCTTCTTGACAGGCCTTATCTGGCTGAGGTAGAACTTGTGCTCTGGGTGTGCTACTTTGGCCTAGAGCTGCCAGGCACAAAGGCTGCTTTGTTTCCAAAGGGGGAGAGAGGCCCCAAATCATGTTGCTTCCAGCTGTTTTTGAAGCTAAGAAACAACTCGCTCTGCCAGGTACTCTTACAGCCTTCCGGGAACACCTCTTACGAAGGCCTGTGAAAAGCAGTTTCTTGGCAGGCCTGATCTGGCTGAGGTAGAACTTCTGCTCTGGGTGTGCTCCATTGCCCTAGAGCTGAAAGGCCCAAAGGGCTGCCTTGTTTCCAAAGGGGGAGAGAGGCCCCAAAGCATCTTTCTTCCACCTCTTGGGAAGCTAAGAAACAACCGGCTGTGCCCAGTGCTCTTATAGCCTAAGAGAACATCTCTTATCAAGGCCTGTGAAACGCACTGTCTAGGCAGGCCTGATCTGGAAGAAGTAGAACTTCGGCTCTGGTTGTGCTCCATTGCCCTAGAGCTGCCAGACCCAACGTGCTGCCTTGTTTCCAAAGGGGCAGAGAGGCCCCAAAGCGTCTTGCTTCCAGCTGTTTGGGAAACAAGGAAACAACTGGCTCTGCACCGTGCTCTCACAGCCTACCGGGAACGTCACATACAAAGGCCTCTGAAACGCAGTTCCTTGGCAGGCCTGATCTGGCTGAAGTAGGACTTCTGCTCTGGGTGTGCTCCATTGGCCTAGACCTGAAAGGCCCAAAGGTCGCCCTTGTTGGCAAAGGGGCAGGGAGCCCCCAAAGCATCTTGCTTCCAGCTCTTTGGGAAGCTAAGAAACAAATGGCTCTGCCCAGTGCTCTAACAGAGTACCGGGAACATCTCTTACCAAAGCCTTTGAAACGCAGTTTCTTGGCAGGCCTTATCTGGCTGAGGTAGAACTTCTGCTCTGGGTGTGCTCCATTGCCCTAGAGCTGCCAGGCCCAAGGTGCTGCCTTGTTTCCAAAGGGGCAGAGAGGCCCCAAAGCATCTTGCTTCCAGCTCTCTGGGAAGCTAAGAACCAACTCGCTCTGCCCCGTGCTCTTACAGCCTACCGGGAACATGTCTTTGAAAGGCCTGTGAAACGCAGTTTCTTGGCAGGCCTCATCTGGCTGAAGTAGAACTCCGGCTCTGGGTGTGCTCCATTGCCCTAGAGCTGCCAGGCCCAAAGTGCTGCCCTGTTTCCAAGGGGCAGAGAGGCCCAAAGCATCTTGCTTCCCGGTCTTTGCGAAGCTAAGACACAACTGGCTCTGCCCAGTGCTCTTAAACCTACCGGGAACATGTCTTACCAAGGCCTGTCAAACGCTGTTTCTTTGCAGGCCTGATCAGGCTGAAGTAGAACTCCTGCTCTGCGTGTGCTCCATTGGCCTAGAGCTTCCCGACCCAAAAGGCTGCCTTGTTCCCAAACGGGCAGAGGGGTCCCAAGCATCTTGCTTCCAGCTTTTCAGGAAGGTAAGAAACAACTGGCTCTGCCCAGTGCTCTTACAGCCTACCGGGAACATCTCTTACCAAGGCCTGTGAAACGCAGTTTCCTGGCAGGCCTGATCTGGCTGAAGTAGAACTTCTGCTCTGGGTGTGCTCCATTGCCCTAGAGCTGCCAGGCCCAAAGGGCTGCCTTGTTTCCAAAGACGGAGAGTGGACCCAAAGCATCTTGCTCCCAGCTCTTCGGGAAGCTAAGAAACAGCTGGCTCTGCCCAGTGCTCTTACAGCCTAAGAGAACATCTCTTTGAAAGGCCTGTGAAACGCAGTTTCTTGGCAGGCCTGACCTGGCTGAAGTAGAACTTCTGTTCTGGTTGTGCTACATAGGCCTAGAGCTACCAGGACCTAAGGGCTGCCTTGTTTCCAAAGGGGGAGAGAGGCCCCAAAGCATCTTGCTTCCACCTCTTGGGAAGCTAAGAAACAACTGGCTGTGCCCAGTGCTCTTATAGCCTAAGAGAACATCTCTTATCAAGGCCTGTGAAACGCACTGTCTAGGCAGGCCTGATCTGGAAGAAGTAGAACTTCGGCTCTGGTTGTGCTCCATTGCCCTAGAGCTGCCAGACGCAACGTGCTGCCTTGTTTCCAAAGGGGCAGAGAGGCCCCAAAGTGTCTTGCTTCCAGCTGTTTGGGAAACAAGGAAACAACTGGCTCTGCACCGTGCTCTCACAGCCTACCGGGAACGTCACATACAAAGGCCTCTGAAACGCAGTTCCGTGGCAGGCCTGATCTGGCTGAAGTAGGACTTCTGCTCTGGGTGTGCTCCATTGGCCTAGACCTGAAAGGCCCAAAGGTCGCCCTTGTTGGCAAAGGGGCAGGGAGCCCCCAAAGCATCTTGCTTCCAGCTCTTTGGGAAGCTAAGAAACAAATGGCTCTGCCCAGTGCTCTAACAGAGTACCGGGAACATCTCTTACCAAAGCCTTTGAAACGCAGTTTCTTGGCAGGCCTTATCTGGCTGAGGTAGAACTTCTGCTCTGGGTGTGCTCCATTGGCCTAGAGCTGCCTGGCCCAAAGGTCGGCCTTGTTTGCAAAGGGGATGAGAGGCCCCAAAGCATCTTGCTTCCAGCTCTTCGGGAAGCTAAGAAACATCTGGCGTTGCCCAGTGCTCTTACAGCCTACCGGGAACATCTCTTGCCAAGGCCTGTGAAACGCAGTTTGTTGGTGGCCTGAACTGGCCGAAGTAGAACTTCTGCTCTGGGTGTGCTCCATTGGCCTAGATCTGCCTGGCCCATAGGGCCGCCTTGTTTGCAAAGGGGATGAGAGGCCCCAAAGCATCTTGCTTCCAGCTCTTCAGGAAGCTAAGAAACATCTGGCGTTGCCCAGTGCTCTTACAGCCTACCGGGAACATCTCTTACCAAGCCTGTGAAACGCAGTTTGTTGGTGGCCTGAACTGGCCGAAGTAGAACTTCTGCTCTGGGTGTGCTCCATTGGCCTAGAGCTGCCTGGCCCATAGGGCCGCCTTGTTTGCAAAGGGGATGAGAGGCCCCAAAGCATCTTGCTTCCAGCTCTTCGGGAAGCTAAGAAACATCTGGCGTTGCCCAGTGCTCTTACAGCCTACCGGGAACATCTCTTACCAAGCCTGTGAAACGCAGTTTGTTGGTGGCCTGAACTGGCCCAAGTAGAACTTCTGCTCTGGGTGTGCTCCACTGGCCTAGAGCTACCTGCCCCAAAGGGCTGCCTTGAGTCCAAAGTGAGAGAGTGGCACCAAAGCTTCTCGCTTCCAGCTCTTCGGGAAGCTAAGAAACATCTGGCGTTGCCCAGTGCTCTTACAGCCTACCGGGAACATCTCTTACCAAGGTCTTTGAAACGCCGTTTCCTGGCAGGCCTGATTTGGCTGAAGTAGAACTTCTGCTCTGGGTGTGCTCCATTGCCCTAGAGCTGCCAGGCCCAAGGTGCTGCCTTGTTTCCAAAGGGGCAGAGAGGCCCCAAAGCATCTTGCTTCCAGCTCTCTGGGAAGCTAAGAACCAACTCGCTCTGCCCCGTGCTCTTACAGCCTAAGAGAACATCTCTTTGAAAGGCCTGTGAAACGCAGTTTCTTGGCAGGCCCGACCTGGCTGAAGTAGAACTTCTGTTCTGGTTGTGCTACATAGGCCTAGAGCTACCAGGACCTAAGGGCTGCCTTGTTTCCAAAGGGTGAGAGAGGCCCCAAAGCATCTTGCCTCCAGCACTTTGGGAAGCTAAAAAACAACTGGTTCTGCCCAGTGCTCTCACAGCCTACCGTGAACATCTCTTACCAAGGGCTGTGAAACGCAGTTTCTGGGCAGGACTGATCTGCCTGAAGTAGAACTTCTGCTGTGGGTGTGCTCCATTGGCCTAGAGCTGCCAGGCCCAAAAGGCTGCCTTGTGTCCAAAGGGAGAGAGAGGCCCCAAGGCATCTTGCTTCCAGCTCTGTGGGAAGCTAAAGCAACTGGCTCTCCACAGTGCTCTCACAGCCTACCGGGAACATCTCTTACCAAGGCCTGTGAAACGCAGTTTCTTGGCAGGCCTGATCTGGCTGAAGTAGAACTCCTGCTCTGGGCGTGCTACTTTGGCCTAGAGCTGCCAGGCCCAAAGGGCCGCCTTGTTTCCAAAGGGGCTGAGAGTCCCCAAAGCATCTTGCTTCCAAATCTTTGGGAAGCTAAGAAACAACTGGCTCTGCACAGTGCTCTCACAGCCTACCGGCAACGTGACAGAGAAAGGCCTGTGAGACGCAGTTTCTTGGAAGGCCTGATCTGGCTGAGGTAGAACTTCTGCTCTGGGTGTACTCCATTGGCCTAGGGCTGCCAGGCCCAAAGGGCTGCCTTTATTTCCAAAGTGTGAGAGAGGCCCCAAAGCATCTTGCTTCCTGCTCTCTGGGAAGCTAAAACAACTGGCTCTGCACAGTGCTCTCAAAGCCAACCGGGAACGTCACATACAAAGGCCTGTGAAACGCAGCTTCTTGACAGGCCTTATCTGGCTGAGGTAGAACTTGTGCTCTGGGTGTGCTACTTTGGCCTAGAGCTGCCAGGCACAAAGGCTGCTTTGTTTCCAAAGGGGGAGAGAGGCCCCAAATCATGTTGCTTCCAGCTGTTTTTGAAGCTAAGAAACAACTCGCTCTGCCAGGTACTCTTACAGCCTTCCGGGAACACCTCTTACGAAGGCCTGTGAAAAGCAGTTTCTTGGCAGGCCTGATCTGGCTGAGGTAGAACTTCTGCTCTGGGTGTGCTCCATTGCCCTAGAGCTGAAAGGCCCAAAGGGCTGCCTTGTTTCCAAAGGGGGAGAGAGGCCCCAAAGCATCTTGCTTCCACCTCTTGGGAAGCTAAGAAACAACTGGCTGTGCCCAGTGCTCTTATAGCCTAAGAGAACATCTCTTATCAAGGCCTGGGAAACGCACTGTCTAGGCAGGCCTGATCTGGAAGAAGTAGAACTTCGGCTCTGGTTGTGCTCCATTGCCCTAGAGCTGCCAGACCCAACGTGCTGCCTTGTTTCCAAAGGGGCAGAGAGGCCCCAAAGCGTCTTGCTTCCAGCTGTTTGGGAAACAAGGAAACAACTGGCTCTGCACCGTGCTCTCACAGCCTACCGGGAACGTCACATACAAAGGCCTCTGAAACGCAGTTCCTTGGCAGGCCTGATCTGGCTGAAGTAGGACTTCTGCTCTGGGTGTGCTCCATTGGCCTAGAGCTGCCTGGCCCATAGGGCCGCCTTGTTTGCAAAGGGGATGAGAGGCCCCAAAGCATCTTGCTTCCAGCTCTTCGGGAAGCTAAGAAACATCTGGCGTTGCCCAGTGCTCTTACAGCCTACCGGGAACATCTCTTACCAAGCCTGTGAAACGCAGTTTGTTGGTGGCCTGAACTGGCCCAAGTAGAACTTCTGCTCTGGGTGTGCTCCACTGGCCTAGAGCTACCTGCCCCAAAGGGCTGCCTTGAGTCCAAAGTGAGAGAGTGGCACCAAAGCTTCTCGCTTCCAGCTCTTCGGGAAGCTAAGAAACATCTGGCGTTGCCCAGTGCTCTTACAGCCTACCGGGAACATCTCTTACCAAGGCCTGTGAAACGCCGTTTCCTGGCAGGCCTGATTTGGCTGAAGTAGAACTTCTGCTCTGGGTGTGCTCCATTGCCCTAGAGCTGCCAGGCCCAAGGTGCTGCCTTGTTTCCAAAGGGGCAGAGAGGCCCCAAAGCATCTTGCTTCCAGCTCTCTGGGAAGCTAAGAACCAACTCGCTCTGCCCCGTGCTCTTACAGCCTACCGGGAACATGTCTTTGAAAGGCCTGTGAAACGCAGTTTCTTGGCAGGCCTCATCTGGCTGAAGTAGAACTCCGGCTCTGGGTGTGCTCCATTGCCCTAGAGCTGCCAGGCCCAAAGTGCTGCCCTGTTTCCAAGGGGCAGAGAGGCCCAAAGCATCTTGCTTCCCGGTCTTTGCGAAGCTAAGAAACAACTGGCTCTGCCCAGTGCTCTTACACCTACCGGGAACATCTCTTACCAAGGCCTGTCAAACGCTGTTTCTTTGCAGGCCTGATCAGGCTGAAGTAGAACTCCTGCTCTGCGTGTGCTCCATTGGCCTAGAGCTTCCCGACCCAAAAGGCTGCCTTGTTCCCAAACGGGCAGAGGGGTCCCAAGCATCTTGCTTCCAGCTTTTCAGGAAGGTAAGAAACAACTGGCTCTGCCCAGTGCTCTTACAGCCTACCGGGAACATCTCTTACCAAGGCCTGTGAAACGCAGTTTCCTGGCAGGCCTGATCTGGCTGAAGTAGAACTTCTGCTCTGGGTGTGCTCCATTGCCCTAGAGCTGCCAGGCCCAAAGGGCTGCCTTGTTTCCAAAGACGGAGAGTGGACCCAAAGCATCTTGCTCCCAGCTCTTCGGGAAGCAAAGAAACAGCTGGCTCTGCCCAGTGCTCTTACAGCCTAAGAGAACATCTCTTTGAAAGGCCTGTGAAACGCAGTTTCTTGGCAGGCCTGACCTGGCTGAAGTAGAACTTCTGTTCTGGTTGTGCTACATAGGCCTAGAGCTACCAGGACCTAAGGGCTGCCTTGTTTCCAAAGGGGGAGAGAGGCCCCAAAGCATCTTGCTTCCACCTCTTGGGAAGCTAAGAAACAACTGGCTGTGCCCAGTGCTCTTATAGCCTAAGAGAACATCTCTTATCAAGGCCTGTGAAACGCACTGTCTAGGCAGGCCTGATCTGGAAGAAGTAGAACTTCGGCTCTGGTTGTGCTCCATTGCCCTAGAGCTGCCAGACGCAACGTGCTGCCTTGTTTCCAAAGGGGCAGAGAGGCCCCAAAGTGTCTTGCTTCCAGCTGTTTGGGAAACAAGGAAACAACTGGCTCTGCACCGTGCTCTCACAGCCTACCGGGAACGTCACATACAAAGGCCTCTGAAACGCAGTTCCTTGGCAGGCCTGATCTGGCTGAAGTAGGACTTCTGCTCTGGGTGTGCTCCATTGGCCTAGACCTGAAAGGCCCAAAGGTCGCCCTTGTTGGCAAAGGGGCAGGGAGCCCCCAAAGCATCTTGCTTCCAGCTCTTTGGGAAGCTAAGAAACAAATGGCTCTGCCCAGTGCTCTAACAGAGTACCGGGAACATCTCTTACCAAAGCCTTTGAAACGCAGTTTCTTGGCAGGCCTTATCTGGCTGAGGTAGAACTTCTGCTCTGGGTGTGCTCCATTGGCCTAGAGCTGCCTGGCCCAAAGGTCGGCCTTGTTTGCAAAGGGGATGAGAGGCCCCAAAGCATCTTGCTTCCAGCTCTTCGGGAAGCTAAGAAACATCTGGCATTGCCCAGTGCTCTTACAGCCTACCGGGAACATCTCTTGCCAAGGCCTGTGAAACGCAGTTTGTTGGTGGCCTGAACTGGCCGAAGTAGAACTTCTGCTCTGGGTGTGCTCCATTGGCCTAGAGCTGCCTGGCCCATAGGGCCGCCTTGTTTGCAAAGGGGATGAGAGGCCCCAAAGCATCTTGCTTCCAGCTCTTCGGGAAGCTAAGAAACATCTGGCGTTGCCCAGTGCTCTTACAGCCTACCGGGAACATCTCTTACCAAGGCCTGTGAAACGCAGTTTGTTGGTGGCCTGAACTGGCCCAAGTAGAACTTCTGCTCTGGGTGTGCTCCACTGGCCTAGATCTACCTGCCCCAAAGGGCTGCCTTGAGTCCAAAGTGAGAGAGTGGCACCAAAGCTTCTCGCTTCCAGCTCTTCGGGAAGCTAAGAAACATCTGGCGTTGCCCAGTGCTCTTACAGCCTACCGGGAACATCTCTTACCAAGGTCTTTGAAACGCCGTTTCCTGGCAGGCCTGATTTGGCTGAAGTAGAACTTCTGCTCTGGGTGTGCTCCATTGCCCTAGAGCTGCCAGGCCCAAGGTGCTGCCTTGTTTCCAAAGGGGCAGAGAGGCCCCAAAGCATCTTGCTTCCAGCTCTCTGGGAAGCTAAGAACCAACTCGCTCTGCCCCGTGCTCTTACAGCCTAAGAGAACATCTCTTTGAAAGGCCTGTGAAACGCAGTTTCTTGGCAGGCCCGACCTGGCTGAAGTAGAACTTCTGTTCTGGTTGTGCTACATAGGCCTAGAGCTACCAGGACCTAAGGGCTGCCTTGTTTCCAAAGGGTGAGAGAGGCCCCAAAGCATCTTGCCTCCAGCACTTTGGGAAGCTAAAAAACAACTGGTTCTGCCCAGTGCTCTCACAGCCTACCGTGAACATCTCTTACCAAGGGCTGTGAAACGCAGTTTCTGGGCAGGACTGATCTGCCTGAAGTAGAACTTCTGCTGTGGGTGTGCTCCATTGGCCTAGAGCTGCCAGGCCCAAACGGCTGCCTTGTGTCCAAAGGGAGAGAGAGGCCCCAAGGCATCTTGCTTCCAGCTCTGTGGGAAGCTAAAGCAACTGGCTCTCCACAGTGCTCTCACAGCCTACCGGGAACATCTCTTACCAAGGCCTGTGAAACGCAGTTTCTTGGCAGGCCTGATCTGGCTGAAGTAGAACTCCTGCTCTGGGCGTGCTACTTTGGCCTAGAGCTGCCAGGCCCAAAGGGCCGCCTTGTTTCCAAAGGGGCTGAGAGTCCCCAAAGCATCTTGCTTCCAAATCTTTGGGAAGCTAAGAAACAACTGGCTCTGCACAGTGCTCTCACAGCCTACGGGCAACGTGACAGAGAAAGGCCTGTGAGACGCAGTTTCTTGGAAGGCCTGATCTGGCTGAGGTAGAACTTCTGCTCTGGGTGTACTCCATTGGCCTAGGGCTGCCAGGCCCAAAGGGCTGCCTTTATTTCCAAAGTGTGAGAGAGGCCCCAAAGAATCTTGCTTCCTGCTCTCTGGGAAGCTAAAACAACTGGCTCTGCACAGTGCTCTCAAAGCCAACCGGGAACGTCACATACAAAGGCCTGTGAAACGCAGCTTCTTGACAGGCCTTATCTGGCTGAGGTAGAACTTGTGCTCTGGGTGTGCTACTTTGGCCTAGAGCTGCCAGGCACAAAGGCTGCTTTGTTTCCAAAGGGGGAGAGAGGCCCCAAATCATGTTGCTTCCAGCTGTTTTTGAAGCTAAGAAACAACTCGCTCTGCCAGGTACTCTTACAGCCTTCCGGGAACACCTCTTACGAAGGCCTGTGAAAAGCAGTTTCTTGGCAGGCCTGATCTGGCTGAGGTAGAACTTCTGCTCTGGGTGTGCTCCATTGCCCTAGAGCTGAAAGGCCCAAAGGGCTGCCTTGTTTCCAAAGGGGGAGAGAGGCCCCAAAGCATCTTGCTTCCACCTCTTGGGAAGCTAAGAAACAACTGGCTGTGCCCAGTGCTCTTATAGCCTAAGAGAACATCTCTTATCAAGGCCTGGGAAACGCACTGTCTAGGCAGGCCTGATCTGGAAGAAGTAGAACTTCGGCTCTGGTTGTGCTCCATTGCCCTAGAGCTGCCAGACCCAACGTGCTGCCTTGTTTCCAAAGGGGCAGAGAGGCCCCAAAGCGTCTTGCTTCCAGCTGTTTGGGAAACAAGGAAACAACTGGCTCTGCACCGTGCTCTCACAGCCTACCGGGAACGTCACATACAAAGGCCTCTGAAACGCAGTTCCTTGGCAGGCCTGATCTGGCTGAAGTAGGACTTCTGCTCTGGGTGTGCTCCATTGGCCTAGAGCTGAAAGGCCCAAAGGTCGCCCTTGTTGGCAAAGGGGCAGGGAGCCCCCAAAGCATCTTGCTTCCAGCTCTTTGGGAAGCTAAGAAACAAATGGCTCTGCCCAGTGCTCTAAGAGAGTACCGGGAACATCTCTTACCAAAGCCTTTGAAACGCAGTTTCTTGGCAGGCCTTATCTGGCTGAGGTAGAACTTCTGCTCTGGGTGTGCTCCATTGGCCTAGAGCTGCCTGGCCCAAAGGTCGGCCTTGTTTGCAAAGGGGCAGGGAGCCCCCAAAGCATCTTGCTTCCAGCTCTTCGGGAAGCTAAGAAACATCTGGCGTTGCCCAGTGCTCTTACAGCCTACCGGGAACATCTCTTGCCAAGGCCTGTGAAACGCAGTTTGTTGGTGGCCTGAACTGGCCCAAGTAGAACTTCTGCTCTGGGTGTGCTCCACTGGCCTAGATCTACCTGCCCCAAAGGGCTGCCTTGAGTCCAAAGTGAGAGAGTGGCACCAAAGCTTCTCGCTTCCAGCTCTTCGGGAAGCTAAGAAACATCTGGCGTTGCCCAGTGCTCTTACAGCCTACCGGGAACATCTCTTACCAAGGTCTTTGAAACGCCGTTTCCTGGCAGGCCTGATTTGGCTGAAGTAGAACTTCTGCTCTGGGTGTGCTCCATTGCCCTAGAGCTGCCAGGCCCAAGGTGCTGCCTTGTTTCCAAAGGGGCAGAGAGGCCCCAAAGCATCTTGCTTCCAGCTCTCTGGGAAGCTAAGAACCAACTCGCTCTGCCCCGTGCTCTTACAGCCTAAGAGAACATCTCTTTGAAAGGCCTGTGAAACGCAGTTTCTTGGCAGGCCCGACCTGGCTGAAGTAGAACTTCTGTTCTGGTTGTGCTACATAGGCCTAGAGCTACCAGGACCTAAGGGCTGCCTTGTTTCCAAAGGGTGAGAGAGGCCCCAAAGCATCTTGCCTCCAGCACTTTGGGAAGCTAAAAAACAACTGGTTCTGCCCAGTGCTCTCACAGCCTACCGTGAACATCTCTTACCAAGGGCTGTGAAACGCAGTTTCTGGGCAGGACTGATCTGCCTGAAGTAGAACTTCTGCTGTGGGTGTGCTCCATTGGCCTAGAGCTGCCAGGCCCAAACGGCTGCCTTGTGTCCAAAGGGAGAGAGAGGCCCCAAGGCATCTTGCTTCCAGCTCTGTGGGAAGCTAAAGCAACTGGCTCTCCACAGTGCTCTCACAGCCTACCGGGAACATCTCTTACCAAGGCCTGTGAAACGCAGTTTCTTGGCAGGCCTGATCTGGCTGAAGTAGAACTCCTGCTCTGGGCGTGCTACTTTGGCCTAGAGCTGCCAGGCCCAAAGGGCCGCCTTGTTTCCAAAGGGGCTGAGAGTCCCCAAAGCATCTTGCTTCCAAATCTTTGGGAAGCTAAGAAACAACTGGCTCTGCACAGTGCTCTCACAGCCTACCGGCAACGTGACAGAGAAAGGCCTGTGAGACGCAGTTTCTTGGAAGGCCTGATCTGGCTGAGGTAGAACTTCTGCTCTGGGTGTACTCCATTGGCCTAGGGCTGCCAGGCCCAAAGGGCTGCCTTTATTTCCAAAGTGTGAGAGAGGCCCCAAAGCATCTTGCTTCCTGCTCTCTGGGAAGCTAAAACAACTGGCTCTGCACAGTGCTCTCAAAGCCAACCGGGAACGTCACATACAAAGGCCTGTGAAACGCAGCTTCTTGACAGGCCTTATCTGGCTGAGGTAGAACTTGTGCTCTGGGTGTGCTACTTTGGCCTAGAGCTGCCAGGCACAAAGGCTGCTTTGTTTCCAAAGGGGGAGAGAGGCCCCAAATCATGTTGCTTCCAGCTGTTTTTGAAGCTAAGAAACAACTCGCTCTGCCAGGTACTCTTACAGCCTTCCGGGAACACCTCTTACGAAGGCCTGTGAAAAGCAGTTTCTTGGCAGGCCTGATCTGGCTGAGGTAGAACTTCTGCTCTGGGTGTGCTCCATTGCCCTAGAGCTGAAAGGCCCAAAGGGCTGCCTTGTTTCCAAAGGGGGAGAGAGGCCCCAAAGCATCTTGCTTCCACCTCTTGGGAAGCTAAGAAACAACTGGCTGTGCCCAGTGCTCTTATAGCCTAAGAGAACATCTCTTATCAAGGCCTGTGAAACGCACTGTCTAGGCAGGCCTGATCTGGAAGAAGTAGAACTTCGGCTCTGGTTGTGCTCCATTGCCCTAGAGCTGCCAGACCCAACGTGCTGCCTTGTTTCCAAAGGGGCAGAGAGGCCCCAAAGCGTCTTGCTTCCAGCTGTTTGGGAAACAAGGAAACAACTGGCTCTGCACCGTGCTCTCACAGCCTACCGGGAACGTCACATACAAAGGCCTCTGAAACGCAGTTCCTTGGCAGGCCTGATCTGGCTGAAGTAGGACTTCTGCTCTGGGTGTGCTCCATTGGCCTAGAGCTGAAAGGCCCAAAGGTCGCCCTTGTTGGCAAAGGGGCAGGGAGCCCCCAAAGCATCTTGCTTCCAGCTCTTTGGGAAGCTAAGAAACAAATGGCTCTGCCCAGTGCTCTAAGAGAGTACCGGGAACATCTCTTACCAAAGCCTTTGAAACGCAGTTTCTTGGCAGGCCTTATCTGGCTGAGGTAGAACTTCTGCTCTGGGTGTGCTCCATTGGCCTAGAGCTGCCTGGCCCAAAGGTCGGCCTTGTTTGCAAAGGGGCAGGGAGCCCCCAAAGCATCTTGCTTCCAGCTCTTCGGGAAGCTAAGAAACATCTGGCGTTGCCCAGTGCTCTTACAGCCTACCGGGAACATCTCTTGCCAAGGCCTGTGAAACACAGTTTGTTGGTGGCCTGAACTGGCCCAAGTAGAACTTCTGCTCTGGGTGTGCTCCACTGGCCTAGATCTACCTGCCCCAAAGGGCTGCCTTGAGTCCAAAGTGAGAGAGTGGCACCAAAGCTTCTCGCTTCCAGCTCTTCGGGAAGCTAAGAAACATCTGGCGTTGCCCAGTGCTCTTACAGCCTACCGGGAACATCTCTTACCAAGGTCTTTGAAACGCCGTTTCCTGGCAGGCCTGATTTGGCTGAAGTAGAACTTCTGCTCTGGGTGTGCTCCATTGCCCTAGAGCTGCCAGGCCCAAGGTGCTGCCTTGTTTCCAAAGGGGCAGAGAGGCCCCAAAGCATCTTGCTTCCAGCTCTCTGGGAAGCTAAGAACCAACTCGCTCTGCCCCGTGCTCTTACAGCCTACCGGGAACATGTCTTTGAAAGGCCTGTGAAACGCAGTTCCTTGGCAGGCCTCATCTGGCTGAAGTAGAACTCCGGCTCTGGGTGTGCTCCATTGCCCTAGAGCTGCCAGGCCCCAAGTGCTGCCCTGTTTCCAAGGGGCAGAGAGGCCCAAAGCATCTTGCTTCCCGGTCTTTGCGAAGCTAAGACACAACTGGCTATGCCCAGTGCTCTTACACCTACCGGGAACATCTCTTACCAAGGCCTGTCAAACGCTGTTTCTTTGCAGGCCTGATCAGGCTGAAGTAGAACTCCTGCTCTGCGTGTGCTCCATTGGCCTAGAGCTTCCTGACCCAAAAGGCTGCCTTGTTCCCAAACGGGCAGAGGGGTCCCAAGCATCTTGCTTCCAGCTTTTCAGGAAGGTAAGAAACAACTGGCTCTGCCCAGTGCTCTTACAGCCTACCGGGAACATCTCTTACCAAGGCCTGTGAAACACAGTTTCCTGGCAGGCCTGATCTGGCTGAAGTAGAACTTCTGCTCTGGGTGTGCTCCATTGCCCTAGAGCTGCCAGGCCCAAAGGGCTGCCTTGTTTCCAAAGACGGAGAGTGGACCCAAAGCATCTTGCTCCCAGCTCTTCGGGAAGCTAAGAAACAGCTGGCTCTGCCCAGTGCTCTTACAGCCTAAGAGAACATCTCTTTGAAAGGCCTGTGAAACGCAGTTTCTTGGCAGGCCTGACCTGGCTGAAGTAGAACTTCTGTTCTGGTTGTGCTACATAGGCCTAGAGCTACCAGGACCTAAGGGCTGCCTTGTTTCCAAAGGGTGAGAGAGGCCCCAAAGCATCTTGCCTCCAGCACTTTGGGAAGCTAAAAAACAACTGGTTCTGCCCAGTGCTCTCACAGCCTACCGTGAACATCTCTTACCAAGGGCTGTGAAACGCAGTTTCTGGGCAGGACTGATCTGCCTGAAGTAGAACTTCTGCTGTGGGTGTGCTCCATTGGCCTAGAGCTGCCAGGCCCAAAAGGCTGCCTTGTGTCCAAAGGGAGAGAGAGGCCCCAAGGCATCTTGCTTCCAGCTCTGTGGGAAGCTAAAGCAACTGGCTCTCCACAGTGCTCTCACAGCCTACCGGGAACATCTCTTACCAAGGCCTGTGAAACGCAGTTTCTTGGCAGGCCTGATCTGGCTGAAGTAGAACTCCTGCTCTGGGCGTGCTACTTTGGCCTAGAGCTGCCAGGCCCAAAGGGCCGCCTTGTTTCCAAAGGGGCTGAGAGTCCCCAAAGCATCTTGCTTCCAAATCTTTGGGAAGCTAAGAAACAACTGGCTCTGCACAGTGCTCTCACAGCCTACCGGCAACGTGACAGAGAAAGGCCTGTGAGACGCAGTTTCTTGGAAGGCCTGATCTGGCTGAGGTAGAACTTCTGCTCTGGGTGTACTCCATTGGCCTAGGGCTGCCAGGCCCAAAGGGCTGCCTTTATTTCCAAAGTGTGAGAGAGGCCCCAAAGCATCTTGCTTCCTGCTCTCTGGGAAGCTAAAACAACTGGCTCTGCACAGTGCTCTCAAAGCCAACCGGGAACGTCACATACAAAGGCCTGTGAAACGCAGCTTCTTGACAGGCCTTATCTGGCTGAGGTAGAACTTGTGCTCTGGGTGTGCTACTTTGGCCTAGAGCTGCCAGGCACAAAGGCTGCTTTGTTTCCAAAGGGGGAGAGAGGCCCCAAATCATGTTGCTTCCAGCTGTTTTTGAAGCTAAGAAACAACTCGCTCTGCCAGGTACTCTTACAGCCTTCCGGGAACACCTCTTACGAAGGCCTGTGAAAAGCAGTTTCTTGGCAGGCCTGATCTGGCTGAGGTAGAACTTCTGCTCTGGGTGTGCTCCATTGCCCTAGAGCTGAAAGGCCCAAAGGGCTGCCTTGTTTCCAAAGGGGGAGAGAGGCCCCAAAGCATCTTGCTTCCACCTCTTGGGAAGCTAAGAAACAACTGGCTGTGCCCAGTGCTCTTATAGCCTAAGAGAACATCTCTTATCAAGGCCTGGGAAACGCACTGTCTAGGCAGGCCTGATCTGGAAGAAGTAGAACTTCGGCTCTGGTTGTGCTTCATTGCCCTAGAGCTGCCAGACCCAACGTGCTGCCTTGTTTCCAAAGGGGCATAGAGGCCCCAAAGCGTCTTGCTTCCAGCTGTTTGGGAAACAAGGAAACAACTGGCTCTGCACCGTGCTCTCACAGCCTACCGGGAACGTCACATACAAAGGCCTCTGAAACGCAGTTCCTTGGCAGGCCTGATCTGGCTGAAGTAGGACTTCTGCTCTGGGTGTGCTCCATTGGCCTAGAGCTGAAAGGCCCAAAGGTCACCCTTGTTGGCAAAGGGGCAGGGAGCCCCCAAAGCATCTTGCTTCCAGCTCTTTGGGAAGCTAAGAAACAAATGGCTCTGCCCAGTGCTCTAACAGAATACTGGGAACATCTCTTACCAAAGCCTTTGAAACGCAGTTTCTTGGCAGGCCTTATCTGGCTGAGGTAGAACTTCTGCTCTGGGTGTGCTCCATTGGCCTAGAGCTGCCTGGCCCAAAGGTCGGCCTTGTTTGCAAAGGGGATGAGAGGCCCCAAAGCATCTTGCTTCCAGCTCTTCGGGAAGCTAAGAAACATCTGGCGTTGCCCAGTGCTCTTACAGCCTACCGGGAACATCTCTTACCAAGGCCTGTGAAACGCAGTTTGTTGGTGGCCTGAACTGGCCGAAGTAGAACTTCTGCTCTGGGTGTGCTCCATTGGCCTAGAGCTGCCTGGCCCATAGGGCCGCCTTGTTTGCAAAGGGGATGAGAGGCCCCAAAGCATCTTGCTTCCAGCTCTTCGGGAAGCTAAGAAACATCTGGCGTTGCCCAGTGCTCTTACAGCCTACCGGGAACATCTCTTACCAAGGCCTGTGAAACGCAGTTTGTTGGTGGCCTGAACTGGCCGAAGTAGAACTTCTGCTCTGGGTGTGCTCCACTGGCCTAGAGCTACCTGCCCCAAAGTGCTGCCTTGATTCCAAAGTGAGAGAGTGGCACCAAAGCATCTTGCTTGCAGCTCTTCGGGAAGCTAAGAAACATCTGGCGTTGCCCAGTGCTCTTACAGCCTACCGGGAACATCTCTTACCAAGGTCTTTGAAATGCCGTTTCCTGGCAGGCCTGATTTGCCTGAAGTAGAACTTCTGCTCTGGGTGTGCTCCATTGCCCTAGAGCTGCCAGGCCCAAGGTGCTGCCTTGTTTCCAAAGGGGCAGAGAGGCCCCAAAGCATCTTGCTTCCAGCTCTCTGGGAAGCTAAGAACCAACTCGCTCTGCCCCGTGCTCTTACAGCCTACCGGGAACATGTCTTTGAAAGGCCTGTGAAACGCAGTTTCTTGGCAGGCCTCATCTGGCTGAAGTAGAACTCCGGCTCTGGGTGTGCTCCATTGCCCTAGAGCTGCCAGGCCCCAAGTGCTGCCCTGTTTCCAAGGGGCAGAGAGGCCCAAAGCATCTTGCTTCCCGGTCTTTGCGAAGCTAAGACACAACTGGCTCTGCCCAGTGCTCTTACACCTACCGGGAACATCTCTTACCAAGGCCTGTCAAACGCTGTTTCTTTGCAGGCCTGATCAGGCTGAAGTAGAACTCCTGCTCTGCGTGTGCTCCATTGGCCTAGAGCTTCCCGACCCAAAAGGCTGCCTTGTTCCCAAACGGGCAGAGCGGTCCCAAGCATCTTGCTTCCAGCTTTTCAGGAAGGTAAGAAACAACTGGCTCTGCCCAGTGCTCTTACAGCCTACCGGGAACATCTCTTACCAAGGCCTGTGAAACGCAGTTTCCTGGCAGGCCTGATCTGGCTGAAGTAGAACTCCTGCTCTGGGCGTGCTACTTTGGCCTAGAGCTGCCAGGCCCAAAGGGCCGCCTTGTTTCCAAAGGGGCTGAGAGTCCCCAAAGCATCTTGCTTCCAAATCTTTGGGAAGCTAAGAAACAACTGGCTCTGCACAGTGCTCTCACAGCCTACCGGCAACGTGACAGAGAAAGGCCTGTGAGACGCAGTTTCTTGGAAGGCCTGATCTGGCTGAGGTAGAACTTCTGCTCTGGGTGTACTCCATTGGCCTAGGGCTGCCAGGCCCAAAGGGCTGCCTTTATTTCCAAAGTGTGAGAGAGGCCCCAAAGCATCTTGCTTCCTGCTCTCTGGGAAGCTAAAACAACTGGCTCTGCACAGTGCTCTCAAAGCCAACCGGGAACGTCACATACAAAGGCCTGTGAAACGCAGCTTCTTGACAGGCCTTATCTGGCTGAGGTAGAACTTGTGCTCTGGGTGTGCTACTTTGGCCTAGAGCTGCCAGGCACAAAGGCTGCTTTGTTTCCAAAGGGGGAGAGAGGCCCCAAATCATGTTGCTTCCAGCTGTTTTTGAAGCTAAGAAACAACTCGCTCTGCCAGGTACTCTTACAGCCTTCCGGGAACACCTCTTACGAAGGCCTGTGAAAAGCAGTTTCTTGGCAGGCCTGATCTGGCTGAGGTAGAACTTCTGCTCTGGGTGTGCTCCATTGCCCTAGAGCTGAAAGGCCCAAAGGGCTGCCTTGTTTCCAAAGGGGGAGAGAGGCCCCAAAGCATCTTGCTTCCACCTCTTGGGAAGCTAAGAAACAACTGGCTGTGCCCAGTGCTCTTATAGCCTAAGAGAACATCTCTTATCAAGGCCTGTGAAACGCACTGTCTAGGCAGGCCTGATCTGGAAGAAGTAGAACTTCGGCTCTGGTTGTGCTCCATTGCCCTAGAGCTGCCAGACGCAACGTGCTGCCTTGTTTCCAAAGGGGCAGAGAGGCCCCAAAGTGTCTTGCTTCCAGCTGTTTGGGAAACAAGGAAACAACTGGCTCTGCACCGTGCTCTCACAGCCTACCGGGAACGTCACATACAAAGGCCTCTGAAACGCAGTTCCTTGGCAGGCCTGATCTGGCTGAAGTAGGACTTCTGCTCTGGGTGTGCTCCATTGGCCTAGACCTGAAAGGCCCAAAGGTCGCCCTTGTTGGCAAAGGGGCAGGGAGCCCCCAAAGCATCTTGCTTCCAGCTCTTTGGGAAGCTAAGAAACAAATGGCTCTGCCCAGTGCTCTAACAGAGTACCGGGAACATCTCTTACCAAAGCCTTTGAAACGCAGTTTCTTGGCAGGCCTTATCTGGCTGAGGTAGAACTTCTGCTCTGGGTGTGCTCCATTGGCCTAGAGCTGCCTGGCCCATAGGGCCGCCTTGTTTGCAAAGGGGATGAGAGGCCCCAAAGCATCTTGCTTCCAGCTCTTCGGGAAGCTAAGAAACATCTGGCGTTGCCCAGTGCTCTTACAGCCTACCGGGAACATCTCTTACCAAGGCCTGTGAAACGCAGTTTGTTGGTGGCCTGAACTGGCCCAAGTAGAACTTCTGCTCTGGGTGTGCTCCACTGGCCTAGATCTACCTGCCCCAAAGGGCTGCCTTGAGTCCAAAGTGAGAGAGTGGCACCAAAGCTTCTCGCTTCCAGCTCTTCGGGAAGCTAAGAAACATCTGGCGTTGCCCAGGGCTCTTACAGCCTACCGGGAACATCTCTTACCAAGGTCTTTGAAACGCCGTTTCCTGGCAGGCCTGATTTGGCTGAAGTAGAACTTCTGCTCTGGGTGTGCTCCATTGCCCTAGAGCTGCCAGGCCCAAGGTGCTGCCTTGTTTCCAAAGGGGCAGAGAGGCCCCAAAGCATCTTGCTTCCAGCTCTCTGGGAAGCTAAGAACCAACTCGCTCTGCCCCGTGCTCTTACAGCCTAAGAGAACATCTCTTTGAAAGGCCTGTGAAACGCAGTTTCTTGGCAGGCCCGACCTGGCTGAAGTAGAACTTCTGTTCTGGTTGTGCTACATAGGCCTAGAGCTACCAGGACCTAAGGGCTGCCTTGTTTCCAAAGGGTGAGAGAGGCCCCAAAGCATCTTGCCTCCAGCACTTTGGGAAGCTAAAAAACAACTGGTTCTGCCCAGTGCTCTCACAGCCTACCGTGAACATCTCTTACCAAGGGCTGTGAAACGCAGTTTCTGGGCAGGACTGATCTGCCTGAAGTAGAACTTCTGCTGTGGGTGTGCTCCATTGGCCTAGAGCTGCCAGGCCCAAACGGCTGCCTTGTGTCCAAAGGGAGAGAGAGGCCCCAAGGCATCTTGCTTCCAGCTCTGTGGGAAGCTAAAGCAACTGGCTCTCCACAGTGCTCTCACAGCCTACCGGGAACATCTCTTACCAAGGCCTGTGAAACGCAGTTTCTTGGCAGGCCTGATCTGGCTGAAGTAGAACTCCTGCTCTGGGCGTGCTACTTTGGCCTAGAGCTGCCAGGCCCAAAGGGCCGCCTTGTTTCCAAAGGGGCTGAGAGTCCCCAAAGCATCTTGCTTCCAAATCTTTGGGAAGCTAAGAAACAACTGGCTCTGCACAGTGCTCTCACAGCCTACCGGCAACGTGACAGAGAAAGGCCTGTGAGACGCAGTTTCTTGGAAGGCCTGATCTGGCTGAGGTAGAACTTCTGCTCTGGGTGTACTCCATTGGCCTAGGGCTGCCAGGCCCAAAGGGCTGCCTTTATTTCCAAAGTGTGAGAGAGGCCCCAAAGCATCTTGCTTCCTGCTCTCTGGGAAGCTAAAACAACTGGCTCTGCACAGTGCTCTCAAAGCCAACCGGGAACGTCACATACAAAGGCCTGTGAAACGCAGCTTCTTGACAGGCCTTATCTGGCTGAGGTAGAACTTGTGCTCTGGGTGTGCTACTTTGGCCTAGAGCTGCCAGGCACAAAGGCTGCTTTGTTTCCAAAGGGGGAGAGAGGCCCCAAATCATGTTGCTTCCAGCTGTTTTTGAAGCTAAGAAACAACTCGCTCTGCCAGGTACTCTTACAGCCTTCCGGGAACACCTCTTACGAAGGCCTGTGAAAAGCAGTTTCTTGGCAGGCCTGATCTGGCTGAGGTAGAACTTCTGCTCTGGGTGTGCTCCATTGCCCTAGAGCTGAAAGGCCCAAAGGGCTGCCTTGTTTCCAAAGGGGGAGAGAGGCCCCAAAGCATCTTGCTTCCACCTCTTGGGAAGCTAAGAAACAACTGGCTGTGCCCAGTGCTCTTATAGCCTAAGAGAACATCTCTTATCAAGGCCTGGGAAACGCACTGTCTAGGCAGGCCTGATCTGGAAGAAGTAGAACTTCGGCTCTGGTTGTGCTCCATTGCCCTAGAGCTGCCAGACCCAACGTGCTGCCTTGTTTCCAAAGGGGCAGAGAGGCCCCAAAGCGTCTTGCTTCCAGCTGTTTGGGAAACAAGGAAACAACTGGCTCTGCACCGTGCTCTCACAGCCTACCGGGAACGTCACATACAAAGGCCTCTGAAACGCAGTTCCTTGGCAGGCCTGATCTGGCTGAAGTAGGACTTCTGCTCTGGGTGTGCTCCATTGGCCTAGAGCTGAAAGGCCCAAAGGTCGCCCTTGTTGGCAAAGGGGCAGGGAGCCCCCAAAGCATCTTGCTTCCAGCTCTTTGGGAAGCTAAGAAACAAATGGCTCTGCCCAGTGCTCTAAGAGAGTACCGGGAACATCTCTTACCAAAGCCTTTGAAACGCAGTTTCTTGGCAGGCCTTATCTGGCTGAGGTAGAACTTCTGCTCTGGGTGTGCTCCATTGGCCTAGAGCTGCCTGGCCCAAAGGTCGGCCTTGTTTGCAAAGGGGCAGGGAGCCCCCAAGGCATCTTGCTTCCAGCTCTTCGGGAAGCTAAGAAACATCTGGCGTTGCCCAGTGCTCTTACAGCCTACCGGGAACATCTCTTGCCAAGGCCTGTGAAACGCAGTTTGTTGGTGGCCTGAACTGGCCCAAGTAGAACTTCTGCTCTGGGTGTGCTCCACTGGCCTAGATCTACCTGCCCCAAAGGGCTGCCTTGAGTCCAAAGTGAGAGAGTGGCACCAAAGCTTCTCGCTTCCAGCTCTTCGGGAAGCTAAGAAACATCTGGCGTTGCCCAGTGCTCTTACAGCCTACCGGGAACATCTCTTACCAAGGTCTTTGAAACGCCGTTTCCTGGCAGGCCTGATTTGGCTGAAGTAGAACTTCTGCTCTGGGTGTGCTCCATTGCCCTAGAGCTGCCAGGCCCAAGGTGCTGCCTTGTTTCCAAAGGGGCAGAGAGGCCCCAAAGCATCTTGCTTCCAGCTCTCTGGGAAGCTAAGAACCAACTCGCTCTGCCCCGTGCTCTTACAGCCTACCGGGAACATGTCTTTGAAAGGCCTGTGAAACGCAGTTTCTTGGCAGGCCTCATCTGGCTGAAGTAGAACTCCGGCTCTGGGTGTGCTCCATTGCCCTAGAGCTGCCAGGCCCCAAGTGCTGCCCTGTTTCCAAGGGGCAGAGAGGCCCAAAGCATCTTGCTTCCCGGTCTTTGCGAAGCTAAGACACAACTGGCTATGCCCAGTGCTCTTACACCTACCGGGAACATCTCTTACCAAGGCCTGTCAAACGCTGTTTCTTTGCAGGCCTGATCAGGCTGAAGTAGAACTCCTGCTCTGCGTGTGCTCCATTGGCCTAGAGCTTCCTGACCCAAAAGGCTGCCTTGTTCCCAAACGGGCAGAGGGGTCCCAAGCATCTTGCTTCCAGCTTTTCAGGAAGGTAAGAAACAACTGGCTCTGCCCAGTGCTCTTACAGCCTACCGGGAACGTCTCTTACCAAGGCCTGTGAAACACAGTTTCCTGGCAGGCCTGATCTGGCTGAAGTAGAACTTCTGCTCTGGGTGTGCTCCATTGCCCTAGAGCTGCCAGGCCCAAAGGGCTGCCTTGTTTCCAAAGACGGAGAGTGGACCCAAAGCATCTTGCTCCCAGCTCTTCGGGAAGCTAAGAAACAGCTGGCTCTGCCCAGTGCTCTTACAGCCTAAGAGAACATCTCTTTGAAAGGCCTGTGAAACGCAGTTTCTTGGCAGGCCTGACCTGGCTGAAGTAGAACTTCTGTTCTGGTTGTGCTACATAGGCCTAGAGCTACCAGGACCTAAGGGCTGCCTTGTTTCCAAAGGGTGAGAGAGGCCCCAAAGCATCTTGCCTCCAGCACTTTGGGAAGCTAAAAAACAACTGGTTCTGCCCAGTGCTCTCACAGCCTACCGTGAACATCTCTTACCAAGGGCTGTGAAACGCAGTTTCTGGGCAGGACTGATCTGCCTGAAGTAGAACTTCTGCTGTGGGTGTGCTCCAGTGGCCTAGAGCTGCCAGGCCCAAAAGGCTGCCTTGTGTCCAAAGGGAGAGAGAGGCCCCAAGGCATCTTGCTTCCAGCTCTGTGGGAAGCTAAAGCAACTGGCTCTCCACAGTGCTCTCACAGCCTACCGGGAACATCTCTTACCAAGGCCTGTGAAACGCAGTTTCTTGGCAGGCCTGATCTGGCTGAAGTAGAACTCCTGCTCTGGGCGTGCTACTTTGGCCTAGAGCTGCCAGGCCCAAAGGGCCGCCTTGTTTCCAAAGGGGCTGAGAGTCCCCAAAGCATCTTGCTTCCAAATCTTTGGGAAGCTAAGAAACAACTGGCTCTGCACAGTGCTCTCACAGCCTACCGGCAACGTGACAGAGAAAGGCCTGTGAGACGCAGTTTCTTGGAAGGCCTGATCTGGCTGAGGTAGAACTTCTGCTCTGGGTGTACTCCATTGGCCTAGGGCTGCCAGGCCCAAAGGGCTGCCTTTATTTCCAAAGTGTGAGAGAGGCCCCAAAGCATCTTGCTTCCTGCTCTCTGGGAAGCTAAAACAACTGGCTCTGCACAGTGCTCTCAAAGCCAACCGGGAACGTCACATACAAAGGCCTGTGAAACGCAGCTTCTTGACAGGCCTTATCTGGCTGAGGTAGAACTTGTGCTCTGGGTGTGCTACTTTGGCCTAGAGCTGCCAGGCACAAAGGCTGCTTTGTTTCCAAAGGGGGAGAGAGGCCCCAAATCATGTTGCTTCCAGCTGTTTTTGAAGCTAAGAAACAACTCGCTCTGCCAGGTACTCTTACAGCCTTCCGGGAACACCTCTTACGAAGGCCTGTGAAAAGCAGTTTCTTGGCAGGCCTGATCTGGCTGAGGTAGAACTTCTGCTCTGGGTGTGCTCCATTGCCCTAGAGCTGAAAGGCCCAAAGGGCTGCCTTGTTTCCAAAGGGGGAGAGAGGCCCCAAAGCATCTTGCTTCCACCTCTTGGGAAGCTAAGAAACAACTGGCTGTGCCCAGTGCTCTTATAGCCTAAGAGAACATCTCTTATCAAGGCCTGGGAAACGCACTGTCTAGGCAGGCCTGATCTGGAAGAAGTAGAACTTCGGCTCTGGTTGTGCTTCATTGCCCTAGAGCTGCCAGACCCAACGTGCTGCCTTGTTTCCAAAGGGGCATAGAGGCCCCAAAGCGTCTTGCTTCCAGCTGTTTGGGAAACAAGGAAACAACTGGCTCTGCACCGTGCTCTCACAGCCTACCGGGAACGTCACATACAAAGGCCTCTGAAACGCAGTTCCTTGGCAGGCCTGATCTGGCTGAAGTAGGACTTCTGCTCTGGGTGTGCTCCATTGGCCTAGAGCTGAAAGGCCCAAAGGTCACCCTTGTTGGCAAAGGGGCAGGGAGCCCCCAAAGCATCTTGCTTCCAGCTCTTTGGGAAGCTAAGAAACAAATGGCTCTGCCCAGTGCTCTAACAGAATACTGGGAACATCTCTTACCAAAGCCTTTGAAACGCAGTTTCTTGGCAGGCCTTATCTGGCTGAGGTAGAACTTCTGCTCTGGGTGTGCTCCATTGGCCTAGAGCTGCCTGGCCCAAAGGTCGGCCTTGTTTGCAAAGGGGATGAGAGGCCCCAAAGCATCTTGCTTCCAGCTCTTCGGGAAGCTAAGAAACATCTGGCGTTGCCCAGTGCTCTTACAGCCTACCGGGAACATCTCTTACCAAGGCCTGTGAAACGCAGTTTGTTGGTGGCCTGAACTGGCCGAAGTAGAACTTCTGCTCTGGGTGTGCTCCATTGGCCTAGAGCTGCCTGGCCCATAGGGCCGCCTTGTTTGCAAAGGGGATGAGAGGCCCCAAAGCATCTTGCTTCCAGCTCTTCGGGAAGCTAAGAAACATCTGGCGTTGCCCAGTGCTCTTACAGCCTACCGGGAACATCTCTTACCAAGGCCTGTGAAACGCAGTTTGTTGGTGGCCTGAACTGGCCGAAGTAGAACTTCTGCTCTGGGTGTGCTCCACTGGCCTAGAGCTACCTGCCCCAAAGTGCTGCCTTGATTCCAAAGTGAGAGAGTGGCACCAAAGCATCTTGCTTCCAGCTCTTCGGGAAGCTAAGAAACATCTGGCGTTGCCCAGTGCTCTTACAGCCTACCGGGAACATCTCTTACCAAGGTCTTTGAAACGCCGTTTCCTGGCAGGCCTGATTTGGCTGAAGTAGAACTTCTGCTCTGGGTGTGCTCCATTGCCCTAGAGCTGCCAGGCCCAAGGTGCTGCCTTGTTTCCAAAGGGGCAGAGAGGCCCCAAAGCATCTTCCTTCCAGCTCTCTGGGAAGCTAAGAACCAACTCGCTCTGCCCCGTGCTCTTACAGCCTACCGGGAACATGTCTTTGAAAGGCCTGTGAAACGCAGTTTCTTGGCAGGCCTCATCTGGCTGAAGTAGAACTCCGGCTCTGGGTGTGCTCCATTGCCCTAGAGCTGCCAGGCCCAAAGTGCTGCCCTGTTTCCAAGGGGCAGAGAGGCCCAAAGCATCTTGCTTCCCGGTCTTTGCGAAGCTAAGACACAACTGGCTCTGCCCAGTGCTCTTACACCTACCGGGAACATCTCTTACCAAGGCCTGTCAAACGCTGTTTCTTTGCAGGCCTGATCAGGCTGAATTAGAACTCCTGCTCTGCATGTGCTCCATTGGCCTAGAGCTTCCCGACCCAAAAGGCTGCCTTGTTCTCAAACGGGCAGAGGGGTCCCAAGCATCTTGCTTCCAGCTTTTCAGGAAGGTAAGAAACAACTGGCTCTGCCCAGTGCTCTTACAGCCTACCGGGAACATCTCTTACCAAGGCCTGTGAAACGCAGTTTCCTGGCAGGCCTGATCTGGCTGAAGTAGAACTTCTGCTCTGGGTGTGCTCCATTGCCCTAGAGCTGCCAGGCCCAAAGGGCTGCCTTGTTTCCAAAGACGGAGAGTGGACCCAAAGCATCTTGCTCCCAGCTCTTCGGGAAGCTAAGAAACAGCTGGCTCTGCCCAGTGCTCTTACAGCCTAAGAGAACATCTCTTTGAAAGGCCTGTGAAACGCAGTTTCTTGGCAGGCCTGACCTGGCTGAAGTAGAACTTCTGTTCTGGTTGTGCTACATAGGCCTAGAGCTACCAGGACCTAAGGGCTGCCTTGTTTCCAAAGGGTGAGAGAGGCCCCAAAGCATCTTGCCTCCAGCACTTTGGGAAGCTAAAAAACAACTGGTTCTGCCCAGTGCTCTCACAGCCTACCGTGAACATCTCTTACCAAGGGCTGTGAAACGCAGTTTCTGGGCAGGACTGATCTGCCTGAAGTAGAACTTCTGCTGTGGGTGTGCTCCATTGGCCTAGAGCTGCCAGGCCCAAAAGGCTGCCTTGTGTCCAAAGGGAGAGAGAGGCCCCAAGGCATCTTGCTTCCAGCTCTGTGGGAAGCTAAAGCAACTGGCTCTCCACAGTGCTCTCACAGCCTACCGGGAACATCTCTTACCAAGGCCTGTGAAACGCAGTTTCTTGGCAGGCCTGATCTGGCTGAAGTAGAACTCCTGCTCTGGGCGTGCTACTTTGGCCTAGAGCTGCCAGGCCCAAAGGGCCGCCTTGTTTCCAAAGGGGCTGAGAGTCCCCAAAGCATCTTGCTTCCAAATCTTTGGGAAGCTAAGAAACAACTGGCTCTGCACAGTGCTCTCACAGCCTACCGGCAACGTGACAGAGAAAGGCCTGTGAGACGCAGTTTCTTGGAAGGCCTGATCTGGCTGAGGTAGAACTTGTGCTCTGGGTGTGCTACTTTGGCCTAGAGCTGCCAGGCACAAAGGCTGCTTTGTTTCCAAAGGGGGAGAGAGGCCCCAAATCATGTTGCTTCCAGCTGTTTTTGAAGCTAAGAAACAACTCGCTCTGCCAGGTACTCTTACAGCCTTCCGGGAACACCTGTTACGAAGGCCTGTGAAAAGCAGTTTCTTGGCAGGCCTGATCTGGCTGAGGTAGAACTTCTGCTCTGGGTGTGCTCCATTGCCCTAGAGCTGAAAGGCCCAAAGGGCTGCCTTGTTTCCAAAGGGGGAGAGAGGCCCCAAAGCATCTTGCTTCCACCTCTTGGGAAGCTAAGAAACAACTGGCTGTGCCCAGTGCTCTTATAGCCTAAGAGAACATCTCTTATCAAGGCCTGGGAAACGCACTGTCTAGGCAGGCCTGATCTGGAAGAAGTAGAACTTCGGCTCTGGTTGTGCTCCATTGCCCTAGAGCTGCCAGACCCAACGTGCTGCCTTGTTTCCAAAGGGGCAGAGAGGCCCCAAAGCGTCTTGCTTCCAGCTGTTTGGGAAACAAGGAAACAACTGGCTCTGCACCGTGCTCTCACAGCCTACCGGGAACGTCACATACAAAGGCCTCTGAAACGCAGTTCCTTGGCAGGCCTGATCTGGCTGAAGTAGGACTTCTGCTCTGGGTGTGCTCCATTGGCCTAGAGCTGAAAGGCCCAAAGGTCGCCCTTGTTGGCAAAGGGGCAGGGAGCCCCCAAAGCATCTTGCTTCCAGCTCTTTGGGAAGCTAAGAAACAAATGGCTCTGCCCAGTGCTCTAACAGAGTACCGGGAACATCTCTTACCAAAGCCTTTGAAACGCAGTTTCTTGGCAGGCCTTATCTGGCTGAGGTAGAACTTCTGCTCTGGGTGTGCTCCATTGGCCTAGAGCTGCCTGGCCCAAAGGTCGGCCTTGTTTGCAAAGGGGATGAGAGGCCCCAAAGCATCTTGCTTCCAGCTCTTCGGGAAGCTAAGAAACATCTGGCGTTGCCCAGTGCTCTTACAGCCTACCGGGAACATCTCTTACCCAGGCCTGTGAAACGCAGTTTGTTGGTGGCCTGAACTGGCCGAAGTAGAACTTCTGCTCTGGGTGTGCTCCATTGGCCTAGAGCTGCCAGGCCCAAGGTGCTGCCTTGTTTCCAAAGGGGCAGAGAGGCCCCAAAGCATCTTGCTTCCAGCTCTCTGGGAAGCTAAGAACCAACTCGCTCTGCCCCGTGCTCTTACAGCCTACCGGGAACATGTCTTTGAAAGGCCTGTGAAACGCAGTTTCTTGGCAGGCCTCATCTGGCTGAAGTAGAACTCCGGCTCTGGGTGTGCTCCATTGCCCTAGAGCTGCCAGGCCCAAAGTGCTGCCCTGTTTCCAAGGGGCAGAGAGGCCCAAAGCATCTTGCTTCCCGGTCTTTGCGAAGCTAAGAAACAACTGGCTCTGCCCAGTGCTCTTACACCTACCGCGAACATCTCTTACCAAGGCCTGTCAAACGCTGTTTCTTTGCAGGCCTGATCAGGCTGAAGTAGAACTCCTGCTCTGCGTGTGCTCCATTGGCCTAGAGCTTCCCGACCCAAAAGGCTGCCTTGTTCCCAAACGGGCAGAGGGGTCCCAAGCATCTTGCTTCCAGCTTTTCAGGAAGGTAAGAAACAACTGGCTCTGCCCAGTGCTCTTACAGCCTACCGGGAACATCTCTTACCAAGGCCTGTGAAACGCAGTTTCCTGGCAGGCCTGATCTGGCTGAAGTAGAACTTCTGCTCTGGGTGTGCTCCATTGCCCTAGAGCTGCCAGGCCCAAAGGGCTGCCTTGTTTCCAAAGACGGAGAGTGGACCCAAAGCATCTTGCTCCCAGCTCTTCGGGAAGCTAAGAAACAGCTGGCTCTGCCCAGTGCTCTTACAGCCTAAGAGAACATCTCTTTGAAAGGCCTGTGAAACGCAGTTTCTTGGCAGGCCTGACCTGGCTGAAGTAGAACTTCTGTTCTGGTTGTGCTACATAGGCCTAGAGCTACCAGGACCTAAGGGCTGCCTTGTTTCCAAAGGGTGAGAGAGGCCCCAAAGCATCTTGCCTCCAGCACTTTGGGAAGCTAAAAAACAACTGGTTCTGCCCAGTGCTCTCACAGCCTACCGTGAACATCTCTTACCAAGGGCTGTGAAACGCAGTTTCTGGGCAGGACTGATCTGCCTGAAGTAGAACTTCTGCTGTGGGTGTGCTCCATTGGCCTAGAGCTGCCAGGCCCAAACGGCTGCCTTGTGTCCAAAGGGAGAGAGAGGCCCCAAGGCATCTTGCTTCCAGCTCTGTGGGAAGCTAAAGCAACTGGCTCTCCACAGTGCTCTCACAGCCTACCGGGAACATCTCTTACCAAGGCCTGTGAAACGCAGTTTCTTGGCAGGCCTGATCTGGCTGAAGTAGAACTCCTGCTCTGGGCGTGCTACTTTGGCCTAGAGCTGCCAGGCCCAAAGGGCCGCCTTGTTTCCAAAGGGGCTGAGAGTCCCCAAAGCATCTTGCTTCCAAATCTTTGGGAAGCTAAGAAACAACTGGCTCTGCACAGTGCTCTCACAGCCTACCGGCAACGTGACAGAGAAAGGCCTGTGAGACGCAGTTTCTTGGAAGGCCTGATCTGGCTGAGGTAGAACTTCTGCTCTGGGTGTACTCCATTGGCCTAGGGCTGCCAGGCCCAAAGGGCTGCCTTTATTTCCAAAGTGTGAGAGAGGCCCCAAAGCATCTTGCTTCCTGCTCTCTGGGAAGCTAAAACAACTGGCTCTGCACAGTGCTCTCAAAGCCAACCGGGAACGTCACATACAAAGGCCTGTGAAACGCAGCTTCTTGACAGGCCTGATCTGGCTGAGGTAGAACTTGTGCTCTGGGTGTGCTACTTTGGCCTAGAGCTGCCAGGCACAAAGGCTGCTTTGTTTCCAAAGGGGGAGAGAGGCCCCAAATCATGTTGCTTCCAGCTGTTTTTGAAGCTAAGAAACAACTCGCTCTGCCAGGTACTCTTACAGCCTTCCGGGAACACCTCTTACGAAGGCCTGTGAAAAGCAGTTTCTTGGCAGGCCTGATCTGGCTGAGGTAGAACTTCTGCTCTGGGTGTGCTCCATTGCCCTAGAGCTGAAAGGCCCAAAGGGCTGCCTTGTTTCCAAAGGGGGAGAGAGGCCCCAAAGCATCTTGCTTCCACCTCTTGGGAAGCTAAGAAACAACTGGCTGTGCCCAGTGCTCTTATAGCCTAAGAGAACATCTCTTATCAAGGCCTGGGAAACGCACTGTCTAGGCAGGCCTGATCTGGAAGAAGTAGAACTTCGGCTCTGGTTGTGCTCCATTGCCCTAGAGCTGCCAGACCCAACGTGCTGCCTTGTTTCCAAAGGGGCAGAGAGGCCCCAAAGCGTCTTGCTTCCAGCTGTTTGGGAAACAAGGAAACAACTGGCTCTGCACCGTGCTCTCACAGCCTACCGGGAACGTCACATACAAAGGCCTCTGAAACGCAGTTCCTTGGCAGGCCTGATCTGGCTGAAGTAGGACTTCTGCTCTGGGTGTGCTCCATTGGCCTAGAGCTGAAAGGCCCAAAGGTCGCCCTTGTTGGCAAAGGGGCAGGGAGCCCCCAAAGCATCTTGCTTCCAGCTCTTTGGGAAGCTAAGAAACAAATGGCTCTGCCCAGTGCTCTAACAGAGTACCGGGAACATCTCTTACCAAAGCCTTTGAAACGCAGTTTCTTGGCAGGCCTTATCTGGCTGAGGTAGAACTTCTGCTCTGGGTGTGCTCCATTGGCCTAGAGCTGCCAGGCCCAAGGTGCTGCCTTGTTTCCAAAGGGGCAGAGAGGCCCCAAAGCATCTTGCTTCCAGCTCTCTGGGAAGCTAAGAACCAACTCGCTCTGCCCCGTGCTCTTACAGCCTACCGGGAACATGTCTTTGAAAGGCCTGTGAAACGCAGTTTCTTGGCAGGCCTCATCTGGCTGAAGTAGAACTCCGGCTCTGGGTGTGCTCCATTGCCCTAGAGCTGCCAGGCCCAAAGTGCTGCCCTGTTTCCAAGGGGCAGAGAGGCCCAAAGCATCTTGCTTCCCGGTCTTTGCGAAGCTAAGAAACAACTGGCTCTGCCCAGTGCTCTTACACCTACTGGGAACATCTCTTACCAAGGCCTGTCAAACGCTGTTTCTTTGCAGGCCTGATCAGGCTGAAGTAGAACTCCTGCTCTGCGTGTGCTCCATTGGCCTAGAGCTTCCCGACCCAAAAGGCTGCCTTGTTCCCAAACGGGCAGAGGGGTCCCAAGCATCTTGCTTCCAGCTTTTCAGGAAGGTAAGAAACAACTGGCTCTGCCCAGTGCTCTTACAGCCTACCGGGAACATCTCTTACCAAGGCCTGTGAAACGCAGTTTCCTGGCAGGCCTGATCTGGCTGAAGTAGAACTTCTGCTCTGGGTGTGCTCCATTGCCCTAGAGCTGCCAGGCCCAAAGGGCTGCCTTGTTTCCAAAGACGGAGAGTGGACCCAAAGCATCTTGCTCCCAGCTCTTCGGGAAGCTAAGAAACAGCTGGCTCTGCCCAGTGCTCTTACAGCCTAAGAGAACATCTCTTTGAAAGGCCTGTGAAACGCAGTTTCTTGGCAGGCCTGACCTGGCTGAAGTAGAACTTCTGTTCTGGTTGTGCTACATAGGCCTAGAGCTACCAGGACCTAAGGGCTGCCTTGTTTCCAAAGGGTGAGAGAGGCCCCAAAGCATCTTGCCTCCAGCACTTTGGGAAGCTAAAAAACAACTGGTTCTGCCCAGTGCTCTCACAGCCTACCATGAACATCTCTTACCAAGGGCTGTGAAACGCAGTTTCTGGGCAGGACTGATCTGCCTGAAGTAGAACTTCTGCTGTGGGTGTGCTCCATTGGCCTAGAGCTGCCAGGCCCACACGGCTGCCTTGTGTCCAAAGGGAGAGAGAGGCCCCAAAGCATCTTGCTTCCAGCTCTGTGGGAAGCTAAAGCAACTGGCTCTCCACAGTGCTCTCACAGCCTACCGGGAACATCTCTTACCAAGGCCTGTGAAACGCAGTTTCTTGGCAGGCCTGATCTGGCTGAAGTAGAACTCCTGCTCTGGGCGTGCTACTTTGGCCTAGAGCTGCCAGGCCCAAAGGGCCGCCTTGTTTCCAAAGGGGCTGAGAGTCCCCAAAGCATCTTGCTTCCAAATCTTTGGGAAGCTAAGAAAAAACTGGCTCTGCACAGTGCTCTCACAGCCTACCGGCAACGTGACAGAGAAAGGCCTGTGAGACGCAGTTTCTTGGAAGGCCTGATCTGGCTGAGGTAGAACTTCTGCTCTGGGTGTACTCCATTGGCCTAGGGCTGCCAGGCCCAAAGGGCTGCCTTTATTTCCAAAGTGTGAGAGAGGCCCCAAAGCATCTTGCTTCCTGCTCTCTGGGAAGCTAAAACAACTGGCTCTGCACAGTGCTCTCAAAGCCAACCGGGAACGTCACATACAAAGGCCTGTGAAACGCAGCTTCTTGACAGGCCTTATCTGGCTGAGGTAGAACTTGTGCTCTGGGTGTGCTACTTTGGCCTAGAGCTGCCAGGCACAAAGGCTGCTTTGTTTCCAAAGGGGGAGAGAGGCCCCAAATCATGTTGCTTCCAGCTGTTTTTGAAGCTAAGAAACAACTCGCTCTGCCAGGTACTCTTACAGCCTTCCGGGAACACCTCTTACGAAGGCCTGTGAAAAGCAGTTTCTTGGCAGGCCTGATCTGGCTGAGGTAGAACTTCTGCTCTGGGTGTGCTCCATTGCCCTAGAGCTGAAAGGCCCAAAGGGCTGCCTTGTTTCCAAAGGGGGAGAGAGGCCCCAAAGCATCTTGCTTCCACCTCTTGGGAAGCTAAGAAACAACTGGCTGTGCCCAGTGCTCTTATAGCCTAAGAGAACATCTCTTATCAAGGCCTGGGAAACGCACTGTCTAGGCAGGCCTGATCTGGAAGAAGTAGAACTTCGGCTCTGGTTGTGCTCCATTGCCCTAGAGCTGCCAGACCCAACGTGCTGCCTTGTTTCCAAAGGGGCAGAGAGGCCCCAAAGCGTCTTGCTTCCAGCTGTTTGGGAAACAAGGAAACAACTGGCTCTGCACCGTGCTCTCACAGCCTACCGGGAACGTCACATACAAAGGCCTCTGAAACGCAGTTCCTTGGCAGGCCTGATCTGGCTGAAGTAGGACTTCTGCTCTGGGTGTGCTCCATTGGCCTAGAGCTGAAAGGCCCAAAGGTCGCCCTTGTTGGCAAAGGGGCAGGGAGCCCCCAAAGCATCTTGCTTCCAGCTCTTTGGGAAGCTAAGAAACAAATGGCTCTGCCCAGTGCTCTAAGAGAGTACCGGGAACATCTCTTACCAAAGCCTTTGAAACGCAGTTTCTTGGCAGGCCTTATCTGGCTGAGGTAGAACTTCTGCTCTGGGTGTGCTCCATTGGCCTAGAGCTGCCTGGCCCAAAGGTCGGCCTTGTTTGCAAAGGGGATGAGAGGCCCCAAAGCATCTTGCTTCCAGCTCTTCGGGAAGCTAAGAAACATCTGGCGTTGCCCAGTGCTCTTACAGCCTACCGGGAACATCTCTTACCAAGGCCTGTGAAACACAGTTTGTTGGTGGCCTGAACTGGCCGAAGTAGAATTTCTGCTCTGGGTGTGCTCCATTGGCCTAGAGCTGCCAGGCCCAAGGTGCTGCCTTGTTTCCAAAGGGGCAGAGAGGCCCCAAAGCATCTTGCTTCCAGCTCTCTGGGAAGCTAAGAACCAACTCGCTCTGCCCCGTGCTCTTACAGCCTACCGGGAACATGTCTTTGAAAGGCCTGTGAAACGCAGTTTCTTGGCAGGCCTCATCTGGCTGAAGTAGAACTCCGGCTCTGGGTGTGCTCCATTGCCCTAGAGCTGCCAGGCCCAAAGTGCTGCCCTGTTTCCAAGGGGCAGAGAGGCCCAAAGCATCTTGCTTCCCGGTCTTTGCGAAGCTAAGAAACAACTGGCTCTGCCCAGTGCTCTTACACCTACCGGGAACATCTCTTACCAAGGCCTGTCAAACGCTGTTTCTTTGCAGGCCTGATCAGGCTGAAGTAGAACTCCTGCTCTGCGTGTGCTCCATTGGCCTAGACCTTCCCGACCCAAAAGGCTGCCTTGTTCCCAAACGGGCAGAGGGGTCCCAAGCATCTTGCTTCCAGCTTTTCAGGAAGGTAAGAAACAACTGGCTCTGCCCAGTGCTCTTACAGCCTACCGGGAACATCTCTTACCAAGGCCTGTGAAACGCAGTTTCCTGGCAGGCCTGATCTGGCTGAAGTAGAACTTCTGCTCTGGGTGTGCTCCATTGCCCTAGAGCTGCCAGGCCCAAAGGGCTGCCTTGTTTCCAAAGACGGAGAGTGGACCCAAAGCATCTTGCTCCCAGCTCTTCGGGAAGCTAAGAAACAGCTGGCTCTGCCCAGTGCTCTTACAGCCTAAGAGAACATCTCTTTGAAAGGCCTGTGAAACGCAGTTTCTTGGCAGGCCTGACCTGGCTGAAGTAGAACTTCTGTTCTGGTTGTGCTACATAGGCCTAGAGCTACCAGGACCTAAGGGCTGCCTTGTTTCCAAAGGGTGAGAGAGGCCCCAAAGCATCTTGCCTCCAGCACTTTGGGAAGCTAAAAAACAACTGGTTCTGCCCAGTGCTCTCACAGCCTACCGTGAACATCTCTTACCAAGGGCTGTGAAACGCAGTTTCTGGGCAGGACTGATCTGCCTGAAGTAGAACTTCTGCTGTGGGTGTGCTCCATTGGCCTAGAGCTGCCAGGCCCAAACGGCTGCCTTGTGTCCAAAGGGAGAGAGAGGCCCCAAGGCATCTTGCTTCCAGCTCTGTGGGAAGCTAAAGCAACTGGCTCTCCACAGTGCTCTCACAGCCTACCGGGAACATCTCTTACCAAGGCCTGTGAAACGCAGTTTCTTGGCAGGCCTGATCTGGCTGAAGTAGAACTCCTGCTCTGGGCGTGCTACTTTGGCCTAGAGCTGCCAGGCCCAAAGGGCCGCCTTGTTTCCAAAGGGGCTGAGAGTCCCCAAAGCATCTTGCTTCCAAATCTTTGGGAAGCTAAGAAACAACTGGCTCTGCACAGTGCTCTCACAGCCTACCGGCAACGTGACAGAGAAAGGCCTGTGAGACGCAGTTTCTTGGAAGGCCTGATCTGGCTGAGGTAGAACTTCTGCTCTGGGTGTACTCCATTGGCCTAGGGCTGCCAGGCCCAAAGGGCTGACTTTATTTCCAAAGTGTGAGAGAGGCCCCAAAGCATCTTGCTTCCTGCTCTCTGGGAAGCTAAAACAACTGGCTCTGCACAGTGCTCTCAAAGCCAACCGGGAACGTCACATACAAAGGCCTGTGAAACGCAGCTTCTTGACAGGCCTGATCTGGCTGAGGTAGAACTTGTGCTCTGGGTGTGCTACTTTGGCCTAGAGCTGCCAGGCACAAAGGCTGCTTTGTTTCCAAAGGGGGAGAGAGGCCCCAAATCATGTTGCTTCCAGCTGTTTTTGAAGCTAAGAAACAACTCGCTCTGCCAGGTACTCTTACAGCCTTCCGGGAACACCTCTTACGAAGGCCTGTGAAAAGCAGTTTCTTGGCAGGCCTGATCTGGCTGAGGTAGAACTTCTGCTCTGGGTGTGCTCCATTGCCCTAGAGCTGAAAGGCCCAAAGGGCTGCCTTGTTTCCAAAGGGGGAGAGAGGCCCCAAAGCATCTTGCTTCCACCTCTTGGGAAGCTAAGAAACAACTGGCTGTGCCCAGTGCTCTTATAGCCTAAGAGAACATCTCTTATCAAGGCCTGGGAAACGCACTGTCTAGGCAGGCCTGATCTGGAAGAAGTAGAACTTCGGCTCTGGTTGTGCTCCATTGCCCTAGAGCTGCCAGACCCAACGTGCTGCCTTGTTTCCAAAGGGGCAGAGAGGCCCCAAAGCGTCTTGCTTCCAGCTGTTTGGGAAACAAGGAAACAACTGGCTCTGCACCGTGCTCTCACAGCCTACCGGGAACGTCACATACAAAGGCCTCTGAAACGCAGTTCCTTGGCAGGCCTGATCTGGCTGAAGTAGGACTTCTGCTCTGGGTGTGCTCCATTGGCCTAGAGCTGAAAGGCCCAAAGGTCGCCCTTGTTGGCAAAGGGGCAGGGAGCCCCCAAAGCATCTTGCTTCCAGCTCTTTGGGAAGCTAAGAAACAAATGGCTCTGCCCAGTGCTCTAACAGAGTACCGGGAACATCTCTTACCAAAGCCTTTGAAACGCAGTTTCTTGGCAGGCCTTATCTGGCTGAGGTAGAACTTCTGCTCTGGGTGTGCTCCATTGGCCTAGAGCTGCCAGGCCCAAGGTGCTGCCTTGTTTCCAAAGGGGCAGAGAGGCCCCAAAGCATCTTGCTTCCAGCTCTCTGGGAAGCTAAGAACCAACTCGCTCTGCCCCGTGCTCTTACAGCCTACCGGGAACATGTCTTTGAAAGGCCTGTGAAACGCAGTTTCTTGGCAGGCCTCATCTGGCTGAAGTAGAACTCCGGCTCTGGGTGTGCTCCATTGCCCTAGAGCTGCCAGGCCCAAAGTGCTGCCCTGTTTCCAAGGGGCAGAGAGGCCCAAAGCATCTTGCTTCCCGGTCTTTGCGAAGCTAAGAAACAACTGGCTCTGCCCAGTGCTCTTACACCTACCGGGAACATCTCTTACCAAGGCCTGTCAAACGCTGTTTCTTTGCAGGCCTGATCAGGCTGAAGTAGAACTCCTGCTCTGCGTGTGCTCCATTGGCCTAGAGCTTCCCGACCCAAAAGGCTGCCTTGTTCCCAAACGGGCAGAGGGGTCCCAAGCATCTTGCTTCCAGCTTTTCAGGAAGGTAAGAAACAACTGGCTCTGCCCAGTGCTCTTACAGCCTACCGGGAACATCTCTTACCAAGGCCTGTGAAACGCAGTTTCCTGGCAGGCCTGATCTGGCTGAAGTAGAACTTCTGCTCTGGGTGTGCTCCATTGCCCTAGAGCTGCCAGGCCCAAAGGGCTGCCTTGTTTCCAAAGACGGAGAGTGGACCCAAAGCATCTTGCTCCCAGCTCTTCGGGAAGCTAAGAAACAGCTGGCTCTGCCCAGTGCTCTTACAGCCTAAGAGAACATCTCTTTGAAAGGCCTGTGAAACGCAGTTTCTTGGCAGGCCTGACCTGGCTGAAGTAGAACTTCTGTTCTGGTTGTGCTACATAGGCCTAGAGCTACCAGGACCTAAGGGCTGCCTTGTTTCCAAAGGGTGAGAGAGGCCCCAAAGCATCTTGCCTCCAGCACTTTGGGAAGCTAAAAAACAACTGGTTCTGCCCAGTGCTCTCACAGCCTACCGTGAACATCTCTTACCAAGGGCTGTGAAACGCAGTTTCTGGGCAGGACTGATCTGCCTGAAGTAGAACTTCTGCTGTGGGTGTGCTCCATTGGCCTAGAGCTGCCAGGCGCAAACGGCTGCCTTGTGTCCAAAGGGAGAGAGAGGCCCCAAGGCATCTTGCTTCCAGCTCTGTGGGAAGCTAAAGCAACTGGCTCTCCACAGTGCTCTCACAGCCTACCGGGAACATCTCTTACCAAGGCCTGTGAAACGCAGTTTCTTGGCAGGCCTGATCTGGCTGAAGTAGAACTCCTGCTCTGGGCGTGCTACTTTGGCCTAGAGCTGCCAGGCCCAAAGGGCCGCCTTGTTTCCAAAGGGGCTGAGAGTCCCCAAAGCATCTTGCTTCCAAATCTTTGGGAAGCTAAGAAACAACTGGCTCTGCACAGTGCTCTCACAGCCTACCGGCAACGTGACAGAGAAAGGCCTGTGAGACGCAGTTTCTTGGAAGGCCTGATCTGGCTGAGGTAGAACTTCTGCTCTGGGTGTACTCCATTGGCCTAGGGCTGCCAGGCCCAAAGGGCTGCCTTTATTTCCAAAGTGTGAGAGAGGCCCCAAAGCATCTTGCTTCCTGCTCTCTGGGAAGCTAAAACAACTGGCTCTGCACAGTGCTCTCAAAGCCAACCGGGAACGTCACATACAAAGGCCTGTGAAACGCAGCTTCTTGACAGGCCTGATCTGGCTGAGGTAGAACTTGTGCTCTGGGTGTGCTACTTTGGCCTAGAGCTGCCAGGCACAAAGGCTGCTTTGTTTCCAAAGGGGGAGAGAGGCCCCAAATCATGTTGCTTCCAGCTGTTTTTGAAGCTAAGAAACAACTCGCTCTGCCAGGTACTCTTACAGCCTTCCGGGAACACCTCTTACGAAGGCCTGTGAAAAGCAGTTTCTTGGCAGGCCTGATCTGGCTGAGGTAGAACTTCTGCTCTGGGTGTGCTCCATTGCCCTAGAGCTGAAAGGCCCAAAGGGCTGCCTTGTTTCCAAAGGGGGAGAGAGGCCCCAAAGCATCTTGCTTCCACCTCTTGGGAAGCTAAGAAACAACTGGCTGTGCCCAGTGCTCTTATAGCCTAAGAGAACATCTCTTATCAAGGCCTGGGAAACGCACTGTCTAGGCAGGCCTGATCTGGAAGAAGTAGAACTTCGGCTCTGGTTGTGCTCCATTGCCCTAGAGCTGCCAGACCCAACGTGCTGCCTTGTTTCCAAAGGGGCAGAGAGGCCCCAAAGCGTCTTGCTTCCAGCTGTTTGGGAAACAAGGAAACAACTGGCTCTGCACCGTGCTCTCACAGCCTACCGGGAACGTCACATACAAAGGCCTCTGAAACGCAGTTCCTTGGCAGGCCTGATCTGGCTGAAGTAGGACTTCTGCTCTGGGTGTGCTCCATTGGCCTAGAGCTGAAAGGCCCAAAGGTCGCCCTTGTTGGCAAAGGGGCAGGGAGCCCCCAAAGCATCTTGCTTCCAGCTCTTTGGGAAGCTAAGAAACAAATGGCTCTGCCCAGTGCTCTAACAGAGTACCGGGAACATCTCTTACCAAAGCCTTTGAAATGCAGTTTCTTGGCAGGCCTTATCTGGCTGAGGTAGAACTTCTGCTCTGGGTGTGCTCCATTGGCCTAGAGCTGCCTGGCCCAAAGGTCGGCCTTGTTTGCAAAGGGGATGAGAGGCCCCAAAGCATCTTGCTTCCAGCTCTTCGGGAAGCTAAGAAACATCTGGCGTTGCCCAGTGCTCTTACAGCCTACCGGGAACATCTCTTACCAAGGCCTGTGAAACACAGTTTGTTGGTGGCCTGAACTGGCCGAAGTAGAATTTCTGCTCTGGGTGTGCTCCATTGGCCTAGAGCTGCCAGGCCCAAGGTGCTGCCTTGTTTCCAAAGGGGCAGAGAGGCCCCAAAGCATCTTGCTTCCAGCTCTCTCGGAAGCTAAGAACCAACTCGCTCTGCCCCGTGCTCTTACAGCCTACCGGGAACATGTCTTTGAAAGGCCTGTGAAACGCAGTTTCTTGGCAGGCCTCATCTGGCTGAAGTAGAACTCCGGCTCTGGGTGTGCTCCATTGCCCTAGAGCTGCCAGGCCCAAAGTGCTGCCCTGTTTCCAAGGGGCAGAGAGGCCCAAAGCATCTTGCTTCCCGGTCTTTGCGAAGCTAAGAAACAACTGGCTCTGCCCAGTGCTCTTACACCTACCGGGAACATCTCTTACCAAGGCCTGTCAAACGCTGTTTCTTTGCAGGCCTGATCAGGCTGAAGTAGAACTCCTGCTCTGCGTGTGCTCCATTGGCCTAGAGCTTCCCGACCCAAAAGGCTGCCTTGTTCCCAAACGGGCAGAGGGGTCCCAAGCATCTTGCTTCCAGCTTTTCAGGAAGGTAAGAAACAACTGGCTCTGCCCAGTGCTCTTACAGCCTACCGGGAACATCTCTTACCAAGGCCTGTGAAACGCAGTTTCCTGGCAGGCCTGATCTGGCTGAAGTAGAACTTCTGCTCTGGGTGTGCTCCATTGCCCTAGAGCTGCCAGGCCCAAAGGGCTGCCTTGTTTCCAAAGACGGAGAGTGGACCCAAAGCATCTTGCTCCCAGCTCTTCGGGAAGCTAAGAAACAGCTGGCTCTGCCCAGTGCTATTACAGCCTAAGAGAACATCTCTTTGAAAGGCCTGTGAAACGCAGTTTCTTGGCAGGCCTGACCTGGCTGAAGTAGAACTTATGTTCTGGTTGTGCTACATAGGCCTAGAGCTACCAGGACCTAAGGGCTGCCTTGTTTCCAAAGGGTGAGAGAGGCCCCAAAGCATCTTGCCTCCAGCACTTTGGGAAGCTAAAAAACAACTGGTTCTGCCCAGTGCTCTCACAGCCTACCGTGAACATCTCTTACCAAGGGCTGTGAAACGCAGTTTCTGGGCAGGACTGATCTGCCTGAAGTAGAACTTCTGCTGTGGGTGTGCTCCATTGGCCTAGAGCTGCCAGGCGCAAACGGCTGCCTTGTGTCCAAAGGGAGAGAGAGGCCCCAAGGCATCTTGCTTCCAGCTCTGTGGGAAGCTAAAGCAACTGGCTCTCCACAGTGCTCTCACAGCCTACCGGGAACATCTCTTACCAAGGCCTGTGAAACGCAGTTTCTTGGCAGGCCTGATCTGGCTGAAGTAGAACTCCTGCTCTGGGCGTGCTACTTTGGCCTAGAGCTGCCAGGCCCAAAGGGCCGCCTTGTTTCCAAAGGGGCTGAGAGTCCCCAAAGCATCTTGCTTCCAAATCTTTGGGAAGCTAAGAAACAACTGGCTCTGCACAGTGCTCTCACAGCCTACCGGCAACGTGACAGAGAAAGGCCTGTGAGACGCAGTTTCTTGGAAGGCCTGATCTGGCTGAGGTAGAACTTCTGCTCTGGGTGTACTCCATTGGCCTAGGGCTGCCAGGCCCAAAGGGCTGCCTTTATTTCCAAAGTGTGAGAGAGGCCCCAAAGCATCTTGCTTCCTGCTCTCTGGGAAGCTAAAACAACTGGCTCTGCACAGTGCTCTCAAAGCCAACCGGGAACGTCACATACAAAGGCCTGTGAAACGCAGCTTCTTGACAGGCCTGATCTGGCTGAGGTAGAACTTGTGCTCTGGGTGTGCTACTTTGGCCTAGAGCTGCCAGGCACAAAGGCTGCTTTGTTTCCAAAGGGGGAGAGAGGCCCCAAATCATGTTGCTTCCAGCTGTTTTTGAAGCTAAGAAACAACTCGCTCTGCCAGGTACTCTTACAGCCTTCCGGGAACACCTCTTACGAAGGCCTGTGAAAAGCAGTTTCTTGGCAGGCCTGATCTGGCTGAGGTAGAACTTCTGCTCTGGGTGTGCTCCATTGCCCTAGAGCTGAAAGGCCCAAAGGGCTGCCTTGTTTCCAAAGGGGGAGAGAGGCCCCAAAGCATCTTGCTTCCACCTCTTGGGAAGCTAAGAAACAACTGGCTGTGCCCAGTGCTCTTATAGCCTAAGAGAACATCTCTTATCAAGGCCTGGGAAACGCACTGTCTAGGCAGGCCTGATCTGGAAGAAGTAGAACTTCGGCTCTGGTTGTGCTCCATTGCCCTAGAGCTGCCAGACCCAACGTGCTGCCTTGTTTCCAAAGGGGCAGAGAGGCCCCAAAGCGTCTTGCTTCCAGCTGTTTGGGAAACAAGGAAACAACTGGCTCTGCACCGTGCTCTCACAGCCTACCGGGAACGTCACATACAAAGGCCTCTGAAACGCAGTTCCTTGGCAGGCCTGATCTGGCTGAAGTAGGACTTCTGCTCTGGGTGTGCTCCATTGGCCTAGAGCTGAAAGGCCCAAAGGTCGCCCTTGTTGGCAAAGGGGCAGGGAGCCCCCAAAGCATCTTGCTTCCAGCTCTTTGGGAAGCTAAGAAACAAATGGCTCTGCCCAGTGCTCTAACAGAGTACCGGGAACATCTCTTACCAAAGCCTTTGAAACGCAGTTTCTTGGCAGGCCTTATCTGGCTGAGGTAGAACTTCTGCTCTGGGTGTGCTCCATTGGCCTAGAGCTGCCTGGCCCAAAGGTCGGCCTTGTTTGCAAAGGGGATGAGAGGCCCCAAAGCATCTTGCTTCCAGCTCTTCGGGAAGCTAAGAAACATCTGGCGTTGCCCAGTGCTCTTACAGCCTACCGGGAACATCTCTTACCAAGGCCTGTGAAACACAGTTTGTTGGTGGCCTGAACTGGCCGAAGTAGAATTTCTGCTCTGGGTGTGCTCCATTGGCCTAGAGCTGCCAGGCCCAAGGTGCTGCCTTGTTTCCAAAGGGGCAGAGAGGCCCCAAAGCATCTTGCTTCCAGCTCTCTCGGAAGCTAAGAACCAACTCGCTCTGCCCCGTGCTCTTACAGCCTACCGGGAACATGTCTTTGAAAGGCCTGTGAAACGCAGTTTCTTGGCAGGCCTCATCTGGCTGAAGTAGAACTCCGGCTCTGGGTGTGCTCCATTGCCCTAGAGCTGCCAGGCCCAAAGTGCTGCCCTGTTTCCAAGGGGCAGAGAGGCCCAAAGCATCTTGCTTCCCGGTCTTTGCGAAGCTAAGAAACAACTGGCTCTGCCCAGTGCTCTTACACCTACCGGGAACATCTCTTACCAAGGCCTGTCAAACGCTGTTTCTTTGCAGGCCTGATCAGGCTGAAGTAGAACTCCTGCTCTGCGTGTGCTCCATTGGCCTAGAGCTTCCCGACCCAAAAGGCTGCCTTGTTCCCAAACGGGCAGAGGGGTCCCAAGCATCTTGCTTCCAGCTTTTCAGGAAGGTAAGAAACAACTGGCTCTGCCCAGTGCTCTTACAGCCTACCGGGAACATCTCTTACCAAGGCCTGTGAAACGCAGTTTCCTGGCAGGCCTGATCTGGCTGAAGTAGAACTTCTGCTCTGGGTGTGCTCCATTGCCCTAGAGCTGCCAGGCCCAAAGGGCTGCCTTGTTTCCAAAGACGGAGAGTGGACCCAAAGCATCTTGCTCCCAGCTCTTCGGGAAGCTAAGAAACAGCTGGCTCTGCCCAGTGCTCTTACAGCCTAAGAGAACATCTCTTTGAAAGGCCTGTGAAACGCAGTTTCTTGGCAGGCCTGACCTGGCTGAAGTAGAACTTCTGTTCTGGTTGTGCTACATAGGCCTAGAGCTACCAGGACCTAAGGGCTGCCTTGTTTCCAAAGGGGGAGAGAGGCCCCAAAGCATCTTGCCTCCAGCACTTTGGGAAGCTAAAAAACAACTGGTTCTGCCCAGTGCTCTCACAGCCTACCGTGAACATCTCTTACCAAGGGCTGTGAAACGCAGTTTCTGGGCAGGACTGATCTGCCTGAAGTAGAACTTCTGCTGTGGGTGTGCTCCATTGGCCTAGAGCTGCCAGGCCCAAAAGGCTGCCTTGTGTCCAAAGGGAGAGAGAGGCCCCAAGGCATCTTGCTTCCAGCTCTGTGGGAAGCTAAAGCAACTGGCTCTCCACAGTGCTCTCACAGCCTACCGGGAACATCTCTTACCAAAGCCTTTGAAACGCAGTTTCTTGGCAGGCCTTATCTGGCTGAGGTAGAACTTCTGCTCTGGGTGTGCTCCATTGGCCCATAGCTGCCTGGCCCAAAGGTCGGCCTTGTTTGCAATGGGATGAGAGGCCCCAAAGCATCTTGCTTCCAGCTCTCTCGGAAGCTAAGAACCAACTCGCTCTGCCCCGTGCTCTTACAGCCTACCGGGAACATGTCTTTGAAAGGCCTGTGAAACGCAGTTTCTTGGCAGGCCTCATCTGGCTGAAGTAGAACTCCGGCTCTGGGTGTGCTCCATTGCCCTAGAGCTGCCAGGCCCAAAGTGCTGCCCTGTTTCCAAGGGGCAGAGAGGCCCAAAGCATCTTGCTTCCCGGTCTTTGCGAAGCTAAGAAACAACTGGCTCTGCCCAGTGCTCTTACACCTACCGGGAACATCTCTTACCAAGGCCTGTCAAACGCTGTTTCTTTGCAGGCCTGATCAGGCTGAAGTAGAACTCCTGCTCTGCGTGTGCTCCATTGGCCTAGAGCTTCCCGACCCAAAAGGCTGCCTTGTTCCCAAACGGGCAGAGGGGTCCCAAGCATCTTGCTTCCAGCTTTTCAGGAAGGTAAGAAACAACTGGCTCTGCCCAGTGCTCTTACAGCCTACCGGGAACATCTCTTACCAAGGCCTGTGAAACGCAGTTTCCTGGCAGGCCTGATCTGGCTGAAGTAGAACTTCTGCTCTGGGTGTGCTCCATTGCCCTAGAGCTGCCAGGCCCAAAGGGCTGCCTTGTTTCCAAAGACGGAGAGTGGACCCAAAGCATCTTGCTCCCAGCTCTTCGGGAAGCTAAGAAACAGCTGGCTCTGCCCAGTGCTCTTACAGCCTAAGAGAACATCTCTTTGAAAGGCCTGTGAAACGCAGTTTCTTGGCAGGCCTGACCTGGCTGAAGTAGAACTTCTGTTCTGGTTGTGCTACATAGGCCTAGAGCTACCAGGACCTAAGGGCTGCCTTGTTTCCAAAGGGGGAGAGAGGCCCCAAAGCATCTTGCCTCCAGCACTTTGGGAAGCTAAAAAACAACTGGTTCTGCCCAGTGCTCTCACAGCCTACCGTGAACATCTCTTACCAAGGGCTGTGAAACGCAGTTTCTGGGCAGGACTGATCTGCCTGAAGTAGAACTTCTGCTGTGGGTGTGCTCCATTGGCCTAGAGCTGCCAGGCCCAAAAGGCTGCCTTGTGTCCAAAGGGAGAGAGAGGCCCCAAGGCATCTTGCTTCCAGCTCTGTGGGAAGCTAAAGCAACTGGCTCTCCACAGTGCTCTCACAGCCTACCGGGAACATCTCTTACCAAGGCCTGTGAAACGCAGTTTCTTGGCAGGCCTGATCTGGCTGAAGTAGAACTCCTGCTCTGGGCGTGCTACTTTGGCCTAGAGCTGCCAGGCCCAAAGGGCCGCCTTGTTTCCAAAGGGGCTGAGAGTCCCCAAAGCATCTTGCTTCCAAATCTTTGGGAAGCTAAGAAACAACTGGCTCTGCACAGTGCTCTCACAGCCTACCGGCAACGTGACAGAGAAAGGCCTGTGAGACGCAGTTTCTTGGAAGGCCTGATCTGGCTGAGGTAGAACTTCTGCTCTGGGTGTACTCCATTGGCCTAGGGCTGCCAGGCCCAAAGGGCTGCCTTTATTTCCAAAGTGTGAGAGAGGCCCCAAAGCATCTTGCTTCCTGCTCTCTGGGAAGCTAAAACAACTGGCTCTGCACAGTGCTCTCAAAGCCAACCGGGAACGTCACATACAAAGGCCTGTGAAACGCAGCTTCTTGACAGGCCTTATCTGGCTGAGGTAGAACTTGTGCTCTGGGTGTGCTACTTTGGCCTAGAGCTGCCAGGCACAAAGGCTGCTTTGTTTCCAAAGGGGGAGAGAGGCCCCAAATCATGTTGCTTCCAGCTGTTTTTGAAGCTAAGAAACAACTCGCTCTGCCAGGTACTCTTACAGCCTTCCGGGAACACCTCTTACGAAGGCCTGTGAAAAGCAGTTTCTTGGCAGGCCTGATCTGGCTGAGGTAGAACTTCTGCTCTGGGTGTGCTCCATTGCCCTAGAGCTGAAAGGCCCAAAGGGCTGCCTTGTTTCCAAAGGGGGAGAGAGGCCCCAAAGCATCTTGCTTCCACCTCTTGGGAAGCTAAGAAACAACTGGCTGTGCCCAGTGCTCTTATAGCCTAAGAGAACATCTCTTATCAAGGCCTGGGAAACGCACTGTCTAGGCAGGCCTGATCTGGAAGAAGTAGAACTTCGGCTCTGGTTGTGCTCCATTGCCCTAGAGCTGCCAGACCCAACGTGCTGCCTTGTTTCCAAAGGGGCAGAGAGGCCCCAAAGCGTCTTGCTTCCAGCTGTTTGGGAAACAAGGAAACAACTGGCTCTGCACCGTGCTCTCACAGCCTACCGGGAACGTCACATACAAAGGCCTCTGAAACGCAGTTCCTTGGCAGGCCTGATCTGGCTGAAGTAGGACTTCTGCTCTGGGTGTGCTCCATTGGCCTAGAGCTGAAAGGCCCAAAGGTCGCCCTTGTTGGCAAAGGGGCAGGGAGCCCCCAAAGCATCTTGCTTCCAGCTCTTTGGGAAGCTAAGAAACAAATGGCTCTGCCCAGTGCTCTAACAGAGTACCGGGAACATCTCTTACCAAAGCCTTTGAAACGCAGTTTCTTGGCAGGCCTTATCTGGCTGAGGTAGAACTTCTGCTCTGGGTGTGCTCCATTGGCCTAGAGCTGCCTGGCCCAAAGGTCGGCCTTGTTTGCAAAGGGGATGAGAGGCCCCAAAGCATCTTGCTTCCAGCTCTTCGGGAAGCTAAGAAACATCTGGCGTTGCCCAGTGCTCTTACAGCCTACCGGGAACATCTCTTACCAAGGCCTGTGAAACACAGTTTGTTGGTGGCCTGAACTGGCCGAAGTAGAATTTCTGCTCTGGGTGTGCTCCATTGGCCTAGAGCTGCCAGGCCCAAGGTGCTGCCTTGTTTCCAAAGGGGCAGAGAGGCCCCAAAGCATCTTGCTTCCAGCTCTCTCGGAAGCTAAGAACCAACTCGCTCTGCCCCGTGCTCTTACAGCCTACCGGGAACATGTCTTTGAAAGGCCTGTGAAACGCAGTTTCTTGGCAGGCCTCATCTGGCTGAAGTAGAACTCCGGCTCTGGGTGTGCTCCATTGCCCTAGAGCTGCCAGGCCCAAAGTGCTGCCCTGTTTCCAAGGGGCAGAGAGGCCCAAAGCATCTTGCTTCCCGGTCTTTGCGAAGCTAAGAAACAACTGGCTCTGCCCAGTGCTCTTACACCTACCGGGAACATCTCTTACCAAGGCCTGTCAAACGCTGTTTCTTTGCAGGCCTGATCAGGCTGAAGTAGAACTCCTGCTCTGCGTGTGCTCCATTGGCCTAGAGCTTCCCGACCCAAAAGGCTGCCTTGTTCCCAAACGGGCAGAGGGGTCCCAAGCATCTTGCTTCCAGCTTTTCAGGAAGGTAAGAAACAACTGGCTCTGCCCAGTGCTCTTACAGCCTACCGGGAACATCTCTTACCAAGGCCTGTGAAACGCAGTTTCCTGGCAGGCCTGATCTGGCTGAAGTAGAACTTCTGCTCTGGGTGTGCTCCATTGCCCTAGAGCTGCCAGGCCCAAAGGGCTGCCTTGTTTCCAAAGACGGAGAGTGGACCCAAAGCATCTTGCTCCCAGCTCTTCGGGAAGCTAAGAAACAGCTGGCTCTGCCCAGTGCTCTTACAGCCTAAGAGAACATCTCTTTGAAAGGCCTGTGAAACGCAGTTTCTTGGCAGGCCTGACCTGGCTGAAGTAGAACTTCTGTTCTGGTTGTGCTACATAGGCCTAGAGCTACCAGGACCTAAGGGCTGCCTTGTTTCCAAAGGGTGAGAGAGGCCCCAAAGCATCTTGCCTCCAGCACTTTGGGAAGCTAAAAAACAACTGGTTCTGCCCAGTGCTCTCACAGCCTACCGTGAACATCTCTTACCAAGGGCTGTGAAACGCAGTTTCTGGGCAGGACTGATCTGCCTGAAGTAGAACTTCTGCTGTGGGTGTGCTCCATTGGCCTAGAGCTGCCAGGCCCAAACGGCTGCCTTGTGTCCAAAGGGAGAGAGAGGCCCCAAGGCATCTTGCTTCCAGCTCTGTGGGAAGCTAAAGCAACTGGCTCTCCACAGTGCTCTCACAGCCTACCGGGAACATCTCTTACCAAGGCCTGTGAAACGCAGTTTCTTGGCAGGCCTGATCTGGCTGAAGTAGAACTCCTGCTCTGGGCGTGCTACTTTGGCCTAGAGCTGCCAGGCCCAAAGGGCCGCCTTGTTTCCAAAGGGGCTGAGAGTCCCCAAAGCATCTTGCTTCCAAATCTTTGGGAAGCTAAGAAACAACTGGCTCTGCACAGTGCTCTCACAGCCTACCGGCAACGTGACAGAGAAAGGCCTGTGAGACGCAGTTTCTTGGAAGGCCTGATCTGGCTGAGGTAGAACTTCTGCTCTGGGTGTACTCCATTGGCCTAGGGCTGCCAGGCCCAAAGGGCTGCCTTTATTTCCAAAGTGTGAGAGAGGCCCCAAAGCATCTTGCTTCCTGCTCTCTGGGAAGCTAAAACAACTGGCTCTGCACAGTGCTCTCAAAGCCAACCGGGAACGTCACATACAAAGGCCTGTGAAACGCAGCTTCTTGACAGGCCTTATCTGGCTGAGGTAGAACTTGTGCTCTGGGTGTGCTACTTTGGCCTAGAGCTGCCAGGCACAAAGGCTGCTTTGTTTCCAAAGGGGGAGAGAGGCCCCAAATCATGTTGCTTCCAGCTGTTTTTGAAGCTAAGAAACAACTCGCTCTGCCAGGTACTCTTACAGCCTTCCGGGAACACCTGTTACGAAGGCCTGTGAAAAGCAGTTTCTTGGCAGGCCTGATCTGGCTGAGGTAGAACTTCTGCTCTGGGTGTGCTCCATTGCCCTAGAGCTGAAAGGCCCAAAGGGCTGCCTTGTTTCCAAAGGGGGAGAGAGGCCCCAAAGCATCTTGCTTCCACCTCTTGGGAAGCTAAGAAACAACTGGCTGTGCCCAGTGCTCTTATAGCCTAAGAGAACATCTCTTATCAAGGCCTGGGAAACGCACTGTCTAGGCAGGCCTGATCTGGAAGAAGTAGAACTTCGGCTCTGGTTGTGCTCCATTGCCCTAGAGCTGCCAGACCCAACGTGCTGCCTTGTTTCCAAAGGGGCAGAGAGGCCCCAAAGCGTCTTGCTTCCAGCTGTTTGGGAAACAAGGAAACAACTGGCTCTGCACCGTGCTCTCACAGCCTACCGGGAACGTCACATACAAAGGCCTCTGAAACGCAGTTCCTTGGCAGGCCTGATCTGGCTGAAGTAGGACTTCTGCTCTGGGTGTGCTCCATTGGCCTAGAGCTGAAAGGCCCAAAGGTCGCCCTTGTTGGCAAAGGGGCAGGGAGCCCCCAAAGCATCTTGCTTCCAGCTCTTTGGGAAGCTAAGAAACAAATGGCTCTGCCCAGTGCTCTAACAGAGTACCGGGAACATCTCTTACCAAAGCCTTTGAAACGCAGTTTCTTGGCAGGCCTTATCTGGCTGAGGTAGAACTTCTGCTCTGGGTGTGCTCCATTGGCCTAGAGCTGCCTGGCCCAAAGGTCGGCCTTGTTTGCAAAGGGGATGAGAGGCCCCAAAGCATCTTGCTTCCAGCTCTTCGGGAAGCTAAGAAACATCTGGCGTTGCCCAGTGCTCTTACAGCCTACCGGGAACATCTCTTACCAAGGCCTGTGAAACGCAGTTTGTTGGTGGCCTGAACTGGCCGAAGTAGAACTTCTGCTCTGGGTGTGCTCCACTGGGCTAGAGCTACCTGCCCCAAAGGGCTGCCTTGAGTCCAAAGTGAGAGAGTGGCACCAAAGCTTCTCGCTTCCAGCTCTTCGGGAAGCTAAGAAACATCTGGCGTTGCCCAGTGCTCTTACAGCCTACCGGGAACATCTCTTACCAAGGCCTGTGAAACGCCGTTTCCTGGCAGGCCTGATTTGGCTGAAGTAGAACTTCTGCTCTGGGTGTGCTCCATTGGCCTAGAGCTGCCAGGCCCAAGGTGCTGCCTTGTTTCCAAAGGGGCAGAGAGGCCCCAAAGCATCTTGCTTCCAGCTCTCTCGGAAGCTAAGAACCAACTCGCTCTGCCCCGTGCTCTTACAGCCTACCGGGAACATGTCTTTGAAAGGCCTGTGAAACGCAGTTTCTTGGCAGGCCTCATCTGGCTGAAGTAGAACTCCGGCTCTGGGTGTGCTCCATTGCCCTAGAGCTGCCAGGCCCAAAGTGCTGCCCTGTTTCCAAGGGGCAGAGAGGCCCAAAGCATCTTGCTTCCCGGTCTTTGCGAAGCTAAGAAACAACTGGCTCTGCCCAGTGCTCTTACACCTACCGGGAACATCTCTTACCAAGGCCTGTCAAACGCTGTTTCTTTGCAGGCCTGATCAGGCTGAAGTAGAACTCCTGCTCTGCGTGTGCTCCATTGGCCTAGAGCTTCCCGACCCAAAAGGCTGCCTTGTTCCCAAACGGGCAGAGGGGTCCCAAGCATCTTGCTTCCAGCTTTTCAGGAAGGTAAGAAACAACTGGCTCTGCCCAGTGCTCTTACAGCCTACCGGGAACATCTCTTACCAAGGCCTGTGAAACGCAGTTTCCTGGCAGGCCTGATCTGGCTGAAGTAGAACTTCTGCTCTGGGTGTGCTCCATTGCCCTAGAGCTGCCAGGCCCAAAGGGCTGCCTTGTTTCCAAAGACGGAGAGTGGACCCAAAGCATCTTGCTCCCAGCTCTTCGGGAAGCTAAGAAACAGCTGGCTCTGCCCAGTGCTCTTACAGCCTAAGAGAACATCTCTTTGAAAGGCCTGTGAAACGCAGTTTCTTGGCAGGCCTGACCTGGCTGAAGTAGAACTTCTGTTCTGGTTGTGCTACATAGGCCTAGAGCTACCAGGACCTAAGGGCTGCCTTGTTTCCAAATGGTGAGAGAGGCCCCAAAGCATCTTGCCTCCAGCACTTTGGGAAGCTAAAAAACAACTGGTTCTGCCCAGTGCTCTCACAGCCTACCGTGAACATCTCTTACCAAGGGCTGTGAAACGCAGTTTCTGGGCAGGACTGATCTGCCTGAAGTAGAACTTCTGCTGTGGGTGTGCTCCATTGGCCTAGAGCTGCCAGGCTCAAACGGCTGCCTTGTGTCCAAAGGGAGAGAGAGGCCCCAAGGCATCTTGCTTCCAGCTCTGTGGGAAGCTAAAGCAACTGGCTCTCCACAGTGCTCTCACAGCCTACCGGGAACATCTCTTACCAAGGCCTGTGAAACGCAGTTTCTTGGCAGGCCTGATCTGGCTGAAGTAGAACTCCTGCTCTGGGCGTGCTACTTTGGCCTAGAGCTGCCAGGCCCAAAGGGCCGCCTTGTTTACAAAGGGGCTGAGAGTCCCCAAAGCATCTTGCTTCCAAATCTTTGGGAAGCTAAGAAACAACTGGCTCTGCACAGTGCTCTCACAGCCTACCGGCAACGTGACAGAGAAAGGCCTGTGAGACGCAGTTTCTTGGAAGGCCTGATCTGGCTGAGGTAGAACTTCTGCTCTGGGTGTACTCCATTGGCCTAGGGCTGCCAGGCCCAAAGGGCTGCCTTTATTTCCAAAGTGTGAGAGAGGCCCCAAAGCATCTTGCTTCCTGCTCTCTGGGAAGCTAAAACAACTGGCTCTGCACAGTGCTCTCAAAGCCAACCGGGAACGTCACATACAAAGGCCTGTGAAACGCAGCTTCTTGACAGGCCTGATCTGGCTGAGGTAGAACTTGTGCTCTGGGTGTGCTACTTTGGCCTAGAGCTGCCAGGCACAAAGGCTGCTTTGTTTCCAAAGGGGGAGAGAGGCCCCAAATCATGTTGCTTCCAGCTGTTTTTGAAGCTAAGAAACAACTCGCTCTGCCAGGTACTCTTACAGCCTTCCGGGAACACCTCTTACGAAGGCCTGTGAAAAGCAGTTTCTTGGCAGGCCTGATCTGGCTGAGGTAGAACTTCTGCTCTGGGTGTGCTCCATTGCCCTAGAGCTGAAAGGCCCAAAGGGCTGCCTTGTTTCCAAAGGGGGAGAGAGGCCCCAAAGCATCTTGCTTCCACCTCTTGGGAAGCTAAGAAACAACTGGCTGTGCCCAGTGCTCTTATAGCCTAAGAGAACATCTCTTATCAAGGCCTGGGAAACGCACTGTCTAGGCAGGCCTGATCTGGAAGAAGTAGAACTTCGGCTCTGGTTGTGCTCCATTGCCCTAGAGCTGCCAGACCCAACGTGCTGCCTTGTTTCCAAAGGGGCAGAGAGGCCCCAAAGCGTCTTGCTTCCAGCTGTTTGGGAAACAAGGAAACAACTGGCTCTGCACCGTGCTCTCACAGCCTACCGGGAACGTCACATACAAAGGCCTCTGAAACGCAGTTCCTTGGCAGGCCTGATCTGGCTGAAGTAGGACTTCTGCTCTGGGTGTGCTCCATTGGCCTAGAGCTGAAAGGCCCAAAGGTCGCCCTTGTTGGCAAAGGGGCAGGGAGCCCCCAAAGCATCTTGCTTCCAGCTCTTTGGGAAGCTAAGAAACAAATGGCTCTGCCCAGTGCTCTAACAGAGTACCGGGAACATCTCTTACCAAAGCCTTTGAAACGCAGTTTCTTGGCAGGCCTTATCTGGCTGAGGTAGAACTTCTGCTCTGGGTGTGCTCCATTGGCCTAGAGCTGCCTGGCCCAAAGGTCGGCCTTGTTTGCAAAGGGGATGAGAGGCCCCAAAGCATCTTGCTTCCAGCTCTTCGGGAAGCTAAGAAACATCTGGCGTTGCCCAGTGCTCTTACAGCCTACCGGGAACATCTCTTACCAAGGCCTGTGAAACACAGTTTGTTGGTGGCCTGAACTGGCCGAAGTAGAATTTCTGCTCTGGGTGTGCTCCATTGGCCTAGAGCTGCCAGGCCCAAGGTGCTGCCTTGTTTCCAAAGGGGCAGAGAGGCCCCAAAGCATCTTGCTTCCAGCTCTCTCGGAAGCTAAGAACCAACTCGCTCTGCCCCGTGCTCTTACAGCCTACCGGGAACATGTCTTTGAAAGGCCTGTGAAACGCAGTTTCTTGGCAGGCCTCATCTGGCTGAAGTAGAACTCCGGCTCTGGGTGTGCTCCATTGCCCTAGAGCTGCCAGGCCCAAAGTGCTGCCCTGTTTCCAAGGGGCAGAGAGGCCCAAAGCATCTTGCTTCCCGGTCTTTGCGAAGCTAAGAAACAACTGGCTCTGCCCAGTGCTCTTACACCTACCGGGAACATCTCTTACCAAGGCCTGTCAAACGCTGTTTCTTTGCAGGCCTGATCAGGCTGAAGTAGAACTCCTGCTCTGCGTGTGCTCCATTGGCCTAGAGCTTCCCGACCCAAAAGGCTGCCTTGTTCCCAAACGGGCAGAGGGGTCCCAAGCATCTTGCTTCCAGCTTTTCAGGAAGGTAAGAAACAACTGGCTCTGCCCAGTGCTCTTACAGCCTACCGGGAACATCTCTTACCAAGGCCTGTGAAACGCAGTTTCCTGGCAGGCCTGATCTGGCTGAAGTAGAACTTCTGCTCTGGGTGTGCTCCATTGCCCTAGAGCTGCCAGGCCCAAAGGGCTGCCTTGTTTCCAAAGACGGAGAGTGGACCCAAAGCATCTTGCTCCCAGCTCTTCGGGAAGCTAAGAAACAGCTGGCTCTGCCCAGTGCTCTTACAGCCTAAGAGAACATCTCTTTGAAAGGCCTGTGAAACGCAGTTTCTTGGCAGGCCTGACCTGGCTGAAGTAGAACTTCTGTTCTGGTTGTGCTACATAGGCCTAGAGCTACCAGGACCTAAGGGCTGCCTTGTTTCCAAAGGGTGAGAGAGGCCCCAAAGCATCTTGCCTCCAGCACTTTGGGAAGCTAAAAAACAACTGGTTCTGCCCAGTGCTCTCACAGCCTACCGTGAACATCTCTTACCAAGGGCTGTGAAACGCAGTTTCTGGGCAGGACTGATCTGCCTGAAGTAGAACTTCTGCTGTGGGTGTGCTCCATTGGCCTAGAGCTGCCAGGCTCAAACGGCTGCCTTGTGTCCAAAGGGAGAGAGAGGCCCCAAGGCATCTTGCTTCCAGCTCTGTGGGAAGCTAAAGCAACTGGCTCTCCACAGTGCTCTCACAGCCTACCGGGAACATCTCTTACCAAGGCCTGTGAAACGCAGTTTCTTGGCAGGCCTGATCTGGCTGAAGTAGAACTCCTGCTCTGGGCGTGCTACTTTGGCCTAGAGCTGCCAGGCCCAAAGGGCCGCCTTGTTTACAAAGGGGCTGAGAGTCCCCAAAGCATCTTGCTTCCAAATCTTTGGGAAGCTAAGAAACAACTGGCTCTGCACAGTGCTCTCACAGCCTACCGGCAACGTGACAGAGAAAGGCCTGTGAGACGCAGTTTCTTGGAAGGCCTGATCTGGCTGAGGTAGAACTTCTGCTCTGGGTGTACTCCATTGGCCTAGGGCTGCCAGGCCCAAAGGGCTGCCTTTATTTCCAAAGTGTGAGAGAGGCCCCAAAGCATCTTGCTTCCTGCTCTCTGGGAAGCTAAAACAACTGGCTCTGCACAGTGCTCTCAAAGCCAACCGGGAACGTCACATACAAAGGCCTGTGAAACGCAGCTTCTTGACAGGCCTGATCTGGCTGAGGTAGAACTTGTGCTCTGGGTGTGCTACTTTGGCCTAGAGCTGCCAGGCACAAAGGCTGCTTTGTTTCCAAAGGGGGAGAGAGGCCCCAAATCATGTTGCTTCCAGCTGTTTTTGAAGCTAAGAAACAACTCGCTCTGCCAGGTACTCTTACAGCCTTCCGGGAACACCTCTTACGAAGGCCTGTGAAAAGCAGTTTCTTGGCAGGCCTGATCTGGCTGAGGTAGAACTTCTGCTCTGGGTGTGCTCCATTGCCCTAGAGCTGAAAGGCCCAAAGGGCTGCCTTGTTTCCAAAGGGGGAGAGAGGCCCCAAAGCATCTTGCTTCCACCTCTTGGGAAGCTAAGAAACAACTGGCTGTGCCCAGTGCTCTTATAGCCTAAGAGAACATCTCTTATCAAGGCCTGGGAAACGCACTGTCTAGGCAGGCCTGATCTGGAAGAAGTAGAACTTCGGCTCTGGTTGTGCTCCATTGCCCTAGAGCTGCCAGACCCAACGTGCTGCCTTGTTTCCAAAGGGGCAGAGAGGCCCCAAAGCGTCTTGCTTCCAGCTGTTTGGGAAACAAGGAAACAACTGGCTCTGCACCGTGCTCTCACAGCCTACCGGGAACGTCACATACAAAGGCCTCTGAAACGCAGTTCCTTGGCAGGCCTGATCTGGCTGAAGTAGGACTTCTGCTCTGGGTGTGCTCCATTGGCCTAGAGCTGAAAGGCCCAAAGGTCGCCCTTGTTGGCAAAGGGGCAGGGAGCCCCCAAAGCATCTTGCTTCCAGCTCTTTGGGAAGCTAAGAAACAAATGGCTCTGCCCAGTGCTCTAACAGAGTACCGGGAACATCTCTTACCAAAGCCTTTGAAACGCAGTTTCTTGGCAGGCCTTATCTGGCTGAGGTAGAACTTCTGCTCTGGGTGTGCTCCATTGGCCTAGAGCTGCCTGGCCCAAAGGTCGGCCTTGTTTGCAAAGGGGATGAGAGGCCCCAAAGCATCTTGCTTCCAGCTCTTCGGGAAGCTAAGAAACATCTGGCGTTGCCCAGTGCTCTTACAGCCTACCGGGAACATCTCTTACCAAGGCCTGTGAAACACAGTTTGTTGGTGGCCTGAACTGGCCGAAGTAGAATTTCTGCTCTGGGTGTGCTCCATTGGCCTAGAGCTGCCAGGCCCAAGGTGCTGCCTTGTTTCCAAAGGGGCAGAGAGGCCCCAAAGCATCTTGCTTCCAGCTCTCTCGGAAGCTAAGAACCAACTCGCTCTGCCCCGTGCTCTTACAGCCTACCGGGAACATGTCTTTGAAAGGCCTGTGAAACGCAGTTTCTTGGCAGGCCTCATCTGGCTGAAGTAGAACTCCGGCTCTGGGTGTGCTCCATTGCCCTAGAGCTGCCAGGCCCAAAGTGCTGCCCTGTTTCCAAGGGGCAGAGAGGCCCAAAGCATCTTGCTTCCCGGTCTTTGCGAAGCTAAGAAACAACTGGCTCTGCCCAGTGCTCTTACACCTACCGGGAACATCTCTTACCAAGGCCTGTCAAACGCTGTTTCTTTGCAGGCCTGATCAGGCTGAAGTAGAACTCCTGCTCTGCGTGTGCTCCATTGGCCTAGAGCTTCCCGACCCAAAAGGCTGCCTTGTTCCCAAACGGGCAGAGGGGTCCCAAGCATCTTGCTTCCAGCTTTTCAGGAAGGTAAGAAACAACTGGCTCTGCCCAGTGCTCTTACAGCCTACCGGGAACATCTCTTACCAAGGCCTGTGAAACGCAGTTTCCTGGCAGGCCTGATCTGGCTGAAGTAGAACTTCTGCTCTGGGTGTGCTCCATTGCCCTAGAGCTGCCAGGCCCAAAGGGCTGCCTTGTTTCCAAAGACGGAGAGTGGACCCAAAGCATCTTGCTCCCAGCTCTTCGGGAAGCTAAGAAACAGCTGGCTCTGCCCAGTGCTCTTACAGCCTAAGAGAACATCTCTTTGAAAGGCCTGTGAAACGCAGTTTCTTGGCAGGCCTGACCTGGCTGAAGTAGAACTTCTGTTCTGGTTGTGCTACATAGGCCTAGAGCTACCAGGACCTAAGGGCTGCCTTGTTTCCAAAGGGTGAGAGAGGCCCCAAAGCATCTTGCCTCCAGCACTTTGGGAAGCTAAAAAACAACTGGTTCTGCCCAGTGCTCTCACAGCCTACCGTGAACATCTCTTACCAAGGGCTGTGAAACGCAGTTTCTGGGCAGGACTGATCTGCCTGAAGTAGAACTTCTGCTGTGGGTGTGCTCCATTGGCCTAGAGCTGCCAGGCGCAAACGGCTGCCTTGTGTCCAAAGGGAGAGAGAGGCCCCAAGGCATCTTGCTTCCAGCTCTGTGGGAAGCTAAAGCAACTGGCTCTCCACAGTGCTCTCACAGCCTACCGGGAACATCTCTTACCAAGGCCTGTGAAACGCAGTTTCTTGGCAGGCCTGATCTGGCTGAAGTAGAACTCCTGCTCTGGGCGTGCTACTTTGGCCTAGAGCTGCCAGGCCCAAAGGGCCGCCTTGTTTCCAAAGGGGCTGAGAGTCCCCAAAGCATCTTGCTTCCAAATCTTTGGGAAGCTAAGAAACAACTGGCTCTGCACAGTGCTCTCACAGCCTACCGGCAACGTGACAGAGAAAGGCCTGTGAGACGCAGTTTCTTGGAAGGCCTGATCTGGCTGAGGTAGAACTTCTGCTCTGGGTGTACTCCATTGGCCTAGGGCTGCCAGGCCCAAAGGGCTGCCTTTATTTCCAAAGTGTGAGAGAGGCCCCAAAGCATCTTGCTTCCTGCTCTCTGGGAAGCTAAAACAACTGGCTCTGCACAGTGCTCTCAAAGCCAACCGGGAACGTCACATACAAAGGCCTGTGAAACGCAGCTTCTTGACAGGCCTGATCTGGCTGAGGTAGAACTTGTGCTCTGGGTGTGCTACTTTGGCCTAGAGCTGCCAGGCACAAAGGCTGCTTTGTTTCCAAAGGGGGAGAGAGGCCCCAAATCATGTTGCTTCCAGCTGTTTTTGAAGCTAAGAAACAACTCGCTCTGCCAGGTACTCTTACAGCCTTCCGGGAACACCTGTTACGAAGGCCTGTGAAAAGCAGTTTCTTGGCAGGCCTGATCTGGCTGAGGTAGAACTTCTGCTCTGGGTGTGCTCCATTGCCCTAGAGCTGAAAGGCCCAAAGGGCTGCCTTGTTTCCAAAGGGGGAGAGAGGCCCCAAAGCATCTTGCTTCCACCTCTTGGGAAGCTAAGAAACAACTGGCTGTGCCCAGTGCTCTTATAGCCTAAGAGAACATCTCTTATCAAGGCCTGGGAAACGCACTGTCTAGGCAGGCCTGATCTGGAAGAAGTAGAACTTCGGCTCTGGTTGTGCTCCATTGCCCTAGAGCTGCCAGACCCAACGTGCTGCCTTGTTTCCAAAGGGGCAGAGAGGCCCCAAAGCGTCTTGCTTCCAGCTGTTTGGGAAACAAGGAAACAACTGGCTCTGCACCGTGCTCTCACAGCCTACCGGGAACGTCACATACAAAGGCCTCTGAAACGCAGTTCCTTGGCAGGCCTGATCTGGCTGAAGTAGGACTTCTGCTCTGGGTGTGCTCCATTGGCCTAGAGCTGAAAGGCCCAAAGGTCGCCCTTGTTGGCAAAGGGGCAGGGAGCCCCCAAAGCATCTTGCTTCCAGCTCTTTGGGAAGCTAAGAAACAAATGGCTCTGCCCAGTGCTCTAACAGAGTACCGGGAACATCTCTTACCAAAGCCTTTGAAACGCAGTTTCTTGGCAGGCCTTGTCTGGCTGAGGTAGAACTTCTGCTCTGGGTGTGCTCCATTGGCCTAGAGCTGCCTGGCCCAAAGGTCGGCCTTGTTTGCAAAGGGGATGAGAGGCCCCAAAGCATCTTGCTTCCAGCTCTTCGGGAAGCTAAGAAACATCTGGCGTTGCCCAGTGCTCTTACAGCCTACCGGGAACATCTCTTACCAAGGCCTGTGAAACGCAGTTTGTTGGTGGCCTGAACTGGCCGAAGTAGAACTTCTGCTCTGGGTGTGCTCCATTGGCCTAGAGCTGCCTGGCCCATAGGGCCACCTTGTTTGCAAAGGGGATGAGAGGCCCCAAAGCATCTTGCTTCCAGCTCTTCGGGAAGCTAAGAAACATCTGGCGTTGCCCAGTGCTCTTACAGCCTACCGGGAACATCTCTTACCAAGGCCTGTGAAACGCAGTTTGTTGGTGGCCTGAATTGGCCGAAGTAGAACTTCTGCTCTGGGTGTGCTCCACTGGGCTAGAGCTACCTGCCCCAAAGGGCTGCCTTGAGTCCAAAGTGAGAGAGTGGCACCAAAGCTTCTCGCTTCCAGCTCTTCGGGAAGCTAAGAAACATCTGGCGTTGCCCAGTGCTCTTACAGCCTACCGGGAACATCTCTTACCAAGGCCTGTGAAACGCCGTTTCCTGGCAGGCCTGATTTGGCTGAAGTAGAACTTCTGCTCTGGGTGTGCTCCATTGGCCTAGAGCTGCCAGGCCCAAGGTGCTGCCTTGTTTCCAAAGGGGCAGAGAGGCCCCAAAGCATCTTGCTTCCAGCTCTCTCGGAAGCTAAGAACCAACTCGCTCTGCCCCGTGCTCTTACAGCCTACCGGGAACATGTCTTTGAAAGGCCTGTGAAACGCAGTTTCTTGGCAGGCCTCATCTGGCTGAAGTAGAACTCCGGCTCTGGGTGTGCTCCATTGCCCTAGAGCTGCCAGGCCCAAAGTGCTGCCCTGTTTCCAAGGGGCAGAGAGGCCCAAAGCATCTTGCTTCCCGGTCTTTGCGAAGCTAAGAAACAACTGGCTCTGCCCAGTGCTCTTACACCTACCGGGAACATCTCTTACCAAGGCCTGTCAAACGCTGTTTCTTTGCAGGCCTGATCAGGCTGAAGTAGAACTCCTGCTCTGCGTGTGCTCCATTGGCCTAGAGCTTCCCGACCCAAAAGGCTGCCTTGTTCCCAAACGGGCAGAGGGGTCCCAAGCATCTTGCTTCCAGCTTTTCAGGAAGGTAAGAAACAACTGGCTCTGCCCAGTGCTCTTACAGCCTACCGGGAACATCTCTTACCAAGGCCTGTGAAACGCAGTTTCCTGGCAGGCCTGATCTGGCTGAAGTAGAACTTCTGCTCTGGGTGTGCTCCATTGCCCTAGAGCTGCCAGGCCCAAAGGGCTGCCTTGTTTCCAAAGACGGAGAGTGGACCCAAAGCATCTTGCTCCCAGCTCTTCGGGAAGCTAAGAAACAGCTGGCTCTGCCCAGTGCTCTTACAGCCTAAGAGAACATCTCTTTGAAAGGCCTGTGAAACGCAGTTTCTTGGCAGGCCTGACCTGGCTGAAGTAGAACTTCTGTTCTGGTTGTGCTACATAGGCCTAGAGCTACCAGGACCTAAGGGCTGCCTTGTTTCCAAATGGTGAGAGAGGCCCCAAAGCATCTTGCCTCCAGCACTTTGGGAAGCTAAAAAACAACTGGTTCTGCCCAGTGCTCTCACAGCCTACCGTGAACATCTCTTACCAAGGGCTGTGAAACGCAGTTTCTGGGCAGGACTGATCTGCCTGAAGTAGAACTTCTGCTGTGGGTGTGCTCCATTGGCCTAGAGCTGCCAGGCTCAAACGGCTGCCTTGTGTCCAAAGGGAGAGAGAGGCCCCAAGGCATCTTGCTTCCAGCTCTGTGGGAAGCTAAAGCAACTGGCTCTCCACAGTGCTCTCACAGCCTACCGGGAACATCTCTTACCAAGGCCTGTGAAACGCAGTTTCTTGGCAGGCCTGATCTGGCTGAAGTAGAACTCCTGCTCTGGGCGTGCTACTTTGGCCTAGAGCTGCCAGGCCCAAAGGGCCGCCTTGTTTCCAAAGGGGCTGAGAGTCCCCAAAGCATCTTGCTTCCAAATCTTTGGGAAGCTAAGAAACAACTGGCTCTGCACAGTGCTCTCACAGCCTACCGGCAACGTGACAGAGAAAGGCCTGTGAGACGCAGTTTCTTGGAAGGCCTGATCTGGCTGAGGTAGAACTTCTGCTCTGGGTGTACTCCATTGGCCTAGGGCTGCCAGGCCCAAAGGGCTGCCTTTATTTCCAAAGTGTGAGAGAGGCCCCAAAGCATCTTGCTTCCTGCTCTCTGGGAAGCTAAAACAACTGGCTCTGCACAGTGCTCTCAAAGCCAACCGGGAACGTCACATACAAAGGCCTGTGAAACGCAGCTTCTTGACAGGCCTGATCTGGCTGAGGTAGAACTTGTGCTCTGGGTGTGCTACTTTGGCCTAGAGCTGCCAGGCACAAAGGCTGCTTTGTTTCCAAAGGGGGAGAGAGGCCCCAAATCATGTTGCTTCCAGCTGTTTTTGAAGCTAAGAAACAACTCGCTCTGCCAGGTACTCTTACAGCCTTCCGGGAACACCTCTTACGAAGGCCTGTGAAAAGCAGTTTCTTGGCAGGCCTGATCTGGCTGAGGTAGAACTTCTGCTCTGGGTGTGCTCCATTGCCCTAGAGCTGAAAGGCCCAAAGGGCTGCCTTGTTTCCAAAGGGGGAGAGAGGCCCCAAAGCATCTTGCTTCCACCTCTTGGGAAGCTAAGAAACAACTGGCTGTGCCCAGTGCTCTTATAGCCTAAGAGAACATCTCTTATCAAGGCCTGGGAAACGCACTGTCTAGGCAGGCCTGATCTGGAAGAAGTAGAACTTCGGCTCTGGTTGTGCTCCATTGCCCTAGAGCTGCCAGACCCAACGTGCTGCCTTGTTTCCAAAGGGGCAGAGAGGCCCCAAAGCGTCTTGCTTCCAGCTGTTTGGGAAACAAGGAAACAACTGGCTCTGCACCGTGCTCTCACAGCCTACCGGGAACGTCACATACAAAGGCCTCTGAAACGCAGTTCCTTGGCAGGCCTGATCTGGCTGAAGTAGGACTTCTGCTCTGGGTGTGCTCCATTGGCCTAGAGCTGAAAGGCCCAAAGGTCGCCCTTGTTGGCAAAGGGGCAGGGAGCCCCCAAAGCATCTTGCTTCCAGCTCTTTGGGAAGCTAAGAAACAAATGGCTCTGCCCAGTGCTCTAACAGAGTACCGGGAACATCTCTTACCAAAGCCTTTGAAACGCAGTTTCTTGGCAGGCCTTATCTGGCTGAGGTAGAACTTCTGCTCTGGGTGTGCTCCATTGGCCTAGAGCTGCCTGGCCCAAAGGTCGGCCTTGTTTGCAAAGGGGATGAGAGGCCCCAAAGCATCTTGCTTCCAGCTCTTCGGGAAGCTAAGAAACATCTGGCGTTGCCCAGTGCTCTTACAGCCTACCGGGAACATCTCTTACCAAGGCCTGTGAAACACAGTTTGTTGGTGGCCTGAACTGGCCGAAGTAGAATTTCTGCTCTGGGTGTGCTCCATTGGCCTAGAGCTGCCAGGCCCAAGGTGCTGCCTTGTTTCCAAAGGGGCAGAGAGGCCCCAAAGCATCTTGCTTCCAGCTCTCTCGGAAGCTAAGAACCAACTCGCTCTGCCCCGTGCTCTTACAGCCTACCGGGAACATGTCTTTGAAAGGCCTGTGAAACGCAGTTTCTTGGCAGGCCTCATCTGGCTGAAGTAGAACTCCGGCTCTGGGTGTGCTCCATTGCCCTAGAGCTGCCAGGCCCAAAGTGCTGCCCTGTTTCCAAGGGGCAGAGAGGCCCAAAGCATCTTGCTTCCCGGTCTTTGCGAAGCTAAGAAACAACTGGCTCTGCCCAGTGCTCTTACACCTACCGGGAACATCTCTTACCAAGGCCTGTCAAACGCTGTTTCTTTGCAGGCCTGATCAGGCTGAAGTAGAACTCCTGCTCTGCGTGTGCTCCATTGGCCTAGAGCTTCCCGACCCAAAAGGCTGCCTTGTTCCCAAACGGGCAGAGGGGTCCCAAGCATCTTGCTTCCAGCTTTTCAGGAAGGTAAGAAACAACTGGCTCTGCCCAGTGCTCTTACAGCCTACCGGGAACATCTCTTACCAAGGCCTGTGAAACGCAGTTTCCTGGCAGGCCTGATCTGGCTGAAGTAGAACTTCTGCTCTGGGTGTGCTCCATTGCCCTAGAGCTGCCAGGCCCAAAGGGCTGCCTTGTTTCCAAAGACGGAGAGTGGACCCAAAGCATCTTGCTCCCAGCTCTTCGGGAAGCTAAGAAACAGCTGGCTCTGCCCAGTGCTCTTACAGCCTAAGAGAACATCTCTTTGAAAGGCCTGTGAAACGCAGTTTCTTGGCAGGCCTGACCTGGCTGAAGTAGAACTTCTGTTCTGGTTGTGCTACATAGGCCTAGAGCTACCAGGACCTAAGGGCTGCCTTGTTTCCAAAGGGTGAGAGAGGCCCCAAAGCATCTTGCCTCCAGCACTTTGGGAAGCTAAAAAACAACTGGTTCTGCCCAGTGCTCTCACAGCCTACCGTGAACATCTCTTACCAAGGGCTGTGAAACGCAGTTTCTGGGCAGGACTGATCTGCCTGAAGTAGAACTTCTGCTGTGGGTGTGCTCCATTGGCCTAGAGCTGCCAGGCGCAAACGGCTGCCTTGTGTCCAAAGGGAGAGAGAGGCCCCAAGGCATCTTGCTTCCAGCTCTGTGGGAAGCTAAAGCAACTGGCTCTCCACAGTGCTCTCACAGCCTACCGGGAACATCTCTTACCAAGGCCTGTGAAACGCAGTTTCTTGGCAGGCCTGATCTGGCTGAAGTAGAACTCCTGCTCTGGGCGTGCTACTTTGGCCTAGAGCTGCCAGGCCCAAAGGGCCGCCTTGTTTCCAAAGGGGCTGAGAGTCCCCAAAGCATCTTGCTTCCAAATCTTTGGGAAGCTAAGAAACAACTGGCTCTGCACAGTGCTCTCACAGCCTACCGGCAACGTGACAGAGAAAGGCCTGTGAGACGCAGTTTCTTGGAAGGCCTGATCTGGCTGAGGTAGAACTTCTGCTCTGGGTGTACTCCATTGGCCTAGGGCTGCCAGGCCCAAAGGGCTGCCTTTATTTCCAAAGTGTGAGAGAGGCCCCAAAGCATCTTGCTTCCTGCTCTCTGGGAAGCTAAAACAACTGGCTCTGCACAGTGCTCTCAAAGCCAACCGGGAACGTCACATACAAAGGCCTGTGAAACGCAGCTTCTTGACAGGCCTGATCTGGCTGAGGTAGAACTTGTGCTCTGGGTGTGCTACTTTGGCCTAGAGCTGCCAGGCACAAAGGCTGCTTTGTTTCCAAAGGGGGAGAGAGGCCCCAAATCATGTTGCTTCCAGCTGTTTTTGAAGCTAAGAAACAACTCGCTCTGCCAGGTACTCTTACAGCCTTCCGGGAACACCTGTTACGAAGGCCTGTGAAAAGCAGTTTCTTGGCAGGCCTGATCTGGCTGAGGTAGAACTTCTGCTCTGGGTGTGCTCCATTGCCCTAGAGCTGAAAGGCCCAAAGGGCTGCCTTGTTTCCAAAGGGGGAGAGAGGCCCCAAAGCATCTTGCTTCCACCTCTTGGGAAGCTAAGAAACAACTGGCTGTGCCCAGTGCTCTTATAGCCTAAGAGAACATCTCTTATCAAGGCCTGGGAAACGCACTGTCTAGGCAGGCCTGATCTGGAAGAAGTAGAACTTCGGCTCTGGTTGTGCTCCATTGCCCTAGAGCTGCCAGACCCAACGTGCTGCCTTGTTTCCAAAGGGGCAGAGAGGCCCCAAAGCGTCTTGCTTCCAGCTGTTTGGGAAACAAGGAAACAACTGGCTCTGCACCGTGCTCTCACAGCCTACCGGGAACGTCACATACAAAGGCCTCTGAAACGCAGTTCCTTGGCAGGCCTGATCTGGCTGAAGTAGGACTTCTGCTCTGGGTGTGCTCCATTGGCCTAGAGCTGAAAGGCCCAAAGGTCGCCCTTGTTGGCAAAGGGGCAGGGAGCCCCCAAAGCATCTTGCTTCCAGCTCTTTGGGAAGCTAAGAAACAAATGGCTCTGCCCAGTGCTCTAACAGAGTACCGGGAACATCTCTTACCAAAGCCTTTGAAACGCAGTTTCTTGGCAGGCCTTGTCTGGCTGAGGTAGAACTTCTGCTCTGGGTGTGCTCCATTGGCCTAGAGCTGCCTGGCCCAAAGGTCGGCCTTGTTTGCAAAGGGGATGAGAGGCCCCAAAGCATCTTGCTTCCAGCTCTTCGGGAAGCTAAGAAACATCTGGCGTTGCCCAGTGCTCTTACAGCCTACCGGGAACATCTCTTACCAAGGCCTGTGAAACGCAGTTTGTTGGTGGCCTGAACTGGCCGAAGTAGAACTTCTGCTCTGGGTGTGCTCCATTGGCCTAGAGCTGCCTGGCCCATAGGGCCACCTTGTTTGCAAAGGGGATGAGAGGCCCCAAAGCATCTTGCTTCGAGCTCTTCGGGAAGCTAAGAAACATCTGGCGTTGCCCAGTGCTCTTACAGCCTACCGGGAACATCTCTTACCAAGGCCTGTGAAACGCAGTTTGTTGGTGGCCTGAACTGGCCGAAGTAGAACTTCTGCTCTGGGTGTGCTCCACTGGGCTAGAGCTACCTGCCCCAAAGGGCTGCCTTGAGTCCAAAGTGAGTGAGTGGCACCAAAGCTTCTCGCTTCCAGCTCTTCGGGAAGCTAAGAAACATCTGGCGTTGCCCAGTGCTCTTACAGCCTACCGGGAACATCTCTTACCAAGGCCTGTGAAACGCCGTTACCTGGCAGGCCTGATTTGGCTGAAGTAGAACTTCTGCTCTGGGTGTGCTCCATTGGCCTAGAGCTGCCAGGCCCAAGGTGCTGCCTTGTTTCCAAAGGGGCAGAGAGGCCCCAAAGCATCTTGCTTCCAGCTCTCTCGGAAGCTAAGAACCAACTCGCTCTGCCCCGTGCTCTTACAGCCTACCGGGAACATGTCTTTGAAAGGCCTGTGAAACGCAGTTTCTTGGCAGGCCTCATCTGGCTGAAGTAGAACTCCGGCTCTGGGTGTGCTCCATTGCCCTAGAGCTGCCAGGCCCAAAGTGCTGCCCTGTTTCCAAGGGGCAGAGAGGCCCAAAGCATCTTGCTTCCCGGTCTTTGCGAAGCTAAGAAACAACTGGCTCTGCCCAGTGCTCTTACACCTACCGGGAACATCTCTTACCAAGGCCTGTCAAACGCTGTTTCTTTGCAGGCCTGATCAGGCTGAAGTAGAACTCCTGCTCTGCGTGTGCTCCATTGGCCTAGAGCTTCCCGACCCAAAAGGCTGCCTTGTTCCCAAACGGGCAGAGGGGTCCCAAGCATCTTGCTTCCAGCTTTTCAGGAAGGTAAGAAACAACTGGCTCTGCCCAGTGCTCTTACAGCCTACCGGGAACATCTCTTACCAAGGCCTCTGAAACGCAGTTTCCTGGCAGGCCTGATCTGGCTGAAGTAGAACTTCTGCTCTGGGTGTGCTCCATTGCCCTAGAGCTGCCAGGCCCAAAGGGCTGCCTTGTTTCCAAAGACGGAGAGTGGACCCAAAGCATCTTGCTCCCAGCTCTTCGGGAAGCTAAGAAACAGCTGGCTCTGCCCAGTGCTCTTACAGCCTAAGAGAACATCTCTTTGAAAGGCCTGTGAAACGCAGTTTCTTGGCAGGCCTGACCTGGCTGAAGTAGAACTTCTGTTCTGGTTGTGCTACATAGGCCTAGAGCTACCAGGACCTAAGGGCTGCCTTGTTTCCAAAGGGTGAGAGAGGCCCCAAAGCATCTTGCCTCCAGCACTTTGGGAAGCTAAAAAACAACTGGTTCTGCCCAGTGCTCTCACAGCCTACCGTGAACATCTCTTACCAAGGGCTGTGAAACGCAGTTTCTGGGCAGGACTGATCTGCCTGAAGTAGAACTTCTGCTGTGGGTGTGCTCCATTGGCCTAGAGCTGCCAGGCCCAAACGGCTGCCTTGTGTCCAAAGGGAGAGAGAGGCCCCAAGGCATCTTGCTTCCAGCTCTGTGGGAAGCTAAAGCAACTGGCTCTCCACAGTGCTCTCACAGCCTACCGGGAACATCTCTTACCAAGGCCTGTGAAACGCAGTTTCTTTGCAGGCCTGATCAGGCTGAAGTAGAACTCCTGCTCTGCGTGTGCTCCATTGGCCTAGAGCTTCCCGACCCAAAAGGCTGCCTTGTTCCCAAACGGGCAGAGGGGTCCCAAGCATCTTGCTTCCAGCTTTTCAGGAAGGTAAGAAACAACTGGCTCTGCCCAGTGCTCTTACAGCCTACCGGGAACATCTCTTACCAAGGCCTGTGAAACGCAGTTTCCTGGCAGGCCTGATCTGGCTGAAGTAGAACTTCTGCTCTGGGTGTGCTCCATTGCCCTAGAGCTGCCAGGCCCAAAGGGCTGCCTTGTTTCCAAAGACGGAGAGTGGACCCAAAGCATCTTGCTCCCAGCTCTTCGGGAAGCTAAGAAACAGCTGGCTCTGCCCAGTGCTCTTACAGCCTAAGAGAACATCTCTTTGAAAGGCCTGTGAAACGCAGTTTCTTGGCAGGCCTGACCTGGCTGAAGTAGAACTTCTGTTCTGGTTGTGCTACATAGGCCTAGAGCTACCAGGACCTAAGGGCTGCCTTGTTTCCAAAGGGTGAGAGAGGCCCCAAAGCATCTTGCCTCCAGCACTTTGGGAAGCTAAAAAACAACTGGTTCTGCCCAGTGCTCTCACAGCCTACCGTGAACATCTCTTACCAAGGGCTGTGAAACGCAGTTTCTGGGCAGGACTGATCTGCCTGAAGTAGAACTTCTGCTGTGGGTGTGCTCCATTGGCCTAGAGCTGCCAGGCCCAAACGGCTGCCTTGTGTCCAAAGGGAGAGAGAGGCCCCAAGGCATCTTGCTTCCAGCTCTGTGGGAAGCTAAAGCAACTGGCTCTCCACAGTGCTCTCACAGCCTACCGGGAACATCTCTTACCAAGGCCTGTGAAACGCAGTTTCTTGGCAGGCCTGATCTGGCTGAAGTAGAACTCCTGCTCTGGGCGTGCTACTTTGGCCTAGAGCTGCCAGGCCCAAAGGGCCGCCTTGTTTCCAAAGGGGCTGAGAGTCCCCAAAGCATCTTGCTTCCAAATCTTTGGGAAGCTAAGAAACAACTGGCTCTGCACAGTGCTCTCACAGCCTACCGGCAACGTGACAGAGAAAGGCCTGTGAGACGCAGTTTCTTGGAAGGCCTGATCTGGCTGAGGTAGAACTTCTGCTCTGGGTGTACTCCATTGGCCTAGGGCTGCCAGGCCCAAAGGGCTGCCTTTATTTCCAAAGTGTGAGAGAGGCCCCAAAGCATCTTGCTTCCTGCTCTCTGGGAAGCTAAAACAACTGGCTCTGCACAGTGCTCTCAAAGCCAACCGGGAACGTCACATACAAAGGCCTGTGAAACGCAGCTTCTTGACAGGCCTGATCTGGCTGAGGTAGAACTTGTGCTCTGGGTGTGCTACTTTGGCCTAGAGCTGCCAGGCACAAAGGCTGCTTTGTTTCCAAAGGGGGAGAGAGGCCCCAAATCATGTTGCTTCCAGCTGTTTTTGAAGCTAAGAAACAACTCGCTCTGCCAGGTACTCTTACAGCCTTCCGGGAACACCTGTTACGAAGGCCTGTGAAAAGCAGTTTCTTGGCAGGCCTGATCTGGCTGAGGTAGAACTTCTGCTCTGGGTGTGCTCCATTGCCCTAGAGCTGAAAGGCCCAAAGGGCTGCCTTGTTTCCAAAGGGGGAGAGAGGCCCCAAAGCATCTTGCTTCCACCTCTTGGGAAGCTAAGAAACAACTGGCTGTGCCCAGTGCTCTTATAGCCTAAGAGAACATCTCTTATCAAGGCCTGGGAAACGCACTGTCTAGGCAGGCCTGATCTGGAAGAAGTAGAACTTCGGCTCTGGTTGTGCTCCATTGCCCTAGAGCTGCCAGACCCAACGTGCTGCCTTGTTTCCAAAGGGGCAGAGAGGCCCCAAAGCGTCTTGCTTCCAGCTGTTTGGGAAACAAGGAAACAACTGGCTCTGCACCGTGCTCTCACAGCCTACCGGGAACGTCACATACAAAGGCCTCTGAAACGCAGTTCCTTGGCAGGCCTGATCTGGCTGAAGTAGGACTTCTGCTCTGGGTGTGCTCCATTGGCCTAGAGCTGAAAGGCCCAAAGGTCGCCCTTGTTGGCAAAGGGGCAGGGAGCCCCCAAAGCATCTTGCTTCCAGCTCTTTGGGAAGCTAAGAAACAAATGGCTCTGCCCAGTGCTCTAACAGAGTACCGGGAACATCTCTTACCAAAGCCTTTGAAACGCAGTTTCTTGGCAGGCCTTATCTGGCTGAGGTAGAACTTCTGCTCTGGGTGTGCTCCATTGGCCTAGAGCTGCCTGGCCCAAAGGTCGGCCTTGTTTGCAAAGGGGATGAGAGGCCCCAAAGCATCTTGCTTCCAGCTCTTCGGGAAGCTAAGAAACATCTGGCGTTGCCCAGTGCTCTTACAGCCTACCGGGAACATCTCTTACCAAGGCCTGTGAAACACAGTTTGTTGGTGGCCTGAACTGGCCGAAGTAGAATTTCTGCTCTGGGTGTGCTCCATTGGCCTAGAGCTGCCAGGCCCAAGGTGCTGCCTTGTTTCCAAAGGGGCAGAGAGGCCCCAAAGCATCTTGCTTCCAGCTCTCTCGGAAGCTAAGAACCAACTCGCTCTGCCCCGTGCTCTTACAGCCTACCGGGAACATGTCTTTGAAAGGCCTGTGAAACGCAGTTTCTTGGCAGGCCTCATCTGGCTGAAGTAGAACTCCGGCTCTGGGTGTGCTCCATTGCCCTAGAGCTGCCAGGCCCAAAGTGCTGCCCTGTTTCCAAGGGGCAGAGAGGCCCAAAGCATCTTGCTTCCCGGTCTTTGCGAAGCTAAGAAACAACTGGCTCTGCCCAGTGCTCTTACACCTACCGGGAACATCTCTTACCAAGGCCTGTCAAACGCTGTTTCTTTGCAGGCCTGATCAGGCTGAAGTAGAACTCCTGCTCTGCGTGTGCTCCATTGGCCTAGAGCTTCCCGACCCAAAAGGCTGCCTTGTTCCCAAACGGGCAGAGGGGTCCCAAGCATCTTGCTTCCAGCTTTTCAGGAAGGTAAGAAACAACTGGCTCTGCCCAGTGCTCTTACAGCCTACCGGGAACATCTCTTACCAAGGCCTGTGAAACGCAGTTTCCTGGCAGGCCTGATCTGGCTGAAGTAGAACTTCTGCTCTGGGTGTGCTCCATTGCCCTAGAGCTGCCAGGCCCAAAGGGCTGCCTTGTTTCCAAAGACGGAGAGTGGACCCAAAGCATCTTGCTCCCAGCTCTTCGGGAAGCTAAGAAACAGCTGGCTCTGCCCAGTGCTCTTACAGCCTAAGAGAACATCTCTTTGAAAGGCCTGTGAAACGCAGTTTCTTGGCAGGCCTGACCTGGCTGAAGTAGAACTTCTGTTCTGGTTGTGCTACATAGGCCTAGAGCTACCAGGACCTAAGGGCTGCCTTGTTTCCAAAGGGTGAGAGAGGCCCCAAAGCATCTTGCCTCCAGCACTTTGGGAAGCTAAAAAACAACTGGTTCTGCCCAGTGCTCTCACAGCCTACCGTGAACATCTCTTACCAAGGGCTGTGAAACGCAGTTTCTGGGCAGGACTGATCTGCCTGAAGTAGAACTTCTGCTGTGGGTGTGCTCCATTGGCCTAGAGCTGCCAGGCCCAAACGGCTGCCTTGTGTCCAAAGGGAGAGAGAGGCCCCAAGGCATCTTGCTTCCAGCTCTGTGGGAAGCTAAAGCAACTGGCTCTCCACAGTGCTCTCACAGCCTACCGGGAACATCTCTTACCAAGGCCTGTGAAACGCAGTTTCTTGGCAGGCCTGATCTGGCTGAAGTAGAACTCCTGCTCTGGGCGTGCTACTTTGGCCTAGAGCTGCCAGGCCCAAAGGGCCGCCTTGTTTCCAAAGGGGCTGAGAGTCCCCAAAGCATCTTGCTTCCAAATCTTTGGGAAGCTAAGAAACAACTGGCTCTGCACAGTGCTCTCACAGCCTACCGGCAACGTGACAGAGAAAGGCCTGTGAGACGCAGTTTCTTGGAAGGCCTGATCTGGCTGAGGTAGAACTTCTGCTCTGGGTGTACTCCATTGGCCTAGGGCTGCCAGGCCCAAAGGGCTGCCTTTATTTCCAAAGTGTGAGAGAGGCCCCAAAGCATCTTGCTTCCTGCTCTCTGGGAAGCTAAAACAACTGGCTCTGCACAGTGCTCTCAAAGCCAACCGGGAACGTCACATACAAAGGCCTGTGAAACGCAGCTTCTTGACAGGCCTGATCTGGCTGAGGTAGAACTTGTGCTCTGGGTGTGCTACTTTGGCCTAGAGCTGCCAGGCACAAAGGCTGCTTTGTTTCCAAAGGGGGAGAGAGGCCCCAAATCATGTTGCTTCCAGCTGTTTTTGAAGCTAAGAAACAACTCGCTCTGCCAGGTACTCTTACAGCCTTCCGGGAACACCTGTTACGAAGGCCTGTGAAAAGCAGTTTCTTGGCAGGCCTGATCTGGCTGAGGTAGAACTTCTGCTCTGGGTGTGCTCCATTGCCCTAGAGCTGAAAGGCCCAAAGGGCTGCCTTGTTTCCAAAGGGGGAGAGAGGCCCCAAAGCATCTTGCTTCCACCTCTTGGGAAGCTAAGAAACAACTGGCTGTGCCCAGTGCTCTTATAGCCTAAGAGAACATCTCTTATCAAGGCCTGGGAAACGCACTGTCTAGGCAGGCCTGATCTGGAAGAAGTAGAACTTCGGCTCTGGTTGTGCTCCATTGCCCTAGAGCTGCCAGACCCAACGTGCTGCCTTGTTTCCAAAGGGGCAGAGAGGCCCCAAAGCGTCTTGCTTCCAGCTGTTTGGGAAACAAGGAAACAACTGGCTCTGCACCGTGCTCTCACAGCCTACCGGGAACGTCACATACAAAGGCCTCTGAAACGCAGTTCCTTGGCAGGCCTGATCTGGCTGAAGTAGGACTTCTGCTCTGGGTGTGCTCCATTGGCCTAGAGCTGAAAGGCCCAAAGGTCGCCCTTGTTGGCAAAGGGGCAGGGAGCCCCCAAAGCATCTTGCTTCCAGCTCTTTGGGAAGCTAAGAAACAAATGGCTCTGCCCAGTGCTCTAACAGAGTACCGGGAACATCTCTTACCAAAGCCTTTGAAACGCAGTTTCTTGGCAGGCCTTATCTGGCTGAGGTAGAACTTCTGCTCTGGGTGTGCTCCATTGGCCTAGAGCTGCCTGGCCCAAAGGTCGGCCTTGTTTGCAAAGGGGATGAGAGGCCCCAAAGCATCTTGCTTCCAGCTCTTCGGGAAGCTAAGAAACATCTGGCGTTGCCCAGTGCTCTTACAGCCTACCGGGAACATCTCTTACCAAGGCCTGTGAAACACAGTTTGTTGGTGGCCTGAACTGGCCGAAGTAGAATTTCTGCTCTGGGTGTGCTCCATTGGCCTAGAGCTGCCAGGCCCAAGGTGCTGCCTTGTTTCCAAAGGGGCAGAGAGGCCCCAAAGCATCTTGCTTCCAGCTCTCTCGGAAGCTAAGAACCAACTCGCTCTGCCCCGTGCTCTTACAGCCTACCGGGAACATGTCTTTGAAAGGCCTGTGAAACGCAGTTTCTTGGCAGGCCTCATCTGGCTGAAGTAGAACTCCGGCTCTGGGTGTGCTCCATTGCCCTAGAGCTGCCAGGCCCAAAGTGCTGCCCTGTTTCCAAGGGGCAGAGAGGCCCAAAGCATCTTGCTTCCCGGTCTTTGCGAAGCTAAGAAACAACTGGCTCTGCCCAGTGCTCTTACACCTACCGGGAACATCTCTTACCAAGGCCTGTCAAACGCTGTTTCTTTGCAGGCCTGATCAGGCTGAAGTAGAACTCCTGCTCTGCGTGTGCTCCATTGGCCTAGAGCTTCCCGACCCAAAAGGCTGCCTTGTTCCCAAACGGGCAGAGGGGTCCCAAGCATCTTGCTTCCAGCTTTTCAGGAAGGTAAGAAACAACTGGCTCTGCCCAGTGCTCTTACAGCCTACCGGGAACATCTCTTACCAAGGCCTGTGAAACGCAGTTTCCTGGCAGGCCTGATCTGGCTGAAGTAGAACTTCTGCTCTGGGTGTGCTCCATTGCCCTAGAGCTGCCAGGCCCAAAGGGCTGCCTTGTTTCCAAAGACGGAGAGTGGACCCAAAGCATCTTGCTCCCAGCTCTTCGGGAAGCTAAGAAACAGCTGGCTCTGCCCAGTGCTCTTACAGCCTAAGAGAACATCTCTTTGAAAGGCCTGTGAAACGCAGTTTCTTGGCAGGCCTGACCTGGCTGAAGTAGAACTTCTGTTCTGGTTGTGCTACATAGGCCTAGAGCTACCAGGACCTAAGGGCTGCCTTGTTTCCAAAGGGTGAGAGAGGCCCCAAAGCATCTTGCCTCCAGCACTTTGGGAAGCTAAAAAACAACTGGTTCTGCCCAGTGCTCTCACAGCCTACCGTGAACATCTCTTACCAAGGGCTGTGAAACGCAGTTTCTGGGCAGGACTGATCTGCCTGAAGTAGAACTTCTGCTGTGGGTGTGCTCCATTGGCCTAGAGCTGCCAGGCCCAAACGGCTGCCTTGTGTCCAAAGGGAGAGAGAGGCCCCAAGGCATCTTGCTTCCAGCTCTGTGGGAAGCTAAAGCAACTGGCTCTCCACAGTGCTCTCACAGCCTACCGGGAACATCTCTTACCAAGGCCTGTGAAACGCAGTTTCTTGGCAGGCCTGATCTGGCTGAAGTAGAACTCCTGCTCTGGGCGTGCTACTTTGGCCTAGAGCTGCCAGGCCCAAAGGGCCGCCTTGTTTCCAAAGGGGCTGAGAGTCCCCAAAGCATCTTGCTTCCAAATCTTTGGGAAGCTAAGAAACAACTGGCTCTGCACAGTGCTCTCACAGCCTACCGGCAACGTGACAGAGAAAGGCCTGTGAGACGCAGTTTCTTGGAAGGCCTGATCTGGCTGAGGTAGAACTTCTGCTCTGGGTGTACTCCATTGGCCTAGGGCTGCCAGGCCCAAAGGGCTGCCTTTATTTCCAAAGTGTGAGAGAGGCCCCAAAGCATCTTGCTTCCTGCTCTCTGGGAAGCTAAAACAACTGGCTCTGCACAGTGCTCTCAAAGCCAACCGGGAACGTCACATACAAAGGCCTGTGAAACGCAGCTTCTTGACAGGCCTGATCTGGCTGAGGTAGAACTTGTGCTCTGGGTGTGCTACTTTGGCCTAGAGCTGCCAGGCACAAAGGCTGCTTTGTTTCCAAAGGGGGAGAGAGGCCCCAAATCATGTTGCTTCCAGCTGTTTTTGAAGCTAAGAAACAACTCGCTCTGCCAGGTACTCTTACAGCCTTCCGGGAACACCTGTTACGAAGGCCTGTGAAAAGCAGTTTCTTGGCAGGCCTGATCTGGCTGAGGTAGAACTTCTGCTCTGGGTGTGCTCCATTGCCCTAGAGCTGAAAGGCCCAAAGGGCTGCCTTGTTTCCAAAGGGGGAGAGAGGCCCCAAAGCATCTTGCTTCCACCTCTTGGGAAGCTAAGAAACAACTGGCTGTGCCCAGTGCTCTTATAGCCTAAGAGAACATCTCTTATCAAGGCCTGGGAAACGCACTGTCTAGGCAGGCCTGATCTGGAAGAAGTAGAACTTCGGCTCTGGTTGTGCTCCATTGCCCTAGAGCTGCCAGACCCAACGTGCTGCCTTGTTTCCAAAGGGGCAGAGAGGCCCCAAAGCGTCTTGCTTCCAGCTGTTTGGGAAACAAGGAAACAACTGGCTCTGCACCGTGCTCTCACAGCCTACCGGGAACGTCACATACAAAGGCCTCTGAAACGCAGTTCCTTGGCAGGCCTGATCTGGCTGAAGTAGGACTTCTGCTCTGGGTGTGCTCCATTGGCCTAGAGCTGAAAGGCCCAAAGGTCGCCCTTGTTGGCAAAGGGGCAGGGAGCCCCCAAAGCATCTTGCTTCCAGCTCTTTGGGAAGCTAAGAAACAAATGGCTCTGCCCAGTGCTCTAACAGAGTACCGGGAACATCTCTTACCAAAGCCTTTGAAACGCAGTTTCTTGGCAGGCCTTATCTGGCTGAGGTAGAACTTCTGCTCTGGGTGTGCTCCATTGGCCTAGAGCTGCCTGGCCCAAAGGTCGGCCTTGTTTGCAAAGGGGATGAGAGGCCCCAAAGCATCTTGCTTCCAGCTCTTCGGGAAGCTAAGAAACATCTGGCGTTGCCCAGTGCTCTTACAGCCTACCAGGAACATCTCTTACCAAGGCCTGTGAAACGCCGTTTCCTGGCAGGCCTGATTTGGCTGAAGTAGAACTTCTGCTCTGGGTGTGCTCCATTGCCCTAGAGCTGCCAGGCCCAAGGTGCTGCCTTGTTTCCAAAGGGGCAGAGAGGCCCCAAAGCATCTTGCTTCCAGCTCTCTGGGAAGCTAAGAACCAACTCGCTCTGCCCCGTGCTCTTACAGCCTACCGGGAACATGTCTTTGAAAGGCCTGTGAAACGCAGTTTCTTGGCAGGCCTCATCTGGCTGAAGTAGAACTCCGGCTCTGGGTGTGCTCCATTGCCCTAGAGCTGCCAGGCCCAAAGTGCTGCCCTGTTTCCAAGGGGCAGAGAGGCCCAAAGCATCTTGCTTCCCGGTCTTTGCGAAGCTAAGACACAACTGGCTCTGCCCAGTGCTCTTACACCTACCGGGAACATCTCTTACCAAGGCCTGTCAAACGCTGTTTCTTTGCAGGCCTGATCAGGCTGAAGTAGAACTCCTGCTCTGCGTGTGCTCCATTGGCCTAGAGCTTCCCGACCCAAAAGGCTGCCTTGTTCCCAAACGGGCAGAGGGGTCCCAAGCATCTTGCTTCCAGCTTTTCAGGAAGGTAAGAAACAACTGGCTCTGCCCAGTGCTCTTACAGCCTACCGGGAACATCTCTTACCAAGGCCTGTGAAACGCAGTTTCCTGGCAGGCCTGATCTGGCTGAAGTAGAACTTCTGCTCTGGGTGTGCTCCATTGCCCTAGAGCTGCCAGGCCCAAAGGGCTGCCTTGTTTCCAAAGACGGAGAGTGGACCCAAAGCATCTTGCTCCCAGCTCTTCGGGAAGCTAAGAAACAGCTGGCTCTGCCCAGTGCTCTTACAGCCTAAGAGAACATCTCTTTGAAAGGCCTGTGAAACGCAGTTTCTTGGCAGGCCTGACCTGGCTGAAGTAGAACTTCTGTTCTGGTTGTGCTACATAGGCCTAGAGCTACCAGGACCTAAGGGCTGCCTTGTTTCCAAAGGGTGAGAGAGGCCCCAAAGCATCTTGCCTCCAGCACTTTGGGAAGCTAAAAAACAACTGGTTCTGCCCAGTGCTCTCACAGCCTACCGTGAACATCTCTTACCAAGGGCTGTGAAACGCAGTTTCTGGGCAGGACTGATCTGCCTGAAGTAGAACTTCTGCTGTGGGTGTGCTCCATTGGCCTAGAGCTGCCAGGCGCAAACGGCTGCCTTGTGTCCAAAGGGAGAGAGAGGCCCCAAGGCATCTTGCTTCCAGCTCTGTGGGAAGCTAAAGCAACTGGCTCTCCACAGTGCTCTCACAGCCTACCGGGAACATCTCTTACCAAGGCCTGTGAAACGCAGTTTCTTGGCAGGCCTGATCTGGCTGAAGTAGAACTCCTGCTCTGGGCGTGCTACTTTGGCCTAGAGCTGCCAGGCCCAAAGGGCCGCCTTGTTTCCAAAGGGGCTGAGAGTCCCCAAAGCATCTTGCTTCCAAATCTTTGGGAAGCTAAGAAACAACTGGCTCTGCACAGTGCTCTCACAGCCTACCGGCAACGTGACAGAGAAAGGCCTGTGAGACGCAGTTTCTTGGAAGGCCTGATCTGGCTGAGGTAGAACTTGTGCTCTGGGTGTGCTACTTTGGCCTAGAGCTGCCAGGCACAAAGGCTGCTTTGTTTCCAAAGGGGAGAGAGGCCCCAAATCATGTTGCTTCCAGCTGTTTTTGAAGCTAAGAAACAACTCGCTCTGCCAGGTACTCTTACAGCCTTCCGGGAACACCTCTTACGAAGGCCTGTGAAAAGCAGTTTCTTGGCAGGCCTGATCTGACTGAGGTAGAACTTCTGCTCTGGGTGTGCTCCATTGCCCTAGCGCTGAAAGGCCCAAAGGGCTGCCTTGTTTCCAAAGGGGGAGAGAGGCCCCAAAGCATCTTGCTTCCACCTCTTGGGAAGCTAAGAAACAACTGGCTGTGCCCAGTGCTCTTATAGCCTAAGAGAACATCTCTTATCAAGGCCTGTGAAACGCACTTTCTAGGCAGGCCTGATCTGGAAGAAGTAGAACTTCTGCTCTGGTTGTGCTCCATTGCCCTAGAGCTGCCAGACCCAACGTGCTGCCTTGTTTCCAAAGGGGCAGAGAGGCCCCAAAGCGTCTTGCTTCCAGCTGTTTGGGAAACAAGGAAACATGTGGCTCTGCACCGTGCTCTCACAGCCTACCGGGAACGTCACATACAAAGGCCTCTGAAACGCAGTTCCTTGGCAGGCCTGATCTGGCTGAAGTAGGACTTCTGCTCTGGCTGTGCTCCATTGGCCTAGAGCTGAAAGGACCAAAGGGATGCCTTGTTTTCAAAGGGGCAGAGAGGTCCCAAAGCATCTTGCTTCCAGCTCTTTGGGAAGCTAAGAAACAACTGGCTCTGCCCAGTGCTCTGACAGAGTACCGGCAACATCTCTTACCAAAGCCTTTGAAACGCAGTTTCTTGGCAGGCCTTATCTGGCTGAGGTAGAACTTCTGCTCTGGGTGTGCTCCATTGGCCTAGAGCTGAAAGGCCCAAAGGTCGGCCTTGTTGGCAAAGGGGCAGGGAGCCCCCAAAGCATCTTGCTTCCAGCTCTTTGGGAAGCTAAGAAACAACTGGCTCTGCCCAGTGCTCTTACAGCCTGAGAGAAAATCTCTTACCAAGGCCTGTGAAACGCACTTTGTTGGTGGCCTGATCTAGCTGAAGTAGAACTTCTGCTCTGGGTGTGCTCCATTGGCCTAGAGCTGCCTGGCCCAAAGGGCCGCCTTGTTTGCAAAGGGGCAGAGAGGCCCCAAAGCATCTTGCTTCCAGCTCTTCGGGAAGCTAAGAAACATCTGGCGTTGCCCAGTGCTCTTACAGCCTAGAAGGAACATCTCTTACCAAGGCCTGTGAAACGCAGTTTGTTGGTGGCCTGAACTGGCCGAAGTAGAACTTCTGCTCTGGGTGTGCTGCACTGGCCTAGAGCTACCTGCCCCAAAGGGCTGCCTTGATTCCAAAGTGAAAGAGTGGCACCAAAGCATCTTGCTTCCAGCTCTTCGGGAAGCCAAGAAACATCTGGCGTTGCCCAGTGCTCTTACAGCCTACCGGGAACATCTCTTACCAAGGCCTGTGAAACGCCGTTTCCTGGCAGGCCTGATTTGGCTGAAGTAGATCTTCTGCTCTGGGTGTGCTCCATTGCCCTACAGCTGCCAGGCCCAAAGGGCTGCCTTGTTTCCAAAGACGGAGAGTGGACCCAAAGCATCTTGCTCCCAGCTCTTCGGGAAGCTAAGAAACAGCTGGCTCTGCCCAGTGCTCTTACAGCCTAAGAGAACATCTCTTTGAAAGGCCTGTGAAACGCAGTTTCTTGGCAGGCCTGACCTGGCTGAAGTAGAACTTCTGTTCTGGTTGTGCTACATAGGCCTAGAGCTACCAGGACCTAAGGGCTGCCTTGTTTCCAAAGGGTGAGACAGGCCCCAAAGCATCTTGCCTCCAGCACTTTGGGAAGCTAAAAAACAACTGGTTCTGCCCAGTGCTCTCACAGCCTACCGTGAACATCTCTTACAAAGGGCTGTGAAACGCAGTTTCTGGGCAGGACTGATCTGCCTGAAGTAGAACTTCTGCTGTGGGTGTGCTCCATTGGCCTAGAGCTGCCAGGCGCAAACGGCTGCCTTGTGTCCAAAGGGAGAGAGAGGCCCCAAAGCATCTTGCTTCCAGCTCTGTGGGAAGCTAAAGCAACTGGCTCTCCACAGTGCTCTCACAGCCTACCGGGAACATCTCTTACCAAGGCCTGTGAAACGCAGTTTCTTGGCAGGCCTGATCTGGCTGAAGTAGAACTCCTGCTCTGGGCGTGCTACTTTGGCCTAGAGCTGCCAGGCCCAAAGGGCCGCCTTGTTTCCAAAGGGGCTGAGAGTCCCCAAAGTATCTTGCTTCCAAATCTTTGGGAAGCTAAGAAACAACTGGCTCTGCACAGTGCTCTCACAGCCTACCGGCAACGTGACAGAGAAAGGCCTGTGAGACGCAGTTTCTTGGAAGGCCTGATCTGGCTGAGGTAGAACTTGTGTTCTGGGTGTACTCCATTGGCCTAGGGCTGCCAGGCCCAAAGGGCTGCCTTTATTTCCAAAGTGTGAGAGAGGCCCCAAAGCATCTTGCTTCCTGCTCTCTGGGAAGCTAAAACAACTGGCTCTGCACAGTGCTCTCAAAGCCAACCGGGAACGTCACATACAAAGGCCTGTGAAACGCAGCTTCTTGACAGGCCTTATCTGGCTGAGGTAGAACTTGTGCTCTGGGTGTGCTACTTTGGCCTAGAGCTGCCAGGCACAAAGGCTGCTTTGTTTCCAAAGGGGGAGAGAGGCCCCAAATCATGTTGCTTCCAGCTGTTTTTGAAGCTAAGAAACAACTCGCTCTGCCAGGTACTCTTACAGCCTTCCGGGAACACCTCTTACGAAGGCCTGTGAAAAGCAGTTTCTTGGCAGGCCTGATCTGGCTGAGGTAGAACTTCTGCTCTGGGTGTGCTCCATTGCCCTAGAGCTGAAAGGCCCAAAGGGCTGCCTTGTTTCCAAAGGGGGAGAGAGGCCCCAAAGCATCTTGCTTCCACCTCTTGGGAAGCTAAGAAACAACTGGCTGTGCCCAGTGCTCTTATAGCCTAAGAGAACATCTCTTATCAAGGCCTGTGAAACGCACTTTCTAGGCAGGCCTGATCTGGAAGAAGTAGAACTTCGGCTCTGGTTGTGCTCCATTGCCCTAGAGCTGCCAGACCCAACGTGCTGCCTTGTTTCCAAAGGGGCAGAGAGGCCCCAAAGCGTCTTGCTTCCAGCTGTTTGGGAAACAAGGAAACAACTGGCTCTGCACCGTGCTCTCACAGCCTACCGGGAAGGTCACATACAAAGGCCTCTGAAACGCAGTTCCACGGCAGGCCTGATCTGGCTGAAGTAGGACCTCTGCTCTGGCTGTGCTCCATTGGCCTAGAGCTGAAAGGCCCAAAGGGATGCCTTGTTTGCAAAGGGGCAGAGAGGCCCCAAAGCATCTTGCTTCCAGCTCTTCGGGAAGCTAAGAAACATCTGGCGTTGCCCAGTGCTGTTACAGCCTACCGGAACATCTCTTACCAAGGCCTGTGAAACGCCGTTTCCTGGCAGGCCTGATTTGGCTGAAGTAGAACTTCTGCTCTGGGTGTGCTCCATTGCCCTAGAGCTGCCAGGCCCAAAGGGCTGCCTTGTTTCCAAAGACGGAGAGTGGACCCAAAGCATCTTGCTCCCAGCTCTTCGGGAAGCTAAGAAACAGCTGGCTCTGCCCAGTGCTCTTACAGCCTAAGAGAACATCTCTTTGAAAGGCCTGTGAAACGCAGTTTCTTGGCAGGCCTGACCTGGCTGAAGTAGAACTTCTGTTCTGGTTGTGCTACATAGGCCTAGAGCTACCAGGACCTAAGGGCTGCCTTGTTTCCAAAGGGTGAGAGAGGCCCCAAAGCATCTTGCCTCCAGCACTTTGGGAAGCTAAAAAACAACTGGTTCTGCCCAGTGCTCTCACAGCCTACCGTGAACATCTCTTACCAAGGGCTGTGAAACGCAGTTTCTGGGCAGGACTGATCTGCCTGAAGTAGAACTTCTGCTGTGGGTGTGCTCCATTGGCCTAGAGCTGCCAGGCGCAAACGGCTGCCTTGTGTCCAAAGGGAGAGAGAGGCCCCAAGGCATCTTGCTTCCAGCTCTGTGGGAAGCTAAAGCAACTGGCTCTCCACAGTGCTCTCACAGCCTACCGGGAACATCTCTTACCAAGGCCTGTGAAACGCAGTTTCTTGGCAGGCCTGATCTGGCTGAAGTAGAACTCCTGCTCTGGGCGTGCTACTTTGGCCTAGAGCTGCCAGGCCCAAAGGGCCGCCTTGTTTCCAAAGGGGCTGAGAGTCCCCAAAGTATCTTGCTTCCAAATCTTTGGGAAGCTAAGAAACAACTGGCTCTGCACAGTGCTCTCACAGCCTACCGGCAACGTGACAGAGAAAGGCCTGTGAGACGCAGTTTCTTGGAAGGCCTGATCTGGCTGAGGTAGAACTTCTGCTCTGGGTGTACTCCATTGGCCTAGGGCTGCCAGGCCCAAAGGGCTGCCTTTATTTCCAAAGTGTGAGAGAGGCCCCAAAGCATCTTGCTTCCTGCTCTCTGGGAAGCTAAAACAACTGGCTCTGCACAGTGCTCTCAAAGCCAACCGGGAACGTCACATACAAAGGCCTGTGAAACGCAGCTTCTTGACAGGCCTTATCTGGCTGAGGTAGAACTTGTGCTCTGGGTGTGCTACTTTGGCCTAGAGCTGCCAGGCACAAAGGCTGCTTTGTTTCCAAAGGGGGAGAGAGGCCCCAAATCATGTTGCTTCCAGCTGTTTTTGAAGCTAAGAAACAACTCGCTCTGCCAGGTACTCTTACAGCCTTCCGGGAACACCTCTTACGAAGGCCTGTGAAAAGCAGTTTCTTGGCAGGCCTGATCTGGCTGAGGTAGAACTTCTGCTCTGGGTGTGCTACTTTGGCCTAGAGCTGCCAGGCACAAAGGCTGCTTTGTTTCCAAAGGGGGAGAGAGGCCCCAAATCATGTTGCTTCCAGCTGTTTTTGAAGCTAAGAAACAACTCGCTCTGCCAGGTACTCTTACAGCCTTCCGGGAACACCTCTTACGAAGGCCTGTGAAAAGCAGTTTCTTGGCAGGCCTGATCTGACTGAGGTAGAACTTCTGCTCTGGGTGTGCTCCATTGCCCTAGCACTGAAAGGCCCAAAGGGCTGCCTTGTTTCCAAAGGGGGAGAGAGGCCCCAAAGCATCTTGCTTCCACCTCTTGGGAAGCTAAGAAACAACTGGCTGTGCCCAGTGCTCTTATAGCCTAAGAGAACATCTCTTATCAAGGCCTGTGAAACGCACTTTCTAGGCAGGCCTGATCTGGAAGAAGTAGAACTTCTGCTCTGGTTGTGCTCCATTGCCCTAGAGCTGCCAGACCCAACGTGCTGCCTTGTTTCCAAAGGGGCAGAGAGGCCCCAAAGCGTCTTGCTTCCAGCTGTTTGGGAAACAAGGAAACAACTGGCTCTGCACCGTGCTCTCACAGCCTACCGGGAACGTCACATACAAAGGCCTCTGAAACGCAGTTCCTTGGCAGGCCTGATCTGGCTGAAGTAGGACTTCTGCTCTGGCTGTGCTCCATTGGCCTAGAGCTGAAAGGCCCAAAGGGATGCCTTGTTTGCAAAGGGGCAGAGAGGTCCCAAAGCATCTTGCTTCCAGCTCTTTGGGAAGCTAAGAAACAACTGTCTCTGCCCAGTGCTCTGACAGAGTACCGGCAACATCTCTTACCAAAGCCTTTGAAACGCAGTTTCTTGGCAGGCCTTATCTGGCTGAGGTAGAACTTCTGCTCTGGGTGTGCTCCATTGGCCTAGAGCTGAAAGGCCCAAAGGTCGGCCTTGTTGGCAAAGGGGCAGGGAGCCCCCAAAGCATCTTGCTTCCAGCTCTTTGGGAAGCTAAGAAACAACTGGCTCTGCCCAGTGCTCTTACAGCCTGAGAGAAAATCTCTTACCAAGGCCTGTGAAACGCACTTTGTTGGTGGCCTGATCTAGCTGAAGTAGAACTTCTGCTCTGGGTGTGCTCCATTGGCCTAGAGCTGCCTGGCCCAAAGGGCCGCCTTGTTTGCAAAGGGGATGAGAGGCCCCAAAGCATCTTGCTTCCAGCTCTTCGGGAAGCTAAGAAACATCTGGCGTTGCCCAGTGCTCTTACAGCCTACCGGGAACATCTCTTACCAAGGCCTGTGAAACGCAGTTTGTTGGTGGCCTGAATTGGCCGAAGTAGAACTTCTGCTCTGGGTGTGCTCCACTGGCCTAGAGCTACCTGCCCCAAAGGGCTGCCTTGATTCCAAAGTGAGAGAGTGGCACCAAAGCATCTTGCTTCCAGCTCTTCGGGAAGCTAAGAAACATCTGGCGTTGCCCAGTACTCTTACAGCCTACCGGGAACATCTCTTACCAAGGCCTGTGAAACGCCGTTTCCTGGCAGGCCTGATTTGGCTGAAGTAGAACTTCTGCTCTGGGTGTGCTCCATTGCCCTAGAGCTGCCAGGCCCAAGGTGCTGCCTTGTTTCCAAAGGGGCAGAGAGGCCCCAAAGCATCTTGCTTCCAGCTCTCTGGGAAGCTAAGAACCAACTCGCTCTGCCCCGTGCTCTTACAGCCTACCGGGAACATGTCTTTGAAAGGCCTGTGAAACGCAGTTTCTTGGCAGGCCTCATCTGGCTGAAGTAGAACTCCGGCTCTGGGTGTGCTCCATTGCCCTAGAGCTGCCAGGCCCCAAGTGCTGCCCTGTTTCCAAGGGGCAGAGAGGCCCAAAGAATCTTGCTTTCCGGTCTTTGCGAAGCTAAGAAACAACTGGCTCTGCCCAGTGCTATTACACCTACCGGGAACATCTCTTACCAAGGCCTGTCAAACGCTGTTTCTTTGCAGGCCTGATCAGGCTGAAGTAGAACTCCTGCTCTGCGTGTGCTCCATTGGCCTAGAGCTTCCCGACCCAAAAGGCTGCCTTGTTCCCAAACGGGCAGAGGGGTCCCAAGCATCTTGCTTCCAGCTTTTCAGGAAGGTAAGAAACAACTGGCTCTGCCCAGTGCTCTTACAGCCTACCGGGAACATCTCTTACCAAGGCCTGTGAAACGCAGTTTCCTGGCAGGCCTGATCTGGCTGAAGTAGAACTTCTGCTCTGGGCGTGCTCCATTGCCCTAGAGCTGCCAGGCCCAAAGGGCTGCCTTGTTTCCAAAGACGGAGAGTGGACCCAAAGCATCTTGCTCCCAGCTCTTCGGGAAGCTAAGAAACAGCTGGCTCTGCCCAGTGCTCTTACAGCCTAAGAGAACATCTCTTTGAAAGGCCTGTGAAACGCAGTTTCTTGGCAGGCCTGACCTGGCTGAAGTAGAACTTCTGTTCTGGTTGTGCTACATAGGCCTAGAGCTACCAGGACCTAAGGGCTGCCTTGTTTCCAAAGGGTGAGAGAGGCCCCAAAGCATCTTGCCTCCAGCACTTTGGGAAGCTAAAAAACAACTGGTTCTGCCCAGTGCTCTCACAGCCTACCGTGAACATCTCTTACCAAGGGCTGTGAAACGCAGTTTCTGGGCTGGACTGATCTGCCTGAAGTAGAACTTCTGCTGTGGGTGTGCTCCATTGGCCTAGAGCTGCCAGGCGCAAACGGCTGCCTTGTGTCCAAAGGGAGAGAGAGGCCCCAAAGCATCTTGCTTCCAGCTCTGTGGGAAGCTAAAGCAACTGGCTCTCCACAGTGCTCTCACAGCCTACCGGGAACATCTCTTACCAAGGCCTGTGAAACGCAGTTTCTTGGCAGGTCTGATCTGGCTGAAGTAGAACTCCTGCTCTGGGCGTGCTACTTTGGCCTAGAGCTGCCAGGCCCAAAGGGCCGACTTGTTTCCAAAGGGGCTGAGAGTCCCCAAAGCATCTTGCTTCCAAATCTTTGGGAAGCTAAGAAACAACTGGCTCTGCACAGTGCTCTCACAGCCTACCGGCAACGTGACAGAGAAAGGCCTGTGAGACGCAGTTTCTTGGAAGGCCTGATCTGGCTGAGGTAGAACTTCTGCTCTGGGTGTGCTCCATTGCCCTAGAGCTGAAAGGCCCAAAGGGATGCCTTGTTTGCAAAGGGGCAGAGAGGCCCCAAAGCATCTTGCTTCCAGCTCATTGGGAAGCTAAGAAACAACTGTCTCTGCCCAGTGCTCTGACAGAGTACCGGCAACATCTCTTACCAAAGCCTTTGAAACGCAGTTTCTTGGCAGGCCTTATCTGGCTGAGGTAGAACTTCTGCTCTGGGTGTGCTCCATTGGCCTAGAGCTGAAAGGCCCAAAGGTCGGCCTTGTTGGCAAAGGGGCAGGGAGCCCCCAAAGCATCTTGCTTCCAGCTCTTTGGGAAGCTAAGAAACAACTGGCTCTGCCCAGTGCTCTTACAGCCTGAGAGAAAATCTCTTACCAAGGCCTGTGAAACGCACTTTGTTGGTGGCCTGATCTAGCTGAAGTAGAACTTCTGCTGTGGGTGTGCTCCATTGGCCTAGAGCTGCCAGGCGCAAACGGCTGCCTTGTGTCCAAAGGGAGAGAGAGGCCCCAAGGCATCTTGCTTCCAGCTCTGTGGGAAGCTAAAGCAACTGGCTCTCCACAGTGCTCTCACAGCCTACCGGGAACATCTCTTACCAAGGCCTGTGAAACGCAGTTTCTTGGCAGGCCTGATCTGGCTGAAGTAGAACTCCTGCTCTGGGCGTGCTACTTTGGCCTAGAGCTGCCAGGCCCAAAGGGCCGCCTTGTTTCCAAAGGGGCTGAGAGTCCCCAAAGTATCTTGCTTCCAAATCTTTGGGAAGCTAAGAAACAACTGGCTCTGCACAGTGCTCTCACAGCCTACCGGCAACGTGACAGAGAAAGGCCTGTGAGACGCAGTTTCTTGGAAGGCCTGATCTGGCTGAGGTAGAACTTCTGCTCTGGGTGTACTCCATTGGCCTAGGGCTGCCAGGCCCAAAGGGCTGCCTTTATTTCCAAAGTGTGAGAGAGGCCCCAAAGCATCTTGCTTCCTGCTCTCTGGGAAGCTAAAACAACTGGCTCTGCACAGTGCTCTCAAAGCCAACCGGGAACGTCACATACAAAGGCCTGTGAAACGCAGCTTCTTGACAGGCCTTATCTGGCTGAGGTAGAACTTGTGCTCTGGGTGTGCTACTTTGGCCTAGAGCTGCCAGGCACAAAGGCTGCTTTGTTTCCAAAGGGGGAGAGAGGCCCCAAATCATGTTGCTTCCAGCTGTTTTTGAAGCTAAGAAACAACTCGCTCTGCCAGGTACTCTTACAGCCTTCCGGGAACACCTCTTACGAAGGCCTGTGAAAAGCAGTTTCTTGGCAGGCCTGATCTGGCTGAGGTAGAACTTCTGCTCTGGGTGTGCTACTTTGGCCTAGAGCTGCCAGGCACAAAGGCTGCTTTGTTTCCAAAGGGGGAGAGAGGCCCCAAATCATGTTGCTTCCAGCTGTTTTTGAAGCTAAGAAACAACTCGCTCTGCCAGGTACTCTTACAGCCTTCCGGGAACACCTCTTACGAAGGCCTGTGAAAAGCAGTTTCTTGGCAGGCCTGATCTGACTGAGGTAGAACTTCTGCTCTGGGTGTGCTCCATTGCCCTAGCACTGAAAGGCCCAAAGGGCTGCCTTGTTTCCAAAGGGGGAGAGAGGCCCCAAAGCATCTTGCTTCCACCTCTTGGGAAGCTAAGAAACAACTGGCTGTGCCCAGTGCTCTTATAGCCTAAGAGAACATCTCTTATCAAGGCCTGTGAAACGCACTTTCTAGGCAGGCCTGATCTGGAAGAAGTAGAACTTCTGCTCTGGTTGTGCTCCATTGCCCTAGAGCTGCCAGACCCAACGTGCTGCCTTGTTTCCAAAGGGGCAGAGAGGCCCCAAAGCGTCTTGCTTCCAGCTGTTTGGGAAACAAGGAAACAACTGGCTCTGCACCGTGCTCTCACAGCCTACCGGGAACGTCACATACAAAGGCCTCTGAAACGCAGTTCCTTGGCAGGCCTGATCTGGCTGAAGTAGGACTTCTGCTCTGGCTGTGCTCCATTGGCCTAGAGCTGAAAGGCCCAAAGGGATGCCTTGTTTGCAAAGGGGCAGAGAGGTCCCAAAGCATCTTGCTTCCAGCTCTTTGGGAAGCTAAGAAACAACTGTCTCTGCCCAGTGCTCTGACAGAGTACCGGCAACATCTCTTACCAAAGCCTTTGAAACGCAGTTTCTTGGCAGGCCTTATCTGGCTGAGGTAGAACTTCTGCTCTGGGTGTGCTCCATTGGCCTAGAGCTGAAAGGCCCAAAGGTCGGCCTTGTTGGCAAAGGGGCAGGGAGCCCCCAAAGCATCTTGCTTCCAGCTCTTTGGGAAGCTAAGAAACAACTGGCTCTGCCCAGTGCTCTTACAGCCTGAGAGAAAATCTCTTACCAAGGCCTGTGAAACGCACTTTGTTGGTGGCCTGATCTAGCTGAAGTAGAACTTCTGCTCTGGGTGTGCTCCATTGGCCTAGAGCTGCCTGGCCCAAAGGGCCGCCTTGTTTGCAAAGGGGATGAGAGGCCCCAAAGCATCTTGCTTCCAGCTCTTCGGGAAGCTAAGAAACATCTGGCGTTGCCCAGTGCTCTTACAGCCTACCGGGAACATCTCTTACCAAGGCCTGTGAAACGCAGTTTGTTGGTGGCCTGAATTGGCCGAAGTAGAACTTCTGCTCTGGGTGTGCTCCACTGGCCTAGAGCTACCTGCCCCAAAGGGCTGCCTTGATTCCAAAGTGAGAGAGTGGCACCAAAGCATCTTGCTTCCAGCTCTTCGGGAAGCTAAGAAACATCTGGCGTTGCCCAGTACTCTTACAGCCTACCGGGAACATCTCTTACCAAGGCCTGTGAAACGCCGTTTCCTGGCAGGCCTGATTTGGCTGAAGTAGAACTTCTGCTCTGGGTGTGCTCCATTGCCCTAGAGCTGCCAGGCCCAAGGTGCTGCCTTGTTTCCAAAGGGGCAGAGAGGCCCCAAAGCATCTTGCTTCCAGCTCTCTGGGAAGCTAAGAACCAACTCGCTCTGCCCCGTGCTCTTACAGCCTACCGGGAACATGTCTTTGAAAGGCCTGTGAAACGCAGTTTCTTGGCAGGCCTCATCTGGCTGAAGTAGAACTCCGGCTCTGGGTGTGCTCCATTGCCCTAGAGCTGCCAGGCCCCAAGTGCTGCCCTGTTTCCAAGGGGCAGAGAGGCCCAAAGAATCTTGCTTTCCGGTCTTTGCGAAGCTAAGAAACAACTGGCTCTGCCCAGTGCTATTACACCTACCGGGAACATCTCTTACCAAGGCCTGTCAAACGCTGTTTCTTTGCAGGCCTGATCAGGCTGAAGTAGAACTCCTGCTCTGCGTGTGCTCCATTGGCCTAGAGCTTCCCGACCCAAAAGGCTGCCTTGTTCCCAAACGGGCAGAGGGGTCCCAAGCATCTTGCTTCCAGCTTTTCAGGAAGGTAAGAAACAACTGGCTCTGCCCAGTGCTCTTACAGCCTACCGGGAACATCTCTTACCAAGGCCTGTGAAACGCAGTTTCCTGGCAGGCCTGATCTGGCTGAAGTAGAACTTCTGCTCTGGGCGTGCTCCATTGCCCTAGAGCTGCCAGGCCCAAAGGGCTGCCTTGTTTCCAAAGACGGAGAGTGGACCCAAAGCATCTTGCTCCCAGCTCTTCGGGAAGCTAAGAAACAGCTGGCTCTGCCCAGTGCTCTTACAGCCTAAGAGAACATCTCTTTGAAAGGCCTGTGAAACGCAGTTTCTTGGCAGGCCTGACCTGGCTGAAGTAGAACTTCTGTTCTGGTTGTGCTACATAGGCCTAGAGCTACCAGGACCTAAGGGCTGCCTTGTTTCCAAAGGGTGAGAGAGGCCCCAAAGCATCTTGCCTCCAGCACTTTGGGAAGCTAAAAAACAACTGGTTCTGCCCAGTGCTCTCACAGCCTACCGTGAACATCTCTTACCAAGGGCTGTGAAACGCAGTTTCTGGGCTGGACTGATCTGCCTGAAGTAGAACTTCTGCTGTGGGTGTGCTCCATTGGCCTAGAGCTGCCAGGCGCAAACGGCTGCCTTGTGTCCAAAGGGAGAGAGAGGCCCCAAAGCATCTTGCTTCCAGCTCTGTGGGAAGCTAAAGCAACTGGCTCTCCACAGTGCTCTCACAGCCTACCGGGAACATCTCTTACCAAGGCCTGTGAAACGCAGTTTCTTGGCAGGTCTGATCTGGCTGAAGTAGAACTCCTGCTCTGGGCGTGCTACTTTGGCCTAGAGCTGCCAGGCCCAAAGGGCCGACTTGTTTCCAAAGGGGCTGAGAGTCCCCAAAGCATCTTGCTTCCAAATCTTTGGGAAGCTAAGAAACAACTGGCTCTGCACAGTGCTCTCACAGCCTACCGGCAACGTGACAGAGAAAGGCCTGTGAGACGCAGTTTCTTGGAAGGCCTGATCTGGCTGAGGTAGAACTTCTGCTCTGGGTGTGCTCCATTGCCCTAGAGCTGAAAGGCCCAAAGGGATGCCTTGTTTGCAAAGGGGCAGAGAGGCCCCAAAGCATCTTGCTTCCTGCTCTCTGGGAAGCTAAAACAACTGGCTCTGCACAGTGCTCTCAAAGCCAACCGGGAACGTCACATACAAAGGCCTGTGAAACGCAGCTTCTTGACAGGCCTTATCTGGCTGAGGTAGAACTTGTGCTCTGGGTGTGCTACTTTGGCCTAGAGCTGCCAGGCACAAAGGCTGCTTTGTTTCCAAAGGGGGAGAGAGGCCCCAAATCATGTTGCTTCCAGCTGTTTTTGAAGCTAAGAAACAACTCGCTCTGCCAGGTACTCTTACAGCCTTCCGGGAACACCTCTTACGAAGGCCTGTGAAAAGCAGTTTCTTGGCAGGCCTGATCTGGCTGAGGTAGAACTTCTGCTCTGGGTGTGCTACTTTGGCCTAGAGCTGCCAGGCACAAAGGCTGCTTTGTTTCCAAAGGGGGAGAGAGGCCCCAAATCATGTTGCTTCCAGCTGTTTTTGAAGCTAAGAAACAACTCGCTCTGCCAGGTACTCTTACAGCCTTCCGGGAACACCTCTTACGAAGGCCTGTGAAAAGCAGTTTCTTGGCAGGCCTGATCTGACTGAGGTAGAACTTCTGCTCTGGGTGTGCTCCATTGCCCTAGCACTGAAAGGCCCAAAGGGCTGCCTTGTTTCCAAAGGGGGAGAGAGGCCCCAAAGCATCTTGCTTCCACCTCTTGGGAAGCTAAGAAACAACTGGCTGTGCCCAGTGCTCTTATAGCCTAAGAGAACATCTCTTATCAAGGCCTGTGAAACGCACTTTCTAGGCAGGCCTGATCTGGAAGAAGTAGAACTTCTGCTCTGGTTGTGCTCCATTGCCCTAGAGCTGCCAGACCCAACGTGCTGCCTTGTTTCCAAAGGGGCAGAGAGGCCCCAAAGCGTCTTGCTTCCAGCTGTTTGGGAAACAAGGAAACAACTGGCTCTGCACCGTGCTCTCACAGCCTACCGGGAACGTCACATACAAAGGCCTCTGAAACGCAGTTCCTTGGCAGGCCTGATCTGGCTGAAGTAGGACTTCTGCTCTGGCTGTGCTCCATTGGCCTAGAGCTGAAAGGCCCAAAGGGATGCCTTGTTTGCAAAGGGGCAGAGAGGTCCCAAAGCATCTTGCTTCCAGCTCTTTGGGAAGCTAAGAAACAACTGTCTCTGCCCAGTGCTCTGACAGAGTACCGGCAACATCTCTTACCAAAGCCTTTGAAACGCAGTTTCTTGGCAGGCCTTATCTGGCTGAGGTAGAACTTCTGCTCTGGGTGTGCTCCATTGGCCTAGAGCTGAAAGGCCCAAAGGTCGGCCTTGTTGGCAAAGGGGCAGGGAGCCCCCAAAGCATCTTGCTTCCAGCTCTTTGGGAAGCTAAGAAACAACTGGCTCTGCCCAGTGCTCTTACAGCCTGAGAGAAAATCTCTTACCAAGGCCTGTGAAACGCACTTTGTTGGTGGCCTGATCTAGCTGAAGTAGAACTTCTGCTCTGGGTGTGCTCCATTGGCCTAGAGCTGCCTGGCCCAAAGGGCCGCCTTGTTTGCAAAGGGGATGAGAGGCCCCAAAGCATCTTGCTTCCAGCTCTTGGGGAAGCTAAGAAACATCTGGCGTTGCCCAGTGCTCTTACAGCCTACCGGGAACATCTCTTACCAAGGCCTGTGAAACGCAGTTTGTTGGTGGCCTGAATTGGCCGAAGTAGAACTTCTGCTCTGGGTGTGCTCCACTGGCCTAGAGCTACCTGCCCCAAAGGGCTGCCTTGATTCCAAAGTGAGAGAGTGGCACCAAAGCATCTTGCTTCCAGCTCTTCGGGAAGCTAAGAAACATCTGGCGTTGCCCAGTACTCTTACAGCCTACCGGGAACATCTCTTACCAAGGCCTGTGAAACGCCGTTTCCTGGCAGGCCTGATTTGGCTGAAGTAGAACTTCTGCTCTGGGTGTGCTCCATTGCCCTAGAGCTGCCAGGCCCAAGGTGCTGCCTTGTTTCCAAAGGGGCAGAGAGGCCCCAAAGCATCTTGCTTCCAGCTCTCTGGGAAGCTAAGAACCAACTCGCTCTGCCCCGTGCTCTTACAGCCTACCGGGAACATGTCTTTGAAAGGCCTGTGAAACGCAGTTTCTTGGCAGGCCTCATCTGGCTGAAGTAGAACTCCGGCTCTGGGTGTGCTCCATTGCCCTAGAGCTGCCAGGCCCCAAGTGCTGCCCTGTTTCCAAGGGGCAGAGAGGCCCAAAGAATCTTGCTTTCCGGTCTTTGCGAAGCTAAGAAACAACTGGCTCTGCCCAGTGCTATTACACCTACCGGGAACATCTCTTACCAAGGCCTGTCAAACGCTGTTTCTTTGCAGGCCTGATCAGGCTGAAGTAGAACTCCTGCTCTGCGTGTGCTCCATTGGCCTAGAGCTTCCCGACCCAAAAGGCTGCCTTGTTCCCAAACGGGCAGAGGGGTCCCAAGCATCTTGCTTCCAGCTTTTCAGGAAGGTAAGAAACAACTGGCTCTGCCCAGTGCTCTTACAGCCTACCGGGAACATCTCTTACCAAGGCCTGTGAAACGCAGTTTCCTGGCAGGCCTGATCTGGCTGAAGTAGAACTTCTGCTCTGGGCGTGCTCCATTGCCCTAGAGCTGCCAGGCCCAAAGGGCTGCCTTGTTTCCAAAGACGGAGAGTGGACCCAAAGCATCTTGCTCCCAGCTCTTCGGGAAGCTAAGAAACAGCTGGCTCTGCCCAGTGCTCTTACAGCCTAAGAGAACATCTCTTTGAAAGGCCTGTGAAACGCAGTTTCTTGGCAGGCCTGACCTGGCTGAAGTAGAACTTCTGTTCTGGTTGTGCTACATAGGCCTAGAGCTACCAGGACCTAAGGGCTGCCTTGTTTCCAAAGGGTGAGAGAGGCCCCAAAGCATCTTGCCTCCAGCACTTTGGGAAGCTAAAAAACAACTGGTTCTGCCCAGTGCTCTCACAGCCTACCGTGAACATCTCTTACCAAGGGCTGTGAAACGCAGTTTCTGGGCTGGACTGATCTGCCTGAAGTAGAACTTCTGCTGTGGGTGTGCTCCATTGGCCTAGAGCTGCCAGGCGCAAACGGCTGCCTTGTGTCCAAAGGGAGAGAGAGGCCCCAAAGCATCTTGCTTCCAGCTCTGTGGGAAGCTAAAGCAACTGGCTCTCCACAGTGCTCTCACAGCCTACCGGGAACATCTCTTACCAAGGCCTGTGAAACGCAGTTTCTTGGCAGGTCTGATCTGGCTGAAGTAGAACTCCTGCTCTGGGCGTGCTACTTTGGCCTAGAGCTGCCAGGCCCAAAGGGCCGACTTGTTTCCAAAGGGGCTGAGAGTCCCCAAAGCATCTTGCTTCCAAATCTTTGGGAAGCTAAGAAACAACTGGCTCTGCACAGTGCTCTCACAGCCTACCGGCAACGTGACAGAGAAAGGCCTGTGAGACGCAGTTTCTTGGAAGGCCTGATCTGGCTGAGGTAGAACTTCTGCTCTGGGTGTGCTCCATTGCCCTAGAGCTGAAAGGCCCAAAGGGATGCCTTGTTTGCAAAGGGGCAGAGAGGCCCCAAAGCATCTTGCTTCCAGCTCATTGGGAAGCTAAGAAACAACTGTCTCTGCCCAGTGCTCTGACAGAGTACCGGCAACATCTCTTACCAAAGCCTTTGAAACGCAGTTTCTTGGCAGGCCTTATCTGGCTGAGGTAGAACTTCTGCTCTGGGTGTGCTCCATTGGCCTAGAGCTGAAAGGCCCAAAGGTCGGCCTTGTTGGCAAAGGGGCAGGGAGCCCCCAAAGCATCTTGCTTCCAGCTCTTTGGGAAGCTAAGAAACAACTGGCTCTGCCCAGTGCTCTTACAGCCTGAGAGAAAATCTCTTACCAAGGCCTGTGAAACGCACTTTGTTGGTGGCCTGATCTAGCTGAAGTAGAACTTCTGCTCTGGGTGTGCTCCATTGGCCTAGAGCTGCCTGGCCCAAAGGGCCGCCTTGTTTGCAAAGGGGCAGAGAGGCCCCAAAGCATCTTGCTTCCAGCTCTTCGGGAAGCTAAGAAACATCTGGCGTTGCCCAGTGCTCTTACAGCCTACCGGGAACATCTCTTACCAAGGCCTGTGAAACGCAGTTTGTTGGTGGCCTGAACTGGCCGAAGTAGAACTTCTGCTCTGGGTGTGCTCCACTGGCCTAGAGCTACCTGCCCCAAAGGGCTGCCTTGATTCCAAAGTGAGAGAGTGGCACCAAAGCATCTTGCTTCCAGCTCTTCGGGAAGCTAAGAAACATCTGGCGTTGCCCAGTGCTCTTACAGCCTACCGGGAACATCTCTTACCAAGGCCTGTGAAACGCCGTTTCCTGGCAGGCCTGATTTGGCTGAAGTAGAACTTCTGCTCTGGGTGTGCTCCATTGCCCTAGAGCTGCCAGGCCCAAGGTGCTGCCTTGTTTCCAAAGGGGCAGAGAGGCCCCAAAGCATCTTGCTTCCAGCTCTCTGGGAAGCTAAGAACCAACTCGCTCTGCCCCGTGCTCTTACAGCCTACCGGGAACATGTCTTTGAAAGGCCTGTGAAACGCAGTTTCTTGGCAGGCCTCATCTGGCTGAAGTAGAACTCCTGCTCTGGGCGTGCTACTTTGGCCTAGAGCTGCCAGGCCCAAAGGGCCGCCTTGTTTCCAAAGGGGCTGAGAGTCCCCAAAGCATCTTGCTTCCAAATCTTTGGGAAGCTAAGAAACAACTGGCTCTGCACAGTGCTCTCACAGCCTACCGGCAACGTGACAGAGATAGGCCTGTGAGACGCAGTTTCTTGGAAGGCCTGATCTGGCTGAGGTAGAACTTCTGCTCTGGGTGTGCTCCATTGCCCTAGAGCTGAAAGGCCCAAAGGGATGCCTTGTTTGCAAAGGGGCAGAGAGGCCCCAAAGCATCTTGCTTCCAGCTCATTGGGAAGCTAAGAAACAACTGTCTCTGCCCAGTGCTCTGACAGAGTACCGGCAACATCTCTTACCAAAGCCTTTGAAACGCAGTTTCTTGGCAGGCCTTATCTGGCTGAGGTAGAACTTCTGCTCTGGGTGTGCTCCATTGGCCTAGAGCTGAAAGGCCCAAAGGTCGGCCTTGTTGGCAAAGGGGCAGGGAGCCCCCAAAGCATCTTGCTTCCAGCTCTTTGGGAAGCTAAGAAACAACTGGCTCTGCCCAGTGCTCTTACAGCCTGAGAGAAAATCTCTTACCAAGGCCTGTGAAACGCACTTTGTTGGTGGCCTGATCTAGCTGAAGTAGAACTTCTGCTCTGGGTGTGCTCCATTGGCCTAGAGCTGCCTGGCCCAAAGGGCCGCCTTGTTTGCAAAGGGGCAGAGAGGCCCCAAAGCATCTTGCTTCCAGCTCTTCGGGAAGCTAAGAAACATCTGGCGTTGCCCAGTGCTCTTACAGCCTACCGGGAACATCTCTTACCAAGGCCTGTGAAACGCAGTTTGTTGGTGGCCTGAACTGGCCGAAGTAGAACTTCTGCTCTGGGTGTGCTCCACTGGCCTAGAGCTACCTGCCCCAAAGGGCTGCCTTGATTCCAAAGTGAGAGAGTGGCACCAAAGCATCTTGCTTCCAGCTCTTCGGGAAGCTAAGAAACATCTGGCGTTGCCCAGTGCTCTTACAGCCTACCGGGAACATCTCTTACCAAGGCCTGTGAAACGCCGTTTCCTGGCAGGCCTGATTTGGCTGAAGTAGAACTTCTGCTCTGGGTGTGCTCCATTGCCCTAGAGCTGCCAGGCCCAAGGTGCTGCCTTGTTTCCAAAGGGGCAGAGAGGCCCCAAAGCATCTTGCTTCCAGCTCTCTGGGAAGCTAAGAACCAACTCGCTCTGCCCCGTGCTCTTACAGCCTACCGGGAACATGTCTTTGAAAGGCCTGTGAAACGCAGTTTCTTGGCAGGCCTCATCTGGCTGAAGTAGAACTCCTGCTCTGGGCGTGCTACTTTGGCCTAGAGCTGCCAGGCCCAAAGGGCCGCCTTGTTTCCAAAGGGGCTGAGAGTCCCCAAAGCATCTTGCTTCCAAATCTTTGGGAAGCTAAGAAACAACTGGCTCTGCACAGTGCTCTCACAGCCTACCGGCAACGTGACAGAGATAGGCCTGTGAGACGCAGTTTCTTGGAAGGCCTGATCTGGCTGAGGTAGAACTTCTGCTCTGGGTGTGCTCCATTGCCCTAGAGCTGAAAGGCCCAAAGGGATGCCTTGTTTGCAAAGGGGCAGAGAGGCCCCAAAGCATCTTGCTTCCAGCTCATTGGGAAGCTAAGAAACAACTGTCTCTGCCCAGTGCTCTGACAGAGTACCGGCAACATCTCTTACCAAAGCCTTTGAAACGCAGTTTCTTGGCAGGCCTTATCTGGCTGAGGTAGAACTTCTGCTCTGGGTGTGCTCCATTGGCCTAGAGCTGAAAGGCCCAAAGGTCGGCCTTGTTGGCAAAGGGGCAGGGAGCCCCCAAAGCATCTTGCTTCCCGGTCTTTGGGAAGCTAAGAAACAACTGGCTCTGCCCAGTGCTCTTACAGCCTGAGAGAAAATCTCTTACCAAGGCCTGTGAAACGCACTTTGTTGGTGGCCTGATCTAGCTGAAGTAGAACTTCTGCTCTGGGTGTGCTCCATTGGCCTAGAGCTGCCTGGCCCAAAGGGCCGCCTTGTTTGCAAAGGGGCAGAGAGGCCCCAAAGCATCTTGCTTCCAGCTCTTCGGGAAGCTAAGAAACATCTGGCGTTGCCCAGTGCTCTTACAGCCTACCGGGAACATCTCTTACCAAGGCCTGTGAAACGCAGTTTGTTGGTGGCCTGAACTGGCCGAAGTAGAACTTCTGCTCTGGGTGTGCTCCACTGGCCTAGAGCTACCTGCCCCAAAGGGCTGCCTTGATTCCAAAGTGAGAGAGTGGCACCAAAGCATCTTGCTTCCAGCTCTTCGGGAAGCTAAGAAACATCTGGCGTTGCCCAGTGCTCTTACAGCCTACCGGGAACATCTCTTACCAAGGCCTGTGAAACGCCGTTTCCTGGCAGGCCTGATTTGGCTGAAGTAGAACTTCTGCTCTGGGTGTGCTCCATTGCCCTAGAGCTGCCAGGCCCAAGGTGCTGCCTTGTTTCCAAAGGGGCAGAGAGGCCCCAAAGCATCTTGCTTCCAGCTCTCTGGGAAGCTAAGAACCAACTCGCTCTGCCCCGTGCTCTTACAGCCTACCGGGAACATGTCTTTGAAAGGCCTGTGAAACGCAGTTTCTTGGCAGGCCTCATCTGGCTGAAGTAGAACTCCGGCTCTGGGTGTGCTCCATTGCCCTAGAGCTGCCAGGCCCCAAGTGCTGCCCTGTTTCCAAGGGGCAGAGAGGCCCAAAGAATCTTGCTTCCCGGTCTTTGCGAAGCTAAGAAACAACTGGCTCTGCCCAGTGCTATTACACCTACCGGGAACATCTCTTACCAAGGCCTGTCAAACGCTGTTTCTTTGCAGGCCTGATCAGGCTGAAGTAGAACTCCTGCTCTGCGTGTGCTCCATTGGCCTAGAGCTTCCCGACCCAAAAGGCTGCCTTGTTCCCAAACGGGCAGAGGGGTCCCAAGCATCTTGCTTCCAGCTTTTCAGGAAGGTAAGAAACAACTGGCTCTGCCCAGTGCTCTTACAGCCTACCGGGAACATCTCTTACCAAGGCCTGTGAAACGCAGTTTCCTGGCAGGCCTGATCTGGCTGAAGTAGAACTTCTGCTCTGGGCGTGCTCCATTGCCCTAGAGCTGTCAGGCCCAAAGGGCTGCCTTGTTTCCAAAGACGGAGAGTGGACCCAAAGCATCTTGCTCCCAGCTCTTCGGGAAGCTAAGAAACAGCTGGCTCTGCCCAGTGCTCTCACAGCCTAAGAGAACATCTCTTTGAAAGGCCTGTGAAACGCAGTTTCTTGGCAGGCCTGACCTGGCTGAAGTAGAACTTCTGTTCTGGTTGGGCTACATAGGCCTAGAGCTACCAGGACCTAAGGGCTGCCTTGTTTCCAAAGGGTGAAAGAGGCCCCAAAGCATCTTGCCTCCAGCACTTTGGGAAGCTAAAAAACAACTGGTTCTGCCCAGTGCTCTCACAGCCTACCGTGAACATCTCTTACCAAGGGCTGTGAAACGCAGTTTCTGGGCAGGACTGATCTGCCTGAAGTAGAACTTCTGATGTGGGTGTGCTCCATTGGCCTAGAGCTGCCAGGCGCAAACGGCTGCCTTGTGTCCAAAGGGAGAGAGAGGCCCCAAAGCATCTTGCTTCCAGCTCTGTGGGAAGCTAAAGCAACTGGCTCTCCACAGTGCTCTCACAGCCTACCGGGAACATCTCTTACCAAGGCCTGTGAAACGCAGTTTCTTGGCAGGTCTGATCTGGCTGAAGTAGAACTCCTGCTCTGGGCGTGCTACTTTGGCCTAGAGCTGCCAGGCCCAAAGGGTCGCCTTGTTTCCAAAGGGGCTGAGAGTCCCCAAAGTATCTTGCTTCCAAATCTTTGGGAAGCTAAGAAACAACTGGCTCTGCACAGTGCTCTCACAGCCTACCGGCAACGTGACAGAGAAAGGCCTGTGAGACGCAGTTTCTTGGAAGGCCTGATCTGGCTGAGGTAGAACTTCTGCTCTGGGTGTGCTCCATTGCCCTAGAGCTGAAAGGCCCAAAGGGATGCCTTGTTTGCAAAGGGGCAGAGAGGCCCCAAAGCATCTTGCTTCCAGCTCATTGGGAAGCTAAGAAACAACTGTCTCTGCCCAGTGCTCTGACAGAGTACCGGCAACATCTCTTACCAAAGCCTTTGAAACGCAGTTTCTTGGCAGGCTTTATCTGGCTGAGGTAGAACTTCTGCTCTGGGTGTGCTCCATTGGCCTAGAGCTGAAAGGCCCAAAGGTCGGCCTTGTTGGCAAAGGGGCAGGGAGCCCCCAAAGCATCTTGCTTCCAGCTCTTTGGGAAGCTAAGAAACAACTGGCTCTGCCCAGTGCTCTTACAGCCTGAGAGAAAATCTCTTACCAAGGCCTGTGAAACGCACTTTGTTGGTGGCCTGATCTAGCTGAAGTAGAACTTCTGCTCTGGGTGTGCTCCATTGGCCTAGAGCTGCCTGGCCCAAAGGGCCGCCTTGTTTGCAAAGGGGCAGAGAGGCCCCAAAGCATCTTGCTTCCAGCTCTTCGGGAAGCTAAGAAACATCTGGCGTTGCCCAGTGCTCTTACAGCCTACCGGGAACATCTCTTACCAAGGCCTGTGAAACGCCGTTTCCTGGCAGGCCTGATTTGGCTGAAGTAGAACTTCTGCTCTGGGTGTGCTCCATTGCCCTAGAGCTGCCAGGCCCAAAGGGCTGCCTTGTTTCCAAAGACGGAGAGTGGACCCAAAGCATCTTGCTCCCAGCTCTTCGGGAAGCTAAGAAACAGCTGGCTCTGCCCAGTGCTCTTACAGCCTAAGAGAACATCTCTTTGAAAGGCCTGTGAAACGCAGTTTCTTGGCAGGCCTGACCTGGCTGAAGTAGAACTTCTGTTCTGGTTGTGCTACATAGGCCTAGAGCTACCAGGACCTAAGGGCTGCCTTGTTTCCAAAGGGTGAGAGAGGCCCCAAAGCATCTTGCCTCCAGCACTTTGGGAAGCTAAAAAACAACTGGTTCTGCCCAGTGCTCTCACAGCCTACCGTGAACATCTCTTACCAAGGGCTGTGAAACGCAGTTTCTGGGCAGGACTGATCTGCCTGAAGTAGAACTTCTGCTGTGGGTGTGCTCCATTGGCCTAGAGCTGCCAGGCGCAAACGGCTGCCTTGTGTCCAAAGGGAGAGAGAGGCCCCAAGGCATCTTGCTTCCAGCTCTGTGGGAAGCTAAAGCAACTGGCTCTCCACAGTGCTCTCACAGCCTACCGGGAACATCTCTTACCAAGGCCTGTGAAACGCAGTTTCTTGGCAGGCCTGATCTGGCTGAAGTAGAACTCCTGCTCTGGGCGTGCTACTTTGGCCTAGAGCTGCCAGGCCCAAAGGGCCGCCTTGTTTCCAAAGGGGCTGAGAGTCCCCAAAGTATCTTGCTTCCAAATCTTTGGGAAGCTAAGAAACAACTGGCTCTGCACAGTGCTCTCACAGCCTACCGGCAACGTGACAGAGAAAGGCCTGTGAGACGCAGTTTCTTGGAAGGCCTGATCTGGCTGAGGTAGAACTTCTGCTCTGGGTGTACTCCATTGGCCTAGGGCTGCCAGGCCCAAAGGGCTGCCTTTATTTCCAAAGTGTGAGAGAGGCCCCAAAGCATCTTGCTTCCTGCTCTCTGGGAAGCTAAAACAACTGGCTCTGCACAGTGCTCTCAAAGCCAACCGGGAACGTCACATACAAAGGCCTGTGAAACGCAGCTTCTTGACAGGCCTTATCTGGCTGAGGTAGAACTTGTGCTCTGGGTGTGCTACTTTGGCCTAGAGCTGCCAGGCACAAAGGCTGCTTTGTTTCCAAAGGGGGAGAGAGGCCCCAAATCATGTTGCTTCCAGCTGTTTTTGAAGCTAAGAAACAACTCGCTCTGCCAGGTACTCTTACAGCCTTCCGGGAACACCTCTTACGAAGGCCTGTGAAAAGCAGTTTCTTGGCAGGCCTGATCTGGCTGAGGTAGAACTTCTGCTCTGGGTGTGCTACTTTGGCCTAGAGCTGCCAGGCACAAAGGCTGCTTTGTTTCCAAAGGGGGAGAGAGGCCCCAAATCATGTTGCTTCCAGCTGTTTTTGAAGCTAAGAAACAACTCGCTCTGCCAGGTACTCTTACAGCCTTCCGGGAACACCTCTTACGAAGGCCTGTGAAAAGCAGTTTCTTGGCAGGCCTGATCTGGCTGAGGTAGAACTTCTGCTCTGGGTGTGCTCCATTGCCCTAGAGCTGAAAGGCCCAAAGGGCTGCCTTGTTTCCAAAGGGGGAGAGAGGCCCCAAAGCATCTTGCTTCCACCTCTTGGGAAGCTAAGAAACAACTGGCTGTGCCCAGTGCTCTTATAGCCTAAGAGAACATCTCTTATCAAGGCCTGTGAAACGCACTTTCTAGGCAGGCCTGATCTGGAAGAAGTAGAACTTCTGCTCTGGTTGTGCTCCATTGCCCTAGAGCTGCCAGACCCAACGTGCTGCCTTGTTTCCAAAGGGGCAGAGAGGCCCCAAAGCGTCTTGCTTCCAGCTGTTTGGGAAACAAGGAAACAACTGGCTCTGCACCGTGCTCTCACAGCCTACCGGGAACGTCACATACAAAGGCCTCTGAAACGCAGTTCCTTGGCAGGCCTGATCTGGCTGAAGTAGGACTTCTGCTCTGGCTGTGCTCCATTGGCCTAGAGCTGAAAGGCCCAAAGGGATGCCTTGTTTGCAAAGGGGCAGAGAGGTCCCAAAGCATCTTGCTTCCAGCTCTTTGGGAAGCTAAGAAACAACTGTCTCTGCCCAGTGCTCTGACAGAGTACCGGCAACATCTCTTACCAAAGCCTTTGAAACGCAGTTTCTTGGCAGGCCTTATCTGGCTGAGGTAGAACTTCTGCTCTGGGTGTGCTCCATTGGCCTAGAGCTGAAAGGCCCAAAGGTCGGCCTTGTTGGCAAAGGGGCAGGGAGCCCCCAAAGCATCTTGCTTCCAGCTCTTTGGGAAGCTAAGAAACAACTGGCTCTGCCCAGTGCTCTTACAGCCTGAGAGAAAATCTCTTACCAAGGCCTGTGAAACGCACTTTGTTGGTGGCCTGATCTAGCTGAAGTAGAACTTCTGCTCTGGGTGTGCTCCATTGGCCTAGAGCTGCCTGGCCCAAAGGGCCGCCTTGTTTGCAAAGGGGATGAGAGGCCCCAAAGCATCTTGCTTCCAGCTCTTCGGGAAGCTAAGAAACATCTGGCGTTGCCCAGTGCTCTTACAGCCTACCGGGAACATCTCTTACCAAGGCCTGTGAAACGCAGTTTGTTGGTGGCCTGAATTGGCCGAAGTAGAACTTCTGCTCTGGGTGTGCTCCACTGGCCTAGAGCTACCTGCCCCAAAGGGCTGCCTTGATTCCAAAGTGAGAGAGTGGCACCAAAGCATCTTGCTTCCAGCTCTTCGGGAAGCTAAGAAACATCTGGCGTTGCCCAGTACTCTTACAGCCTACCGGGAACATCTCTTACCAAGGCCTGTGAAACGCCGTTTCCTGGCAGGCCTGATTTGGCTGAAGTAGAACTTCTGCTCTGGGTGTGCTCCATTGCCCTAGAGCTGCCAGGCCCAAGGTGCTGCCTTGTTTCCAAAGGGGCAGAGAGGCCCCAAAGCATCTTGCTTCCAGCTCTCTGGGAAGCTAAGAACCAACTCGCTCTGCCCCGTGCTCTTACAGCCTACCGGGAACATGTCTTTGAAAGGCCTGTGAAACGCAGTTTCTTGGCAGGCCTCATCTGGCTGAAGTAGAACTCCTGCTCTGGGCGTGCTACTTTGGCCTAGAGCTGCCAGGCCCAAAGGGCCGCCTTGTTTCCAAAGGGGCTGAGAGTCCCCAAAGCATCTTGCTTCCAAATCTTTGGGAAGCTAAGAAACAACTGGCTCTGCACAGTGCTCTCACAGCCTACCGGCAACGTGACAGAGATAGGCCTGTGAGACGCAGTTTCTTGGAAGGCCTGATCTGGCTGAGGTAGAACTTCTGCTCTGGGTGTGCTCCATTGCCCTAGAGCTGCCAGGCCCCAAGTGCTGCCCTGTTTCCAAGGGGCAGAGAGGCCCAAAGAATCTTGCTTTCCGGTCTTTGCGAAGCTAAGAAACAACTGGCTCTGCCCAGTGCTATTACACCTACCGGGAACATCTCTTACCAAGGCCTGTCAAACGCTGTTTCTTTGCAGGCCTGATCAGGCTGAAGTAGAACTCCTGCTCTGCGTGTGCTCCATTGGCCTAGAGCTTCCCGACCCAAAAGGCTGCCTTGTTCCCAAACGGGCAGAGGGGTCCCAAGCATCTTGCTTCCAGCTTTTCAGGAAGGTAAGAAACAACTGGCTCTGCCCAGTGCTCTTACAGCCTACCGGGAACATCTCTTACCAAGGCCTGTGAAACGCAGTTTCCTGGCAGGCCTGATCTGGCTGAAGTAGAACTTCTGCTCTGGGCGTGCTCCATTGCCCTAGAGCTGCCAGGCCCAAAGGGCTGCCTTGTTTCCAAAGACGGAGAGTGGACCCAAAGCATCTTGCTCCCAGCTCTTCGGGAAGCTAAGAAACAGCTGGCTCTGCCCAGTGCTCTTACAGCCTAAGAGAACATCTCTTTGAAAGGCCTGTGAAACGCAGTTTCTTGGCAGGCCTGACCTGGCTGAAGTAGAACTTCTGTTCTGGTTGTGCTACATAGGCCTAGAGCTACCAGGACCTAAGGGCTGCCTTGTTTCCAAAGGGTGAGAGAGGCCCCAAAGCATCTTGCCTCCAGCACTTTGGGAAGCTAAAAAACAACTGGTTCTGCCCAGTGCTCTCACAGCCTACCGTGAACATCTCTTACCAAGGGCTGTGAAACGCAGTTTCTGGGCTGGACTGATCTGCCTGAAGTAGAACTTCTGCTGTGGGTGTGCTCCATTGGCCTAGAGCTGCCAGGCGCAAACGGCTGCCTTGTGTCCAAAGGGAGAGAGAGGCCCCAAAGCATCTTGCTTCCAGCTCTGTGGGAAGCTAAAGCAACTGGCTCTCCACAGTGCTCTCACAGCCTACCGGGAACATCTCTTACCAAGGCCTGTGAAACGCAGTTTCTTGGCAGGTCTGATCTGGCTGAAGTAGAACTCCTGCTCTGGGCGTGCTACTTTGGCCTAGAGCTGCCAGGCCCAAAGGGCCGACTTGTTTCCAAAGGGGCTGAGAGTCCCCAAAGCATCTTGCTTCCAAATCTTTGGGAAGCTAAGAAACAACTGGCTCTGCACAGTGCTCTCACAGCCTACCGGCAACGTGACAGAGAAAGGCCTGTGAGACGCAGTTTCTTGGAAGGCCTGATCTGGCTGAGGTAGAACTTCTGCTCTGGGTGTGCTCCATTGCCCTAGAGCTGAAAGGCCCAAAGGGATGCCTTGTTTGCAAAGGGGCAGAGAGGCCCCAAAGCATCTTGCTTCCAGCTCATTGGGAAGCTAAGAAACAACTGTCTCTGCCCAGTGCTCTGACAGAGTACCGGCAACATCTCTTACCAAAGCCTTTGAAACGCAGTTTCTTGGCAGGCCTTATCTGGCTGAGGTAGAACTTCTGCTCTGGGTGTGCTCCATTGGCCTAGAGCTGAAAGGCCCAAAGGTCGGCCTTGTTGGCAAAGGGGCAGGGAGCCCCCAAAGCATCTTGCTTCCAGCTCTTTGGGAAGCTAAGAAACAACTGGCTCTGCCCAGTGCTCTTACAGCCTGAGAGAAAATCTCTTACCAAGGCCTGTGAAACGCACTTTGTTGGTGGCCTGATCTAGCTGAAGTAGAACTTCTGCTCTGGGTGTGCTCCATTGGCCTAGAGCTGCCTGGCCCAAAGGGCCGCCTTGTTTGCAAAGGGGCAGAGAGGCCCCAAAGCATCTTGCTTCCAGCTCTTCGGGAAGCTAAGAAACATCTGGCGTTGCCCAGTGCTCTTACAGCCTACCGGGAACATCTCTTACCAAGGCCTGTGAAACGCAGTTTGTTGGTGGCCTGAACTGGCCGAAGTAGAACTTCTGCTCTGGGTGTGCTCCACTGGCCTAGAGCTACCTGCCCCAAAGGGCTGCCTTGATTCCAAAGTGAGAGAGTGGCACCAAAGCATCTTGCTTCCAGCTCTTCGGGAAGCTAAGAAACATCTGGCGTTGCCCAGTGCTCTTACAGCCTACCGGGAACATCTCTTACCAAGGCCTGTGAAACGCCGTTTCCTGGCAGGCCTGATTTGGCTGAAGTAGAACTTCTGCTCTGGGTGTGCTCCATTGCCCTAGAGCTGCCAGGCCCAAGGTGCTGCCTTGTTTCCAAAGGGGCAGAGAGGCCCCAAAGCATCTTGCTTCCAGCTCTCTGGGAAGCTAAGAACCAACTCGCTCTGCCCCGTGCTCTTACAGCCTACCGGGAACATGTCTTTGAAAGGCCTGTGAAACGCAGTTTCTTGGCAGGCCTCATCTGGCTGAAGTAGAACTCCTGCTCTGGGCGTGCTACTTTGGCCTAGAGCTGCCAGGCCCAAAGGGCCGCCTTGTTTCCAAAGGGGCTGAGAGTCCCCAAAGCATCTTGCTTCCAAATCTTTGGGAAGCTAAGAAACAACTGGCTCTGCACAGTGCTCTCACAGCCTACCGGCAACGTGACAGAGATAGGCCTGTGAGACGCAGTTTCTTGGAAGGCCTGATCTGGCTGAGGTAGAACTTCTGCTCTGGGTGTGCTCCATTGCCCTAGAGCTGAAAGGCCCAAAGGGATGCCTTGTTTGCAAAGGGGCAGAGAGGCCCCAAAGCATCTTGCTTCCAGCTCATTGGGAAGCTAAGAAACAACTGTCTCTGCCCAGTGCTCTGACAGAGTACCGGCAACATCTTTTACCAAAGCCTTTGAAACGCAGTTTCTTGGCAGGCCTTATCTGGCTGAGGTAGAACTTCTGCTCTGGGTGTGCTCCATTGGCCTAGAGCTGAAAGGCCCAAAGGTCGGCCTTGTTGGCAAAGGGGCAGGGAGCCCCCAAAGCATCTTGCTTCCAGCTCTTTGGGAAGCTAAGAAACAACTGGCTCTGCCCAGTGCTCTTACAGCCTGAGAGAAAATCTCTTACCAAGGCCTGTGAAACGCACTTTGTTGGTGGCCTGATCTAGCTGAAGTAGAACTTCTGCTCTGGGTGTGCTCCATTGGCCTAGAGCTGCCTGGCCCAAAGGGCCGCCTTGTTTGCAAAGGGGCAGAGAGGCCCCAAAGCATCTTGCTTCCAGCTCTTCGGGAAGCTAAGAAACATCTGGCGTTGCCCAGTGCTCTTACAGCCTACCGGGAACATCTCTTACCAAGGCCTGTGAAACGCAGTTTGTTGGTGGCCTGAACTGGCCGAAGTAGAACTTCTGCTCTGGGTGTGCTCCACTGGCCTAGAGCTACCTGCCCCAAAGGGCTGCCTTGATTCCAAAGTGAGAGAGTGGCACCAAAGCATCTTGCTTCCAGCTCTTCGGGAAGCTAAGAAACATCTGGCGTTGCCCAGTGCTCTTACAGCCTACCGGGAACATCTCTTACCAAGGCCTGTGAAACGCCGTTTCCTGGCAGGCCTGATTTGGCTGAAGTAGAACTTCTGCTCTGGGTGTGCTCCATTGCCCTAGAGCTGCCAGGCCCAAGGTGCTGCCTTGTTTCCAAAGGGGCAGAGAGGCCCCAAAGCATCTTGCTTCCAGCTCTCTGGGAAGCTAAGAACCAACTCGCTCTGCCCCGTGCTCTTACAGCCTACCGGGAACATGTCTTTGAAAGGCCTGTGAAACGCAGTTTCTTGGCAGGCCTCATCTGGCTGAAGTAGAACTCCTGCTCTGGGCGTGCTACTTTGGCCTAGAGCTGCCAGGCCCAAAGGGCCGCCTTGTTTCCAAAGGGGCTGAGAGTCCCCAAAGCATCTTGCTTCCAAATCTTTGGGAAGCTAAGAAACAACTGGCTCTGCACAGTGCTCTCACAGCCTACCGGCAACGTGACAGAGATAGGCCTGTGAGACGCAGTTTCTTGGAAGGCCTGATCTGGCTGAGGTAGAACTTCTGCTCTGGGTGTGCTCCATTGCCCTAGAGCTGAAAGGCCCAAAGGGATGCCTTGTTTGCAAAGGGGCAGAGAGGCCCCAAAGCATCTTGCTTCCAGCTCATTGGGAAGCTAAGAAACAACTGTCTCTGCCCAGTGCTCTGACAGAGTACCGGCAACATCTCTTACCAAAGCCTTTGAAACGCAGTTTCTTGGCAGGCCTTATCTGGCTGAGGTAGAACTTCTGCTCTGGGTGTGCTCCATTGGCCTAGAGCTGAAAGGCCCAAAGGTCGGCCTTGTTGGCAAAGGGGCAGGGAGCCCCCAAAGCATCTTGCTTCCAGCTCTTTGGGAAGCTAAGAAACAACTGGCTCTGCCCAGTGCTCTTACAGCCTGAGAGAAAATCTCTTACCAAGGCCTGTGAAACGCACTTTGTTGGTGGCCTGATCTAGCTGAAGTAGAACTTCTGCTCTGGGTGTGCTCCATTGGCCTAGAGCTGCCTGGCCCAAAGGGCCGCCTTGTTTGCAAAGGGGCAGAGAGGCCCCAAAGCATCTTGCTTCCAGCTCTTCGGGAAGCTAAGAAACATCTGGCGTTGCCCAGTGCTCTTACAGCCTACCGGGAACATCTCTTACCAAGGCCTGTGAAACGCAGTTTGTTGGTGGCCTGAACTGGCCGAAGTAGAACTTCTGCTCTGGGTGTGCTCCACTGGCCTAGAGCTACCTGCCCCAAAGGGCTGCCTTGATTCCAAAGTGAGAGAGTGGCACCAAAGCATCTTGCTTCCAGCTCTTCGGGAAGCTAAGAAACATCTGGCGTTGCCCAGTGCTCTTACAGCCTACCGGGAACATCTCTTACCAAGGCCTGTGAAACGCCGTTTCCTGGCAGGCCTGATTTGGCTGAAGTAGAACTTCTGCTCTGGGTGTGCTCCATTGCCCTAGAGCTGCCAGGCCCAAGGTGCTGCCTTGTTTCCAAAGGGGCAGAGAGGCCCCAAAGCATCTTGCTTCCAGCTCTCTGGGAAGCTAAGAACCAACTCGCTCTGCCCCGTGCTCTTACAGCCTACCGGGAACATGTCTTTGAAAGGCCTGTGAAACGCAGTTTCTTGGCAGGCCTCATCTGGCTGAAGTAGAACTCCGGCTCTGGGTGTGCTCCATTGCCCTAGAGCTGCCAGGCCCCAAGTGCTGCCCTGTTTCCAAGGGGCAGAGAGGCCCAAAGAATCTTGCTTCCCGGTCTTTGCGAAGCTAAGAAACAACTGGCTCTGCCCAGTGCTATTACACCTACCGGGAACATCTCTTACCAAGGCCTGTCAAACGCTGTTTCTTTGCAGGCCTGATCAGGCTGAAGTAGAACTCCTGCTCTGCGTGTGCTCCATTGGCCTAGAGCTTCCCGACCCAAAAGGCTGCCTTGTTCCCAAACGGGCAGAGGGGTCCCAAGCATCTTGCTTCCAGCTTTTCAGGAAGGTAAGAAACAACTGGCTCTGCCCAGTGCTCTTACAGCCTACCGGGAACATCTCTTACCAAGGCCTGTGAAACGCAGTTTCCTGGCAGGCCTGATCTGGCTGAAGTAGAACTTCTGCTCTGGGCGTGCTCCATTGCCCTAGAGCTGTCAGGCCCAAAGGGCTGCCTTGTTTCCAAAGACGGAGAGTGGACCCAAAGCATCTTGCTCCCAGCTCTTCGGGAAGCTAAGAAACAGCTGGCTCTGCCCAGTGCTCTCACAGCCTAAGAGAACATCTCTTTGAAAGGCCTGTGAAACGCAGTTTCTTGGCAGGCCTGACCTGGCTGAAGTAGAACTTCTGTTCTGGTTGTGCTACATAGGCCTAGAGCTACCAGGACCTAAGGGCTGCCTTGTTTCCAAAGGGTGAAAGAGGCCCCAAAGCATCTTGCCTCCAGCACTTTGGGAAGCTAAAAAACAACTGGTTCTGCCCAGTGCTCTCACAGCCTACCGTGAACATCTCTTACCAAGGGCTGTGAAACGCAGTTTCTGGGCAGGACTGATCTGCCTGAAGTAGAACTTCTGCTGTGGGTGTGCTCCATTGGCCTAGAGCTGCCAGGCGCAAACGGCTGCCTTGTGTCCAAAGGGAGAGAGAGGCCCCAAAGCATCTTGCTTCCAGCTCTGTGGGAAGCTAAAGCAACTGGCTCTCCACAGTGCTCTCACAGCCTACCGGGAACATCTCTTACCAAGGCCTGTGAAACGCAGTTTCTTGGCAGGTCTGATCTGGCTGAAGTAGAACTCCTGCTCTGGGCGTGCTACTTTGGCCTAGAGCTGCCAGGCCCAAAGGGTCGCCTTGTTTCCAAAGGGGCTGAGAGTCCCCAAAGTATCTTGCTTCCAAATCTTTGGGAAGCTAAGAAACAACTGGCTCTGCACAGTGCTCTCACAGCCTACCGGCAACGTGACAGAGAAAGGCCTGTGAGACGCAGTTTCTTGGAAGGCCTGATCTGGCTGAGGTAGAACTTCTGCTCTGGGTGTGCTCCATTGCCCTAGAGCTGAAAGGCCCAAAGGGATGCCTTGTTTGCAAAGGGGCAGAGAGGCCCCAAAGCATCTTGCTTCCAGCTCATTGGGAAGCTAAGAAACAACTGTCTCTGCCCAGTGCTCTGACAGAGTACCGGCAACATCTCTTACCAAAGCCTTTGAAACGCAGTTTCTTGGCAGGCTTTATCTGGCTGAGGTAGAACTTCTGCTCTGGGTGTGCTCCATTGGCCTAGAGCTGAAAGGCCCAAAGGTCGGCCTTGTTGGCAAAGGGGCAGGGAGCCCCCAAAGCATCTTGCTTCCAGCTCTTTGGGAAGCTAAGAAACAACTGGCTCTGCCCAGTGCTCTTACAGCCTGAGAGAAAATCTCTTACCAAGGCCTGTGAAACGCACTTTGTTGGTGGCCTGATCTAGCTGAAGTAGAACTTCTGCTCTGGGTGTGCTCCATTGGCCTAGAGCTGCCTGGCCCAAAGGGCCGCCTTGTTTGCAAAGGGGCAGAGAGGCCCCAAAGCATCTTGCTTCCAGCTCTTCGGGAAGCTAAGAAACATCTGGCGTTGCCCAGTGCTCTTACAGCCTACCGGGAACATCTCTTACCAAGGCCTGTGAAACGCAGTTTGTTGGTGGCCTGAACTGGCCGAAGTAGAACTTCTGCTCTGGGTGTGCTCCACTGGCCTAGAGCTACCTGCCCCAAAGGGCTGCCTTGATTCCAAAGTGAGAGAGTGGCACCAAAGCATCTTGCTTCCAGCTCTTCGGGAAGCTAAGAAACATCTGGCGTTGCCCAGTGCTCTTACAGCCTACCGGGAACATCTCTTACCAAGGCCTGTGAAACGCCGTTTCCTGGCAGGCCTGATTTGGCTGAAGTAGAACTTCTGCTCTGGGTGTGCTCCATTGCCCTAGAGCTGCCAGGCCCAAGGTGCTGCCTTGTTTCCAAAGGGGCAGAGAGGCCCCAAAGCATCTTGCTTCCAGCTCTCTGGGAAGCTAAGAACCAACTCGCTCTGCCCCGTGCTCTTACAGCCTACCGGGAACATGTCTTTGAAAGGCCTGTGAAACGCAGTTTCTTGGCAGGCCTCATCTGGCTGAAGTAGAACTCCGGCTCTGGGTGTGCTCCATTGCCCTAGAGCTGCCAGGCCCCAAGTGCTGCCCTGTTTCCAAGGGGCAGAGAGGCCCAAAGCATCTTGCTTCCCGGTCTTTGCGAAGCTAAGAAACAACTGGCTCTGCCCAGTGCTCTTACACCTACCGGGAACATCTCTTACCAAGGCCTGTCAAACGCTGTTTCTTTGCAGGCCTGATCAGGCTGAAGTAGAACTCCTGCTCTGCGTTTGCTCCATTGGCCTAGAGCTTCCCGACCCAAAAGGCTGCCTTGTTCCCAAACGGGCAGAGGGGTCCCAAGCATCTTGCTTCCAGCTTTTCATTAAGGTAAGAAACAACTGGCTCTGCCCCGTGCTCTTACAGCCTACCGGGAACATCTCTTACCAAGGCCTGTGAAACGCAGTTTCCTGGCAGGCCTTATCTGGCTGAGGTAGAACTTCTGCTCTGGGTGTGCTCCATTGGCCTAGAGCTGAAAGGCCCAAAGGTCGGCCTTGTTGGCAAAGGGGCAGGGAGCCCGCAAAGCATCTTGCTTCCAGCTCTTTGGGAAGCTAAGAAACAACTGGCTCTGCCCAGTGCTCTTACAGCCTGAGAAAAAATCTCTTACCAAGGCCTGTGAAACGCACTTTGTTGGTGGCCTGATCTAGCTGAAGTAGAACTTCTGCTCTGGGTGTGCTCCATTGGCCTAGAGCTGCCTCGCCCAAAGGGCCGCCTTGTTTGCAAAGGGGATGAGAGGCCACAAAGCATCTTGCTTCCAGCTCTTCGGGAAGCTAAGAAACATCTGGCGTTGCCCAGTGCTCTTACAGCCTACCGGGAACATCTCTTACCAAGGCCTGTGAAACGCAGTTTGTTGGTGGCCTGAACTGGCCGAAGTAGAACTTCTGCTCTGGGTGTGCTCCACTGGCCTAGAGCTACCTGCCCCAAAGGGCTGCCTTGATTCCAAAGTGAGAGAGTGGCACCAAAGCATCTTGCTTCCAGCTCTTCGGGAAGCTAAGAAACATCTGGCGTTGCCCAGTGCTCTTACAGCCTACCGGGAACATCTCTTACCAAGGCCTGTGAAACGCCGTTTCCTGGCAGGCCTGATTTGGCTGAAGTAGAACTTCTGCTCTGGGTGTGCTCCATTGCCCTAGAGCTGCCAGGCCCAAGGTGCTGCCTTGTTTCCAAAGGGGCAGAGAGGCCCCAAAGCGTCTTGCTTCTAGCTGTTTGGGAAACAAGGAAACAACTGGCTCTGCACCGTGCTCTCACAGCCTACCGGGAACGTCACATACAAAGACCTCTGAAACGCAGTTCCTTGGCAGGCCTGATCTGGCTGAAGTAGGACTTCTGCTCTGGGTGTGCTCCATTGGCCTAGAGCTGAAAGGCCCAAAGGTCGGCCTTGTTGGCAAAGGGGCAGGGAGCCCCCAAAGCATCTTGCTTCCAGCTCTTTGGGAAGCTAAGAAACAACTGGCTCTGCCCAGTGCTCTTACAGCCTGAGAGAAAATCTCTTACCAAGGCCTGTGAAACACACATTGTTGGTGGCCTGATCTAGCTGAAGTAGAACTTCTGCTCTGGGTGTGCTCCATTGGCCTAGAGCTGCCTGGCCCAAAGGGCCGCCTTGTTTGCAAAGGGGCAGAGAGGCCCCAAAGCATCTTGCTTCCAGCTCTTCGGGAAGCTAAGAAACATCTGGCGTTGCCCAGTGCTCTTACAGCCTACCGGGAACATCTCTTACCAAGGCCTGTGAAACGCCGTTTCCTGGCAGGCCTGATTTGGCTGAAGTAGAACTTCTGCTCTGGGTGTGCTCCATTGCCCTAGAGCTGCCAGGCCCAAGGTGCTGCCTTGTTTCCAAAGGGGCAGAGAGGCCCCAAAGCATCTTGCTTCCAGCTCTCTGGGAAGCTAAGAACCAACTCGCTCTGCCCCGTGCTCTTACAGCCTACCGGGAACATGTCTTTGAAAGGCCTGTGAAACGCAGTTTCTTGGCAGGCCTCATCTGGCTGAAGTAGAACTCCGGCTCTGGGTGTGCTCCATTGCCCTAGAGCTGCCAGGCCCCAAGTGCTGCCCTGTTTCCAAGGGGCAGAGAGGCCCAAAGCATCTTGCTTCCCGGTCTTTGCGAAGCTAAGAAACAACTGGCTCTGCCCAGTGCTCTTACACCTACCGGGAACATCTCTTACCAAGGCCTGTCAAACGCTGTTTCTTTGCAGGCCTGATCAGGCTGAAGTAGAACTCCTGCTCTGCGTGTGCTCCATTGGCCTAGAGCTTCCCGACCCAAAAGGCTGCCTTGTTCCCAAACGGGCAGAGGGGTCCCAAGCGTCTTGCTTCCAGCTTTTCAGGAAGGTAAGAAACAACTGGCTCTGCCCAGTGCTCTTACAGCCTACCGGGAACATCTCTTACCAAGGCCTGTGAAACGCAGTTTCTTGGCAGGCCTGATCTGGCTGAAGTAGAACTCCTGCTCTGCGCGTGCTACTTTGGCCTAGAGCTGCCAGGCCCAAAGGGCCGCCTTGTTTCCAAAGGGGCTGAGAGTCCCCAAAGTATCTTGCTTCCAAATCTTTGGGAAGCTAAGAAACAACTGGCTCTGCACAGTGCTCTCACAGCCTACCGGCAACGTGACAGAGAAAGGCCTGTGAGACGCAGTTTCTTGGAAGGCCTGATCTGGCTGAGGTAGAACTTCTGCTCTGGGTGTACTCCATTGGCCTAGGGCTGCCAGGCCCAAAGGGCTGCCTTTATTTCCAAAATGTGAGAGAGGCCCCAAAGCATCTTGCTTCCTGCTCTCTGGGAAGCTAAAACAACTGGCTCTGCACAGTGCTCTCAAAGCCAACCGGGAACGTCACATACAAAGGCCTGTGAAACGCAGCTTCTTGACAGGCCTTATCTGGCTGAGGTAGAACTTGTGCTCTGGGTGTGCTACTTTGGCCTGGAGCTGCCAGGCACAAAGGCTGCTTTGTTTCCAAAGGGGGAGAGAGGCCCCAAATCATGTTGCTTCCAGCTGTTTTTGAAGCTAAGAAACAACTCGCTCTGCCAGGTACTCTGACAGCCTTCCGGGAACACCTCTTACGAAGGCCTGTGAAAAGCAGTTTCTTGGCAGGCCTGATCTGGCTGAGGTAGAACTTCTGCTCTGGGTGTGCTCCATTGCCCTAGAGCTGAAAGGCCCAAAGGGATGCCTTGTTTCCAAAGGGGGAGAGAGGCCCCAAAGCATCTTGCTTCCACCTCTTGGGAAGCTAAGAAACAACTGGCTGTGCCCAGTGCTCTTATAGCCTAAGAGAACATCTCTTATCAAGGCCTGTGAAACGCACTGTCTAGGCAGGCCTGATCTGGAAGAAGTAGAACTTCATCTCTGGTTGTGCTCCATTGCCCTAGAGCTGCCAGGCCCAAGGTGCTGCCTTGTTTCCAAAGGGGCAGAGAGGCCCCAAAGCGTCTTGCTTCCAGCTGTTTGGGAAACAAGGAAACAACTGGCTCTGCACCGTGCTCTCACAGCCTACCGGGAACGTCACATACAAAGGCCTCTGAAACGCAGTTCCTTGGCAGGCCTGATCTGGCTGAAGTAGGACTTCTGCTCTGGGTGTGCTCCATTGGCCTAGAGCTGAAAGGCCCAAAGGTCGGCCTTGTTGGCAAAGGGGCAGGGAGCCCCCAAAGCATCTTGCTTCCAGCTCTTTGGGAAGCTAAGAAACAACTGGCTCTGCCCATTGCTCTTACAGCCTGAGAGAAAATCTCTTACCAAGGCCTGTTAAACACACATTGTTGGTGGCCTGATCTGGCTGAGGTAGAACTTCTGCTCTGGGTGTGCTCCATTGCCCTAGAGCTCAAAGGCCCAAAGGGATGCCTTGTTTGCAAAGGGGCAGAGAGGCCCCAAAGCATCTTGCTTCCAGCTCATTGGGAAGCTAAGAAACAACTGTCTCTGCCCAGTGCTCTGACAGAGTACCGGGAACATCTCTTACCAAAGCCTTTGAAACGCAGTTTCTTGGCAGGCCTTATCTGGCTGAGGTAGAACTTCTGCTCTGGGTGTGCTCCATTGGCCTAGAGCTGAAAGGCCCAAAGGTCGGCCTTGTTGGCAAAGGGGCAGGGAGCCCCCAAAGCATCTTGCTTCCAGCTCTTTGGGAAGCTAAGAAACAACTGGCTCTGCCCAGTGCTCTTACAGCCTGAGAGAAAATCTCTTACCAAGGCCTGTGAAACGCACTTTGTTGGTGGCCTGATCTAGCTGAAGTAGAACTTCTGCTCTGGGTGTGCTCCATTGGCCTAGAGCTGCCTGGCCCAAAGGGCCGCCTTGTTTGCAAAGGGGCAGAGAGGCCCAAAAGCATCTTGCTTCCAGCTCTTCGGGAAGCTAAGAAACATCTGGCGTTGCCCAGTGCTCTTACAGCCTACCGGGAACATCTCTTACCAAGGCCTGTGAAACGCAGTTTGTTGGTGGCCTGAACTGGCCGAAGTAGAACTTCTGCTCTGGGTGTGCTCCACTGGCCTGGAGCTACCTGCCCCAAAGGGCTGCCTTGATTCCAAAGTGAGAGAGTGGCACCAAAGCATCTTGCTTCCAGCTCTTCTGGAAGCTAAGAAACATCTGGCGTTGCCCAGTGCTCTTACAGCCTACCGGGAACATCTCTTACCAAGGCCTGTGAAACGCCGTTTCCTGGCAGGCCTGATTTGGCTGAAGTAGAACTTCTGCTCTGGGTGTGCTCCATTGCCCTAGAGCTGCCAGGCCCAAGGTGCTGCCTTGTTTCCAAAGGGGCAGAGAGGCCCCAAAGCATCTTGCTTCCAGCTCTCTGGGAAGCTAAGAACCAACTCGCTCTGCCCCGTGCTCTTACAGCCTACCGGGAACATGTCTTTGAAAGGCCTGTGAAACGCAGTTTCTTGGCAGGCCTCATCTGGCTGAAGTAGAACTCCGGCTCTGGGTGTGCTCCATTGCCCTAGAGCTGCCAGGCCCCAAGTGCTGCCCTGTTTCCAAGGGGCAGAGAGGCCCAAAGCATCTTGCTTCCCGGTCTTTGCGAAGCTAAGAAACAACTGGCTCTGCCCAGTGCTCTTACACCTACCGGGAACATCTCTTACCAAGGCCTGTCAAACGCTGTTTCTTTGCAGGCCTGATCAGGCTGAAGTAGAACTCCTGCTCTGCGTGTGCTCCATTGGCCTAGAGCTTCCCGACCCAAAAGGCTGCCTTGTTCCCAAACGGGCAGAGGGGTCCCAAGCGTCTTGCTTCCAGCTTTTCAGGAAGGTAAGAAACAACTGGCTCTGCCCAGTGCTCTTACAGCCTACCGGGAACATCTCTTACCAAGGCCTGTGAAACGCAGTTTCTTGGCAGGCCTGATCTGGCTGAAGTAGAACTCCTGCTCTGGGCGTGCTACTTTGGCCTAGAGCTGCCAGGCCCAAAGGGCCGCCTTGTTTCCAAAGGGGCTGAGAGTCCCCAAAGTATCTTGCTTCCAAATCTTTGGGAAGCTAAGAAACAACTGGCTCTGCACAGTGCTCTCACAGCCTACCGGCAACGTGACAGAGAAAGGCCTGTGAGACGCAGTTTCTTGGAAGGCCTGATCTGGCTGAGGTAGAACTTCTGCTCTGGGTGTACTCCATTGGCCTAGGGCTGCCAGGCCCAAAGGGCTGCCTTTATTTCCAAAGTGTGAGAGAGGCCCCAAAGCCTCTTGCTTCTTGCTCTCTGGGAAGCTAAAACAACTGGCTCTGCACAGTGCTCTCAAAGCCAACCGGGAACGTCACATACAAAGGCCTGTGAAACGCAGCTTCTTGACAGGCCTTATCTGGCTGAGGTAGAACTTGTGCTCTGGGTGTGCTACTTTGGCCTAGAGCTGCCAGGCACAAAGGCTGCTTTGTTTCCAAAGGGGGAGAGAGGCCCCAAATCATGTTGCTTCCAGCTGTTTTTGAAGCTAAGAAACAACTCGCTCTGCCAGGTACTCTTACAGCCTTCCGGGAACACCTCTTACGAAGGCCTGTGAAAAGCAGTTTCTTGGCAGGCCTGATCTGGCTGAGGTAGAACTTCTGCTCTGGGTGTGCTCCATTGCCCTAGAGCTGAAAGGCCCAAAGGGCTGCCTTGTTTCCAAAGGGGGAGAGAGGCCCCAAAGCATCTTGCTTCCACCTCTTGGGAAGCTAAGAAACAACTGGCTGTGCCCAGTGCTCTTATAGCCTAAGAGAACATCTCTTATCAAGGCCTGTGAAACGCACTGTCTAGGCAGGCCTGATCTGGAAGAAGTAGAACTTCATCTCTGGTTGTGCTCCATTGCCCTAGAGCTGCCAGGCCCAAGGTGCTGCCTTGTTTCCAAAGGGGCAGAGAGGCCCCAAAGCGTCTTGCTTCCAGCTGTTTGGGAAACAAGGAAACAACTGGCTCTGCACCGTGCTCTCACAGCCTACCGGGAACCTCACATACAAAGGCCTCTGAAACGCAGTTCCTTGGCAGGCCTGATCTGGCTGAAGTAGGACTTCTGCTCTGGGTGTGCTCCATTGGCCTAGAGCTGAAAGGCCCAAAGGTCGGCCTTGTTGGCAAAGGGGCAGGGAGCCCCCAAAGCATCTTGCTTCCAGCTCTTTGGGAAGCTAAGAAACAACTGGCTCTGCCCATTGCTCTTACAGCCTGAGAGAAAATCTCTTACCAAGGCCTGTTAAACACACATTGTTGGTGGCCTGATCTAGCTGAAGTAGAACTTCTGCTCTGGGTGTGCTCCATTGGCCTAGAGCTGCCTGGCCCAAAGGGCCGCCTTGTTTGCAAAGGGGCAGAGAGGCCCCAAAGCATCTTGCTTCCAGCTCTTCGGGAAGCTAAGAAACATCTGGCGTTGCCCAGGGCTCTTACAGCCTACTGGGAACATCTCTTAGCAAGGCCTGTGAAACGCAGTTTGTTGGTGGCCTGAACTGGCCGAAGTAGAACTTCTGCTCTGGGTGTGCTCCACTGGCCTGGAGCTACCTGCCCCAAAGGGCTGCCTTGATTCCAAAGTGAGAGAGTGGCACCAAAGCATCTTGCTTCCAGCTCTTCGGGAAGCTAAGAAACATCTGGCGTTGCCCAGTGCTCTTACAGCCTACCGGGAACATCTCTTACCAAGGCCTGTGAAACGCCGTTTCCTGGCAGGCCTGATTTGGCTGAAGTAGAACTTCTGCTCTGGGTGTGCTCCATTGCCCTAGAGCTGCCAGGCCCAAGGTGCTGCCTTGTTTCCAAAGGGGCAGAGAGGCCCCAAAGCATCTTGCTTCCAGCTCTCTGGGAAGCTAAGAACCAACTCGCTCTGCCCCGTGCTCTTACAGCCTACCGGGAACATGTCTTTGAAAGGCCTGTGAAACGCAGTTTCTTGGCAGGCCTCATCTGGCTGAAGTAGAACTCCGGCTCTGGGTGTGCTCCATTGCCCTAGAGCTGCCAGGCCCCAAGTGCTGCCCTGTTTCCAAGGGGCAGAGAGGCCCAAAGCATCTTGCTTCCCGGTCTTTGTGAAGCTAAGAAACAACTGGCTCTGCCCAGTGCTCTTACACCTACCGGGAACATCTCTTACCAAGGCCTGTCAAACGCTGTTTCTTTGCAGGCCTGATCAGGCTGAAGTAGAACTCCTGCTCTGCGTGTGCTCCATTGGCCTAGAGCTTCCCGACCCAAAAGGCTGCCTTGTTCCCAAACGGGCAGAGGGGTCCCAAGCGTCTTGCTTCCAGCTTTTCAGGAAGGTAAGAAACAACTGGCTCTGCCCAGTGCTCTTACAGCCTACCGGGAACATCTCTTACCAAGGCCTGTGAAACGCAGTTTCTTGGCAGGCCTGATCTGGCTGAAGTAGAACTCCTGCTCTGGGCGTGCTACTTTGGCCTAGAGCTGCCAGGCCCAAAGGGCCGCCTTGTTTCCAAAGGGGCTGAGAGTCCCCAAAGTATCTTGCTTCCAAATCTTTGGGAAGCTAAGAAACAACTGGCTCTGCACAGTGCTCTCACAGCCTACCGGCAACGTGACAGAGAAAGGCCTGTGAGACGCAGTTTCTTGGAAGGCCTGATCTGGCTGAGGTAGAACTTCTGCTCTGGGTGTACTCCATTGGCCTAGGGCTGCCAGGCCCAAAGGGCTGCCTTTATTTCCAAAGTGTGAGAGAGGCCCCAAAGCATCTTGCTTCCTGCTCTCTGGGAAGCTAAAACAACTGGCTCTGCACAGTGCTCTCAAAGCCAACCGGGAACGTCACATACAAAGGCCTGTGAAACGCAGCTTCTTGACAGGCCTTATCTGGCTGAGGTAGAACTTGTGCTCTGGGTGTGCTACTTTGGCCTAGAGCTGCCAGGCACAAAGGCTGCTTTGTTTCCAAAGGGGGAGAGAGGCCCCAAATCATGTTGCTTCCAGCTGTTTTTGAAGCTAAGAAACAACTCGCTCTGCCAGGTACTCTGACAGCCTTCCGGGAACACCTCTTACGAAGGCCTGTGAAAAGCAGTTTCTTGGCAGGCCTGATCTGGCTGAGGTAGAACTTCTGCTCTGGGTGTGCTCCATTGCCCTAGAGCTGAAAGGCCCAAAGGGATGCCTTGTTTGCAAAGGGGCAGAGAGGCCCCAAAGCATCTTGCTTCCAGCTCATTGGGAAGCTAAGAAACAACTGTCTCTGCCCAGTGCTCTGACAGAGTACCGGGAACATCTCTTACCAAAGCCTTTGAAACGCAGTTTCTTGGCAGGCCTTATCTGGCTGAGGTAGAACTTCTGCTCTGGGTGTGCTCCATTGGCCTAGAGCTGAAAGGCCCAAAGGTCGGCCTTGTTGGCAAAGGGGGAGGGAGCCCCCAAAGCATCTTGCTTCCAGCTCTCTGGGAAGCTAAGAAGCAACTCGCTCTGCCCCGTGCTCTTACAGCCTACCGGGAACATGTCTTTGAAAGGCCTGTGAAACGCAGTTTCTTGGCAGGCCTCATCTGGCTGAAGTAGAACTCCGGCTCTGGGTGTGCTCCATTGCCCTAGGGCTGCCAGGCCCAAAGTGCTGCCCTGTTTCCAAGGGGCAGAGAGGCCCAAAGCATCTTGCTTCCCGGTCTTTGCGAAGCTAAGAAACAACTGGCTCTGCCCAGTGCTCTTACACCTACCGGGAACATCTCTTACCAAGGCCTGTCAAACGCTGTTTCTTTGCAGGCCTGATCAGGCTGAAGTAGAACTCCTGCTCTGCGTGTGCTCCATTGGCCTAGAGCTTCCCGACCCAAAAGGCTGCCTTGTTCCCAAACGGGCAGAGGGGTCCCAAGCATCTTGCTTCCAGCTTTTCAGGAAGGTAAGAAACAACTGGCTCTGCCCAGTGCTCTTACAGCCTACCGGGAACATCTCTTACCAAGGCCTGTGAAACGCAGTTTCCTGGCAGGCCTGATCTGGCTGAAGTAGAACTTCTGCTCTGGGTGTGCTCCATTGCCCTAGAGCTGCCAGGCCCAAAGGGCTGCCTTGTTTCCAAAGACGGAGAGTGGACCCAAAGCATCTTGCTCCCAGCTCTTCGGGAAGCTAAGAAACAGCTGGCTCTGCCCAGTGCTCTTACAGCCTAAGAGAACATCTCTTTGAAAGGCCTGTGAAACGCAGTTTCTTGGCAGGCCTGACCTGGCTGAAGTAGAACTTCTGTTCTGGTTGTGCTACATAGGCCTAGAGCTACCAGGACCTAAGGGCTGCCTTGTTTCCAAAGGGTGAGAGAGGCCCCAAAGCATCTTGCCTCCAGCACTTTGGGAAGCTAAAAAACAACTGGTTCTGCCCAGTGCTCTCACAGCCTACCATGAACATCTCTTACCAAGGGCTGTGAAACGCAGTTTCTGGGCAGGACTGATCTGCCTGAAGTAGAACTTCTGCTGTGGGTGTGCTCCATTGGCCTAGAGCTGCCAGGCGCAAACGGCTGCCTTGTGTCCAAAGGGAGAGAGAGGCCCCAAAGCATCTTGCTTCCAGCTCTGTGGGAAGCTAAAGCAACTGGCTCTCCACAGTGCTCTCACAGCCTACCGGGAACATCTCTTACCAAGGCCTGTGAAACGCAGTTTCTTGGCAGGCCTGATCTGGATGAAGTAGAACTCCTGCTCTGGGCGTGCTACTTTGGCCTAGATCTGCCAGGCCCAAAGGGCCGCCTTGTTTCCAAAGGGGCTGAGAGTCCCCAAAGCATCTTGCTTCCAAATCTTTGGGAAGCTAAGAAACAACTGGCTCTGCACAGTGCTCTCACAGCCTACCGGCAACGTGACAGAGAAAGGCCTGTGAGACGCAGTTTCTTGGAAGGCCTGATCTGGCTGAGGTAGAACTTCTGCTCTGGGTGTACTCCATTGGCCTAGTGCTGCCAGGCCCAAAGGGCTGCCTTTATTTCCAAAGTGTGAGAGAGGCCCCAAAGCATCTTGCTTCCTGCTCTCTGGGAAGCTAAAACAACTGGCTCTGCACAGTGCTCTCAAAGCCAACCGGGAACGTCACATACAAAGGCCTGTGAAACGCAGCTTCTTGACAGGCCTTATCTGGCTGAGGTAGAACTTGTGCTCTGGGTGTGCTACTTTGGCCTAGAGCTGCCAGGCACAAAGGCTGCTTTGTTTCCAAAGGGGGAGAGAGGCCCCAAATCATGTTGCTTCCAGCTGTTTTTGAAGCTAAGAAACAACTCGCTCTGCCAGGTACTCTTACAGCCTTCCGGGAACACCTCTTACGAAGGCCTGTGAAAAGCAGTTTCTTGGCAGGCCTGATCTGGCTGAGGTAGAACTTCTGCTCTGGGTGTGCTCCATTGCCCTAGAGCTGAAAGGCCCAAAGGGCTGCCTTGTTTCCAAAGGGGGAGAGAGGCCCCAAAGCATCTTGCTTCCACCTCTTGGGAAGCTGAGAAACAACTGGCTGTGCCCAGTGCTCTTATAGCCTAAGAGAACATCTCTTATCAAGGCCTGTGAAACGCACTGTCTAGGCAGGCCTGATCTGGAAGAAGTAGAACTTCATCTCTGGTTGTGCTCCATTGCCCTAGAGCTGCCAGGCCCAAGGTGCTGCCTTGTTTCCAAAGGGGCAGAGAGGCCCCAAAGCGTCTTGCTTCCAGCTGTTTGGGAAACAAGGAAACAACTGGCTCTGCACCGTGCTCTCACAGCCTACCGGGAACGTCACATACAAAGACCTCTGAAACGCAGTTCCTTGGCAGGCCTGATCTGGCTGAAGTAGGACTTCTGCTCTGGGTGTGCTCCATTGGCCTAGAGCTGAAAGGCCCAAAGGTCGGCCTTGTTGGCAAAGGGGCAGGGAGCCCCCAAAGCATCTTGCTTCCAGCTCTTTGGGAAGCTAAGAAACAACTGGCTCTGCCCAGTGCTCTTACAGCCTGAGAGAAAATCTCTTACCAAGGCCTGTGAAACACACATTGTTGGTGGCCTGATCTAGCTGAAGTAGAACTTCTGCTCTGGGTGTGCTCCATTGGCCTAGAGCTGCCTGGCCCAAAGGGCCGCCTTGTTTGCAAAGGGGCAGAGATGCCCCAAAGCATCTTGCTTCCAGCTCTTCGGGAAGCTAAGAAACATCTGGCGTTGCCCAGGGCTCTTACAGCCTACTGGGAACATCTCTTACCAAGGCCTGTGAAACGCAGTTTGTTGGTGGCCTGAACTGGCCGAAGTAGAACTTCTGCTCTGGGTGTGCTCCACTGGCCTAGAGCTACCTGCCCCAAAGGGCTGCCTTGATTCCAAAGTGAGAGAGTGGCACCAAAGCATCTTGCTTCCAGCTCTTCGGAAAGCTAAGAAACATCTGGCGTTGCCCAGTGCTCTTACAGCCTACCGGGAACATCTCTTACCAAGGCCTGTGAAACGCCGTTTCCTGGCAGGCCTGATTTGGCTGAAGTAGAACTCCTGCTCTGTGTGTGCTCCATTGGCCTAGAGCTTCCCGACCCAAAAGGCTGCCTTGTTCCCAAACGGGCAGAGGGGTCCCAAGCATCTTGCTTCCAGCTTTTCAGGAAGGTAAGAAATATCTGGCGTTGCCCAGTGCTCTTACAGCCTACCGGGAACATCTCTTACCAAGGCCTGTGAAACGCAGTTTCCTGGCAGGCCTGATCTGGCTGAAGTAGAACTTCTGCTCTGGGTGTGCTCCATTGCCCTAGAGCTGCCAGGCCCAAAGGGCTGCCTTGTTTCCAAAGACGGAGAGTGGACCCAAAGCATCTTGCTCCCAGCTCTTCGGGAAGCTAAGAAACATCTGGCGTTGCCCAGTGCTCTTACAGCCTACCGGGAACATCTCTTACCAAGGCCTGTGAAACGCAGTTTGTTGGTGGCCTGAACTGGCCGAAGTAGAACTTCTGCTCTGGGTGTGCTCCACTGGCCTGGAGCTACCTGCCCCAAAGGGCTGCCTTGATTCCAAAGTGAGAGAGTGGCACCAAAGCATCTTGCTTCCAGCTCTTCGGGAAGCTAAGAAACATCTGGCGTTGCCCAGTGCTCTTACAGCCTACCGGGAACATCTCTTACCAAGGCCTGTGAAACGCCGTTTCCTGGCAGGCCTGATTTGGCTGAAGTAGAACTTCTGCTCTGGGTGTGCTCCATTGCCCTAGAGCTGCCAGGCCCCAAGTGCTGCCCTGTTTCCAAGGGGCAGAGAGGCCCAAAGCATCTTGCTTCCCGGTCTTTGCGAAGCTAAGAAACAACGGGCTCTGCCCAGTGCTCTTACACCTACCGGGAACATCTCTTACCAAGGCCTGTCAAACGCTGTTTCTTTGCAGGCCTGATCAGGCTGAAGTAGAACTCCTGCTCTGCGTGTGCTCCATTGGCCTAGAGCTTCCCGACCCAAAAGGCTGCCTTGTTCCCAAACGGGCAGAGGGGTCCCAAGCATCTTGCTGCCAGCTTTTCAGGAAGGTAAGAAACAACTGGCTCTGCCCAGTGCTCTTACAGCCTACCGGGAACATCTCTTACCAAGGCCTGTGAAACGCAGTTTCCTGGCAGGCCTGATCTGGCTGAAGTAGAACTTCTGCTCTGGGTGTGCTCCATTGCCATAGAGCTGCCAGGCCCAAAGGGCTGCCTTGTTTCCAAAGACGGAGAGTGGACCCAAAGCATCTTGCTCCCAGCTCTTCGGGAAGCTAAGAAACAGCTGGCTCTGCCCAGTGCTCTTACAGCCTAAGAGAACATCTCTTTGAAAGGCCTGTGAAACGCAGTTTCTTGGCAGGCCTGACCTGGCTGAAGTAGAACTTCTGTTCTGGTTGTGCTACATAGGCCTAGAGCTACCAGGACCTAAGGGCTGCCTTGTTTCCAAAGGGTGAGAGAGGCCCCAAAGCATCTTGCCTCCAGCACTTTGGGAAGCTACAAAACAACTGGTTCTGCCCAGTGCTCTCACAGCCTACCGTGAACATCTCTTACCAAGGGCTGTGAAACGCAGTTTCTGGGCAGGACTGATCTGCCTGAAGTAGAACTTCTGCTGTGGGTGTGCTCCATTGGCCTAGAGCTGCCAGGCCCAAACGGCTGCCTTGTGTCCAAAGGGAGAGAGAGGCCCCAAAGCATCTTGCTTCCAGCTCTGTGGGAAGCTAAAGCAACTGGCTCTCCACAGTGCTCTCACAGCCTACCGGGAACATCTCTTACCAAGGCCTGTGAAACGCAGTTTCTTGGCAGGCCTGATCTGGCTGAAGTAGAACTCCTGCTCTGGGCGTGCTACTTTGGCCTAGAGCTGCCAGGCCCAAAGGGCCGCCTTGTTTCCAAAGGGGCTGAGAGTCCCCAAAGTATCTTGCTTCCAAATCTTTGGGAAGCTAAGAAACAACTGGCTCTGCACAGTGCTCTCACAGCCTACCGGCAACGTGACAGAGAAAGGCCTGTGAGACGCAGTTTCTTGGAAGGGCTGATCTGGCTGAGGTAGAACTTCTGCTCTGGGTGTACTCCATTGGCCTAGGGCTGCCAGGCCCAAAGGGCTGCCTTTATTTCCAAAGTGTGAGAGAGGCCCCAAAGCATCTTGCTTCCTGCTCTCTGGGAAGCTAAAACAACTGGCTCTGCACAGTGCTCTCAAAGCCAACCGGGAACGTCACATACAAAGGCCTGTGAAACGCAGCTTCTTGACAGGCCTTATCTGGCTGAGGTAGAACTTGTGCTCTGGGTGTGCTACTTTGGCCTAGAGCTGCCAGGCACAAAGGCTGCTTTGTTTCCAAAGGGGGAGAGAGGCCCCAAATCATGTTGCTTCCAGCTGTTTTTGAAGCTAAGAAACAACTCGCTCTGCCAGGTACTCTGACAGCCTTCCGGGAACACCTCTTACGAAGGCCTGTGAAAAGCAGTTTCTTGGCAGGCCTGATCTGGCTGAGGTAGAACTTCTGCTCTGGGTGTGCTCCATTGCCCTAGAGCTGAAAGGCCCAAAGGGATGCCTTGTTTGCAAAGGGGCAGAGAGGCCCCAAAGCATCTTGCTTCCAGCTCATTGGGAAGCTAAGAAACAACTGTCTCTGCCCAGTGCTCTGACAGAGTACCGGGAACATCTCTTACCAAAGCCTTTGAAACGCAGTTTCTTGGCAGGCCTTATCTGGCTGAGGTAGAACTTCTGCTCTGGGTGTGCTCCATTGGCCTAGAGCTGAAAGGCCCAAAGGTCGGCCTTGTTGGCAAAGGGGGAGGGAGCCCCCAAAGCATCTTGCTTCCAGCTCTCTGGGAAGCTAAGAAGCAACTCGCTCTGCCCCGTGCTCTTACAGCCTACCGGGAACATGTCTTTGAAAGGCCTGTGAAACGCAGTTTCTTGGCAGGCCTCATCTGGCTGAAGTAGAACTCCGGCTCTGGGTGTGCTCCATTGCCCTAGGGCTGCCAGGCCCAAAGTGCTGCCCTGTTTCCAAGGGGCAGAGAGGCCCAAAGCATCTTGCTTCCCGGTCTTTGCGAAGCTAAGAAACAACTGGCTCTGCCCAGTGCTCTTACACCTACCGGGAACATCTCTTACCAAGGCCTGTCAAACGCTGTTTCTTTGCAGGCCTGATCAGGCTGAAGTAGAACTCCTGCTCTGCGTGTGCTCCATTGGCCTAGAGCTTCCCGACCCAAAAGGCTGCCTTGTTCCCAAACGGGCAGAGGGGTCCCAAGCATCTTGCTTCCAGCTTTTCAGGAAGGTAAGAAACAACTGGCTCTGCCCAGTGCTCTTACAGCCTACCGGGAACATCTCTTACCAAGGCCTGTGAAACGCAGTTTCCTGGCAGGCCTGATCTGGCTGAAGTAGAACTTCTGCTCTGGGTGTGCTCCATTGCCCTAGAGCTGCCAGGCCCAAAGGGCTGCCTTGTTTCCAAAGACGGAGAGTGGACCCAAAGCATCTTGCTCCCAGCTCTTCGGGAAGCTAAGAAACAGCTGGCTCTGCCCAGTGCTCTTACAGCCTAAGAGAACATCTCTTTGAAAGGCCTGTGAAACGCAGTTTCTTGGCAGGCCTGACCTGGCTGAAGTAGAACTTCTGTTCTGGTTGTGCTACATAGGCCTAGAGCTACCAGGACCTAAGGGCTGCCTTGTTTCCAAAGGGTGAGAGAGGCCCCAAAGCATCTTGCCTCCAGCACTTTGGGAAGCTAAAAAACAACTGGTTCTGCCCAGTGCTCTCACAGCCTACCATGAACATCTCTTACCAAGGGCTGTGAAACGCAGTTTCTGGGCAGGACTGATCTGCCTGAAGTAGAACTTCTGCTGTGGGTGTGCTCCATTGGCCTAGAGCTGCCAGGCGCAAACGGCTGCCTTGTGTCCAAAGGGAGAGAGAGGCCCCAAAGCATCTTGCTTCCAGCTCTGTGGGAAGCTAAAGCAACTGGCTCTCCACAGTGCTCTCACAGCCTACCGGGAACATCTCTTACCAAGGCCTGTGAAACGCAGTTTCTTGGCAGGCCTGATCTGGATGAAGTAGAACTCCTGCTCTGGGCGTGCTACTTTGGCCTAGATCTGCCAGGCCCAAAGGGCCGCCTTGTTTCCAAAGGGGCTGAGAGTCCCCAAAGCATCTTGCTTCCAAATCTTTGGGAAGCTAAGAAACAACTGGCTCTGCACAGTGCTCTCACAGCCTACCGGCAACGTGACAGAGAAAGGCCTGTGAGACGCAGTTTCTTGGAAGGCCTGATCTGGCTGAGGTAGAACTTCTGCTCTGGGTGTACTCCATTGGCCTAGTGCTGCCAGGCCCAAAGGGCTGCCTTTATTTCCAAAGTGTGAGAGAGGCCCCAAAGCATCTTGCTTCCTGCTCTCTGGGAAGCTAAAACAACTGGCTCTGCACAGTGCTCTCAAAGCCAACCGGGAACGTCACATACAAAGGCCTGTGAAACGCAGCTTCTTGACAGGCCTTATCTGGCTGAGGTAGAACTTGTGCTCTGGGTGTGCTACTTTGGCCTAGAGCTGCCAGGCACAAAGGCTGCTTTGTTTCCAAAGGGGGAGAGAGGCCCCAAATCATGTTGCTTCCAGCTGTTTTTGAAGCTAAGAAACAACTCGCTCTGCCAGGTACTCTTACAGCCTTCCGGGAACACCTCTTACGAAGGCCTGTGAAAAGCAGTTTCTTGGCAGGCCTGATCTGGCTGAGGTAGAACTTCTGCTCTGGGTGTGCTCCATTGCCCTAGAGCTGAAAGGCCCAAAGGGCTGCCTTGTTTCCAAAGGGGGAGAGAGGCCCCAAAGCATCTTGCTTCCACCTCTTGGGAAGCTGAGAAACAACTGGCTGTGCCCAGTGCTCTTATAGCCTAAGAGAACATCTCTTATCAAGGCCTGTGAAACGCACTGTCTAGGCAGGCCTGATCTGGAAGAAGTAGAACTTCATCTCTGGTTGTGCTCCATTGCCCTAGAGCTGCCAGGCCCAAGGTGCTGCCTTGTTTCCAAAGGGGCAGAGAGGCCCCAAAGCGTCTTGCTTCCAGCTGTTTGGGAAACAAGGAAACAACTGGCTCTGCACCGTGCTCTCACAGCCTACCGGGAACGTCACATACAAAGACCTCTGAAACGCAGTTCCTTGGCAGGCCTGATCTGGCTGAAGTAGGACTTCTGCTCTGGGTGTGCTCCATTGGCCTAGAGCTGAAAGGCCCAAAGGTCGGCCTTGTTGGCAAAGGGGCAGGGAGCCCCCAAAGCATCTTGCTTCCAGCTCTTTGGGAAGCTAAGAAACAACTGGCTCTGCCCAGTGCTCTTACAGCCTGAGAGAAAATCTCTTACCAAGGCCTGTGAAACACACATTGTTGGTGGCCTGATCTAGCTGAAGTAGAACTTCTGCTCTGGGTGTGCTCCATTGGCCTAGAGCTGCCTGGCCCAAAGGGCCGCCTTGTTTGCAAAGGGGCAGAGATGCCCCAAAGCATCTTGCTTCCAGCTCTTCGGGAAGCTAAGAAACATCTGGCGTTGCCCAGGGCTCTTACAGCCTACTGGGAACATCTCTTACCAAGGCCTGTGAAACGCAGTTTGTTGGTGGCCTGAACTGGCCGAAGTAGAACTTCTGCTCTGGGTGTGCTCCACTGGCCTAGAGCTACCTGCCCCAAAGGGCTGCCTTGATTCCAAAGTGAGAGAGTGGCACCAAAGCATCTTGCTTCCAGCTCTTCGGGAAGCTAAGAAACATCTGGCGTTGCCCAGTGCTCTTACAGCCTACCGGGAACATCTCTTACCAAGGCCTGTGAAACGCCGTTTCCTGGCAGGCCTGATTTGGCTGAAGTAGAACTCCTGCTCTGTGTGTGCTCCATTGGCCTAGAGCTTCCCGACCCAAAAGGCTGCCTTGTTCCCAAACGGGCAGAGGGGTCCCAAGCATCTTGCTTCCAGCTTTTCAGGAAGGTAAGAAACAACTGGCTCTGCCCAGTGCTCTTACAGCCTACCGGGAACATCTCTTACCAAGGCCTGTGAAACGCAGTTTCCTGGCAGGCCTGATCTGGCTGAAGTAGAACTTCTGCTCTGGGTGTGCTCCATTGCCCTAGAGCTGCCAGGCCCAAAGGGCTGCCTTGTTTCCAAAGACGGAGAGTGGACCCAAAGCATCTTGCTCCCAGCTCTTCGGGAAGCTAAGAAACATCTGGCGTTGCCCAGTGCTCTTACAGCCTACCGGGAACATCTCTTACCAAGGCCTGTGAAACGCAGTTTGTTGGTGGCCTGAACTGGCCGAAGTAGAACTTCTGCTCTGGGTGTGCTCCACTGGCCTGGAGCTACCTGCCCCAAAGGGCTGCCTTGATTCCAAAGTGAGAGAGTGGCACCAAAGCATCTTGCTTCCAGCTCTTCGGGAAGCTAAGAAACATCTGGCGTTGCCCAGTGCTCTTACAGCCTACCGGGAACATCTCTTACCAAGGCCTGTGAAACGCCGTTTCCTGGCAGGCCTGATTTGGCTGAAGTAGAACTTCTGCTCTGGGTGTGCTCCATTGCCCTAGAGCTGCCAGGCCCCAAGTGCTGCCCTGTTTCCAAGGGGCAGAGAGGCCCAAAGCATCTTGCTTCCCGGTCTTTGCGAAGCTAAGAAACAACGGGCTCTGCCCAGTGCTCTTACACCTACCGGGAACATCTCTTACCAAGGCCTGTCAAACGCTGTTTCTTTGCAGGCCTGATCAGGCTGAAGTAGAACTCCTGCTCTGCGTGTGCTCCATTGGCCTAGAGCTTCCCGACCCAAAAGGCTGCCTTGTTCCCAAACGGGCAGAGGGGTCCCAAGCATCTTGCTGCCAGCTTTTCAGGAAGGTAAGAAACAACTGGCTCTGCCCAGTGCTCTTACAGCCTACCGGGAACATCTCTTACCAAGGCCTGTGAAACGCAGTTTCCTGGCAGGCCTGATCTGGCTGAAGTAGAACTTCTGCTCTGGGTGTGCTCCATTGCCCTAGAGCTGCCAGGCCCAAAGGGCTGCCTTGTTTCCAAAGACGGAGAGTGGACCCAAAGCATCTTGCTCCCAGCTCTTCGGGAAGCTAAGAAACAGCTGGCTCTGCCCAGTGCTCTTACAGCCTAAGAGAACATCTCTTTGAAAGGCCTGTGAAACGCAGTTTCTTGGCAGGCCTGACCTGGCTGAAGTAGAACTTCTGTTCTGGTTGTGCTACATAGGCCTAGAGCTACCAGGACCTAAGGGCTGCCTTGTTTCCAAAGGGTGAGAGAGGCCCCAAAGCATCTTGCCTCCAGCACTTTGGGAAGCTACAAAACAACTGGTTCTGCCCAGTGCTCTCACAGCCTACCGTGAACATCTCTTACCAAGGGCTGTGAAACGCAGTTTCTGGGCAGGACTGATCTGCCTGAAGTAGAACTTCTGCTGTGGGTGTGCTCCATTGGCCTAGAGCTGCCAGGCCCAAACGGCTGCCTTGTGTCCAAAGGGAGAGAGAGGCCCCAAAGCATCTTGCTTCCAGCTCTGTGGGAAGCTAAAGCAACTGGCTCTCCACAGTGCTCTCACAGCCTACCGGGAACATCTCTTACCAAGGCCTGTGAAACGCAGTTTCTTGGCAGGCCTGATCTGGCTGAAGTAGAACTCCTGCTCTGGGCGTGCTACTTTGGCCTAGAGCTGCCAGGCCCAAAGGGCCGCCTTGTTTCCAAAGGGGCTGAGAGTCCCCAAAGTATCTTGCTTCCAAATCTTTGGGAAGCTAAGAAACAACTGGCTCTGCACAGTGCTCTCACAGCCTACCGGCAACGTGACAGAGAAAGGCCTGTGAGACGCAGTTTCTTGGAAGGGCTGATCTGGCTGAGGTAGAACTTCTGCTCTGGGTGTACTCCATTGGCCTAGGGCTGCCAGGCCCAAAGGGCTGCCTTTATTTCCAAAGTGTGAGAGAGGCCCCAAAGCATCTTGCTTCCTGCTCTCTGGGAAGCTAAAACAACTGGCTCTGCACAGTGCTCTCAAAGCCAACCGGGAACGTCACATACAAAGGCCTGTGAAACGCAGCTTCTTGACAGGCCTTATCTGGCTGAGGTAGAACTTGTGCTCTGGGTGTGCTACTTTGGCCTAGAGCTGCCAGGCACAAAGGCTGCTTTGTTTCCAAAGGGGGAGAGAGGCCCCAAATCATGTTGCTTCCAGCTGTTTTTGAAGCTAAGAAACAACTCGCTCTGCCAGGTACTCTTACAGCCTTCCGGGAACACCTCTTACGAAGGCCTGTGAAAAGCAGTTTCTTGGCAGGCCTGATCTGGCTGAGGTAGAACTTCTATTCTGGGTGTGCTCCATTGCCCTAGAGCTGAAAGGCCCAAAGGGATGCCTTGTTTGCAAAGGGGCAGAGAGGCCCCAAAGCATCTTGCTTCCAGCTCATTGGGAAGCTAAGAAACAACTGGCTGTGCCCAGTGCTCTTATAGCCTAAGAGAACATCTCTTATCAAGGCCTGTGAAACGCACTTTCTAGGCAGGCCTGATCTGGAAGAAGTAGAACTTCGGCTCTGGTTGTGCTCCATTGCCCTAGAGCTGCCAGACCCAACGTGCTGCCTTGTTTCCAAAGGGGCAGAGAGGCCCCAAAGCGTCTTGCTTCCAGCTGTTTGGGAAACAAGGAAACAACTGGCTCTGCACCGTGCTCTCACAGCCTACCGGGAACGTCACATACAAAGGCCTCTGAAACGCAGTTCCTTGGCAGGCCTGATCTGGCTGAAGTAGGACTTCTGCTCTGGCTGTGCTCCATTGGCCTAGAGCTGAAAGGCCCAAAGGGATGCCTTGTTTGCAAAGGGGCAGAGAGGTCCCAAAGCATCTTGCTTCCAGCTCTTTGGGAAGCTAAGAAACAACTGTCTCTGCCCAGTGCTCTGACAGAGTACCGGGAACATCTCTTACCAAAGCCTTTGATACGCAGTTTCTTGGCAGGCCTTATCTGGCTGAGGTAGAACTTCTGCTCTCGGTGTGCTCCATTGGCCTAGAGCTGAAAGGCCCAAAGGTCGGCCTTGGTGGCAATGGGGCCGGGAGCCCCCAAAGCATCTTGCTTCCAGCTCTTTGGGAAGCTAAGAAACAACTGGCTCTGCCCAGTGCTCTTACAGCCTGAGAGAAAATCTCTTACCAAGGCCTGTGAAACGCACTTTGTTGGTGGCCTGATCTAGCTGAAGTAGAATTTCTGCTCTGGGTGTGCTCCATTGGCCTAGAGCTACCTGGCCCAAAGGGCCGCCTTGTTTGCAAAGGGGATGAGAGGCCCCAAAGCATCTTGCTTCCAGCTCTTCGGGAAGCTAAGAAACATCTGGCGTTGCCCAGTGCTCTTACAGCCTACCGGGAACATCTCTTAGCAAGGCCTGTGAAACGCCGTTTCCTGGCAGGCCTGATTTGGGGGAAGTAGAACTTCTGCTCTGGGTGTGCTCCATTGCCCTAGAGCTGCCAGGCCCAAGGTGCTGCCTTGTTTCCAAAGTGGCAGAGAGGCCCCAAATCATCTTGCTTCCAGCTCTCTGGGAAGCTAAGAACCAACTCGCTCTGCCCCGTGCTCTTACAGCCTACCGGGAACATGTCTTTGAAAGGCCTGTGAAACGCAGTTTCTTGGCAGGCCTCATCTGGCTGAAGTAGAACTCCGGCTCTGGGTGTGCTCCATTGCCCTAGGGCTGCCAGGCCCAAAGTGCTGCCCTGTTTCCAAGGGGCAGAGAGGCCCAAAGCATCTTGCTTCCCGGTCTTTGCGAAGCTAAGAAACAACTGGCTCTGCCCAGTGCTCTTACACCTACCGGGAACATCTCTTACCAAGGCCTGTCAAACGCTGTTTCTTTGCAGGCCTGATCAGGCTGAAGTAGAACTCCTGCTCTGCGTGTGCTCCATTGGCCTAGAGCTTCCCGACCCAAAAGGCTGCCTTGTTCCCAAACGGGCAGAGGGGTCCCAAGCATCTTGCTTCCAGCTTTTCAGGAAGGTAAGAAACAACTGGCTCTGCCCAGTGCTCTTACAGCCTACCGGGAACATCTCTTACCAAGGCCTGTGAAACGCAGTTTCCTGGCAGGCCTGATCTGGCTGAAGTAGAACTTCTGCTCTGGGTGTGCTCCATTGCCCTAGAGCTGCCAGGCCCAAAGGGCTGCCTTGTTTCCAAAGACGGAGAGTGGACCCAAAGCATCTTGCTCCCAGCTCTTCGGGAAGCTAAGAAACAGCTGGCTCTGCCCAGTGCTCTTACAGCCTAAGAGAACATCTCTTTGAAAGGCCTGTGAAACGCAGTTTCTTGGCAGGCCTGACCTGGCTGAAGTAGAACTTCTGTTCTGGTTGTGCTACATAGGCCTAGAGCTACCAGGACCTAAGGGCTGCCTTGTTTCCAAAGGGTGAGAGAGGCCCCAAAGCATCTTGCCTCCAGCACTTTGGGAAGCTAAAAAACAACTGGTTCTGCCCAGTGCTCTCACAGCCTACCGTGAACATCTCTTACCAAGGGCTGTGAAACGCAGTTTCTGGGCAGGACTGATCTGCCTGAAGTAGAACTTCTGCTGTGGGTGTGCTCCATTGGCCTAGAGCTGCCAGGCGCAAACGGCTGCCTTGTGTCCAAAGGGAGAGAGAGGCCCCAAAGCATCTTGCTTCCAGCTCTGTGGGAAGCTAATGCAACTGGATCTCCACAGTGCTCTCACAGCCTACCGGGAACATCTCTTACCAAGGCCTGTGAAACGCAGTTTCTTGGCAGGCCTGATCTGGCTGAAGTAGAACTCCTGCTCTGGGCGTGCTACTTTGGCCTAGAGCTGCCAGGCCCAAAGGGCCGCCTTGTTTCCAAAGGGGCTGAGAGTCCCCAAAGTATCTTGCTTCCAAATCTTTGGGAAGCTAAGAAACAACTGGCTCTGCACAGTGCTCTCACAGCCTACCGGCAACGTGACAGAGAAAGGCCTGTGAGACGCAGTTTCTTGGAAGGCCTGATCTGGCTGAGGTAGAACTTCTGCTCTGGGTGTACTCCATTGGCCTAGGGCTGCCAGGCCCAAAGGGCTGCCTTTATTTCCAAAGTGTGAGAGAGGCCCCAAAGCATCTTGCTTCCTGCTCTCTGGGAAGCTAAAACAACTGGCTCTGCACAGTGCTCTCAAAGCCAACCGGGAACGTCACATACAAAGGCCTGTGAAACGCAGCTTCTTGACAGGCCTTATCTGGCTGAGGTAGAACTTGTGCTCTGGGTGTGCTACTTTGGCCTAGAGCTGCCAGGCACAAAGGCTGCTTTGTTTCCAAAGGGGGAGAGAGGCCCCAAATCATGTTGCTTCCAGCTGTTTTTGAAGCTAAGAAACAACTCGCTCTGCCAGGTACTCTTACAGCCTTCCGGGAACACCTCTTACGAAGGCCTGTGAAAAGCAGTTTCTTGGCAGGCCTGATCTGGCTGAGGTAGAACTTCTGCTCTGGGTGTGCTCCATTGCCCTAGAGCTGAAAGGCCCAAAGGGCTGCCTTGTTTCCAAAGGGGGAGAGAGGCCCCAAAGCATCTTGCTTCCACCTCTTGGGAAGCTGAGAAACAACTGGCTGTGCCCAGTGCTCTTATAGCCTAAGAGAACATCTCTTATCAAGGCCTGTGAAACGCACTGTCTAGGCAGGCCTGATCTGGAAGAAGTAGAACTTCATCTCTGGTTGTGCTCCATTGCCCTAGAGCTGCCAGGCCCAAGGTGCTGCCTTGTTTCCAAAGGGGCAGAGAGGCCCCAAAGCGTCTTGCTTCCAGCTGTTTGGGAAACAAGGAAACAACTGGCTCTGCACCGTGCTCTCACAGCCTACCGGGAACGTCACATACAAAGACCTCTGAAACGCAGTTCCTTGGCAGGCCTGATCTGGCTGAAGTAGGACTTCTGCTCTGGGTGTGCTCCATTGGCCTAGAGCTGAAAGGCCCAAAGGTCGGCCTTGTTGGCAAAGGGGCAGGGAGCCCCCAAAGCATCTTGCTTCCAGCTCTTTGGGAAGCTAAGAAACAACTGGCTCTGCCCAGTGCTCTTACAGCCTGAGAGAAAATCTCTTACCAAGGCCTGTGAAACACACATTGTTGGTGGCCTGATCTAGCTGAAGTAGAACTTCTGCTCTGGGTGTGCTCCATTGGCCTAGAGCTGCCAGGCGCAAACGGCTGCCTTGTGTCCAAAGGGAGAGAGAGGCCCCAAAGCATCTTGCTTCCAGCTCTGTGGGAAGCTAAAGCAACTGGCTCTCCACAGTGCTCTCACAGCCTACCGGGAACATCTCTTACCAAGGCCTGTGAAACGCAGTTTCTTGGCAGGCCTGATCTGGCTGAAGTAGAACTCCTGCTCTGGGCGTGCTACTTTGGCCTAGAGCTGCCAGGCCCAAAGGGCCGCCTTGTTTCCACAGGGGCTGAGAGTCCCCAAAGTATCTTGCTTCCAAATCTTTGGGAAGCTAAGAAACAACTGGCTCTGCACAGTGCTCTCACAGCCTACCGGCAACGTGACAGAGAAAGGCCTGTGAGACGCAGTTTCTTGGAAGGCCTGATCTGGCTGAGGTAGAACTTCTGCTCTGGGTGTACTCCATTGGCCTAGGGCTGCCAGGCCCAAAGGGCTGCCTTTATTTCCAAAGTGTGAGAGAGGCCCCAAAGCATCTTGCTTCCTGCTCTCTGGGAAGCTAAAACAACTGGCTCTGCACAGTGCTCTCAAAGCCAACCGGGAACGTCACATACAAAGGCCTGTGAAACGCAGCTTCTTGACAGGCCTTATCTGGCTGAGGTAGAACTTGTGCTCTGGGTGTGCTACTTTGGCCTAGAGCTGCCAGGCACAAAGGCTGCTTTGTTTCCAAAGGGGGAGAGAGGCCCCAAATCATGTTGCTTCCAGCTGTTTTTGAAGCTAAGAAACAACTCGCTCTGCCAGGTACTCTTACAGCCTTCCGGGAACACCTCTTACGAAGGCCTGTGAAAAGCAGTTTCTTGGCAGGCCTGATCTGGCTGAGGTAGAACTTCTGCTCTGGGTGTGCTCCATTGGCCTAGAGCTGAAAGGCCCAAAGGGATGCCTTGTTTGCAAAGGGGCAGAGAGGCCCCAAAGCATCTTGCTTCCAGCTCATTGGGAAGCTAAGAAACAACTGGCTGTGCCCAGTGCTCTTATAGCCTAAGAGAACATCTCTTATCAAGGCCTGTGAAACGCACTTTCTAGGCAGGCCTGATCTGGAAGAAGTAGAACTTCTGCTCTGGTTGTGCTCCATTGCCCTAGAGCTGCCAGACCCAACGTGCTGCCTTGTTTCCAAAGGGGCAGAGAGGCCCCTAAGCGTCTTGCTTCCAGCTGTTTGGGAAAGAAGGAAACAACTGGCTCTGCACCGTGCTCTCACAGCCTACCGGGAACGTGACATACAAAGGCCTCTGAAACGCAGTTCCTTGGCAGGCCTGATCTGGCTGAAGTAGGACTTCTGCTCTGGCTGTGCTCCATTGGCCTAGAGCTGAAAGGCCCAAAGGGATGCCTTGTTTGCAAAGGGGCAGAGAGGCCCCAAAGCATCTTGCTTCCAGCTCTTTGGGAAGCTAAGAAACAACTGTCTCTGCCCAGTGCTCTGACAGAGTACCGGCAACATCTCTTACCAAAGCCTTTGAAACGCAGTTTCTTGGCAGGCCTTATCTGGCTGAGGTAGAACTTCTGTTCTGGGTGTGCTCCATTGGCCTAGAGCTGAAAGGCCCAAAGGTCGGTCTTGTTGGCAAAGGGGCAGGGAGCCCCCAAAGCATCTTGCTTCCAGCTCTTTGGGAAGCTAAGAAACAACTGGCTCTGCCCAGTGCTCTTACAGCCTGAGAGAAAATCTCTTACCAAGGCCTGTGAAACGCACTTTGTTGGTGGCCTGATCTAGCTGAAGTAGAACTTCTGCTCTGGGTGTGCTCCATTGGCCTAGAGCTGCCTGGCCCAAAGGGCCGCCTTGTTTGCAAAGGGGCAGAGAGGCCCCAAAGCATCTTGCTTCCAGCTCTTCGGGAAGCTAAGAAACATCTGGCGTTGCCCAGTGCTCTTACAGCCTACCGGGAACATCTCTTACCAAGGCCTGTGAAACGCAGTTTGTTGGTGGCCTGAACTGGCCGAAGTAGAACTTCTGCTCTGGGTGTGCTCCACTGGCCTAGAGCTACCTGCCCCAAAGGGCTGACTTGATTCCAAAGTGAGAGAGTGGCACCAAAGCATCTTGCTTCCAGCTCTTCGGGAAGCTGAGAAACATCTGGCGTTGCCCAGTGCTCTTACAGCCTACCGGGAACATCTCTTACCAAGGCCTGTGAAACGCCGTTTCCTGGCAGGCCTGATTTGGCTCAAGTAGAACTTCTGCTCTGGGTGTGCTCCATTGCCCTAGAGCTGCCAGGCCCAAGGTGCTGCCTTGTTTCCAAAGGGGCAGAGAGGCCCCAAAGCATCTTGCTTCCAGCTCTCTGGGAAGCTAAGAACCAACTCGCTCTGCCCCGTGCTCTTACAGCCTACCGGGAACATGTCTTTGAAAGGCCTGTGAAACGCAGTTTCTTGGCAGGCCTCATCTGGCTGAAGTAGAACTCCGGCTCTGGGTGTGCTCCATTGCCCTAGGGCTGCCAGGCCCAAAGTGCTGCCCTGTTTCCAAGGGGCAGAGAGGCCCAAAGCATCTTGCTTCCCGGTCTTTGCGAAGCTAAGAAACAACTGGCTCTGCCCAGTGCTCTTACACCTACCGGGAACATCTCTTACCAAGGCCTGTCAAACGCTGTTTCTTTGCAGGCCTGATCAGGCTGAAGTAGAACTCCTGCTCTGCGTGTGCTCCATTGGCCTAGAGCTTCCCGACCCAAAAGGCTGCCTTGTTCCCAAACGGGCAGAGGGGTCCCAAGCATCTTGCTTCCAGCTTTTCAGGAAGGTAAGAAACAACTGGCTCTGCCCAGTGCTCTTACAGCCTACCGGGAACATCTCTTACCAAGGCCTGTGAAACGCAGTTTCCTGGCAGGCCTGATCTGGCTGAAGTAGAACTTCTGCTCTGGGTGTGCTCCATTGCCCTAGAGCTGCCAGGCCCAAAGGGCTGCCTTGTTTCCAAAGACGGAGAGTGGACCCAAAGCATCTTGCTCCCAGCTCTTCGGGAAGCTAAGAAACAGCTGGCTCTGCCCAGTGCTCTTACAGCCTAAGAGAACATCTCTTTGAAAGGCCTGTGAAACGCAGTTTCTTGGCAGGCCTGACCTGGCTGAAGTAGAACTTCTGTTCTGGTTGTGCTACATAGGCCTAGAGCTACCAGGACCTAAGGGCTGCCTTGTTTCCAAAGGGTGAGAGAGGCCCCAAAGCATCTTGCCTCCAGCACTTTGGGAAGCTAAAAAACAACTGGTTCTGCCCAGTGCTCTCACAGCCTACCGTGAACATCTCTTACCAAGGGCTGTGAAACGCAGTTTCTGGGCAGGACTGATCTGCCTGAAGTAGAACTTCTGCTGTGGGTGTGCTCCATTGGCCTAGAGCTGCCAGGCGCAAACGGCTGCCTTGTGTCCAAAGGGAGAGAGAGGCCCCAAAGCATCTTGCTTCCAGCTCTGTGGGAAGCTAATGCAACTGGATCTCCACAGTGCTCTCACAGCCTACCGGGAACATCTCTTACCAAGGCCTGTGAAACGCAGTTTCTTGGCAGGCCTGATCTGGCTGAAGTAGAACTCCTGCTCTGGGCGTGCTACTTTGGCCTAGAGCTGCCAGGCCCAAAGGGCCGCCTTGTTTCCAAAGGGGCTGAGAGTCCCCAAAGTATCTTGCTTCCAAATCTTTGGGAAGCTAAGAAACAACTGGCTCTGCACAGTGCTCTCACAGCCTACCGGCAACGTGACAGAGAAAGGCCTGTGAGACGCAGTTTCTTGGAAGGCCTGATCTGGCTGAGGTAGAACTTCTGCTCTGGGTGTACTCCATTGGCCTAGGGCTGCCAGGCCCAAAGGGCTGCCTTTATTTCCAAAGTGTGAGAGAGGCCCCAAAGCATCTTGCTTCCTGCTCTCTGGGAAGCTAAAACAACTGGCTCTGCACAGTGCTCTCAAAGCCAACCGGGAACGTCACATACAAAGGCCTGTGAAACGCAGCTTCTTGACAGGCCTTATCTGGCTGAGGTAGAACTTGTGCTCTGGGTGTGCTACTTTGGCCTAGAGCTGCCAGGCACAAAGGCTGCTTTGTTTCCAAAGGGGGAGAGAGGCCCCAAATCATGTTGCTTCCAGCTGTTTTTGAAGCTAAGAAACAACTCGCTCTGCCAGGTACTCTTACAGCCTTCCGGGAACACCTCTTACGAAGGCCTGTGAAAAGCAGTTTCTTGGCAGGCCTGATCTGGCTGAGGTAGAACTTCTGCTCTGGGTGTGCTCCATTGCCCTAGAGCTGAAAGGCCCAAAGGGCTGCCTTGTTTCCAAAGGGGGAGAGAGGCCCCAAAGCATCTTGCTTCCACCTCTTGGGAAGCTGAGAAACAACTGGCTGTGCCCAGTGCTCTTATAGCCTAAGAGAACATCTCTTATCAAGGCCTGTGAAACGCACTGTCTAGGCAGGCCTGATCTGGAAGAAGTAGAACTTCATCTCTGGTTGTGCTCCATTGCCCTAGAGCTGCCAGGCCCAAGGTGCTGCCTTGTTTCCAAAGGGGCAGAGAGGCCCCAAAGCGTCTTGCTTCCAGCTGTTTGGGAAACAAGGAAACAACTGGCTCTGCACCGTGCTCTCACAGCCTACCGGGAACGTCACATACAAAGACCTCTGAAACGCAGTTCCTTGGCAGGCCTGATCTGGCTGAAGTAGGACTTCTGCTCTGGGTGTGCTCCATTGGCCTAGAGCTGAAAGGCCCAAAGGTCGGTCTTGTTGGCAAAGGGGCAGGGAGCCCCCAAAGCATCTTGCTTCCAGCTCTTTGGGAAGCTAAGAAACAACTGGCTCTGCCCAGTGCTCTTACAGCCTGAGAGAAAATCTCTTACCAAGGCCTGTGAAACGCACTTTGTTGGTGGCCTGATCTAGCTGAAGTAGAACTTCTGCTCTGGGTGTGCTCCATTGGCCTAGAGCTGCCTGGCCCAAAGGGCCGCCTTGTTTGCAAAGGGGCAGAGAGGCCCCAAAGCATCTTGCTTCCAGCTCTTCGGGAAGCTAAGAAACATCTGGCGTTGCCCAGTGCTCTTACAGCCTACCGGGAACATCTCTTACCAAGGCCTGTGAAACGCAGTTTGTTGGTGGCCTGAACTGGCCGAAGTAGAACTTCTGCTCTGGGTGTGCTCCACTGGCCTAGAGCTACCTGCCCCAAAGGGCTGACTTGATTCCAAAGTGAGAGAGTGGCACCAAAGCATCTTGCTTCCAGCTCTTCGGGAAGCTGAGAAACATCTGGCGTTGCCCAGTGCTCTTACAGCCTACCGGGAACATCTCTTACCAAGGCCTGTGAAACGCCGTTTCCTGGCAGGCCTGATTTGGCTCAAGTAGAACTTCTGCTCTGGGTGTGCTCCATTGCCCTAGAGCTGCCAGGCCCAAGGTGCTGCCTTGTTTCCAAAGGGGCAGAGAGGCCCCAAAGCATCTTGCTTCCAGCTCTCTGGGAAGCTAAGAACCAACTCGCTCTGCCCCGTGCTCTTACAGCCTACCGGGAACATGTCTTTGAAAGGCCTGTGAAACGCAGTTTCTTGGCAGGCCTCATCTGGCTGAAGTAGAACTCCGGCTCTGGGTGTGCTCCATTGCCCTAGAGCTGCCAGGCCCCAAGTGCTGCCCTGTTTCCAAGGGGCAGAGAGGCCCAAAGCATCTTGCTTCCCGGTCTTTGCGAAGCTAAGAAACAACTGGCTCTGCCCAGTGCTCTTACACCCACCGGGAACATCTCTTACCAAGGCCTGTCAAACGCTGTTTCTTTGCAGGCCTGATCAGGCTGAAGTAGAACTCCTGCTCTGCGTGTGCTCCATTGGCCTAGAGCTTCCCGACCCAAAAGGCTGCCTTGTTCCCAAACGGGCAGAGGGGTCCCAAGCGTCTTGCTTGCAGCTTTTCAGGAAGGTAAGAAACAACTGGCTCTGCCCAGTGCTCTTACAGCCTACCGGGAACATCTCTTACCAAGGCCTGTGAAACGCAGTTTCCTGGCAGGCCTGATCTGGCTGAAGTAGAACTTCTGCTCTGGGTGTGCTCCATTGCCCTAGAGCTGCCAGGCCCAAAGGGCTGCCTTGTTTCCAAAGACGGAGAGTGGACCCAAAGCATCTTGCTCCCAGCTCTTCGGGAAGCTAAGAAACAGCTGGCTCTGCCCAGTGCTCTTACAGCCTAAGAGAACATCTCTTTGAAAGGCCTGTGAAACGCAGTTTCTTGGCAGGCCTGACCTGGCTGAAGTAGAACTTCTGTTCTGGTTGTGCTACATAGGCCTAGAGCTACCAGGACCTAAGGGCTGCCTTGTTTCCAAAGGGTGAGAGAGGCCCCAAAGCATCTTGCCTCCAGCACTTTGGGAAGCTAAAAAACAACTGGTTCTGCCCAGTGCTCTCACAGCCTACCGTGAACATCTCTTACCAAGGGCTGTGAAACGCAGTTTCTGGGCAGGACTGATCTGCCTGAAGTAGAACTTCTGCTGTGGGTGTGCTCCATTGGCCTAGAGCTGCCAGGCGCAAACGGCTGCCTTGTGTCCAAAGGGAGAGAGAGGCCCCAAAGCATCTTGCTTCCAGCTCTGTGGGAAGCTAAAGCAACTGGCTCTCCACAGTGCTCTCACAGCCTACCGGGAACATCTCTTACCAAGGCCTGTGAAACGCAGTTTCTTGGCAGGCCTGATCTGGCTGAAGTAGAACTCCTGCTCTGGGCGTGCTACTTTGGCCTAGAGCTGCCAGGCCCAAAGGGCCGCCTTGTTTCCAAAGGGGCTGAGAGTCCCCAAAGCATCTTGCTTCCAAATCTTTGGGAAGCTAAGAAACAACTGGCTCTGCACAGTGCTCTCACAGCCTACCGGCAACGTGACAGAGAAAGGCCTGTGAGACGCAGTTTCTTGGAAGGCCTGATCTGGCTGAGGTAGAACTTCTGCTCTGGGTGTACTCCATTGGCCTAGGGCTGCCAGGCCCAAAGGGCTGCCTTTATTTCCAAAGTGTGAGAGAGGCCCCAAAGCATCTTGCTTCCTGCTCTCTGGGAAGCTAAAACAACTGGCTCTGCACAGTGCTCTCAAAGCCAACCGGGAACGTCACATACAAAGGCCTGTGAAACGCAGCTTCTTGACAGGCCTTATCTGGCTGAGGTAGAACTTGTGCTCTGGGTGTGCTACTTTGGCCTAGAGCTGCCGGGCACAAAGGCTGCTTTGTTTCCAAAGGGGGAGAGAGGCCCCAAATCATGTTGCTTCCAGCTGTTTTTGAAGCTAAGAAACAACTCGCTCTGCCAGGTACTCTTACAGCCTTCCGGGAACACCTCTTACGAAGGCCTGTGAAAAGCAGTTTCTTGGCAGGCCTGATCTGGCTGAGGTAGAACTTCTGCTCTGGGTGTGCTCCATTGCCCTAGAGCTGAAAGGCCCAAAGGGATGCCTTGTTTGCAAAGGGGCAGAGAGGCCCCAAAGCATCTTGCTTCCAGCTCTTTGGGAAGCTAAGAAACAACTGTCTCTGCCCAGTGCTCTGACAGAGTACCGGCAACATCTCTTACCAAAGCCTTTGAAACGCAGTTTCTTGGCAGGCCTTATCTGGCTGAGGTAGAACTTCTGCTCTGGGTGTGCTCCATTGGCCTAGAGCTGAAAGGCCCAAAGGTCGGCCTTGTTGGCAAAGGGGCAGGGAGCCCCCAGAGCATCTTGCTTCCAGCTCTTCGGGAAGCTAAGAAACAACTGGCTCTGCCCAGTGCTCTTACAGCCTGAGAGAAAATCTCTTACCAAGGCCTGTGAAACGCACTTTGTTGGTGGCCTGATCTAGCTGAAGTAGAACTTCTGCTCTGGGTGTGCTCCATTGGCCTAGAGCTGCCTGGCCCAAAGGGCCGCCTTGTTTGCAAAGGGGCAGAGAGGCCCCAAAGCATCTTGCTTCCAGCTCTTCGGGAAGCTAAGAAACATCTGGCGTTGCCCAGTGCTCTTACAGCCTACCGGGAACATCTCTTACCAAGGCCTGTGAAACGCAGTTTGTTGGTGGCCTGAACTGGCCGAAGTAGAACTTCTGCTCTGGGTGTGCTCCACTGGCCTGGAGCTACCTGCCCCAAAGGGCTGCCTTGATTCCAAAGTGAGAGAGTGGCCCCAAAGCATCTTGCTTCCAGCTCTTCGGGAAGCTAAGAAACATCTGGCGTTGCCCAGTGCTCTTACAGCCTACCGGGAACATCTCTTACCAAGGCCTGTGAAACGCCGTTTCCTGGCAGGCCTGATTTGGCTGAAGTAGAACTTCTGCTGTGGGTGTGCTCCATTGCCCTAGAGCTGCCAGGCCCAAGGTGCTGCCTTGTTTCCAAAGGGGCAGAGAGGCCCCAAAGCATCTTGCTTCCAGCTCTCTGGGAAGCTAAGAACCAACTCGCTCTGCCCCGTGCTCTTACAGCCTACCGGGAACATGTCTTTGAAAGGCCTGTGAAACGCAGTTTCTTGGCAGGCCTCATCTGGCTGAAGTAGAACTCCGGCTCTGGGTGTGCTCCATTGCCCTAGAGCTGCCAGGCCCCAAGTGCTGCCCTGTTTCCAAGGGGCAGAGAGGCCCAAAGCATCTTGCTTCCCGGTCTTTGCGAAGCTAAGAAACAACGGGCTCTGCCCAGTGCTCTTACACCTACCGGGAACATCTCTTACCAAGGCCTGTCAAACGCTGTTTCTTTGCAGGCCTGATCAGGCTGAAGTAGAACTCCTGCTCTGCGTGTGCTCCATTGGCCAAGAGCTTCCCGACCCAAAAGGCTGCCTTGTTCCCAAACGGGCAGAGGGGTCCCAAGCATCTTGCTTCCAGCTTTTCAGGAAGGTAAGAAACAACTGGCTCTGCCCAGTGCTCTTACAGCCTACCGGGAACATCTCTTACCAAGGCCTGTGAAACGCAGTTTCTTGGCAGGCCTGATCTGGCTGAAGTAGAACTCCTGCTCTGGGCATGCTACTTTGGCCTAGAGCTGCCAGGCGCAAACGGCTGCCTTGTGTCCAAAGGGAGAGAGAGGCCCCAAAGCATCTTGCTTCCAGCTCTGTGGGAAGCTAAAGCAACTGGCTCTCCACAGTGCTCTCACAGCCTACCGGGAACATCTCTTACCAAGGCCTGTGAAACGCAGTTTCTTGGCAGGCCTGATCTGGCTGAAGTAGAACTCCTGCTCTGGGCGTGCTACTTTGGCCTAGAGCTGCCAGGCCCAAAGGGCCGCCTTGTTTCCAAAGGGGCTGAGAGTCCCCAAAGTATCTTGCTTCCAAATCTTTGGGAAGCTAAGAAACAACTGGCTCTGCACAGTGCTCTCACAGCCTACCGGCAACGTGACAGAGAAAGGCCTGTGAGACGCAGTTTCTTGGAAGGCCTGATCTGGCTGAGGTAGAACTTCTGCTCTGGGTGTACTCCATTGGCCTAGGGCTGCCAGGCCCAAAGGGCTGCCTTTATTTCCAAAGTGTGAGAGAGGCCCCAAAGCATCTTGCTTCCTGCTCTCTGGGAAGCTAAAACAACTGGCTCTGCACAGTGCTCTCAAAGCCAACCGGGAACGTCACATACAAAGGCCTGTGAAACGCAGCTTCTTGACAGGCCTTATCTGGCTGAGGTAGAACTTGTGCTCTGGGTGTGCTACTTTGGCCTAGAGCTGCCAGGCACAAAGGCTGCTTTGTTTCCAAAGGGGGAGAGAGGCCCCAAATCATGTTGCTTCCAGCTGTTTTTGAAGCTAAGAAACAACTCGCTCTGCCAGGTACTCTTACAGCCTTCCGGGAACACCTCTTATGAAGGCCTGTGAAAAGCAGTTTCTTGGCAGGCCTGATCTGGCTGAGGTAGAACTTCTGCTCTGGGTGTGCTCCATTGCCCTAGAGCTGAAAGACCCAAAGGGATGCCTTGTTTGCAAAGGGGCAGAGAGGCCCCAAAGCATCTTGCTTCCAGCTCATTGGGAAGCTAAGAAACAACTGTCTCTGCCCAGTGCTCTGACAGAGTACCGGGAACATCTCTTACCAAAGACTTTGAAACGCAGTTTCTTGGCAGGCCTTATCTGGCTGAGGTAGAACTTCTGCTCTGGGTGTGCTCCATTGGCCTAGAGCTGAAAGGCCCAAAGGTCGGCCTTGTTGGCAAAGGGGCAGGGAGCCCCCAAAGCATCTTGCTTCCAGCTCTTTGGGAAGCTAAGAAACAACTGGCTCTGCCCAGTGCTCTTACAGCCTGAGAGAAAATCTCTTACCAAGGCCTGTGAAACGCACTTTGTTGGTGGCCTGATCTAGCTGAACTAGGACTTCTGCTCTGGCTGTGCTCCATTGGCCTAGAGCTGCCTGGCCCAAAGCGCCGCCTTGTTTGCAAAGGGGCAGTGAGGCCCCAAAGCATCTTGCTTCCAGCTCTTCGGGAAGCTAAGAAACATCTGGCGTTGCCCAGTGCTCTTACAGCCTACCGGGAACATCTCTTACCAAGGCCTGTGAAACGCAGTTTGTTGGTGGCCTGAACTGGCCGAAGTAGAACTTCTGCTCTGGGTGTGCTCCACTGGCCTGGAGCTACCTGCCCCAAAGGGCTGCCTTGATTCCAAAGTGAGAGAGTGGCCCCAAAGCATCTTGCTTCGAGCTCTTCGGGAAGCTAAGAAACATCTGGCGTTGCCCAGTGCTCTTACAGCCTACCGGGAACATCTCTTACCAAGGCCTGTGAAACGCAGTTTCTGGGCAGGACTGATCTGCCTGAAGTAGAACTTCTGCTGTGGGTGTGCTCCATTGGCCTAGAGCTGCCAGGCGCAAACGGCTGCCTTGTGTCCAAAGGGAGAGAGAGGCCCCAAAGCATCTTGCTTCCAGCTCTGTGGGAAGCTAAAGCAACTGGCTCTCCACAGTGCTCTCACAGCCTACCGGGAACATCTCTTACCAAGGCCTGTGAAACGCAGTTTCTTGGCAGGCCTGATCTGGCTGAAGTAGAACTCCTGCTCTGGGCGTGCTACTTTGGCCTAGAGCTGCCAGGCCCAAAGGGCCGCCTTGTTTCCACGGGGGCTGAGAGTCCCCAAAGTATCTTGCTTCCAAATCTTTGGGAAGCTAAGAAACAACTGGCTCTGCACAGTGCTCTCACAGCCTACCGGCAACGTGACAGAGAAAGGCCTGTGAGACGCAGTTTCTTGGAAGGCCTGATCTGGCTGAGGTAGAACTTCTGCTCTGGGTGTACTCCATTGGCCTAGGGCTGCCAGGCCCAAAGGGCTGCCTTTATTTCCAAAGTGTGAGAGAGGCCCCAAAGCATCTTGCTTCCTGCTCTCTGGGAAGCTAAAACAACTGGCTCTGAACAGTGCTCTCAAAGCCAACCGGGAACGTCACATACAAAGGCCTGTGAAACGCAGCTTCTTGACAGGCCTTATCTGGCTGAGGTAGAACTTGTGCTCTGGGTGTGCTACTTTGGCCTAGAGCTGCCAGGCACAAAGGCTGCTTTGTTTCCAAAGGGGGAGAGAGGCCCCAAATCATGTTGCTTCCAGCTGTTTTTGAAGCTAAGAAACAACTCGCTCTGCCAGGTACTCTTACAGCCTTCCGGGAACACCTCTTACGAAGGCCTGTGAAAAGCAGTTTCTTGGCAGGCCTGATCTGGCTGAGGTAGAACTTCTGCTCTGGGTGTGCTCCATTGACCTAGAGCTGAAAGGCCCAAAGGGCTGCCTTGTTTCCAAAGGGGGAGAGAGGCCCCAAAGCTTCTTGCTTCCACCTCTTGGGAAGCTAAGAAACAACTGGCTGTGCCCAGTGCTCTTATAGCCTAAGAGAACATCTCTTATCAAGGCCTGTGAAACGCACTTTCTAGGCAGGCCTGATCTGGAAGAAGTAGAACTTCGGCTCTGGTTGTGCTCCATTGCCCTAGAGCTGCCAGACCCAACGTGCTGCCTTGTTTCCAAAGGGGCAGAGAGGCCACAAAGCGTCTTGCTTCCAGCTGTTTGGGAAACAAGGAAACAACTGGCTCTGCACCGTGCTCTCACAGCCTACCGGGAACGTCACATACAAAGGCCTCTGAAACGCAGTTCCTTGGCAGGCCTGATCTGGCTGAAGTAGGACTTCTGCTCTGGCTGTGCTCCATTGGCCTAGAGCTGAAAGGCCCAAAGGGATGCCTTGTTTGCAAAGGGGCAGAGAGGCCCCAAAGCATCTTGCTTCCAGCTCTTTGGGAAGCTAAGAAACAACTGTCTCTGCCCAGTGCTCTGACAGAGTACCGGCAACATCTCTTACCAAAGCCTTTGAAACGCAGTTTCTTGGCAGGCCTTATGTGGCTGAGGTAGAACTTCTGCTCTGGGTGTGCTCCATTGGCCTAGAGCTGAAAGGCCCAAAGGTCGGCCTTGTTGGCAAAGGGGCAGGGAGCCCGCAAAGCATCTTGCTTCCAGCTCTTTGGGAAGCTAAGAAACAACTGGCTCTGCCCAGTGCTCTTACAGCCTGAGAGAAAATCTCTTACCAAGGCCTGTGAAACGCACTTTGTTGGTGGCCTGATCTAGCTGAAGTAGAACTTCTGTACTGGGTGTGCTCCATTGGCCTAGAGCTGCCTCGCCCAAAGGGCCGCCTTGTTTGCAAAGGGGATGAGAGGCCCCAAAGCATCTTGCTTCCAGCTCTTCGGGAAGCTAAGAAACATCTGGCGTTGCCCAGTGCTCTTACAGCCTACCGGGAACATCTCTTACCAAGGCCTGTGAAACGCAGTTTGTTGGTGGCCTGAACTGGCCGAAGTAGAACTTCTGCTCTGGGTGTGCTCCACTGGCCTAGAGCTACCTGCCCCAAAGGGCTGCCTTGATTCCAAAGTGAGAGAGTGGCACCAAAGCATCTTGCTTCCAGCTCTTCGGGAAGCTAAGAAACATCTGGCGTTGCCCAGTGCTCTTACAGCCTACCGGGAACATCTCTTACCAAGGCCTGTGAAACGCCGTTTCCTGGCAGGCCTGATTTGGCTGAAGTAGAACTTCTGCTCTGGGTGTGCTCCATTGCCCTAGAGCTGCCAGGCCCAAGGTGCTGCCTTGTTTCCAAAGGGGCAGAGAGGCCCCAAAGCGTCTTGCTTCTAGCTGTTTGGGAAACAAGGAAACAACTGGCTCTGCACCGTGCTCTCACAGCCTACCGGGAACGTCACATACAAAGACCTCTGAAACGCAGTTCCTTGGCAGGCCTGATCTGGCTGAAGTAGGACTTCTGCTCTGGGTGTGCTCCATTGGCCTAGAGCTGAAAGGCCCAAAGGTCGGCCTTGTTGGCAAAGGGGCAGGGAGCCCCCAAAGCATCTTGCTTCCAGCTCTTTGGGAAGCTAAGAAACAACTGGCTCTGCCCAGTGCTCTTACAGCCTGAGAGAAAATCTCTTACCAAGGCCTGTGAAACACACATTGTTGGTGGCCTGATCTAGCTGAAGTAGAACTTCTGCTCTGGGTGTGCTCCATTGGCCTAGAGCTGCCTGGCCCAAAGGGCCGCCTTGTTTGCAAAGGGGCAGAGAGGCCCCAAAGCATCTTGCTTCCAGCTCTTCGGGAAGCTAAGAAACATCTGGCGTTGCCCAGGGCTCTTACAGCCTACCGGGAACATCTCTTACCAAGGCCTGTGAAACGCAGTTTGTTGGTGGCCTGAACTGGCCGAAGTAGAACTTCTGCTCTGGGTGTGCTCCACTGGCCTAGAGCTACCTGCCCCAAAGTGCTGCCTTGATTCCAAAGTGAGAGAGTGGCACCAAAGCATCTTGCTTCCAGCTCTTCGGGAAGCTAAGAAACATCTGGCGTTGCCCAGTGCTCTTACAGCCTACCGGGAACATCTCTTACCAAGGCCTGTGAAACGCCGTTTCCTGGCAGGCCTGATTTGGCTGAAGTAGAACTTCTGCTCTGGGTGTGCTCCATTGCCCTAGAGCTGCCAGGCCCAAGGTGCTGCCTTGTTTCCAAAGGGGCAGAGAGGCCCCAAAGCATCTTGCTTCCAGCTCTCTGGGAAGCTAAGAACCAACTCGCTCTGCCCCGTGCTCTTACAGCCTACCGGGAACATGTCTTTGAAAGGCCTGTGAAACGCAGTTTCTTGGCAGGCCTCATCTGGCTGAAGTAGAACTCCGGCTCTGGGTGTGCTCCATTGCCCTAGAGCTGCCAGGCCCCAAGTGCTGCCCTGTTTCCAAGGGGCAGAGAGGCCCAAAGCATCTTGCTTCCCGGTCTTTGCGAAGCTAAGAAACAACTGGCTCTGCCCAGTGCTCTTACACCTACCGGGAACATCTCTTACCAAGGCCTGTCAAACGCTGTTTCTTTGCAGGCCTGATCAGGCTGAAGTAGAACTCCTGCTCTGCGTTTGCTCCATTGGCCTAGAGCTTCCCGACCCAAAAGGCTGCCTTGTTCCCAAACGGGCAGAGGGGTCCCAAGCATCTTGCTTCCAGCTTTTCATTAAGGTAAGAAACAACTGGCTCTGCCCCGTGCTCTTACAGCCTACCGGGAACATCTCTTACCAAGGCCTGTGAAACGCAGTTTCCTGGCAGGCCTTATCTGGCTGAGGTAGAACTTCTGCTCTGGGTGTGCTCCATTGGCCTAGAGCTGAAAGGCCCAAAGGTCGGCCTTGTTGGCAAAGGGGCAGGGAGCCCGCAAAGCATCTTGCTTCCAGCTCTTTGGGAAGCTAAGAAACAACTGGCTCTGCCCAGTGCTCTTACAGCCTGAGAAAAAATCTCTTACCAAGGCCTGTGAAACGCACTTTGTTGGTGGCCTGATCTAGCTGAAGTAGAACTTCTGCTCTGGGTGTGCTCCATTGGCCTAGAGCTGCCTCGCCCAAAGGGCCGCCTTGTTTGCAAAGGGGATGAGAGGCCACAAAGCATCTTGCTTCCAGCTCTTCGGGAAGCTAAGAAACATCTGGCGTTGCCCAGTGCTCTTACAGCCTACCGGGAACATCTCTTACCAAGGCCTGTGAAACGCAGTTTGTTGGTGGCCTGAACTGGCCGAAGTAGAACTTCTGCTCTGGGTGTGCTCCACTGGCCTAGAGCTACCTGCCCCAAAGGGCTGCCTTGATTCCAAAGTGAGAGAGTGGCACCAAAGCATCTTGCTTCCAGCTCTTCGGGAAGCTAAGAAACATCTGGCGTTGCCCAGTGCTCTTACAGCCTACCGGGAACATCTCTTACCAAGGCCTGTGAAACGCCGTTTCCTGGCAGGCCTGATTTGGCTGAAGTAGAACTTCTGCTCTGGGTGTGCTCCATTGCCCTAGAGCTGCCAGGCCCAAGGTGCTGCCTTGTTTCCAAAGGGGCAGAGAGGCCCCAAAGCGTCTTGCTTCTAGCTGTTTGGGAAACAAGGAAACAACTGGCTCTGCACCGTGCTCTCACAGCCTACCGGGAACGTCACATACAAAGACCTCTGAAACGCAGTTCCTTGGCAGGCCTGATCTGGCTGAAGTAGGACTTCTGCTCTGGGTGTGCTCCATTGGCCTAGAGCTGAAAGGCCCAAAGGTCGGCCTTGTTGGCAAAGGGGCAGGGAGCCCCCAAAGCATCTTGCTTCCAGCTCTTTGGGAAGCTAAGAAACAACTGGCTCTGCCCAGTGCTCTTACAGCCTGAGAGAAAATCTCTTACCAAGGCCTGTGAAACACACATTGTTGGTGGCCTGATCTAGCTGAAGTAGAACTTCTGCTCTGGGTGTGCTCCATTGGCCTAGAGCTGCCTGGCCCAAAGGGCCGCCTTGTTTGCAAAGGGGCAGAGAGGCCCCAAAGCATCTTGCTTCCAGCTCTTCGGGAAGCTAAGAAACATCTGGCGTTGCCCAGTGCTCTTACAGCCTACCGGGAACATCTCTTACCAAGGCCTGTGAAACGCCGTTTCCTGGCAGGCCTGATTTGGCTGAAGTAGAACTTCTGCTCTGGGTGTGCTCCATTGCCCTAGAGCTGCCAGGCCCAAGGTGCTGCCTTGTTTCCAAAGGGGCAGAGAGGCCCCAAAGCATCTTGCTTCCAGCTCTCTGGGAAGCTAAGAACCAACTCGCTCTGCCCCGTGCTCTTACAGCCTACCGGGAACATGTCTTTGAAAGGCCTGTGAAACGCAGTTTCTTGGCAGGCCTCATCTGGCTGAAGTAGAACTCCGGCTCTGGGTGTGCTCCATTGCCCTAGAGCTGCCAGGCCCCAAGTGCTGCCCTGTTTCCAAGGGGCAGAGAGGCCCAAAGCATCTTGCTTCCCGGTCTTTGCGAAGCTAAGAAACAACTGGCTCTGCCCAGTGCTCTTACACCTACCCGGAACATCTCTTACCAAGGCCTGTCAAACGCTGTTTCTTTGCAGGCCTGATCAGGCTGAAGTAGAACTCCTGCTCTGCGTGTGCTCCATTGGCCTAGAGCTTCCCGACCCAAAAGGCTGCCTTGTTCCCAAACGGGCAGAGGGGTCCCAAGCATCTTGCTTCCAGCTTTTCATTAAGGTAAGAAACAACTGGCTCTGCCCAGTGCTCTTACAGCCTACCGGGAACATCTCTTACCAAGGCCTGTGAAACGCAGTTTCCTGGCAGGCCTGATCTGGCTGAAGTAGAACTTCTGCTCTGGGCGTGCTCCATTTGCCCTAGAGCTGCCAGGCCCAAAGGGCTGCCTTGTTTCCAAAGACGGAGAGTGGACCCAAAGCATCTTGCTCCCAGCTCTTCGGGAAGCTAAGAAACAGCTGGCTCTGCCCAGTGCTCTTACAGCCTAAGAGAACATCTCTTTGAAAGGCCTGTGAAACGCAGTTTCTTGGCAGGCCTGACCTGGCTGAAGTAGAACTTCTGTTCTGGTTGTGCTACATAGGCCTAGAGCTACCAGGACCTAAGGGCTGCCTTGTTTCCAAAGGGTGAGAGAGGCCCCAAAGCATCTTGCCTCCAGCACTTTGGGAAGCTACGAAACAACTGGTTCTGCCCAGTGCTCTCAAAGCCTACCGTGAACATCTCTTACCAAGGGCTGTGAAACGCAGTTTCTGGGCAGGACTGATCTGCCTGAAGTAGAACTTCTGCTGTGGGTGTGCTCCATTGGCCTAGAGCTGCCAGGCCCAAACGGCTGCCTTGTGTCCAAAGGGAGAGAGAGGCCCCAAAGCATCTTGCTTCCAGCTCTGTGGGAAGCTAAAGCAACTGGCTCTCCACAGTGCTCTCACAGCCTACCGGGAACATCTCTTACCAAGGCCTGTGAAACGCAGTTTCTTGGCAGGCCTGATCTGGCTGAAGTAGAACTCCTGCTCTGGGCGTGCTACTTTGGCCTAGAGCTGCCAGGCCCAAAGGGCCGCCTTGTTTCCAAAGGGGCTGAGAGTCCCCAAAGTATCTTGCTTCCAAATCTTTGGGAAGCTAAGAAACAACTGGCTCTGCACAGTGCTCTCACAGCCTACCGGCAACGTGACAGAGAAAGGCCTGTGAGACGCAGTTTCTTGGAAGGCCTGATCTGGCTGAGGTAGAACTTCTGCTCTGGGTGTACTCCATTGGCCTAGGGCTGCCAGGCCCAAAGGGCTGCCTTTATTTCCAAAGTGTGAGAGAGGCCCTAAAGCATCTTGCTTCCTGCTCTCTGGGAAGCTAAAACAACTGGCTCTGCACAGTGCTCTCAAAGCCAACCGGGAACGTCGCATACAAAGGCCTGTGAAACACAGCTTCTTGACAGGCCTTATCTGGCTGAGGTAGAACTTGTGCTCTGGGTGTGCTACTTTGGCCTAGAGCTGCCAGGCACAAAGGCTGCTTTGTTTCCAAAGGGGGAGAGAGGCCCCAAATCATGTTGCTTCCAGCTGTTTTTGAAGCTAAGAAACAACTCGCTCTGCCAGGTACTCTTACAGCCTTCCGGGAACACCTCTTACGAAGGCCTGTGAAAAGCAGTTTCTTGGCAGGCCTGATCTGGCTGAGGTAGAACTTGTGCTCTGGGTGTGCTACTTTGGCCTAGAGCTGCCAGGCACAAAGGCTGCTTTGTTTCCAAAGGGGGAGAGAGGCCCCAAATCATGTTGCTTCCAGCTGTTTTTGAAGCTAAGAAACAACTCGCTCTGCCAGGTACTCTTACAGCCTTCCGCGAACACCTCTTACGAAGGCCTGTGAAAAGCTGTTTCTTGGCAGGCCTGATCTGGCTGAGGTAGAACTTCTGCTCTGGGTGTGCTCCATTGCCCTAGCGCTGAAAGGCCGAAAGGGCTGATTGTTTCCAAAGGGGGAGAGAGGCCCCAAAGCATCTTGCTTCCACCTCTTGGGAAGCTAAGAAACAACTGGCTGTGCCCAGTGCTCTTATAGCCTAAGAGAACATCTCTTATCAAGGCCTGTGAAACGCACTTTCTAGGCAGGCCTGATCTGGAAGAAGTAGAACTTCTGCTCTGGTTGTGCTCCATTGCCCTAGAGCTGCCAGACCCAACGTGCTGCCTTGTTTCCAAAGGGGCAGAGAGGCCCCAAAGCGTCTTGCTTCCAGCTGTTTGGGAAACAAGGAAACAACTGGCTCTGCACCGTGCTCTCACAGCCTACCGGGAACGTCACATACAAAGGCCTCTGAAACGCAGTTCCTTGGCAGGCCTGATCTGGCTGAAGTAGGACTTCTGCTCTGGCTGTGCTCCATGGGCCTAGAGCTGAAAGGCCCAAAGGGATGCCTTGTTTGCAAGGGGGCAGAGAGGCCCCAAAGCATCTTGCTTCCAGCTCTTCGGGAAGCTAAGAAACATCTGGCGTTGCCCAGTGCTCTTACAGCCTACCGGGAACATCTCTTACCAAGGCCTGTGAAACGCAGTTTGTTGGTGGCCTGAACGGGCCGAAGTAGAACTTCTGCTCTGGGTGTGCTCCACTGGCCTGGAGCTACCTGCCCCAAAGGGCTGCCTTGATTCCAAAGTGAGAGAGTGGCACCAAATCATCTTGCTTCCAGCTCTTCGGGAAGCTAAGAAACATCTGGCGTTGCCCAGTGCTCTTACAGCCTACCGGGAACATCTCTTACCATGGCCTGTGAAACGCCCTTTCCTGGCAGGCCTGATTTGGCTGAAGTAGAACTTCTGCTCTGGGTGTGCTCCATTGCCCTAGAGCTGCCAGGCCCAAGGGGCTGCCTTGTTTCCAAAGGGGCAGAGAGGCCCCAAAGCATCTTGCTTCCAGCTCTCTGGGAAGCTAAGAACCAACTCGCTCTGCCCCGTGCTCTTACAGCCTACCGGGAACATGTCTTTGAAAGGCCTGTGAAACGCAGTTTCTTGGCAGGCCTCATCTGGCTGAAGTAGAACTCCGGCTCTGGGTGTGCTCCATTGCCCTAGAGCTGCCAGGCCCCAAGTGCTGCCCTGTTTCCAAGGGGCAGAGAGGCCCAAAGCATCTTGCTTCCCGGTCTTTGCGAAGCTAAGAAACAACTGGCTCTGCCCAGTGCTCTTACACCTACCCGGAACATCTCTTACCAAGGCCTGTCAAACGCTGTTTCTTTGCAGGCCTGATCAGGCTGAAGTAGAACTCCTGCTCTGCGTGTGCTCCATTGGCCTAGAGCTTCCCGACCCAAAAGGCTGCCTTGTTCCCAAACGGGCAGAGGGGTCCCAAGCATCTTGCTTCCAGCTTTTCATTAAGGTAAGAAACAACTGGCTCTGCCCAGTGCTCTTACAGCCTACCGGGAACATCTCTTACCAAGGCCTGTGAAACGCAGTTTCCTGGCAGGCCTGATCTGGCTGAAGTAGAACTTCTGCTCTGGGCGTGCTCCATTTGCCCTAGAGCTGCCAGGCCCAAAGGGCTGCCTTGTTTCCAAAGACGGAGAGTGGACCCAAAGCATCTTGCTCCCAGCTCTTCGGGAAGCTAAGAAACAGCTGGCTCTGCCCAGTGCTCTTACAGCCTAAGAGAACATCTCTTTGAAAGGCCTGTGAAACGCAGTTTCTTGGCAGGCCTGACCTGGCTGAAGTAGAACTTCTGTTCTGGTTGTGCTACATAGGCCTAGAGCTACCAGGACCTAAGGGCTGCCTTGTTTCCAAAGGGTGAGAGAGGCCCCAAAGCATCTTGCCTCCAGCACTTTGGGAAGCTACAAAACAACTGGTTCTGCCCAGTGCTCTCACAGCCTACCGTGAACATCTCTTACCAAGGGCTGTGAAACGCAGTTTCTGGGCAGGACTGATCTGCCTGAAGTAGAACTTCTGCTGTGGGTGTGCTCCATTGGCCTAGAGCTGCCAGGCCCAAACGGCTGCCTTGTGTCCAAAGGGAGAGAGAGGCCCCAAAGCATCTTGCTTCCAGCTCTGTGGGAAGCTAAAGCAACTGGCTCTCTCTCACAGCCTACCGGGAACATCTCTTACCAAGGCCTGTGAAACGCAGTTTCTTGGCAGGCCTGATCTGGCTGAAGTAGAACTCCTGCTCTGGGCGTGCTACTTTGGCCTAGAGCTGCCAGGCCCAAAGGGCCGCCTTGTTTCCAAAGGGGCTGAGAGTCCCCAAAGTATCTTGCTTCCAAATCTTTGGGAAGCTAAGAAACAACTGGCTCTGCACAGTGCTCTCACAGCCTACCGGCAACGTGACAGAGAAAGGCCTGTGAGACGCAGTTTCTTGGAAGGCCTGATCTGGCTGAGGTAGAACTTCTGCTCTGGGTGTACTCCATTGGCCTAGGGCTGCCAGGCCCAAAGGGCTGCCTTTATTTCCAAAGTGTGAGAGAGGCCCTAAAGCATCTTGCTTCCTGCTCTCTGGGAAGCTAAAACAACTGGCTCTGCACAGTGCTCTCAAAGCCAACCGGGAACGTCGCATACAAAGGCCTGTGAAACACAGCTTCTTGACAGGCCTTATCTGGCTGAGGTAGAACTTGTGCTCTGGGTGTGCTACTTTGGCCTAGAGCTGCCAGGCACAAAGGCTGCTTTGTTTCCAAAGGGGGAGAGAGGCCCCAAATCATGTTGCTTCCAGCTGTTTTTGAAGCTAAGAAACAACTCGCTCTGCCAGGTACTCTTACAGCCTTCCGGGAACACCTCTTACGAAGGCCTGTGAAAAGCAGTTTCTTGGCAGGCCTGATCTGGCTGAGGTAGAACTTGTGCTCTGGGTGTGCTACTTTGGCCTAGAGCTGCCAGGCACAAAGGCTGCTTTGTTTCCAAAGGGGGAGAGAGGCCCCAAATCATGTTGCTTCCAGCTGTTTTTGAAGCTAAGAAACAACTCGCTCTGCCAGGTACTCTTACAGCCTTCCGCGAACACCTCTTACGAAGGCCTGTGAAAAGCTGTTTCTTGGCAGGCCTGATCTGGCTGAGGTAGAACTTCTGCTCTGGGTGTGCTCCATTGCCCTAGCGCTGAAAGGCCGAAAGGGCTGATTGTTTCCAAAGGGGGAGAGAGGCCCCAAAGCATCTTGCTTCCACCTCTTGGGAAGCTAAGAAACAACTGGCTGTGCCCAGTGCTCTTATAGCCTAAGAGAACATCTCTTATCAAGGCCTGTGAAACGCACTTTCTAGGCAGGCCTGATCTGGAAGAAGTAGAACTTCTGCTCTGGTTGTGCTCCATTGCCCTAGAGCTGCCAGACCCAACGTGCTGCCTTGTTTCCAAAGGGGCAGAGAGGCCCCAAAGCGTCTTGCTTCCAGCTGTTTGGGAAACAAGGAAACAACTGGCTCTGCACCGTGCTCTCACAGCCTACCGGGAACGTCACATACAAAGGCCTCTGAAACGCAGTTCCTTGGCAGGCCTGATCTGGCTGAAGTAGGACTTCTGCTCTGGCTGTGCTCCATGGGCCTAGAGCTGAAAGGCCCAAAGGGATGCCTTGTTTGCAAGGGGGCAGAGAGGCCCCAAAGCATCTTGCTTCCAGCTCTTCGGGAAGCTAAGAAACATCTGGCGTTGCCCAGTGCTCTTACAGCCTACCGGGAACATCTCTTACCAAGGCCTGTGAAACGCAGTTTGTTGGTGGCCTGAACTGGCCGAAGTAGAACTTCTGCTCTGGGTGTGCTCCACTGGCCTGGAGCTACCTGCCCCAAAGGGCTGCCTTGATTCCAAAGTGAGAGAGTGGCACCAAATCATCTTGCTTCCAGCTCTTCGGGAAGCTAAGAAACATCTGGCGTTGCCCAGTGCTCTTACAGCCTACCGGGAACATCTCTTACCATGGCCTGTGAAACGCCCTTTCCTGGCAGGCCTGATTTGGCTGAAGTAGAACTTCTGCTCTGGGTGTGCTCCATTGCCCTAGAGCTGCCAGGCCCAAGGGGCTGCCTTGTTTCCAAAGGGGCAGAGAGGCCCCAAAGCATCTTGCTTCCAGCTCTCTGGGAAGCTAAGAACCAACTCGCTCTGCCCCGTGCTCTTACAGCCTACCGGGAACATGTCTTTGAAAGGCCTGTGAAACGCAGTTTCTTGGCAGGCCTGATCTGGCTGAAGTAGAACTCCTGCTCTGGGCGTGCTACTTTGGCCTAGAGCTGCCAGGCCCAAAGGGCCGCCTTGTTTCCAAAGGGGCTGAGAGTCCCCAAAGTATCTTGCTTCCAAATCTTTGGGAAGCTAAGAAACAACTGGCTCTGCACAGTGCTCTCACAGCCTACCGGCAACTTGACAGAGAAAGGCCTGTGAGACGCAGTTTCTTGGAAGGCCTGATCTGGCTGAGGTAGAACTTCTGCTCTGGGTGTACTCCATTGGCCTAGGGCTGCCAGGCCCAAAGGGCTGCCTTTATTTCCAAAGTGTGAGAGAGGCCCCAAAGCATCTTGCTTCCTGCTCTCTGGGAAGCTAAAACAACTGGCTCTGCACAGTGCTCTCAAAGCCAACCGGGAACGTCACATACAAAGGCCTGTGAAATGCAGCTTCTTGACAGGCCTTATCTGGCTGAGGTAGAACTTGTGCTCTGGGTGTGCTACTTTGGCCTAGAGCTGCCAGGCACAAAGGCTGCTTTGTTTCCAAAGGGGGAGAGAGGCCCCAAATCATGTTGCTTCCAGCTGTTTTTGAAGCTAAGAAACAACTCGCTCTGCCAGGTACTCTTACAGCCTTCCGGGAACACCTCTTACGAAGGCCTGTGAAAAGCAGTTTCTTGGCAGGCCTGATCTGGCTGAGGTAGAACTTCTGCTCTGGGTGTGCTCCATTGCCCTAGAGCTGAAAGGCCCAAAGGGCTGCCTTGTTTCCAAAGGGGGAGAGAGGCCCCAAAGCATCTTGCTTCCACCTCTTGGGAAGCTGAGAAACAACTGGCTGTGCCCAGTGCTCTTATAGCCTAAGAGAACATCTCTTATCAAGGCCTGTGAAACGCACTTTCTAGGCAGGCCTGATCTGGAAGAAGTAGAACTTCTGCTCTGGTTGTGCTCCATTGCCCTAGAGCTGCCAGACCCAACGTGCTGCCTTGTTTCCAAAGGGGCAGAGAGGCCCCAAAGCGTCTTGCTTCCAGCTGTTTGGGAAACAAGGAAACAACTGGCTCTGCACCGTGCTCTCACAGCCTACCGGGAACGTCACATACAAAGGCCTCTGAAACGCAGTTCCTTGGCAGGCCTGATCTGGCTGAAGTAGGACTTCTGCTCTGGCTGTGCTCCATTGGCCTGGAGCTGAAAGGCCCAAAGGGATGCCTTGTTTGCAAAGGGGCAGAGAGGCCCCAAAGCATCTTGCTTCCAGCTCTTTGGGAAGCTAAGAAATAACTGTCTCTGCCCAGTGCTCTGACAGAGTACCGGCAACAGCTCTTACCAAAGCCTTTGAAACGCAGTTTCTTGGCAGGCCTTATCTGGCTGAGGTAGAACTTCTGCTCTGGGTGTGCTCCATTGGCCTAGAGCTGAAAGGCCCAAAGGTCGGCCTTGTTGGCAAAGGGGCAGGGAGCCCCCAAAGCATCTTGCTTCAAGCTCTTTGGGAAGCTAAGAAACAACTGGCTCTGCCCAGTGCTCTTACAGCCTGAGAGAAAATCTCTTACCAAGGCCTGTGAAACGCACTTTGTTGGTGGCTTGATCTAGCTGAAGTAGATCTTCTGCTCTGGGTGTGCTCCATTGGCCTAGAGCTGCCTCGCCCAAAGGGCCGCCTTGTTTGCAAAGGGGATGAGAGGCCCCAAAGCATCTTGCTTCCAGCTCTTCGGGAAGCTAAGAAACATCTGGCGTTGCCCAGTGCTCTTACAGCCTACCGGGAACATCTCTTAGCAAGGCCTGTGAAACGCAGTTTGTTGGTGGCCTGAACTGGCCGAAGTAGAACTTCTGCTCTGGGTGTGCTCCACTGGCCTAGAGCTACCTGCCCCAAAGGGCTGCCTTGATTCCAAAGTGAGAGAGTGGCACCAAAGCATCTTGCTTCCAGCTCTTCGGGAAGCTAAGAATCATCTGGCGTTGCCCAGTGCTCTTACAGCCTACCGGGAACATCTCTTACCAAGGCCTGTGAAACGCCGTTTCCTGGCAGGCCTGATTTGGCTGAAGTAGAACTTCTGCTCTGGGTGTGCTCCATTGCCCTAGAGCTGCCAGACCCAAGGTGCTGCCTTGTTTCCAAAGGGGCAGAGAGGCCCCAAAGCATCTTGCTTCCAGCTCTCTGGGAAGCTAAGAACCAACTCGCTCTGGCCCGTGCTCTTACAGCCTACCGGGAACATGTCTTTGAAAGGCCTGTGAAACGCAGTTTCTTGGCAGGCCTCATCTGGATGAAGTAGAACTCCGGCTCTGGGTGTGCTCCATTGCCCTAGAGCTGCCAGGCCCCAAGTGCTGCCCTGTTTCCAAGGGGCAGAGAGGCCCAAAGCATCTTGCTTCCCGGTCTTTGCGAAGCTAAGAAACAACTGGCTCTGCCCAGTGCTCTTACACCCACCGGGAACATCTCTTACCAAGGCCTGTCAAACGCTGTTTCTTTGCAGGCCTGATCAGGCTGAAGTAGAACTCCTGCTCTGCGTGTGCTCCATTGGCCTAGAGCTTCCCGACCCAAAAGGCTGCCTTGTTCCCAAACGGGCAGAGGGGTCCCAAGCATCTTGCTTCCAGCTTTTCAGGAAGGTAAGAAACAACTGGCTCTGCCCAGTGCTCTTACAGCCTACCGGGAACATCTCTTACCAAGGCCTGTGAAACGCAGTTTCCTGGCAGGCCTGATCTGGCTGAAGTAGAACTTCTGCTCTGGGCGTGCTCCATTTGCCCTAGAGCTGCCAGGCCCAAAGGGCTGCCTTGTTTCCAAAGACGGAGAGTGGACCCAAAGCATCTTACTCCCAGCTCTTCGGGAAGCTAAGAAACAGCTGGCTCTGCCCAGTGCTCTTACAGCCTAAGAGAACATCTCTTTGAAAGGCCTGTGAAACGCAGTTTCTTGGCAGGCCTGACCTGGCTGAAGTAGAACTTCTGTTCTGGTTGTGCTACATAGGCCTAGAGCTACCAGGACCTAAGGGCTGCCTTGTTTCCAAAGGGTGAGAGAGGCCCCAAAGCATCTTGCCTCCAGCACTTTGGGAAGCTACAAAACAACTGGTTCTGCCCAGTGCTCTCACAGCCTACCGTGAACATCTCTTACCAAGGGCTGTGAAACGCAGTTTCTGGGCAGGACTGATCTGCCTGAAGTAGAACTTCTGCTGTGGGTGTGCTCCATTGGCCTAGAGCTGCCAGGCCCAAACGGCTGCCTTGTGTCCAAAGGGAGAGAGAGGCCCCAAAGCATCTTGCTTCCAGCTCTGTGGGAAGCTAAAGCAACTGGCTCTCCACAGTGCTCTCACAGCCTACCGGGAACATCTCTTACCAAGGCCTGTGAAACGCAGTTTCTTGGCAGGCCTGATCTGGCTGAAGTAGAACTCCTGCTCTGGGCGTGCTACTTTGGCCTAGAGCTGCCAGGCCCAAAGGGCCGCCTTGTTTCCAAAGGGGCTGAGAGTCCCCAAAGTATCTTGCTTCCAAATCTTTGGGAAGCTAAGAAACAACTGGCTCTGCACAGTGCTCTCACAGCCTACCGGCAACGTGACAGAGAAAGGCCTGTGAGACGCAGTTTCTTGGAAGGCCTGATCTGGCTGAGGTAGAACTTCTGCTCTGGGTGTACTCCATTGGCCTAGGGCTGCCAGGCCCAAAGGGCTGCCTTTATTTCCAAAGTGTGAGAGAGGCCCTAAAGCATCTTGCTTCCTGCTCTCTGGGAAGCTAAAACAACTGGCTCTGCACAGTGCTCTCAAAGCCAACCGGGAACGTCGCATACAAAGGCCTGTGAAACACAGCTTCTTGACAGGCCTTATCTGGCTGAGGTAGAACTTGTGCTCTGGGTGTGCTACTTTGGCCTAGAGCTGCCAGGCACAAAGGCTGCTTTGTTTCCAAAGGGGGAGAGAGGCCCCAAATCATGTTGCTTCCAGCTGTTTTTGAAGCTAAGAAACAACTCGCTCTGCCAGGTACTCTTACAGCCTTCCGGGAACACCTCTTACGAAGGCCTGTGAAAAGCAGTTTCTTGGCAGGCCTGATCTGGCTGAGGTAGAACTTGTGCTCTGGGTGTGCTACTTTGGCCTAGAGCTGCCAGGCACAAAGGCTGCTTTGTTTCCAAAGGGGGAGAGAGGCCCCAAATCATGTTGCTTCCAGCTGTTTTTGAAGCTAAGAAACAACTCGCTCTGCCAGGTACTCTTACAGCCTTCCGCGAACACCTCTTACGAAGGCCTGTGAAAAGCTGTTTCTTGGCAGGCCTGATCTGGCTGAGGTAGAACTTCTGCTCTGGGTGTGCTCCATTGCCCTAGCGCTGAAAGGCCGAAAGGGCTGATTGTTTCCAAAGGGGGAGAGAGGCCCCAAAGCATCTTGCTTCCACCTCTTGGGAAGCTAAGAAACAACTGGCTGTGCCCAGTGCTCTTATAGCCTAAGAGAACATCTCTTATCAAGGCCTGTGAAACGCACTTTCTAGGCAGGCCTGATCTGGAAGAAGTAGAACTTCTGCTCTGGTTGTGCTCCATTGCCCTAGAGCTGCCAGACCCAACGTGCTGCCTTGTTTCCAAAGGGGCAGAGAGGCCCCAAAGCGTCTTGCTTCCAGCTGTTTGGGAAACAAGGAAACAACTGGCTCTGCACCGTGCTCTCACAGCCTACCGGGAACGTCACATACAAAGGCCTCTGAAACGCAGTTCCTTGGCAGGCCTGATCTGGCTGAAGTAGGACTTCTGCTCTGGCTGTGCTCCATGGGCCTAGAGCTGAAAGGCCCAAAGGGATGCCTTGTTTGCAAGGGGGCAGAGAGGCCCCAAAGCATCTTGCTTCCAGCTCTTCGGGAAGCTAAGAAACATCTGGCGTTGCCCAGTGCTCTTACAGCCTACCGGGAACATCTCTTACCAAGGCCTGTGAAACGCAGTTTGTTGGTGGCCTGAACTGGCCGAAGTAGAACTTCTGCTCTGGGTGTGCTCCACTGGCCTGGAGCTACCTGCCCCAAAGGGCTGCCTTGATTCCAAAGTGAGAGAGTGGCACCAAATCATCTTGCTTCCAGCTCTTCGGGAAGCTAAGAAACATCTGGCGTTGCCCAGTGCTCTTACAGCCTACCGGGAACATCTCTTACCATGGCCTGTGAAACGCCCTTTCCTGGCAGGCCTGATTTGGCTGAAGTAGAACTTCTGCTCTGGGTGTGCTCCATTGCCCTAGAGCTGCCAGGCCCAAGGGGCTGCCTTGTTTCCAAAGGGGCAGAGAGGCCCCAAAGCATCTTGCTTCCAGCTCTCTGGGAAGCTAAGAACCAACTCGCTCTGCCCCGTGCTCTTACAGCCTACCGGGAACATGTCTTTGAAAGGCCTGTGAAACGCAGTTTCTTGGCAGGCCTCATCTGGCTGAAGTAGAACTCCGGCTCTGGGTGTGCTCCATTGCCCTAGAGCTGCCAGGCCCCAAGTGCTGCCCTGTTTCCAAGGGGCAGAGAGGCCCAAAGCATCTTGCTTCCCGGTCTTTGCGAAGCTAAGAAACAACTGGCTCTGCCCAGTGCTCTTACACCTACCCGGAACATCTCTTACCAAGGCCTGTCAAACGCTGTTTCTTTGCAGGCCTGATCAGGCTGAAGTAGAACTCCTGCTCTGCGTGTGCTCCATTGGCCTAGAGCTTCCCGACCCAAAAGGCTGCCTTGTTCCCAAACGGGCAGAGGGGTCCCAAGCATCTTGCTTCCAGCTTTTCATTAAGGTAAGAAACAACTGGCTCTGCCCAGTGCTCTTACAGCCTACCGGGAACATCTCTTACCAAGGCCTGTGAAACGCAGTTTCCTGGCAGGCCTGATCTGGCTGAAGTAGAACTTCTGCTCTGGGCGTGCTCCATTTGCCCTAGAGCTGCCAGGCCCAAAGGGCTGCCTTGTTTCCAAAGACGGAGAGTGGACCCAAAGCATCTTGCTCCCAGTTTTTCGGGAAGCTAAGAAACAGCTGGCTCTGCCCAGTGCTCTTACAGCCTAAGAGAACATCTCTTTGAAAGGCCTGTGAAACGCAGTTTCTTGGCAGGCCTGACCTGGCTGAAGTAGAACTTCTGTTCTGGTTGTGCTACATAGGCCTAGAGCTACCAGGACCTAAGGGCTGCCTTGTTTCCAAAGGGTGAGAGAGGCCCCAAAGCATCTTGCCTCCAGCACTTTGGGAAGCTACAAAACAACTGGTTCTGCCCAGTGCTCTCAAAGCCTACCGTGAACATCTCTTACCAAGGGCTGTGAAACGCAGTTTCTGGGCAGGACTGATCTGCCTGAAGTAGAACTTCTGCTGTGGGTGTGCTCCATTGGCCTAGAGCTGCCAGGCCCAAACGGCTGCCTTGTGTCCAAAGGGAGAGAGAGGCCCCAAAGCATCTTGCTTCCAGCTCTGTGGGAAGCTAAAGCAACTGGCTCTCCACAGTGCTCTCACAGCCTACCGGGAACATCTCTTACCAAGGCCTGTGAAACGCAGTTTCTTGGCAGGCCTGATCTGGCTGAAGTAGAACTCCTGCTCTGGGCGTGCTACTTTGGCCTAGAGCTGCCAGGCCCAAAGGGCCGCCTTGTTTCCAAAGGGGCTGAGAGTCCCCAAAGTATCTTGCTTCCAAATCTTTGGGAAGCTAAGAAACAACTGGCTCTGCACAGTGCTCTCACAGCCTACCGGCAACGTGACAGAGAAAGGCCTGTGAGACGCAGTTTCTTGGAAGGCCTGATCTGGCTGAGGTAGAACTTCTGCTCTGGGTGTACTCCATTGGCCTAGGGCTGCCAGGCCCAAAGGGCTGCCTTTATTTCCAAAGTGTGAGAGAGGCCCTAAAGCATCTTGCTTCCTGCTCTCTGGGAAGCTAAAACAACTGGCTCTGCACAGTGCTCTCAAAGCCAACCGGGAACGTCGCATACAAAGGCCTGTGAAACACAGCTTCTTGACAGGCCTTATCTGGCTGAGGTAGAACTTGTGCTCTGGGTGTGCTACTTTGGCCTAGAGCTGCCAGGCACAAAGGCTGCTTTGTTTCCAAAGGGGGAGAGAGGCCCCAAATCATGTTGCTTCCAGCTGTTTTTGAAGCTAAGAAACAACTCGCTCTGCCAGGTACTCTTACAGCCTTCCGGGAACACCTCTTACGAAGGCCTGTGAAAAGCAGTTTCTTGGCAGGCCTGATCTGGCTGAGGTAGAACTTGTGCTCTGGGTGTGCTACTTTGGCCTAGAGCTGCCAGGCACAAAGGCTGCTTTGTTTCCAAAGGGGGAGAGAGGCCCCAAATCATGTTGCTTCCAGCTGTTTTTGAAGCTAAGAAACAACTCGCTCTGCCAGGTACTCTTACAGCCTTCCGCGAACACCTCTTACGAAGGCCTGTGAAAAGCTGTTTCTTGGCAGGCCTGATCTGGCTGAGGTAGAACTTCTGCTCTGGGTGTGCTCCATTGCCCTAGCGCTGAAAGGCCGAAAGGGCTGATTGTTTCCAAAGGGGGAGAGAGGCCCCAAAGCATCTTGCTTCCACCTCTTGGGAAGCTAAGAAACAACTGGCTGTGCCCAGTGCTCTTATAGCCTAAGAGAACATCTCTTATCAAGGCCTGTGAAACGCACTTTCTAGGCAGGCCTGATCTGGAAGAAGTAGAACTTCTGCTCTGGTTGTGCTCCATTGCCCTAGAGCTGCCAGACCCAACGTGCTGCCTTGTTTCCAAAGGGGCAGAGAGGCCCCAAAGCGTCTTGCTTCCAGCTGTTTGGGAAACAAGGAAACAACTGGCTCTGCACCGTGCTCTCACAGCCTACCGGGAACGTCACATACAAAGGCCTCTGAAACGCAGTTCCTTGGCAGGCCTGATCTGGCTGAAGTAGGACTTCTGCTCTGGCTGTGCTCCATGGGCCTAGAGCTGAAAGGCCCAAAGGGATGCCTTGTTTGCAAGGGGGCAGAGAGGCCCCAAATCATCTTGCTTCCAGCTCTTCGGGAAGCTAAGAATCATCTGGCGTTGCCCAGTGCTCTTACAGCCTACCGGGAACATCTCTTACCAAGGCCTGTGAAACGCCGTTTCCTGGCAGGCCTGATTTGGCTGAAGTAGAACTTCTGCTCTGGGTGTGCTCCATTGCCCTAGAGCTGCCAGGCCCAAGGTGCTGCCTTGTTTCCAAAGGGGCAGAGAGGCCCCAAAGCATCTTGCTTCCAGCTCTCTGGGAAGCTAAGAACCAACTCGCTCTGCCCCGTGCTCTTACAGCCTACCGGGAACATGTCTTTGAAAGGCCTGTGAAACGCAGTTTCTTGGCAGGCCTCATCTGGATGAAGTAGAACTCCGGCTCTGGGTGTGCTCCATTGCCCTAGAGCTGCCAGGCCCCAAGTGCTGCCCTGTTTCCAAGGGGCAGAGAGGCCCAAAGCATCTTGCTTCCCGGTCTTTGCGAAGCTAAGAAACAACTGGCTCTGCCCAGTGCTCTTACACCCACCGGGAACATCTCTTACCAAGGCCTGTCAAACGCTGTTTCTTTGCAGGCCTGATCAGGCTGAAGTAGAACTCCTGCTCTGCGTGTGCTCCATTGGCCTAGAGCTTCCCGACCCAAAAGGCTGCCTTGTTCCCAAACGGGCAGAGGGGTCCCAAGCATCTTGCTTCCAGCTTTTCAGGAAGGTAAGAAACAACTGGCTCTGCCCAGTGCTCTTACAGCCTACCGGGAACATCTCTTACCAAGGCCTGTGAAACGCAGTTTCCTGGCAGGCCTGATCTGGCTGAAGTAGAACTTCTGCTCTGGGCGTGCTCCATTTGCCCTAGAGCTGCCAGGCCCAAAGGGCTGCCTTGTTTCCAAAGACGGAGAGTGGACCCAAAGCATCTTACTCCCAGCTCTTCGGGAAGCTAAGAAACAGCTGGCTCTGCCCAGTGCTCTTACAGCCTAAGAGAACATCTCTTTGAAAGGCCTGTGAAACGCAGTTTCTTGGCAGGCCTGACCTGGCTGAAGTAGAACTTCTGTTCTGGTTGTGCTACATAGGCCTAGAGCTACCAGGACCTAAGGGCTGCCTTGTTTCCAAAGGGTGAGAGAGGCCCCAAAGCATCTTGCCTCCAGCACTTTGGGAAGCTACAAAACAACTGGTTCTGCCCAGTGCTCTCACAGCCTACCGTGAACATCTCTTACCAAGGGCTGTGAAACGCAGTTTCTGGGCAGGACTGATCTGCCTGAAGTAGAACTTCTGCTGTGGGTGTGCTCCATTGGCCTAGAGCTGCCAGGCCCAAACGGCTGCCTTGTGTCCAAAGGGAGAGAGAGGCCCCAAAGCATCTTGCTTCCAGCTCTGTGGGAAGCTAAAGCAACTGGCTCTCCACAGTGCTCTCACAGCCTACCGGGAACATCTCTTACCAAGGCCTGTGAAACGCAGTTTCTTGGCAGGCCTGATCTGGCTGAAGTAGAACTCCTGCTCTGGGCGTGCTACTTTGGCCTAGAGCTGCCAGGCCCAAAGGGCCGCCTTGTTTCCAAAGGGGCTGAGAGTCCCCAAAGTATCTTGCTTCCAAATCTTTGGGAAGCTAAGAAACAACTGGCTCTGCACAGTGCTCTCACAGCCTACCGGCAACGTGACAGAGAAAGGCCTGTGAGACGCAGTTTCTTGGAAGGCCTGATCTGGCTGAGGTAGAACTTCTGCTCTGGGTGTACTCCATTGGCCTAGGGCTGCCAGGCCCAAAGGGCTGCCTTTATTTCCAAAGTGTGAGAGAGGCCCTAAAGCATCTTGCTTCCTGCTCTCTGGGAAGCTAAAACAACTGGCTCTGCACAGTGCTCTCAAAGCCAACCGGGAACGTCGCATACAAAGGCCTGTGAAACACAGCTTCTTGACAGGCCTTATCTGGCTGAGGTAGAACTTGTGCTCTGGGTGTGCTACTTTGGCCTAGAGCTGCCAGGCACAAAGGCTGCTTTGTTTCCAAAGGGGGAGAGAGGCCCCAAATCATGTTGCTTCCAGCTGTTTTTGAAGCTAAGAAACAACTCGCTCTGCCAGGTACTCTTACAGCCTTCCGGGAACACCTCTTACGAAGGCCTGTGAAAAGCAGTTTCTTGGCAGGCCTGATCTGGCTGAGGTAGAACTTGTGCTCTGGGTGTGCTACTTTGGCCTAGAGCTGCCAGGCACAAAGGCTGCTTTGTTTCCAAAGGGGGAGAGAGGCCCCAAATCATGTTGCTTCCAGCTGTTTTTGAAGCTAAGAAACAACTCGCTCTGCCAGGTACTCTTACAGCCTTCCGCGAACACCTCTTACGAAGGCCTGTGAAAAGCTGTTTCTTGGCAGGCCTGATCTGGCTGAGGTAGAACTTCTGCTCTGGGTGTGCTCCATTGCCCTAGCGCTGAAAGGCCGAAAGGGCTGATTGTTTCCAAAGGGGGAGAGAGGCCCCAAAGCATCTTGCTTCCACCTCTTGGGAAGCTAAGAAACAACTGGCTGTGCCCAGTGCTCTTATAGCCTAAGAGAACATCTCTTATCAAGGCCTGTGAAACGCACTTTCTAGGCAGGCCTGATCTGGAAGAAGTAGAACTTCTGCTCTGGTTGTGCTCCATTGCCCTAGAGCTGCCAGACCCAACGTGCTGCCTTGTTTCCAAAGGGGCAGAGAGGCCCCAAAGCGTCTTGCTTCCAGCTGTTTGGGAAACAAGGAAACAACTGGCTCTGCACCGTGCTCTCACAGCCTACCGGGAACGTCACATACAAAGGCCTCTGAAACGCAGTTCCTTGGCAGGCCTGATCTGGCTGAAGTAGGACTTCTGCTCTGGCTGTGCTCCATGGGCCTAGAGCTGAAAGGCCCAAAGGGATGCCTTGTTTGCAAGGGGGCAGAGAGGCCCCAAAGCATCTTGCTTCCAGCTCTTCGGGAAGCTAAGAAACATCTGGCGTTGCCCAGTGCTCTTACAGCCTACCGGGAACATCTCTTACCAAGGCCTGTGAAACGCAGTTTGTTGGTGGCCTGAACTGGCCGAAGTAGAACTTCTGCTCTGGGTGTGCTCCACTGGCCTGGAGCTACCTGCCCCAAAGGGCTGCCTTGATTCCAAAGTGAGAGAGTGGCACCAAATCATCTTGCTTCCAGCTCTTCGGGAAGCTAAGAAACATCTGGCGTTGCCCAGTGCTCTTACAGCCTACCGGGAACATCTCTTACCATGGCCTGTGAAACGCCCTTTCCTGGCAGGCCTGATTTGGCTGAAGTAGAACTTCTGCTCTGGGTGTGCTCCATTGCCCTAGAGCTGCCAGGCCCAAGGGGCTGCCTTGTTTCCAAAGGGGCAGAGAGGCCCCAAAGCATCTTGCTTCCAGCTCTCTGGGAAGCTAAGAACCAACTCGCTCTGCCCCGTGCTCTTACAGCCTACCGGGAACATGTCTTTGAAAGGCCTGTGAAACGCAGTTTCTTGGCAGGCCTCATCTGGCTGAAGTAGAACTCCGGCTCTGGGTGTGCTCCATTGCCCTAGAGCTGCCAGGCCCCAAGTGCTGCCCTGTTTCCAAGGGGCAGAGAGGCCCAAAGCATCTTGCTTCCCGGTCTTTGCGAAGCTAAGAAACAACTGGCTCTGCCCAGTGCTCTTACACCTACCCGGAACATCTCTTACCAAGGCCTGTCAAACGCTGTTTCTTTGCAGGCCTGATCAGGCTGAAGTAGAACTCCTGCTCTGCGTGTGCTCCATTGGCCTAGAGCTTCCCGACCCAAAAGGCTGCCTTGTTCCCAAACGGGCAGAGGGGTCCCAAGCATCTTGCTTCCAGCTTTTCATTAAGGTAAGAAACAACTGGCTCTGCCCAGTGCTCTTACAGCCTACCGGGAACATCTCTTACCAAGGCCTGTGAAACGCAGTTTCCTGGCAGGCCTGATCTGGCTGAAGTAGAACTTCTGCTCTGGGCGTGCTCCATTTGCCCTAGAGCTGCCAGGCCCAAAGGGCTGCCTTGTTTCCAAAGACGGAGAGTGGACCCAAAGCATCTTGCTCCCAGTTTTTCGGGAAGCTAAGAAACAGCTGGCTCTGCCCAGTGCTCTTACAGCCTAAGAGAACATCTCTTTGAAAGGCCTGTGAAACGCAGTTTCTTGGCAGGCCTGACCTGGCTGAAGTAGAACTTCTGTTCTGGTTGTGCTACATAGGCCTAGAGCTACCAGGACCTAAGGGCTGCCTTGTTTCCAAAGGGTGAGAGAGGCCCCAAAGCATCTTGCCTCCAGCACTTTGGGAAGCTACAAAACAACTGGTTCTGCCCAGTGCTCTCAAAGCCTACCGTGAACATCTCTTACCAAGGGCTGTGAAACGCAGTTTCTGGGCAGGACTGATCTGCCTGAAGTAGAACTTCTGCTGTGGGTGTGCTCCATTGGCCTAGAGCTGCCAGGCCCAAACGGCTGCCTTGTGTCCAAAGGGAGAGAGAGGCCCCAAAGCATCTTGCTTCCAGCTCTGTGGGAAGCTAAAGCAACTGGCTCTCCACAGTGCTCTCACAGCCTACCGGGAACATCTCTTACCAAGGCCTGTGAAACGCAGTTTCTTGGCAGGCCTGATCTGGCTGAAGTAGAACTCCTGCTCTGGGCGTGCTACTTTGGCCTAGAGCTGCCAGGCCCAAAGGGCCGCCTTGTTTCCAAAGGGGCTGAGAGTCCCCAAAGTATCTTGCTTCCAAATCTTTGGGAAGCTAAGAAACAACTGGCTCTGCACAGTGCTCTCACAGCCTACCGGCAACGTGACAGAGAAAGGCCTGTGAGACGCAGTTTCTTGGAAGGCCTGATCTGGCTGAGGTAGAACTTCTGCTCTGGGTGTACTCCATTGGCCTAGGGCTGCCAGGCCCAAAGGGCTGCCTTTATTTCCAAAGTGTGAGAGAGGCCCTAAAGCATCTTGCTTCCTGCTCTCTGGGAAGCTAAAACAACTGGCTCTGCACAGTGCTCTCAAAGCCAACCGGGAACGTCGCATACAAAGGCCTGTGAAACACAGCTTCTTGACAGGCCTTATCTGGCTGAGGTAGAACTTGTGCTCTGGGTGTGCTACTTTGGCCTAGAGCTGCCAGGCACAAAGGCTGCTTTGTTTCCAAAGGGGGAGAGAGGCCCCAAATCATGTTGCTTCCAGCTGTTTTTGAAGCTAAGAAACAACTCGCTCTGCCAGGTACTCTTACAGCCTTCCGGGAACACCTCTTACGAAGGCCTGTGAAAAGCAGTTTCTTGGCAGGCCTGACCTGGCTGAGGTAGAACTTGTGCTCTGGGTGTGCTACTTTGGCCTAGAGCTGCCAGGCACAAAGGCTGCTTTGTTTCCAAAGGGGGAGAGAGGCCCCAAATCATGTTGCTTCCAGCTGTTTTTGAAGCTAAGAAACAACTCGCTCTGCCAGGTACTCTTACAGCCTTCCGCGAACACCTCTTACGAAGGCCTGTGAAAAGCTGTTTCTTGGCAGGCCTGATCTGGCTGAGGTAGAACTTCTGCTCTGGGTGTGCTCCATTGCCCTAGCGCTGAAAGGCCGAAAGGGCTGATTGTTTCCAAAGGGGGAGAGAGGCCCCAAAGCATCTTGCTTCCACCTCTTGGGAAGCTAAGAAACAACTGGCTGTGCCCAGTGCTCTTATAGCCTAAGAGAACATCTCTTATCAAGGCCTGTGAAACGCACTTTCTAGGCAGGCCTGATCTGGAAGAAGTAGAACTTCTGCTCTGGTTGTGCTCCATTGCCCTAGAGCTGCCAGACCCAACGTGCTGCCTTGTTTCCAAAGGGGCAGAGAGGCCCCAAAGCGTCTTGCTTCCAGCTGTTTGGGAAACAAGGAAACAACTGGCTCTGCACCGTGCTCTCACAGCCTACCGGGAACGTCACATACAAAGGCCTCTGAAACGCAGTTCCTTGGCAGGCCTGATCTGGCTGAAGTAGGACTTCTGCTCTGGCTGTGCTCCATGGGCCTAGAGCTGAAAGGCCCAAAGGGATGCCTTGTTTGCAAGGGGGCAGAGAGGCCCCAAAGCATCTTGCTTCCAGCTCTTCGGGAAGCTAAGAAACATCTGGCGTTGCCCAGTGCTCTTACAGCCTACCGGGAACATCTCTTACCAAGGCCTGTGAAACGCAGTTTGTTGGTGGCCTGAACTGGCCGAAGTAGAACTTCTGCTCTGGGTGTGCTCCACTGGCCTGGAGCTACCTGCCCCAAAGGGCTGCCTTGATTCCAAAGTGAGAGAGTGGCACCAAATCATCTTGCTTCCAGCTCTTCGGGAAGCTAAGAAACATCTGGCGTTGCCCAGTGCTCTTACAGCCTACCGGGAACATCTCTTACCATGGCCTGTGAAACGCCCTTTCCTGGCAGGCCTGATTTGGCTGAAGTAGAACTTCTGCTCTGGGTGTGCTCCATTGCCCTAGAGCTGCCAGTCCCAAGGGGCTGCCTTGTTTCCAAAGGGGCAGAGAGGCCCCAAAGCATCTTGCTTCCAGCTCTCTGGGAAGCTAAGAACCAACTCGCTCTGCCCCGTGCTCTTACAGCCTACCGGGAACATGTCTTTGAAAGGCCTGTGAAACGCAGTTTCTTGGCAGGCCTCATCTGGCTGAAGTAGAACTCCGGCTCTGGGTGTGCTCCATTGCCCTAGAGCTGCCAGGCCCCAAGTGCTGCCCTGTTTCCAAGGGGCAGAGAGGCCCAAAGCATCTTGCTTCCCGGTCTTTGCGAAGCTAAGAAACAACTGGCTCTGCCCAGTGCTCTTACACCTACCCGGAACATCTCTTACCAAGGCCTGTCAAACGCTGTTTCTTTGCAGGCCTGATCAGGCTGAAGTAGAACTCCTGCTCTGCGTGTGCTCCATTGGCCTAGAGCTTCCCGACCCAAAAGGCTGCCTTGTTCCCAAACGGGCAGAGGGGTCCCAAGCATCTTGCTTCCAGCTTTTCATTAAGGTAAGAAACAACTGGCTCTGCCCAGTGCTCTTACAGCCTACCGGGAACATCTCTTACCAAGGCCTGTGAAACGCAGTTTCCTGGCAGGCCTGATCTGGCTGAAGTAGAACTTCTGCTCTGGGCGTGCTCCATTTGCCCTAGAGCTGCCAGGCCCAAAGGGCTGCCTTGTTTCCAAAGACGGAGAGTGGACCCAAAGCATCTTGCTCCCAGCTCTTCGGGAAGCTAAGAAACAGCTGGCTCTGCCCAGTGCTCTTACAGCCTAAGAGAACATCTCTTTGAAAGGCCTGTGAAACGCAGTTTCTTGGCAGGCCTGACCTGGCTGAAGTAGAACTTCTGTTCTGGTTGTGCTACATAGGCCTAGAGCTACCAGGACCTAAGGGCTGCCTTGTTTCCAAAGGGTGAGAGAGGCCCCAAAGCATCTTGCCTCCAGCACTTTGGGAAGCTACAAAACAACTGGTTCTGCCCAGTGCTCTCAAAGCCTACCGTGAACATCTCTTACCAAGGGCTGTGAAACGCAGTTTCTGGGCAGGACTGATCTGCCTGAAGTAGAACTTCTGCTGTGGGTGTGCTCCATTGGCCTAGAGCTGCCAGGCCCAAACGGCTGCCTTGTGTCCAAAGGGAGAGAGAGGCCCCAAAGCATCTTGCTTCCAGCTCTGTGGGAAGCTAAAGCAACTGGCTCTCCACAGTGCTCTCACAGCCTACCGGGAACATCTCTTACCAAGGCCTGTGAAACGCAGTTTCTTGGCAGGCCTGATCTGGCTGAAGTAGAACTCCTGCTCTGGGCGTGCTACTTTGGCCTAGAGCTGCCAGGCCCAAAGGGCCGCCTTGTTTCCAAAGGGGCTGAGAGTCCCCAAAGTATCTTGCTTCCAAATCTTTGGGAAGCTAAGAAACAACTGGCTCTGCACAGTGCTCTCACAGCCTACCGGCAACGTGACAGAGAAAGGCCTGTGAGACGCAGTTTCTTGGAAGGCCTGATCTGGCTGAGGTAGAACTTCTGCTCTGGGTGTACTCCATTGGCCTAGGGCTGCCAGGCCCAAAGGGCTGCCTTTATTTCCAAAGTGTGAGAGAGGCCCTAAAGCATCTTGCTTCCTGCTCTCTGGGAAGCTAAAACAACTGGCTCTGCACAGTGCTCTCAAAGCCAACCGGGAACGTCGCATACAAAGGCCTGTGAAACGCAGCTTCTTGACAGGCCTTATCTGGCTGAGGTAGAACTTGTGCTCTGGGTGTGCTACTTTGGCCTAGAGCTGCCAGGCACAAAGGCTGCTTTGTTTCCAAAGGGGGAGAGAGGCCCCAAATCATGTTGCTTCCAGCTGTTTTTGAAGCTAAGAAACAACTCGCTCTGCCAGGTACTCTTACAGCCTTCCGGGAACACCTCTTACGAAGGCCTGTGAAAAGCAGTTTCTTGGCAGGCCTGATCTGGCTGAGGTAGAACTTGTGCTCTGGGTGTGCTACTTTGGCCTAGAGCTGCCAGGCACAAAGGCTGCTTTGTTTCCAAAGGGGGAGAGAGGCCCCAAATCATGTTGCTTCCAGCTGTTTTTGAAGCTAAGAAACAACTCGCTCTGCCAGGTACTCTTACAGCCTTCCGCGAACACCTCTTACGAAGGCCTGTGAAAAGCTGTTTCTTGGCAGGCCTGATCTGGCTGAGGTAGAACTTCTGCTCTGGGTGTGCTCCATTGCCCTAGCGCTGAAAGGCCGAAAGGGCTGATTGTTTCCAAAGGGGGAGAGAGGCCCCAAAGCATCTTGCTTCCACCTCTTGGGAAGCTAAGAAACAACTGGCTGTGCCCAGTGCTCTTATAGCCTAAGAGAACATCTCTTATCAAGGCCTGTGAAACGCACTTTCTAGGCAGGCCTGATCTGGAAGAAGTAGAACTTCTGCTCTGGTTGTGCTCCATTGCCCTAGAGCTGCCAGACCCAACGTGCTGCCTTGTTTCCAAAGGGGCAGAGAGGCCCCAAAGCGTCTTGCTTCCAGCTGTTTGGGAAACAAGGAAACAACTGGCTCTGCACCGTGCTCTCACAGCCTACTGGGAACGTCACATACAAAGGCCTCTGAAACGCAGTTCCTTGGCAGGCCTGATCTGGCTGAAGTAGGACTTCTGCTCTGGCTGTGCTCCATGGGCCTAGAGCTGAAAGGCCCAAAGGGATGCCTTGTTTGCAAGGGGGCAGAGAGGCCCCAAAGCATCTTGCTTCCAGCTCTTCGGGAAGCTAAGAAACATCTGGCGTTGCCCAGTGCTCTTACAGCCTACCGGGAACATCTCTTACCAAGGCCTGTGAAACGCAGTTTGTTGGTGGCCTGAACTGGCCGAAGTAGAACTTCTGCTCTGGGTGTGCTCCACTGGCCTGGAGCTACCTGCCCCAAAGGGCTGCCTTGATTCCAAAGTGAGAGAGTGGCACCAAATCATCTTGCTTCCAGCTCTTCGGGAAGCTAAGAAACATCTGGCGTTGCCCAGTGCTCTTACAGCCTACCGGGAACATCTCTTACCATGGCCTGTGAAACGCCCTTTCCTGGCAGGCCTGATTTGGCTGAAGTAGAACTTCTGCTCTGGGTGTGCTCCATTGCCCTAGAGCTGCCAGGCCCAAGGGGCTGCCTTGTTTCCAAAGGGGCAGAGAGGCCCCAAAGCATCTTGCTTCCAGCTCTCTGGGAAGCTAAGAACCAACTCGCTCTGCCCCGTGCTCTTACAGCCTACCGGGAACATGTCTTTGAAAGGCCTGTGAAACGCAGTTTCTTGGCAGGCCTGATCTGGCTGAAGTAGAACTCCTGCTCTGGGCGTGCTACTTTGGCCTAGAGCTGCCAGGCCCAAAGGGCCGCCTTGTTTCCAAAGGGGCTGAGAGTCCCCAAAGTATCTTGCTTCCAAATCTTTGGGAAGCTAAGAAACAACTGGCTCTGCACAGTGCTCTCACAGCCTACCGGCAACTTGACAGAGAAAGTCCTGTGAGACGCAGTTTCTTGGAAGGCCTGATCTGGCTGAGGTAGAACTTCTGCTCTGGGTGTACTCCATTGGCCTAGGGCTGCCAGGCCCAAAGGGCTGCCTTTATTTCCAAAGTGTGAGAGAGGCCCCAAAGCATCTTGCTTCCTGCTCTCTGGGAAGCTAAAACAACTGGCTCTGCACAGTGCTCTCAAAGCCAACCGGGAACGTCACATACAAAGGCCTGTGAAATGCAGCTTCTTGACAGGCCTTATCTGGCTGAGGTAGAACTTGTGCTCTGGGTGTGCTACTTTGGCCTAGAGCTGCCAGGCACAAAGGCTGCTTTGTTTCCAAAGGGGGAGAGAGGCCCCAAATCATGTTGCTTCCAGCTGTTTTTGAAGCTAAGAAACAACTCGCTCTGCCAGGTACTCTTACAGCCTTCCGGGAACACCTCTTACGAAGGCCTGTGAAAAGCAGTTTCTTGGCAGGCCTGATCTGGCTGAGGTAGAACTTCTGCTCTGGGTGTGCTCCATTGCCCTAGAGCTGAAAGACCCAAAGGGCTGCCTTGTTTCCAAAGGGGGAGAGAGGCCCCAAAGCATCTTGCTTCCACCTCTTGGGAAGCTGAGAAACAACTGGCTGTGCCCAGTGCTCTTATAGCCTAAGAGAACATCTCTTATCAAGGCCTGTGAAACGCACTTTCTAGGCAGGCCTGATCTGGAAGAAGTAGAACTTCTGCTCTGGTTGTGCTCCATTGCCCTAGAGCTGCCAGACCCAACGTGCTGCCTTGTTTCCAAAGGGGCAGAGAGGCCCCAAAGCGTCTTGCTTCCAGCTGTTTGGGAAACAAGGAAACAACTGGCTCTGCACCGTGCTCTCACAGCCTACCGGGAACGTCACATACAAAGGCCTCTGAAACGCAGTTCCTTGGCAGGCCTGATCTGGCTGAAGTAGGACTTCTGCTCTGGCTGTGCTCCATTGGCCTGGAGCTGAAAGGCCCAAAGGGATGCCTTGTTTGCAAAGGGGCAGAGAGGCCCCAAAGCATCTTGCTTCCAGCTCTTTGGGAAGCTAAGAAATAACTGTCTCTGCCCAGTGCTCTGACAGAGTACCGGCAACAGCTCTTACCAAAGCCTTTGAAACGCAGTTTCTTGGCAGGCCTTATCTGGCTGAGGTAGAACTTCTGCTCTGGGTGTGCTCCATTGGCCTAGAGCTGAAAGGCCCAAAGGTCGGCCTTGTTGGCAAAGGGGCAGGGAGCCCCCAAAGCATCTTGCTTCAAGCTCTTTGGGAAGCTAAGAAACAACTGGCTCTGCCCAGTGCTCTTACAGCCTGAGAGAAAATCTCTTACCAAGGCCTGTGAAACGCACTTTGTTGGTGGCCTGATCTAGCTGAAGTAGAACTTCTGCTCTGGGTGTGCTCCATTGGCCTAGAGCTGCCTCGCCCAAAGGGCCGCCTTGTTTGCAAAGGGGATGAGAGGCCCCAAAGCATCTTGCTTCCAGCTCTTCGGGAAGCTAAGAAACATCTGGCGTTGCCCAGTGCTCTTACAGCCTACCGGGAACATCTCTTAGCAAGGCCTGTGAAACGCAGTTTGTTGGTGGCCTGAACTGGCCGAAGTAGAACTTCTGCTCTGGGTGTGCTCCACTGGCCTAGAGCTACCTGCCCCAAAGGGCTGCCTTGATTCCAAAGTGAGAGAGTGGCACCAAAGCATCTTGCTTCCAGCTCTTCGGGAAGCTAAGAATCATCTGGCGTTGCCCAGTGCTCTTACAGCCTACCGGGAACATCTCTTACCAAGGCCTGTGAAACGCCGTTTCCTGGCAGGCCTGATTTGGCTGAAGTAGAACTTCTGCTCTGGGTGTGCTCCATTGCCCTAGAGCTGCCAGGCCCAAGGTGCTGCCTTGTTTCCAAAGGGGCAGAGAGGCCCCAAAGCATCTTGCTTCCAGCTCTCTGGGAAGCTAAGAACCAACTCGCTCTGGCCCGTGCTCTTACAGCCTACCGGGAACATGTCTTTGAAAGGCCTGTGAAACGCAGTTTCTTGGCAGGCCTCATCTGGATGAAGTAGAACTCCGGCTCTGGGTGTGCTCCATTGCCCTAGAGCTGCCAGGCCCCAAGTGCTGCCCTGTTTCCAAGGGGCAGAGAGGCCCAAAGCATCTTGCTTCCCGGTCTTTGCGAAGCTAAGAAACAACTGGTTCTGCCCAGTGCTCTTACACCCACCGGGAACATCTCTTACCAAGGCCTGTCAAACGCTGTTTCTTTGCAGGCCTGATCAGGCTGAAGTAGAACTCCTGCTCTGCGTGTGCTCCATTGGCCTAGAGCTTCCCGACCCAAAAGGCTGCCTTGTTCCCAAACGGGCAGAGGGGTCCCAAGCATCTTGCTTCCAGCTTTTCAGGAAGGTAAGAAACAACTGGCTCTGCCCAGTGCTCTTACAGCCTACCGGGAACATCTCTTACCAAGGCCTGTGAAACGCAGTTTCCTGGCAGGCCTGATCTGGCTGAAGTAGAACTTCTGCTCTGGGCGTGCTCCATTTGCCCTAGAGCTGCCAGGCCCAAAGGGCTGCCTTGTTTCCAAAGACGGAGAGTGGACCCAAAGCATCTTACTCCCAGCTCTTCGGGAAGCTAAGAAACAGCTGGCTCTGCCCAGTGCTCTTACAGCCTAAGAGAACATCTCTTTGAAAGGCCTGTGAAACGCAGTTTCTTGGCAGGCCTGACCTGGCTGAAGTAGAACTTCTGTTCTGGTTGTGCTACATAGGCCTAGAGCTACCAGGACCTAAGGGCTGCCTTGTTTCCAAAGGGTGAGAGAGGCCCCAAAGCATCTTGCCTCCAGCACTTTGGGAAGCTACAAAACAACTGGTTCTGCCCAGTGCTCTCACAGCCTACCGTGAACATCTCTTACCAAGGGCTGTGAAACGCAGTTTCTGGGCAGGACTGATCTGCCTGAAGTAGAACTTCTGCTGTGGGTGTGCTCCATTGGCCTAGAGCTGCCAGGCCCAAACGGCTGCCTTGTGTCCAAAGGGAGAGAGAGGCCCCAAAGCATCTTGCTTCCAGCTCTGTGGGAAGCTAAAGCAACTGGCTCTCCACAGTGCTCTCACAGCCTACCGGGAACATCTCTTACCAAGGCCTGTGAAACGCAGTTTCTTGGCAGGCCTGATCTGGCTGAAGTAGAACTCCTGCTCTGGGCGTGCTACTTTGGCCTAGAGCTGCCAGGCCCAAAGGGCCGCCTTGTTTCCACAGGGGCTGAGAGTCCCCAAAGTATCTTGCTTCCAAATCTTTGGGAAGCTAAGAAACAACTGGCTCTGCACAGTGCTCTCACAGCCTACCGGCAACGTGACAGAGAAAGGCCTGTGAGACGCAGTTTCTTGGAAGGCCTGATCTGGCTGAGGTAGAACTTCTGCTCTGGGTGTACTCCATTGGCCTAGGGCTGCCAGGCCCAAAGGGCTGCCTTTATTTCCAAAGTGTGAGAGAGGCCCCAAAGCATCTTGCTTCCTGCTCTCTGGGAAGCTAAAACAACTGGCTCTGCACAGTGCTCTCAAAGCCAACCGGGAACGTCACATACAAAGGCCTGTGAAACGCAGCTTCTTGACAGGCCTTATCTGGCTGAGGTAGAACTTGTGCTCTGGGTGTGCTACTTTGGCCTAGAGCTGCCAGGCACAAAGGCTGCTTTGTTTCCAAAGGGGGAGAGAGGCCCCAAATCATGTTGCTTCCAGCTGTTTTTGAAGCTAAGAGACAACTCGCTCTGCCAGGTACTCTTACAGCCTTCCGGGAACACCTCTTACGAAGGCCTGTGAAAAGCAGTTTCTTGGCAGGCCTGATCTGGCTGAGGTAGAACTTCTGCTCTGGGTGTGCTCCATTGCCCTAGAGCTGAAAGACCCAAAGGGCTGCCTTGTTTCCAAAGGGGGAGAGAGGCCCCAAAGCATCTTGCTTCCACCTCTTGGGAAGCTGAGAAACAACTGGCTGTGCCCAGTGCTCTTATAGCCTAAGAGAACATCTCTTATCAAGGCCTGTGAAACGCACTTTCTAGGCAGGCCTGATCTGGAAGAAGTAGAACTTCTGCTCTGGTTGTGCTCCATTGCCCTAGAGCTGCCAGACCCAACGTGCTGCCTTGTTTCCAAAGGGGCAGAGAGGCCCCAAAGCGTCTTGCTTCCAGCTGTTTGGGAAACAAGGAAACAACTGGCTCTGCACCGTGCTCTCACAGCCTACCGGGAACGTCACATACAAAGGCCTCTGAAACGCAGTTCCTTGGCAGGCCTGATCTGGCTGAAGTAGGACTTCTGCTCTGGCTGTGCTCCATTGGCCTGGAGCTGAAAGGCCCAAAGGGATGCCTTGTTTGCAAAGGGGCAGAGAGGCCCCAAAGCATCTTGCTTCCAGCTCTTTGGGAAGCTAAGAAATAACTGTCTCTGCCCAGTGCTCTGACAGAGTACCGGCAACAGCTCTTACCAAAGCCTTTGAAACGCAGTTTCTTGGCAGGCCTTATCTGGCTGAGGTAGAACTTCTGCTCTGGGTGTGCTCCATTGGCCTAGAGCTGAAAGGCCCAAAGGTCGGCCTTGTTGGCAAAGGGGCAGGGAGCCCCCAAAGCATCTTGCTTCCAGCTCTTTGGGAAGCTAAGAAACAACTGGCTCTGCCCAGTGCTCTTACAGCCTGAGAGAAAATCTCTTACCAAGGCCTGTGAAACGCACTTTGTTGGTGGCCTGATCTAGCTGAAGTAGAACTTCTGCTCTGGGTGTGCTCCATTGGCCTAGAGCTGCCTCGCCCAAAGGGCCGCCTTGTTTGCAAAGGGGATGAGAGGCCCCAAAGCATCTTGCTTCCAGCTCTTCGGGAAGCTAAGAAACATCTGGCGTTGCCCAGTGCTCTTACAGCCTACCGGGAACATCTCTTAGCAAGGCCTGTGAAACGCAGTTTGTTGGTGGCCTGAACTGGCCGAAGTAGAACTTCTGCTCTGGGTGTGCTCCACTGGCCTAGAGCTACCTGCCCCAAAGGGCTGCCTTGATTCCAAAGTGAGAGAGTGGCACCAAAGCATCTTGCTTCCAGCTCTTCGGGAAGCTAAGAATCATCTGGCGTTGCCCAGTGCTCTTACAGCCTACCGGGAACATCTCTTACCAAGGCCTGTGAAACGCCGTTTCCTGGCAGGCCTGATTTGGCTGAAGTAGAACTTCTGCTCTGGGTGTGCTCCATTGCCCTAGAGCTGCCAGGCCCAAGGTGCTGCCTTGTTTCCAAAGGGGCAGAGAGGCCCCAAAGCATCTTGCTTCCAGCTCTCTGGGAAGCTAAGAACCAACTCGCTCTGGCCCGTGCTCTTACAGCCTACCGGGAACATGTCTTTGAAAGGCCTGTGAAACGCAGTTTCTTGGCAGGCCTCATCTGGATGAAGTAGAACTCCGGCTCTGGGTGTGCTCCATTGCCCTAGAGCTGCCAGGCCCCAAGTGCTGCCCTGTTTCCAAGGGGCAGAGAGGCCCAAAGCATCTTGCTTCCCGGTCTTTGCGAAGCTAAGAAACAACTGGCTCTGCCCAGTGCTCTTACACCCACCGGGAACATCTCTTACCAAGGCCTGTCAAACGCTGTTTCTTTGCAGGCCTGATCAGGCTGAAGTAGAACTCCTGCTCTGCGTGTGCTCCATTGGCCTAGAGCTTCCCGACCCAAAAGGCTGCCTTGTTCCCAAACGGGCAGAGGGGTCCCAAGCATCTTGCTTCCAGCTTTTCAGGAAGGTAAGAAACAACTGGCTCTGCCCAGTGCTCTCACAGCCTACCGGGAACATCTCTTACCAAGGCCTGTGAAACGCAGTTTCCTGGCAGGCCTGATCTGGCTGAAGTAGAACTTCTGCTCTGGGCGTGCTCCATTTGCCCTAGAGCTGCCAGGCCCAAAGGGCTGCCTTGTTTCCAAAGACGGAGAGTGGACCCAAAGCATCTTACTCCCAGCTCTTCGGGAAGCTAAGAAACAGCTGGCTCTGCCCAGTGCTCTTACAGCCTAAGAGAACATCTCTTTGAAAGGCCTGTGAAACGCAGTTTCTTGGCAGGCCTGACCTGGCTGAAGTAGAACTTCTGTTCTGGTTGTGCTACATAGGCCTAGAGCTACCAGGACCTAAGGGCTGCCTTGTTTCCAAAGGGTGAGAGAGGCCCCAAAGCATCTTGCCTCCAGCACTTTGGGAAGCTACAAAACAACTGGTTCTGCCCAGTGCTCTCACAGCCTACCGTGAACATCTCTTACCAAGGGCTGTGAAACGCAGTTTCTGGGCAGGACTGATCTGCCTGAAGTAGAACTTCTGCTGTGGGTGTGCTCCATTGGCCTAGAGCTGCCAGGCGCAAACGGCTGCCTTGTGTCCAAAGGGAGAGAGAGGCCCCAAAGCATCTTGCTTCCAGCTCTGTGGGAAGCTAAAGCAACTGGCTCTCCACAGTGCTCTCACAGCCTACCGGGAACATCTCTTACCAAGGCCTGTGAAACGCAGTTTCTTGGCAGGCCTGATCTGGCTGAAGTAGAACTCCTGCTCTGGGCGTGCTACTTTGGCCTAGAGCTGCCAGGCCCAAAGGGCCGCCTTGTTTCCACAGGGGCTGAGAGTCCCCAAAGTATCTTGCTTCCAAATCTTTGGGAAGCTAAGAAACAACTGGCTCTGCACAGTGCTCTCACAGCCTACCGGCAACGTGACAGAGAAAGGCCTGTGAGACGCAGTTTCTTGGAAGGCCTGATCTGGCTGAGGTAGAACTTCTGCTCTGGGTGTACTCCATTGGCCTAGGGCTGCCAGGCCCAAAGGGCTGCCTTTATTTCCAAAGTGTGAGAGAGGCCCCAAAGCATCTTGCTTCCTGCTCTCTGGGAAGCTAAAACAACTGGCTCTGCACAGTGCTCTCAAAGCCAACCGGGAACGTCACATACAAAGGCCTGTGAAACGCAGCTTCTTGACAGGCCTTATCTGGCTGAGGTAGAACTTGTGCTCTGGGTGTGCTACTTTGGCCTAGAGCTGCCAGGCACAAAGGCTGCTTTGTTTCCAAAGGGGGAGAGAGGCCCCAAATCATGTTGCTTCCAGCTGTTTTTGAAGCTAAGAGACAACTCGCTCTGCCAGGTACTCTTACAGCCTTCCGGGAACACCTCTTACGAAGGCCTGTGAAAAGCAGTTTCTTGGCAGGCCTGATCTGGCTGAGGTAGAACTTCTGCTCTGGGTGTGCTCCATTGCCCTAGAGCTGAAAGACCCAAAGGGCTGCCTTGTTTCCAAAGGGGGAGAGAGGCCCCAAAGCATCTTGCTTCCACCTCTTGGGAAGCTGAGAAACAACTGGCTGTGCCCAGTGCTCTTATAGCCTAAGAGAACATCTCTTATCAAGGCCTGTGAAACGCACTTTCTAGGCAGGCCTGATCTGGAAGAAGTAGAACTTCTGCTCTGGTTGTGCTCCATTGCCCTAGAGCTGCCAGACCCAACGTGCTGCCTTGTTTCCAAAGGGGCAGAGAGGCCCCAAAGCGTCTTGCTTCCAGCTGTTTGGGAAACAAGGAAACAACTGGCTCTGCACCGTGCTCTCACAGCCTACCGGGAACGTCACATACAAAGGCCTCTGAAACGCAGTTCCTTGGCAGGCCTGATCTGGCTGAAGTAGGACTTCTGCTCTGGCTGTGCTCCATTGGCCTGGAGCTGAAAGGCCCAAAGGGATGCCTTGTTTGCAAAGGGGCAGAGAGGCCCCAAAGCATCTTGCTTCCAGCTCTTTGGGAAGCTAAGAAATAACTGTCTCTGCCCAGTGCTCTGACAGAGTACCGGCAACAGCTCTTACCAAAGCCTTTGAAACGCAGTTTCTTGGCAGGCCTTATCTGGCTGAGGTAGAACTTCTGCTCTGGGTGTGCTCCATTGGCCTAGAGCTGAAAGGCCCAAAGGTCGGCCTTGTTGGCAAAGGGGCAGGGAGCCCCCAAAGCATCTTGCTTCCAGCTCTTTGGGAAGCTAAGAAACAACTGGCTCTGCCCAGTGCTCTTACAGCCTGAGAGAAAATCTCTTACCAAGGCCTGTGAAACGCACTTTGTTGGTGGCCTGATCTAGCTGAAGTAGAACTTCTGCTCTGGGTGTGCTCCATTGGCCTAGAGCTGCCTCGCCCAAAGGGCCGCCTTGTTTGCAAAGGGGATGAGAGGCCCCAAAGCATCTTGCTTCCAGCTCTTCGGGAAGCTAAGAAACATCTGGCGTTGCCCAGTGCTCTTACAGCCTACCGGGAACATCTCTTAGCAAGGCCTGTGAAACGCAGTTTGTTGGTGGCCTGAACTGGCCGAAGTAGAACTTCTGCTCTGGGTGTGCTCCACTGGCCTAGAGCTACCTGCCCCAAAGGGCTGCCTTGATTCCAAAGTGAGAGAGTGGCACCAAAGCATCTTGCTTCCAGCTCTTCGGGAAGCTAAGAATCATCTGGCGTTGCCCAGTGCTCTTACAGCCTACCGGGAACATCTCTTACCAAGGCCTGTGAAACGCCGTTTCCTGGCAGGCCTGATTTGGCTGAAGTAGAACTTCTGCTCTGGGTGTGCTCCATTGCCCTAGAGCTGCCAGGCCCAAGGTGCTGCCTTGTTTCCAAAGGGGCAGAGAGGCCCCAAAGCATCTTGCTTCCAGCTCTCTGGGAAGCTAAGAACCAACTCGCTCTGGCCCGTGCTCTTACAGCCTACCGGGAACATGTCTTTGAAAGGCCTGTGAAACGCAGTTTCTTGGCAGGCCTCATCTGGATGAAGTAGAACTCCGGCTCTGGGTGTGCTCCATTGCCCTAGAGCTGCCAGGCCCCAAGTGCTGCCCTGTTTCCAAGGGGCAGAGAGGCCCAAAGCATCTTGCTTCCCGGTCTTTGCGAAGCTAAGAAACAACTGGCTCTGCCCAGTGCTCTTACACCCACCGGGAACATCTCTTACCAAGGCCTGTCAAACGCTGTTTCTTTGCAGGCCTGATCAGGCTGAAGTAGAACTCCTGCTCTGCGTGTGCTCCATTGGCCTAGAGCTTCCCGACCCAAAAGGCTGCCTTGTTCCCAAACGGGCAGAGGGGTCCCAAGCATCTTGCTTCCAGCTTTTCAGGAAGGTAAGAAACAACTGGCTCTGCCCAGTGCTCTCACAGCCTACCGGGAACATCTCTTACCAAGGCCTGTGAAACGCAGTTTCCTGGCAGGCCTGATCTGGCTGAAGTAGAACTTCTGCTCTGGGCGTGCTCCATTTGCCCTAGAGCTGCCAGGCCCAAAGGGCTGCCTTGTTTCCAAAGACGGAGAGTGGACCCAAAGCATCTTACTCCCAGCTCTTCGGGAAGCTAAGAAACAGCTGGCTCTGCCCAGTGCTCTTACAGCCTAAGAGAACATCTCTTTGAAAGGCCTGTGAAACGCAGTTTCTTGGCAGGCCTGACCTGGCTGAAGTAGAACTTCTGTTCTGGTTGTGCTACATAGGCCTAGAGCTACCAGGACCTAAGGGCTGCCTTGTTTCCAAAGGGTGAGAGAGGCCCCAAAGCATCTTGCCTCCAGCACTTTGGGAAGCTACAAAACAACTGGTTCTGCCCAGTGCTCTCACAGCCTACCGTGAACATCTCTTACCAAGGGCTGTGAAACGCAGTTTCTGGGCAGGACTGATCTGCCTGAAGTAGAACTTCTGCTGTGGGTGTGCTCCATTGGCCTAGAGCTGCCAGGCGCAAACGGCTGCCTTGTGTCCAAAGGGAGAGAGAGGCCCCAAAGCATCTTGCTTCCAGCTCTGTGGGAAGCTAAAGCAACTGGCTCTCCACAGTGCTCTCACAGCCTACCGGGAACATCTCTTACCAAGGCCTGTGAAACGCAGTTTCTTGGCAGGCCTGATCTGGCTGAAGTAGAACTCCTGCTCTGGGCGTGCTACTTTGGCCTAGAGCTGCCAGGCCCAAAGGGCCGCCTTGTTTCCACAGGGGCTGAGAGTCCCCAAAGTATCTTGCTTCCAAATCTTTGGGAAGCTAAGAAACAACTGGCTCTGCACAGTGCTCTCACAGCCTACCGGCAACGTGACAGAGAAAGGCCTGTGAGACGCAGTTTCTTGGAAGGCCTGATCTGGCTGAGGTAGAACTTCTGCTCTGGGTGTACTCCATTGGCCTAGGGCTGCCAGGCCCAAAGGGCTGCCTTTATTTCCAAAGTGTGAGAGAGGCCCCAAAGCATCTTGCTTCCTGCTCTCTGGGAAGCTAAAACAACTGGCTCTGCACAGTGCTCTCAAAGCCAACCGGGAACGTCACATACAAAGGCCTGTGAAACGCAGCTTCTTGACAGGCCTTATCTGGCTGAGGTAGAACTTGTGCTCTGGGTGTGCTACTTTGGCCTAGAGCTGCCAGGCACAAAGGCTGCTTTGTTTCCAAAGGGGGAGAGAGGCCCCAAATCATGTTGCTTCCAGCTGTTTTTGAAGCTAAGAGACAACTCGCTCTGCCAGGTACTCTTACAGCCTTCCGGGAACACCTCTTACGAAGGCCTGTGAAAAGCAGTTTCTTGGCAGGCCTGATCTGGCTGAGGTAGAACTTCTGCTCTGGGTGTGCTCCATTGCCCTAGAGCTGAAAGACCCAAAGGGCTGCCTTGTTTCCAAAGGGGGAGAGAGGCCCCAAAGCATCTTGCTTCCACCTCTTGGGAAGCTGAGAAACAACTGGCTGTGCCCAGTGCTCTTATAGCCTAAGAGAACATCTCTTATCAAGGCCTGTGAAACGCACTTTCTAGGCAGGCCTGATCTGGAAGAAGTAGAACTTCTGCTCTGGTTGTGCTCCATTGCCCTAGAGCTGCCAGACCCAACGTGCTGCCTTGTTTCCAAAGGGGCAGAGAGGCCCCAAAGCGTCTTGCTTCCAGCTGTTTGGGAAACAAGGAAACAACTGGCTCTGCACCGTGCTCTCACAGCCTACCGGGAACGTCACATACAAAGGCCTCTGAAACGCAGTTCCTTGGCAGGCCTGATCTGGCTGAAGTAGGACTTCTGCTCTGGCTGTGCTCCATTGGCCTGGAGCTGAAAGGCCCAAAGGGATGCCTTGTTTGCAAAGGGGCAGAGAGGCCCCAAAGCATCTTGCTTCCAGCTCTTTGGGAAGCTAAGAAATAACTGTCTCTGCCCAGTGCTCTGACAGAGTACCGGCAACAGCTCTTACCAAAGCCTTTGAAACGCAGTTTCTTGGCAGGCCTTATCTGGCTGAGGTAGAACTTCTGCTCTGGGTGTGCTCCATTGGCCTAGAGCTGAAAGGCCCAAAGGTCGGCCTTGTTGGCAAAGGGGCAGGGAGCCCCCAAAGCATCTTGCTTCCAGCTCTTTGGGAAGCTAAGAAACAACTGGCTCTGCCCAGTGCTCTTACAGCCTGAGAGAAAATCTCTTACCAAGGCCTGTGAAACGCACTTTGTTGGTGGCCTGATCTAGCTGAAGTAGAACTTCTGCTCTGGGTGTGCTCCATTGGCCTAGAGCTGCCTCGCCCAAAGGGCCGCCTTGTTTGCAAAGGGGATGAGAGGCCCCAAAGCATCTTGCTTCCAGCTCTTCGGGAAGCTAAGAAACATCTGGCGTTGCCCAGTGCTCTTACAGCCTACCGGGAACATCTCTTAGCAAGGCCTGTGAAACGCAGTTTGTTGGTGGCCTGAACTGGCCGAAGTAGAACTTCTGCTCTGGGTGTGCTCCACTGGCCTAGAGCTACCTGCCCCAAAGGGCTGCCTTGATTCCAAAGTGAGAGAGTGGCACCAAAGCATCTTGCTTCCAGCTCTTCGGGAAGCTAAGAATCATCTGGCGTTGCCCAGTGCTCTTACAGCCTACCGGGAACATCTCTTACCAAGGCCTGTGAAACGCCGTTTCCTGGCAGGCCTGATTTGGCTGAAGTAGAACTTCTGCTCTGGGTGTGCTCCATTGCCCTAGAGCTGCCAGGCCCAAGGTGCTGCCTTGTTTCCAAAGGGGCAGAGAGGCCCCAAAGCATCTTGCTTCCAGCTCTCTGGGAAGCTAAGAACCAACTCGCTCTGGCCCGTGCTCTTACAGCCTACCGGGAACATGTCTTTGAAAGGCCTGTGAAACGCAGTTTCTTGGCAGGCCTCATCTGGATGAAGTAGAACTCCGGCTCTGGGTGTGCTCCATTGCCCTAGAGCTGCCAGGCCCCAAGTGCTGCCCTGTTTCCAAGGGGCAGAGAGGCCCAAAGCATCTTGCTTCCCGGTCTTTGCGAAGCTAAGAAACAACTGGCTCTGCCCAGTGCTCTTACACCCACCGGGAACATCTCTTACCAAGGCCTGTCAAACGCTGTTTCTTTGCAGGCCTGATCAGGCTGAAGTAGAACTCCTGCTCTGCGTGTGCTCCATTGGCCTAGAGCTTCCCGACCCAAAAGGCTGCCTTGTTCCCAAACGGGCAGAGGGGTCCCAAGCATCTTGCTTCCAGCTTTTCAGGAAGGTAAGAAACAACTGGCTCTGCCCAGTGCTCTTACAGCCTACCGGGAACATCTCTTACCAAGGCCTGTGAAACGCAGTTTCCTGGCAGGCCTGATCTGGCTGAAGTAGAACTTCTGCTCTGGGCGTGCTCCATTTGCCCTAGAGCTGCCAGGCCCAAAGGGCTGCCTTGTTTCCAAAGACGGAGAGTGGACCCAAAGCATCTTACTCCCAGCTCTTCGGGAAGCTAAGAAACAGCTGGCTCTGCCCAGTGCTCTTACAGCCTAAGAGAACATCTCTTTGAAAGGCCTGTGAAACGCAGTTTCTTGGCAGGCCTGACCTGGCTGAAGTAGAACTTCTGTTCTGGTTGTGCTACATAGGCCTAGAGCTACCAGGACCTAAGGGCTGCCTTGTTTCCAAAGGGTGAGAGAGGCCCCAAAGCATCTTGCCTCCAGCACTTTGGGAAGCTACAAAACAACTGGTTCTGCCCAGTGCTCTCACAGCCTACCGTGAACATCTCTTACCAAGGGCTGTGAAACGCAGTTTCTGGGCAGGACTGATCTGCCTGAAGTAGAACTTCTGCTGTGGGTGTGCTCCATTGGCCTAGAGCTGCCAGGCGCAAACGGCTGCCTTGTGTCCAAAGGGAGAGAGAGGCCCCAAAGCATCTTGCTTCCAGCTCTGTGGGAAGCTAAAGCAACTGGCTCTCCACAGTGCTCTCACAGCCTACCGGGAACATCTCTTACCAAGGCCTGTGAAACGCAGTTTCTTGGCAGGCCTGATCTGGCTGAAGTAGAACTCCTGCTCTGGGCGTGCTACTTTGGCCTAGAGCTGCCAGGCCCAAAGGGCCGCCTTGTTTCCACAGGGGCTGAGAGTCCCCAAAGTATCTTGCTTCCAAATCTTTGGGAAGCTAAGAAACAACTGGCTCTGCACAGTGCTCTCACAGCCTACCGGCAACGTGACAGAGAAAGGCCTGTGAGACGCAGTTTCTTGGAAGGCCTGATCTGGCTGAGGTAGAACTTCTGCTCTGGGTGTACTCCATTGGCCTAGGGCTGCCAGGCCCAAAGGGCTGCCTTTATTTCCAAAGTGTGAGAGAGGCCCCAAAGCATCTTGCTTCCTGCTCTCTGGGAAGCTAAAACAACTGGCTCTGCACAGTGCTCTCAAAGCCAACCGGGAACGTCACATACAAAGGCCTGTGAAACGCAGCTTCTTGACAGGCCTTATCTGGCTGAGGTAGAACTTGTGCTCTGGGTGTGCTACTTTGGCCTAGAGCTGCCAGGCACAAAGGCTGCTTTGTTTCCAAAGGGGGAGAGAGGCCCCAAATCATGTTGCTTCCAGCTGTTTTTGAAGCTAAGAGACAACTCGCTCTGCCAGGTACTCTTACAGCCTTCCGCGAACACCTCTTACGAAGGCCTGTGAAAAGCAGTTTCTTGGCAGGCCTGATCTGGCTGAGGTAGAATTTCTGCTCTGGGTGTGCTCCATTGCCCTAGCGCTGAAAGGCCCAAAGGGCTGCCTTGTTTCCAAAGGGGGAGAGAGGCCCCAAAGCTTCTTGCTTCCACCTCTTGGGAAGCTAAGAAACAACTGGCTGTGCCCAGTGCTCTTATAGCCTAAGAGAACATCTCTTATCAAGGCCTGTGAAACGCACTTTCTAGGCAGGCCTGATCTGGAAGAAGTAGAACTTCTGCTCTGGTTGTGCTCCATTGCCCTAGAGCTGCCAGACCCAACGTGCTGCCTTGTTTCCAAAGGGGCAGAGAGGCCACAAAGCGTCTTGCTTCCAGCTGTTTGGGAAACAAGGAAACAACTGGCTCTGCACCGTGCTCTCACAGCCTACCGGGAACGTCACATACAAAGGCCTCTGAAACGCAGTTCCTTGGGAGGCCTGATCTGGCTGAAGTAGGACTTCTGCTCTGGCTGTGCTCCATTGGCCTAGAGCTGAAAGGCCCAAAGGGATGCCTTGTTTGCAAAGGGGCAGAGAGGCCCCAAAGCATCTTGCTTCCAGCTCTTTGGGAAGCTAAGAAACAACTGTCTCTGCCCAGTGCTCTGACAGAGTACCGGGAACATCTCTTACCAAAGCCTTTGAAACGCAGTTTCTTGGCAGGCCTTATGTGGCTGAGGTAGAACTTCTGCTCTGGGTGTGCTCCATTGGCCTAGAGCTGAAAGGCCCAAAGGTCGGCCTTGTTGGCAAAGGGGCAGGGAGCCCGCAAAGCATCTTGCTTCCAGCTCTTTGGGAAGCTAAGAAACAACTGGCTCTGCCCAGTGCTCTTACAGCCTGAGAAAAAATCTCTTACCAAGGCCTGTGAAACGCACTTTGTTGGTGGCCTGATCTAGCTGAAGTAGAACTTCTGCTCTGGGTGTGCTCCATTGGCCTAGAGCTGCCTCGCCCAAAATGCCGCCTTGTTTGCAAAGGGGATGAGAGGCCCCAAAGCATCTTTCTTCCAGCTCTTCGGGAAGCTAAGAAACATCTGGCGTTGCCCAGTGCTCTTACAGCCTACCGGGAACATCTCTTACCAAGGCCTGTGAAACGCAGTTTGTTGGTGGCCTGAACTGGCCGAAGTAGAACTTCTGCTCTGGGTGTGCTCCACTGGCCTAGAGCTACCTGCCCCAAAGGGCTGCCTTGATTCCAAAGTGAGAGAGTGGCACCAAAGCATCTTGCTTCCAGCTCTTCAGGAAGCTAAGAAACATCTGGCGTTGCCCAGTGCTCTTACAGCCTACCGGGAACATCTCTTACCAAGGCCTGTGAAACGCCGTTTCCTGGCAGGCCTGATTTGGCTGAAGTAGAACTTCTGCTCTGGGTGTGCTCCATTGCCCTAGAGCTGCCAGGCCCAAGGTGCTGCCTTGTTTCCAAAGGGGCAGAGAGGCCCCAAAGCATCTTGCTTCCAGCTCTCTGGGAAGCTAAGAACCAACTCGCTCTGCCCCGTGCTCTTACAGCCTACCGGGAACATGTCTTTGAAAGGCCTGTGAAACGCAGTTTCTTGGCAGGCCTCATCTGGCTGAAGTAGAACTCCGGCTCTGGGTGTGCTCCATTGCCCTAGAGCTGCCAGGCCCCAAGTGCTGCCCTGTTTCCAAGGGGCAGAGAGGCCCAAAGCATCTTGCTTCCCGGTCTTTGCGAAGCTAAGAAACAACTGGCTCTGCCCAGTGCTCTTACACCTACCGGGAACATCTCTTACCAAGGCCTGTCAAACGCTGTTTCTTTGCAGGCCTGATCAGGCTGAAGTAGAACTCCTGCTCTGCGTGTGCTCCATTGGCCTAGAGCTTCCCGACCCAAAAGGCTGCCTTGTTCCCAAACGGGCAGAGGGGTCCCAAGCATCTTGCTTCCAGCTTTTCATTAAGGTAAGAAACAACTGGCTCTGCCCAGTGCTCTTACAGCCTACCGGGAACATCTCTTACCAAGGCCTGTGAAACGCAGTTTCCTGGCAGGCCTGATCTGGCTGAAGTAGAACTTCTGCTCTGGGCGTGCTCCATTTGCCCTAGAGCTGCCAGGCCCAAAGGGCTGCCTTGTTTCCAAAGACGGAGAGTGGACCCAAAGCATCTTGCTCCCAGCTCTTCGGGAAGCTAAGAAACAGCTGGCTCTGCCCAGTGCTCTTACAGCCTAAGAGAACATCTCTTTGAAAGGCCTGTGAAACGCAGTTTCTTGGCAGGCCTGACCTGGCTGAAGTAGAACTTCTGTTCTGGTTGTGCTACATAGGCCTAGAGCTACCAGGACCTAAGGGCTGCCTTGTTTCCAAAGGGTGAGAGAGGCCCCAAAGCATCTTGCCTCCAGCACTTTGGGAAGCTACAAAACAACTGGTTCTGCCCAGTGCTCTCAAAGCCTACCGTGAACATCTCTTACCAAGGGCTGTGAAACGCAGTTTCTGGGCAGGACTGATCTGCCTGAAGTAGAACTTCTGCTGTGGGTGTGCTCCATTGGCCTAGAGCTGCCAGGCCCAAACGGCTGCCTTGTGTCCAAAGGGAGAGAGAGGCCCCAAAGCATCTTGCTTCCAGCTCTGTGGGAAGCTAAAGCAACTGGCTCTCCACAGTGCTCTCACAGCCTACCGGGAACATCTCTTACCAAGGCCTGTGAAACGCAGTTTCTTGGCAGGCCTGATCTGGCTGAAGTAGAACTCCTGCTCTGGGCGTGCTACTTTGACCTAGAGCTGCCAGGCCCAAAGGGCCGCCTTGTTTCCAAAGGGGCTGAGAGTCCCCAAAGTATCTTGCTTCCAAATCTTTGGGAAGCTAAGAAACAACTGGCTCTGCACAGTGCTCTCACAGCCTACCGGCAACGTGACAGAGAAAGGCCTGTGAGACGCAGTTTCTTGGAAGGCCTGATCTGGCTGAGGTAGAACTTGTGCTCTGGGTGTACTCCATTGGCCTAGGGCTGCCAGGCCCAAAGGGCTGCCTTTATTTCCAAAGTGTGAGAGAGGCCCTAAAGCATCTTGCTTCCTGCTCTCTGGGAAGCTAAAACAACTGGCTCTGCACAGTGCTCTCAAAGCCAACCGGGAACGTCGCATACAAAGGCCTGTGAAACACAGCTTCTTGACAGGCCTTATCTGGCTGAGGTAGAACTTGTGCTCTGGGTGTGCTACTTTGGCCTAGAGCTGCCAGGCACAAAGGCTGCTTTGTTTCCAAAGGGGGAGAGAGGCCCCAAATCATGTTGCTTCCAGCTGTTTTTGAAGCTAAGAAACAACTCGCTCTGCCAGGTACTCTTACAGCCTTCCGGGAACACCTCTTACGAAGGCCTGTGAAAAGCTGTTTCTTGGCAGGCCTGATCTGGCTGAGGTAGAACTTCTGCTCTGGGTGTGCTCCATTGCCCTAGCGCTGAAAGGCCGAAAGGGCTGCCTTGTTTCCAAAGGGGGAGAGAGGCCCCAAAGCATCTTGCTTCCACCTCTTTGGAAGCTAAGAAACAACTGGCTGTGCCCAGTGCTCTTATAGCCTAAGAGAACATCTCTTATCAAGGCCTGTGAAACGCACTTTCTAGGCAGGCCTGATCTGGAAGAAGTAGAACTTCTGCTCTGGTTGTGCTCCATTGCCCTAGAGCTGCCAGACCCAACGTGCTGCCTTGTTTCCAAAGGGGCAGAGAGGCCCCAAAGCGTCTTGCTTCCAGCTGTTTGGGAAACAAGGAAACAACTGGCTCTGCACCGTGCTCTCACAGCCTACCGGGAACGTCACATACAAAGGCCTCTGAAACGCAGTTCCTTGGCAGGCCTGATCTGGCTGAAGTAGGACTTCTGCTCTGGCTGTGCTCCATGGGCCTAGAGCTGAAAGGCCCAAAGGGATGCCTTGTTTGCAAAGGGGCAGAGAGGCCCCAAAGCATCTTGCTTCCAGCTCTTCGGGAAGCTAAGAAACATCTGGCGTTGCCCAGTGCTCTTACAGCCTACCGGGAACATCTCTTACCAAGGCCTGTGAAACGCAGTTTGTTGGTGGCCTGAACTGGCCGAAGTAGAACTTCTGCTCTGGGTGTGCTCCACTGGCCTAGAGCTACCTGCCCCAAAGCGCTGCCTTGATTCCAAAGTGAGAGAGTGGCACCAAAGCATCTTGCTTCCAGCTCTTCGGGAAGCTAAGAAACATCTGGCGTTGCCCAGTGCTCTTACAGCCTACCGGGAACATCTCTTACCAAGGCCTGTGAAACGCCGTTTCCTGGCAGGCCTGATTTGGCTGAAGTAGAACTTCTGCTCTGGGTGTGCTCCATTGCCCTAGAGCTGCCAGGCCCAAGGTGCTGCCTTGTTTCCAAAGGGGCAGAGAGGCCCCAAAGCATCTTGCTTCCAGCTCTCTGGGAAGCTAAGAACCAACTCGCTCTGCCCCGTGCTCTTACAGCCTACCGGGAACATGTCTTTGAAAGGCCTGTGAAACGCAGTTTCTTGGCAGGCCTCATCTGGCTGAAGTAGAACTCCGGCTCTGGGTGTGCTCCATTGCCCTAGAGCTGCCAGGCCCCAAGTGCTGCCCTGTTTCCAAGGGGCAGAGAGGCCCAAAGCATCTTGCTTCCCGGTCTTTGCGAAGCTAAGAAACAACTGGCTCTGCCCAGTGCTCTTACACCCACCGGGAACATCTCTTACCAAGGCCTGTCAAACGCTGTTTCTTTGCAGGCCTGATCAGGCTGAAGTAGAACTCCTGCTCTGCATGTGCTCCATTGGCCTAGAGCTTCCCGACCCAAAAGGCTGCCTTGTTCCCAAACGGGCAGAGGGGTCCCAAGCATCTTGCTTCCAGCTTTTCAGGAAGGTAAGAAACAACTGGCTCTGCCCAGTGCTCTTACAGCCTACCGGGAACATCTCTTACCAAGGCCTGTGAAACGCAGTTTCCTGGCAGGCCTGATCTGGCTGAAGTAGAACTTCTGCTCTGGGCGTGCTCCATTTGCCCTAGAGCTGCCAGGCCCAAAGGGCTGCCTTGTTTCCAAAGACGGAGAGTGGACCCAAAGCATCTTACTCCCAGCTCTTCGGGAAGCTAAGAAACAGCTGGCTCTGCCCAGTGCTCTTACAGCCTAAGAGAACATCTCTTTGAAAGGCCTGTGAAACGCAGTTTCTTGGCAGGCCTGACCTGGCTGAAGTAGAACTTCTGTTCTGGTTGTGCTACATAGGCCTAGAGCTACCAGGACCTAAGGGCTGCCTTGTTTCCAAAGGGTGAGAGAGGCCCCAAAGCATCTTGCCTCCAGCACTTTGGGAAGCTAAAAAACAACTGGTTCTGCCCAGTGCTCTCACAGCCTACCGTGAACATCTCTTACCAAGGGCTGTGAAACGCAGTTTCTGGGCAGGACTGATCTGCCTGAAGTAGAACTTCTGCTGTGGGTGTGCTCCATTGGCCTAGAGCTGCCAGGCGCAAACGGCTGCCTTGTGTCCAAAGGGAGAGAGAGGCCCCAAAGCATCTTGCTTCCAGCTCTGTGGGAAGCTAAAGCAACTGGCTCTCCACAGTGCTCTCACAGCCTACCGGGAACATCTCTTACCAAGGCCTGTGAAACGCAGTTTCTTGGCAGGCCTGATCTGGCTGAAGTAGAACTCCTGCTCTGGGCGTGCTACTTTGGCCTAGAGCTGCCAGGCCCAAAGGGCCGCCTTGTTTCCACAGGGGCTGAGAGTCCCCAAAGTATCTTGCTTCCAAATCTTTGGGAAGCTAAGAAACAACTGGCTCTGCACAGTGCTCTCACAACCTACCGGCAACGTGACAGAGAAAGGCCTGTGAGACGCAGTTTCTTGGAAGGCCTGATCTGGCTGAGGTAGAACTTCTGCTCTGGGTGTACTCCATTGGCCTAGGGCTGCCAGGCCCAAAGGGCTGCCTTTATTTCCAAAGTGTGAGAGAGGCCCCAAAGCATCTTGCTTCCTGCTCTCTGGGAAGCTAAAACAACTGGCTCTGCACAGTGCTCTCAAAGCCAACCGGGAACGTCACATACAAAGGCCTGTGAAACGCAGCTTCTTGACAGGCCTTATCTGGCTGAGGTAGAACTTGTGCTCTGGGTGTGCTACTTTGGCCTAGAGCTGCCAGGCACAAAGGCTGCTTTGTTTCCAAAGGGGGAGAGAGGCCCCAAATCATGTTGCTTCCAGCTGTTTTTGAAGCTAAGAAACAACTCGCTCTGCCAGGTACTCTTACAGCCTTCCGCGAACACCTCTTACGAAGGCCTGTGAAAAGCAGTTTCTTGGCAGGCCTGATCTGGCTGAGGTAGAATTTCTGCTCTGGGTGTGCTCCATTGCCCTAGAGCTGAAAGGCCCAAAGGGCTGCCTTGTTTCCAAAGGGGGAGAGAGGCCCCAAAGCTTCTTGCTTCCACCTCTTGGGAAGCTAAGAAACAACTGGCTGTGCCCAGTGCTCTTATAGCCTAAGAGAACATCTCTTATCAAGGCCTGTGAAACGCACTTTCTAGGCAGGCCTGATCTGGAAGAAGTAGAACTTCTGCTCTGGTTGTGCTCCATTGCCCTAGAGCTGCCAGACCCAACGTGCTGCCTTGTTTCCAAAGGGGCAGAGAGGCCACAAAGCGTCTTGCTTCCAGCTGTTTGGGAAACAAGGAAACAACTGGCTCTGCACCGTGCTCTCACAGCCTACCGGGAACGTCACATACAAAGGCCTCTGAAACGCAGTTCCTTGGGAGGCCTGATCTGGCTGAAGTAGGACTTCTGCTCTGGCTGTGCTCCATTGGCCTAGAGCTGAAAGGCCCAAAGGGATGCCTTGTTTGCAAAGGGGCAGAGAGGCCCCAAAGCATCTTGCTTCCAGCTCTTTGGGAAGCTAAGAAACAACTGTCTCTGCCCAGTGCTCTGACAGAGTACCGGGAACATCTCTTACCAAAGCCTTTGAAACGCAGTTTCTTGGCAGGCCTTATGTGGCTGAGGTAGAACTTCTGCTCTGGGTGTGCTCCATTGGCCTAGAGCTGAAAGGCCCAAAGGTCGGCCTTGTTGGCAAAGGGGCAGGGAGCCCGCAAAGCATCTTGCTTCCAGCTCTTTGGGAAGCTAAGAAACAACTGGCTCTGCCCAGTGCTCTTACAGCCTGAGAAAAAATCTCTTACCAAGGCCTGTGAAACGCACTTTGTTGGTGGCCTGATCTAGCTGAAGTAGAACTTCTGCTCTGGGTGTGCTCCATTGGCCTAGAGCTGCCTCGCCCAAAGGGCCGCCTTGTTAGCAAAGGGGATGAGAGGCCCCAAAGCATCTTGCTTCCAGCTCTTCGGGAAGCTAAGAAACATCTGGCGTTGCCCAGTGCTCTTACAGCCTACCGGGAACATCTCTTACCAAGGCCTGTGAAACGCAGTTTGTTGGTGGCCTGAACTGGCCGAAGTAGAACTTCTGCTCTGGGTGTGCTCCACTGGCCTAGAGCTACCTGCCCCAAAGGGTTGCCTTGATTCCAAAGTGAGAGAGTGGCACCAAAGAATCTTGCTTCCAGCTCTTCGGGAAGCTAAGAAACATCTGGCGTTGCCCAGTGCTCTTACAGCCTACCGGGAACATCTCTTACCAAGGCCTGTGAAACGCCGTTTCCTGGCAGGCCTGATTTGGCTGAAGTAGAACTTCTGCTCTGGGTGTGCTCCATTGCCCTAGAGCTGCCAGGCCCAAGGTGCTGCCTTGTTTCCAAAGGGGCAGAGAGGCCCCAAAGCATCTTGCTTCCAGCTCTCTGGGAAGCTAAGAACCAACTCGCTCTGCCCCGTGCTCTTACAGCCTACCGGGAACATGTCTTTGAAAGGCCTGTGAAACGCAGTTTCTTGGCAGGCCTCATCTGGCTGAAGTAGAACTCCGGCTCTGGGTGTGCTCCATTGCCCTAGAGCTGCCAGGCCCCAAGTGCTGCCCTGTTTCCAAGGGGCAGAGAGGCCCAAAGCATCTTGCTTCCCGGTCTTTGCGAAGCTAAGAAACAACTGGCTCTGCCCAGTGCTCTTACACCCACCGGGAACATCTCTTACCAAGGCCTGTCAAACGCTGTTTCTTTGCAGGCCTGATCAGGCTGAAGTAGAACTCCTGCTCTGCGTGTGCTCCATTGGCCTAGAGCTTCCCGACCCAAAAGGCTGCCTTGTTCCAAAACGGGTAGAGGGGTCCCAAGCATCTTGCTTCCAGCTTTTCAGGAAGGTAAGAAACAACTGGCTCTGCCCAGTGCTCTTACAGCCTACCGGGAACATCTCTTACCAAGGCCTGTGAAACGCAGTTTCCTGGCAGGCCTGATCTGGCTGAAGTAGAACTTCTGCTCTGGGCGTGCTCCATTTGCCCTAGAGCTGCCAGGCCCAAAGGGCTGCCTTGTTTCCAAAGACGGAGAGTGGACCCAAAGCATCTTGCTCCCAGCTCTTCGGGAAGCTAAGAAACAGCTGGCTCTGCCCAGTGCTCTTACAGCCTAAGAGAACATCTCTTTGAAAGGCCTGTGAAACGCAGTTTCTTGGCAGGCCTGACCTGGCTGAAGTAGAACTTCTGTTCTGGTTGTGCTACATAGGCCTAGAGCTACCAGGACCTAAGGGCTGCCTTGTTTCCAAAGGGTGAGAGAGGCCCCAAAGCATCTTGCCTCCAGCACTTTGGGAAGCTACAAAACAACTGGTTCTGCCCAGTGCTCTCACAGCCTACCGTGAACATCTCTTACCAAGGGCTGTGAAACGCAGTTTCTGGGCAGGACTGATCTGCCTGAAGTAGAACTTCTGCTGTGGGTGTGCTCCATTGGCCTAGAGCTGCCAGGCCCAAACGGCTGCCTTGTGTCCAAAGGGAGAGAGAGGCCCCAAAGCATCTTGCTTCCAGCTCTGTGGGAAGCTAAAGCAACTGGCTCTCCACAGTGTTCTCACAGCCTACCGGGAACATCTCTTACCAAGGCCTGTGAAACGCAGTTTCTTGGCAGGCCTGATCTGGCTGAAGTAGAACTCCTGCTCTGGGCGTGCTACTTTGGCCTAGAGCTGCCAGGCCCAAAGGGCCGCCTTGTTTCCAAAGGGGCTGAGAGTCCCCAAAGTATCTTGCTTCCAAATCTTTGGGAAGCTAAGAAACAACTGGCTCTGCACAGTGCTCTCACAGCCTACCGGCAACGTGACAGAGAAAGGCCTGTGAGACGCAGTTTCTTGGAATGCCTGATCTGGCTGAGGTAGAACTTCTGCTCTGGGTGTACTCCATTGGCCTAGGGCTGCCAGGCCCAAAGGGCTGCCTTTATTTCCAAAGTGTGAGAGAGGCCCTAAAGCATCTTGCTTCCTGCTCTCTGGGAAGCTAAAACAACTGGCTCTGCACAGTGCTCTCAAAGCCAACCGGGAACGTCGCATACAAAGGCCTGTGAAACACAGCTTCTTGACAGGCCTTATCTGGCTGAGGTAGAACTTGTGCTCTGGGTGTGCTACTTTGGCCTAGAGCTGCCAGGCACAAAGGCTGCTTTGTTTCCAAAGGGGGAGAGAGGCCCCAAATCATGTTGCTTCCAGCTGTTTTTGAAGCTAAGAAACAACTCGCTCTGCCAGGTACTCTTACAGCCTTCCGGGAACACCTCTTACGAAGGCCTGTGAAAAGCAGTTTCTTGGCAGGCCTGATCTGGCTGAGGTAGAACTTGTGCTCTGGGTGTGCTACTTTGGCCTAGAGCTGCCAGGCACAAAGGCTGCTTTGTTTCCAAAGGGGGAGAGAGGCCCCAAATCATGTTGCTTCCAGCTGTTTTTGAAGCTAAGAAACAACTCGCTCTGCCAGGTACTCTTACAGCCTTCCGGGAACACCTCTTACGAAGGCCTGTGAAAAGCTGTTTCTTGGCAGGCCTGATCTGGCTGAGGTAGAACTTCTGCTCTGGGTGTGCTCCATTGCCCTAGCGCTGAAAGGCCGAAAGGGCTGCCTTGTTTCCAAAGGGGGAGAGAGGCCCCAAAGCATCTTGCTTCCACCTCTTGGGAAGCTAAGAAACAACTGGCTGTGCCCAGTGCTCTTATAGCCTAAGAGAACATCTCTTATCAAGGCCTGTGAAACGCACTTTCTAGGCAGGCCTGATCTGGAAGAAGTAGAACTTCGGCTCTGGTTGTGCTCCATTGCCCTAGAGCTGCCAGACCCAACGTGCTGCCTTGTTTCCAAAGGGGCAGAGAGGCCACAAAGCGTCTTGCTTCCAGCTGTTTGGGAAACAAGGAAACAACTGGCTCTGCACCGTGCTCTCACAGCCTACCGGGAACGTCACATACAAAGGCCTCTGAAACGCAGTTCCTTGGCAGGCCTGATCTGGCTGAAGTAGGACTTCTGATCTGGCTGTGCTCCATTGGCCTAGAGCTGAAAGGCCCAAAGGGATGCCTTGTTTGCAAAGGGGCAGAGAGGCCCCAAAGCATCTTGCTTCCAGCTCTTTGGGAAGCTAAGAAACAACTGTCTCTGCCCAGTGCTCTGACAGAGTACCGGGAACATCTCTTACCAAAGCCTTTGAAACGCAGTTTCTTGGCAGGCCTTATGTGGCTGAGGTAGAACTTCTGCTCTGGGTGTGCTCCATTGGCCTAGAGCTGAAAGGCCCAAAGGTCGGCCTTGTTGGCAAAGGGGCAGGGAGCCCGCAAAGCATCTTGCTTCCAGCTCTTTGGGAAGCTAAGAAACAACTGGCTCTGCCCAGTGCTCTTACAGTCTGAGAAAAAATCTCTTACCAAGGCCTGTGAAACACACTTTGTTGGTGGCCTGATCTAGCTGAAGTAGAACTTCTGCTCTGGGTGTGCTCCATTGGCCTAGAGCTGCCTCGCCCAAAGGGCCGCCTTGTTTGCAAAGGGGATGAGAGGCCCCAAGCATCTTGCTTCCAGCTCTTCGGGAAGCTAAGAAACATCTGGCGTTGCCCAGTGCTCTTACAGCCTACCGGGAACATCTCTTACCAAGGCCTGTGAAACGCAGTTTGTTGGTGGCCTGAACTGGCCGAAGTAGAACTTCTGCTCTGGGTGTGCTCCACTGGCCTAGAGCTACCTGCCCCAAAGGGTTGCCTTGATTCCAAAGTGAGAGAGTGGCACCAAAGAATCTTGCTTCCAGCTCTTCGCGAAGCTAAGAAACATCTGGCGTTGCCCAGTGCTCTTACAGCCTACCGGGAACATCTCTTACCAAGGCCTGTGAAACGCCGTTTCCTGGCAGGCCTGATTTGGCTGAAGTAGAACTTCTGCTCTGGGTGTGCTCCATTGCCCTAGAGCTGCCAGGCCCAAGGTGCTGCCTTGTTTCCAAAGGGGCAGAGAGGCCCCAAAGCATCTTGCTTCCAGCTCTCTGGGAAGCTAAGAACCAACTCGCTCTGCCCCGTGCTCTTACAGCCTACCGGGAACATGTCTTTGAAAGGCCTGTGAAACGCAGTTTCTTGGCAGGCCTCATCTGGCTGAAGTAGAACTCCGGCTCTGGGTGTGCTCCATTGCCCTAGAGCTGCCAGGCCCCAAGTGCTGCCCTGTTTCCAAGGGGCAGAGAGGCCCAAAGCATCTTGCTTCCCGGTCTTTGCGAAGCTAAGAAACAACTGGCTCTGCCCAGTGCTCTTACACCTACCGGGAACATCTCTTACCAAGGCCTGTCAAACGCTGTTTCTTTGCAGGCCTGATCAGGCTGAAGTAGAACTCCTGCTCTGCGTGTGCTCCATTGGCCTAGAGCTTCCCGACCCAAAAGGCTGCCTTGTTCCAAAACGGGTAGAGGGGTCCCAAGCATCTTGCTTCCAGCTTTTCAGGAAGGTAAGAAACAACTGGCTCTGCCCAGTGCTCTTACAGCCTACCGGGAACATCTCTTACCAAGGCCTGTGAAACGCAGTTTCCTGGCAGGCCTGATCTGGCTGAAGTAGAACTTCTGCTCTGGGCGTGCTCCATTTGCCCTAGAGCTGCCAGGCCCAAAGGGCTGCCTTGTTTCCAAAGACGGAGAGTGGACCCAAAGCATCTTGCTCCCAGCTCTTCGGGAAGCTAAGAAACAGCTGGCTCTGCCCAGTGCTCTTACAGCCTAAGAGAACATCTCTTTGAAAGGCCTGTGAAACGCAGTTTCTTGGCAGGCCTGACCTGGCTGAAGTAGAACTTCTGTTCTGGTTGTGCTACATAGGCCTAGAGCTACCAGGACCTAAGGGCTGCCTTGTTTCCAAAGGGTGAGAGAGGCCCCAAAGCATCTTGCCTCCAGCACTTTGGGAAGCTACAAAACAACTGGTTCTGCCCAGTGCTCTCACAGCCTACCGTGAACATCTCTTACCAAGGGCTGTGAAACGCAGTTTCTGGGCAGGACTGATCTGCCTGAAGTAGAACTTCTGCTGTGGGTGTGCTCCATTGGCCTAGAGCTGCCAGGCCCAAACGGCTGCCTTGTGTCCAAAGGGAGAGAGAGGCCCCAAAGCATCTTGCTTCCAGCTCTGTGGGAAGCTAAAGCAACTGGCTCTCCACAGTGCTCTCACAGCCTACCGGGAACATCTCTTACCAAGGCCTGTGAAACGCAGTTTCTTGGCAGGCCTGATCTGGCTGAAGTAGAACTCCTGCTCTGGGCGTGCTACTTTGGCCTAGAGCTGCCAGGCCCAAAGGGCCGCCTTGTTTCCAAAGGGGCTGAGAGTCCCCAAAGTATCTTGCTTCCAAATCTTTGGGAAGCTAAGAAACAACTGGCTCTGCACAGTGCTCTCACAGCCTACCGGCAACGTGACAGAGAAAGGCCTGTGAGACGCAGTTTCTTGGAATGCCTGATCTGGCTGAGGTAGAACTTCTGCTCTGGGTGTACTCCATTGGCCTAGGGCTGCCAGGCCCAAAGGGCTGCCTTTATTTCCAAAGTGTGAGAGAGGCCCTAAAGCATCTTGCTTCCTGCTCTCTGGGAAGCTAAAACAACTGGCTCTGCACAGTGCTCTCAAAGCCAACCGGGAACGTCGCATACAAAGGCCTGTGAAACACAGCTTCTTGACAGGCCTTATCTGGCTGAGGTAGAACTTGTGCTCTGGGTGTGCTACTTTGGCCTAGAGCTGCCAGGCACAAAGGCTGCTTTGTTTCCAAAGGGGGAGAGAGGCCCCAAATCATGTTGCTTCCAGCTGTTTTTGAAGCTAAGAAACAACTCGCTCTGCCAGGTACTCTTACAGCCTTCCGGGAACACCTCTTACGAAGGCCTGTGAAAAGCAGTTTCTTGGCAGGCCTGATCTGGCTGAGGTAGAACTTCTGCTCTGGGTGTGCTCCATTGCCCTAGCGCTGAAAGGCCGAAAGGGCTGCCTTGTTTCCAAAGGGGGAGAGAGGCCCCAAAGCATCTTGCTTCCACCTCTTGGGAAGCTAAGAAACAACTGGCTGTGCCCAGTGCTCTTATAGCCTAAGAGAACATCTCTTATCAAGGCCTGTGAAACGCACTTTCTAGGCAGGCCTGATCTGGAAGAAGTAGAACTTCTGCTCTGGTTGTGCTCCATTGCCCTAGAGCTGCCAGACCCAACGTGCTGCCTTGTTTCCAAAGGGGCAGAGAGGCCCCAAAGCGTCTTGCTTCCAGCTGTTTGGGAAACAAGGAAACAACTGGCTCTGCACCGTGCTCTCACAGCCTACCGGGAACGTCACATACAAAGGCCTCTGAAACGCAGTTCCTTGGCAGGCCTGATCTGGCTGAAGTAGGACTTCTGCTCTGGCTGTGCTCCATGGGCCTAGAGCTGAAAGGCCCAAAGGGATGCCTTGTTTGCAAAGGGGCAGAGAGGCCCCAAAGCATCTTGCTTCCAGCTCTTCGGGAAGCTAAGAAACATCTGGCGTTGCCCAGTGCTCTTACAGCCTACCGAGAACATCTCTTACCAATTCCTGTGAAACGCAGTTTGTTGGTGGCCTGAACTGGCCGAAGTAGAACTTCTGCTCTGGGTGTGCTCCACTGGCCTAGAGCTACCTGCCCCAAAGGGCTGCCTTGATTCCAAAGTGAGAGAGTGGCACCAAAGCATCTTGCTTCCAGCTCTTCGGGAAGCTAAGAAACATCTGGCGTTGCCCAGTGCTCTTACAGCCTACCGGGAACATCTCTTACCAAGGCCTGTGAAACGCCGTTTCCTGGCAGGCCTGATTTGGCTGAAGTAGAACTTCTGCTCTGGGTGTGCTCCATTGCCCTAGAGCTGCCAGGCCCAAGGTGCTGCCTTGTTTCCAAAGGGGCAGAGAGGCCCCAAAGCATCTTGCTTCCAGCTCTCTGGGAAGCTAAGAACCAACTCGCTCTGCCCCGTGCTCTTACAGCCTACCGGGAACATGTCTTTGAAAGGCCTGTGAAACGCAGTTTCTTGGCAGGCCTCATCTGGCTGAAGTAGAACTCCGGCTCTGGGTGTGCTCCATTGCCCTAGAGCTGCCAGGCCCCAAGTGCTGCCCTGTTTCCAAGGGGCAGAGAGGCCCAAAGAATCTTGCTTCCCGGTCTTTGCGAAGCTAAGAAACAACTGGCTCTGCCCAGTGCTCTTACACCCACCGGGAACATCTCTTACCAAGGCCTGTCAAACGCTGTTTCTTTGCAGGCCTGATCAGGCTGAAGTAGAACTCCTGCTCTGCGTGTGCTCCATTGGCCTAGAGCTTCCCGACCCAAAAGGCTGCCTTGTTCCCAAACGGGCAGAGGGGTCCCAAGCATCTTGCTTCCAGCTTTTCAGGAAGGTAAGAAACAACTGGCTCTGCCCAGTGCTCTTACAGCCTACCGGGAACATCTCTTACCAAGGCCTGTGAAACGCAGTTTCCTGGCAGGCCTGATCTGGCTGAAGTAGAACTTCTGCTCTGGGCGTGCTCCATTTGCCCTAGAGCTGCCAGGCCCAAAGGGCTGCCTTGTTTCCAAAGACGGAGAGTGGACCCAAAGCATCTTGCTCCCAGCTCTTCGGGAAGCTAAGAAACAGCTGGCTCTGCCCAGTGCTCTTACAGCCTAAGAGAACATCTCTTTGAAAGGCCTGTGAAACGCAGTTTCTTGGCAGGCCTGACCTGGCTGAAGTAGAACTTCTGTTCTGGTTGTGCTACATAGGCCTAGAGCTACCAGGACCTAAGGGCTGCCTTGTTTCCAAAGGGTGAGAGAGGCCCCAAAGCATCTTGCCTCCAGCACTTTGGGAAGCTACAAAACAACTGGTTCTGCCCAGTGCTCTCACAGCCTACCGTGAACATCTCTTACCAAGGGCTGTGAAACGCAGTTTCTGGGCAGGACTGATCTGCCTGAAGTAGAACTTCTGCTGTGGGTGTGCTCCATTGGCCTAGAGCTGCCAGGCCCAAACGGCTGCCTTGTGTCCAAAGGGAGAGAGAGGCCCCAAAGCATCTTGCTTCCAGCTCTGTGGGAAGCTAAAGCAACTGGCTCTCCACAGTGCTCTCACAGCCTACCGGGAACATCTCTTACCAAGGCCTGTGAAACGCAGTTTCTTGGCAGGCCTGATCTGGCTGAAGTAGAACTCCTGCTCTGGGCGTGCTACTTTGGCCTAGAGCTGCCAGGCCCAAAGGGCCGCCTTGTTTCCAAAGGGGCTGAGAGTCCCCAAAGTATCTTGCTTCCAAATCTTTGGGAAGCTAAGAAACAACTGGCTCTGCACAGTGCTCTCACAGCCTACCGGCAACGTGACAGAGAAAGGCCTGTGAGACGCAGTTTCTTGGAAGGGCTGATCTGGCTGAGGTAGAACTTCTTCTCTGGGTGTACTCCATTGGCCTAGGGCTGCCAGGCCCAAAGGGCTGCCTTTATTTCCAAAGTGTGAGAGAGGCCCCAAAGCATCTTGCTTCCTGCTCTCTGGGAAGCTAAAACAACTGGCTCTGCACAGTGCTCTCAAAGCCAACCGGGAACGTCACATACAAAGGCCTGTGAAACGCAGCTTCTTGACAGGCCTTATCTGGCTGAGGTAGAACTTGTGCTCTGGGTGTGCTACTTTGGCCTAGAGCTGCCAGGCAGAAAGGCTGCTTTGTTTCCAAAGGGGGAGCGAGGCCCCAAATCATGTTGCTTCCAGCTGTTTTTGAAGCTAAGAAACAACTCGCTCTGCCAGGTACTCTTACAGCCTTCCGGGAACACCTCTTACGAAGGCCTGTGAAAAGCAGTTTCTTGGCAGGCCTGATCTGGCTGAGGTAGAACTTCTGCTCTGGGTGTGCTCCATTGCCCTAGAGCTGAAAGGCCCAAAGGGCTGCCTTGTTTCCATAGGGGGAGAGAGGCCCCAAAGCATCTTGCTTCCACCTCTTGGGAAGCTAAGAAACAACTGGCTGTGCCCAGTGCTCTTATAGCCTAAGAGAACATCTCTTATCAAGGCCTGTGAAACGCACTTTCTAGGCAGGCCTGATCTGGAAGAAGTAGAACTTCTGCTCTGGTTGTGCTCCATTGCCCTAGAGCCGCCAGACCCAACGTGCTGCCTTGTTTCCAAAGGGGCAGAGAGGCCCCAAAGCGTCTTGCTTCCAGCTGTTTGGGAAACAAGGAAACAACTGGCTCTGCACCGTGCTCTCACAGCCTACCGGGAACGTCACATACAAAGGCCTCTGAAACGCAGTTCCACGGCAGGCCTGATCTGCCTGAAAAAGGACTTCTGCTCTGTCTGTGCTCCATTGGCCTAGAGCTGAAAGGCCCAAAGGGATGCCTTGTTTGCAAAGGGGCAGAGAGGCCCCAAAGCATCTTGCTTCCAGCTCTTTGGGAAGCTAAGAAACAACTGTCTCTGCCCAGTGCTCTGACAGAGTACCGGCAACATCTCTTACCAAAGCCTTTGAAACGCAGTTTCTTGGCAGGCCTTATCTGGCTGAGGTAGAACTTCTGCTCTGGGTGTGCTCCATTGGCCTAGAGCTGAAAGGCCCAAAGGTCGGCCTTGTTGGCAAAGGGGCAGGGAGCCCCCAAAGCATCTTGCTTCCAGCTCTTTGGGAAGCTAAGAAACAACTGGCTCTGCCCAGTGCTCTTACAGCCTGAGAGAAAATCTCTTACCAAGGCCTGTGAAACGCACTTTGTTGGTGGCCTGATCTAGCTGAAGTAGAACTTCTGCTCTGGGTGTGCTCCATTGGCCTAGAGCTGCCTGGCCCAAAGGGCCGCCTTGTTTGCAAAGGGGCAGAGAGGCCCCAAAGCATCTTGCTTCCAGCTCTTCGGGAAGCTAAGAAACATCTGGCGTTGCCCAGTGCTCTTACAGCCTACCGGGAACATCTCTTACCAAGGCCTGTGAAACGCAGTTTGTTGGTGGCCTGAACTGGCCGAAGTAGAACTTCTGCTCTGGGTGTGCTCCACTGGCCTAGAGCTACCTGCCCCAAAGGGCTGTCTTGATTCCAAAGTGAGAGAGTGGCACCAAAGCATCTTGCTTCCAGCTCTTCGGGAAGCTAAGAAATATCTGGCGTTGCCCAGTGCTCTTACAGCCTACCGGGAACATCTCTTACCAAGGCCTGTGAAACGCCGTTTCCTGGCAGGCCTGATTTGGCTGAAGTAGAACTTCTGCTCTGGGTGTGCTCCATTGCCCTAGAGCTGCCAGGCCCAAGGTGCTGCCTTGTTTCCAAAGGGGCAGAGAGGCCCCAAAGCATCTTGCTTCCAGCTCTCTGGGAAGCTAAGAACCAACTCGCTCTGCCCCGTGCTCTTACAGCCTACCGGGAACATGTCTTTGAAAGGCCTGTGAAACGCAGTTTCTTGGCAGGCCTCATCTGGCTGAAGTAGAACTCCGGCTCTGGGTGTGCTCCATTGCCCTAGAGCTGCCAGGCCCCAAGTGCTGCCCTGTTTCCAAGGGGCAGAGAGGCCCAAAGCATCTTGCTTCCCGGTCTTTGCAAAGCTAAGAAACAACTGGCTCTGCCCAGTGCTCTTACACCTACCGGGAACATCTCTTACCAAGGCCTGTCAAACGCTGTTTCTTTGCAGGCCTGATCAGGCTGAAGTAGAACTCCTGCTCTGCGTGTGCTCCATTGGCCTAGAGCTTCCCGACCCAAAAGGCTGCCTTGTTCCCAAACGGGCAGAGGGGTCCCAAGCATCTTGCTTCCAGCTTTTCAGGAAGGTAAGAAACAACTGGTTCTGCCCAGTGCTCTCACAGCCTACCGTGAACATCTCTTACCAAGGGCTGTGAAACGCAGTTTCTGGGCAGGACTGATCTGCCTGAAGTAGAACTTCTGCTGTGGGTGTGCTCCATTGGCCTAGAGCTGCCAGGCCCAAACGGCTGCCTTGTGTCCAAAGGGAGAGAGAGGCCCCAAAGCATCTTGCTTCCAGCTCTGTGGGAAGCTAAAGCAACTGGCTCTCCACAGTGCTCTCACAGCCTACCGGGAACATCTCTTACCAAGGCCTGTGAAACGCAGTTTCTTGGCAGGCCTGATCTGGCTGAAGTAGAACTTCTGCTCTGGGCGTGCTACTTTGGCCTAGAGCTGCCAGGCCCAAAGGGCCGCCTTGTTTCCAAAGGGGCTGAGAGTCCCCAAAGTATCTTGCTTCCAAATCTTTGGGAAGCTAAGAAACAACTGGCTCTGCACAGTGCTCTCACAGCCTACCGGCAACGTGACAGAGAAAGGCCTGTGAGACGCAGTTTCTTGGAAGGGCTGATCTGGCTGAGGTAGAACTTCTGCTCTGGGTGTACTCCATTGGCCTAGGGCTGCCAGGCCCAAAGGGCTGCCTTTATTTCCAAAGTGTGAGAGAGGCCCCAAAGCATCTTGCTTCCTGCTCTCTGGGAAGCTAAAACAACTGGCTCTGCACAGTGCTCTCAAAGCCAACCGGGAACGTCACATACAAAGGCCTGTGAAACGCAGCTTCTTGACAGGCCTTATCTGGCTGAGGTAGAACTTGTGCTCTGGGTGTGCTACTTTGGCCTAGAGCTGCCAGGCACAAAGGCTGCTTTGTTTCCAAAGGGGGAGCGAGGCCCCAAATCATGTTGCTTCCAGCTGTTTTTGAAGCTAAGAAACAACTCGCTCTGCCAGGTACTCTTACAGCCTTCCGGGAACACCTCTTACGAAGGCCTGTGAAAAGCAGTTTCTTGGCAGGCCTGATCTGGCTGAGGTAGAACTTCTGCTCTGGGTGTGCTCCATTGCCCTAGAGCTGAAAGGCCCAAAGGGCTGCATTGTTTCCATAGGGGGAGAGAGGCCCCAAAGCATCTTGCTTCCACCTCTTGGGAAGCTAAGAAACAACTGGCTGTGCCCAGTGCTCTTATAGCCTAAGAGAACATCTCTTATCAAGGCCTGTGAAACGCACTTTCTAGGCAGGCCTGATCTGGAAGAAGTAGAACTTCTGCTCTGGTTGTGCTCCATTGCCCTAGAGCCGCCAGACCCAACGTGCTGCCTTGTTTCCAAAGGGGCAGAGAGGCCCCAAAGCGTCTTGCTTCCAGCTGTTTGGGAAACAAGGAAACAACTGGCTCTGCACCGTGCTCTCACAGCCTACCGGGAACGTCACATACAAAGGCCTCTGAAACGCAGTTCCACGGCAGGCCTGATCTGGCTGAAAAAGGACTTCTGCTCTGGCTGTGCTCCATTGGCCTAGAGCTGAAAGGCCCAAAGGGATGCCTTGTTTGCAAAGGGGCAGAGAGGCCCCAAAGCATCTTGCTTCCAGCTCTTTGGGAAGCTAAGAAACAACTGTCTCTGCCCAGTGCTCTGACAGAGTACCGGCAACATCTCTTACCAAAGCCTTTGAAACGCAGTTTCTTGGCAGGCCTTATCTGGCTGAGGTAGAACTTCTGCTCTGGGTGTGCTCCATTGGCCTAGAGCTGAAAGGCCCAAAGGTCGGCCTTGTTGGCAAAGGGGCAGGGAGCCCCCAAAGCATCTTGCTTCCAGCTCTTTGGGAAGCTAAGAAACAACTGGCTCTGCCCAGTGCTCTTACAGCCTGAGAGAAAATCTCTTACCAAGGCCTGTGAAACGCACTTTGTTGGTGGCCTGATCTAGCTGAAGTAGAACTTCTGCTCTGGGTGTGCTCCATTGGCCTAGAGCTGCCTGGCCCAAAGGGCCGCCTTGTTTGCAAAGGGGCAGAGAGGCCCCAAAGCATCTTGCTTCCAGCTCTTCGGGAAGCTAAGAAACATCTGGCGTTGCCCAGTGCTCTTACAGCCTACCGGGAACATCTCTTACCAAGGCCTGTGAAACGCAGTTTGTTGGTGGCCTGAACTGGCCGAAGTAGAACTTCTGCTCTGGGTGTGCTCCACTGGCCTAGAGCTACCTGCCCCAAAGGGCTGTCTTGATTCCAAAGTGAGAGAGTGGCACCAAAGCATCTTGCTTCCAGCTCTTCGGGAAGCTAAGAAATATCTGGCGTTGCCCAGTGCTCTTACAGCCTACCGGGAACATCTCTTACCAAGGCCTGTGAAACGCCGTTTCCTGGCAGGCCTGATTTGGCTGAAGTAGAACTTCTGCTCTGGGTGTGCTCCATTGCCCTAGAGCTGCCAGGCCCAAGGTGCTGCCTTGTTTCCAAAGGGGCAGAGAGGCCCCAAAGCATCTTGCTTCCAGCTCTCTGGGAAGCTAAGAACCAACTCGCTCTGCCCCGTGCTCTAACAGCCTACCGGGAACATGTCTTTGAAAGGCCTGTGAAACGCAGTTTCTTGGCAGGCCTCATCTGGCTGAAGTAGAACTCCGGCTCTGGGTGTGCTCCATTGCCCTAGAGCTGCCAGGCCCCAAGTGCTGCCCTGTTTCCAAGGGGCAGAGAGGCCCAAAGCATCTTGCTTCCCGGTCTTTGCAAAGCTAAGAAACAACTGGCTCTGCCCAGTGCTCTTACACCTACCGGGAACATCTCTTACCAAGGCCTGTCAAACGCTGTTTCTTTGCAGGCCTGATCAGGCTGAAGTAGAACTCCTGCTCTGCGTGTGCTCCATTGGCCTAGAGCTTCCCGACCCAAAAGGCTGCCTTGTTCCCAAACGGGCAGAGGGGTCCCAAGCATCTTGCTTCCAGCTTTTCAGGAAGGTAAGAAACAACTGGTTCTGCCCAGTGCTCTCACAGCCTACCGTGAACATCTCTTACCAAGGGCTGTGAAACGCAGTTTCTGGGCAGGACTGATCTGCCTGAAGTAGAACTTCTGCTGTGGGTGTGCTCCATTGGCCTAGAGCTGCCAGGCCCAAACGGCTGCCTTGTGTCCAAAGGGAGAGAGAGGCCCCAAAGCATCTTGCTTCCAGCTCTGTGGGAAGCTAAAACAACTGGCTCTCCACAGTGCTCTCACAGCCTACCGGGAACATCTCTTACCAAGGCCTGTGAAACGCAGTTTCTTGGCAGGCCTGATCTGGCTGAAGTAGAACTTCTGCTCTGGGCGTGCTACTTTGGCCTAGAGCTGCCAGGCCCAAAGGGCCGCCTTGTTTCCAAAGGGGCTGAGAGTCCCCAAAGTATCTTGCTTCCAAATCTTTGGGAAGCTAAGAAACAACTGGCTCTGCACAGTGCTCTCACAGCCTACCGGCAACGTGACAGAGAAAGGCCTGTGAGACGCAGTTTCTTGGAAGGGCTGATCTGGCTGAGGTAGAACTTCTGCTCTGGGTGTACTCCATTGGCCTAGGGCTGCCAGGCCCAAAGGGCTGCCTTTATTTCCAAAGTGTGAGAGAGGCCCCAAAGCATCTTGCTTCCTGCTCTCTGGGAAGCTAAAACAACTGGCTCTGCACAGTGCTCTCAAAGCCAACCGGGAACGTCACATACAAAGGCCTGTGAAACGCAGCTTCTTGACAGGCCTTATCTGGCTGAGGTAGAACTTGTGCTCTGGGTGTGCTACTTTGGCCTAGAGCTGCCAGGCACAAAGGCTGCTTTGTTTCCAAAGGGGGAGCGAGGCCCCAAATCATGTTGCTTCCAGCTGTTTTTGAAGCTAAGAAACAACTCGCTCTGCCAGGTACTCTTACAGCCTTCCGGGAACACCTCTTACGAAGGCCTGTGAAAAGCAGTTTCTTGGCAGGCCTGATCTGGCTGAGGTAGAACTTCTGCTCTGGGTGTGCTCCATTGCCCTAGAGCTGAAAGGCCCAAAGGGCTGCCTTGTTTCCATAGGGGGAGAGAGGCCCCAAAGCATCTTGCTTCCACCTCTTGGGAAGCTAAGAAACAACTGGCTGTGCCCAGTGCTCTTATAGCCTAAGAGAACATCTCTTATCAAGGCCTGTGAAACGCACTTTCTAGGCAGGCCTGATCTGGAAGAAGTAGAACTTCTGCTCTGGTTGTGCTCCATTGCCCTAGAGCTGCCAGACCCAACGTGCTGCCTTGTTTCCAAAGGGGCAGAGAGGCCCCAAAGCGTCTTGCTTCCAGCTGTTTGGGAAACAAGGAAACAACTGGCTCTGCACCGTGCTCTCACAGCCTACCGGGAACGTCACATACAAAGGCCTCTGAAACGCAGTTCCACGGCAGGCCTGATCTGGCTGAAAAAGGACTTCTGCTCTGGCTGTGCTCCATTGGCCTAGAGCTGAAAGGCCCAAAGGGATGCCTTGTTTGCAAAGGGGCAGAGAGGCCCCAAAGCATCTTGCTTCCAGCTCTTTGGGAAGCTAAGAAACAACTGTCTCTGCCCAGTGCTCTGACAGAGTACCGGCAACATCTCTTACCAAAGCCTTTGAAACGCAGTTTCTTGGCAGGCCTTATCTGGCTGAGGTAGAACTTCTGCTCTGGGTGTGCTCCATTGGCCTAGAGCTGAAAGGCCCAAAGGTCGGCCTTGTTGGCAAAGGGGCAGGGAGCCCCCAAAGCATCTTGCTTCCAGCTCTTTGGGAAGCTAAGAAACAACTGGCTCTGCCCAGTGCTCTTACAGCCTGAGAGAAAATCTCTTACCAAGGCCTGTGAAACGCACTTTGTTGGTGGCCTGATCTAGCTGAAGTAGAACTTCTGCTCTGGGTGTGCTCCATTGGCCTAGAGCTGCCTGGCCCAAAGGGCCGCCTTGTTTGCAAAGGGGCAGAGAGGCCCCAAAGCATCTTGCTTCCAGCTCTTCGGGAAGCTAAGAAACATCTGGCGTTGCCCAGTGCTCTTACAGCCTACCGGGAACATCTCTTACCAAGGCCTGTGAAACGCAGTTTGTTGGTGGCCTGAACTGGCCGAAGTAGAACTTCTGCTCTGGGTGTGCTCCACTGGCCTAGAGCTACCTGCCCCAAAGGGCTGTCTTGATTCCAAAGTGAGAGAGTGGCACCAAAGCATCTTGCTTCCAGCTCTTCGGGAAGCTAAGAAATATCTGGCGTTGCCCAGTGCTCTTACAGCCTACCGGGAACATCTCTTACCAAGGCCTGTGAAACGCCGTTTCCTGGCAGGCCTGATTTGGCTGAAGTAGAACTTCTGCTCTGGGTGTGCTCCATTGCCCTAGAGCTGCCAGGCCCAAGGTGCTGCCTTGTTTCCAAAGGGGCAGAGAGGCCCCAAAGCATCTTGCTTCCAGCTCTCTGGGAAGCTAAGAACCAACTCGCTCTGCCCCGTGCTCTAACAGCCTACCGGGTACATGTCTTTGAAAGGCCTGTGAAACGCAGTTTCTTGGCAGGCCTCATCTGGCTGAAGTAGAACTCCGGCTCTGGGTGTGCTCCATTGCCCTAGAGCTGCCAGGCCCCAAGTGCTGCCCTGTTTCCAAGGGGCAGAGAGGCCCAAAGCATCTTGCTTCCCGGTCTTTGCAAAGCTAAGAAACAACTGGCTCTGCCCAGTGCTCTTACACCTACCGGGAACATCTCTTACCAAGGCCTGTCAAACGCTGTTTCTTTGCAGGCCTGATCAGGCTGAAGTAGAACTCCTGCTCTGCGTGTGCTCCATTGGCCTAGAGCTTCCCGACCCAAAAGGCTGCCTTGTTCCCAAACGGGCAGAGGGGTCCCAAGCATCTTGCTTCCAGCTTTTCAGGAAGGTAAGAAACAACTGGTTCTGCCCAGTGCTCTCACAGCCTACCGTGAACATCTCTTACCAAGGGCTGTGAAACGCAGTTTCTGGGCAGGACTGATCTGCCTGAAGTAGAACTTCTGCTGTGGGTGTGCTCCATTGGCCTAGAGCTGCCAGGCCCAAACGGCTGCCTTGTGTCCAAAGGGAGAGAGAGGCCCCAAAGCATCTTGCTTCCAGCTCTGTGGGAAGCTAAAACAACTGGCTCTCCACAGTGCTCTCACAGCCTACCGGGAACATCTCTTACCAAGGCCTGTGAAACGCAGTTTCTTGGCAGGCCTGATCTGGCTGAAGTAGAACTTCTGCTCTGGGCGTGCTACTTTGGCCTAGAGCTGCCAGGCCCAAAGGGCCGCCTTGTTTCCAAAGGGGCTGAGAGTCCCCAAAGTATCTTGCTTCCAAATCTTTGGGAAGCTAAGAAACAACTGGCTCTGCACAGTGCTCTCACAGCCTACCGGCAACGTGACAGAGAAAGGCCTGTGAGACGCAGTTTCTTGGAAGGGCTGATCTGGCTGAGGTAGAACTTCTGCTCTGGGTGTACTCCATTGGCCTAGGGCTGCCAGGCCCAAAGGGCTGCCTTTATTTCCAAAGTGTGAGAGAGGCCCCAAAGCATCTTGCTTCCTGCTCTCTGGGAAGCTAAAACAACTGGCTCTGCACAGTGCTCTCAAAGCCAACCGGGAACGTCACATACAAAGGCCTGTGAAACGCAGCTTCTTGACAGGCCTTATCTGGCTGAGGTAGAACTTGTGCTCTGGGTGTGCTACTTTGGCCTAGAGCTGCCAGGCACAAAGGCTGCTTTGTTTCCAAAGGGGGAGCGAGGCCCCAAATCATGTTGCTTCCAGCTGTTTTTGAAGCTAAGAAACAACTCGCTCTGCCAGGTACTCTTACAGCCTTCCGGGAACACCTCTTACGAAGGCCTGTGAAAAGCAGTTTCTTGGCAGGCCTGATCTGGCTGAGGTAGAACTTCTGCTCTGGGTGTGCTCCATTGCCCTAGAGCTGAAAGGCCCAAAGGGCTGCCTTGTTTCCATAGGGGGAGAGAGGCCCCAAAGCATCTTGCTTCCACCTCTTGGGAAGCTAAGAAACAACTGGCTGTGCCCAGTGCTCTTATAGCCTAAGAGAACATCTCTTATCAAGGCCTGTGAAACGCACTTTCTAGGCAGGCCTGATCTGGAAGAAGTAGAACTTCTGCTCTGGTTGTGCTCCATTGCCCTAGAGCTGCCAGACCCAACGTGCTGCCTTGTTTCCAAAGGGGCAGAGAGGCCCCAAAGCGTCTTGCTTCCAGCTGTTTGGGAAACAAGGAAACAACTGGCTCTGCACCGTGCTCTCACAGCCTACCGGGAACGTCACATACAAAGGCCTCTGAAACGCAGTTCCACGGCAGGCCTGATCTGGCTGAAAAAGGACTTCTGCTCTGGCTGTGCTCCATTGGCCTAGAGCTGAAAGGCCCAAAGGGATGCCTTGTTTGCAAAGGGGCAGAGAGGCCCCAAAGCATCTTGCTTCCAGCTCTTTGGGAAGCTAAGAAACAACTGTCTCTGCCCAGTGCTCTGACAGAGTACCGGCAACATCTCTTACCAAAGCCTTTGAAACGCAGTTTCTTGGCAGGCCTTATCTGGCTGAGGTAGAACTTCTGCTCTGGGTGTGCTCCATTGGCCTAGAGCTGAAAGGCCCAAAGGTCGGCCTTGTTGGCAAAGGGGCAGGGAGCCCCCAAAGCATCTTGCTTCCAGCTCTTTGGGAAGCTAAGAAACAACTGGCTCTGCCCAGTGCTCTTACAGCCTGAGAGAAAATCTCTTACCAAGGCCTGTGAAACGCACTTTGTTGGTGGCCTGATCTAGCTGAAGTAGAACTTCTGCTCTGGGTGTGCTCCATTGGCCTAGAGCTGCCTGGCCCAAAGGGCCGCCTTGTTTGCAAAGGGGCAGAGAGGCCCCAAAGCATCTTGCTTCCAGCTCTTCGGGAAGCTAAGAAACATCTGGCGTTGCCCAGTGCTCTTACAGCCTACCGGGAACATCTCTTACCAAGGCCTGTGAAACGCAGTTTGTTGGTGGCCTGAACTGGCCGAAGTAGAACTTCTGCTCTGGGTGTGCTCCACTGGCCTAGAGCTACCTGCCCCAAAGGGCTGTCTTGATTCCAAAGTGAGAGAGTGGCACCAAAGCATCTTGCTTCCAGCTCTTCGGGAAGCTAAGAAATATCTGGCGTTGCCCAGTGCTCTTACAGCCTACCGGGAACATCTCTTACCAAGGCCTGTGAAACGCCGTTTCCTGGCAGGCCTGATTTGGCTGAAGTAGAACTTCTGCTCTGGGTGTGCTCCATTGCCCTAGAGCTGCCAGGCCCAAGGTGCTGCCTTGTTTCCAAAGGGGCAGAGAGGCCCCAAAGCATCTTGCTTCCAGCTCTCTGGGAAGCTAAGAACCAACTCACTCTGCCCCGTGCTCTTACAGCCTACCGGGAACATGTCTTTGAAAGGCCTGTGAAACGCAGTTTCTTGGCAGGCCTCATCTGGATGAAGTAGAACTCCGGCTCTGGGTGTGCTCCATTGCCCTAGAGCTGCCAGGCCCCAAGTGCTGCCCTGTTTCCAAGGGGCAGAGAGGCCCAAAGCATCTTGCTTCCCGGTCTTTGCGAAGCTAAGAAACAACTGGCTCTGCCCAGTGCTCTTACACCTACCGGGAACATCTCTTACCAAGGCCTGTCAAACGCTGTTTCTTTGCAGGCCTGATCAGGCTGAAGTAGAACTCCTGCTCTGCGTGTGCTCCATTGGCCTAGAGCTTCCCGACGCAAAAGGCTGCCTTGTTCCCAAGCGGGCAGAGGGGTCCCAAGCATCTTGCTTCCAGCTTTTCAGGAAGGTAAGAAACAACTGGTTCTGCCCAGTGCTCTCACAGCCTACCGTGAACATCTCTTACCAAGGGCTGTGAAACGCAGTTTCTGGGCAGGACTGATCTGCCTGAAGTAGAACTTCTGCTGTGGGTGTGCTCCATTGGCCTAGAGCTGCCAGGCGCAAACGGCTGCCTTGTGTCCAAAGGGAGAGAGAGGCCCCAAAGCATCTTGCTTCCAGCTCTGTGGGAAGCTAAAGCAACTGGCTCTCCACAGTGCTCTCACAGCCTACCGGGAACATCTCTTACCAAGGCCTGTGAAACGCAGTTTCCTGGCAGGCCTCATCTGGCTGAAGTAGAACTCCTGCTCTGGGCGTGCTACTTTGGCCTAGAGCTGCCAGGCCCAAAGGGCCGCCTTGTTTCCAAAGGGGCTGAGAGTCCCCAAAGTATCTTGCTTCCAAATCTTTGGGAAGCTAAGAAACAACTGGCTCTGCACAGTGCTCTCACAGCCTACCGGCAACGTGACAGAGAAAGGCCTGTGATACGCAGTTTCTTGGAAGGCCTGATCTGGCTGAGGTAGAACTTCTGCTCTGGGTGTACTCCATTGGCCTAGGGCTGCCAGGCCCAAAGGGCTGCCTTTATTTCCAAAGTGTGAGAGAGGCCCCAAAGCATCTTGCTTCCTGCTCTCTGGGAAGCTAAAACAACTGGCTCTGCACAGTGCTCTCAAAGCCAACCGGGAACGTCGCATACAAAGGCCTGTGAAACACAGCTTCTTGACAGGCCTTATCTGGCTGAGGTAGAACTTGTGCTCTGGGTGTGCTACTTTGGCCTAGAGCTGCCAGGCACAAAGGCTGCTTTGTTTCCAAAGGGGGAGCGAGGCCCCAAATCATGTTGCTTCCAGCTGTTTTTGAAGCTAAGAAACAACTCGCTCTGCCAGGTACTCTTACAGCCTTCCGGGAACACCTCTTACGAAGGCCTGTGAAAAGCAGTTTCTTGGCAGGCCTGATCTGGCTGAGGTAGAACTTGTGCTCTGGGTGTGCTACTTTGGCCTAGAGCTGCCAGGCACAAAGGCTGCTTTGTTTCCAAAGGGGGAGAGAGGCCCCAAATCATGTTGCTTCCAGCTGTTTTTGAAGCTAAGAAACAACTCGCTCTGCCAGGTACTCTTACAGCCTTCCGGGAACACCTCTTACGAAGGCCTGTGAAAAGCAGTTTCTTGGCAGGCCTGATCTGCCTGAGGTAGAACTTGTGCTCTGGGTGTGCTACTTTGGCCTAGAGCTGCCAGGCACAAAGGCTGCTTTGTTTCCAAAGGGGGAGAGAGGCCCCAAATCATGTTGCTTCCAGCTGTTTTTGAAGCTAAGAAACAACTCGCTCTGCCAGGTACTCTTACAGCCTTCCGGGAACACCTCTTACGAAGGCCTGTGAAAAGCAGTTTCTTGGCAGGCCTGATCTGGCTGAGGTAGAACTTCTGCTCTGGGTGTGCTCCATTGCCCTAGCGCTGAAAGGCCGAAAGGGCTGCCTTGTTTCCAAAGGGGGAGAGAGGCCCCAAAGCATCTTGCTTCCACCTCTTGGGAAGCTAAGAAACAACTGGCTGTGCCCAGTGCTCTTATAGCCTAAGAGAACATCTCTTATCAAGGCCTGTGAAACGCACTTTCTAGGCAGGCCTGATCTGGAAGAAGTAGAACTTCTGCTCTGGTTGTGCTCCATTGCCCTAGAGCTGCCAGACCCAACGTGCTGCCTTGTTTCCAAAGGGGCAGAGAGGCCCCAAAGCGTCTTGCTTCCAGCTGTTTGGGAAACAAGGAAACAACTGGCTCTGCACCGTGCTCTCACAGCCTACCGGGAACGTCACATACAAAGGCCTCTGAAACGCAGTTCCTTGGCAGGCCTGATCTGGCTGAAGTAGGACTTCTGCTCTGGCTGTGCTCCATGGGCCTAGAGCTGAAAGGCCCAAAGGGATGCCTTGTTTGCAAAGGGGCAGAGAGGCCCCAAAGCATCTTGCTTCCAGCTCTTCGGGAAGCTAAGAAACATCTGGCGTTGCCCAGTGCTCTTACAGCCTACCGGGAACATCTCTTACCAAGGCCTGTGAAACGCAGTTTGTTGGTGGCCTGAACTGGCCGAAGTAGAACTTCTGCTCTGGGTGTGCTCCACTGGCCTAGAGCTACCTGCCCCAAAGGGCTGCCTTGATTCCAAAGTGAGAGAGTGGCACCAAAGCATCTTGCTTCCAGCTCTTCGGGAAGCTAAGAAACATCTGGCGTTGCCCAGTGCTCTTACAGCCTACCGGGAACATCTCTTACCAAGGCCTGTGAAACGCCGTTTCCTGGCAGGCCTGATTTGGCTGAAGTAGAACTTCTGCTCTGGGTGTGCTCCATTGCCCTAGAGCTGCCAGGCCCAAGGTGCTGCCTTGTTTCCAAAGGGGCAGAGAGGCCCCAAAGCATCTTGCTTCCAGCTCTCTGGGAAGCTAAGAACCAACTCGCTCTGCCCCGTGCTCTTACAGCCTACCGGGAACATGTCTTTGAAAGGCCTGTGAAACGCAGTTTCTTGGCAGGCCTCATCTGGCTGAAGTAGAACTCCGGCTCTGGGTGTGCTCCATTGCCCTAGAGCTGCCAGGCCCCAAGTGCTGCCCTGTTTCCAAGGGGCAGAGAGGCCCAAAGCATCTTGCTTCCCGGTCTTTGCGAAGCTAAGAAACAACTGGCTCTGCCCAGTGCTCTTACACCCACCGGGAACATCTCTTACCAAGGCCTGTCAAACGCTGTTTCTTTGCAGGCCTGATCAGGCTGAAGTAGAACTCCTGCTCTGCGTGTGCTCCATTGGCCTAGAGCTTCCCGACCCAAAAGGCTGCCTTGTTCCCAAACGGGCAGAGGGGTCCCAAGCATCTTGCTTCCAGCTTTTCAGGAAGGTAAGAAACAACTGGCTCTGCCCAGTGCTCTTACAGCCTACCGGGAACATCTCTTACCAAGGCCTGTGAAACGCAGTTTCCTGGCAGGCCTGATCTGGCTGAAGTAGAACTTCTGCTCTGGGCGTGCTCCATTTGCCCTAGAGCTGCCATGCCCAAAGGGCTGCCTTGTTTCCAAAGACGGAGAGTGGACCCAAAGCATCTTGCTCCCAGCTCTTCGGGAAGCTAAGAAACAGCTGGCTCTGCCCAGTGCTCTTACAGCCTAAGAGAACATCTCTTTGAAAGGCCTGTGAAACGCAGTTTCTTGGCAGGCCTGACCTGGCTGAAGTAGAACTTCTGTTCTGGTTGTGCTACATAGGCCTAGAGCTACCAGGACCTAAGGGCTGCCTTGTTTCCAAAGGGTGAGAGAGGCCCCAAAGCATCTTGCCTCCAGCACTTTGGGAAGCTACAAAACAACTGGTTCTGCCCAGTGCTCTCACAGCCTACCGTGAACATCTCTTACCAAGGGCTGTGAAACGCAGTTTCTGGGCAGGACTGATCTGCCTGAAGTAGAACTTCTGCTGTGGGTGTGCTCCATTGGCCTAGAGCTGCCAGGCGCAAACGGCTGCCTTGTGTCCAAAGGGAGAGAGAGGCCCCAAAGCATCTTGCTTCCAGCTCTGTGGGAAGCTAAAGCAACTGGCTCTCCACAGTGCTCTCACAGCCTACCGGGAACATCTCTTACCAAGGCCTGTGAAACGCAGTTTCTTGGCAGGCCTGATCTGGCTGAAGTAGAACTCCTGCTCTGGGCGTGCTACTTTGGCCTAGAGCTGCCAGGCCCAAAGGGCCGCCTTGTTTCCAAAGGGGCTGAGAGTCCCCAAAGTATCTTGCTTCCAAATCTTTGGGAAGCTAAGAAACAACTGGCTCTGCACAGTGCTCTCACAGCCTACCGGCAACGTGACAGAGAAAGGCCTGTGAGACGCAGTTTCTTGGAAGGCCTGATCTGGCTGAGGTAGAACTTCTGCTCTGGGTGTACTCCATTGGCCTAGGGCTGCCAGGCCCAAAGGGCTGCCTTTATTTCCAAAGTGTGAGAGAGGCCCCAAAGCATCTTGCTTCCTGCTCTCTGGGAAGCTAAAACAACTGGCTCTGCACAGTGCTCTCAAAGCCAACCGGGAACGTCACATACAAAGGCCTGTGAAACGCAGCTTCTTGACAGGCCTTATCTGGCTGAGGTAGAACTTGTGCTCTGGGTGTGCTACTTTGGCCTAGAGCTGCCAGGCACAAAGGCTGCTTTGTTTCCAAAGGGGGAGCGAGGCCCCAAATCATGTTGCTTCCAGCTGTTTTTGAAGCTAAGAAACAACTCGCTCTGCCAGGTACTCTTACAGCCTTCCGGGAACACCTCTTACGAAGGCCTGTGAAAAGCAGTTTCTTGGCAGGCCTGATCTGGCTGAGGTAGAACTTCTGCTCTGGGTGTGCTCCATTGCCCTAGCGCTGAAAGGCCCAAAGGGCTGCCTTGTTTCCATAGGGGGAGAGAGGCCCCAAAGCATCTTGCTTCCACCTCTTGGGAAGCTAAGAAACAACTGGCTGTGCCCAGTGCTCTTATAGCCTAAGAGAACATCTCTTATCAAGGCCTGTGAAACGCACTTTCTAGGCAGGCCTGATCTGGAAGAAGTAGAACTTCTGCTCTGGTTGTGCTCCATTGCCCTAGAGCTGCCAGACCCAACGTGCTGCCTTGTTTCCAAAGGGGCAGAGAGGCCCCAAAGCGTCTTGCTTCCAGCTGTTTGGGAAACAAGGAAACAACTGGCTCTGCACCGTGCTCTCACAGCCTACCGGGAACGTCACATACAAAGGCCTCTGAAACGCAGTTCCTTGGCAGGCCTGATCTGGCTGAAGTAGGACTTCTGCTCTGGCTGTGCTCCATGGGCCTAGAGCTGAAAGGCCCAAAGGGATGCCTTGTTTGCAAAGGGGCAGAGAGGCCCCAAAGCATCTTGCTTCCAGCTCTTCGGGAAGCTAAGAAACATCTGGCGTTGCCCAGTGCTCTTACAGCCTACCGGGAACATCTCTTACCAAGGCCTGTGAAACGCAGTTTGTTGGTGGCCTGAACTGGCCGAAGTAGAACTTCTGCTCTGGGTGTGCTCCACTGGCCTAGAGCTACCTGCCCCAAAGGGCTGCCTTGATTCCAAAGTGAGAGAGTGGCACCAAAGCATCTTGCTTCCAGCTCTTCGGGAAGCTAAGAAACATCTGGCGTTGCCCAGTGCTCTTACAGCCTACCGGGAACATCTCTTACCAAGGCCTGTGAAACGCCGTTTCCTGGCAGGCCTGATTTGGCTGAAGTAGAACTTCTGCTCTGGGTGTGCTCCATTGCCCTAGAGCTGCCAGGCCCAAGGTGCTGCCTTGTTTCCAAAGGGGCAGAGAGGCCCCAAAGCATCTTGCTTCCAGCTCTCTGGGAAGCTAAGAACCAACTCGCTCTGCCCCGTGCTCTTACAGCCTACCGGGAACATGTCTTTGAAAGGCCTGTGAAACGCAGTTTCTTGGCAGGCCTCATCTGGATGAAGTAGAACTCCGGCTCTGGGTGTGCTCCATTGCCCTAGAGCTGCCAGGCCCCAAGTGCTGCCCTGTTTCCAAGGGGCAGAGAGGCCCAAAGCATCTTGCTTCCCGGTCTTTGCGAAGCTAAGAAACAACTGGCTCTGCCCAGTGCTCTTACACCCACCGGGAACATCTCTTACCAAGGCCTGTCAAACGCTGTTTCTTTGCAGGCCTGATCAGGCTGAAGTAGAACTCCTGCTCTGCGTGTGCTCCATTGGCCTAGAGCTTCCCGACCCAAAAGGCTGCCTTGTTCCCAAACGGGCAGAGGGGTCCCAAGCATCTTGCTTCCAGCTTTTCAGGAAGGTAAGAAACAACTGGCTCTGCCCAGTGCTCTTACAGCCTACCGGGAACATCTCTTACCAAGGCCTGTGAAACGCAGTTTCCTGGCAGGCCTGATCTGGCTGAAGTAGAACTTCTGCTCTGGGCGTGCTCCATTTGCCCTAGAGCTGCCATGCCCAAAGGGCTGCCTTGTTTCCAAAGACGGAGAGTGGACCCAAAGCATCTTGCTCCCAGCTCTTCGGGAAGCTAAGAAACAGCTGGCTCTGCCCAGTGCTCTTACAGCCTAAGAGAACATCTCTTTGAAAGGCCTGTGAAACGCAGTTTCTTGGCAGGCCTGACCTGGCTGAAGTAGAACTTCTGTTCTGGTTGTGCTACATAGGCCTAGAGCTACCAGGACCTAAGGGCTGCCTTGTTTCCAAAGGGTGAGAGAGGCCCCAAAGCATCTTGCCTCCAGCACTTTGGGAAGCTACAAAACAACTGGTTCTGCCCAGTGCTCTCACAGCCTACCGTGAACATCTCTTACCAAGGGCTGTGAAACGCAGTTTCTGGGCAGGACTGATCTGCCTGAAGTAGAACTTCTGCTGTGGGTGTGCTCCATTGGCCTAGAGCTGCCAGGCGCAAACGGCTGCCTTGTGTCCAAAGGGAGAGAGAGGCCCCAAAGCATCTTGCTTCCAGCTCTGTGGGAAGCTAAAGCAACTGGCTCTCCACAGTGCTCTCACAGCCTACCGGGAACATCTCTTACCAAGGCCTGTGAAACGCAGTTTCTTGGCAGGCCTGATCTGGCTGAAGTAGAACTCCTGCTCTGGGCGTGCTACTTTGGCCTAGAGCTGCCAGGCCCAAAGGGCCGCCTTGTTTCCAAAGGGGCTGAGAGTCCCCAAAGTATCTTGCTTCCAAATCTTTGGGAAGCTAAGAAACAACTGGCTCTGCACAGTGCTCTCACAGCCTACCGGCAACGTGACAGAGAAAGGCCTGTGAGACGCAGTTTCTTGGAAGGCCTGATCTGGCTGAGGTAGAACTTCTGCTCTGGGTGTACTCCATTGGCCTAGGGCTGCCAGGCCCAAAGGGCTGCCTTTATTTCCAAAGTGTGAGAGAGGCCCCAAAGCATCTTGCTTCCTGCTCTCTGGGAAGCTAAAACAACTGGCTCTGCACAGTGCTCTCAAAGCCAACCGGGAACGTCACATACAAAGGCCTGTGAAACGCAGCTTCTTGACAGGCCTTATCTGGCTGAGGTAGAACTTGTGCTCTGGGTGTGCTACTTTGGCCTAGAGCTGCCAGGCACAAAGGCTGCTTTGTTTCCAAAGGGGGAGCGAGGCCCCAAATCATGTTGCTTCCAGCTGTTTTTGAAGCTAAGAAACAACTCGCTCTGCCAGGTACTCTTACAGCCTTCCGGGAACACCTCTTACGAAGGCCTGTGAAAAGCAGTTTCTTGGCAGGCCTGATCTGGCTGAGGTAGAACTTCTGCTCTGGGTGTGCTCCATTGCCCTAGCGCTGAAAGGCCCAAAGGGCTGCCTTGTTTCCATAGGGGGAGAGAGGCCCCAAAGCATCTTGCTTCCACCTCTTGGGAAGCTAAGAAACAACTGGCTGTGCCCAGTGCTCTTATAGCCTAAGAGAACATCTCTTATCAAGGCCTGTGAAACGCACTTTCTAGGCAGGCCTGATCTGGAAGAAGTAGAACTTCTGCTCTGGTTGTGCTCCATTGCCCTAGAGCTGCCAGACCCAACGTGCTGCCTTGTTTCCAAAGGGGCAGAGAGGCCCCAAAGCGTCTTGCTTCCAGCTGTTTGGGAAACAAGGAAACAACTGGCTCTGCACCGTGCTCTCACAGCCTACCGGGAACGTCACATACAAAGGCCTCTGAAACGCAGTTCCTTGGCAGGCCTGATCTGGCTGAAGTAGGACTTCTGCTCTGGCTGTGCTCCATGGGCCTAGAGCTGAAAGGCCCAAAGGGATGCCTTGTTTGCAAAGGGGCAGAGAGGCCCCAAAGCATCTTGCTTCCAGCTCTTCGGGAAGCTAAGAAACATCTGGCGTTGCCCAGTGCTCTTACAGCCTACCGGGAACATCTCTTACCAAGGCCTGTGAAACGCAGTTTGTTGGTGGCCTGAACTGGCCGAAGTAGAACTTCTGCTCTGGGTGTGCTCCACTGGCCTAGAGCTACCTGCCCCAAAGGGCTGCCTTGATTCCAAAGTGAGAGAGTGGCACCAAAGCATCTTGCTTCCAGCTCTTCGGGAAGCTAAGAAACATCTGGCGTTGCCCAGTGCTCTTACAGCCTACCGGGAACATCTCTTACCAAGGCCTGTGAAACGCCGTTTCCTGGCAGGCCTGATTTGGCTGAAGTAGAACTTCTGCTCTGGGTGTGCTCCATTGCCCTAGAGCTGCCAGGCCCAAGGTGCTGCCTTGTTTCCAAAGGGGCAGAGAGGCCCCAAAGCATCTTGCTTCCAGCTCTCTGGGAAGCTAAGAACCAACTCGCTCTGCCCCGTGCTCTTACAGCCTACCGGGAACATGTCTTTGAAAGGCCTGTGAAACGCAGTTTCTTGGCAGGCCTCATCTGGATGAAGTAGAACTCCGGCTCTGGGTGTGCTCCATTGCCCTAGAGCTGCCAGGCCCCAAGTGCTGCCCTGTTTCCAAGGGGCAGAGAGGCCCAAAGCATCTTGCTTCCCGGTCTTTGCGAAGCTAAGAAACAACTGGCTCTGCCCAGTGCTCTTACACCCACCGGGAACATCTCTTACCAAGGCCTGTCAAACGCTGTTTCTTTGCAGGCCTGATCAGGCTGAAGTAGAACTCCTGCTCTGCGTGTGCTCCATTGGCCTAGAGCTTCCCGACCCAAAAGGCTGCCTTGTTCCCAAACGGGCAGAGGGGTCCCAAGCATCTTGCTTCCAGCTTTTCAGGAAGGTAAGAAACAACTGGCTCTGCCCAGTGCTCTTACAGCCTACCGGGAACATCTCTTACCAAGGCCTGTGAAACGCAGTTTCCTGGCAGGCCTGATCTGGCTGAAGTAGAACTTCTGCTCTGGGCGTGCTCCATTTGCCCTAGAGCTGCCATGCCCAAAGGGCTGCCTTGTTTCCAAAGACGGAGAGTGGACCCAAAGCATCTTGCTCCCAGCTCTTCGGGAAGCTAAGAAACAGCTGGCTCTGCCCAGTGCTCTTACAGCCTAAGAGAACATCTCTTTGAAAGGCCTGTGAAACGCAGTTTCTTGGCAGGCCTGACCTGGCTGAAGTAGAACTTCTGTTCTGGTTGTGCTACATAGGCCTAGAGCTACCAGGACCTAAGGGCTGCCTTGTTTCCAAAGGGTGAGAGAGGCCCCAAAGCATCTTGCCTCCAGCACTTTGGGAAGCTACAAAACAACTGGTTCTGCCCAGTGCTCTCACAGCCTACCGTGAACATCTCTTACCAAGGGCTGTGAAACGCAGTTTCTGGGCAGGACTGATCTGCCTGAAGTAGAACTTCTGCTGTGGGTGTGCTCCATTGGCCTAGAGCTGCCAGGCGCAAACGGCTGCCTTGTGTCCAAAGGGAGAGAGAGGCCCCAAAGCATCTTGCTTCCAGCTCTGTGGGAAGCTAAAGCAACTGGCTCTCCACAGTGCTCTCACAGCCTACCGGGAACATCTCTTACCAAGGCCTGTGAAACGCAGTTTCTTGGCAGGCCTGATCTGGCTGAAGTAGAACTCCTGCTCTGGGCGTGCTACTTTGGCCTAGAGCTGCCAGGCCCAAAGGGCCGCCTTGTTTCCAAAGGGGCTGAGAGTCCCCAAAGTATCTTGCTTCCAAATCTTTGGGAAGCTAAGAAACAACTGGCTCTGCACAGTGCTCTCACAGCCTACCGGCAACGTGACAGAGAAAGGCCTGTGAGACGCAGTTTCTTGGAAGGCCTGATCTGGCTGAGGTAGAACTTCTGCTCTGGGTGTACTCCATTGGCCTAGGGCTGCCAGGCCCAAAGGGCTGCCTTTATTTCCAAAGTGTGAGAGAGGCCCCAAAGCATCTTGCTTCCTGCTCTCTGGGAAGCTAAAACAACTGGCTCTGCACAGTGCTCTCAAAGCCAACCGGGAACGTCACATACAAAGGCCTGTGAAACGCAGCTTCTTGACAGGCCTTATCTGGCTGAGGTAGAACTTGTGCTCTGGGTGTGCTACTTTGGCCTAGAGCTGCCAGGCACAAAGGCTGCTTTGTTTCCAAAGGGGGAGCGAGGCCCCAAATCATGTTGCTTCCAGCTGTTTTTGAAGCTAAGAAACAACTCGCTCTGCCAGGTACTCTTACAGCCTTCCGGGAACACCTCTTACGAAGGCCTGTGAAAAGCAGTTTCTTGGCAGGCCTGATCTGGCTGAGGTAGAACTTCTGCTCTGGGTGTGCTCCATTGCCCTAGCGCTGAAAGGCCCAAAGGGCTGCCTTGTTTCCATAGGGGGAGAGAGGCCCCAAAGCATCTTGCTTCCACCTCTTGGGAAGCTAAGAAACAACTGGCTGTGCCCAGTGCTCTTATAGCCTAAGAGAACATCTCTTATCAAGGCCTGTGAAACGCACTTTCTAGGCAGGCCTGATCTGGAAGAAGTAGAACTTCTGCTCTGGTTGTGCTCCATTGCCCTAGAGCTGCCAGACCCAACGTGCTGCCTTGTTTCCAAAGGGGCAGAGAGGCCCCAAAGCGTCTTGCTTCCAGCTGTTTGGGAAACAAGGAAACAACTGGCTCTGCACCGTGCTCTCACAGCCTACCGGGAACGTCACATACAAAGGCCTCTGAAACGCAGTTCCTTGGCAGGCCTGATCTGGCTGAAGTAGGACTTCTGCTCTGGCTGTGCTCCATGGGCCTAGAGCTGAAAGGCCCAAAGGGATGCCTTGTTTGCAAAGGGGCAGAGAGGCCCCAAAGCATCTTGCTTCCAGCTCTTCGGGAAGCTAAGAAACATCTGGCGTTGCCCAGTGCTCTTACAGCCTACCGGGAACATCTCTTACCAAGGCCTGTGAAACGCAGTTTGTTGGTGGCCTGAACTGGCCGAAGTAGAACTTCTGCTCTGGGTGTGCTCCACTGGCCTAGAGCTACCTGCCCCAAAGGGCTGCCTTGATTCCAAAGTGAGAGAGTGGCACCAAAGCATCTTGCTTCCAGCTCTTCGGGAAGCTAAGAAACATCTGGCGTTGCCCAGTGCTCTTACAGCCTACCGGGAACATCTCTTACCAAGGCCTGTGAAACGCCGTTTCCTGGCAGGCCTGATTTGGCTGAAGTAGAACTTCTGCTCTGGGTGTGCTCCATTGCCCTAGAGCTGCCAGGCCCAAGGTGCTGCCTTGTTTCCAAAGGGGCAGAGAGGCCCCAAAGCATCTTGCTTCCAGCTCTCTGGGAAGCTAAGAACCAACTCGCTCTGCCCCGTGCTCTTACAGCCTACCGGGAACATGTCTTTGAAAGGCCTGTGAAACGCAGTTTCTTGGCAGGCCTCATCTGGATGAAGTAGAACTCCGGCTCTGGGTGTGCTCCATTGCCCTAGAGCTGCCAGGCCCCAAGTGCTGCCCTGTTTCCAAGGGGCAGAGAGGCCCAAAGCATCTTGCTTCCCGGTCTTTGCGAAGCTAAGAAACAACTGGCTCTGCCCAGTGCTCTTACACCCACCGGGAACATCTCTTACCAAGGCCTGTCAAACGCTGTTTCTTTGCAGGCCTGATCAGGCTGAAGTAGAACTCCTGCTCTGCGTGTGCTCCATTGGCCTAGAGCTTCCCGACCCAAAAGGCTGCCTTGTTCCCAAACGGGCAGAGGGGTCCCAAGCATCTTGCTTCCAGCTTTTCAGGAAGGTAAGAAACAACTGGCTCTGCCCAGTGCTCTTACAGCCTACCGGGAACATCTCTTACCAAGGCCTGTGAAACGCAGTTTCCTGGCAGGCCTGATCTGGCTGAAGTAGAACTTCTGCTCTGGGCGTGCTCCATTTGCCCTAGAGCTGCCAGGCCCAAAGGGCTGCCTTGTTTCCAAAGACGGAGAGTGGACCCAAAGCATCTTGCTCCCAGCTCTTCGGGAAGCTAAGAAACAGCTGGCTCTGCCCAGTGCTCTTACAGCCTAAGAGAACATCTCTTTGAAAGGCCTGTGAAACGCAGTTTCTTGGCAGGCCTGACCTGGCTGAAGTAGAACTTCTGTTCTGGTTGTGCTACATAGGCCTAGAGCTACCAGGACCTAAGGGCTGCCTTGTTTCCAAAGGGTGAGAGAGGCCCCAAAGCATCTTGCCTCCAGCACTTTGGGAAGCTACAAAACAACTGGTTCTGCCCAGTGCTCTCACAGCCTACCGTGAACATCTCTTACCAAGGGCTGTGAAACGCAGTTTCTGGGCAGGACTGATCTGCCTGAAGTAGAACTTCTGCTGTGGGTGTGCTCCATTGGCCTAGAGCTGCCAGGCCCAAACGGCTGCCTTGTGTCCAAAGGGAGAGAGAGGCCCCAAAGCATCTTGCTTCCAGCTCTGTGGGAAGCTAAAGCAACTGGCTCTCCACAGTGCTCTCACAGCCTACCGGGAACATCTCTTACCAAGGCCTGTGAAACGCAGTTTCTTGGCAGGCCTGATCTGGCTGAAGTAGAACTCCTGCTCTGGGCGTGCTACTTTGGCCTAGAGCTGCCAGGCCCAAAGGGCCGCCTTGTTTCCAAAGGGGCTGAGAGTCCCCAAAGTATCTTGCTTCCAAATCTTTGGGAAGCTAAGAAACAACTGGCTCTGCACAGTGCTCTCACAGCCTACCGGCAACGTGACAGAGAAAGGCCTGTGAGACGCAGTTTCTTGGAAGGCCTGATCTGGCTGAGGTAGAACTTCTGCTCTGGGTGTACTCCATTGGCCTAGGGCTGCCAGGCCCAAAGGGCTGCCTTTATTTCCAAAGTGTGAGAGAGGCCCCAAAGCATCTTGCTTCCTGCTCTCTGGGAAGCTAAAACAACTGGCTCTGCACAGTGCTCTCAAAGCCAACCGGGAACGTCACATACAAAGGCCTGTGAAACGCAGCTTCTTGACAGGCCTTATCTGGCTGAGGTAGAACTTGTGCTCTGGGTGTGCTACTTTGGCCTAGAGCTGCCAGGCACAAAGGCTGCTTTGTTTCCAAAGGGGGAGCGAGGCCCCAAATCATGTTGCTTCCAGCTGTTTTTGAAGCTAAGAAACAACTCGCTCTGCCAGGTACTCTTACAGCCTTCCGGGAACACCTCTTACGAAGGCCTGTGAAAAGCAGTTTCTTGGCAGGCCTGATCTGGCTGAGGTAGAACTTCTGCTCTGGGTGTGCTCCATTGCCCTAGAGCTGAAAGGCCCAAAGGGCTGCCTTGTTTCCATAGGGGGAGAGAGGCCCCAAAGCATCTTGCTTCCACCTCTTGGGAAGCTAAGAAACAACTGGCTGTGCCCAGTGCTCTTATAGCCTAAGAGAACATCTCTTATCAAGGCCTGTGAAACGCACTTTCTAGGCAGGCCTGATCTGGAAGAAGTAGAACTTCTGCTCTGGTTGTGCTCCATTGCCCTAGAGCCGCCAGACCCAACGTGCTGCCTTGTTTCCAAAGGGGCAGAGAGGCCCCAAAGCGTCTTGCTTCCAGCTGTTTGGGAAACAAGGAAACAACTGGCTCTGCACCGTGCTCTCACAGCCTACCGGGAACGTCACATACAAAGGCCTCTGAAACGCAGTTCCACGGCAGGCCTGATCTGGCTGAAAAAGGACTTCTGCTCTGGCTGTGCTCCATTGGCCTAGAGCTGAAAGGCCCAAAGGGATGCCTTGTTTGCAAAGGGGCAGAGAGGCCCCAAAGCATCTTGCTTCCAGCTCTTTGGGAAGCTAAGAAACAACTGTCTCTGCCCAGTGCTCTGACAGAGTACCGGCAACATCTCTTACCAAAGCCTTTGAAACGCAGTTTCTTGGCAGGCCTTATCTGGCTGAGGTAGAACTTCTGCTCTGGGTGTGCTCCATTGGCCTAGAGCTGAAAGGCCCAAAGGTCGGCCTTGTTGGCAAAGGGGCAGGGAGCCCCCAAAGCATCTTGCTTCCAGCTCTTTGGGAAGCTAAGAAACAACTGGCTCTGCCCAGTGCTCTTACAGCCTGAGAGAAAATCTCTTACCAAGGCCTGTGAAACGCACTTTGTTGGTGGCCTGATCTAGCTGAAGTAGAACTTCTGCTCTGGGTGTGCTCCATTGGCCTAGAGCTGCCTGGCCCAAAGGGCCGCCTTCTTTGCAAAGGGGCAGAGAGGCCCAAAGCATCTTGCTTCCAGCTCTTCGGGAAGCTAAGAAACATCTGGCGTTGCCCAGTGCTCTTACAGCCTACCGGGAACATCTCTTACCAAGGCCTGTGAAACGCAGTTTGTTGGTGGCCTGAACTGGCCGAAGTAGAACTTCTGCTCTGGGTGTGCTCCACTGGCCTAGAGCTACCTGCCCCAAAGGGCTGTCTTGATTCCAAAGTGAGAGAGTGGCCCCAAAGCATCTTGCTTCCAGCTCTTCGGGAAGCTAAGAAATATCTGGCGTTGCCCAGTGCTCTTACAGCCTACCGGGAACATCTCTTACCAAGGCCTGTGAAACGCCGTTTCCTGGCAGGCCTGATTTGGCTGAAGTAGAACTTCTGCTCTGGGTGTGCTCCATTGCCCTAGAGCTGCCAGGCCCAAGGTGCTGCCTTGTTTCCAAAGGGGCAGAGAGGCCCCAAAGCATCTTGCTTCCAGCTCTCTGGGAAGCTAAGAACCAACTCGCTCTGCCCCGTGCTCTTACAGCCTACCGGGAACATGTCTTTGAAAGGCCTGTGAAACGCAGTTTCTTGGCAGGCCTCATCTGGCTGAAGTAGAACTCCGGCTCTGGGTGTGCTCCATTGCCCTAGAGCTGCCAGGCCCCAAGTGCTGCCCTGTTTCCAAGGGGCAGAGAGGCCCAAAGCATCTTGCTTCCCGGTCTTTGCAAAGCTAAGAAACAACTGGCTCTGCCCAGTGCTCTTACACCTACCGGGAACATCTCTTACCAAGGCCTGTCAAACGCTGTTTCTTTGCAGGCCTGATCAGGCTGAAGTAGAACTCCTGCTCTGCGTGTGCTCCATTGGCCTAGAGCTTCCCGACCCAAAAGGCTGCCTTGTTCCCAAACGGGCAGAGGGGTCCCAAGCATCTTGCTTCCAGCTTTTCAGGAAGGTAAGAAACAACTGGTTCTGCCCAGTGCTCTCACAGCCTACCGTGAACATCTCTTACCAAGGGCTGTGAAACGCAGTTTCTGGGCAGGACTGATCTGCCTGAAGTAGAACTTCTGCTGTGGGTGTGCTCCATTGGCCTAGAGCTGCCAGGCCCAAACGGCTGCCTTGTGTCCAAAGGGAGAGAGAGGCCCCAAAGCATCTTGCTTCCAGCTCTGTGGGAAGCTAAAACAACTGGCTCTCCACAGTGCTCTCACAGCCTACCGGGAACATCTCTTACCAAGGCCTGTGAAACGCAGTTTCTTGGCAGGCCTGATCTGGCTGAAGTAGAACTCCTGCTCTGGGCGTGCTACTTTGGCCTAGAGCTGCCAGGCCCAAAGGGCCGCCTTGTTTCCAAAGGGGCTGAGAGTCCCCAAAGTATCTTGCTTCCAAATCTTTGGGAAGCTAAGAAACAACTGGCTCTGCACAGTGCTCTCACAGCCTACCGGCAACGTGACAGAGAAAGGCCTGTGAGACGCAGTTTCTTGGAAGGCCTGATCTGGCTGAGGTAGAACTTCTGCTCTGGGTGTACTCCATTGGCCTAGGGCTGCCAGGCCCAAAGGGCTGCCTTTATTTCCAAAGTGTGAGAGAGGCCCCAAAGCATCTTGCTTCCTGCTCTCTGGGAAGCTAAAACAACTGGCTCTGCACAGTGCTCTCAAAGCCAACCGGGAACGTCACATACAAAGGCCTGTGAAACGCAGCTTCTTGACAGGCCTTATCTGGCTGAGGTAGAACTTGTGCTCTGGGTGTGCTACTTTGGCCTAGAGCTGCCAGGCACAAAGGCTGCTTTGTTTCCAAAGGGGGAGCGAGGCCCCAAATCATGTTGCTTCCAGCTGTTTTTGAAGCTAAGAAACAACTCGCTCTGCCAGGTACTCTTACAGCCTTCCGGGAACACCTCTTACGAAGGCCTGTGAAAAGCAGTTTCTTGGCAGGCCTGATCTGGCTGAGGTAGAACTTCTGCTCTGGGTGTGCTCCATTGCCCTAGAGCTGAAAGGCCCAAAGGGCTGCCTTGTTTCCATAGGGGGAGAGAGGCCCCAAAGCATCTTGCTTCCACCTCTTGGGAAGCTAAGAAACAACTGGCTGTGCCCAGTGCTCTTATAGCCTAAGAGAACATCTCTTATCAAGGCCTGTGAAACGCACTTTCTAGGCAGGCCTGATCTGGAAGAAGTAGAACTTCTGCTCTGGTTGTGCTCCATTGCCCTAGAGCTGCCAGACCCAACGTGCTGCCTTGTTTCCAAAGGGGCAGAGAGGCCCCAAAGCGTCTTGCTTCCAGCTGTTTGGGAAACAAGGAAACAACTGGCTCTGCACCGTGCTCTCACAGCCTACCGGGAACGTCACATACAAAGGCCTCTGAAACGCAGTTCCACGGCAGGCCTGATCTGGCTGAAAAAGGACTTCTGCTCTGGCTGTGCTCCATTGGCCTAGAGCTGAAAGGCCCAAAGGGATGCCTTGTTTGCAAAGGGGCAGAGAGGCCCCAAAGCATCTTGCTTCCAGCTCTTTGGGAAGCTAAGAAACAACTGTCTCTGCCCAGTGCTCTGACAGAGTACCGGCAACATCTCTTACCAAAGCCTTTGAAACGCAGTTTCTTGGCAGGCCTTATCTGGCTGAGGTAGAACTTCTGCTCTGGGTGTGCTCCATTGGCCTAGAGCTGAAAGGCCCAAAGGTCGGCCTTGTTGGCAAAGGGGCAGGGAGCCCCCAAAGCATCTTGCTTCCAGCTCTTTGGGAAGCTAAGAAACAACTGGCTCTGCCCAGTGCTCTTACAGCCTGAGAGAAAATCTCTTACCAAGGCCTGTGAAACGCACTTTGTTGGTGGCCTGATCTAGCTGAAGTAGAACTTCTGCTCTGGGTGTGCTCCATTGGCCTAGAGCTGCCTGGCCCAAAGGGCCGCCTTCTTTGCAAAGGGGATGAGAGGCCCCAAAGCATCTTGCTTCCAGCTCTTCGGGAAGCTAAGAAACATCTGGCGTTGCCCAGTGCTCTTACAGCCTACCGGGAACATCTCTTACCAAGGCCTGTGAAACGCAGTTTGTTGGTGGCCTGAACTGGCCGAAGTAGAACTTCTGCTCTGGGTGTGCTCCACTGGCCTAGAGCTACCTGCCCCAAAGGGCTGTCTTGATTCCAAAGTGAGAGAGTGGCCCCAAAGCATCTTGCTTCCAGCTCTTCGGGAAGCTAAGAAATATCTGGCGTTGCCCAGTGCTCTTACAGCCTACCGGGAACATCTCTTACCAAGGCCTGTGAAACGCCGTTTCCTGGCAGGCCTGATTTGGCTGAAGTAGAACTTCTGCTCTGGGTGTGCTCCATTGCCCTAGAGCTGCCAGGCCCAAGGTGCTGCCTTGTTTCCAAAGGGGCAGAGAGGCCCCAAAGCATCTTGCTTCCAGCTCTCTGGGAAGCTAAGAACCAACTCGCTCTGCCCCGTGCTCTTACAGCCTACCGGGAACATGTCTTTGAAAGGCCTGTGAAACGCAGTTTCTTGGCAGGCCTCATCTGGCTGAAGTAGAACTCCGGCTCTGGGTGTGCTCCATTGCCCTAGAGCTGCCAGGCCCCAAGTGCTGCCCTGTTTCCAAGGGGCAGAGAGGCCCAAAGCATCTTGCTTCCCGGTCTTTGCGAAGCTAAGAAACAACTGGCTCTGCCCAGTGCTCTTACACCTACCGGGAACATCTCTTACCAAGGCCTGTCAAACGCTGTTTCTTTGCAGGCCTGATCAGGCTGAAGTAGAACTCCTGCTCTGCGTGTGCTCCATTGGCCTAGAGCTTCCCGACCCAAAAGGCTGCCTTGTTCCCAAACGGGCAGAGGGGTCCCAAGCATCTTGCTTCCAGCTTTTCAGGAAGGTAAGAAACAACTGGTTCTGCCCAGTGCTCTCACAGCCTACCGTGAACATCTCTTACCAAGGGCTGTGAAACGCAGTTTCTGGGCAGGACTGATCTGCCTGAAGTAGAACTTCTGCTGTGGGTGTGCTCCATTGGCCTAGAGCTGCCAGGCGCAAACGGCTGCCTTGTGTCCAAAGGGAGAGAGAGGCCCCAAAGCATCTTGCTTCCAGCTCTGTGGGAAGCTAAAGCAACTGGCTCTCCACAGTGCTCTCACAGCCTACCGGGAACATCTCTTACCAAGGCCTGTGAAACGCAGTTTCCTGGCAGGCCTGATCTGGCTGAAGTAGAACTCCTGCTCTGGGCGTGCTACTTTGGCCTAGAGCTGCCAGGCCCAAAGGGCCGCCTTGTTTCCAAAGGGGCTGAGAGTCCCCAAAGTATCTTGCTTCCAAATCTTTGGGAAGCTAAGAAACAACTGGCTCTGCACAGTGCTCTCACAGCCTACCGGCAACGTGACAGAGAAAGGCCTGTGAGACGCAGTTTCTTGGAAGGCCTGATCTGGCTGAGGTAGAACTTCTGCTCTGGGTGTACTCCATTGGCCTAGGGCTGCCAGGCCCAAAGGGCTGCCTTTATTTCCAAAGTGTGAGAGAGGCCCCAAAGCATCTTGCTTCCTGCTCTCTGGGAAGCTAAAACAACTGGCTCTGCACAGTGCTCTCAAAGCCAACCGGGAACGTCGCATACAAAGGCCTGTGAAACACAGCTTCTTGACAGGCCTTATCTGGCTGAGGTAGAACTTGTGCTCTGGGTGTGCTACTTTGGCCTAGAGCTGCCAGGCACAAAGGCTGCTTTGTTTCCAAAGGGGGAGAGAGGCCCCAAATCATGTTGCTTCCAGCTGTTTTTGAAGCTAAGAAACAACTCGCTCTGCCAGGTACTCTTACAGCCTTCCGGGAACACCTCTTACGAAGGCCTGTGAAAAGCAGTTTCTTGGCAGGCCTGATCTGGCTGAGGTAGAACTTGTGCTCTGGGTGTGCTACTTTGGCCTAGAGCTGCCAGGCACAAAGGCTGCTTTGTTTCCAAAGGGGGAGAGAGGCCCCAAATCATGTTGCTTCCAGCTGTTTTTGAAGCTAAGAAACAACTCGCTCTGCCAGGTACTCTTACAGCCTTCCGGGAACACCTCTTACGAAGGCCTGTGAAAAGCAGTTTCTTGGCAGGCCTGATCTGGCTGAGGTAGAACTTCTGCTCTGGGTGTGCTCCATTGCCCTAGCGCTGAAAGGCCGAAAGGGCTGCCTTGTTTCCAAAGGGGGAGAGAGGCCCCAAAGCATCTTGCTTCCACCTCTTGGGAAGCTAAGAAACAACTGGCTGTGCCCAGTGCTCTTATAGCCTAAGAGAACATCTCTTATCAAGGCCTGTGAAACGCACTTTCTAGGCAGGCCTGATCTGGAAGAAGTAGAACTTCTGCTCTGGTTGTGCTCCATTGCCCTAGAGCTGCCAGACCCAACGTGCTGCCTTGTTTCCAAAGGGGCAGAGAGGCCCCAAAGCGTCTTGCTTCCAGCTGTTTGGGAAACAAGGAAACAACTGGCTCTGCACCGTGCTCTCACAGCCTACCGGGAACGTCACATACAAAGGCCTCTGAAACGCAGTTCCACGGCAGGCCTGATCTGGCTGAAAAAGGACTTCTGCTCTGGCTGTGCTCCATTGGCCTAGAGCTGAAAGGCCCAAAGGGATGCCTTGTTTGCAAAGGGGCAGAGAGGCCCCAAAGCATCTTGCTTCCAGCTCTTTGGGAAGCTAAGAAACAACTGTCTCTGCCCAGTGCTCTGACAGAGTACCGGCAACATCTCTTACCAAAGCCTTTGAAACGCAGTTTCTTGGCAGGCCTTATCTGGCTGAGGTAGAACTTCTGCTCTGGGTGTGCTCCATTGGCCTAGAGCTGAAAGGCCCAAAGGTCGGCCTTGTTGGCAAAGGGGCAGGGAGCCCCCAAAGCATCTTGCTTCCAGCTCTTTGGGAAGCTAAGAAACAACTGGCTCTGCCCAGTGCTCTTACAGCCTGAGAGAAAATCTCTTACCAAGGCCTGTGAAACGCACTTTGTTGGTGGCCTGATCTAGCTGAAGTAGAACTTCTGCTCTGGGTGTGCTCCATTGGCCTAGAGCTGCCTGGCCCAAAGGGCCGCCTTCTTTGCAAAGGGGATGAGAGGCCCCAAAGCATCTTGCTTCCAGCTCTTCGGGAAGCTAAGAAACATCTGGCGTTGCCCAGTGCTCTTACAGCCTACCGGGAACATCTCTTACCAAGGCCTGTGAAACGCAGTTTGTTGGTGGCCTGAACTGGCCGAAGTAGAACTTCTGCTCTGGGTGTGCTCCACTGGCCTAGAGCTACCTGCCCCAAAGGGCTGTCTTGATTCCAAAGTGAGAGAGTGGCCCCAAAGCATCTTGCTTCCAGCTCTTCGGGAAGCTAAGAAATATCTGGCGTTGCCCAGTGCTCTTACAGCCTACCGGGAACATCTCTTACCAAGGCCTGTGAAACGCCGTTTCCTGGCAGGCCTGATTTGGCTGAAGTAGAACTTCTGCTCTGGGTGTGCTCCATTGCCCTAGAGCTGCCAGGCCCAAGGTGCTGCCTTGTTTCCAAAGGGGCAGAGAGGCCCCAAAGCATCTTGCTTCCAGCTCTCTGGGAAGCTAAGAACCAACTCGCTCTGCCCCGTGCTCTTACAGCCTACCGGGAACATGTCTTTGAAAGGCCTGTGAAACGCAGTTTCTTGGCAGGCCTCATCTGGCTGAAGTAGAACTCCGGCTCTGGGTGTGCTCCATTGCCCTAGAGCTGCCAGGCCCCAAGTGCTGCCCTGTTTCCAAGGGGCAGAGAGGCCCAAAGCATCTTGCTTCCCGGTCTTTGCGAAGCTAAGAAACAACTGGCTCTGCCCAGTGCTCTTACACCTACCGGGAACATCTCTTACCAAGGCCTGTCAAACGCTGTTTCTTTGCAGGCCTGATCAGGCTGAAGTAGAACTCCTGCTCTGCGTGTGCTCCATTGGCCTAGAGCTTCCCGACCCAAAAGGCTGCCTTGTTCCCAAACGGGCAGAGGGGTCCCAAGCATCTTGCTTCCAGCTTTTCAGGAAGGTAAGAAACAACTGGTTCTGCCCAGTGCTCTCACAGCCTACCGTGAACATCTCTTACCAAGGGCTGTGAAACGCAGTTTCTGGGCAGGACTGATCTGCCTGAAGTAGAACTTCTGCTGTGGGTGTGCTCCATTGGCCTAGAGCTGCCAGGCGCAAACGGCTGCCTTGTGTCCAAAGGGAGAGAGAGGCCCCAAAGCATCTTGCTTCCAGCTCTGTGGGAAGCTAAAGCAACTGGCTCTCCACAGTGCTCTCACAGCCTACCGGGAACATCTCTTACCAAGGCCTGTGAAACGCAGTTTCCTGGCAGGCCTGATCTGGCTGAAGTAGAACTCCTGCTCTGGGCGTGCTACTTTGGCCTAGAGCTGCCAGGCCCAAAGGGCCGCCTTGTTTCCAAAGGGGCTGAGAGTCCCCAAAGTATCTTGCTTCCAAATCTTTGGGAAGCTAAGAAACAACTGGCTCTGCACAGTGCTCTCACAGCCTACCGGCAACGTGACAGAGAAAGGCCTGTGAGACGCAGTTTCTTGGAAGGCCTGATCTGGCTGAGGTAGAACTTCTGCTCTGGGTGTACTCCATTGGCCTAGGGCTGCCAGGCCCAAAGGGCTGCCTTTATTTCCAAAGTGTGAGAGAGGCCCCAAAGCATCTTGCTTCCTGCTCTCTGGGAAGCTAAAACAACTGGCTCTGCACAGTGCTCTCAAAGCCAACCGGGAACGTCGCATACAAAGGCCTGTGAAACACAGCTTCTTGACAGGCCTTATCTGGCTGAGGTAGAACTTGTGCTCTGGGTGTGCTACTTTGGCCTAGAGCTGCCAGGCACAAAGGCTGCTTTGTTTCCAAAGGGGGAGAGAGGCCCCAAATCATGTTGCTTCCAGCTGTTTTTGAAGCTAAGAAACAACTCGCTCTGCCAGGTACTCTTACAGCCTTCCGGGAACACCTCTTACGAAGGCCTGTGAAAAGCAGTTTCTTGGCAGGCCTGATCTGGCTGAGGTAGAACTTGTGCTCTGGGTGTGCTACTTTGGCCTAGAGCTGCCAGGCACAAAGGCTGCTTTGTTTCCAAAGGGGGAGAGAGGCCCCAAATCATGTTGCTTCCAGCTGTTTTTGAAGCTAAGAAACAACTCGCTCTGCCAGGTACTCTTACAGCCTTCCGGGAACACCTCTTACGAAGGCCTGTGAAAAGCAGTTTCTTGGCAGGCCTGATCTGGCTGAGGTAGAACTTCTGCTCTGGGTGTGCTCCATTGCCCTAGCGCTGAAAGGCCGAAAGGGCTGCCTTGTTTCCAAAGGGGGAGAGAGGCCCCAAAGCATCTTGCTTCCACCTCTTGGGAAGCTAAGAAACAACTGGCTGTGCCCAGTGCTCTTATAGCCTAAGAGAACATCTCTTATCAAGGCCTGTGAAACGCACTTTCTAGGCAGGCCTGATCTGGAAGAAGTAGAACTTCTGCTCTGGTTGTGCTCCATTGCCCTAGAGCTGCCAGACCCAACGTGCTGCCTTGTTTCCAAAGGGGCAGAGAGGCCCCAAAGCGTCTTGCTTCCAGCTGTTTGGGAAACAAGGAAACAACTGGCTCTGCACCGTGCTCTCACAGCCTACCGGGAACGTCACATACAAAGGCCTCTGAAACGCAGTTCCACGGCAGGCCTGATCTGGCTGAAAAAGGACTTCTGCTCTGGCTGTGCTCCATTGGCCTAGAGCTGAAAGGCCCAAAGGGATGCCTTGTTTGCAAAGGGGCAGAGAGGCCCCAAAGCATCTTGCTTCCAGCTCTTTGGGAAGCTAAGAAACAACTGTCTCTGCCCAGTGCTCTGACAGAGTACCGGCAACATCTCTTACCAAAGCCTTTGAAACGCAGTTTCTTGGCAGGCCTTATCTGGCTGAGGTAGAACTTCTGCTCTGGGTGTGCTCCATTGGCCTAGAGCTGAAAGGCCCAAAGGTCGGCCTTGTTGGCAAAGGGGCAGGGAGCCCCCAAAGCATCTTGCTTCCAGCTCTTTGGGAAGCTAAGAAACAACTGGCTCTGCCCAGTGCTCTTACAGCCTGAGAGAAAATCTCTTACCAAGGCCTGTGAAACGCACTTTGTTGGTGGCCTGATCTAGCTGAAGTAGAACTTCTGCTCTGGGTGTGCTCCATTGGCCTAGAGCTGCCTGGCCCAAAGGGCCGCCTTCTTTGCAAAGGGGATGAGAGGCCCCAAAGCATCTTGCTTCCAGCTCTTCGGGAAGCTAAGAAACATCTGGCGTTGCCCAGTGCTCTTACAGCCTACCGGGAACATCTCTTACCAAGGCCTGTGAAACGCAGTTTGTTGGTGGCCTGAACTGGCCGAAGTAGAACTTCTGCTCTGGGTGTGCTCCACTGGCCTAGAGCTACCTGCCCCAAAGGGCTGTCTTGATTCCAAAGTGAGAGAGTGGCCCCAAAGCATCTTGCTTCCAGCTCTTCGGGAAGCTAAGAAATATCTGGCGTTGCCCAGTGCTCTTACAGCCTACCGGGAACATCTCTTACCAAGGCCTGTGAAACGCCGTTTCCTGGCAGGCCTGATTTGGCTGAAGTAGAACTTCTGCTCTGGGTGTGCTCCATTGCCCTAGAGCTGCCAGGCCCAAGGTGCTGCCTTGTTTCCAAAGGGGCAGAGAGGCCCCAAAGCATCTTGCTTCCAGCTCTCTGGGAAGCTAAGAACCAACTCGCTCTGCCCCGTGCTCTTACAGCCTACCGGGAACATGTCTTTGAAAGGCCTGTGAAACGCAGTTTCTTGGCAGGCCTCATCTGGCTGAAGTAGAACTCCGGCTCTGGGTGTGCTCCATTGCCCTAGAGCTGCCAGGCCCCAAGTGCTGCCCTGTTTCCAAGGGGCAGAGAGGCCCAAAGCATCTTGCTTCCCGGTCTTTGCGAAGCTAAGAAACAACTGGCTCTGCCCAGTGCTCTTACACCTACCGGGAACATCTCTTACCAAGGCCTGTCAAACGCTGTTTCTTTGCAGGCCTGATCAGGCTGAAGTAGAACTCCTGCTCTGCGTGTGCTCCATTGGCCTAGAGCTTCCCGACCCAAAAGGCTGCCTTGTTCCCAAACGGGCAGAGGGGTCCCAAGCATCTTGCTTCCAGCTTTTCAGGAAGGTAAGAAACAACTGGTTCTGCCCAGTGCTCTCACAGCCTACCGTGAACATCTCTTACCAAGGGCTGTGAAACGCAGTTTCTGGGCAGGACTGATCTGCCTGAAGTAGAACTTCTGCTGTGGGTGTGCTCCATTGGCCTAGAGCTGCCAGGCGCAAACGGCTGCCTTGTGTCCAAAGGGAGAGAGAGGCCCCAAAGCATCTTGCTTCCAGCTCTGTGGGAAGCTAAAGCAACTGGCTCTCCACAGTGCTCTCACAGCCTACCGGGAACATCTCTTACCAAGGCCTGTGAAACGCAGTTTCCTGGCAGGCCTGATCTGGCTGAAGTAGAACTCCTGCTCTGGGCGTGCTACTTTGGCCTAGAGCTGCCAGGCCCAAAGGGCCGCCTTGTTTCCAAAGGGGCTGAGAGTCCCCAAAGTATCTTGCTTCCAAATCTTTGGGAAGCTAAGAAACAACTGGCTCTGCACAGTGCTCTCACAGCCTACCGGCAACGTGACAGAGAAAGGCCTGTGAGACGCAGTTTCTTGGAAGGCCTGATCTGGCTGAGGTAGAACTTCTGCTCTGGGTGTACTCCATTGGCCTAGGGCTGCCAGGCCCAAAGGGCTGCCTTTATTTCCAAAGTGTGAGAGAGGCCCCAAAGCATCTTGCTTCCTGCTCTCTGGGAAGCTAAAACAACTGGCTCTGCACAGTGCTCTCAAAGCCAACCGGGAACGTCGCATACAAAGGCCTGTGAAACACAGCTTCTTGACAGGCCTTATCTGGCTGAGGTAGAACTTGTGCTCTGGGTGTGCTACTTTGGCCTAGAGCTGCCAGGCACAAAGGCTGCTTTGTTTCCAAAGGGGGAGAGAGGCCCCAAATCATGTTGCTTCCAGCTGTTTTTGAAGCTAAGAAACAACTCGCTCTGCCAGGTACTCTTACAGCCTTCCGGGAACACCTCTTACGAAGGCCTGTGAAAAGCAGTTTCTTGGCAGGCCTGATCTGGCTGAGGTAGAACTTGTGCTCTGGGTGTGCTACTTTGGCCTAGAGCTGCCAGGCACAAAGGCTGCTTTGTTTCCAAAGGGGGAGAGAGGCCCCAAATCATGTTGCTTCCAGCTGTTTTTGAAGCTAAGAAACAACTCGCTCTGCCAGGTACTCTTACAGCCTTCCGGGAACACCTCTTACGAAGGCCTGTGAAAAGCAGTTTCTTGGCAGGCCTGATCTGGCTGAGGTAGAACTTCTGCTCTGGGTGTGCTCCATTGCCCTAGCGCTGAAAGGCCGAAAGGGCTGCCTTGTTTCCAAAGGGGGAGAGAGGCCCCAAAGCATCTTGCTTCCACCTCTTGGGAAGCTAAGAAACAACTGGCTGTGCCCAGTGCTCTTATAGCCTAAGAGAACATCTCTTATCAAGGCCTGTGAAACGCACTTTCTAGGCAGGCCTGATCTGGAAGAAGTAGAACTTCTGCTCTGGTTGTGCTCCATTGCCCTAGAGCTGCCAGACCCAACGTGCTGCCTTGTTTCCAAAGGGGCAGAGAGGCCCCAAAGCGTCTTGCTTCCAGCTGTTTGGGAAACAAGGAAACAACTGGCTCTGCACCGTGCTCTCACAGCCTACCGGGAACGTCACATACAAAGGCCTCTGAAACGCAGTTCCTTGGCAGGCCTGATCTGGCTGAAGTAGGACTTCTGCTCTGGCTGTGCTCCATGGGCCTAGAGCTGAAAGGCCCAAAGGGATGCCTTGTTTGCAAAGGGGCAGAGAGGCCCCAAAGCATCTTGCTTCCAGCTCTTCGGGAAGCTAAGAAACATCTGGCGTTGCCCAGTGCTCTTACAGCCTACCGGGAACATCTCTTACCAAGGCCTGTGAAACGCAGTTTGTTGGTGGCCTGAACTGGCCGAAGTAGAACTTCTGCTCTGGGTGTGCTCCACTGGCCTAGAGCTACCTGCCCCAAAGGGCTGCCTTGATTCCAAAGTGAGAGAGTGGCCCCAAAGCATCTTGCTTCCAGCTCTTCGGGAAGCTAAGAAACATCTGGCGTTGCCCAGTGCTCTTACAGCCTACCGGGAACATCTCTTACCAAGGCCTGTGAAACGCCGTTTCCTGGCAGGCCTGATTTGGCTGAAGTAGAACTTCTGCTCTGGGTGTGCTCCATTGCCCTAGAGCTGCCAGGCCCAAGGTGCTGCCTTGTTTCCAAAGGGGCAGAGAGGCCCCAAAGCATCTTGCTTCCAGCTCTCTGGGAAGCTAAGAACCAACTCGCTCTGCCCCGTGCTCTTACAGCCTACCGGGAACATGTCTTTGAAAGGCCTGTGAAACGCAGTTTCTTGGCAGGCCTCATCTGGCTGAAGTAGAACTCCGGCTCTGGGTGTGCTCCATTGCCCTAGAGCTGCCAGGCCCCAAGTGCTGCCCTGTTTCCAAGGGGCAGAGAGGCCCAAAGCATCTTGCTTCCCGGTCTTTGCGAAGCTAAGAAACAACTGGCTCTGCCCAGTGCTCTTACACCCACCGGGAACATCTCTTACCAAGGCCTGTCAAACGCTGTTTCTTTGCAGGCCTGATCAGGCTGAAGTAGAACTCCTGCTCTGCGTGTGCTCCATTGGCCTAGAGCTTCCCGACCCAAAAGGCTGCCTTGTTCCCAAACGGGCAGAGGGGTCCCAAGCATCTTGCTTCCAGCTTTTCAGGAAGGTAAGAAACAACTGGCTCTGCCCAGTGCTCTTACAGCCTACCGGGAACATCTCTTACCAAGGCCTGTGAAACGCAGTTTCCTGGCAGGCCTGATCTGGCTGAAGTAGAACTTCTGCTCTGGGCGTGCTCCATTTGCCCTAGAGCTGCCATGCCCAAAGGGCTGCCTTGTTTCCAAAGACGGAGAGTGGACCCAAAGCATCTTGCTCCCAGCTCTTCGGGAAGCTAAGAAACAGCTGGCTCTGCCCAGTGCTCTTACAGCCTAAGAGAACATCTCTTTGAAAGGCCTGTGAAACGCAGTTTCTTGGCAGGCCTGACCTGGCTGAAGTAGAACTTCTGTTCTGGTTGTGCTACATAGGCCTAGAGCTACCAGGACCTAAGGGCTGCCTTGTTTCCAAAGGGTGAGAGAGGCCCCAAAGCATCTTGCCTCCAGCACTTTGGGAAGCTAAAAAACAACTGGTTCTGCCCAGTGCTCTCACAGCCTACCGTGAACATCTCTTACCAAGGGCTGTGAAACGCAGTTTCTGGGCAGGACTGATCTGCCTGAAGTAGAACTTCTGCTGTGGGTGTGCTCCATTGGCCTAGAGCTGCCAGGCGCAAACGGCTGCCTTGTGTCCAAAGGGAGAGAGAGGCCCCAAAGCATCTTGCTTCCAGCTCTGTGGGAAGCTAAAGCAACTGGCTCTCCACAGTGCTCTCACAGCCTACCGGGAACATCTCTTACCAAGGCCTGTGAAACGCAGTTTCTTGGCAGGCCTGATCTGGCTGAAGTAGAACTCCTGCTCTGGGCGTGCTACTTTGGCCTAGAGCTGCCAGGCCCAAAGGGCCGCCTTGTTTCCAAAGGGGCTGAGAGTCCCCAAAGTATCTTGCTTCCAAATCTTTGGGAAGCTAAGAAACAACTGGCTCTGCACAGTGCTCTCACAGCCTACCGGCAACGTGACAGAGAAAGGCCTGTGAGACGCAGTTTCTTGGAAGGCCTGATCTGGCTGAGGTAGAACTTCTGCTCTGGGTGTACTCCATTGGCCTAGGGCTGCCAGGCCCAAAGGGCTGCCTTTATTTCCAAAGTGTGAGAGAGGCCCCAAAGCATCTTGCTTCCTGCTCTCTGGGAAGCTAAAACAACTGGCTCTGCACAGTGCTCTCAAAGCCAACCGGGAACGTCGCATACAAAGGCCTGTGAAACACAGCTTCTTGACAGGCCTTATCTGGCTGAGGTAGAACTTGTGCTCTGGGTGTGCTACTTTGGCCTAGAGCTGCCAGGCACAAAGGCTGCTTTGTTTCCAAAGGGGGAGAGAGGCCCCAAATCATGTTGCTTCCAGCTGTTTTTGAAGCTAAGAAACAACTCGCTCTGCCAGGTACTCTTACAGCCTTCCGGGAACACCTCTTACGAAGGCCTGTGAAAAGCAGTTTCTTGGCAGGCCTGATCTGGCTGAGGTAGAACTTCTGCTCTGGGTGTGCTCCATTGCCCTAGAGCTGAAAGGCCCAAAGGGCTTCCTTGTTTCCATAGGGGGAGAGAGGCCCCAAAGCATCTTGCTTCCACCTCTTGGGAAGCTAAGAAACAACTGGCTGTGCCCAGTGCTCTTATAGCCTAAGAGAACATCTCTTATCAAGGCCTGTGAAACGCACTTTCTAGGCAGGCCTGATCTGGAAGAAGTAGAACTTCTGCTTTGGTTGTGCTCCATTGCCCTAGAGCCGCCAGACCCAACGTGCTGCCTTGTTTCCAAAGGGGCAGAGAGGCCCCAAAGCGTCTTGCTTCCAGCTGTTTGGGAAACAAGGAAACAACTGGCTCTGCACCGTGCTCTCACAGCCTACCGGGAACGTCACATACAAAGGCCTCTGAAACGCAGTTCCACGGCAGGCCTGATCTGGCTGAAAAAGGACTTCTGCTCTGGCTGTGCTCCATTGGCCTAGAGCTGAAAGGCCCAAAGGGATGCCTTGTTTGCAAAGGGGCAGAGAGGCCCCAAAGCATCTTGCTTCCAGCTCTTTGGGAAGCTAAGAAACAACTGTCTCTGCCCAGTGCTCTGACAGAGTACCGGCAACATCTCTTACCAAAGCCTTTGAAACGCAGTTTCTTGGCAGGCCTTATCTGGCTGAGGTAGAACTTCTGCTCTGGGTGTGCTCCATTGGCCTAGAGCTGAAAGGCCCAAAGGTCGGCCTTGTTGGCAAAGGGGCAGGGAGCCCCCAAAGCATCTTGCTTCCAGCTCTTTGGGAAGCTAAGAAACAACTGGCTCTGCCCAGTGCTCTTACAGCCTGAGAGAAAATCTCTTACCAAGGCCTGTGAAACGCACTTTGTTGGTGGCCTGATCTAGCTGAAGTAGAACTTCTGCTCTGGGTGTGCTCCATTGGCCTAGAGCTGCCTGGCCCAAAGGGCCGCCTTCTTTGCAAAGGGGATGAGAGGCCCCAAAGCATCTTGCTTCCAGCTCTTCGGGAAGCTAAGAAACATCTGGCGTTGCCCAGTGCTCTTACAGCCTACCGGGAACATCTCTTACCAAGGCCTGTGAAACGCAGTTTGTTGGTGGCCTGAACTGGCCGAAGTAGAACTTCTGCTCTGGGTGTGCTCCACTGGCCTAGAGCTACCTGCCCCAAAGGGCTGTCTTGATTCCAAAGTGAGAGAGTGGCACCAAAGCATCTTGCTTCCAGCTCTTCGGGAAGCTAAGAAATATCTGGCGTTGCCCAGTGCTCTTACAGCCTACCGGGAACATCTCTTACCAAGGCCTGTGAAACGCCGTTTCCTGGCAGGCCTGATTTGGCTGAAGTAGATCTTCTGCTCTGGGTGTGCTCCATTGCCCTAGAGCTGCCAGGCCCAAGGTGCTGCCTTGTTTCCAAAGGGGCAGAGAGGCCCCAAAGCATCTTGCTTCCAGCTCTCTGGGAAGCTAAGAACCAACTCGCTCTGCCCCGTGCTCTTACAGCCTACCGGGAACATGTCTTTGAAAGGCCTGTGAAACGCAGTTTCTTGGCAGGCCTCATCTGGCTGAAGTAGAACTCCGGCTCTGGGTGTGCTCCATTGGCCTAGAGCTTCCCGACCCAAAAGGCTGCCTTGTTCCCAAACGGGCAGAGGGGTCCCAAGCATCTTGCTTCCAGCTTTTCAGGAAGGTAAGAAACAACTGGTTCTGCCCAGTGCTCTCACAGCCTACCGTGAACATCTCTTACCAAGGGCTGTGAACCGCAGTTTCTGGGCAGGACTGATCTGCCTGAAGTAGAACTTCTGCTGTGGGTGTGCTCCATTGGCCTAGAGCTGCCAGGCGCAAACGGCTGCCTTGTGTCCAAAGGGAGAGAGAGGCCCCAAAGCATCTTGCTTCCAGCTCTGTGGGAAGCTAAAGCAACTGGCTCTCCACAGTGCTCTCACAGCCTACCGGGAACATCTCTTACCAAGGCCTGTGAAACGCAGTTTCCTGGCAGGCCTGATCTGGCTGAAGTAGAACTCCTGCTCTGGGCGTGCTACTTTGGCCTAGAGCTGCCAGGCCCAAAGGGCCGCCTTGTTTCCAAAGGGGCTGAGAGTCCCCAAAGTATCTTGCTTCCAAATCTTTGGGAAGCTAAGAAACAACTGGCTCTGCACAGTGCTCTCACAGCCTACCGGCAACGTGACAGAGAAAGGCCTGTGATACGCAGTTTCTTGGAAGGCCTGATCTGGCTGAGGTAGAACTTCTGCTCTGGGTGTACTCCATTGGCCTAGGGCTGCCAGGCCCAAAGGGCTGCCTTTATTTCCAAAGTGTGAGAGAGGCCCCAAAGCATCTTGCTTCCTGCTCTCTGGGAAGCTAAAACAACTGGCTCTGCACAGTGCTCTCAAAGCCAACCGGGAACGTCGCATACAAAGGCCTGTGAAACGCAGCTTCTTGACAGGCCTTATCTGGCTGAGGTAGAACTTGTGCTCTGGGTGTGCTACTTTGGCCTAGAGCTGCCAGGCACAAAGGCTGCTTTGTTTCCAAAGGGGGAGCGAGGCCCCAAATCATGTTGCTTCCAGCTGTTTTTGAAGCTAAGAAACAACTCGCTCTGCCAGGTACTCTTACAGCCTTCCGGGAACACCTCTTACGAAGGCCTGTGAAAAGCAGTTTCTTGGCAGGCCTGATCTGGCTGAGGTAGAACTTCTGCTCTGGGTGTGCTCCATTGCCCTAGAGCTGAAAGGCCCAAAGGGCTGCCTTGTTTCCATAGGGGGAGAGAGGCCCCAAAGCATCTTGCTTCCACCTCTTGGGAAGCTAAGAAACAACTGGCTGTGCCCAGTGCTCTTATAGCCTAAGAGAACATCTCTTATCAAGGCCTGTGAAACGCACTTTCTAGGCAGGCCTGATCTGGAAGAAGTAGAACTTCTGCTCTGGTTGTGCTCCATTGCCCTAGAGCTGCCAGACCCAACGTGCTGCCTTGTTTCCAAAGGGGCAGAGAGGCCCCAAAGCGTCTTGCTTCCAGCTGTTTTGGAAACAAGGAAACAACTGGCTCTGCACCGTGCTCTCACAGCCTACCGGGAACGTCACATACAAAGGCCTCTGAAACGCAGTTCCACGGCAGGCCTGATCTGGCTGAAAAAGGACTTCTGCTCTGGCTGTGCTCCATTGGCCTAGAGCTGAAAGGCCCAAAGGGATGCCTTGTTTGCAAAGGGGCAGAGAGGCCCCAAAGCATCTTGCTTCCAGCTCTTTGGGAAGCTAAGAAACAACTGTCTCTGCCCAGTGCTCTGACAGAGTACCGGCAACATCTCTTACCAAAGCCTTTGAAACGCAGTTTCTTGGCAGGCCTTATCTGGCTGAGGTAGAACTTCTGCTCTGGGTGTGCTCCATTGGCCTAGAGCTGAAAGGCCCAAAGGTCGGCCTTGTTGGCAAAGGGGCAGGGAGCCCCCAAAGCATCTTGCTTCCAGCTCTTTGGGAAGCTAAGAAACAACTGGCTCTGCCCAGTGCTCTTACAGCCTGAGAGAAAATCTCTTACCAAGGCCTGTGAAACGCACTTTGTTGGTGGCCTGATCTAGCTGAAGTAGAACTTCTGCTCTGGGTGTGCTCCATTGGCCTAGAGCTGCCTGGCCCAAAGGGCCGCCTTCTTTGCAAAGGGGATGAGAGGCCCCAAAGCATCTTGCTTCCAGCTCTTCGGGAAGCTAAGAAACATCTGGCGTTGCCCAGTGCTCTTACAGCCTACCGGGAACATCTCTTACCAAGGCCTGTGAAACGCAGTTTGTTGGTGGCCTGAACTGGCCGAAGTAGAACTTCTGCTCTGGGTGTGCTCCACTGGCCTAGAGCTACCTGCCCCAAAGGGCTGTCTTGATTCCAAAGTGAGAGAGTGGCCCCAAAGCATCTTGCTTCCAGCTCTTCGGGAAGCTAAGAAATATCTGGCGTTGCCCAGTGCTCTTACAGCCTACCGGGAACATCTCTTACCAAGGCCTGTGAAACGCCGTTTCCTGGCAGGCCTGATTTGGCTGAAGTAGAACTTCTGCTCTGGGTGTGCTCCATTGCCCTAGAGCTGCCAGGCCCAAGGTGCTGCCTTGTTTCCAAAGGGGCAGAGAGGCCCCAAAGCATCTTGCTTCCAGCTCTCTGGGAAGCTAAGAACCAACTCGCTCTGCCCCGTGCTCTTACAGCCTACCGGGAACATGTCTTTGAAAGGCCTGTGAAACGCAGTTTCTTGGCAGGCCTCATCTGGCTGAAGTAGAACTCCGGCTCTGGGTGTGCTCCATTGCCCTAGAGCTGCCAGGCCCCAAGTGCTGCCCTGTTTCCAAGGGGCAGAGAGGCCCAAAGCATCTTGCTTCCCGGTCTTTGCGAAGCTAAGAAACAACTGGCTCTGCCCAGTGCTCTTACACCTACCGGGAACATCTCTTACCAAGGCCTGTCAAACGCTGTTTCTTTGCAGGCCTGATCAGGCTGAAGTAGAACTCCTGCTCTGCGTGTGCTCCATTGGCCTAGAGCTTCCCGACCCAAAAGGCTGCCTTGTTCCCAAACGGGCAGAGGGGTCCCAAGCATCTTGCTTCCAGCTTTTCAGGAAGGTAAGAAACAACTGGTTCTGCCCAGTGCTCTCACAGCCTACCGTGAACATCTCTTACCAAGGGCTGTGAAACGCAGTTTCTGGGCAGGACTGATCTGCCTGAAGTAGAACTTCTGCTGTGGGTGTGCTCCATTGGCCTAGAGCTGCCAGGCGCAAACGGCTGCCTTGTGTCCAAAGGGAGAGAGAGGCCCCAAAGCATCTTGCTTCCAGCTCTGTGGGAAGCTAAAGCAACTGGCTCTCCACAGTGCTCTCACAGCCTACCGGGAACATCTCTTACCAAGGCCTGTGAAACGCAGTTTCTTGGCAGGCCTGATCTGGCTGAAGTAGAACTCCTGCTCTGGGCGTGCTACTTTGGCCTAGAGCTGCCAGGCCCAAAGGGCCGCCTTGTTTCCAAAGGGGCTGAGAGTCCCCAAAGTATCTTGCTTCCAAATCTTTGGGAAGCTAAGAAACAACTGGCTCTGCACAGTGCTCTCACAGCCTACCGGCAACGTGACAGAGAAAGGCCTGTGAGACGCAGTTTCTTGGAAGGCCTGATCTGGCTGAGGTAGAACTTCTGCTCTGGGTGTACTCCATTGGCCTAGGGCTGCCAGGCCCAAAGGGCTGCCTTTATTTCCAAAGTGTGAGAGAGGCCCCAAAGCATCTTGCTTCCTGCTCTCTGGGAAGCTAAAACAACTGGCTCTGCACAGTGCTCTCAAAGCCAACCGGGAACGTCGCATACAAAGGCCTGTGAAACACAGCTTCTTGACAGGCCTTATCTGGCTGAGGTAGAACTTGTGCTCTGGGTGTGCTACTTTGGCCTAGAGCTGCCAGGCACAAAGGCTGCTTTGTTTCCAAAGGGGGAGAGAGGCCCCAAATCATGTTGCTTCCAGCTGTTTTTGAAGCTAAGAAACAACTCGCTCTGCCAGGTACTCTTACAGCCTTCCGGGAACACCTCTTACGAAGGCCTGTGAAAAGCAGTTTCTTGGCAGGCCTGATCTGGCTGAGGTAGAACTTGTGCTCTGGGTGTGCTACTTTGGCCTAGAGCTGCCAGGCACAAAGGCTGCTTTGTTTCCAAAGGGGGAGAGAGGCCCCAAATCATGTTGCTTCCAGCTGTTTTTGAAGCTAAGAAACAACTCGCTCTGCCAGGTACTCTTACAGCCTTCCGGGAACACCTCTTACGAAGGCCTGTGAAAAGCAGTTTCTTGGCAGGCCTGATCTGGCTGAGGTAGAACTTCTGCTCTGGGTGTGCTCCATTGCCCTAGCGCTGAAAGGCCGAAAGGGCTGCCTTGTTTCCAAAGGGGGAGAGAGGCCCCAAAGCATCTTGCTTCCACCTCTTGGGAAGCTAAGAAACAACTGGCTGTGCCCAGTGCTCTTATAGCCTAAGAGAACATCTCTTATCAAGGCCTGTGAAACGCACTTTCTAGGCAGGCCTGATCTGGAAGAAGTAGAACTTCTGCTCTGGTTGTGCTCCATTGCCCTAGAGCTGCCAGACCCAACGTGCTGCCTTGTTTCCAAAGGGGCAGAGAGGCCCCAAAGCGTCTTGCTTCCAGCTGTTTGGGAAACAAGGAAACAACTGGCTCTGCACCGTGCTCTCACAGCCTACCGGGAACGTGACATACAAAGGCCTCTGAAACGCAGTTCCTTGGCAGGCCTGATCTGGCTGAAGTAGGACTTCTGCTCTGGCTGTGCTCCATGGGCCTAGAGCTGAAAGGCCCAAAGGGATGCCTTGTTTGCAAAGGGGCAGAGAGGCCCCAAAGCATCTTGCTTCCAGCTCTTCGGGAAGCTAAGAAACATCTGGCGTTGCCCAGTGCTCTTACAGCCTACCGGGAACATCTCTTACCAAGGCCTGTGAAACGCAGTTTGTTGGTGGCCTGAACTGGCCGAAGTAGAACTTCTGCTCTGGGTGTGCTCCACTGGCCTAGAGCTACCTGCCCCAAAGGGCTGCCTTGATTCCAAAGTGAGAGAGTGGCCCCAAAGCATCTTGCTTCCAGCTCTTCGGGAAGCTAAGAAACATCTGGCGTTGCCCAGTGCTCTTACAGCCTACCGGGAACATCTCTTACCAAGGCCTGTGAAACGCCGTTTCCTGGCAGGCCTGATTTGGCTGAAGTAGAACTTCTGCTCTGGGTGTGCTCCATTGCCCTAGAGCTGCCAGGCCCAAGGTGCTGCCTTGTTTCCAAAGGGGCAGAGAGGCCCCAAAGCATCTTGCTTCCAGCTCTCTGGGAAGCTAAGAACCAACTCGCTCTGCCCCGTGCTCTTACAGCCTACCGGGAACATGTCTTTGAAAGGCCTGTGAAACGCAGTTTCTTGGCAGGCCTCATCTGGCTGAAGTAGAACTCCGGCTCTGGGTGTGCTCCATTGCCCTAGAGCTGCCAGGCCCCAAGTGCTGCCCTGTTTCCAAGGGGCAGAGAGGCCCAAAGCATCTTGCTTCCCGGTCTTTGCGAAGCTAAGAAACAACTGGCTCTGCCCAGTGCTCTTACACCCACCGGGAACATCTCTTACCAAGGCCTGTCAAACGCTGTTTCTTTGCAGGCCTGATCAGGCTGAAGTAGAACTCCTGCTCTGCGTGTGCTCCATTGGCCTAGAGCTTCCCGACCCAAAAGGCTGCCTTGTTCCCAAACGGGCAGAGGGGTCCCAAGCATCTTGCTTCCAGCTTTTCAGGAAGGTAAGAAACAACTGGCTCTGCCCAGTGCTCTTACAGCCTACCGGGAACATCTCTTACCAAGGCCTGTGAAACGCAGTTTCCTGGCAGGCCTGATCTGGCTGAAGTAGAACTTCTGCTCTGGGCGTGCTCCATTTGCCCTAGAGCTGCCATGCCCAAAGGGCTGCCTTGTTTCCAAAGACGGAGAGTGGACCCAAAGCATCTTGCTCCCAGCTCTTCGGGAAGCTAAGAAACAGCTGGCTCTGCCCAGTGCTCTTACAGCCTAAGAGAACATCTCTTTGAAAGGCCTGTGAAACGCAGTTTCTTGGCAGGCCTGACCTGGCTGAAGTAGAACTTCTGTTCTGGTTGTGCTACATAGGCCTAGAGCTACCAGGACCTAAGGGCTGCCTTGTTTCCAAAGGGTGAGAGAGGCCCCAAAGCATCTTGCCTCCAGCACTTTGGGAAGCTAAAAAACAACTGGTTCTGCCCAGTGCTCTCACAGCCTACCGTGAACATCTCTTACCAAGGGCTGTGAAACGCAGTTTCTGGGCAGGACTGATCTGCCTGAAGTAGAACTTCTGCTGTGGGTGTGCTCCATTGGCCTAGAGCTGCCAGGCGCAAACGGCTGCCTTGTGTCCAAAGGGAGAGAGAGGCCCCAAAGCATCTTGCTTCCAGCTCTTTGGGAAGCTAAGAAACAACTGTCTCTGCCCAGTGCTCTGACAGAGTACCGGCAACAGCTCTTACCAAAGCCTTTGAAACGCAGTTTCTTGGCAGGCCTTATCTGGCTGAGGTAGAACTTCTGCTCTGGGTGTGCTCCATTGGCCTAGAGCTGAAAGGCCCAAAGGTCGGCCTTGTTGGCAAAGGGGCAGGGAGCCCCCAAAGCATCTTGCTTCCCGGTCTTTGGGAAGCTAAGAAACAACTGGCTCTGCCCAGTGCTCTTACAGCCTGAGAGAAAATCTCTTACCAAGGCCTGTGAAACGCACTTTGTTGGTGGCCTGATCTAGCTGAAGTAGAACTTCTGCTCTGGGTGTGCTCCATTGGCCTAGAGCTGCCTGGCCCAAAGGGCCGCCTTGTTTGCAAAGGGGATGAGAGGCCCCAAAGCATCTTGCTTCCAGCTCTTCGGGAAGCTAAGAAACATCTGGCGTTGCCCAGTGCTCTTACAGCCTACCGGGAACATCTCTTACCAAGGCCTATGAAACGCAGTTTGTTGGTGGCCTGAACTGGCCGAAGTAGAACTTCTGCTCTGGGTGTGCTCCACTGGCCTAGAGCTACCTGCCCCAAAGGGCTGCCTTGATTCCAAAGTGAGAGAGTGGCACCAAAGCATCTTGCTTCCAGCTCTTCGGGAAGCTAAGAAACATCTGGCGTTGCCCAGTGCTCTTACAGCCTACCGGGAACATCTCTTACCAAGGCCTGTGAAACGCCGTTTCCTGGCAGGCCTGATTTGGCTGAAGTAGAACTTCTGCTCTGGGTGTGCTCCATTGCGCTAGAGCTGCCAGGCCCAAGGTGCTGCCTTGTTTCCAAAGGGGCAGAGAGGCCCCAAAGCATCTTGCTTCCAGCTCTCTGGGAAGCTAAGAACCAACTCGCTCTGCCCCGTGCTCTTACAGCCTACCGGGAACATGTCTTTGAAAGGCCTGTGAAACGCAGTTTCTTGGCAGGCCTCATCTGGCTGAAGTAGAACTCCGGCTCTGGTTGTGCTCCATTGCCCTAGGGCTGCCAGGACCCAGTGCTGCCCTGTTTCCAAGGGGCAGAGAGGCCCAAAGCATCTTGCTTCCCGGTCTCTGCAAAGCTAAGAAACAACTGGCTCTGCCCAGTGCTCTTACACCTACCGGGAACATCTCTTACCAAGGCCTGTCAAACGCTGTTTCTTTGCAGGCCTGATCAGGCTGAAGTAGAACTCCTGCTCTGTGTGTGCTCCATTGGCCTAGAGCTTCCCGACCCAAAAGGCTGCCTTGTTCCCAAACGGGCAGAGGGGTCCCAGGCGTCTTGCTTCCAGCTTTTCAGGAAGGTAAGAAACAACTGGCTCTGCTTAGTGCTCTTACAGCCTACCGGGAACATCTCTTACCAAGGCCTGTGAAACGCAGTTTCATGGCAGGCCTGATCTGGCTGAAGTAGAACTTCTGCTCTGGGTGTGCTCCATTGCCCCAGAGCTGCCAGGCCCAAAGGGCTGCCTTGTTTCCAAAGACGGAGAGTGGACCCAAAGCATCTTGCTCCCAGCTCTTCGGGAAGCTAAGAAACAGCTGGCTCTGCCCAGTGCTCTTACAGCCTAAGAGAACATCTCTTTGAAAGGCCTGTGAAACGCAGTTTCTTGGCAGGCCTGACCTGGCTGAAGTAGAACTTCTGTTCTGGTTGTGCTACATACGCCTAGAGCTACCAGGACCTAAGGGCTGCCTTGCTTCCAAAGGGTGAGAGAGGCCCCAAAGCATCTTGCCTCCAGCACTTTGCGAAGCTAAAAAACAACTGGTTCTGCCCAGTGCTCTCACAGCCTACCGTGAACATCTCTTACCAAGGGCTGTGAAACGCAGTTTCTGGGCAGGACTGATCTGCCTGAAGTAGAACTTCTGCTGTGGGTGTGCTCCATTGGCCTAGAGCTGCCAGGCGCAAACGGCTGCCTTGTGTCCAAAGGGAGAGAGAGGCCCCAAAGCATCTTGCTTCCAGCTCTGTGGGAAGCTAAAGCAACTGGCTCTCCACAGTGCTCTCACAGCCTACCGGGAACATCTCTTACCAAGGCCTGTGAAACGCAGTTTCTTGGCAGGCCTGATCTGGCTGAAGTAGAACTCCTGCTCTGGGCGTGCTACTTTGGCCTAGAGCTGCCAGGCCCAAAGGGCCGCCTTGTTTCCAAAGGGGCTGAGAGTCCCCAAAGCATCTTGCTTCCAAATCTTTGGGAAGCTAAGAAACAACTGGCTCTGCACAGTGCTCTCACAGCCTACCGGCAACGTGACAGAGAAAGGCCTGTGAGACGCAGTTTCTTGGAAGGCCTGATCTGGCTGAGGTAGAACTTCTGCTCTGGGTGTACTCCATTGGCCTAGGGCTGCCAGGCCCAAAGGGCTGCCTTTATTTCCAAAGTGTGAGAGAGGCCCCAAAGCATCTTGCTTCCTGCTCTCTGGGAAGCTAAAACAACTGGCTCTGCACAGTGCTCTCAAAGCCAACCGGGAACGTCACATACAAAGGCCTGTGAAACGCAGCTTCTTGACAGGCCTTATCTGGCTGAGGTAGAACTTGTGCTCTGGGTGTGCTACTTTGGCCTAGAGCTGCCAGGCACAAAGGCTGCTTTGTTTCCAAAGGGGGAGAGAGGCCCCAAATCATGTTGCTTCCAGCTGTTTTTGAAGCTAAGAAACAACTCGCTCTGCCAGGTACTCTTACAGCCTTCCGGGAACACCTCTTACGAAGGCCTGTGAAAAGCAGTTTCTTGGCAGGCCTGATCTGGCTGAGGTAGAACTTCTGCTCTGGGTGTGCTCCATTGGCCTAGAGCTGAAAGGCCCAAAGGGATGCCTTGTTTGCAAAGGGGCAGAGAGGCCCCAAAGCATCTTGCTTCCAGCTCTTTGGGAAGCTAAGAAACAACTGTCTCTGCCCAGTGCTCTGACAGAGTACCGGCAACAGCTCTTACCAAAGCCTTTGAAACGCAGTTTCTTGGCAGGCCTTATCTGGCTGAGGTAGAACTTCTGCTCTGGGTGTGCTCCATTGGCCTAGAGCTGAAAGGCCCAAAGGTCGGCCTTGTTGGCAAAGGGGCAGGGAGCCCCCAAAGCATCTTGCTTCCCGGTCTTTGGGAAGCTAAGAAACAACTGGCTCTGCCCAGTGCTCTTACAGCCTGAGAGAAAATCTCTTACCAAGGCCTGTGAAACGCACTTTGTTGGTGGCCTGATCTAGCTGAAGTAGAACTTCTGCTCTGGGTGTGCTCCATTGGCCTAGAGCTGCCTGGCCCAAAGGGCCGCCTTGTTTGCAAAGGGGATGAGAGGCCCCAAAGCATCTTGCTTCCAGCTCTTCGGGAAGCTAAGAAACATCTGGCGTTGCCCAGTGCTCTTACAGCCTACCGGGAACATCTCTTACCAAGGCCTATGAAACGCAGTTTGTTGGTGGCCTGAACTGGCCGAAGTAGAACTTCTGCTCTGGGTGTGCTCCACTGGCCTAGAGCTACCTGCCCCAAAGGGCTGCCTTGATTCCAAAGTGAGAGAGTGGCACCAAAGCATCTTGCTTCCAGCTCTTCGGGAAGCTAAGAAACATCTGGCGTTGCCCAGTGCTCTTACAGCCTACCGGGAACATCTCTTACCAAGGCCTGTGAAACGCCGTTTCCTGGCAGGCCTGATTTGGCTGAAGTAGAACTTCTGCTCTGGGTGTGCTCCATTGCGCTAGAGCTGCCAGGCCCAAGGTGCTGCCTTGTTTCCAAAGGGGCAGAGAGGCCCCAAAGCATCTTGCTTCCAGCTCTCTGGGAAGCTAAGAACCAACTCGCTCTGCCCCGTGCTCTTACAGCCTACCGGGAACATGTCTTTGAAAGGCCTGTGAAACGCAGTTTCTTGGCAGGCCTCATCTGGCTGAAGTAGAACTCCGGCTCTGGTTGTGCTCCATTGCCCTAGGGCTGCCAGGACCCAGTGCTGCCCTGTTTCCAAGGGGCAGAGAGGCCCAAAGCATCTTGCTTCCCGGTCTCTGCAAAGCTAAGAAACAACTGGCTCTGCCCAGTGCTCTTACACCTACCGGGAACATCTCTTACCAAGGCCTGTCAAACGCTGTTTCTTTGCAGGCCTGATCAGGCTGAAGTAGAACTCCTGCTCTGTGTGTGCTCCATTGGCCTAGAGCTTCCCGACCCAAAAGGCTGCCTTGTTCCCAAACGGGCAGAGGGGTCCCAGGCGTCTTGCTTCCAGCTTTTCAGGAAGGTAAGAAACAACTGGCTCTGCTTAGTGCTCTTACAGCCTACCGGGAACATCTCTTACCAAGGCCTGTGAAACGCAGTTTCATGGCAGGCCTGATCTGGCTGAAGTAGAACTTCTGCTCTGGGTGTGCTCCATTGCCCCAGAGCTGCCAGGCCCAAAGGGCTGCCTTGTTTCCAAAGACGGAGAGTGGACCCAAAGCATCTTGCTCCCAGCTCTTCGGGAAGCTAAGAAACAGCTGGCTCTGCCCAGTGCTCTTACAGCCTAAGAGAACATCTCTTTGAAAGGCCTGTGAAACGCAGTTTCTTGGCAGGCCTGACCTGGCTGAAGTAGAACTTCTGTTCTGGTTGTGCTACATACGCCTAGAGCTACCAGGACCTAAGGGCTGCCTTGCTTCCAAAGGGTGAGAGAGGCCCCAAAGCATCTTGCCTCCAGCACTTTGCGAAGCTAAAAAACAACTGGTTCTGCCCAGTGCTCTCACAGCCTACCGTGAACATCTCTTACCAAGGGCTGTGAAACGCAGTTTCTGGGCAGGACTGATCTGCCTGAAGTAGAACTTCTGCTGTGGGTGTGCTCCATTGGCCTAGAGCTGCCAGGCGCAAACGGCTGCCTTGTGTCCAAAGGGAGAGAGAGGCCCCAAAGCATCTTGCTTCCAGCTCTGTGGGAAGCTAAAGCAACTGGCTCTCCACAGTGCTCTCACAGCCTACCGGGAACATCTCTTACCAAGGCCTGTGAAACGCAGTTTCTTGGCAGGCCTGATCTGGCTGAAGTAGAACTCCTGCTCTGGGCGTGCTACTTTGGCCTAGAGCTGCCAGGCCCAAAGGGCCGCCTTGTTTCCAAAGTGGCTGAGAGTCCCCAAAGCATCTTGCTTCCAAATCTTTGGGAAGCTAAGAAACAACTGGCTCTGCACAGTGCTCTCACAGCCTACCGGCAACGTGACAGAGAAAGGCCTGTGAGACGCAGTTTCTTGGAAGGCCTGATCTGGCTGAGGTAGAACTTCTGCTCTGGGTGTACTCCATTGGCCTAGGGCTGCCAGGCCCAAAGGGCTGCCTTTATTTCCAAAGTGTGAGAGAGGCCCCAAAGCATCTTGCTTCCTGCTCTCTGGGAAGCTAAAACAACTGGCTCTGCACAGTGCTCTCAAAGCCAACCGGGAACGTCACATACAAAGGACTGTGAAACGCAGCTTCTTGACAGGCCTTATCTGGCTGAGGTAGAACTTGTGCTCTGGGTGTGCTACTTTGGCCTAGAGCTGCCAGGCACAAAGGCTGCTTTGTTTCCAAAGGGGGAGAGAGGCCCCATATCATGTTGCTTCCAGCTGTTTTTGAAGCTAAGAAACAACTCGCTCTGCCAGGTACTCTTACAGCCTTCCGGGAACACCTCTTACGAAGGCCTGTGAAAAGCAGTTTCTTGGCAGGCCTGATCTGGCTGAGGTAGAACTTCTGCTCTGGGTGTGCTCCATTGGCCTAGAGCTGAAAGGCCCAAAGGGATGCCTTGTTTGCAAAGGGGCAGAGAGGCCCCAAAGCATCTTGCTTCCAGCTCTTTGGGAAGCTAAGAAACAACTGTCTCTGCCCAGTGCTCTGACAGAGTACCGGCAACAGCTCTTACCAAAGCCTTTGAAACGCAGTTTCTTGGCAGGCCTTATCTGGCTGAGGTAGAACTTCTGCTCTGGGTGTGCTCCATTGGCCTAGAGCTGAAAGGCCCAAAGGTCGGCCTTGTTGGCAAAGGTGCAGGGAGCCCCCAAAGCATCTTGCTTCCCGGTCTTTGGGAAGCTAAGAAACAACTGGCTCTGCCCAGTGCTCTTACAGCCTGAGAGAAAATCTCTTACCAAGGCCTGTGAAACGCAGTTTGTTGGTGGCCTGAACTGGCCGAAGTAGAACTTCTGCTCTGGGTGTGCTCCACTGGCCTGGAGCTACCTGCCCCAAAGGGCTGCCTTGATTCCAAAGTGAGAGAGTGGCACCAAAGCATCTTGCTTCCAGCTCTTCGGGAAGCTAAGAAACATCTGGCGTTGCCCAGTGCTCTTACAGCCTACCGGGAACATCTCTTACCAAGGCCTGTGAAACGCCGTTTCCTGGCAGGCCTGATTTGGCTGAAGTAGAACTTCTGCTCTGGGTGTGCTCCATTGCCCTAGAGCTGCCAGGCCCAAGGTGCTGCCTTGTTTCCAAAGGGGCAGAGAGGCCCCAAAGCATCTTGCTTCCAGCTCTCTGGGAAGCTAAGAACCAACTCGCTCTGCCCCGTGCTCTTACAGCCTACCGGGAACATGTCTTTGAAAGGCCTGTGAAACGCAGTTTCTTGGCAGGCCTCATCTGGCTGAAGTAGAACTCCGGCTCTGGGTGTGCTCCATTGCCCTAGAGCTGCCAGGCCCCAAGTGCTGCCCTGTTTCCAAGGGGCAGAGAGGCCCAAAGCATCTTGCTTCCCGGTCTTTGCGAAGCTAAGAAACAACTGGCTCTGCCCAGTGCTCTTACACCTACCGGGAACATCTCTTACCAAGGCCTGTCAAACGCTGTTTCTTTGCAGGCCTGATCAGGCTGAAGTAGAACTCCTGCTCTGCGTGTGCTCCATTGGCCTAGAGCTTCCCGACCCAAAAGGCTGCCTTGTTCCCAAACGGGCAGAGGGGTCCCAGGCGTCTTGCTTCCAGCTTTTCAGGAAGGTAAGAAACAACTGGCTCTGCCCAGTGCTCTTACAGCCTACCGGGAACATCTCTTACCAAGGCCTGTGAAACGCAGTTTCCTGGCAGGCCTGATCTGGCTGAAGTAGAACTTCTGCTCTGGGTGTGCTCCATTGCCCCAGAGCTGCCAGGCCCAAAGGGCTGCCTTGTTTCCAAAGACGGAGAGTGGACCCAAAGAATCTTGCTCCCAGCTCTTCGGGAAGCTAAGAAACAGCTGGCTCTGCCCAGTGCTCTTACAGCCTAAGAGAACATCTCTTTGAAAGGCCTGTGAAACGCAGTTTCTTGGCAGGCCTGACCTGGCTGAAGTAGAACTTCTGTTCTGGTTGTGCTACATACGCCTAGAGCTACCAGGACCTAAGGGCTGCCTTGCTTCCAAAGGGTGAGAGAGGCCCCAAAGCATCTTGCCTCCAGCACTTTGCGAAGCTAAAAAACAACTGGTTCTGCCCAGTGCTCTCACAGCCTACCGTGAACATCTCTTACCAAGGGCTGTGAAACGCAGTTTCTGGGCAGGACTGATCTGCCTGAAGTAGAACTTCTGCTGTGGGTGTGCTCCATTGGCCTAGAGCTGCCAGGCGCAAACGGCTGCCTTGTGTCCAAAGGGAGAGAGAGGCCCCAAAGCATCTTGCTTCCAGCTCTGTGGGAAGCTAAAGCAACTGGCTCTCCACAGTGCTCTCACAGCCTACCGGGAACATCTCTTACCAAGGCCTGTGAAACGCAGTTTCTTGGCAGGCCTGATCTGGCTGAAGTAGAACTTCTGCTCTGGGTGTGCTCCATTGCCCTAGAGCTGCCAGGCCCAAAGGGCTGCCTTGTTTCCAAAGATGGAGAGTGGACCCAAAGCATCTTGCTCCTGGCTCTTCGGGAAGCTAAGAAACAGCTGGCTCTGCCCAGTGCTCTTACAGCCTAAGAGAACATCTCTTTGAAAGGCCTGTGAAACGCAGTTTCTTGGCAGGCCTGACCTGGCTGAAGTAGAACTTCTGTTCTGGTTGTGCTACATACGCCTAGAGCTACCAGGACCTAAGGGCTGCCTTGCTTCCAAAGGGTGAGAGAGGCCCCAAAGCATCTTGCCTCCAGCACTTTGCGAAGCTAAAAAACAACTGGTTCTGCCCAGTGCTCTCACAGCCTACCGTGAACATCTCTTACCAAGGGCTGTGAAACGCAGTTTCTGGGCAGGACTGATCTGCCTGAAGTAGAACTTCTGCTGTGGGTGTGCTCCATTGGCCTAGAGCTGCCAGGCGCAAACGGCTGCCTTGTGTCCAAAGGGAGAGAGAGGCCCCAAAGCATCTTGCTTCCAGCTCTGTGGGAAGCTAAAGCAACTGGCTCTCCACAGTGCTCTCACAGCCTACCGGGAACATCTCTTACCAAGGCCTGTGAAACGCAGTTTCTTGGCAGGCCTGATCTGGCTGAAGTAGAACTCCTGCTCTGGGCGTGCTACTTTGGCCTAGAGCTGCCAGGCCCAAAGGGCCGCCTTGTTTCCAAAGGGGCTGAGAGTCCCCAAAGCATCTTGCTTCCAAATCTTTGGGAAGCTAAGAAACAACTGGCTCTGCACAGTGCTCTCACAGCCTACCGGCAACGTGACAGAGAAAGGCCTGTGAGACACAGTTTCTTGGAAGGCCTGATCTGGCTGAGGTAGAACTTCTGCTCTGGGTGTACTCCATTGGCCTAGGGCTGCCAGGCCCAAAGGGCTGCCTTTATTTCCAAAGTGTGAGAGAGGCCCCAAAGCATCTTGCTTCCTGCTCTCTGGGAAGCTAAAACAACTGGCTCTGCACAGTGCTCTCAAAGCCAACCGGGAACGTCACATACAAAGGCCTGTGAAACGCAGCTTCTTGACAGGCCTTATCTGGCTGAGGTAGAACTTGTGCTCTGGGTGTGCTACTTTGGCCTAGAGCTGCCAGGCACAAAGGCTGCTTTGTTTCCAAAGGGGGAGAGAGGCCCCATATCATGTTGCTTCCAGCTGTTTTTGAAGCTAAGAAACAACTCGCTCTGCCAGGTACTCTTACAGCCTTCCGGGAACACCTCTTACGAAGGCCTGTGAAAAGCAGTTTCTTGGCAGGCCTGATCTGGCTGAGGTAGAACTTCTGCTCTGGGTGTGCTCCATTGGCCTAGAGCTGAAAGGCCCAAAGGGCTGCCTTGTTTCCAAAGGGGGAGAGAGGCCCCAAAGCATCTTGCTTCCAGCTCTTTGGGAAGCTAAGAAACAACTGTCTCTGCCCAGTGCTCTGACAGAGTACCGGCAACATCTCTTACCAAAGCCTTTGAAACGCAGTTTCTTGGCAGGCCTTATCTGGCTGAGGTAGAACTTCTGCTCTGGGTGTGCTCCATTGGCCTAGAGCTGAAAGGCCCAAAGGTCGGCCTTGTTGGCAAAAGGGGCAGGGAGCAGCCAAAGCATCTTGCTTCCCGGTCTTTGGGAAGCTAAGAAACAACTGGCTCTGCCCAGTGCTCTTACAGCCTGAGAGAAAATCTCTTACCAAGGCCTGTGAAACGCAGTTTGTTGGTGGCCTGAACTGGCCGAAGTAGAACTTCTGCTCTGGGTGTGCTCCACTGGCCTGGAGCTACCTGCCCCAAAGGGCTGCCTTGATTCCAAAGTGAGAGAGTGGCACCAAAGCATCTTGCTTCCAGCTCTTCGGGAAGCTAAGAAACATCTGGCGTTGCCCAGTGCTCTTACAGCCTACCGGGAACATCTCTTACCAAGGCCTGTGAAACGCCGTTTCCTGGCAGGCCTGATTTGGCTGAAGTAGAACTTCTGCTCTGGGTGTGCTCCATTGACCTAGAGCTGCCAGGCCCAAGGTGCTGCCTTGTTTCCAAAGGGGCAGAGAGGCCCCAAAGCATCTTGCTTCCAGCTCTCTGGGAAGCTAAGAACCAACTCGCTCTGCCCCGTGCTCTTACAGCCTACCGGGAACATGTCTTTGAAAGGCCTGTGAAACGCAGTTTCTTGGCAGGCCTCATCTGGCTGAAGTAGAACTCCGGCTCTGGGTGTGCTCCATTGCCCTAGAGCTGCCAGGCCCCAAGTGCTGCCCTGTTTCCAAGGGGCAGAGAGGCCCAAAGCATCTTGCTTCCCGGTCTTTGCGAAGCTAAGAAACAACTGGCTCTGCCCAGTGCTCTTACACCTACCGGGAACATCTCTTACCAAGGCCTGTCAAACGCTGTTTCTTTGCAGGCCTGATCAGGCTGAAGTAGAACTCCTGCTCTGCGTGTGCTCCATTGGCCTAGAGCTTCCCGACCCAAAAGGCTGCCTTGTTCCCAAACGGGCAGAGGGGTCCCAGGCGTCTTGCTTCCAGCTTTTCAGGAAGGTAAGAAACAACTGGCTCTGCCCAGTGCTCTTACAGCCTACCGGGAACATCTCTTAGCAAGGCCTGTGAAACGCAGTTTCTTGGCAGGCCTGATCTGGCTGAAGTAGAACTCCTGCTCTGGGCGTGCTACTTTGGCCTAGAGCTGCCAGGCCCAAAGGGCCGCCTTGTTTCCAAAGGGGCTGAGAGTCCCCAAAGTATCTTGCTTCCAAATCTTTGGGAAGCTAAGAAACAACTGGCTCTGCACAGTGCTCTCACAGCCTACCGGCAACGTGACAGAGAAAGGCCTGTGAGACGCAGTTTCTTGGAAGGCCTGATCTGGCTGAGGTAGAACTTCTGCTCTGGGTGTACTCCATTGGCCTAGGGCTGCCAGGCCCAAAGGGCTGCCTTTATTTCCAAAGTGTGAGAGAGGCCCCAAAGCATCTTGCTTCCTGCTCTCTGGGAAGCTAAAACAACTGGCTCTGCACAGTGCTCTCAAAGCCAACCGGGAACGTCACATACAAAGGCCTGTGAAACGCAGCTTCTTGACAGGCCTTATCTGGCTGAGGTAGAACTTGTGCTCTGGGTGTGCTACTTTGGCCTAGAGCTGCCAGGCACAAAGGCTGCTTTGTTTCCAAAGGGGGAGAGAGGCCCCATATCATGTTGCTTCCAGCTGTTTTTGAAGCTAAGAAACAACTCGCTCTGCCAGGTACTCTTACAGCCTTCCGGGAACACCTCTTACGAAGGCCTGTGAAAAGCAGTTTCTTGGCAGGCCTGATCTGGCTGAGGTAGAACTTCTGCTCTGGGTGTGCTCCATTGGCCTAGAGCTGAAAGGCCCAAAGGGATGCCTTGTTTGCAAAGGGGCAGAGAGGCCCCAAAGCATCTTGCTTCCAGCTCTTTGGGAAGCTAAGAAACAACTGTCTCTGCCCAGTGCTCTGACAGAGTACCGGCAACATCTCTTACCAAAGCCTTTGAAACGCAGTTTCTTGGCAGGCCTTATCTGGCTGAGGTAGAACTTCTGCTCTGGGTGTGCTCCATTGGCCTAGAGCTGAAAGGCCCAAAGGTCGGCCTTGTTGGCAAAGGGGCAGGGAGCCCCCAAAGCATCTTGCTTCCCGGTCTTTGGGAAGCTAAGAAACAACTGGCTCTGCCCAGTGCTCTTACAGCCTGAGAGAAAATCTCTTACCAAGGCCTGTGAAACGCAGTTTGTTGGTGGCCTGAACTGGCCGAAGTAGAACTTCTGCTCTGGGTGTGCTCCACTGGCCTGGAGCTACCTGCCCCAAAGGGCTGCCTTGATTCCAAAGTGAGAGAGTGGCACCAAAGCATCTTGCTTCCAGCTCTTCGGGAAGCTAAGAAACATCTGGCGTTGCCCAGTGCTCTTACAGCCTACCGGGAACATCTCTTACCAAGGCCTGTGAAACGCCGTTTCCTGGCAGGCCTGATTTGGCTGAAGTAGAACTTCTGCTCTGGGTGTGCTCCATTGCCCTAGAGCTGCCAGGCCCAAGGTGCTGCCTTGTTTCCAAAGGGGCAGAGAGGCCCCAAAGCATCTTGCTTCCAGCTCTCTGGGAAGCTAAGAACCAACTCGCTCTGCCCCGTGCTCTTACAGCCTACCGGGAACAAGTCTTTGAAAGGCCTGTGACACGCAGTTTCTTGGCAGGCCTCATCTGGCTGAAGTAGAACTCCGGCTCTGGGTGTGCTCCATTGCCCTAGAGATGCCAGGCCCCAAGTGCTGCCCTGTTTCCAAGGGGCAGAGAGGCCCAAAGCATCTTGCTTCCCGGTCTTTGCGAAGCTAAGAAACAACTGGCTCTGCCCAGTGCTCTTACACCTACCGGGAACATCTCTTACCAAGGCCTGTCAAACGCTGTTTCTTTGCAGGCCTGATCAGGCTGAAGTAGAACTCCTGCTCTGCGTGTGCTCCATTGGCCTAGACCTTCCCGACCCAAAAGGCTGCCTTGTTCCCAAACGGGCAGAGGGGTCCCAAGCATCTTGCTTCCAGCTTTTCAGGAAGGTAAGAAACAACTGGCTCTGCCCAGTGCTCTTACAGCCTACCGGGAACATCTCTTACCAAGGCCTGTGAAACGCAGTTTCCTGGCAGGCCTGATCTGGCTGAAGTAGAACTTCTGCTCTGGGTGTGCTCCATTGCCCTAGAGCTGCCAGGCCCAAAGGGCTGCCTTGTTTCCAAAGATGGAGAGTGGACCCAAAGCATCTTGCTCCTGGCTCTTCGGGAAGCTAAGAAACAGCTGGCTCTGCCCAGTGCTCTTACAGCCTAAGAGAACATCTCTTTGAAAGGCCTGTGAAACGCAGTTTCTTGGCAGGCCTGACCTGGCTGAAGTAGAACTTCTGTTCTGGTTGTGCTACATACGCCTAGAGCTACCAGGACCTAAGGGCTGCCTTGCTTCCAAAGGGTGAGAGAGGCCCCAAAGCATCTTGCCTCCAGCACTTTGCGAAGCTAAAAAACAACTGGTTCTGCCCAGTGCTCTCACAGCCTACCGTGAACATCTCTTACCAAGGGCTGTGAAACGCAGTTTCTGGGCAGGACTGATCTGCCTGAAGTAGAACTTCTGCTGTGGGTGTGCTCCATTGGCCTAGAGCTGCCAGGCGCAAACGGCTGCCTTGTGTCCAAAGGGAGAGAGAGGCCCCAAAGCATCTTGCTTCCAGCTCTGTGGGAAGCTAAAGCAACTGGCTCTCCACAGTGCTCTCACAGCCTACCGGGAACATCTCTTACCAAGGCCTGTGAAACGCAGTTTCTTGGCAGGCCTGATCTGGCTGAAGTAGAACTCCTGCTCTGGGCGTGCTACTTTGGCCTAGAGCTGCCAGGCCCAAAGGGCCGCCTTGTTTCCAAAGGGGCTGAGAGTCCCCAAAGCATCTTGCTTCCAAATCTTTGGGAAGCTAAGAAACAACTGGCTCTGCACAGTGCTCTCACAGCCTACCGGCAACGTGACAGAGAAAGGCCTGTGAGACGCAGTTTCTTGGAAGGCCTGATCTGGCTGAGGTAGAACTTCTGCTCTGGGTGTACTCCATTGGCCTAGGGCTGCCAGGCCCAAAGGGCTGCCTTTATTTCCAAAGTGTGAGAGAGGCCCCAAAGCATCTTGCTTCCTGCTCTCTGGGAAGCTAAAACAACTGGCTCTGCACAGTGCTCTCAAAGCCAACCGGGAACGTCACATACAAAGGCCTGTGAAACGCAGCTTCTTGACAGGCCTTATCTGGCTGAGGTAGAACTTGTGCTCTGGGTGTGCTACTTTGGCCTAGAGCTGCCAGGCACAAAGGCTGCTTTGTTTCCAAAGGGGGAGAGAGGCCCCAAATCATGTTGCTTCCAGCTGTTTTTGAAGCTAAGAAACAACTCGCTCTGCCAGGTACTCTTACAGCCTTCCGGGAACACCTCTTACGAAGGCCTGTGAAAAGCAGTTTCTTGGCAGGCCTGATCTGGCTGAGGTAGAACTTCTGCTCTGGGTGTGCTCCATTGGCCTAGAGCTGAAAGGCCCAAAGGGATGCCTTGTTTGCAAAGGGGCAGAGAGGCCCCAAAGCATCTTGCTTCCAGCTCTTTGGGAAGCTAAGAAACAACTGTCTCTGCCCAGTGCTCTGACAGAGTACCGGCAACAGCTCTTACCAAAGCCTTTGAAACGCAGTTTCTTGGCAGGCCTTATCTGGCTGAGGTAGAACTTCTGCTCTGGGTGTGCTCCATTGGCCTAGAGCTGAAAGGCCCAAAGGTCGGCCTTGTTGGCAAAGGGGCAGGGAGCCCCCAAAGCATCTTGCTTCCCGGTCTTTGGGAAGCTAAGAAACAACTGGCTCTGCCCAGTGCTCTTACAGCCTGAGAGAAAATCTCTTACCAAGGCCTGTGAAACGCACTTTGTTGGTGGCCTGATCTAGCTGAAGTAGAACTTCTGCTCTGGGTGTGCTCCATTGGCCTAGAGCTGCCTGGCCCAAAGGGCCGCCTTGTTTGCAAAGGGGATGAGAGGCCCCAAAGCATCTTGCTTCCAGCTCTTCGGGAAGCTAAGAAACATCTGGCGTTGCCCAGTGCTCTTACAGCCTACCGGGAACATCTCTTACCAAGGCCTGTGAAACGCAGTTTGTTGGTGGCCTGAACTGGCCGAAGTAGAACTTCTGCTCTGGGTGTGCTCCACTGGCCTAGAGCTACCTGCCCCAAAGGGCTGCCTTGATTCCAAAGTGAGAGAGTGGCACCAAAGCATCTTGCTTCCAGCTCTTCGGGAAGCTAAGAAACATCTGGCGTTGCCCAGTGCTCTTACAGCCTACCGGGAACATCTCTTACCAAGGCCTGTGAAACGCCGTTTCCTGGCAGGCCTGATTTGGCTGAAGTAGAACTTCTGCTCTGGGTGTGCTCCATTGCGCTAGAGCTGCCAGGCCCAAGGTGCTGCCTTGTTTCCAAAGGGGCAGAGAGGCCCCAAAGCATCTTGCTTCCAGCTCTCTGGGAAGCTAAGAACCAACTCGCTCTGCCCCGTGCTCTTACAGCCTACCGGGAACATGTCTTTGAAAGGCCTGTGAAACGCAGTTTCTTGGCAGGCCTCATCTGGCTGAAGTAGAACTCCGGCTCTGGTTGTGCTCCATTGCCCTAGGGCTGCCAGGACCCAGTGCTGCCCTGTTTCCAAGGGGCAGAGAGGCCCAAAGCATCTTGCTTCCCGGTCTCTGCAAAGCTAAGAAACAACTGGCTCTGCCCAGTGCTCTTACACCTACCGGGAACATCTCTTACCAAGGCCTGTCAAACGCTGTTTCTTTGCAGGCCTGATCAGGCTGAAGTAGAACTCCTGCTCTGTGTGTGCTCCATTGGCCTAGAGCTTCCCGACCCAAAAGGCTGCCTTGTTCCCAAACGGGCAGAGGGGTCCCAGGCGTCTTGCTTCCAGCTTTTCAGGAAGGTAAGAAACAACTGGCTCTGCTTAGTGCTCTTACAGCCTACCGGGAACATCTCTTACCAAGGCCTGTGAAACGCAGTTTCATGGCAGGCCTGATCTGGCTGAAGTAGAACTTCTGCTCTGGGTGTGCTCCATTGCCCCAGAGCTGCCAGGCCCAAAGGGCTGCCTTGTTTCCAAAGACGGAGAGTGGACCCAAAGCATCTTGCTCCCAGCTCTTCGGGAAGCTAAGAAACAGCTGGCTCTGCCCAGTGCTCTTACAGCCTAAGAGAACATCTCTTTGAAAGGCCTGTGAAACGCAGTTTCTTGGCAGGCCTGACCTGGCTGAAGTAGAACTTCTGTTCTGGTTGTGCTACATACGCCTAGAGCTACCAGGACCTAAGGGCTGCCTTGCTTCCAAAGGGTGAGAGAGGCCCCAAAGCATCTTGCCTCCAGCACTTTGCGAAGCTAAAAAACAACTGGTTCTGCCCAGTGCTCTCACAGCCTACCGTGAACATCTCTTACCAAGGGCTGTGAAACGCAGTTTCTGGGCAGGACTGATCTGCCTGAAGTAGAACTTCTGCTGTGGGTGTGCTCCATTGGCCTAGAGCTGCCAGGCCCAAACGGCTGCCTTGTGTCCAAAGCGAGAGAGAGGCCCCAAAGCATCTTGCTTCCAGCTCTGTGGGAAGCTAAAGCAACTGGCTCTCCACAGTGCTCTCACAGCCTACCGGGAACATCTCTTACCAAGGCCTGTGAAACGCAGTTTCTTGGCAGGCCTGATCTGGCTGAAGTAGAACTCCTGCTCTGGGCGTGCTACTTTGGCCTAGAGCTGCCAGGCCCAAAGGGCCGCCTTGTTTCCAAAGTGGCTGAGAGTCCCCAAAGCATCTTGCTTCCAAATCTTTGGGAAGCTAAGAAACAACTGGCTCTGCACAGTGCTCTCACAGCCTACCGGCAACGTGACAGAGAAAGGCCTGTGAGACGCAGTTTCTTGGAAGGCCTGATCTGGCTGAGGTAGAACTTCTGCTCTGGGTGTACTCCATTGGCCTAGGGCTGCCAGGCCCAAAGGGCTGCCTTTATTTCCAAAGTGTGAGAGAGGCCCCAAAGCATCTTGCTTCCTGCTCTCTGGGAAGCTAAAACAACTGGCTCTGCACAGTGCTCTCAAAGCCAACCGGGAACGTCACATACAAAGGCCTGTGAAACGCAGCTTCTTGACAGGCCTTATCTGGCTGAGGTAGAACTTGTGCTCTGGGTGTGCTACTTTGGCCTAGAGCTGCCAGGCACAAAGGCTGCTTTGTTTCCAAAGGGGGAGAGAGGCCCCATATCATGTTGCTTCCAGCTGTTTTTGAAGCTAAGAAACAACTCGCTCTGCCAGGTACTCTTACAGCCTTCCGGGAACACCTCTTACGAAGGCCTGTGAAAAGCAGTTTCTTGGCAGGCCTGATCTGGCTGAGGTAGAACTTCTGCTCTGGGTGTGCTCCATTGGCCTAGAGCTGAAAGGCCCAAAGGGATGCCTTGTTTGCAAAGGGGCAGAGAGGCCCCAAAGCATCTTGCTTCCAGCTCTTTGGGAAGCTAAGAAACAACTGTCTCTGCCCAGTGCTCTGACAGAGTACCGGCAACAGCTCTTACCAAAGCCTTTGAAACGCAGTTTCTTGGCAGGCCTTATCTGGCTGAGGTAGAACTTCTGCTCTGGGTGTGCTCCATTGGCCTAGAGCTGAAAGGCCCAAAGGTCGGCCTTGTTGGCAAAGGGGCAGGGAGCCCCCAAAGCATCTTGCTTCCCGGTCTTTGGGAAGCTAAGAAACAACTGGCTCTGCCCAGTGCTCTTACAGCCTGAGAGAAAATCTCTTACCAAGGCCTGTGAAACGCAGTTTGTTGGTGGCCTGAACTGGCCGAAGTAGAACTTCTGCTCTGGGTGTGCTCCACTGGCCTGGAGCTACCTGCCCCAAAGGGCTGCCTTGATTCCAAAGTGAGAGAGTGGCACCAAAGCATCTTGCTTCCAGCTCTTCGGGAAGCTAAGAAACATCTGGCGTTGCCCAGTGCTCTTACAGCCTACCGGGAACATCTCTTACCAAGGCCTGTGAAACGCCGTTTCCTGGCAGGCCTGATTTGGCTGAAGTAGAACTTCTGCTCTGGGTGTGCTCCATTGCCCTAGAGCTGCCAGGCCCAAGGTGCTGCCTTGTTTCCAAAGGGGCAGAGAGGCCCCAAAGCATCTTGCTTCCAGCTCTCTGGGAAGCTAAGAACCAACTCGCTCTGCCCCGTGCTCTTACAGCCTACCGGGAACATGTCTTTGAAAGGCCTGTGAAACGCAGTTTCTTGGCAGGCCTCATCTGGCTGAAGTAGAACTCCGGCTCTGGGTGTGCTCCATTGCCCTAGAGCTGCCAGGCCCCAAGTGCTGCCCTGTTTCCAAGGGGCAGAGAGGCCCAAAGCATCTTGCTTCCCGGTCTTTGCGAAGCTAAGAAACAACTGGCTCTGCCCAGTGCTCTTACACCTACCGGGAACATCTCTTACCAAGGCCTGTCAAACGCTGTTTCTTTGCAGGCCTGATCAGGCTGAAGTAGAACTCCTGCTCTGCGTGTGCTCCATTGGCCTAGAGCTTCCCGACCCAAAAGGCTGCCTTGTTCCCAAACGGGCAGAGGGGTCCCAGGCGTCTTGCTTCCAGCTTTTCAGGAAGGTAAGAAACAACTGGCTCTGCCCAGTGCTCTTACAGCCTACCGGGAACATCTCTTACCAAGGCCTGTGAAACGCAGTTTCCTGGCAGGCCTGATCTGGCTGAAGTAGAACTTCTGCTCTGGGTGTGCTCCATTGCCCCAGAGCTGCCAGGCCCAAAGGGCTGCCTTGTTTCCAAAGACGGAGAGTGGACCCAAAGAATCTTGCTCCCAGCTCTTCGGGAAGCTAAGAAACAGCTGGCTCTGCCCAGTGCTCTTACAGCCTAAGAGAACATCTCTTTGAAAGGCCTGTGAAACGCAGTTTCTTGGCAGGCCTGACCTGGCTGAAGTAGAACTTCTGTTCTGGTTGTGCTACATACGCCTAGAGCTACCAGGACCTAAGGGCTGCCTTGCTTCCAAAGGGTGAGAGAGGCCCCAAAGCATCTTGCCTCCAGCACTTTGCGAAGCTAAAAAACAACTGGTTCTGCCCAGTGCTCTCACAGCCTACCGTGAACATCTCTTACCAAGGGCTGTGAAACGCAGTTTCTGGGCAGGACTGATCTGCCTGAAGTAGAACTTCTGCTGTGGGTGTGCTCCATTGGCCTAGAGCTGCCAGGCGCAAACGGCTGCCTTGTGTCCAAAGGGAGAGAGAGGCCCCAAAGCATCTTGCTTCCAGCTCTGTGGGAAGCTAAAGCAACTGGCTCTCCACAGTGCTCTCACAGCCTACCGGGAACATCTCTTACCAAGGCCTGTGAAACGCAGTTTCTTGGCAGGCCTGATCTGGCTGAAGTAGAACTCCTGCTCTGGGCGTGCTACTTTGGCCTAGAGCTGCCAGGCCCAAAGGGCCGCCTTGTTTCCAAAGGGGCTGAGAGTCCCCAAAGTATCTTGCTTCCAAATCTTTGGGAAGCTAAGAAACAACTGGCTCTGCACAGTGCTCTCACAGCCTACCGGCAACGTGACAGAGAAAGGCCTGTGAGACGCAGTTTCTTGGAAGGCCTGATCTGGCTGAGGTAGAACTTCTGCTCTGGGTGTACTCCATTGGCCTAGGGCTGCCAGGCCCAAAGGGCTGCCTTTATTTCCAAAGTGTGAGAGAGGCCCCAAAGCATCTTGCTTCCTGCTCTCTGGGAAGCTAAAACAACTGGCTCTGCACAGTGCTCTCAAAGCCAACCGGGAACGTCACATACAAAGGCCTGTGAAACGCAGCTTCTTGACAGGCCTTATCTGGCTGAGGTAGAACTTGTGCTCTGGGTGTGCTACTTTGGCCTAGAGCTGCCAGGCACAAAGGCTGCTTTGTTTCCAAAGGGGGAGAGAGGCCCCAAATCATGTTGCTTCCAGCTGTTTTTGAAGCTAAGAAACAACTCGCTCTGCCAGGTACTCTTACAGCCTTCCGGGAACACCTCTTACGAAGGCCTGTGAAAAGCAGTTTCTTGGCAGGCCTGATCTGGCTGAGGTAGAACTTCTGCTCTGGGTGTGCTCCATTGGCCTAGAGCTGAAAGGCCCAAAGGTCGGCCTTGTTGGCAAAGGGGCAGAGAGGCCCCAAAGCATCTTGCTTCCAGCTCTTTGGGAAGCTAAGAAACAACTGTCTCTGCCCAGTGCTCTGACAGAGTACCGGCAACATCTCTTACCAAAGCCTTTGAAACGCAGTTTCTTGGCAGGCCTTATCTGGCTGAGGTAGAACTTCTGTTCTGGGTGTGCTCCATTGCCCTAGAGCTGAAAGGCCCAAAGGGCTGCCTTGTTTCCAAAGGGGGAGAGAGGCCCCAAAGCATCTTGCTTCCACCTCTTGGGAAGCTAAGAAACAACTAGCTCTGCCCAGTGCTCTTACAGCCTGAGAGAAAATGTCTTACCAAGGCTTGTGAAACGCACTTTGTTGGTATCCTGATCTAGCTGAAGTAGAACTTCTGCTCTGGGTGTGCTCCATTGGCCTAGAGCTGCCTGGCCCAAAGGGCCGCTTTGTTTGCAAAGGGGATGAGAGGCCCCAAAGCATCTTGCTTCCAGCTCTTCGGGAAGCTAAGAAACATCTGGCGTTGCCCAGTGCTCTTACAGCCTACCGGGAACATCTCTTACCAAGGCCTGTGAAACGCAGTTTGTTGGTGGCCTGAACTGGCCGAAGTAGAACTTCTGCTCTGGGTGTGCTCCACTGGCCTAGAGCTACCTGCCACAAAGGGCTGCCTTGATTCCAAAGTGAGAGAGTGGCCCCAAAGCATCTTGCTTCCAGCTCTTCGGGAAGCTAAGAAACATCTGGCGTTGCCCAGTGCTCTTACAGCCTACCGGGAACATCTCTTACCAAGGCCTGTGAAACGCCGTTTCCTGGCAGGCCTGATTTGGCTGAAGTAGAACTTCTGCTCTGGGTGTGCTCCATTGCCCTAGAGCTGCCAGGCCCAAGGTGCTGCCTTGTTTCCAAAGGGGCAGAGAGGCCCCAAAGCATCTTGCTTCCAGCTCTTTGGGAAGCTAAGAAACAACTGTCTCTGCCCAGTGCTCTGACAGAGTACCGGCAACATCTCTTACCAAAGCCTTTGAAACGCAGTTTCTTGGCAGGCCTGATCTGGCTGAGGTAGAACTTCTGCTCTGGGTGTGCTCCATTGGCCTAGAGCTGAAAGGCCCAAAGGTCGGCCTTGTTGGCAAAGGGGCAGGGAGCCCCCAAAGCATCTTGCTTCCCGGTCTTTGGGAAGCTAAGAAACAACTGGCTCTGCCCAGTGCTCTTACAGCCTGAGAGAAAATCTCTTTCCAAGGCCTGTGAAACGCAGTTTGTTGGTGGCCTGAACTGGCCGAAGTAGAACTTCTGCTCTGGGTGTGCTCCACTGGCCTGGAGCTACCTGCCCCAAAGGGCTGCCTTGATTCCAAAGTGAGAGAGTGGCACCAAAGCATCTTGCTTCCAGCTCTTCGGGAAGCTAAGAAACATCTGGCGTTGCCCAGTGCTCTTACAGCCTACCGGGAACATCTCTTACCAAGGCCTGTGAAACGCCGTTTCCTGGCAGGCCTGATTTGGCTGAAGTAGAACTTCTGCTCTGTGTGTGCTCCATTGCCCTAAAGCTGCCAGGCCCAAGGTGCTGCCTTGTTTCCAAAGGGGCAGAGAGGCCCCAAAGCATCTTGCTTCCAGCTCTCTGGGAAGCTAAGAACCAACTCGCTCTGCCCCGTGCTCTTACAGCCTACCGGGAACATGTCTTTGAAAGGCCTGTGAAACGCAGTTTCTTGGCAGGCCTCATCTGGCTGAGGTAGAACTCCGGCTCTGGGTGTGCTCCATTGAACTAGAGCTCCCAGGCCCCAAGTGCTGCCCTGTTTCCAAGGGGCAGAGAGGCCCAAAGCATCTTGCTTCCCGGTCTTTGCGAAGCTAAGAAACAACTGGCTCTGCCCAGTGCTCTTACACCTACCGGGAACATCTCTTACCAAGGCCTGTCAAACGCTGTTTCTTTGCAGGCCTGATCAGGCTGAAGTAGAACTCCTGCTCTGCGTGTGCTCCATTGGCCTAGAGCTTCCCGACCCAAAAGGCTGCCTTGTTCCCAAACGGGCAGAGGGGTCCCAGGCGTCTTGCTTCCAGCTTTTCAGGAAGGTAAGAAACAACTGGCTCTGCCCAGTGCTCTTACAGCCTACCGGGAACATCTCTTACCAAGGCCTGTGAAACGCAGTTTCCTGGCAGGCCTGATCTGGCTGAAGTAGAACTTCTGCTCTGGGTGTGCTCCATTGCCCCAGAGCTGCCAGGCCCAAAGGGCTGCCTTGTTTCCAAAGACGGAGAGTGGACCCAAAGAATCTTGCTCCCAGCTCTTCGGGAAGCTAAGAAACAGCTGGCTCTGCCCAGTGCTCTTACAGCCTAAGAGAACATCTCTTTGAAAGGCCTGTGAAACGCAGTTTCTTGGCAGGCCTGACCTGGCTGAAGTAGAACTTCTGTTCTGGTTGTGCTACATACGCCTAGAGCTACCAGGACCTAAGGGCTGCCTTGCTTCCAAAGGGTGAGAGAGGCCCCAAAGCATCTTGCCTCCAGCACTTTGGGAAGCTAAAAAACAACTGGTTCTGCCCTGTGCTCTCACAGCCTACCGTGAACATCTCTTACCAAGGGCTGTGAAACGCAGTTTCTGGGCAGGACTGATCTGCCTGAAGTAGAACTTCTGCTGTGGGTGTGCTCCATTGGCCTAGAGCTGCCAGGCGCAAACGGCTGCCTTGTGTCCAAAGGGAGAGAGAGGCCCCAAAGCATCTTGCTTCCAGCTCTGTGGGAAGCTAAAGCAACTGGCTCTCCACAGTGCTCTCACAGCCTACCGGGAACATCTCTTACCAAGGCCTGTGAAACGCAGTTTCTTGGCAGGCCTGATCTGGCTGAAGTAGAACTCCTGCTCTGGGCGTGCTACTTTGGCCTAGAGCTGCCAGGCCCAAAGGGCCGCCTTGTTTCCAAAGGGGCTGAGAGTCCCCAAAGTATCTTGCTTCCAAATCTTTGGGAAGCTAAGAAACAACTGGCTCTGCACAGTGCTCTCACAGCCTACCGGCAACGTGACAGAGAAAGGCCTGTGAGACGCAGTTTCTTGGAAGGCCTGATCTGGCTGAGGTAGAACTTCTGCTCTGGGTGTACTCCATTGGCCTAGGGCTGCCAGGCCCAAAGGGCTGCCTTTATTTCCAAAGTGTGAGAGAGGCCCCAAAGCATCTTGCTTCCTGCTCTCTGGGAAGCTAAAACAACTGGCTCTGCACAGTGCTCTCAAAGCCAACCGGGAACGTCACATACAAAGGCCTGTGAAACGCAGCTTCTTGACAGGCCTTATCTGGCTGAGGTAGAACTTGTGCTCTGGGTGTGCTACTTTGGCCTAGAGCTGCCAGGCACAAAGGCTGCTTTGTTTCCAAAGGGGGAGAGAGGCCCCAAATCATGTTGCTTCCAGCTGTTTTTGAAGCTAAGAAACAACTCGCTCTGCCAGGTACTCTTACAGCCTTCCGGGAACACCTCTTACGAAGGCCTGTGAAAAGCAGTTTCTTGGCAGGCCTGATCTGGCTGAGGTAGAACTTCTGCTCTGGGTGTGCTCCATTGGCCTAGAGCTGAAAGGCCCAAAGGGATGCCTTGTTTGCAAAGGGGCAGAGAGGCCCCAAAGCATCTTGCTTCCAGCTCTTTGGGAAGCTAAGAAACAACTGTCTCTGCCCAGTGCTCTGACAGAGTACCGGCAACAGCTCTTACAAAAGCCTTTGAAACGCAGTTTCTTGGCAGGCCTTATCTGGCTGAGGTAGAACTTCTGCTCTGGGTGTGCTCCATTGGCCTAGAGCTGAAAGGCCCAAAGGTCGGCCTTGTTGGCAAAGGGGCAGGGAGCCCCCAAAGCATCTTGCTTCCCGGTCTTTGGGAAGCTAAGAAACAACTGGCTCTGCCCAGTGCTCTTACAGCCTGAGAGAAAATCTCTTACCAAGGCCTGTGAAACGCAGTTTGTTGGTGGCCTGAACTGGCCGAAGTAGAACTTCTGCTCTGGGTGTGCTCCACTGGCCTGGAGCTACCTGCCCCAAAGGGCTGCCTTGATTCCAAAGTGAGAGAGTGGCACCAAAGCATCTTGCTTCCAGCTCTTCGGGAAGCTAAGAAACATCTGGCGTTGCCCAGTGCTCTTACAGCCTACCGGGAACATCTCTTACCAAGGCCTGTGAAACGCCGTTTCCTGGCAGGCCTGATTTGGCTGAAGTAGAACTTCTGCTCTGGGTGTGCTCCATTGCCCTAGAGCTGCCAGGCCCAAGGTGCTGCCTTGTTTCCAAAGGGGCAGAGAGGCCCCAAAGCATCTTGCTTCCAGCTCTCTGGGAAGCTAAGAACCAACTCGCTCTGCCCCGTGCTCTTACAGCCTACCGGGAACATGTCTTTGAAAGGCCTGTGAAACGCAGTTTCTTGGCAGGCCTCATCTGGCTGAAGTAGAACTCCGGCTCTGGGTGTGCTCCATTGCCCTAGAGCTGCCAGGCCCCAAGTGCTGCCCTGTTTCCAAGGGGCAGAGAGGCCCAAAGCATCTTGCTTCCCGGTCTTTGCGAAGCTAAGAAACAACTGGCTCTGCCCAGTGCTCTTACACCTACCGGGAACATCTCTTACCAAGGCCTGTCAAACGCTGTTTCTTTGCAGGCCTGATCAGGCTGAAGTAGAACTCCTGCTCTGCGTGTGCTCCATTGGCCTAGAGCTTCCCGACCCAAAAGGCTGCCTTGTTCCCAAACGGGCAGAGGGGTCCCAGGCGTCTTGCTTCCAGCTTTTCAGGAAGGTAAGAAACAACTGGCTCTGCCCAGTGCTCTTACAGCCTACCGGGAACATCTCTTACCAAGGCCTGTGAAACGCAGTTTCCTGGCAGGCCTGATCTGGCTGAAGTAGAACTTCTGCTCTGGGTGTGCTCCATTGCCCCAGAGCTGCCAGGCCCAAAGGGCTGCCTTGTTTCCAAAGACGGAGAGTGGACCCAAAGAATCTTGCTCCCAGCTCTTCGGGAAGCTAAGAAACAGCTGGCTCTGCCCAGTGCTCTTACAGCCTAAGAGAACATCTCTTTGAAAGGCCTGTGAAACGCAGTTTCTTGGCAGGCCTGACCTGGCTGAAGTAGAACTTCTGTTCTGGTTGTGCTACATACGCCTAGAGCTACCAGGACCTAAGGGCTGCCTTGCTTCTAAAGGGTGAGAGAGGCCCCAAAGCATCTTGCCTCCAGCACTTTGCGAAGCTAAAAAACAACTGGTTCTGCCCTGTGCTCTCACAGCCTACCGTGAACATCTCTTACCAAGGGCTGTGAAACGCAGTTTCTGGGCAGGACTGATCTGCCTGAAGTAGAACTTCTGCTGTGGGTGTGCTCCATTGGCCTAGAGCTGCCAGGCGCAAACGGCTGCCTTGTGTCCAAAGGGAGAGAGAGGCCCCAAAGCATCTTGCTTCCAGCTCTGTGGGAAGCTAAAGCAACTGGCTCTCCACAGTGCTCTCACAGCCTACCGGGAACATCTCTTACCAAGGCCTGTGAAACGCAGTTTCTTGGCAGGCCTGATCTGGCTGAAGTAGAACTCCTGCTCTGGGCGTGCTACTTTGGCCTAGAGCTGCCAGGCCCAAAGGGCCGCCTTGTTTCCAAAGGGGCTGAGAGTCCCCAAAGTATCTTGCTTCCAAATCTTTGGGAAGCTAAGAAACAACTGGCTCTGCACAGTGCTCTCACAGCCTACCGGCAACGTGACAGAGAAAGGCCTGTGAGACGCAGTTTCTTGGAAGGCCTGATCTGGCTGAGGTAGAACTTCTGCTCTGGGTGTACTCCATTGGCCTAGGGCTGCCAGGCCCAAAGGGCTGCCTTTATTTCCAAAGTGTGAGAGAGGCCCCAAAGCATCTTGCTTCCTGCTCTCTGGGAAGCTAAAACAACTGGCTCTGCACAGTGCTCTCAAAGCCAACCGGGAACGTCACATACAAAGGCCTGTGAAACGCAGCTTCTTGACAGGCCTTATCTGGCTGAGGTAGAACTTGTGCTCTGGGTGTGCTACTTTGGCCTAGAGCTGCCAGGCACAAAGGCTGCTTTGTTTCCAAAGGGGGAGAGAGGCCCCAAATCATGTTGCTTCCAGCTGTTTTTGAAGCTAAGAAACAACTCGCTCTGCCAGGTACTCTTACAGCCTTCCGGGAACACCTCTTACGAAGGCCTGTGAAAAGCAGTTTCTTGGCAGGCCTGATCTGGCTGAGGTAGAACTTCTGCTCTGGGTGTGCTCCATTGCCCTAGAGCTGAAAGGCCCAAAGGGATGCCTTGTTTGCAAAGGGGCAGAGAGGCCCCAAAGCATCTTGCTTCCAGCTCATTGGGAAGCTAAGAAACAACTGGCTGTGCCCAGTGCTCTTATAGCCTAAGAGAACATCTCTTATCAAGGCCTGTGAAACGCACTTTCTAGGCAGGCCTGATCTGGAAGAAGTAGAACTTCTGCTCTGGTTGTGCTCCATTGCCCTAGAGCTGCCAGACCCAACGTGCTGCCTTGTTTCCAAAGGGGCAGAGAGGCCCCTAAGCGTCTTGATTCCAGCTGTTTGGGAAACAAGGAAACTACTGGCTCTGCACCGTGCTCTCACAGCCTACCGGGAACGTGACATACAAAGGCCTCTGAAACGCAGTTCCTTGGCAGGACTGATCTGGCTGAAGTAGGACTTCTGCTCTGGCTGTGCTCCATTGGCCTAGAGCTGAAAGGCCCAAAGGTCGGTCTTGTTGGCAAAGGGGCAGGGAGCCCCCAAAGCATCTTGCTTCCAGCTCTTTGGGAAGCTAAGAAACAACTGTCTCTGCCCAGTGCTCTGACAGAGTACCGGCAACATCTCTTACCAAAGCCTTTGAAACGCAGTTTCTTGGCAGGCCTTATCTGGCTGAGGTAGAACTTCTGTTCTGGGTGTGCTCCGTTGGCCTAGAGCTGAAAGGCCCAAAGGTCGGTCTTGTTGGCAAAGGGGCAGGGAGCCCCCAAAGCATCTTGCTTCCAGCTCTTTGGGAAGCTAAGAAACAACTGGCTCTGCCCAGTGCTCTTACAGTCTGAGAGAAAATCTCTTACCAAGGCCTGTGAAACGCACTTTGTTGGTGGCCTGATCTAGCTGAAGTAGAATTTCTGCTCTGGGTGTGCTCCATTGGCCTAGAGCTGCCTGGCCCAAAGGGCCGCCTTGCTTGCAAAGGGGATGAGAGGCCCCAAAGCATCTTGCTTCCAGCTCTTCGGGAAGCTAAGAAACATCTGGCGTTGCCCAGTGCTCTTACAGCCTACCGGGAACATCTCTTACCAAGGCCTGTGAAACGCCGTTTCCTGGCAGGCCTGAACTGGCCGAAGTAGAACTTCTGCTCTGGGTGTGCTCCATTGCCCTAGAGCTGCCAGGCCCAAGGTGCTGCCTTGTTTCCAAAGGGGCAGAGAGGCCCCAAAGCATCTTGCTTCCAGCTCTCTGGGAAGCTAAGAACCAACTCGCTCTGCCCCGTGCTCTTACAGCCTACCGGGAACATGTCTTTGAAAGGCCTGTGAAACGCAGTTTCTTGGCAGGCCTCATCTGTCTGAAGTAGAACCCCGGCTCTGGGTGTGCTCCATTGCCCTAGGGCTGCCAGGCCCAAAGTGCTGCCCTGTTTCCAAGGGGCAGAGAGGCCCAAAGCATCTTGCTTCCCGGTCTTTGCAAAGCTAAGAAACAACTGGCTCTGCCCAGTGCTCTTACACCTACCGGGAACATCTCTTACCAAGGCCTGTCAAACGCTGTTTCTTTGCAGGCCTGATCAGGCTGAAGTAGAACTCCTGCTCTGCGTGTGCTCCATTGGCCTAGAGCTTCCCGACCCAAAAGGCTGCCTTGTTCCCAAACGGGCAGAGGATTCCCAACCGTCTTGCTTGCAGCTTTTCAGGAAGGTAAGAAACAACTGGCTCTGCCCAGTGCTCTTACAGCCTACCGGGAACATCTCTTACCAAGGCCTGTGAAACGCAGTTTCCTGGCAGGCCTGATCTGGCTGAAGTAGAACTTCTGCTCTGGGTGTGTTCCATTGCCCTAGAGCTGCCAGGCCCAAAGGGCTGCCTTGTTTCCAAAGACGGAGAGTGGACCCAAAGCATCTTGCTCCCAGCTCTTCGGGAAGCTAAGAAACAGCTGGCTCTGCCCAGTGCTCTTACAGCCTAAGAGAACATCTCTTTGAAAGGCCTGTGAAACGCAGTTTCTTGGCAGGCCTGACCTGGCTGAAGTAGAACTTCTGTTCTGGTTGTGCTACATACGCCTAGAGCTACCAGGACCTAAGGGCTGCCTTGTTTCCAAAGGGTGAGAGAGGCCCCAAAGCATCTTGCCTCCAGCACTTTGGGAAGCTAAAAAACAACTGGTTCTGCCCAGTGCTCTCACAGCCTACCGTGAACATCTCTTACCAAGGGCTGTGAAACGCAGTTTCTGGGCAGGACTGATCTGCCTGAAGTAGAACTTCTGCTGTGGGTGTGCTCCATTGGCCTAGAGCTGCCAGGCGCAAACGGCTGCCTTGTGTCCAAAGGGAGAGAGAGGCCCCAAAGCATCTTGCTTCCAGCTCTGTGGGAAGCTAAAGCAACTGGCTCTCCACAGTGCTCTCACAGCCTACCGGGAACATCTCTTACCAAGGCCTGTGAAACGCAGTTTCTTGGCAGGCCTGATCTGGCTGATGTAGAACTCCTGCTCTGGGCGTGCTACTTTGGCCTAGAGCTGCCAGGCCCAAAGGGCCGCCTTGTTTCCAAAGGGGCTGAGAGTCCCCAAAGTATCTTGCTTCCAAATCTTTGGGAAGCTAAGAAACAACTGGCTCTGCACAGTGCTCTCACAGCCTACCGGCAACGTGACAGAGAAAGGCCTGTGAGACGCAGTTTCTTGGAAGGCCTGATCTGGCTGAGGTAGAACTTCTGCTCTGGGTGTACTCCATTGGCCTAGGGCTGCCAGGCCCAAAGGGCTGCCTTTATTTCCAAAGTGTGAGAGAGGCCCCAAAGCATCTTGCTTCCTGCTCTCTGGGAAGCTAAAACAACTGGCTCTGCACAGTGCTCTCAAAGCCAACCGGGAACGTCACATACAAAGGCCTGTGAAACGCAGCTTCTTGACAGGCCTTATCTGGCTGAGGTAGAACTTGTGCTCTGGGTGTGCTACTTTGGCCTAGAGCTGCCAGGCACAAAGGCTGCTTTGTTTCCAAAGGGTGAGAGAGGCCCCAAATCATGTTGCTTCCAGCTGTTTTTGAAGCTAAGAAACAACTCGCTCTGCCAGGTACTCTTACAGCCTTCCGGGAACACCTCTTACGAAGGCCTGTGAAAAGCAGTTTCTTGGCAGGCCTGATCTGGCTGAGGTAGAACTTCTGCTCTGGGTGTGCTCCATTGGCCTAGAGCTGAAAGGCCCAAAGGTCGGCCTTGTTGGCAAAGGGGCAGGGAGCCCCCAAAGCATCTTGCTTCCCGGTCTTTGGGAAGCTAATAAACAACTGGCTCTGCCCAGTGCTCTTACAGCCTGAGAGAAAATCTCTTACCAAGGCCTGTGAAACGCACTTTGTTGGTGGCCTGATCTAGCTGAAGTAGAACTTCTGCTCTGGGTGTGCTCCATTGGCCTAGAGCTGCCTGGCCCAAAGGGCCGCCTTGTTTGCAAAGGGGATGAGAGGCCCCAAAGCATCTTGCTTCCAGCTCTTCGGGAAGCTAAGAAACATCTGGCGTTGCCCAGTGCTCTTACAGCCTACCGGGAACATCTCTTACCAAGGCCTGTGAAACGCAGTTTGTTGGTGGCCTGAACTGGCCGAAGTAGAACTTCTGCTCTGGGTGTGCTCCACTGGCCTAGAGCTACCTGCCCCAAAGGGCTGCCTTGATTCCAAAGTGAGAGAGTGGCACCAAAGCATCTTGCTTCCAGCTCTTCGGGAAGCTAAGAAACATCTGGCGTTGCCCAGTGCTCTTACAGCCTACCGGGAACATCTCTTACCAAGGCCTGTGAAACGCCGTTTCCTGGCAGGCCTGATTTGGCTGAAGTAGAACTTCTGCTCTGGGTGTGCTCCATTGCGCTAGAGCTGCCAGGCCCAAGGTGCTGCCTTGTTTCCAAAGGGGCAGAGAGGCCCCAAAGCATCTTGCTTCCAGCTCTCTGGGAAGCTAAGAACCAACTCGCTCTGCCCCGTGCTCTTACAGCCTACCGGGAACATGTCTTTGAAAGGCCTGTGAAACGCAGTTTCTTGGCAGGCCTCATCTGGCTGAAGTAGAACTCCGGCTCTGGGTGTGCTCCATTGCCCTAGGGCTGCCAGGACCCAGTGCTGCCCTGTTTCCAAGGGGCAGAGAGGCCCAAAGCATCTTGCTTCCCGGTCTCTGCAAAGCTAAGAAACAACTGGCTCTGCCCAGTGCTCTTACACCTACCGGGAACATCTCTTACCAAGGCCTGTCAAACGCTGTTTCTTTGCAGGCCTGATCAGGCTGAAGTAGAACTCCTGCTCTGCGTGTGCTCCATTGGCCTAGAGCTTCCCGACCCAAAAGGCTGCCTTGTTCCCAAACGGGCAGAGGGGTCCCAGGCGTCTTGCTTCCAGCTTTTCAGGAAGGTAAGAAACAACTGGCTCTGCCCAGTGCTCTTACAGCCTACCGGGAACATCTCTTACCAAGGCCTGTGAAACGCAGTTTCATGGCAGGCCTGATCTGGCTGAAGTAGAACTTCTGCTCTGGGTGTGCTCCATTGCCCCAGAGCTGCCAGGCCCAAAGGGCTGCCTTGTTTCCAAAGACGGAGAGTGGACCCAAAGAATCTTGCTCCCAGCTCTTCGGGAAGCTAAGAAACAGCTGGCTCTGCCCAGTGCTCTTACAGCCTAAGAGAACATCTCTTTGAAAGGCCTGTGAAACGCAGTTTCTTGGCAGGCCTGACCTGGCTGAAGTAGAACTTCTGTTCTGGTTGTGCTACATACGCCTAGAGCTACCAGGACCTAAGGGCTGCCTTGCTTCCAAAGGGTGAGAGAGGCCCCAAAGCATCTTGCCTCCAGCACTTTGCGAAGCTAAAAAACAACTGGTTCTGCCCAGTGCTCTCACAGCCTACCGTGAACATCTCTTACCAAGGGCTGTGAAACGCAGTTTCTGGGCAGGACTGATCTGCCTGAAGTAGAACTTCTGCTGTGGGTGTGCTCCATTGGCCTAGAGCTGCCAGGCGCAAACGGCTGCCTTGTGTCCAAAGGGAGAGAGAGGCCCCAAAGCATCTTGCTTCCAGCTCTGTGGGAAGCTAAAGCAACTGGCTCTCCACAGTGCTCTCACAGCCTACCGGGAACATCTCTTACCAAGGCCTGTGAAACGCAGTTTCTTGGCAGGCCTGATCTGGCTGAAGTAGAACTCCTGCTCTGGGCGTGCTACTTTGGCCTAGAGCTGCCAGGCCCAAAGGGCCGCCTTGTTTCCAAAGGGGCTGAGAGTCCCCAAAGTATCTTGCTTCCAAATCTTTGGGAAGCTAAGAAACAACTGGCTCTGCACAGTGCTCTCACAGCCTACCGGCAACGTGACAGAGAAAGGCCTGTGAGACGCAGTTTCTTGGAAGGCCTGATCTGGCTGAGGTAGAACTTCTGCTCTGGGTGTACTCCATTGGCCTAGGGCTGCCAGGCCCAAAGGGCTGCCTTTATTTCCAAAGTGTGAGAGAGGCCCCAAAGCATCTTGCTTCCTGCTCTCTGGGAAGCTAAAACAACTGGCTCTGCACAGTGCTCTCAAAGCCAACCGGGAACGTCACATACAAAGGCCTGTGAAACGCAGCTTCTTGACAGGCCTTATCTGGCTGAGGTAGAACTTGTGCTCCGGGTGTGCTACTTTGGCCTAGAGCTGCCAGGCACAAAGGCTGCTTTGTTTCCAAAGGGGGAGAGAGGCCCCAAATCATGTTGCTTCCAGCTGTTTTTGAACCTAAGAAACAACTCGCTCTGCCAGGTACTCTTACAGCCTTCCGGGAACACCTCTTACGAAGGCCTGTGAAAAGCAGTTTCTTGGCAGGCCTGATCTGGCTGAGGTAGAACTTCTGCTCTGGGTGTGCTCCATTGGCCTAGAGCTGAAAGGCCCAAAGGTCGGCCTTGTTGGCAAAGGGGCAGGGAGCCCCCAAAGCATCTTGCTTCCCGGTCTTTGGGAAGCTAAGAAACAACTGGCTCTGCCCAGTGCTCTTACAGCCTGAGAGAAAATCTCTTACCAAGGCCTGTGAAACGCAGTTTGTTGGTGGCCTGAACTGGCCGAAGTAGAACTTCTGCTCTGGGTGTGCTCCACTGGCCTGGAGCTACCTGCCCCAAAGGGCTGCCTTGATTCCAAAGTGAGAGAGTGGCACCAAAGCATCTTGCTTCCAGCTCTTCGGGAAGCTAAGAAACATCTGGCGTTGCCCAGTGCTCTTACAGCCTACCGGGAACATCTCTTACCAAGGCCTGTGAAACGCCGTTTCCTGGCAGGCCTGATTTGGCTGAAGTAGAACTTCTGCTCTGGGTGTGCTCCATTGCCCTAGAGCTGCCAGGCCCAAGGTGCTGCCTTGTTTCCAAAGGGGCAGAGAGGCCCCAAAGCATCTTGCTTCCAGCTCTCTGGGAAGCTAAGAACCAACTCGCTCTGCCCCGTGCTCTTACAGCCTACCGGGAACATGTCTTTGAAAGGCCTGTGAAACGCAGTTTCTTGGCAGGCCTCATCTGGCTGAAGTAGAACTCCGGCTCTGGGTGTGCTCCATTGCCCTAGGGCTGCCAGGCCCAAAGTGCTGCCCTGTTTCCAAGGGGCAGAGAGGCCCAAAGCATCTTGCTTCCCGGTCTTTGCGAAGCTAAGAAACAACTGGCTCTGCCCAGTGCTCTTACACCTACCGGGAACATCTCTTACCAAGGCCTGTCAAACGCTGTTTCTTTGCATGCCTGATCAGGCTGAAGTAGAACTCCTGCTCTGCGTGTGCTCCATTGGCCTAGAGCTTCCCGACCCAAAAGGCTGCCTTGTTCCCAAACGGGCAGAGGGGTCCCAGGCGTCTTGCTTCCAGCTTTTCAGGAAGGTAAGAAACAACTGGCTCTGCCCAGTGCTCTTACAGCCTACCGGGAACATCTCTTACCAAGGCCTGTGAAACGCAGTTTCCTGGCAGGCCTGATCTGGCTGAAGTAGAACTTCTGCTCTGGGTGTGCTCCATTGCCCTAGAGCTGCCAGGCCCAAAGGGCTGCCTTGTTTCCAAAGACGGAGAGTGGTCCCAAAGCATCTTGCTCCCAGCTCTTCGGGAAGCTAAGAAACAGCTGGCTCTGCCCAGTGCTCTTACAGCCTAAGAGAACATCTCTTTGAAAGGCCTGTGAAACGCAGTTTCTTGGCAGGCCTGACCTGGCTGAAGTAGAACATCTGTTCTGGTTGTGCTACATAGGCCTAGAGCTACCAGGACCTAAGGGCTGCCTTGTTTCCAAAGGGTGAGAGAGGCCCCAAAGCATCTTGCCTCCAGCACTTTGGGAAGCTAAAAAACAACTGGTTCTGCCCAGTGCTCTCACAGCCTACCGTGAACATCTCTTACCAAGGGCTGTGAAACGCAGTTTCTGGGCAGGACTGATCTGCCTGAAGTAGAACTTCTGCTGTGGGTGTGCTCCATTGGCCTAGAGCTGCCAGGCGCAAACGGCTGCCTTGTGTCCAAAGGGAGAGAGAGGCCCCAAAGCATCTTGCTTCCAGCTCTGTGGGAAGCTAAAGCAACTGGCTCTCCACAGTGCTCTCACAGCCTACCGGGAACATCTCTTACCAAGGCCTGTGAAACGCAGTTTCTTGGCAGGCCTGATCTGGCTGAAGTAGAACTCCTGCTCTGGGCGTGCTACTTTGGCCTAGAGCTGCCAGGCCCAAAGGGCCGCCTTGTTTCCAAAGGGGCTGAGAGTCCCCAAAGTATCTTGCTTCCAAATCTTTGGGAAGCTAAGAAACAACTGGCTCTGCACAGTGCTCTCACAGCCTACCGGCAACGTGACAGAGAAAGGCCTGTGAGACGCAGTTTCTTGGAAGGCCTGATCTGGCTGAGGTAGAACTTCTGCTCTGGGTGTACTCCATTGGCCTAGGGCTGCCAGGCCCAAAGGGCTGCCTTTATTTCCAAAGTGTGAGAGAGGCCCCAAAGCATCTTGCTTCCTGCTCTCTGGGAAGCTAAAACAACTGGCTCTGCACAGTGCTCTCAACGCCAACCGGGAAAGGCACATACAAAGGCCTGTGAAACGCAGCTTCTTGACAGGCCTTATCTGGCTGAGGTAGAACTTGTGCTCTGGGTGTGCTACTTTGGCCTAGAGCTGCCAGGCACAAAGGCTGCTTTGTTTCCAAAGGGGGAGAGAGGCCCCAATCATGTTGCTTCCAGCTGTTTTTGAAGCTAAGAAACAACTCGCTCTGCCAGGTACTCTTACAGCCTTCCGGGAACACCTCTTACGAAGGCCTGTGAAAAGCAGTTTCTTGGCAGGCCTGATCTGGCTGAGGTAGAACTTCTGCTCTGGGTGTGCTCCATTGCCCTAGAGCTGAAAGGCCCAAAGGGATGCCTTGTTTGCAAAGGGGCAGAGAGGCCCCAAAGCATCTTGCTTCCAGCTCATTGGGAAGCTAAGAAACAACTGTCTCTGCCCAGTGCTCTGACAGAGTACCGGCAACATCTCTTACCAAAGCCTTTGAAACGCAGTTTCTTGGCAGGCCTTATCTGGCTGAGGTAGAACTTCTGCTCTGGGTGTGCTCCATTGTCCTAGAGCTGAAAGGCCCAAAGGTCGGCCTTGTTGGCAAAGGGGCAGGGAGCCCCCAAAGCATCTTGCTTCCAGCTCTTTGGGAAGCTAAGAAACAACTGGCTCTGCCCAGTGCTCTTACAGCCTGAGAGAAAATCTCTTACCAAGGCCTGTGAAACGCACTTTGTTGGTGGCCTGATCTAGCTGAAGTAGAACTTCTGCTCTGGGTGTGCTCCATTGGCCTAGAGCTGCCTGGCCCAAAGGGCCGCCTTGTTTGCAAAGGGGTAGAGAGTCACCAAAGCATCTTGCTTCCAGCTCTTTGGGAAGCTAAGAAACATCTGGCGTTGCCCAGTGCTCTTACAGCCTACCGGGAACATCTCTTACCAAGGCCTGTGAAACGCAGTTTGTTGGTGGCCTGAACTGGCCGAAGTAGAACTTCTGCTCTGGGTGTGCTCCACTGGCCTGGAGCTACCTGCCCCAAAGGGCTGCCTTGATTCCAAAGTGAGAGAGTGGCCCCAAAGCATCTTGCTTCCAGCTCTTCGGGAAGCTAAGAAACATCTGGCGTTGCCCAGTGCTCTTACAGCCTACCGGGAACATCTCTTACCAAGGCCTGTGAAACGCCATTTCCTGGCAGGCCTGATTTGGCTGAAGTAGAACTTCTGCTCTGGGTGTGCTCCATTGCCCTAGAGCTGCCAGGCCCAAGGTGCTGCCTTGTTTCCAAAGGGGCAGAGAGGCCCCAAAGCATCTTGCTTCCAGCTCTCTGGGAAGCTAAGAACCAACTCGCTCTGCCCCGTGCTCTTACAGCCTACCGGGAACATGTCTTTGAAAGGCCTGTGAAACGCAGTTTCTTGGCAGGCCTCATCTGGCTGAAGTAGAACTCCGGCTCTGGGTGTGCTCCATTGCCCTAGAGCTGCCAGGCCCCAAGTGCTGCCCTGTTTCCAAGGGGCAGAGAGGCCCAAAGCATCTTGCTTCCCGGTCTTTGCGAAGCTAAGAAACAACTGGCTCTGCCCAGTGCTCTTAAACCTACCGGGAACATCTCTTACCAAGGCCTGTCAAACGCTGTTTCTTTGCAGGCCTGATCAGGCTGAAGTAGAACTCCTGCTCTGCGTGTGCTCCATTGGCCTAGACCTTCCCGACCCAAAAGGCTGCCTTGTTCGCAAACGGGCAGAGGGGTCCCAAGCGTCTTGCTTCCAGCTTTTCAGGAAGGTAAGAAACAACTGGCTCTGCCCAGTGCTCTTACAGCCTACCGGGAACATCTCTTACCAAGGCCTGTGAAACGCAGTTTCTTGGCAGGCCTGATCTGGCTGAAGTAGAACTCCTGCTCTGGGCGTGCTACTTTGGCCTAGAGCTGCCAGGCCCAAAGGGCCGCCTTGTTTCCAAAGGGGCTGAGAGTCCCCAAAGTATCTTGCTTCCAAATCTTTGGGAAGCTAAGAAACAACTGGCTCTGCACAGTGCTCTCACAGCCTACCGGCAACGTGACAGAGAAAGGCCTCTGAGACGCAGTTTCTTGGAAGGCCTGATCTGGCTGAGGTAGAACTTCTGCTCTGGGTGTACTCCATTGGCCTAGGGCTGCCAGGCCCAAAGGGCTGCCTTTATTTCCAAAGTGTGAGAGAGGCCCCAAAGCATCTTGCTTCCTGCTCTCTGGGAAGCTAAAACAACTGGCTCTGCACAGTGCTCTCAAAGCCAACCGGGAACGTCACATACAAAGGCCTGTGAAACGCAGCTTCTTGACAGGCCTTATCTGGCTGAGGTAGAACTTGTGCTCTGGGTGTGCTACTTTGGCCTAGAGCTGCCAGGCACAAAGGCTGCTTTGTTTCCAAAGGGGGAGAGAGGCCCCAAATCATGTTGCTTCCAGCTGTTTTTGAAGCTAAGAAACAACTCGCTCTGCCAGGTACTCTTACAGCCTTCCGGGAACAACTCTTACGAAGGCCTGTGAAAAGCAGTTTCTTGGCAGGCCTGATCTGGCTGAGGTAGAACTTCTGCTCTGGGTGTGCTCCATTGGCCTAGAGCTGAAAGGCCCAAAGGGATGCCTTGTTTGCAAAGGGGCAGAGAGGCCCCAAAGCATCTTGCTTCCAGCTCATTGGGAAGCTAAGAAACAACTGTCTCTGCCCAGTGCTCTGACAGAGTACCGGCAACATCTCTTACCAAAGCAATTGAAACGCAGTTTCTTGGCAGGCCTTATCTGGCTGAGGTAGAACTTCTGCTCTGGGTGTGCTCCATTGTCCTAGAGCTGAAAGGCCCAAAGGTCGGCCTTGTTGGCAAAGGGACAGGGAGCCCCCAAAGCATCTTGCTTCCAGCTCTTTGGGAAGCTAAGAAACAACTGGCTCTGCCCAGTGCTCTTACAGCCTGAGAGAAAATCTCTTACCAAGGCCTGTGAAACGCACTTTGTTGGTGGCCTGATCTAGCTGAAGTAGAACTTCTGCTCTGGGTGTGCTCCATTGGCCTAGAGCTGCCTGGCCCAAAGGGCCGCCTTGTTTGCAAAGGGGCAGAGAGGCCCCAAAGCATCTTGCTTCCAGCTCTTCGGGAAGCTAAGAAACATCTGGCGTTGCCCAGTGCTCTTACAGCCTACCGGGAACATCTCTTACCAAGGCCTGTGAAACGCAGTTTGTTGGTGGCCTGAACTGGCCGAAGTAGAACTTCTGCTCTGGGTGTGCTCCACTGGCCTAGAGCTACCTGCCCCAAAGGGCTGCCTTGATTCCAAAGTGAGAGAGTGGCACCAAAGCATCTTGCTTCCAGCTCTTCGGGAAGCTAAGAAACATCTGGCGTTGCCCAGTGCTCTTACAGCCTACCGGGAACATCTCTTACCAAGGCCTGTGAAACGCCGTTTCCTGGCAGGCCTGATTTGGCTGAAGTAGAAGTTCTGCTCTGGGTGTGCTCCATTGCCCTAGAGCTGCCAGGCCCAAGGTGCTGCCTTGTTTCCAAAGGGGCAGAGAGGCCCCAAAGCATCTTGCTTCCAGCTCTCTGGGAAGCTAAGAACCAACTCGCTCTGCCCCGTGCTCTTACAGCCTACCGGGAACATGTCTTTGAAAGGCCTGTGAAACGCAGTTTCTTGGCAGGCCTCATCTGGCTGAAGTAGAACTCCGGCTCTGGGTGTGCTCCATTGCCCTAGAGCTGCCAGGCCCCAAGTGCTGCCCTGTTTCCAAGGGGCAGAGAGGCCCAAAGCATCTTGCTTCCCGGTCTTTGCGAAGCTAAGAAACAACTGGCTCTGCCCAGTGCTCTTACACCTACCGGGAACATCTCTTACCAAGGCCTGTCAAACGCTGTTTCTTTGCAGGCCTGATCAGGCTGAAGTAGAACTCCTGCTCTGCGTGTGCTCCATTGGCCTAGACCTTCCCGACCCAAAAGGCTGCCTTGTTCGCAAACGGGCAGAGGGGTCCCAAGCGTCTTGCTTCCAGCTTTTCAGGAAGGTAAGAAACAACTGGCTCTGCCCAGTGCTCTTACAGCCTACCGGGAACATCTCTTACCAAGGCCTGTGAAACGCAGTTTCTTGGCAGGCCTGATCTGGCTGAAGTAGAACTCCTGCTCTGGGCGTGCTACTTTGGCCTAGAGCTGCCAGGCCCAAAGGGCCGCCTTGTATCCAAAGGGGCTGAGAGTCCCCAAAGTATCTTGCTTCCAAATCTTTGGGAAGCTAAGAAACAACTGGCTCTGCACAGTGCTCTCACAGCCTACCGGCAACGTGACAGAGAAAGGCCTCTGAGACGCAGTTTCTTGGAAGGCCTGATCTGGCTGAGGTAGAACTTCTGCTCTGGGTGTACTCCATTGGCCTAGGGCTGCCAGGCCCAAAGGGCTGCCTTTATTTCCAAAGTGTGAGAGAGGCCCCAAAGCATCTTGCTTCCTGCTCTCTGGGAAGCTAAAACAACTGGCTCTGCACAGTGCTCTCAAAGCCAACCGGGAAAGGCACATACAAAGGCCTGTGAAACGCAGCTTCTTGACAGGCCTTATCTGGCTGAGGTAGAACTTGTGCTCTGGGTGTGCTACTTTGGCCTAGAGCTGCCAGGCACAAAGGCTGCTTTGTTTCCAAAGGGGGAGAGAGGCCCCAAATCATGTTGCTTCCAGCTGTTTTTGAAGCTAAGAAACAACTCGCTCTGCCAGGTACTCTTACAGCCTTCCGGGAACAACTCTTACGAAGGCCTGTGAAAAGCAGTTTCTTGGCAGGCCTGATCTGGCTGAGGTAGAACTTCTGCTCTGGGTGTGCTCCATTGGCCTAGAGCTGAAAGGCCCAAAGGGATGCCTTGTTTGCAAAGGGGCAGAGAGGCCCCAAAGCATCTTGCTTCCAGCTCATTGGGAAGCTAAGAAACAACTGTCTCTGCCCAGTGCTCTGACAGAGTACCGGCAACATCTCTTACCAAAGCAATTGAAACGCAGTTTCTTGGCAGGCCTTATCTGGCTGAGGTAGAACTTCTGCTCTGGGTGTGCTCCATTGTCCTAGAGCTGAAAGGCCCAAAGGTCGGCCTTGTTGGCAAAGGGACAGGGAGCCCCCAAAGCATCTTGCTTCCAGCTCTTTGGGAAGCTAAGAAACAACTGGCTCTGCCCAGTGCTCTTACAGCCTGAGAGAAAATCTCTTACCAAGGCCTGTGAAACGCACTTTGTTGGTGGCCTGATCTAGCTGAAGTAGAACTTCTGCTCTGGGTGTGCTCCATTGGCCTAGAGCTGCCTGGCCCAAAGGGCCGCCTTGTTTGCAAAGGGGCAGAGAGACCCCAAAGCATCTTGCTTCCAGCTCTTCGGGAAGCTAAGAAACATCTGGCGTTGCCCAGTGCTCTTACAGCCTACCGGGAACATCTCTTACCAAGGCCTGTGAAACGCAGTTTGTTGGTGGCCTGAACTGGCCGAAGTAGAACTTCTGCTCTGGGTGTGCTCCACTGGCCTAGAGCTACCTGCCCCAAAGGGCTGCCTTGATTCCAAAGTGAGAGAGTGGCACCAAAGCATCTTGCTTCCAGCTCTTCGGGAAGCTAAGAAACATCTGGCGTTGCCCAGTGCTCTTACAGCCTACCGGGAACATCTCTTACCAAGGCCTGTGAAACGCCGTTTCCTGGCAGGCCTGATTTGGCTGAAGTAGAAGTTCTGCTCTGGGTGTGCTCCATTGCCCTAGAGCTGCCAGGCCCAAGGTGCTGCCTTGTTTCCAAAGGGGCAGAGAGGCCCCAAAGCATCTTGCTTCCAGCTCTCTGGGAAGCTAAGAACCAACTCGCTCTGCCCCGTGCTCTTACAGCCTACCGGGAACATGTCTTTGAAAGGCCTGTGAAACGCAGTTTCTTGGCAGGCCTCATCTGGCTGAAGTAGAACTCCGGCTCTGGGTGTGCTCCATTGCCCTAGAGCTGCCAGGCCCCAAGTGCTGCCCTGTTTCCAAGGGGCAGAGAGGCCCAAAGCATCTTGCTTCCCGGTCTTTGCGAAGCTAAGAAACAACTGGCTCTGCCCAGTGCTCTTACACCTACCGGGAACATCTCTTACCAAGGCCTGTCAAACGCTGTTTCTTTGCAGGCCTGATCAGGCTGAAGTAGAACTCCTGCTCTGCGTGTGCTCCATTGGCCTAGACCTTCCCGACCCAAAAGGCTGCCTTGTTCGCAAACGGGCAGAGGGGTCCCAAGCGTCTTGCTTCCAGCTTTTCAGGAAGGTAAGAAACAACTGGCTCTGCCCAGTGCTCTTACAGCCTACCGGGAACATCTCTTACCAAGGCCTGTGAAACGCAGTTTCTTGGCAGGCCTGATCTGGCTGAAGTAGAACTCCTGCTCTGGGCGTGCTACTTTGGCCTAGAGCTGCCAGGCCCAAAGGGCCGCCTTGTATCCAAAGGGGCTGAGAGTCCCCAAAGTATCTTGCTTCCAAATCTTTGGGAAGCTAAGAAACAACTGGCTCTGCACAGTGCTCTCACAGCCTACCGGCAACGTGACAGAGAAAGGCCTCTGAGACGCAGTTTCTTGGAAGGCCTGATCTGGCTGAGGTAGAACTTCTGCTCTGGGTGTACTCCATTGGCCTAGGGCTGCCAGGCCCAAAGGGCTGCCTTTATTTCCAAAGTGTGAGAGAGGCCCCAAAGCATCTTGCTTCCTGCTCTCTGGGAAGCTAAAACAACTGGCTCTGCACAGTGCTCTCAAAGCCAACCGGGAAAGGCACATACAAAGGCCTGTGAAACGCAGCTTCTTGACAGGCCTTATCTGGCTGAGGTAGAACTTGTGCTCTGGGTGTGCTACTTTGGCCTAGAGCTGCCAGGCACAAAGGCTGCTTTGTTTCCAAAGGGGGAGAGAGGCCCCAAATCATGTTGCTTCCAGCTGTTTTTGAAGCTAAGAAACAACTCGCTCTGCCAGGTACTCTTACAGCCTTCCGGGAACAACTCTTACGAAGGCCTGTGAAAAGCAGTTTCTTGGCAGGCCTGATCTGGCTGAGGTAGAACTTCTGCTCTGGGTGTGCTCCATTGGCCTAGAGCTGAAAGGCCCAAAGGGATGCCTTGTTTGCAAAGGGGCAGAGAGGCCCCAAAGCATCTTGCTTCCAGCTCATTGGGAAGCTAAGAAACAACTGTCTCTGCCCAGTGCTCTGACAGAGTACCGGCAACATCTCTTACCAAAGCAATTGAAACGCAGTTTCTTGGCAGGCCTTATCTGGCTGAGGTAGAACTTCTGCTCTGGGTGTGCTCCATTGTCCTAGAGCTGAAAGGCCCAAAGGTCGGCCTTGTTGGCAAAGGGACAGGGAGCCCCCAAAGCATCTTGCTTCCAGCTCTTTGGGAAGCTAAGAAACAACTGGCTCTGCCCAGTGCTCTTACAGCCTGAGAGAAAATCTCTTACCAAGGCCTGTGAAACGCACTTTGTTGGTGGCCTGATCTAGCTGAAGTAGAACTTCTGCTCTGGGTGTGCTCCATTGGCCTAGAGCTGCCTGGCCCAAAGGGCCGCCTTGTTTGCAAAGGGGCAGAGAGACCCCAAAGCATCTTGCTTCCAGCTCTTCGGGAAGCTAAGAAACATCTGGCGTTGCCCAGTGCTCTTACAGCCTACCGGGAACATCTCTTACCAAGGCCTGTGAAACGCAGTTTGTTGGTGGCCTGAACTGGCCGAAGTAGAACTTCTGCTCTGGGTGTGCTCCACTGGCCTAGAGCTACCTGCCCCAAAGGGCTGCCTTGATTCCAAAGTGAGAGAGTGGCACCAAAGCATCTTGCTTCCAGCTCTTCGGGAAGCTAAGAAACATCTGGCGTTGCCCAGTGCTCTTACAGCCTACCGGGAACATCTCTTACCAAGGCCTGTGAAACGCCGTTTCCTGGCAGGCCTGATTTGGCTGAAGTAGAACTTCTGCTCTGGGTGTGCTCCATTGCCCTAGAGCTGCCAGGCCCAAGGTGCTGCCTTGTTTCCAAAGGGGCAGAGAGGCCCCAAAGCATCTTGCTTCCAGCTCTCTGGGAAGCTAAGAACCAACTCGCTCTGCCCCGTGCTCTTACAGCCTACCGGGAACATGTCTTTGAAAGGCCTGTGAAACGCAGTTTCTTGGCAGGCCTCATCTGGCTGAAGTAGAACTCCGGCTCTGGGTGTGCTCCATTGCCCTAGGGCTGCCAGGCCCAAAGTGCTGCCCTGTTTCCAAGGGGCAGAGAGGCCCAAAGCATCTTGCTTCCCGGTCTTTGCGAAGCTAAGAAACAACTGGCTCTGCCCAGTGCTCTTACACCTACCGGGAACATCTCTTACCAAGGCCTGTCAAACGCTGTTTCTTTGCAGGCCTGATCAGGCTGAAGTAGAACTCCTGCTCTGCGTGTGCTCCATTGGCCTAGAGCTTCCCGACCCAAAAGGCTGCCTTGTTCCCAAACGGGCAGAGGGGTCCCAAGCGTCTTGCTTCCAGCTTTTCAGGAAGGTAAGAAACAACTGGCTCTGCCCAGTGCTCTTACAGCCTACCGGGAACATCTCTTACCAAGGCCTGTGAAACGCAGTTTCCTGGCAGGCCTGATCTGGCTGAAGTAGAACTTCTGCTCTGGGTGTGCTCCATTGCCCTAGAGCTGCCAGGCCCAAAGGGCTGCCTTGTTTCCAAAGACGGAGAGTGGTCCCAAAGCATCTTGCTCCCAGCTCTTCGGGAAGCTAAGAAACAGCTGGCTCTGCCCAGTGCTCTTACAGCCTAAGAGAACATCTCTTTGAAAGGCCTGTGAAACGCAGTTTCTTGGCAGGCCTGACCTGGCTGAAGTAGAACATCTGTTCTGGTTGTGCTACATAGGCCTAGAGCTACCAGGACCTAAGGGCTGCCTTGTTTCCAAAGGGTGAGAGAGGCCCCAAAGCATCTTGCCTCCAGCACTTTGGGAAGCTAAAAAACAACTGGTTCTGCCCAGTGCTCTCACAGCCTACCGTGAACATCTCTTACCAAGGGCTGTGAAACGCAGTTTCTGGGCAGGACTGATCTGCCTGAAGTAGAACTTCTGCTGTGGGTGTGCTCCATTGGCCTAGAGCTGCCAGGCGCAAACGGCTGCCTTGTGTCCAAAGGGAGAGAGAGGCCCCAAAGCATCTTGCTTCCAGCTCTGTGGGAAGCTAAAGCAACTGGCTCTCCACAGTGCTCTCACAGCCTACCGGGAACATCTCTTACCAAGGCCTGTGAAACGCAGTTTCTTGGCAGGCCTGATCTGGCTGAAGTAGAACTCCTGCTCTGGGCGTGCTACTTTGGCCTAGAGCTGCCAGGCCCAAAGGGCCGCCTTGTTTCCAAAGGGGCTGAGAGTCCCCAAAGTATCTTGCTTCAAAATCTTTGGGAAGCTAAGAAACAACTGGCTCTGCACAGTGCTCTCACAGCCTACCGGCAACGTGACAGAGAAAGGCCTGTGAGACGCAGTTTCTTGGAAGGCCTGATCTGGCTGAGGTAGAACTTCTGCTCTGGGTGTACTCCATTGGCCTAGGGCTGCCAGGCCCAAAGGGTTGCCTTTATTTCCAAAGTGTGAGAGAGGCCCCAAAGCATCTTGCTTCCAGCTCTTTGGGAAGCTAAGAAACAACTGGCTCTGCCCAGTGCTCTTACAGCCTGAGAGAAAATCTCTTACCAAGGCCTGTGAACCGCACTTTGTTGGTGGCCTGATCTAGCTGAAGTAGAACTTCTGCTCTGGGTGTGCTCCATTGGCCTAGAGCTGCCTGGCCCAAAGGGCCGCCTTGTTTGCAAGGGGGCAGAGAGGCCCCAAAGCATCTTGCTTCCAGCTCTTCGGGAAGCTAAGAAACATCTGGCGTTGCCCAGTGCTCTTACAGCCTACCGGGAACATCTCTTACCAAGGCCTGTGAAACGCAGTTTGTTGGTGGCCTGAACTGGCCGAAGTAGAACTTCTGCTCTGGGTGTGCTCCACTGGCCTAGAGCTACCTGCCCCAAAGGGCTGCCTTGATTCCAAAGTGAGAGAGTGGCACCAAAGCATCTTGCTTCCAGCTCTTCGGGAAGCTAAGAAACATCTGGCGTTGCCCAGTGCTCTTACAGCCTACCGGGAACATCTCTTACCAAGGCCTGTGAAACGCCGTTTCCTGGCAGGCCTGATTTGGCTGAAGTAGAACTTCTGCTCTGGGTGTGCTCCATTGCCCTAGAGCTGCCAGGCCCAAGGTGCTGCCTTGTTTCCAAAGGGGCAGAGAGGCCCCAAAGCATCTTGCTTCCAGCTCTCTGGGAAGCTAAGAACCAACTCGCTCTGCCCCGTGCTCTTACAGCCTACCGGGAACATGTCTTTGAAAGGCCTGTGAAACGCAGTTTCTTGGCAGGCCTCATCTGGCTGAAGTAGAACTCCGGCTCTGGGTGTGCTCCATTGCCCTAGGGCTGCCAGGCCCAAAGTGCTGCCCTGTTTCCAAGGGGCAGAGAGGCCCAAAGCATCTTGCTTCCCGGTCTTTGCGAAGCTAAGAAACAACTGGCTCTGCCCAGTGCTCTTACACCTACCGGGAACATCTCTTACCAAGGCCTGTCAAACGCTGTTTCTTTGCAGGCCTGATCAGGCTGAAGTAGAACTCCTGCTCTGCGTGTGCTCCATTGGCCTAGAGCTTCCCGACCCAAAAGGCTGCCTTGTTCCCAAACGGGCAGAGGGGTCCCAAGCGTCTTGCTTCCAGCTTTTCAGGAAGGTAAGAAACAACTGGCTCTGCCCAGTGCTCTTACAGCCTACCGGGAACATCTCTTACCAAGGCCTGTGAAACGCAGTTTCCTGGCAGGCCTGATCTGGCTGAAGTAGAACTTCTGCTCTGGGTGTGCTCCATTGCCCTAGAGCTGCCAGGCCCAAAGGGCTGCCTTGTTTCCAAAGACGGAGAGTGGTCCCAAAGCATCTTGCTCCCAGCTCTTCGGGAAGCTAAGAAACAGCTGGCTCTGCCCAGTGCTCTTACAGCCTAAGAGAACATCTCTTTGAAAGGCCTGTGAAACGCAGTTTCTTGGCAGGCCTGACCTGGCTGAAGTAGAACATCTGTTCTGGTTGTGCTACATAGGCCTAGAGCTACCAGGACCTAAGGGCTGCCTTGCTTCCAAAGGGTGAGAGAGGCCCCAAAGCATCTTGCCTCCAGCACTTTGCGAAGCTAAAAAACAACTGGTTCTGGCCAGTGCTCTCACAGCCTACCGTGAACATCTCTTACCAAGGGCTGTGAAACGCAGTTTCTGGGCAGGACTGATCTGCCTGAAGTAGAACTTCTGCTGTGGGTGTGCTCCATTGGCCTAGAGCTGCCAGGCGCAAACGGCTGCCTTGTGTCCAAAGGGAGAGAGAGGCCCCAAAGCATCTTGCTTCCAGCTCTGTGGGAAGCTAAAGCAACTGGCTCTCCACAGTGCTCTCACAGCCTACCGGAACATCTCTTACCAAGGCCTGTGAAACGCAGTTTCTTGGCAGGCCTGATCTGGCTGAAGTAGAACTCCTGCTCTGGGCGTGCTACTTTGGCCTAGAGCTGCCAGGCCCAAAGGGCCGCCTTGTTTCCAAAGGGGCTGAGAGTCCCCAAAGTATCTTGCTTCAAAATCTTTGGGAAGCTAAGAAACAACTGGCTCTGCACAGTGCTCTCACAGCCTACCGGCAACGTGACAGAGAAAGGCCTGTGAGACGCAGTTTCTTGGAAGGCCTGATCTGGCTGAGGTAGAACTTCTGCTCTGGGTGTACTCCATTGGCCTAGGGCTGCCAGGCCCAAAGGGCTGCCTTTATTTCCAAAGTGTGAGAGAGGCCCCAAAGCATCTTGCTTCCAGCTCTTTGGGAAGCTAAGAAACAACTGGCTCTGCCCAGTGCTCTTACAGCCTGAGAGAAAATCTCTTACCAAGGCCTGTGAAACGCACTTTGTTGGTGGCCTGATCTAGCTGAAGTAGAACTTCTGCTCTGGGTGTGCTCCATTGGCCTAGAGCTGCCTGGCCCAAAGGGCCGCCTTGTTTGCAAAGGGGCAGAGAGGCCCCAAAGCATCTTGCTTCCAGCTCTTCGGGAAGCTAAGAAACATCTGGCGTTGCCCAGTGCTCTTACAGCCTACCGGGAACATCTCTTACCAAGGCCTGTGAAACGCAGTTTGTTGGTGGCCTGAACTGGCCGAAGTAGAACTTCTGCTCTGGGTGTGCTCCACTGGCCTAGAGCTACCTGCCCCAAAGGGCTGCCTTGATTCCAAAGTGAGAGAGTGGCACCAAAGCATCTTGCTTCCAGCTCTTCGGGAAGCTAAGAAACATCTGGCGTTGCCCAGTGCTCTTACAGCCTACCGGGAACATCTCTTACCAAGGCCTGTGAAACGCCGTTTCCTGGCAGGCCTGATTTGGCTGAAGTAGAACTTCTGCTCTGGGTGTGCTCCATTGCCCTAGAGCTGCCAGGCCCAAGGTGCTGCCTTGTTTCCAAAGGGGCAGAGAGGCCCCAAAGCATCTTGCTTCCAGCTCTCTGGGAAGCTAAGAACCAACTCGCTCTGCCCCGTGCTCTTACAGCCTACCGGGAACATGTCTTTGAAAGGCCTGTGAAACGCAGTTTCTTGGCAGGCCTCATCTGGCTGAAGTAGAACTCCGGCTCTGGGTGCGCTCCATTGCCCTAGGGCTGCCAGGCCCAAAGTGCTGCCCTGTTTCCAAGGGGCAGAGAGGCCCAAAGCATCTTGCTTCCCGGTCTTTGCGAAGCTAAGAAACAACTGGCTCTGCCCAGTGCTCTTACACCTACCGGGAACATCTCTTACCAAGGCCTGTCAAACGCTGTTTCTTTGCAGGCCTGATCAGGCTGAAGTAGAACTCCTGCTCTGCGTGTGCTCCATTGGCCTAGACCTTCCCGACCCAAAAGGCTGCCTTGTTCCCAAACGGGCAGAGGGGTCCCAAGAGTCTTGCTTCCAGCTTTTCAGGAAGGTAAGAAACAACTGGCTCTGCCCAGTGCTCTTACAGCCTACCGGGAACATCTCTTACCAAGGCCTGTGAAACGCAGTTTCCTGGCAGGCCTGATCTGGCTGAAGTAGAACTTCTGCTCTGGGTGTGCTCCATTGCCCTAGAGCTGCCAGGCCCAAAGGGCTGCCTTGTTTCCAAAGATGGAGAGTGGACCCAAAGCATCTTGCTCCCGGCTCTTCGGGAAGCTAAGAAACAGCTGGCTCTGCCCAGTGCTCTTACAGCCTAAGAGAACATCTCTTTGAAAGGCCTGTGAAACGCAGTTTCTTGGCAGGCCTGACCTGGCTGAAGTAGAACTTCTGGTTGTGCTACATAGGCCTAGAGCTACCAGGACCTAAGGGCTGCCTTGTTTCCAAAGGGTGAGAGAGGCCCCAAAGCATCTTGCCTCCAGCACTTTGGGAAGCTAAAAAACAACAGGTTCTGCCCAGTGCTCTCACAGCCTACCGTGAACATCTCTTACCAGGGGCTGTGAAACGCAGTTTCTGGGCAGGACTGATCTGCCTGAAGTAGAACTTCTGCTGTGGGTGTGCTCCATTGGCCTAGAGCTGCCAGGCCCAAACGGCTGCCTTGGGTCCAAAGCGAGAGAGAGGCCCCAAAGCATCTTGCTTCCAGCTCTGTGGGAAGCTAAAGCAACTGGCTCTCCACAGTGCTCTCACAGCCTACTGGGAACATCTCTTACCAAGGCCTGTGAAATGCAGTTTCTTGGCAGGCCTGATCTGGCTGAAGTAGAACTCCTGCTCTGGGTGTGCTACTTTGGCCTAGAGCTGCCAGGCCCAAAGGGCCGCCTTGTTTCCAAAGGGGCTGAGAGTCCCCAAAGTATCTTGCTTCCAAATCTTTGGGAAGCTAAGAAACAACTGGCTCTGCACAGTGCTCTCACAGCCTACCGGCAACGTGACAGAGAAAGGCCTGTGAGACGCAGTTTCTTGGAAGGCCTGATCTGGCTGAGGTAGAACTTCTGCTCTGGGTGTACTCCATTGGCCTAGGGCTGCCAGGCCCAAAGGGCTGCCTTTATTTCCAAAGTGTGAGAGAGGCCCCAAAGCATCTTGCTTCCTGCTCTCTGGGAAGCTAAAACAACTGGCTCTGCACAGTGCTCTCAAAGCCAACCGGGAACGTCACATACAAAGGCCTGTGAAACGCAGCTTCTTGACAGGCCTTATCTGGCTGAGGTAGAACTTGTGCTCTGGGTGTGCTACTTTGGCCTAGAGCTGCCAGGCACAAAGGCTGCTTTGTTTCCAAAGGGGGAGAGAGGCCCCAAATCATGTTGCTTCCAGCTGTTTTTGAAGCTAAGAAACAACTCGCTCTGCCAGGTACTCTTACAGCCTTCCGGGAACACCTCTTACGAAGGCCTGTGAAAAGCAGTTTCTTGGCAGGCCTGATCTGGCTGAGGTAGAACTTCTGCTCTGGGTGTGCTCCATTGGCCTAGAGCTGAAAGGCCCAAAGGGCTGCCTTGTTTCCAAAGGGGGAGAGAGGCCCCAAAGCATCTTGCTTCCACCTCTTGGGAAGCTAAGAAACAACTGGCTGTGCCCAGTGCTCTTATAGCCTAAGAGAACATCTCTTATCAAGGCCTGTGAAACGCACTTTCTAGGCAGGCCTGATCTGGAAGAAGTAGAACTTCTGCTCTGGTTGTGCTCCATTGCCCTAGAGCTGCCAGACCCAACGTGCTGCCTTGTTTCCAAAGGGGCAGAGAGGCCCCAAAGCGTCTTGCTTCCAGCTGTTTGGGAAACAAGGAAACAACTGGCTCTGCACCGTGCTCTCACAGCCTACCGGGAACGTCACATACAAAGGCCTCTGAAACGCAGTTCCTTGGCAGGCCTGATCTGGCTGAAGTAGGACTTCTGCTCTGGCTGTGCTCCATTGGCCTAGAGCTGAAAGGCCCAAAGGGATGCCTTGTTTGCAAAGGGGCAGAGAGGCCCCAAAGCATCTTGCTTCCAGCTCTCTGGGAAGCTAAGAACCAACTCGCTCTGCCCCGTGCTCTTACAGCCTACCGGGAACATGTCTTTGAAAGGCCTGTGAAACGCAGTTTCTTGGCAGGCCTCATCTGGCTGAAGTAGAACTCCGGCTCTGGGTGTGCTCCATTGCCCTAGAGCTGCCAGGCCCCAAGTGCTGCCCTGTTTCCAAGGGGCAGAGAGGCCCAAAGCATCTTGCTTCCCGGTCTTTGCGAAGCTAAGAAACAACTGGCTCTGCCCAGTGCTCTTACACCTACCGGGAACATCTCTTACCAAGGCCTGTCAAACGCTGTTTCTTTGCAGGCCTGATCAGGCTGAAGTAGAACTCCTGCTCTGCGTGTGCTCCATTGGCCTAGACCTTCCCGACCCAAAAGGCTGCCTTGTTCCCAAACGGGCAGAGGGGTCCCAAGCATCTTGCTTCCAGCTTTTCAGGAAGGTAAGAAACAACTGGCTCTGCCCAGTGCTCTTACAGCCTACCGGGAACATCTCTTACCAAGGCCTGTGAAACGCAGTTTCCTGGCAGGCCTGATCTGGCTGAAGTAGAACTCCTGCTCTGGGCGTGCTACTTTGGCCTAGAGCTGCCAGGCCCAAAGGGCCGCCTTGTTTCCAAAGGGGCTGAGAGTCCCCAAAGTATCTTGCTTCCAAATCTTTGGGAAGCTAAGAAACAACTGGCTCTGCACAGTGTTCTCACAGCCTACCGGCAACGTGACAGAGAAAGGCCTGTGAGACGCAGTTTCTTGGAAGGCCTGATCTGGCTGAGGTAGAACTTCTGCTCTGGGTGTACTCCATTGGCCTAGGGCTGCCAGGCCCAAAGGGCTGCCTTTATTTCCAAAGTGTGAGAGAGGCCCCAAAGCATCTTGCTTCCTGCTCTCTGGGAAGCTAAAACAACTGGCTCTGCACAGTGCTCTCAAAGCCAACCGGGAACGTCACATACAAAGGCCTGTGAAATGCAGCTTCTTGACAGGCCTTATCTGGCTGAGGTAGAACTTGTGCTCTGGGTGTGCTACTTTGGCCTAGAGCTGCCAGGCACAAAGGCTGCTTTGTTTCCAAAGGGGGAGAGAGGCCCCAAATCATGTTGCTTCCAGCTGTTTTTGAAGCTAAGAAACAACTCGCTCTGCCAGGTACTCTTACAGCCTTCCGGGAACACCTCTTACGAAGGCCTGTGAAAAGCAGTTTCTTGGCAGGCCTGATCTGGCTGAGGTAGAACTTCTGCTCTGGGTGTGCTCCATTGCCCTAGAGCTGAAAGGCCCAAAGGGATGCCTTGTTTGCAAAGGGGCAGAGAGGCCCCAACGCATCTTGCTTCCAGCTCATTGGGAAGCTAAGAAACAACTGTCTCTGCCCAGTGCTCTGACAGAGTACCGGCAACATCTCTTACCAAAGCCTTTGAAACGCAGTTTCTTGGCAGGCCTTATCTGGCTGAGGTAGAACTTCTGCTCTGGGTGTGCTCCATTGGCCTAGAGCTGAAAGGCCCAAAGGTCGGCCTTGTTGGCAAAGGGGCAGGGAGCCCCCAAAGCATCTTGCTTCCAGCTCTTTGGGAAGCTAAGAAACAACTGGCTCTGCCCAGTGCTCTTACAGCCTGAGAGAAAATCTCTTACCAAGGCCTGTGAAACGCACTTTGTTGGTGGCCTGATCTAGCTGAAGTAGAACTTCTGCTCTGGGTGTGCTCCATTGGCCTAGAGCTGCCTGGCCCAAAGGGCCGCCTTGTTTGCAAAGGGGATGAGAGGCCCCAAAGCATCTTGCTTCCAGCTCTTTGGGAAGCTAAGAAACATCTGTCGTTGCCCAGTGCTCTTACAGCCTACCGGGAACATCTCTTACCAAGGCCTGTGAAACGCAGTTTGTTGGTGGCCTGAACTGGCCGAAGTAGAACTTCTGCTCTGGGTGTGCTCCACTGGCCTAGAGCTACCTGCCCCAAAGGACTGCCTTGATTCCAAAGTGAGAGAGTGGCACCAAAGCATCTTGATTCCAGCTCTTCGGGAAGCTAAGAAACATCTGGCGTTGCCCAGTGCTCTTACAGCCTACCGGGAACATCTCTTACCAAGGCCTGTGAAACGCCGTTTCCTGGCATGCCTCATTAGGCTGAAGTAGAACTTCTGCTCTGGGTGTGCTCCGTTGCCCTAGAGCTGCCAGGACCAAGGTGCTGCCTTGTTTGCAAAGGGGCAAAGAGGCCCCAAAGCATCTTGCTTCCAGCTCTCTGGGAAGCTAAGAACCAACTCGCTCTGCCCCGTGCTCTTACACCTACCGGGAACATCTCTTACCAAGGCCTGTCAAACGCTGTTTCTTTGCAGGCCTGATCAGGCTGAAGTAGAACTCCTGCTCTGCGTGTGCTCCATTGGCCTAGAGCTTCCCGACCCAAAAGGCTGCCTTGTTCCCAAACGGGCAGAGGGGTCCCAAGCGTCTTGCTTCCAGCTTTTCAGGAAGGTAAGAAACAACTGGCTCTGCCCAGTGCTCTTACAGCCTACCGGGAACATCTCTTACCAAGGCCTGTGAAACGCAGTTTCCTGGCAGGCCTGATCTGGCTGAAGTAGGACTTCTGCTCTGGGTGTGCTCCATTGCCCTAGAGCTGCCAGGCCCAAAGGGCTGCCTTGTTTCCAAAGACGGAGAGTGGACCCAAAGAATCTTGCTCCCAGCTCTTCGGGAAGCTAAGAAACAGCTGGCTCTGCCCAGTGCTCTTACAGCCTAAGAGAACATCTCTTTGAAAGGCCTGTGAAACGCAGTTTCTTGGCAGGCCTGACCTGGCTGAAGTAGAACTTCTGTTCTGGTTGTGCTACATAGGCCTAGAGCTACCAGGACCTAAGGGCTGCCTTGTTTCCAAAGGGTGAGAGAGGCCCCAAAGCATCTTGCCTCCAGCACTTTGGGAAGCTAAAAAACAACTGGTTCTGCCCAGTGCTCTCACAGCCTACCGTGAACATCTCTTACCAAGGGCTGTGAAACGCAGTTTCTGGGCAGGACTGATCTGCCTGAAGTAGAACTTCTGCTGTGGGTGTGCTCCATTGGCCTAGAGCTGCCAGGCCCAAACGGCTGCCTTGTGTCCAAAGCGAGAGAGAGGCCCCAAAGCATCTTGCTTCCAGCTCTGTGGGAAGCTAAAGCAACTGGCTCTCCACAGTGCTCTCACAGCCTACCGGGAACATCTCTTACCAAGGCCTGTGAAACGCAGTTTCTTGGCAGGCCTGATCTGGCTGAAGTAGAACTCCTGCTCTGGGCGTGCTACTTTGGCCTAGAGCTGCCAGGCCCAAAGGGCCGCCTTGTTTCCAAAGGGGCTGAGAGTCCCCAAAGTATCTTGCTTCCAAATCTTTGGGAAGCTAAGAAACAACTGGCTCTGCACAGTGCTCTCACAGCCTACCGGCAACGTCACAGAGAAAGGCCTGTGAGACGCAGTTTCTTGGAAGGCCTGATCTGGCTGGGGTAGAACTTCTGCTCTGGGTGTACTCCATTGGCCTAGGGCTGCCAGGCCCAAAGGGCTGCCTTTATTTCCAAAGTGTGAGAGAGGCCCCAAAGCATCTTGCTTCCTGCTCTCTGGGAAGCTAAAACAACTGGCTCTGCACAGTGCTCTCAAAGCCAACCGGGAACGTCACATACAAAGGCCTGTGAAACGCAGCTTCTTGACAGGCCTTATCTGGCTGAGGTAGAACTTGTGCTCTGGGTGTGCTACTTTGGCCTAGAGCTGCCAGGCACAAAGGCTGCTTTGTTTCCAAAGGGGGAGAGAGGCCCCAAATCATGTTGCTTCCAGCTGTTTTTGAAGCTAAGAAACAACTCGCTCTGCCAGGTACTCTTACAGCCTTCCGGGAACACCTCTTACGAAGGCCTGTGAAAAGCAGTTTCTTGTCAGACCTGATCTGGCTGAGGTAGAACTTCTGCTCTAGGTGTGCTCCATTGCCCTAGAGCTGAAAGGCCCAAAGGGATGCCTTGTTTGCAAAGGGGCAGAGAGGCCCCAACGCATCTTGCTTCCAGCTCATTGGGAAGCTAAGAAACAACTGTCTCTGCCCAGTGCTCTGACAGAGTACCGGCAACATCTCTTACCAAAGCCTTTGAAACGCAGTTTCTTGGCAGGCCTTATCTGGCTGAGGTAGAACTTCTGCTCTGGGTGTGCTCCATTGGCCTAGAGCTGAAAGGCCCAAAGGTCGGCCTTGTTGGCAAAGGGGCAGGGAGCCCCCAAAGCATCTTGCTTCCAGCTCTTTGGGAAGCTAAGAAACAACTGGCTCTGCCCAGTGCTCTTACAGCCTGAGAGAAAATCTCTTACCAAGGCCTGTGAAACGCACTTTGTTGGTGGCCTGATCTAGCTGAAGTAGAACTTCTGCTCTGGGTGTGCTCCGTTGCCCTAGAGCTGCCAGGACCAAGGTGCTGCCTTGTTTGCAAAGGGGCAAAGAGGCCCCAAAGCATCTTGCTTCCAGCTCTCTGGGAAGCTAAGAACCAACTCGCTCTGCCCCGTGCTCTTACACCTACCGGGAACATCTCTTACCAAGGCCTGTCAAACGCTGTTTCTTTGCAGGCCTGATCAGGCTGAAGTAGAACTCCTGCTCTGCGTGTGCTCCATTGGCCTAGAGCTTCCCGACCCAAAAGGCTGCCTTGTTCCCAAACGGGCAGAGGGGTCCCAAGCGTCTTGCTTCCAGCTTTTCAGGAAGGTAAGAAACAACTGGCTCTGCCCAGTGCTCTTACAGCCTACCGGGAACATCTCTTACCAAGGCCTGTGAAACGCAGTTTCCTGGCAGGCCTGATCTGGCTGAAGTAGAACTTCTGCTCTGGGTGTGCTCCATTGCCCTAGAGCTGCCAGGCCCAAAGGGCTGCCTTGTTTCCAAAGACGGAGAGTGGACCCAAAGCATCTTGCTCCCGGCTCTTCGGGAAGCTAAGAAACAGCTGGCTCTGCCCAGTGCTCTTACAGCCTAAGAGAACATCTCTTTGAAAGGCCTGTGAAACGCAGTTTCTTGGCAGGCCTGACCTGGCTGAAGTAGAACTTCTGTTCTGGTTGTGCTACATAGGCCTAGAGCTACCAGGACCTAAGGGCTGCCTTGTTTCCAAAGGGTGAGAGAGGCCCCAAAGCATCTTGCCTCCAGCACTTTGGGAAGCTAAAAAACAACTGGTTCTGCCCAGTGCTCTCACAGCCTACCGTGAACATCTCTTACCAAGGGCTGTGAAACGCAGTTTCTGGGCAGGACTGATCTGCCTGAAGTAGAACTTCTGCTGTGGGTGTGCTCCATTGGCCTAGAGCTGCCAGGCCCAAACGGCTGCCTTGTGTCCAAAGCGAGAGAGAGGCCCCAAAGCATCTTGCTTCCAGCTCTGTGGGAAGCTAAAGCAACTGGCTCTCCACAGTGCTCTCACAGCCTACCGGGAACATCTCTTACCAAGGCCTGTGAAACGCAGTTTCTTGGCAGGCCTGATCTGGCTGAAGTAGAACTCCTGCTCTGGGCGTGCTACTTTGGCCTAGAGCTGCCAGGCCCAAAGGGCCGCCTTGTTTCCAAAGGGGCTGAGAGTCCCCAAAGTATCTTGCTTCCAAATCTTTGGGAAGCTAAGAAACAACTGGCTCTGCACAGTGCTCTCACAGCCTACCGGCAACGTCACAGAGAAAGGCCTGTGAGACGCAGTTTCTTGGAAGGCCTGATCTGGCTGGGGTAGAACTTCTGCTCTGGGTGTACTCCATTGGCCTAGGGCTGCCAGGCCCAAAGGGCTGCCTTTATTTCCAAAGTGTGAGAGAGGCCCCAAAGCATCTTGCTTCCTGCTCTCTGGGAAGCTAAAACAACTGGCTCTGCACAGTGCTCTCAAAGCCAACCGGGAACGTCACATACAAAGGCCTGTGAAACGCAGCTTCTTGACAGGCCTTATCTGGCTGAGGTAGAACTTGTGCTCTGGGTGTGCTACTTTGGCCTAGAGCTGCCAGGCACAAAGGCTGCTTTGTTTCCAAAGGGGGAGAGAGGCCCCAAATCATGTTGCTTCCAGCTGTTTTTGAAGCTAAGAAACAACTCGCTCTGCCAGGTACTCTTACAGCCTTCCGGGAACACCTCTTACGAAGGCCTGTGAAAAGCAGTTTCTTGGCAGGCCTGATCTGGCTGAGGTAGAACTTCTGCTCTGGGTGTGCTCCATTGCCCTAGAGCTGAAAGGCCCAAAGGGATGCCTTGTTTGCAAAGGGGCAGAGAGGCCCCAACGCATCTTCCTTCCAGCTCATTGGGAAGCTAAGAAACAACTGTCTCTGCCCAGTGCTCTGACAGAGTACCGGCAACATCTCTTACCAAAGCCTTTGAAACGCAGTTTCTTGGCAGGCCTTATCTGGCTGAGGTAGAACTTCTGCTCTGGGTGTGCTCCATTGGCCTAGAGCTGAAAGGCCCAAAGGTCGGCCTTGTTGGCAAAGGGGCAGGGAGCCCCCAAAGCATCTTGCTTCCAGCTCTTTGGGAAGCTAAGAAACAACTGGCTCTGCCCAGTGCTCTTACAGCCTGAGAGAAAATCTCTTACCAAGGCCTGTGAAACGCACTTTGTTGGTGGCCTGATCTAGCTGAAGTAGAACTTCTGCTCTGGGTGTGCTCCATTGGCCTAGAGCTGCCTGGCCCAAAGGGCCGCCTTGTTTGCAAAGGGGATGAGAGGCCCCAAAGCATCTTGCTTCCAGCTCTTCGGGAAGCTAAGAAACATCTGGCGTTGCCCAGTGCTCTTACAGCCTACCGGGAACATCTCTTACCAAGGCCTGTGAAACGCAGTTTGTTGGTGGCCTGAACTGGCCGAAGTAGAACTTCTGCTCTGGGTGTGCTCCACTGGCCTAGAGCTACCTGCCCCAAAGGACTGCCTTGATTCCAAAGTGAGAGAGTGGCACCAAAGCATCTTGCTTCCAGCTCTTCGGGAAGCTAAGAAACATCTGGCGTTGCCCAGTGCTCTTACAGCCTACCGGGAACATCTCTTACCAAGGCCTGTGAAACGCCGTTTCCTGGCATGCCTGATTAGGCTGAAGTAGAACTTCTGCTCTGGGTGTGCTCCGTTGCCCTAGAGCTGCCAGGACCAAGGTGCTCCCTTGTTTGCAAAGGGGCAAAGAGGCCCCAAAGCATCTTGCTTCCAGCTCTCTGGGAAGCTAAGAACCAACTCGCTCTGCCCAGTGCTCTTACACCTACCGGGAACATCTCTTACCAAGGCCTGTCAAACGCTGTTTCTTTGCAGGCCTGATCAGGCTGAAGTAGAACTCCTGCTCTGCGTGTGCTCCATTGGCCTAGAGCTTCCCGACCCAAAAGGCTGCCTTGTTCCCAAACGGGCAGAGGGGTCCCAAGCGTCTTGCTTCCAGCTTTTCAGGAAGGTAAGAAACAACTGGCTCTGCCCAGTGCTCTTACAGCCTACCGGGAACATCTCTTACCAAGGCCTGTGAAACGCAGTTTCCTGGCAGGCCTGATCTGGCTGAAGTAGAACTTCTGCTCTGGGTGTGCTCCATTGCCCTAGAGCTGCCAGGCCCAAAGGGCTGCCTTGTTTCCAAAGACGGAGAGTGGACCCAAAGCATCTTGCTCCCGGCTCTTCGGGAAGCTAAGAAACAGCTGGCTCTGCCCAGTGCTCTTACAGCCTAAGAGAACATCTCTTTGAAAGGCCTGTGAAACGCAGTTTCTTGGCAGGCCTGACCTGGCTGAAGTAGAACTTCTGTTCTGGTTGTGCTACATAGGCCTAGAGCTACCAGGACCTAAGGGCTGCCTTGTTTCCAAAGGGTGAGAGAGGCCCCAAAGCATCTTGCCTCCAGCACTTTGGGAAGCTAAAAAACAACTGGTTCTGCCCAGTGCTCTCACAGCCTACCGTGAACATCTCTTACCAAGGGCTGTGAAACGCAGTTTCTGGGCAGGACTGATCTGCCTGAAGTAGAACTTCTGCTGTGGGTGTGCTCCATTGGCCTAGAGCTGCCAGGCCCAAACGGCTGCCTTGTGTCCAAAGCGAGAGAGAGGCCCCAAAGCATCTTGCTTCCAGCTCTGTGGGAAGCTAAAGCAACTGGCTCTCCACAGTGCTCTCACAGCCTACCGGGAACATCTCTTACCAAGGCCTGTGAAACGCAGTTTCTTGGCAGGCCTGATCTGGCTGAAGTAGAACTCCTGCTCTGGGCGTGCTACTTTGGCCTAGAGCTGCCAGGCCCAAAGGGCCGCCTTGTTTCCAAAGGGGCTGAGAGTCCCCAAAGTATCTTGCTTCCAAATCTTTGGGAAGCTAAGAAACAACTGGCTCTGCACAGTGCTCTCACAGCCTACCGGCAACGTGACAGAGAAAGGCCTGTGAGACGCAGTTTCTTGGAAGGCCTGATCTGGCTGAGGTAGAACTTCTGCTCTGGGTGTACTCCATTGGCCTAGGGCTGCCAGGCCCAAAGGGCTGCCTTTATATCCAAAGTGTGAGAGAGGCCCCAAAGCATCTTGCTTCCTGCTCTCTGGGAAGCTAAAACAACTGGCTCTGCACAGTGCTCTCAAAGCCAACCGGGAACGTCACATACAAAGGCCTGTGAAACGCAGCTTCTTGACAGGCCTTATCTGGCTGAGGTAGAACTTGTGCTCTGGGTGTGCTACTTTGGCCTAGAGCTGCCAGGCACAAAGGCTGCTTTGTTTCCAAAGGGGGAGAGAGGCCCCAAATCATGTTGCTTCCAGCTGTTTTTGAAGCTAAGAAACAACTCGCTCTGCCAGGTACTCTTACAGCCTTCCGGGAACACCTCTTACGAAGGCCTGTGAAAAGCAGTTTCTTGGCAGGCCTGATCTGGCTGAGGTAGAACTTCTGCTCTGGGTGTGCTCCATTGCCCTAGAGCTGAAAGGCCCAAAGGGATGCCTTGTTTGCAAAGGGGCAGAGAGGCCCCAAAGCATCTTGCTTCCAGCTCATTGGGAAGCTAAGAAACAACTGTCTCTGCCCAGTGCTCTGACAGAGTACCGGGAACATCTCTTACCAAAGCCTTTGAAACGCAGTTTCTTGGCAGGCCTTATCTGGCTGAGGTAGAACTTCTGCTCTGGGTGTGCTCCATTGGCCTAGAGCTGAAAGGCCCAAAGGTCGGCCTTGTTGCCAAAGAGGCAGGGAGCCCCCAAAGCATCTTGCTTCCCGGTCTTTGGGAAGCTAAGAAACAACTGGCTCTGCCCAGTGCTCTTACAGCCTGAGAGAAAATCTCTTACCAAGGCCTGTGAAACGCACTTTGTTGGTGGCCTGATCTAGCTGAAGTAGAACTTCTGCTCTGGGTGTGCTCCATTGGCCTAGAGCTGCCTGGCCCAAAGGGCCGCCTTGTTTGCAAAGGGGATGAGAGGCCCCAAAGCATCTTGCTTCCAGCTCTTCGGGAAGCTAAGAAACATCTGGCGTTGCCCAGTGCTCTTACAGCCTACCGGGAACATCTCTTACCAAGGCCTGTGAAACGCAGTTTGTTGGTGGCCTGAACTGGCCGAAGTAGAACTTCTGCTCTGGGTGTGCTCCACTGGCCTAGAGCTACCTGCCCCAAACGACTGCCTTGATTCCAAAGTGAGAGAGTGGCACCAAAGCATCTTGCTTCCAGCTCTTCGGGAAGCTAAGAAACATCTGGCGTTGCCCAGTGCTCTTACAGCCTACCGGGAACATCTCTTACCAAGGCCTGTGAAACGCCGTTTCCTGGCATGCCTGATTAGGCTGAAGTAGAACTTCTGCTCTGGGTGTGCTCCGTTGCCCTAGAGCTGCCAGGACCAAGGTGCTGCCTTGTTTGCAAAGGGGCAAAGAGGCCCCAAAGCATCTTGCTTCCAGCTCTCTGGGAAGCTAAGAACCAACTCGCTCTGCCCAGTGCTCTTACACCTACCGGGAACATCTCTTACCAAGGCCTGTCAAACGCTGTTTCTTTGCAGGCCTGATCAGGCTGAAGTAGAACTCCTGCTCTGCGTGTGCTCCATTGGCCTAGAGCTTCCCGACCCAAAAGGCTGCCTTGTTCCCAAACGGGCAGAGGGGTCCCAAGCGTCTTGCTTCCAGCTTTTCAGGAAGGTAAGAAACAACTGGCTCTGCCCAGTGCTCTTACAGCCTACCGGGAACATCTCTTACCAAGGCCTGTGAAACGCAGTTTCCTGGCAGGCCTGATCTGGCTGAAGTAGAACTTCTGCTCTGGGTGTGCTCCATTGCCCTAGAGCTGCCAGGCCCAAAGGGCTGCCTTGTTTCCAAAGACGGAGAGTGGACCCAAAGCATCTTGCTCCCGGCTCTTCGGGAAGCTAAGAAACAGCTGGCTCTGCCCAGTGCTCTTACAGCCTAAGAGAACATCTCTTTGAAAGGCCTGTGAAACGCAGTTTCTTGGCAGGCCTGACCTGGCTGAAGTAGAACTTCTGTTCTGGTTGTGCTACATAGGCCTAGAGCTACCAGGACCTAAGGGCTGCCTTGTTTCCAAAGGGTGAGAGAGGCCCCAAAGCATCTTGCCTCCAGCACTTTGGGAAGCTAAAAAACAACTGGTTCTGCCCAGTGCTCTCACAGCCTACCGTGAACATCTCTTACCAAGGGCTGTGAAACGCAGTTTCTGGGCAGGACTGATCTGCCTGAAGTAGAACTTCTGCTGTGGGTGTGCTCCATTGGCCTAGAGCTGCCAGGCGCAAACGGCTGCCTTGTGTCCAAAGGGAGAGAGAGGCCCCAAAGCATCTTGCTTCCAGCTCTGTGGGAAGCTAAAGCAACTGGCTCTCCACAGTGCTCTCACAGCCTACCGGGAACATCTCTTACCAAGGCCTGTGAAACGCAGTTTCTTGGCAGGCCTGATCTGGCTGAAGTAGAACTCCTGCTCTGGGCGTGCTACTTTGGCCTAGAGCTGCCAGGCCCAAAGGGCCGCCTTGTTTCCAAAGGGGCTGAGAGTCCCCAAAGTATCTTGCTTCCAAATCTTTGGGAAGCTAAGAAACAACTGGCTCTGCACAGTGCTCTCACAGCCTACCGGCAACGTCACAGAGAAAGGCCTGTGAGACGCAGTTTCTTGGAAGGCCTGATCTGGCTGGGGTAGAACTTCTGCTCTGGGTGTGCTCCATTGGCCTAGGGCTGCCAGGCCCAAAGGGCTGCCTTTATTTCCAAAGTGTGAGAGAGGCCCCAAAGCATCTTGCTTCCTGCTCTCTGGGAAGCTAAAACAACTGGCTCTGCACAGTGCTCTCAAAGCCAACCGGGAACGTCACATACAAAGGCCTGTGAAACGCAGCTTCTTGACAGGCCTTATCTGGCTGAGGTAGAACTTGTGCTCTGGGTGTGCTACTTTGGCCTAGAGCTGCCAGGCACAAAGGCTGCTTTGTTTCCAAAGGGGGAGAGAGGCCCCAAATCATGTTGCTTCCAGCTGTTTTTGAAGCTAAGAAACAACTCGCTCTGCCAGGTACTCTTACAGCCTTCCGGGAACACCTCTTACGAAGGCCTGTGAAAAGCAGTTTCTTGGCAGGCCTGATCTGGCTGAGGTAGAAATTCTGCTCTGGGTGTGCTCCATTGCCCTAGAGCTGAAAGGCCCAAAGGGCTGCCTTGTTTCCAAAGGGGGAGAGAGGCCCCAAAGCATCTTGCTTCCACCTCTTGGGAAGCTAAGAAACAACTGGCTGTGCCCAGTGCTCTTATAGCCTAAGAGAACATCTCTTATCAAGGCCTGTGAAACGCACTTTCTAGGCAGGCCTGATCTGGAAGAAGTAGAACTTCTGCTCTGGTTGTTCTCCATTGCCCTAGAGCTGCCAGACCCAAAGTGCTGCCTTCTTTCCAAAGGGGCAGAGAGGCCCTAAAGCGTCTTGCTTCCAGCTGTTTGGGAAACAAGGAAACAACTGGCTCTGCACTGTGCTCTCACAGCCTACCGGGAACGTCACATCCAAAGGCCTCTGAAACGCAGTTCCTTGGCAGGCCTGATCTGGCTGAAGTAGGACTTCTGCTCTGGCTGTGCTCCACTGGCCTAGAGCTGAAAGGCCCAAAGGGATGCCTTGTTTGCAAAGGGGCAGAGAGGCCCCAAAGCATCTTGCTTCCGGCTCTCTGGGAAGCTAAGAACCAACTCGCTCTGCCCCGTGCTCTTACAGCCTACCGGGAACATGTCTTTGAAAGGCCTGTGAAACGCAGTTTCTTGGCAGGCCTCATCTGGCTGAAGTAGAACTCCGGCTCTGGGTGTGCTCCATTGCCCTAGAGCTGCCAGGCCCCAAGTGCTGCCCTGTTTCCAAGGGGCAGAGAGGCCCAAAGCATCTTGCTTCCCGGTCTTTGCGAAGCTAAGAAACAACTGGCTCTGCCCAGTGCTCTTACTCCTACCGGGAACATCTCTTACCAAGGCCTGTCAAACGCTGTTTCTTTGCAGGCCTGATCAGGCTGAAGTAGAACTCCTGCTCTGCGTGTGCTCCATTGGCCTAGAGCTTCCCGACCCAAAAGGCTGCCTTGTTCCCAAACGGGCAGAGGGGTCCCAAGCATCTTGCTTCCAGCTTTTCAGGAAGGTAAGAAACAACTGGCTCTGCCCAGTGCTCTTACAGCCTACCGGGAACATCTCTTACCAAGGCCTGTGAAACGAGTTTCCTGGCAGGCCTGATCTGGCTGAAGTAGAACTTCTGCTCTGGGTGTGCTCCATTGCCCTAGAGCTGCCAGGCCCAAAGGGCTGCCTTGTTTCCAAAGATGGAGAGTGGACCCAAAGCATCTTGCTCCCGGCTCTTCGGGAAGCTAAGAAACAGCTGGCTCTGCCCAGTGCTCTTACAGCCTAAGAGAACATCTCTTTGAAAGGCCTGTGAAACGCAGTTTCTTGGCAGGCCTGACCTGGCTGAAGTAGAACTTCTGTTCTGGTTGTGCTACATAGGCCTAGAGCTACCAGGACCTAAGGGCTGCCTTGTTTCCAAAGGGTGAGAGAGGCCCCAAAGCATCTTGCCTCCAGCACTTTGGGAAGCTAAAAAACAACTGGTTCTGCCCAGTGCTCTCACAGCCTACCGTGAACATCTCTTACCAAGGGCTGTGAAACGCAGTTTCTGGGCAGGACTGATCTGCCTGAAGTAGAACTTCTGCTGTGGGTGTGCTCGATTTGCCTAGAGCTGCCAGGCCCAAACGGCTGCCTTGTGTCCAAAGCGAGAGAGAGGCCCCAAAGCATCTTGCTTCCAGCTCTGTGGGAAGCTAAAGCAACTGGCTCTCCACAGTGCTCTCACAGCCTACCGGGAACATCTCTTACCAAGGCCTGTGAAACGCAGTTTCTTGGCAGGCCTGATCTGGCTGAAGTAGAACTCCTGCTCTGGGCGTGCTACTTTGGCCTAGAGCTGCCAGGCCCAAAGGGCCGCCTTGTTTCCAAAGGGGCTGAGAGTCCCCAAAGTATCTTGCTTCCAAATCTTTGGGAAGCTAAGAAACAACTGGCTCTGCACAGTGCTCTCACAGCCTACCGGCAACGTGACAGAGAAAGGCCTGTGAGACGCAGTTTCTTGGAAGGCCTGATCTGGCTGAGGTAGAACTTCTGCTCTGGGTGTACTCCATTGGCCTAGGGCTGCCAGGCCCAAAGGGCTGCCTTTATATCCAAAGTGTGAGAGAGGCCCCAAAGCATCTTGCTTCCTGCTCTCTGGGAAGCTAAAACAACTGGCTCTGCACAGTGCTCTCAAAGCCAACCGGGAACGTCACATACAAAGGCCTGTGAAACGCAGCTTCTTGACAGGCCTTATCTGGCTGAGGTAGAACTTGTGCTCTGGGTGTGCTACTTTGGCCTAGAGCTGCCAGGCACAAAGGCTGCTTTGTTTCCAAAGGGGGAGAGAGGCCCCAAATCATGTTGCTTCCAGCTGTTTTTGAAGCTAAGAAACAACTCGCTCTGCCAGGTACTCTTACAGCCTTCCGGGAACACCTCTTACGAAGGCCTGTGAAAAGCAGTTTCTTGGCAGGCCTGATCTGGCTGAGGTAGAACTTCTGCTCTGGGTGTGCTCCATTGCCCTAGAGCTGAAAGGCCCAAAGGGATGCCTTGTTTGCAAAGGGGCAGAGAGGCCCCAAAGCATCTTGCTTCCAGCTCATTGGGAAGCTAAGAAACAACTGTCTCTGCCCAGTGCTCTGACAGAGTACCGGGAACATCTCTTACCAAAGCCTTTGAAACGCAGTTTCTTGGCAGGCCTTATCTGGCTGAGGTAGAACTTCTGCTCTGGGTGTGCTCCATTGGCCTAGAGCTGAAAGGCCCAAAGGTCGGCCTTGTTGCCAAAGAGGCAGGGAGCCCCCAAAGCATCTTGCTTCCCGGTCTTTGGGAAGCTAAGAAACAACTGGCTCTGCCCAGTGCTCTTACAGCCTGAGAGAAAATCTCTTACCAAGGCCTGTGAAACGCACTTTGTTGGTGGCCTGATCTAGCTGAAGTAGAACTTCTGCTCTGGGTGTGCTCCATTGGCCTAGAGCTGCCTGGCCCAAAGGGCCGCCTTGTTTGCAAAGGGGCAGAGAGGCCCCAAAGCATCTTGCTTCCAGCTCTTCGGGAAGCTAAGAAACATCTGGTGTTGCCCAGTGCTCTTACAGCCTACCGGGAACATCTCTTACCAAGGCCTGTGAAACGCAGTTTGTTGGTGGCCTGAATTGGCCGAAGTAGAACTTCTGCTCTGGGTGTGCTCCACTGGCCTAGAGCTACCTGCCCCAAAGGGCTGCCTTGATTCCAAAGTGAGAGAGTGGCAGCAAAGCATCTTGCTTCCAGCTCTTCGGGAAGCTAAGAAACATCTGGCGTTGCCCAGTGCTCTTACAGCCTACCGGGAACATCTCTTACCAAGGCCTGTGAAACGCCGTTTCCTGGCAGGCCTGATTTGGCTGAAGTAGAACTTCTGCTCTGGGTGTGCTCCATTGCCCTAGAGCTGCCAGGCCCAAGGTGCTGCCTTGTTTCCAAAGGGGCAGAGAGGCCCCAAAGCATCTTGCTTCCAGCTCTCTGGGAAGCTAAGAACCAACTCGCTCTGCCCCGTGCTCTTACAGCCTACCGGGAACATGTCTTTGAAAGGCCTGTGAAACGCAGTTTCTTGGCAGGCCTCATCTGGCTGAAGTAGAACTCCGGCTCTGGGTGTGCTCCATTGCCCTAGGGCTGCCAGGACCCAGTGCTGCCCTGTTTCCAAGGGGCAGAGAGGCCCAAAGCATCTTGCTTCCCGGTCTCTGCAAAGCTAAGAAACAACTGGCTCTGCCCAGTGCTCTTACACCTACCGGGAACATCTCTTACCAAGGCCTGTCAAACGCTGTTTCTTTGCAGGCCTGATCAGGCTGAAGTAGAACTCCTGCTCTGCGTGTGCTCCATTGGCCTAGAGCTTCCCGACCCAAAAGGCTGCCTTGTTCCCAAACGGGCAGAGGGGTCCCAGGCGTCTTGCTTCCAGCTTTTCAGGAAGGTAAGAAACAACTGGCTCTGCCCAGTGCTCTTACAGCCTACCGGGAACATCTCTTACCAAGGCCTGTGAAACGCAGTTTCCTGGCAGGCCTGATCTGGCTGAAGTAGAACTTCTGCTCTGGGTGTGCTCCATTGCCCTAGAGCTGCCAGGCCCAAAGGGCTGCCTTGTTTCCAAAGATGGAGAGTGGACCCAAAGCATCTTGCTCCCAGCTCTTCGGGAAGCTAAGAAACAGCTGGCTCTGCCCAGTGCTCTTACAGCCTAAGAGAACATCTCTTTGAAAGGCCTGTGAAACGCAGTTTCTTGGCAGGCCTGACCTGGCTGAAGTAGAACTTCTGTTCTGGTTGTGCTACATAGGCCTAGAGCTACCAGGACCTAAGGGTTGCCTTGCTTCCAAAGGGTGAGAGAGGCCCCAAAGCATCTTGCCTCCAGCACTTTGGGAAGCTAAAAAACAACTGGTTCTGCCCAGTGCTCTCACAGCCTACCGGCAACGTGACAGAGAAAGGCCTGTGAGACGCAGTTTCTTGGAAGGCCTGATCTGGCTGAGGTAGAACTTCTGCTCTCGGTGTACTCCATTGGCCTAGGGCTGCCAGGCCCAAAGGGCTGCCTTTATTTCCAAAGTGTGAGAGAGGCCCCAAAGCATCTTGCTTCCTGCTCTCTGGGAAGCTAAAACAACTGGCTCTGCACAGTGCTCTCAAAGCCAACCGGGAACGTCACATACAAAGGCCTGTGAAATGCAGCTTCTTGACAGGCCTTATCTGGCTGAGGTAGAACTTGTGCTCTGGGTGTGCTACTTTGGCCTAGAGCTGCCAGGCACAAAGGCTGCTTTGTTTCCAAAGGGGAGAGAGGCCCCAAATCATGTTGCTTCCACCTGTTTTTGAAGCTAAGAAACAACTCGCTCTGCCAGGTACTCTTACAGCCTTCCGGGAACACCTCTTACGAAGGCCTGTGAAAAGCAGTTTCTTGGCAGGCCTGATCTGGCTGAGGTAGAACTTCTGCTCTGGGTGTGCTCCATTGGCCTAGAGCTGAAAGGCCCAAAGGTCGGCCTTGTTGGCAAAGGGGCAGGGAGCCCCCAAAGCATCTTGCTTCCAGCTCTTTGGGAAGCTAAGAAACAACTGGCTCTGCCCAGTGCTCTTACAGCCTGAGAGAAAATCTCTTACCAAGGCCTGTGAAACGCACTTTGTTGGTGGCCTGATCTGGCTGAAGTAGAACTTCTGCTCTGGGTGTGCTCCATTGGCCTAGAGCTGCCTGGCCCAAAGGGCCGCCTTGTTTGCAAAGGGGATGAGAGGCCCCAAAGCATCTTGCTTCCAGCTCTTCGGGAAGCTAAGAAACATCTGGCGTTGCCCAGTGCTCTTACAGCCTACCGGGAACATCTCTTACCAAGGCCTGTGAAACGCAGTTTGTTGGTGGCCTGAACTGGCCGAAGTAGAACTTCTGCTCTGGGTGTGCTCCACTGGCCTAGAGCTACCTGCCCCAAAGGGCTGCCTTGATTCCAAAGTGAGAGAGTGGCACCAAAGCATCTTGCTTCCAGCTCTTCGGGAAGCTAAGAAACATCTGGCGTTGCCCAGTGCTCTTACAGCCTACCGGGAACATCTCTTACCAAGGCCTGTGAAACGCCGTTTCCTGTCAGGCCTGATTTGGCTGAAGTAGAACTTCTGCTCTGGGTGTGCTCCATTGCCCTAGAGCTGCCAGGCCCAAGGTGCTGCCTTGTTTCCAAAAGGGCAGAGAGGCCCCAAAGCATCTTGCTTCCAGCTCTCTGGGAAGCTAAGAACCAACTCGCTCTGCCCCGTGCTCTTACAGCCTACCGGGAACATGTCTTTGAAAGGCCTGTGAAACGCAGTTTCTTGGCAGGCCTCATCTGGCTGAAGTAGAACTCCGGCTCTGGGTGTGCTCCATTGCCCTAGAGCTGCCAGGCCCCAAGTGCTGCCCTGTTTCCAAGGGGCAGAGAGGCCCAAAGCATCTTGCTTCCCGGTCTTTGCGAAGCTAAGAAACAACTGGCTCTGCCCAGTGCTCTTACACCTACCGGGAACATCTCTTACCAAGGCCTGTCAAACGCTGTTTCTTTGCAGGCCTGATCAGGCTGAAGTAGAACTCCTGCTCTGCGTGTGCTCCATTGGCCTAGAGCTTCCCGACCCAAAAGGCTGCCTTGTTCCCAAACGGGCAGAGGGGTCCCAAGCGTCTTGCTTCCAGCTTTTCAGGAAGGTAAGAAACAACTGGCTCTGCCCAGTGCTCTTACAGCCTACCGGGAACATCTCTTACCAAGGCCTGTGAAACGCAGTTTCCTGGCAGGCCTGATCTGGCTGAAGTAGAACTTCTGCTCTGGGTGTGCTCCATTGCCCTAGAGCTGCCAGGCCCAAAGGGCTGCCTTGTTTCCAAAGACGGAGAGTGGACCCAAAGCATCTTGCTCCCGGCTCTTCGGGAAGCTAAGAAACAGCTGGCTCTGCCCAGTGCTCTTACAGCCTAAGAGAACATCTCTTTGAAAGGCCTGTGAAACGCAGTTTCTTGGCAGGCCTGACCTGGCTGAAGTAGAACTTCTGTTCTGGTTGTGCTACATAGGCCTAGAGCTACCAGGACCTAAGGGCTGCCTTGTTTCCAAAGGGTGAGAGAGGCCCCAAAGCATCTTGCCTCCAGCACTTTGGGAAGCTAAAAAACAACTGGTTCTGCCCAGTGCTCTCACAGCCTAAGAGAACATCTCTTTGAAAGGCCTGTGAAACGCAGTTTCTTGGCAGGCCTGACCTGGCTGAAGTAGAACTTCTGTTCTGGTTGTGCTACATAGGCCTAGAGCTACCAGGACCTAAGGGCTGCCTTGTTTCCAAAGGGTGAGAGAGGCCCCAAAGCATCTTGCCTCCAGCACTTTGGGAAGCTAAAAAACAACTGGTTCTGCCCAGTGCTCTCACAGCCTACCGTGAACATCTCTTACCAAGGGCTGTGAAACGCAGTTTCTGGGCAGGACTGATCTGCCTGAAGTAGAACTTCTGCTGTGGGTGTGCTCGATTTGCCTAGAGCTGCCAGGCCCAAACGGCTGCCTTGTGTCCAAAGGGAGAGAGAGGCCCCAAAGCATCTTGCTTCCAGCTCTGTGGGAAGCTAAAGCAACTGGCTCTCCACAGTGCTCTCACAGCCTACCGGGAACATCTCTTACCAAGGCCTGTGAAACGCAGTTTCTTGGCAGGCCTGATCTGGCTGAAGTAGAACTCCTGCTCTGGGCGTGCTACTTTGGCCTAGAGCTGCCAGGCCCAAAGGGCCGCCTTGTTTCCAAAGGGGCTGAGAGTCCCCAAAGTATCTTGCTTCCAAATCTTTGGGAAGCTAAGAAACAACTGGCTCTGCACAGTGCTCTCACAGCCTACCGGCAACGTGACAGAGAAAGGCCTGTGAGACGCAGTTTCTTGGAAGGCCTGATCTGGCTGAGGTAGAACTTCTGCTCTGGGTGTACTCCATTGGCCTAGGGCTGCCAGGCCCAAAGGGCTGCCTTTATATCCAAAGTGTGAGAGAGGCCCCAAAGCATCTTGCTTCCTGCTCTCTGGGAAGCTAAAACAACTGGCTCTGCACAGTGCTCTCAAAGCCAACCGGGAACGTCACATACAAAGGCCTGTGAAACGCAGCTTCTTGACAGGCCTTATCTGGCTGAGGTAGAACTTGTGCTCTGGGTGTGCTACTTTGGCCTAGAGCTGCCAGGCACAAAGGCTGCTTTGTTTCCAAAGGGGGAGAGAGGCCCCAAATCATGTTGCTTCCAGCTGTTTTTGAAGCTAAGAAACAACTCGCTCTGCCAGGTACTCTTACAGCCTTCCGGGAACACCTCTTACGAAGGCCTGTGAAAAGCAGTTTCTTGGCAGGCCTGATCTGGCTGAGGTAGAACTTCTGCTCTGGGTGTGCTCCATTGCCCTAGAGCTGAAAGGCCCAAAGGGATGCCTTGTTTGCAAAGGGGCAGAGAGGCCCCAAAGCATCTTGCTTCCAGCTCATTGGGAAGCTAAGAAACAACTGTCTCTGCCCAGTGCTCTGACAGAGTACCGGGAACATCTCTTACCAAAGCCTTTGAAACGCAGTTTCTTGGCAGGCCTTATCTGGCTGAGGTAGAACTTCTGCTCTGGGTGTGCTCCATTGGCCTAGAGCTGAAAGGCCCAAAGGTCGGCCTTGTTGCCAAAGAGGCAGGGAGCCCCCAAAGCATCTTGCTTCCCGGTCTTTGGGAAGCTAAGAAACAACTGGCTCTGCCCAGTGCTCTTACAGCCTGAGAGAAAATCTCTTACCAAGGCCTGTGAAACGCACTTTGTTGGTGGCCTGATCTAGCTGAAGTAGAACTTCTGCTCTGGGTGTGCTCCATTGGCCTAGAGCTGCCTGGCCCAAAGGGCCGCCTTGTTTGCAAAGGGGCAGAGAGGCCCCAAAGCATCTTGCTTCCAGCTCTTCGGGAAGCTAAGAAACATCTGGTGTTGCCCAGTGCTCTTACAGCCTACCGGGAACATCTCTTACCAAGGCCTGTGAAACGCAGTTTGTTGGTGGCCTGAATTGGCCGAAGTAGAACTTCTGCTCTGGGTGTGCTCCACTGGCCTAGAGCTACCTGCCCCAAAGGGCTGCCTTGATTCCAAAGTGAGAGAGTGGCAGCAAAGCATCTTGCTTCCAGCTCTTCGGGAAGCTAAGAAACATCTGGCGTTGCCCAGTGCTCTTACAGCCTACCGGGAACATCTCTTACCAAGGCCTGTGAAACGCCGTTTCCTGGCAGGCCTGATTTGGCTGAAGTAGAACTTCTGCTCTGGGTGTGCTCCATTGCCCTAGAGCTGCCAGGCCCAAGGTGCTGCCTTGTTTCCAAAGGGGCAGAGAGGCCCCAAAGCATCTTGCTTCCAGCTCTCTGGGAAGCTAAGAACCAACTCGCTCTGCCCCGTGCTCTTACAGCCTACCGGGAACATGTCTTTGAAAGGCCTGTGAAACGCAGTTTCTTGGCAGGCCTCATCTGGCTGAAGTAGAACTCCGGCTCTGGGTGTGCTCCATTGCCCTAGGGCTGCCAGGACCCAGTGCTGCCCTGTTTCCAAGGGGCAGAGAGGCCCAAAGCATCTTGCTTCCCGGTCTCTGCAAAGCTAAGAAACAACTGGCTCTGCCCAGTGCTCTTACACCTACCGGGAACATCTCTTACCAAGGCCTGTCAAACGCTGTTTCTTTGCAGGCCTGATCAGGCTGAAGTAGAACTCCTGCTCTGCGTGTGCTCCATTGGCCTAGAGCTTCCCGACCCAAAAGGCTGCCTTGTTCCCAAACGGGCAGAGGGGTCCCAGGCGTCTTGCTTCCAGCTTTTCAGGAAGGTAAGAAACAACTGGCTCTGCCCAGTGCTCTTACAGCCTACCGGGAACATCTCTTACCAAGGCCTGTGAAACGCAGTTTCCTGGCAGGCCTGATCTGGCTGAAGTAGAACTTCTGCTCTGGGTGTGCTCCATTGCCCTAGAGCTGCCAGGCCCAAAGGGCTGCCTTGTTTCCAAAGATGGAGAGTGGACCCAAAGCATCTTGCTCCCAGCTCTTCGGGAAGCTAAGAAACAGCTGGCTCTGCCCAGTGCTCTTACAGCCTAAGAGAACATCTCTTTGAAAGGCCTGTGAAACGCAGTTTCTTGGCAGGCCTGACCTGGCTGAAGTAGAACTTCTGTTCTGGTTGTGCTACATAGGCCTAGAGCTACCAGGACCTAAGGGTTGCCTTGCTTCCAAAGGGTGAGAGAGGCCCCAAAGCATCTTGCCTCCAGCACTTTGGGAAGCTAAAAAACAACTGGTTCTGCCCAGTGCTCTCACAGCCTACCGGCAACGTGACAGAGAAAGGCCTGTGAGACGCAGTTTCTTGGAAGGCCTGATCTGGCTGAGGTAGAACTTCTGCTCTCGGTGTACTCCATTGGCCTAGGGCTGCCAGGCCCAAAGGGCTGCCTTTATTTCCAAAGTGTGAGAGAGGCCCCAAAGCATCTTGCTTCCTGCTCTCTGGGAAGCTAAAACAACTGGCTCTGCACAGTGCTCTCAAAGCCAACCGGGAACGTCACATACAAAGGCCTGTGAAATGCAGCTTCTTGACAGGCCTTATCTGGCTGAGGTAGAACTTGTGCTCTGGGTGTGCTACTTTGGCCTAGAGCTGCCAGGCACAAAGGCTGCTTTGTTTCCAAAGGGGAGAGAGGCCCCAAATCATGTTGCTTCCACCTGTTTTTGAAGCTAAGAAACAACTCGCTCTGCCAGGTACTCTTACAGCCTTCCGGGAACACCTCTTACGAAGGCCTGTGAAAAGCAGTTTCTTGGCAGGCCTGATCTGGCTGAGGTAGAACTTCTGCTCTGGGTGTGCTCCATTGGCCTAGAGCTGAAAGGCCCAAAGGTCGGCCTTGTTGGCAAAGGGGCAGGGAGCCCCCAAAGCATCTTGCTTCCAGCTCTTTGGGAAGCTAAGAAACAACTGGCTCTGCCCAGTGCTCTTACAGCCTGAGAGAAAATCTCTTACCAAGGCCTGTGAAACGCACTTTGTTGGTGGCCTGATCTAGCTGAAGTAGAACTTCTGCTCTGGGTGTGCTCCATTGGCCTAGAGCTGCCTGGCCCAAAGGGCCGCCTTGTTTGCAAAGGGGATGAGAGGCCCCAAAGCATCTTGCTTCCAGCTCTTCGGGAAGCTAAGAAACATCTGGCGTTGCCCAGTGCTCTTACAGCCTACCGGGAACATCTCTTACCAAGGCCTGTGAAACGCAGTTTGTTGGTGGCCTGAACTGGCCGAAGTAGAACTTCTGCTCTGGGTGTGCTCCACTGGCCTAGAGCTACCTGCCCCAAAGGGCTGCCTTGATTCCAAAGTGAGAGAGTGGCACCAAAGCATCTTGCTTCCAGCTCTTCGGGAAGCTAAGAAACATCTGGCGTTGCCCAGTGCTCTTACAGCCTACCGGGAACATCTCTTACCAAGGCCTGTGAAACGCCGTTTCCTGGCAGGCCTGATTTGGCTGAAGTAGAACTTCTGCTCTGGGTGTGCTCCATTGCCCTAGAGCTGCCAGGCCCAAGGTGCTGCCTTGTTTCCAAAGGGGCAGAGAGGCCCCAAAGCATCTTGCTTCCAGCTCTCTGGGAAGCTAAGAACCAACTCGCTCTGCCCCGTGCTCTTACAGCCTACCGGGAACATGTCTTTGAAAGGCCTGTGAAACGCAGTTTCTTGGCAGGCCTCATCTGGCTGAAGTAGAACTCCGGCTCTGGGTGTGCTCCATTGCCCTAGAGCTGCCAGGCCCCAAGTGCTGCCCTGTTTCCAAGGGGCAGAGAGGCCCAAAGCATCTTGCTTCCCGGTCTTTGCGAAGCTAAGAAACAACTGGCTCTGCCCAGTGCTCTTACACCTACCGGGAACATCTCTTACCAAGGCCTGTCAAACGCTGTTTCTTTGCAGGCCTGATCAGGCTGAAGTAGAACTCCTGCTCTGCGTGTGCTCCATTGGCCTAGAGCTTCCCGACCCAAAAGGCTGCCTTGTTCCCAAACGGGCAGAGGGGTCCCAAGCGTCTTGCTTCCAGCTTTTCAGGAAGGTAAGAAACAACTGGCTCTGCCCAGTGCTCTTACAGCCTACCGGGAACATCTCTTACCAAGGCCTGTGAAACGCAGTTTCCTGGCAGGCCTGATCTGGCTGAAGTAGAACTTCTGCTGTGGGTGTGCTCCATTGCCCTAGAGCTGCCAGGCCCAAAGGGCTGCCTTGTTTCCAAAGACGGAGAGTGGACCCAAAGCATCTTGCTCCCGGCTCTTCGGGAAGCTAAGAAACAGCTGGCTCTGCCCAGTGCTCTTACAGCCTAAGAGAACATCTCTTTGAAAGGCCTGTGAAACGCAGTTTCTTGGCAGGCCTGACCTGGCTGAAGTAGAACTTCTGTTCTGGTTGTGCTACATAGGCCTAGAGCTACCAGGACCTAAGGGCTGCCTTGTTTCCAAAGGGTGAGAGAGGCCCCAAAGCATCTTGCCTCCAGCACTTTGGGAAGCTAAAAAACAACTGGTTCTGCCCAGTGCTCTCACAGCCTAAGAGAACATCTCTTTGAAAGGCCTGTGAAACGCAGTTTCTTGGCAGGCCTGACCTGGCTGAAGTAGAACTTCTGTTCTGGTTGTGCTACGTAGGCCTAGAGCTACCAGGACCTAAGGGCTGCCTTGTTTCCAAAGGGTGAGAGAGGCCCCAAAGCATCTTGCCTCCAGCACTTTGGGATGCTAAAAAACAACTGGTTCTGCCCAGTGCTCTCACAGCCTACCGTGAACATCTCTTACCAAGGGCTGTGAAACGCAGTTTCTGGGCAGGACTGATCTGCCTGAAGTAGAACTTCTGCTGTGGGTGTGCTCGATTTGCCTAGAGCTGCCAGGCCCAAACGGCTGCCTTGTGTCCAAAGGGAGAGAGAGGCCCCAAAGCATCTTGCTTCCAGCTCTGTGGGAAGCTAAAGCAACTGGCTCTCCACAGTGCTCTCACAGCCTACCGGGAACATCTCTTACCAAGGCCTGTGAAACGCAGTTTCTTGGCAGGCCTGATCTGGCTGAAGTAGAACTCCTGCTCTGGGCGTGCTACTTTGGCCTAGAGCTGCCAGGCCCAAAGGGCCGCCTTGTTTCCAAAGGGGTTGAGAGTCCCCAAAGTATCTTGCTTCCAAATCTTTGGGAAGCTAAGAAACAACTGGCTCTGCACAGTGCTCTCACAGCCTACCGGCAACGTGACAGAGAAAGGCCTGTGAGACGCAGTTTCTTGGAAGGCCTGATCTGGCTGAGGTAGAACTTCTGCTCTGGGTGTACTCCATTGGCCTAGGGCTGCCAGGCCCAAAGGGCTGCCTTTATTTCCAAAGTGTGAGAGAGGCCCCAAAGCATCTTGCTTCCTGCTCTCTGGGAAGCTAAAACAACTGGCTCTGCACAGTGCTCTCAAAGCCAACCGGGAACGTCACATACAAAGGCCTGTGAAACACAGCTTCTTGACAGGCCTTATCTGGCTGAGGTAGAACTTGTGCTCTGGGTGTGCTACTTTGGCCTAGAGCTGCCAGGCACAAAGGCTGCTTTGTTTCCAAAGGGGGAGAGAGGCCCCAAATCATGTTGCTTCCAGCTGTTTTTGAAGCTAAGAAACAACTCGCTCTGCCAGGTACTCTTACAGCCTTCCGGGAACACCTCTTACGAAGGCCTGTGAAAAGCAGTTTCTTGGCAGGCCTGATCTGGCTGAGGTAGAACTTCTGCTCTGGGTGTGCTCCATTGGCCTAGAGCTGAAAGGCCCAGAGGGATGCCTTGTTTTCAAAGGGGCAGAGAGGCCCCAAAGCATCTTGCTTCCAGCTCTTTGGGAAGCTAAGAAACAACTGTCTCTGCCCAGTGCTCTGACAGAGTACCGGCAACAGCTCTTACCAAAGCCTTTGAAATGCAGTTTCTTGGCAGGCCTTATCTGGCTGAGGTAGAACGTCTGCTCTGGGTGTGCTCCATTGGCCTAGAGCTGAAAGGCCCAAAGGTCGGCCTTGTTGGCAAAGGGGCAGGGAGCCACCAAAGCATCTTGCATCCCGGTCTTTGGGAAGCTAAGAAACAACTGGCTCTGCCCAGTGCTCTTACAGCCTGAGAGAAAATCTCTTACCAAGGCCTGTGAAACGCACTTTGTTGGTGGCCTGATCTAGCTGAAGTAGAACTTCTGCTCTGGGTGTGCTCCATTGGCCTAGAGCTGCCTGGCCCAAAGGGCCGCCTTGTTTGCAAAGGGGATGAGAGGCCCCAAAGCATCTTGCTTCCAGCTCTTCGGGAAGCTAAGAAACATCTGGCGTTGCCCAGTGCTCTTACAGCCTACCGGGAACATCTCTTACCAAGGCCTGTGAAACGCAGTTTGTTGGTGGCCTGAACTGGCCGAAGTAGAACTTCTGCTCTGGGTGTGCTCCACTGGCCTAGAGCTACCTGCCCCAAAGGGCTGCCTTGATTCCAAAGTGAGAGAGTGGCACCAAAGCATCTTGCTTCCAGCTCTTCGGGAAGCTAAGAAACATCTGGCGTTGCCCAGTGCTCTTACAGCCTACCGGGAACATCTCTTACCAAGGCCTGTGAAACGCCGTTTCCTGGCAGGCCTGATTTGGCTGAAGTAGAACTTCTGCTCTGGGTGTGCTCCATTGCGCTAGAGCTGCCAGGCCCAAGGTGCTGCCTTGTTTCCAAAGGGGCAGAGAGGCCCCAAAGCATCTTGCTTCCAGCTCTCTGGGAAGCTAAGAACCAACTCGCTCTGCCCCGTGCTCTTACAGCCTACCGGGAACATGTCTTTGAAAGGCCTGTGAAACGCAGTTTCTTGGCAGGCCTCATCTGGCTGAAGTAGAACTCCGGCTCTGGGTGTGCTCCATTGCCCTAGGGCTGCCAGGACCCAGTGCTGCCCTGTTTCCAAGGGGCAGAGAGGCCCAAAGCATCTTGCTTCCCGGTCTCTGCAAAGCTAAGAAACAACTGGCTCTGCCCAGTGCTCTTAGACCTACCGGGAACATCTCTTACCAAGGCCTGTCAAACGCTGTTTCTTTGCAGGCCTGATCAGGCTGAAGTAGAACTCCTGCTCTGCGTGTGCTCCATTGGCATAGAGCTTCCCGACCCAAAAGGCTGCCTTGTTCCCAAACGGGCAGAGGGGTCCCAGGCGTCTTGCTTCCAGCTTTTCAGGAAGGTAAGAAACAACTGGCTCTGCCCAGTGCTCTTACAGCCTACCGGGAACATCTCTTACCAAGGCCTGTGAAACGCAGTTTCCTGGCAGGCCTGATCTGGCTGAAGTAGAACTTCTGCTCTGGGTGTGCTCCATTGCCCCAGAGCTGCCAGGCCCAAAGGGCTGCCTTGTTTCCAAAGACGGAGAGTGGACCCAAAGAATCTTGCTCCCAGCTCTTCGGGAAGCTAAGAAACAGCTGGCTCTGCCCAGTGCTCTTACAGCCTAAGAGAACATCTCTTTGAAAGGCCTGTGAAACGCAGTTTCTTGGCAGGCCTGACCTGGCTGAAGTAGAACTTCTGTTCTGGTTGTGCTACATACGCCTAGAGCTACCAGGACCTAAGGGCTGCCTTGCTTCCAAAGGGTGAGAGAGGCCCCAAAGCATCTTGCCTCCAGCACTTTGCGAAGCTAAAAAACAACTGGTTCTGCCCAGTGCTCTCACAGCCTACCGTGAACATCTCTTACCAAGGGCTGTGAAACGCAGTTTCTGGGCAGGACTGATCTGCCTGAAGTAGAACTTCTGCTGTGGGTGTGCTCCATTGGCCTAGAGCTGCCAGGCGCAAACGGCTGCCTTGTGTCCAAAGGGAGAGAGAGGCCCCAAAGCATCTTGCTTCCAGCTCTGTGGGAAGCTAAAGCAACTGGCTCTCCACAGTGCTCTCACAGCCTACCGGGAACATCTCTTACCAAGGCCTGTGAAACGCAGTTTCTTGGCAGGCCTGATCTGGCTGAAGTAGAACTCCTGCTCTGGGCGTGCTACTTTGGCCTAGAGCTGCCAGGCCCAAAGGGCCGCCTTGTTTCCAAAGGGGCTGAGAGTCCCCAAAGTATCTTGCTTCCAAATCTTTGGGAAGCTAAGAAACAACTGGCTCTGCACAGTGCTCTCACAGCCTACCGGCAACGTGACAGAGAAAGGCCTGTGAGACGCAGTTTCTTGGAAGGCCTGATCTGGCTGAGGTAGAACTTCTGCTCTGGGTGTACTCCATTGGCCTAGGGCTGCCAGGCCCAAAGGGCTGCCTTTATTTCCAAAGTGTGAGAGAGGCCCCAAAGCATCTTGCTTCCTGCTCTCTGGGAAGCTAAAACAACTGGCTCTGCACAGTGCTCTCAAAGCCAACCGGGAACGTCACATACAAAGGCCTGTGAAACGCAGCTTCTTGACAGGCCTTATCTGGCTGAGGTAGAACTTGTGCTCTGGGTGTGCTACTTTGGCCTAGAGCTGCCAGGCACAAAGGCTGCTTTGTTTCCAAAGGGGGAGAGAGGCCCCAAATCATGTTGCTTCCAGCTGTTTTTGAAGCTAAGAAACAACTCGCTCTGCCAGGTACTCTTACAGCCTTCCGGGAACACCTCTTACGAAGGCCTGTGAAAAGCAGTTTCTTGGCAGGCCTGATCTGGCTGAGGTAGAACTTCTGCTCTGGGTGTGCTCCATTGGCCTAGAGCTGAAAGGCCCAAAGGTCGGCCTTGTTGGCAAAGGGGCAGGGAGCCCCCAAAGCATCTTGCTCCCCGGTCTTTGGGAAGCTAAGAAACAACTGGCTCTGCCCAGTGCTCTTACAGCCTGAGAGAAAATCTCTTACCAAGGCCTGTGAAACGCACTTTGTTGGTGGCCTGATCTAGCTGAAGTAGAACTTCTGCTCTGGGTGTGCTCCATTGGCCTAGAGCTGCCTGGCCCAAAGGGCCGCCTTGTTTGCAAAGGGGATGAGAGGCCCCAAAGCATCTTGCTTCCAGCTCTTCGGGAAGCTAAGAAACATCTGGCGTTGCCCAGTGCTCTTACAGCCTACCGGGAACATCTCTTACCAAGGCCTGTGAAACGCAGTTTGTTGGTGGCCTGAACTGGCCGAAGTAGAACTTCTGCTCTGGGTGTGCTCCACTGGCCTAGAGCTACCTGCCCCAAAGGGCTGCCTTGATTCCAAAGTGAGAGAGTGGCACCAAAGCATCTTGCTTCCAGCTCTTCGGGAAGCTAAGAAACATCTGGCGTTGCCCAGTGCTCTTACAGCCTACCGGGAACATCTCTTACCAAGGCCTGTGAAACGCCGTTTCCTGGCAGGCCTGATTTGGCTGAAGTAGAACTTCTGCTCTGGGTGTGCTCCATTGCGCTAGAGCTGCCAGGCCCAAGGTGCTGCCTTGTTTCCAAAGGGGCAGAGAGGCCCCAAAGCATCTTGCTTCCAGCTCTCTGGGAAGCTAAGAACCAACTCGCTCTGCCCCGTGCTCTTACAGCCTACCGGGAACATGTCTTTGAAAGGCCTGTGAAACGCAGTTTCTTGGCAGGCCTCATCTGGCTGAAGTAGAACTCCGGCTCTGGGTGTGCTCCATTGCCCTAGGGCTGCCAGGACCCAGTGCTGCCCTGTTTCCAAGGGGCAGAGAGGCCCAAAGCATCTTGCTTCCCGGTCTCTGCAAAGCTAAGAAACAACTGGCTCTGCCCAGTGCTCTTAGACCTACCGGGAACATCTCTTACCAAGGCCTGTCAAACGCTGTTTCTTTGCAGGCCTGATCAGGCTGAAGTAGAACTCCTGCTCTGCGTGTGCTCCATTGGCATAGAGCTTCCCGACCCAAAAGGCTGCCTTGTTCCCAAACGGGCAGAGGGGTCCCAGGCGTCTTGCTTCCAGCTTTTCAGGAAGGTAAGAAACAACTGGCTCTGCCCAGTGCTCTTACAGCCTACCGGGAACATCTCTTACCAAGGCCTGTGAAATACAGTTTCATGGCAGGCCTGATCTGGCTGAAGTAGAACTTCTGCTCTGGGTGTGCTCCATTGCCCCAGAGCTGCCAGGCCCAAAGGGCTGCCTTGTTTCCAAAGACGGAGAGTGGACCCAAAGAATCTTGCTCCCAGCTCTTCGGGAAGCTAAGAAACAGCTGGCTCTGCCCAGTGCTCTTACAGCCTAAGAGAACATCTCTTTGAAAGGCCTGTGAAACGCAGTTTCTTGGCAGGCCTGACCTGGCTGAAGTAGAACTTCTGTTCTGGTTGTGCTACATACGCCTAGAGCTACCAGGACCTAAGGGCTGCCTTGCTTCCAAAGGGTGAGAGAGGCCCCAAAGCATCTTGCCTCCAGCACTTTGCGAAGCTAAAAAACAACTGGTTCTGCCCAGTGCTCTCACAGCCTACCGTGAACATCTCTTACCAAGGGCTGTGAAACGCAGTTTCTGGGCAGGACTGATCTGCCTGAAGTAGAACTTCTGCTGTGGGTGTGCTCCATTGGCCTAGAGCTGCCAGGCGCAAACGGCTGCCTTGTGTCCAAAGGGAGAGAGAGGCCCCAAAGCATCTTGCTTCCAGCTCTGTGGGAAGCTAAAGCAACTGGCTCTCCACAGTGCTCTCACAGCCTACCGGGAACATCTCTTACCAAGGCCTGTGAAACGCAGTTTCTTGGCAGGCCTGATCTGGCTGAAGTAGAACTCCTGCTCTGGGCGTGCTACTTTGGCCTAGAGCTGCCAGGCCCAAAGGGCCGCCTTGTTTCCAAAGGGGCTGAGAGTCCCCAAAGCATCTTGCTTCCAAATCTTTGGGAAGCTAAGAAACAACTGGCTCTGCACAGTGCTCTCACAGCCTACCGGCAACGTGACAGAGAAAGGCCTGTGAGACGCAGTTTCTTGGAAGGCCTGATCTGGCTGAGGTAGAACTTCTGCTCTGGGTGTACTCCATTGGCCTAGGGCTGCCAGGCCCAAAGGGCTGCCTTTATTTCCAAAGTGTGAGAGAGGCCCCAAAGCATCTTGCTTCCTGCTCTCTGGGAAGCTAAAACAACTGGCTCTGCACAGTGCTCTCAAAGCCAACCGGGAACGTCACATACAAAGGCCTGTGAAACGCAGCTTCTTGACAGGCCTTATCTGGCTGAGGTAGAACTTGTGCTCTGGGTGTGCTACTTTGGCCTAGAGCTGCCAGGCACAAAGGCTGCTTTGTTTCCAAAGGGGGAGAGAGGCCCCAAATCATGTTGCTTCCAGCTGTTTTTGAAGCTAAGAAACAACTCGCTCTGCCAGGTACTCTTACAGCCTTCCGGGAACACCTCTTACGAAGGCCTGTGAAAAGCAGTTTCTTGGCAGGCCTGATCTGGCTGAGGTAGAACTTCTGCTCTGGGTGTGCTCCATTGGCCTAGAGCTGAAAGGCCCAAAGGTCGGCCTTGTTGGCAAAGGGGCAGGGAGCCCCCAAAGCATCTTGCTCCCCGGTCTTTGGGAAGCTAAGAAACAACTGGCTCTGCCCAGTGCTCTTACAGCCTGAGAGAAAATCTCTTACCAAGGCCTGTGAAACGCACTTTGTTGGTGGCCTGATCTAGCTGAAGTAGAACTTCTGCTCTGGGTGTGCTCCATTGGCCTAGAGCTGCCTGGCCCAAAGGGCCGCCTTGTTTGCAAAGGGGATGAGAGGCCCCAAAGCATCTTGCTTCCAGCTCTTCGGGAAGCTAAGAAACATCTGGCGTTGCCCAGTGCTCTTACAGCCTACCGGGAACATCTCTTACCAAGGCCTGTGAAACGCAGTTTGTTGGTGGCCTGAACTGGCCGAAGTAGAACTTCTGCTCTGGGTGTGCTCCACTGGCCTAGAGCTACCTGCCCCAAAGGGCTGCCTTGATTCCAAAGTGAGAGAGTGGCACCAAAGCATCTTGCTTCCAGCTCTTCGGGAAGCTAAGAAACATCTGGCGTTGCCCAGTGCTCTTACAGCCTACCGGGAACATCTCTTACCAAGGCCTGTGAAACGCCGTTTCCTGGCAGGCCTGATTTGGCTGAAGTAGAACTTCTGCTCTGGGTGTGCTCCATTGCGCTAGAGCTGCCAGGCCCAAGGTGCTGCCTTGTTTCCAAAGGGGCAGAGAGGCCCCAAAGCATCTTGCTTCCAGCTCTCTGGGAAGCTAAGAACCAACTCGCTCTGCCCCGTGCTCTTACAGCCTACCGGGAACATGTCTTTGAAAGGCCTGTGAAACGCAGTTTCTTGGCAGGCCTCATCTGGCTGAAGTAGAACTCCGGCTCTGGGTGTGCTCCATTGCCCTAGGGCTGCCAGGACCCAGTGCTGCCCTGTTTCCAAGGGGCAGAGAGGCCCAAAGCATCTTGCTTCCCGGTCTCTGCAAAGCTAAGAAACAACTGGCTCTGCCCAGTGCTCTTAGACCTACCGGGAACATCTCTTACCAAGGCCTGTCAAACGCTGTTTCTTTGCAGGCCTGATCAGGCTGAAGTAGAACTCCTGCTCTGCGTGTGCTCCATTGGCCTAGAGCTTCCCGACCCAAAAGGCTGCCTTGTTCCCAAACGGGCAGAGGGGTCCCAGGCGTCTTGCTTCCAGCTTTTCAGGAAGGTAAGAAACAACTGGCTCTGCCCAGTGCTCTTACAGCCTACCGGGAACATCTCTTACCAAGGCCTGTGAAACGCAGTTTCCTGGCAGGCCTGATCTGGCTGAAGTAGAACTTCTGCTCTGGGTGTGCTCCATTGCCCCAGAGCTGCCAGGCCCAAAGGGCTGCCTTGTTTCCAAAGACGGAGAGTGGACCCAAAGAATCTTGCTCCCAGCTCTTCGGGAAGCTAAGAAACAGCTGGCTCTGCCCAGTGCTCTTACAGCCTAAGAGAACATCTCTATGAAAGGCCTGTGAAACGCAGTTTCTTGGCAGGCCTGACCTGGCTGAAGTAGAACTTCTGTTCTGGTTGTGCTACATACGCCTAGAGCTACCAGGACCTAAGGGCTGCCTTGCTTCCAAAGGGTGAGAGAGGCCCCAAAGCATCTTGCCTCCAGCACTTTGCGAAGCTAAAAAACAACTGGTTCTGCCCAGTGCTCTCACAGCCTACCGTGAACATCTCTTACCAAGGGCTGTGAAACGCAGTTTCTGGGCAGGACTGATCTGCCTGAAGTAGAACTTCTGCTGTGGGTGTGCTCCATTGGCCTAGAACTGCCAGGCGCAAACGGCTGCCTTGTGTCCAAAGGGAGAGAGAGGCCCCAAAGCATCTTGCTTCCAGCTCTGTAGGAAGCTAAAGCAACTGGCTCTCCACAGTGCTCTCACAGCCTACCGGGAACATCTCTTACCAAGGCCTGTGAAACGCAGTTTCTTGGCAGGCCTGATCTGGCTGAAGTAGAACTCCTGCTCTGGGCGTGCTACTTTGGCCTAGAGCTGCCAGGCCCAAAGGGCCGCCTTGTTTCCAAAGGGGCTGAGAGTCCCCAAAGCATCTTGCTTCCAAATCTTTGGGAAGCTAAGAAACAACTGGCTCTGCACAGTGCTCTCACAGCCTACCGGCAACGTCACAGAGAAAGGCCTGTGAGACGCAGTTTCTTGGAAGGCCTGATCTGGCTGAGGTAGAACTTCTGCTCTGGGTGTACTCCATTGGCCTAGGGCTGCCAGGCCCAAAGGGCTGCCTTTATTTCCAAAGTGTGAGAGAGGCCCCAAAGCATCTTGCTTCCTGCTCTCTGGGAAGCTAAAACAACTGGCTCTGCACAGTGCTCTCAAAGCCAACCGGGAACGTCACATACAAAGGCCTGTGAAACGCAGCTTCTTGACAGGCCTTATCTGGCTGAGGTAGAACTTGTGCTCTGGGTGTGCTACTTTGGCCTAGAGCTGCCAGGCACAAAGGCTGCTTTGTTTCCAAAGGGGGAGAGAGGCCCCAAATCATGTTGCTTCCAGCTGTTTTTGAAGCTAAGAAACAACTCGCTCTGCCAGGTACTCTTACAGCCTTCCGGGAACACCTCTTACGAAGGCCTGTGAAAAGCAGTTTCTTGGCAGGCCTGATCTGGCTGAGGTAGAACTTCTGCTCTGGGTGTGCTCCATTGGCCTAGAGCTGAAAGGCCCAAAGGTCGGCCTTGTTGGCAAAGGGGCAGGGAGCCCCCAAAGCATCTTGCTCCCCGGTCTTTGGGAAGCTAAGAAACAACTGGCTCTGCCCAGTGCTCTTACAGCCTGAGAGAAAATCTCTTACCAAGGCCTGTGAAACGCACTTTGTTGGTGGCCTGATCTAGCTGAAGTATAACTTCTGCTCTGGGTGTGCTCCATTGGCCTAGAGCTGCCTGGCCCAAAGGGCCGCCTTGTTTGCAAAGGGGATGAGAGGCCCCAAAGCATCTTGCTTCCAGCTCTTCGGGAAGCTAAGAAACATCTGGCGTTGCCCAGTGCTCTTACAGCCTACCGGGAACATCTCTTACCAAGGCCTGTGAAACGCAGTTTGTTGGTGGCCTGAACTGGCCGAAGTAGAACTTCTGCTCTGGGTGTGCTCCACTGGCCTAGAGCTACCTGCCCCAAAGGGCTGCCTTGATTCCAAAGTGAGAGAGTGGCACCAAAGCATCTTGCTTCCAGCTCTTCGGGAAGCTAAGAAACATCTGGCGTTGCCCAGTGCTCTTACAGCCTACCGGGAACATCTCTTACCAAGGCCTGTGAAACGCCGTTTCCTGGCAGGCCTGATTTGGCTGAAGTAGAACTTCTGCTCTGGGTGTGCTCCATTGCGCTAGAGCTGCCAGGCCCAAGGTGCTGCCTTGTTTCCAAAGGGGCAGAGAGGCCCCAAAGCATCTTGCTTCCAGCTCTCTGGGAAGCTAAGAACCAACTCGCTCTGCCCCGTGCTCTTACAGCCTACCGGGAACATGTCTTTGAAAGGCCTGTGAAACGCAGTTTCTTGGCAGGCCTCATCTGGCTGAAGTAGAACTCCGGCTCTGGGTGTGCTCCATTGCCCTAGGGCTGCCAGGACCCAGTGCTGCCCTGTTTCCATGGGGCAGAGAGGCCCAAAGCATCTTGCTTCCCGGTCTCTGCAAAGCTAAGAAACAACTGGCTCTGCCCAGTGCTCTTAGACCTACCGGGAACATCTCTTACCAAGGCCTGTCAAACGCTGTTTCTTTGCAGGCCTGATCAGGCTGAAGTAGAACTCCTGCTCTGCGTGTGCTCCATTGGCATAGAGCTTCCCGACCCAAAATGCTGCCTTGTTCCCAAACGGGCAGAGGGGTCCCAGGCGTCTTGCTTCCAGCTTTTCAGGAAGGTAAGAAACAACTGGCTCTGCCCAGTGCTCTTACAGCCTACCGGGAACATCTCTTACCAAGGCCTGTGAAACGCAGTTTCATGGCAGGCCTGATCTGGCTGAAGTAGAACTTCTGCTCTGGGTGTGCTCCATTGCCCCAGAGCTGCCAGGCCCAAAGGGCTGCCTTGTTTCCAAAGACGGAGAGTGGACCCAAAGAATCTTGCTCCCAGCTCTTCGGGAAGCTAAGAAACAGCTGGCTCTGCCCAGTGCTCTTACAGCCTAAGAGAACATCTCTTTGAAAGGCCTGTGAAACGCAGTTTCTTGGCAGGCCTGACCTGGCTGAAGTAGAACTTCTGTTCTGGTTGTGCTACATACGCCTAGAGCTACCAGGACCTAAGGGCTGCCTTGCTTCCAAAGGGTGAGAGAGGCCCCAAAGCATCTTGCCTCCAGCACTTTGCGAAGCTAAAAAACAACTGGTTCTGCCCAGTGCTCTCACAGCCTACCGTGAACATCTCTTACCAAGGGCTGTGAAACGCAGTTTCTGGGCAGGACTGATCTGCCTGAAGTAGAACTTCTGCTGTGGGTGTGCTCCATTGGCCTAGAGCTGCCAGGCGCAAACGGCTGCCTTGTGTCCAAAGGGAGAGAGAGGCCCCAAAGCATCTTGCTTCCAGCTCTGTGGGAAGCTAAAGCAACTGGCTCTCCACAGTGCTCTCACAGCCTACCGGGAACATCTCTTACCAAGGCCTGTGAAACGCAGTTTCTTGGCAGGCCTGATCTGGCTGAAGTAGAACTCCTGCTCTGGGCGTGCTACTTTGGCCTAGAGCTGCCAGGCCCAAAGGGCCGCCTTGTTTCCAAAGGGGCTGAGAGTCCCCAAAGTATCTTGCTTCCAAATCTTTGGGAAGCTAAGAAACAACTGGCTCTGCACAGTGCTCTCACAGCCTACCGGCAACGTGACAGAGAAAGGCCTGTGAGACGCAGTTTCTTGGAAGGCCTGATCTGGCTGAGGTAGAACTTCTGCTCTGGGTGTACTCCATTGGCCTAGGGCTGCCAGGCCCAAAGGGCTGCCTTTATTTCCAAAGTGTGAGAGAGGCCCCAAAGCATCTTGCTTCCTGCTCTCTGGGAAGCTAAAACAACTGGCTCTGCACAGTGCTCTCAAAGCCAACCGGGAACGTCACATACAAAGGCCTGTGAAACGCAGCTTCTTGACAGGCCTTATCTGGCTGAGGTAGAACTTGTGCTCTGGGTGTGCTACTTTGGCCTAGAGCTGCCAGGCACAAAGGCTGCTTTGTTTCCAAAGGGGGAGAGAGGCCCCAAATCATGTTGCTTCCAGCTGTTTTTGAAGCTAAGAAACAACTCGCTCTGCCAGGTACTCTTACAGCCTTCCGGGAACACCTCTTACGAAGGCCTGTGAAAAGCAGTTTCTTGGCAGGCCTGATCTGGCTGAGGTAGAACTTCTGCTCTGGGTGTGCTCCATTGGCCTAGAGCTGAAAGGCCCAAAGGTCGGCCTTGTTGGCAAAGGGGCAGGGAGCCCCCAAAGCATCTTGCTCCCCGGTCTTTGGGAAGCTAAGAAACAACTGGCTCTGCCCAGTGCTCTTACAGCCTGAGAGAAAATCTCTTACCAAGGCCTGTGAAACGCACTTTGTTGGTGGCCTGATCTAGCTGAAGTAGAACTTCTGCTCTGGGTGTGCTCCATTGGCCTAGAGCTGCCTGGCCCAAAGGGCCGCCTTGTTTGCAAAGGGGATGAGAGGCCCCAAAGCATCTTGCTTCCAGCTCTTCGGGAAGCTAAGAAACATCTGGCGTTGCCCAGTGCTCTTACAGCCTACCGGGAACATCTCTTACCAAGGCCTGTGAAACGCAGTTTGTTGGTGGCCTGAACTGGCCGAAGTAGAACTTCTGCTCTGGGTGTGCTCCACTGGCCTAGAGCTACCTGCCCCAAAGGGCTGCCTTGATTCCAAAGTGAGAGAGTGGCACCAAAGCATCTTGCTTCCAGCTCTTCGGGAAGCTAAGAAACATCTGGCGTTGCCCAGTGCTCTTACAGCCTACCGGGAACATCTCTTACCAAGGCCTGTGAAACGCCGTTTCCTGGCAGGCCTGATTTGGCTGAAGTAGAACTTCTGCTCTGGGTGTGCTCCATTGCGCTAGAGCTGCCAGGCCCAAGGTGTTGCCTTGTTTCCAAAGGGGCAGAGAGGCCCCAAAGCATCTTGCTTCCAGCTCTCTGGGAAGCTAAGAACCAACTCGCTCTGCCCCGTGCTCTTACAGCCTACCGGGAACATGTCTTTGAAAGGCCTGTGAAACGCAGTTTCTTGGCAGGCCTCATCTGGCTGAAGTAGAACTCCGGCTCTGGGTGTGCTCCATTGCCCTAGGGCTGCCAGGACCCAGTGCTGCCCTGTTTCCAAGGGGCAGAGAGGCCCAAAGCATCTTGCTTCCCGGTCTCTGCAAAGCTAAGAAACAACTGGCTCTGCCCAGTGCTCTTAGACCTACCGGGAACATCTCTTACCAAGGCCTGTCAAACGCTGTTTCTTTGCAGGCCTGATCAGGCTGAAGTAGAACTCCTGCTCTGCGTGTGCTCCATTGGCATAGAGCTTCCCGACCCAAAAGGCTGCCTTGTTCCCAAACGGGCAGAGGGGTCCCAGGCGTCTTGCTTCCAGCTTTTCAGGAAGGTAAGAAACAACTGGCTCTGCCCAGTGCTCTTACAGCCTACCGGGAACATCTCTTACCAAGGCCTGTGAAACGCAGTTTCATGGCAGGCCTGATCTAGCTGAAGTATAACTTCTGCTCTGGGTGTGCTCCATTGGCCTAGAGCTGCCTGGCCCAAAGGGCCGCCTTGTTTGCAAAGGGGATGAGAGGCCCCAAAGCATCTTGCTTCCAGCTCTTCGGGAAGCTAAGAAACATCTGGCGTTGCCCAGTGCTCTTACAGCCTACCGGGAACATCTCTTACCAAGGCCTGTGAAACGCAGTTTGTTGGTGGCCTGAACTGGCCGAAGTAGAACTTCTGCTCTGGGTGTGCTCCACTGGCCTAGAGCTACCTGCCCCAAAGGGCTGCCTTGATTCCAAAGTGAGAGAGTGGCACCAAAGCATCTTGCTTCCAGCTCTTCGGGAAGCTAAGAAACATCTGGCGTTGCCCAGTGCTCTTACAGCCTACCGGGAACATCTCTTACCAAGGCCTGTGAAACGCCGTTTCCTGGCAGGCCTGATTTGGCTGAAGTAGAACTTCTGCTCTGGGTGTGCTCCATTGCGCTAGAGCTGCCAGGCCCAAGGTGCTGCCTTGTTTCCAAAGGGGCAGAGAGGCCCCAAAGCATCTTGCTTCCAGCTCTCTGGGAAGCTAAGAACCAACTCGCTCTGCCCCGTGCTCTTACAGCCTACCGGGAACATGTCTTTGAAAGGCCTGTGAAACGCAGTTTCTTGGCAGGCCTCATCTGGCTGAAGTAGAACTCCGGCTCTGGGTGTGCTCCATTGCCCTAGGGCTGCCAGGACCCAGTGCTGCCCTGTTTCCATGGGGCAGAGAGGCCCAAAGCATCTTGCTTCCCGGTCTCTGCAAAGCTAAGAAACAACTGGCTCTGCCCAGTGCTCTTAGACCTACCGGGAACATCTCTTACCAAGGCCTGTCAAACGCTGTTTCTTTGCAGGCCTGATCAGGCTGAAGTAGAACTCCTGCTCTGCGTGTGCTCCATTGGCATAGAGCTTCCCGACCCAAAATGCTGCCTTGTTCCCAAACGGGCAGAGGGGTCCCAGGCGTCTTGCTTCCAGCTTTTCAGGAAGGTAAGAAACAACTGGCTCTGCCCAGTGCTCTTACAGCCTACCGGGAACATCTCTTACCAAGGCCTGTGAAACGCAGTTTCATGGCAGGCCTGATCTGGCTGAAGTAGAACTTCTGCTCTGGGTGTGCTCCATTGCCCCAGAGCTGCCAGGCCCAAAGGGCTGCCTTGTTTCCAAAGACGGAGAGTGGACCCAAAGAATCTTGCTCCCAGCTCTTCGGGAAGCTAAGAAACAGCTGGCTCTGCCCAGTGCTCTTACAGCCTAAGAGAACATCTCTTTGAAAGGCCTGTGAAACGCAGTTTCTTGGCAGGCCTGACCTGGCTGAAGTAGAACTTCTGTTCTGGTTGTGCTACATACGCCTAGAGCTACCAGGACCTAAGGGCTGCCTTGCTTCCAAAGGGTGAGAGAGGCCCCAAAGCATCTTGCCTCCAGCACTTTGCGAAGCTAAAAAACAACTGGTTCTGCCCAGTGCTCTCACAGCCTACCGTGAACATCTCTTACCAAGGGCTGTGAAACGCAGTTTCTGGGCAGGACTGATCTGCCTGAAGTAGAACTTCTGCTGTGGGTGTGCTCCATTGGCCTAGAGCTGCCAGGCGCAAACGGCTGCCTTGTGTCCAAAGGGAGAGAGAGGCCCCAAAGCATCTTGCTTCCAGCTCTGTGGGAAGCTAAAGCAACTGGCTCTCCACAGTGCTCTCACAGCCTACCGGGAACATCTCTTACCAAGGCCTGTGAAACGCAGTTTCTTGGCAGGCCTGATCTGGCTGAAGTAGAACTCCTGCTCTGGGCGTGCTACTTTGGCCTAGAGCTGCCAGGCCCAAAGGGCCGCCTTGTTTCCAAAGGGGCTGAGAGTCCCCAAAGTATCTTGCTTCCAAATCTTTGGGAAGCTAAGAAACAACTGGCTCTGCACAGTGCTCTCACAGCCTACCGGCAACGTGACAGAGAAAGGCCTGTGAGACGCAGTTTCTTGGAAGGCCTGATCTGGCTGAGGTAGAACTTCTGCTCTGGGTGTACTCCATTGGCCTAGGGCTGCCAGGCCCAAAGGGCTGCCTTTATTTCCAAAGTGTGAGAGAGGCCCCAAAGCATCTTGCTTCCTGCTCTCTGGGAAGCTAAAACAACTGGCTCTGCACAGTGCTCTCAAAGCCAACCGGGAACGTCACATACAAAGGCCTGTGAAACGCAGCTTCTTGACAGGCCTTATCTGGCTGAGGTAGAACTTGTGCTCTGGGTGTGCTACTTTGGCCTAGAGCTGCCAGGCACAAAGGCTGCTTTGTTTCCAAAGGGGGAGAGAGGCCCCAAATCATGTTGCTTCCAGCTGTTTTTGAAGCTAAGAAACAACTCGCTCTGCCAGGTACTCTTACAGCCTTCCGGGAACACCTCTTACGAAGGCCTGTGAAAAGCAGTTTCTTGGCAGGCCTGATCTGGCTGAGGTAGAACTTCTGCTCTGGGTGTGCTCCATTGGCCTAGAGCTGAAAGGCCCAAAGGTCGGCCTTGTTGGCAAAGGGGCAGGGAGCCCCCAAAGCATCTTGCTCCCCGGTCTTTGGGAAGCTAAGAAACAACTGGCTCTGCCCAGTGCTCTTACAGCCTGAGAGAAAATCTCTTACCAAGGCCTGTGAAACGCACTTTGTTGGTGGCCTGATCTAGCTGAAGTAGAACTTCTGCTCTGGGTGTGCTCCATTGGCCTAGAGCTGCCTGGCCCAAAGGGCCGCCTTGTTTGCAAAGGGGATGAGAGGCCCCAAAGCATCTTGCTTCCAGCTCTTCGGGAAGCTAAGAAACATCTGGCGTTGCCCAGTGCTCTTACAGCCTACCGGGAACATCTCTTACCAAGGCCTGTGAAACGCAGTTTGTTGGTGGCCTGAACTGGCCGAAGTAGAACTTCTGCTCTGGGTGTGCTCCACTGGCCTAGAGCTACCTGCCCCAAAGGGCTGCCTTGATTCCAAAGTGAGAGAGTGGCACCAAAGCATCTTGCTTCCAGCTCTTCGGGAAGCTAAGAAACATCTGGCGTTGCCCAGTGCTCTTACAGCCTACCGGGAACATCTCTTACCAAGGCCTGTGAAACGCCGTTTCCTGGCAGGCCTGATTTGGCTGAAGTAGAACTTCTGCTCTGGGTGTGCTCCATTGCGCTAGAGCTGCCAGGCCCAAGGTGTTGCCTTGTTTCCAAAGGGGCAGAGAGGCCCCAAAGCATCTTGCTTCCAGCTCTCTGGGAAGCTAAGAACCAACTCGCTCTGCCCCGTGCTCTTACAGCCTACCGGGAACATGTCTTTGAAAGGCCTGTGAAACGCAGTTTCTTGGCAGGCCTCATCTGGCTGAAGTAGAACTCCGGCTCTGGGTGTGCTCCATTGCCCTAGGGCTGCCAGGACCCAGTGCTGCCCTGTTTCCAAGGGGCAGAGAGGCCCAAAGCATCTTGCTTCCCGGTCTCTGCAAAGCTAAGAAACAACTGGCTCTGCCCAGTGCTCTTAGACCTACCGGGAACATCTCTTACCAAGGCCTGTCAAACGCTGTTTCTTTGCAGGCCTGATCAGGCTGAAGTAGAACTCCTGCTCTGCGTGTGCTCCATTGGCATAGAGCTTCCCGACCCAAAAGGCTGCCTTGTTCCCAAACGGGCAGAGGGGTCCCAGGCGTCTTGCTTCCAGCTTTTCAGGAAGGTAAGAAACAACTGGCTCTGCCCAGTGCTCTTACAGCCTACCGGGAACATCTCTTACCAAGGCCTGTGAAACGCAGTTTCATGGCAGGCCTGATCTGGCTGAAGTAGAACTTCTGCTCTGGGTGTGCTCCATTGCCCCAGAGCTGCCAGGCCCAAAGGGCTGCCTTGTTTCCAAAGACGGAGAGTGGACCCAAAGAATCTTGCTCCCAGCTCTTCGGGAAGCTAAGAAACAGCTGGCTCTGCCCAGTGCTCTTACAGCCTAAGAGAACATCTCTTTGAAAGGCCTGTGAAACGCAGTTTCTTGGCAGGCCTGACCTGGCTGAAGTAGAACTTCTGTTCTGGTTGTGCTACATACGCCTAGAGCTACCAGGACCTAAGGGCTGCCTTGCTTCCAAAGGGTGAGAGAGGCCCCAAAGCATCTTGCCTCCAGCACTTTGCGAAGCTAAAAAACAACTGGTTCTCCCCAGTGCGCTCATAGCCTACCGTGAACATCTCTTACCAAGGGCTGTGAAACGCAGTTTCTGGGCAGGACTGATCTGCCTGAAGTAGAACTTCTGCTGTGGGTGTGCTCCATTGGCCTAGAGCTGCCAGGCGCAAACGGCTGCCTTGTGTCCAAAGGGAGAGAGAGGCCCCAAAGCATCTTGCTTCCAGCTCTGTGGGAAGCTAAAGCAACTGGCTCTCCACAGTGCTCTCACAGCCTACCGGGAACATCTCTTACCAAGGCCTGTGAAACGCAGTTTCTTGGCAGGCCTGATCTGGCTGAAGTAGAACTCCTGCTCTGGGCGTGCTACTTTGGCCTAGAGCTGCCAGGCCCAAAGGGCCGCCTTGTTTCCAAAGGGGCTGAGAGTCCCCAAAGCATCTTGCTTCCAAATCTTTGGGAAGCTAAGAAACAACTGGCTCTGCACAGTGCTCTCACAGCCTACCGGCAACGTCACAGAGAAAGGCCTGTGAGACGCAGTTTCTTGGAAGGCCTGATCTGGCTGAGGTAGAACTTCTGCTCTGGGTGTACTCCATTGGCCTAGGGCTGCCAGGCCCAAAGGGCTGCCTTTATTTCCAAAGTGTGAGAGAGGCCCCAAAGCATCTTGCTTCTTGCTCTCTGGGAAGCTAAAACAACTGGCTCTGCACAGTGCTCTCAAAGCCAACCGGGAACGTCACATACAAAGGCCTGTGAAACGCAGCTTCTTGACAGGCCTTATCTGGCTGAGGTAGAACTTGTGCTCTGGGTGTGCTACTTTGGCCTAGAGCTGCCAGGCACAAAGGCTGCTTTGTTTCCAAAGGGGGAGAGAGGCCCCATATCATGTTGCTTCCAGCTGTTTTTGAAGCTAAGAAACAACTCGCTCTGCCAGGTACTCTTACAGCCTTCCGGGAACACCTCTTACGAAGGCCTGTGAAAAGCAGTTTCTTGGCAGGCCTGATCTGGCTGAGGTAGAACTTCTGCTCTGGGTGTGCTCCATTGGCCTAGAGCTGAAAGGCCCAAAGGGATGCCTTGTTTGCAAAGGGGCAGAGAGGCCCCAAAGCATCTTGCTTCCAGCTCTTTGGGAAGCTAAGAAACAACTGTCTCTGCCCAGTGCTCTGACAGAGTACCGGCAACATCTCTTACCAAAGCCTTTGAAACGCAGTTTCTTGGCAGGCCTTATCTGGCTGAGGTAGAACTTCTGCTCTGGGTGTGCTCCATTGGCCTAGAGCTGAAAGGCCCAAAGGTCGGCCTTGTTGGCAAAGGGGCAGGGAGCCCCGAAAGCATCTTGCTTCCCGGTCTTTGGGAAGCTAAGAAACAACTGGCTCTGCCCAGTGCTCTTACAGCCTGAGAGAAAATCTCTTACCAAGGCCTGTGAAACGCAGTTTGTTGGTGGCCTGAACTGGCCGAAGTAGAACTTCTCCTCTGGGTGTGCTCCACTGGCCTGGAGCTACCTGCCCCAAAGGGCTGCCTTGATTCCAAAGTGAGAGAGTGGCACCAAAGCATCTTGCTTCCAGCTCTTCGGGAAGCTAAGAAACATCTGGCGTTGCCCAGTGCTCTTACAGCCTACCGGGAACATCTCTTACCAAGGCCTGTGAAACGCCGTTTCCTGGCAGGCCTGATTTGGCTGAAGTAGAACTTCTGCTCTGGGTGTGCTCCATTGCCCTAGAGCTGCCAGGCCCAAGGTGCTGCCTTGTTTCCAAAGGGGCAGAGAGGCCCCAAAGCATCTTGCTTCCAGCTCTCTGGGAAGCTAAGAACCAACTCGCTCTGCCCCGTGCTCTTACAGCCTACCGTGAACATGTCTTTGAAAGGCCTGTGAAACGCAGTTTCTTGGCAGGCCTCATCTGGCTGAAGTAGAACTCCGGCTCTGGGTGTGCTCCATTGCCCTAGGGCTGCCAGGACCCAGTGCTGCCCTGTTTCCACGGGGCAGAGAGGCCCAAAGCATCTTGCTTCCCGGTCTCTGCAAAGCTAAGAAACAACTGGCTCTGCCCAGTGCTCTTACACCTACCGGGAACATCTCTTACCAAGGCCTGTCAAACGCTGTTTCTTTGCAGGCCTGATCAGGCTGAAGTAGAACTCCTGCTCTGCGTGTGCTCCATTGGCCTAGAGCTTCCCGACCCAAAAGGCTGCCTTGTTCCCAAACGGGCAGAGGGGTCCCAGGCGTCTTGCTTCCAGCTTTTCAGGAAGGTAAGAAACAACTGGCTCTGCCCAGTGCTCTTACAGCCTACCGGGAACATCTCTTACCAAGGCCTGTGAAACGCAGTTTCCTGGCAGGCCTGATCTGGCTGAAGTAGAACTTCTGCTCTGGGTGAGCTCCATTGCCCCAGAGCTGCCAGGCCCAAAGGGCTGCCTTGTTTCCAAAGACGGAGAGTGGACCCAAAGAATCTTGCTCCCAGCTCTTCGGGAAGCTAAGAAACAGCTGGCTCTGCCCAGTGCTCTTACAGCCTAAGAGAACGTCTCTTTGAAAGGCCTGTGAAACGCAGTTTCTTGGCAGGCCTGACCTGGCTGAAGTAGAACTTCTGTTCTGGTTGTGCTACATACGCCTAGAGCTACCAGGACCTAAGGGCTGCCTTGCTTCCAAAGGGTGAGAGAGGCCCCAAAGCATCTTGCCTCCAGCACTTTGCGAAGCTAAAAAACAACTGGTTATGCCCAGTGCTCTCACAGCCTACCGTGAACATCTCTTACCAAGGGCTGTGAAACGCAGTTTCTGGGCAGGACTGATCTGCCTGAAGTAGAACTTCTGCTGTGGGTGTGCTCCATTGGCCTAGAGCTGCCAGGCGCAAACGGCTGCCTTGTGTCCAAAGGGAGAGAGAGGCCCCAAAGCATCTTGCTTCCAGCTCTGTGGGAAGCTAAAGCAACTGGCTCTCCACAGTGCTCTCACAGCCTACCGGGAACATCTCTTACCAAGGCCTGTGAAACGCAGTTTCTTGGCAGGCCTGATCTGGCTGAAGTAGAACTCCTGCTCTGGGCGTGCAACTTTGGCCTAGAGCTGCCAGGCCCAAAGGGCCGCCTTGTTTCCAAAGGGGCTGAGAGTCCCCAAAGTATCTTGCTTCCAAATCTTTGGGAAGCTAAGAAACAACTGGCTCTGCACAGTGCTCTCACAGCCTACCGGCAACGTGACAGAGAAAGGCCTGTGAGACGCAGTTTCTTGGAAGGCCTGATCTGGCTGAGGTAGAACTTCTGCTCTGGGTGTACTCCATTGGCCTAGGGCTGCCAGGCCCAAAGGGCTGCCTTTATTTCCAAAGTGTGAGAGAGGCCCCAAAGCATCTTGCTTCCTGCTCTCTGGGAAGCTAAAACAACTGGCTCTGCACAGTGCTCTCAAAGCCAACCGGGAACGTCACATACAAAGGCCTGTGAAACGCAGCTTCTTGACAGGCCTTATCTGGCTGAGGTAGAACTTGTGCTCTGGGTGTGCTACTTTGGCCTAGAGCTGCCAGGCACAAAGGCTGCTTTGTTTCCAAAGGGGGAGAGAGGCCCCAAATCATGTTGCTTCCAGCTGTTTTTGAAGCTAAGAAACAACTCGCTCTGCCAGGTACTCTTACAGCCTTCCGGGAACACCTGTTACGAAGGCCTGTGAAAAGCAGTTTCTTGGCAGGCCTGATCTGGCTGAGGTAGAACTTCTGCTCTGGGTGTGCTCCATTGGCCTAGAGCTGAAAGGCCCAAAGGTCGGCCTTGTTGGCAAAGGGGCAGGGAGCCCCCAAAGCATCTTGCTTCCCGGTCTTTGGGAAGCTAAGAAACAACTGGCTCTGCCCAGTGCTCTTACAGCCTGAGAGAAAATCTCTTACCAAGGCCTGTGAAACGCACTTTGTTGGTGGCCTGATCTAGCTGAAGTATAACTTCTGCTCTGGGTGTACTCCATTGGCCTAGAGCTGCCTGGCCCAAAGGGCCGCCTTGTTTGCAAAGGGGATGAGAGTCCCCAAAGCATCTTGCTTCCAGCTCTTCGGGAAGCTAAGAAACATCTGGCGTTGCCCAGTGCTCTTACAGCCTACCGGGAACATCTCTTACCAAGGCCTGTGAAACGCAGTTTGTTGGTGGCCTGAACTGGCCGAAGTAGAACTTCTGCTCTGGGTGTGCTCCACTGGCCTAGAGCTACCTGCCCCAAAGGGCTGCCTTGATTCCAAAGTGAGAGAGTGGCACCAAAGCATCTTGCTTCCAGCTCTTCGGGAAGCTAAGAAACATCTGGCGTTGCCCAGTGCTCTTACAGCCTACCGGGAACATCTCTTACCAAGGCCTGTGAAACGCCGTTTCCTGGCAGGCCTGATTTGGCTGAAGTAGAACTTCTGCTCTGGGTGTGCTCCATTGCGCTAGAGCTGCCAGGCCCAAGGTGCTGCCTTGTTTCCAAAGGGGCAGAGAGGCCCCAAAGCATCTTGCTTCCAGCTCTCTGGGAAGCTAAGAACCAACTCGCTCTGCCTCGTGCTCTTACAGCCTACCGGGAACATGTCTTTGAAAGGCCTGTGAAACGCAGTTTCTTGGCAGGCCTCATCTGGCTGAAGTAGAACTCCGGCTCTGGGTGTGCTCCATTGCCCTAGGGCTGCCAGGACCCAGTGCTGCCCTGTTTCCAAGGGGCAGAGAGGCCCAAAGCATCTTGCTTCCCGGTCTCTGCAAAGCTAAGAAACAACTGGCTCTGCCCAGTGCTCTTAGACCTACCGGGAACATCTCTTACCAAGGCCTGTCAAACGCTGTTTCTTTGCAGGCCTGATCAGGCTGAAGTAGAACTCCTGCTCTGCGTGTGCTCCATTGGCATAGAGCTTCCCGACCCAAAAGGCTGCCTTGTTCCCAAACGGGCAGAGGGGTCCCAGGCGTCTTGCTTCCAGCTTTTCAGGAAGGTAAGAAACAACTGGCTCTGCCCAGTGCTCTTACAGCCTACCGGGAACATCTCTTACCAAGGCCTGTGAAACGCAGTTTCATGGCAGGCCTGATCTGGCTGAAGTAGAACTTCTGCTCTGGGTGTGCTCCATTGCCCCAGAGCTGCCAGGCCCAAAGGGCTGCCTTGTTTCCAAAGACGGAGAGTGGACCCAAAGAATCTTGCTCCCAGCTCTTCGGGAAGCTAAGAAACAGCTGGCTCTGCCCAGTGCTCTTACAGCCTAAGAGAACATCTCTTTGAAAGGCCTGTGAAACGCAGTTTCTTGGCAGGCCTGACCTGGCTGAAGTAGAACTTCTGTTCTGGTTGTGCTACATACGCCTAGAGCTACCAGGACCTAAGGGCTGCCTTGCTTCCAAAGGGTGAGAGAGGCCCCAAAGCATCTTGCCTCCAGCACTTTGCGAAGCTAAAAAACAACTGGTTCTGCCCAGTGCTCTCACAGCCTACCGTGAACATCTCTTACCAAGGGCTGTGAAACGCAGTTTCTGGGCAGGACTGATCTGCCTGAAGTAGAACTTCTGCTGTGGGTGTGCTCCATTGGCCTAGAGCTGCCAGGCGCAAACGGCTGCCTTGTGTCCAAAGGGAGAGAGAGGCCCCAAAGCATCTTGCTTCCAGCTCTGTGGGAAGCTAAAGCAACTGGCTCTCCACAGTGCTCTCACAGCCTACCGGGAACATCTCTTACCAAGGCCTGTGAAACGCAGTTTCTTGGCAGGCCTGATCTGGCTGAAGTAGAACTCCTGCTCTGGGCGTGCTACTTTGGCCTAGAGCTGCCAGGCCCAAAGGGCCGCCTTGTTTCCAAAGGGGCTGAGAGTCCCCAAAGCATCTTGCTTCCAAATCTTTGGGAAGCTAAGAAACAACTGGCTCTGCACAGTGCTCTCACAGCCTACCGGCAACGTCACAGAGAAAGGCCTGTGAGACGCAGTTTCTTGGAAGGCCTGATCTGGCTGAGGTAGAACTTCTGCTCTGGGTGTACTCCATTGGCCTAGGGCTGCCAGGCCCAAAGGGCTGCCTTTATTTCCAAAGTGTGAGAGAGGCCCCAAAGCATCTTGCTTCTTGCTCTCTGGGAAGCTAAAACAACTGGCTCTGCACAGTGCTCTCAAAGCCAACCGGGAACGTCACATACAAAGGCCTGTGAAACGCAGCTTCTTGACAGGCCTTATCTGGCTGAGGTAGAACTTGTGCTCTGGGTGTGCTACTTTGGCCTAGAGCTGCCAGGCACAAAGGCTGCTTTGTTTCCAAAGGGGGAGAGAGGCCCCATATCATGTTGCTTCCAGCTGTTTTTGAAGCTAAGAAACAACTCGCTCTGCCAGGTACTCTTACAGCCTTCCGGGAACACCTCTTACGAAGGCCTGTGAAAAGCAGTTTCTTGGCAGGCCTGATCTGGCTGAGGTAGAACTTCTGCTCTGGGTGTGCTCCATTGGCCTAGAGCTGAAAGGCCCAAAGGGATGCCTTGTTTGCAAAGGGGCAGAGAGGCCCCAAAGCATCTTGCTTCCAGCTCTTTGGGAAGCTAAGAAACAACTGTCTCTGCCCAGTGCTCTGACAGAGTACCGGCAACATCTCTTACCAAAGCCTTTGAAACGCAGTTTCTTGGCAGGCCTTATCTGGCTGAGGTAGAACTTCTGCTCTGGGTGTGCTCCATTGGCCTAGAGCTGAAAGGCCCAAAGGTCGGCCTTGTTGGCAAAGGGGCAGGGAGCCCCGAAAGCATCTTGCTTCCCGGTCTTTGGGAAGCTAAGAAACAACTGGCTCTGCCCAGTGCTCTTACAGCCTGAGAGAAAATCTCTTACCAAGGCCTGTGAAACGCAGTTTGTTGGTGGCCTGAACTGGCCGAAGTAGAACTTCTTCTCTGGGTGTGCTCCATTGGCCTGGAGCTACCTGCCCCAAAGGGCTGCCTTGATTCCAAAGTGAGAGAGTGGCACCAAAGCATCTTGCTTCCAGCTCTTCGGGAAGCTAAGAAACATCTGGCGTTGCCCAGTGCTCTTACAGCCTACCGGGAACATCTCTTACCAAGGCCTGTGAAACGCCGTTTCCTGGCAGGCCTGATTTGGCTGAAGTAGAACTTCTGCTCTGGGTGTGCTCCATTGCCCTAGAGCTGCCAGGCCCAAGGTGCTGCCTTGTTTCCAAAGGGGCAGAGAGGCCCCAAAGCATCTTGCTTCCAGCTCTCTGGGAAGCTAAGAACCAACTCGCTCTGCCCCGTGCTCTTACAGCCTACCGTGAACATGTCTTTGAAAGGCCTGTGAAACGCAGTTTCTTGGCAGGCCTCATCTGGCTGAAGTAGAACTCCGGCTCTGGGTGTGCTCCATTGCCCTAGGGCTGCCAGGACCCAGTGCTGCCCTGTTTCCACGGGGCAGAGAGGCCCAAAGCATCTTGCTTCCCGGTCTCTGCAAAGCTAAGAAACAACTGGCTCTGCCCAGTGCTCTTACACCTACCGGGAACATCTCTTACCAAGGCCTGTCAAACGCTGTTTCTTTGCAGGCCTGATCAGGCTGAAGTAGAACTCCTGCTCTGCGTGTGCTCCATTGGCCTAGAGCTTCCCGACCCAAAAGGCTGCCTTGTTCCCAAACGGGCAGAGGGGTCCCAGGCGTCTTGCTTCCAGCTTTTCAGGAAGTTAAGAAACAACTGGCTCTGCCCAGTGCTCTTACAGCCTACCGGGAACATCTCTTACCAAGGCCTGTGAAACGCAGTTTCCTGGCAGGCCTGATCTGGCTGAAGTAGAACTTCTGCTCTGGGTGAGCTCCATTGCCCCAGAGCTGCCAGGCCCAAAGGGCTGCCTTGTTTCCAAAGACGGAGAGTGGACCCAAAGAATCTTGCTCCCAGCTCTTCGGGAAGCTAAGAAACAGCTGGCTCTGCCCAGTGCTCTTACAGCCTAAGAGAACGTCTCTTTGAAAGGCCTGTGAAACGCAGTTTCTTGGCAGGCCTGACCTGGCTGAAGTAGAACTTCTGTTCTGGTTGTGCTACATACGCCTAGAGCTACCAGGACCTAAGGGCTGCCTTGCTTCCAAAGGGTGAGAGAGGCCCCAAAGCATCTTGCCTCCAGCACTTTGCGAAGCTAAAAAACAACTGGTTATGCCCAGTGCTCTCACAGCCTACCGTGAACATCTCTTACCAAGGGCTGTGAAACGCAGTTTCTGGGCAGGACTGATCTGCCTGAAGTAGAACTTCTGCTGTGGGTGTGCTCCATTGGCCTAGAGCTGCCAGGCGCAAACGGCTGCCTTGTGTCCAAAGGGAGAGAGAGGCCCCAAAGCATCTTGCTTCCAGCTCTGTGGGAAGCTAAAGCAACTGGCTCTCCACAGTGCTCTCACAGCCTACCGGGAACATCTCTTACCAAGGCCTGTGAAACGCAGTTTCTTGGCAGGCCTGATCTGGCTGAAGTAGAACTCCTGCTCTGGGCGTGCTACTTTGGCCTAGAGCTGCCAGGCCCAAAGGGCCGCCTTGTTTCCAAAGGGGCTGAGAGTCCCCAAAGTATCTTGCTTCCAAATCTTTGGGAAGCTAAGAAACAACTGGCTCTGCACAGTGCTCTCACAGCCTACCGGCAACGTGACAGAGAAAGGCCTGTGAGACGCAGTTTCTTGGAAGGCCTGATCTGGCTGAGGTAGAACTTCTGCTCTGGGTGTACTCCATTGGCCTAGGGCTGCCAGGCCCAAAGGGCTGCCTTTATTTCCAAAGTGTGAGAGAGGCCCCAAAGCATCTTGCTTCCTGCTCTCTGGGAAGCTAAAACAACTGGCTCTGCACAGTGCTCTCAAAGCCAACCGGGAACGTCACATACAAAGGCCTGTGAAACGCAGCTTCTTGACAGGCCTTATCTGGCTGAGGTAGAACTTGTGCTCTGGGTGTGCTACTTTGGCCTAGAGCTGCCAGGCACAAAGGCTGCTTTGTTTCCAAAGGGGGAGAGAGGCCCCAAATCATGTTGCTTCCAGCTGTTTTTGAAGCTAAGAAACAACTCGCTCTGCCAGGTACTCTTACAGCCTTCCGGGAACACCTCTTACGAAGGCCTGTGAAAAGCAGTTTCTTGGCAGGCCTGATCTGGCTGAGGTAGAACTTCTGCTCTGGGTGTGCTCCATTGGCCTAGAGCTGAAAGGCCCAAAGGTCGGCCTTGTTGGCAAAGGGGCAGGGAGCCCCCAAAGCATCTTGCTTCCCGGTCTTTGGGAAGCTAAGAAACAACTGGCTCTGCCCAGTGCTCTTACAGCCTGAGAGAAAATCTCTTACCAAGGCCTGTGAAACGCACTTTGTTGGTGGCCTGATCTAGCTGAAGTATAACTTCTGCTCTGGGTGTGCTCCATTGGCCTAGAGCTGCCTGGCCCAAAGGGCCGCCTTGTTTGCAAAGGGGATGAGAGTCCCCAAAGCATCTTGCTTCCAGCTCTTCGGGAAGCTAAGAAACATCTGGCGTTGCCCAGTGCTCTTACAGCCTACCGGGAACATCTCTTACCAAGGCCTGTGAAACGCAGTTTGTTGGTGGCCTGAACTGGCCGAAGTAGAACTTCTGCTCTGGGTGTGCTCCACTGGCCTAGAGCTACCTGCCCCAAAGGGCTGCCTTGATTCCAAAGTGAGAGAGTGGCACCAAAGCATCTTGCTTCCAGCTCTTCGGGAAGCTAAGAAACATCTGGCGTTGCCCAGTGCTCTTACAGCCTACCGGGAACATCTCTTACCAAGGCCTGTGAAACGCCGTTTCCTGGCAGGCCTGATTTGGCTGAAGTAGAACTTCTGCTCTGGGTGTGCTCCATTGCCCTAGAGCTGCCAGGCCCAAGGTGCTGCCTTGTTTCCAAAGGGGCAGAGAGGCCCCAAAGCATCTTGCTTCCAGCTCTCTGGGAAGCTAAGAACCAACTCGCTCTGCCCCGTGCTCTTACAGCCTACCGGGAACATGTCTTTGAAAGGCCTGTGAAACGCAGTTTCTTGGCAGGCCTCATCTGGCTGAAGTAGAACTCCGGCTCTGGGTGTGCTCCATTGCCCTAGGGCTGCCAGGACCCAGTGCTGCCCTGTTTCCAAGGGGCAGAGAGGCCCAAAGCATCTTGCTTCCCGGTCTCTGCAAAGCTAAGAAACAACTGGCTCTGCCCAGTGCTCTTACACCTACCGGGAACATCTCTTACCAAGGCCTGTCAAACGCTGTTTCTTTGCAGGCCTGATCAGGCTGAAGTAGAACTCCTGCTCTGCGTGTGCTCCATTGGCCTAGAGCTTCCCGACCCAAAAGGCTGCCTTGTTCCCAAACGGGCAGAGGGGTCCCAGGCGTCTTGCTTCCAGCTTTTCAGCAAGGTAAGAAACAACTGGCTCTGCCCAGTGCTCTTACAGCCTACCGGGAACATCTCTTACCAAGGCCTGTGAAACGCAGTTTCCTGGCAGGCCTGATCTGGCTGAAGTAGAACTTCTGCTCTGGGTGTGCTCCATTGCCCCAGAGCTGCCAGGCCCAAAGGGCTGCCTTGTTTCCAAAGACGGAGAGTGGACCCAAAGAATCTTGCTCCCAGCTCTTCGGGAAGCTAAGAAACAGCTGGCTCTGCCCAGTGCTCTTACAGCCTAAGAGAACATCTCTATGAAAGGCCTGTGAAACGCAGTTTCTTGGCAGGCCTGACCTGGCTGAAGTAGAACTTCTGTTCTGGTTGTGCTACATACGCCTAGAGCTACCAGGACCTAAGGGCTGCCTTGCTTCCAAAGGGTGAGAGAGGCCCCAAAGCATCTTGCCTCCAGCACTTTGCGAAGCTAAAAAACAACTGGTTCTGCCCAGTGCTCTCACAGCCTACCGTGAACATCTCTTACCAAGGGCTGTGAAACGCAGTTTCTGGGCAGGACTGATCTGCCTGAAGTAGAACTTCTGCTGTGGGTGTGCTCCATTGGCCTAGAGCTGCCAGGCGCAAACGGCTGCCTTGTGTCCAAAGGGAGAGAGAGGCCCCAAAGCATCTTGCTTCCAGCTCTGTGGGAAGCTAAAGCAACTGGCTCTCCACAGTGCTCTCACAGCCTACCGGGAACATCTCTTACCAAGGCCTGTGAAACGCAGTTTCTTGGCAGGCCTGATCTGGCTGAAGTAGAACTCCTGCTCTGGGCGTGCTACTTTGGCCTAGAGCTGCCAGGCCCAAAGGGCCGCCTTGTTTCCAAAGGGGCTGAGAGTCCCCAAAGCATCTTGCTTCCAAATCTTTGGGAAGCTAAGAAACAACTGGCTCTGCACAGTGCTCTCACAGCCTACCGGCAACGTCACAGAGAAAGGCCTGTGAGACGCAGTTTCTTGGAAGGCCTGATCTGGCTGAGGTAGAACTTCTGCTCTGGGTGTACTCCATTGGCCTAGGGCTGCCAGGCCCAAAGGGCTGCCTTTATTTCCAAAGTGTGAGAGAGGCCCCAAAGCATCTTGCTTCCTGCTCTCTGGGAAGCTAAAACAACTGGCTCTGCACAGTGCTCTCAAAGCCAACCGGGAACGTCACATACAAAGGCCTGTGAAACGCAGCTTCTTGACAGGCCTTATCTGGCTGAGGTAGAACTTGTGCTCTGGGTGTGCTACTTTGGCCTAGAGCTGCCAGGCACAAAGGCTGCTTTGTTTCCAAAGGGGGAGAGAGGCCCCATATCATGTGGCTTCCAGCTGTTTTTGAAGCTAAGAAACAACTCGCTCTGCCAGGTACTCTTACAGCCTTCCGGGAACACCTCTTACGAAGGCCTGTGAAAAGCAGTTTCTTGGCAGGCCTGATCTGGCTGAGGTAGAACTTCTGCTCTGGGTGTGCTCCATTGGCCTAGAGCTGAAAGGCCCAAAGGGATGCCTTGTTTGCAAAGGGGCAGAGAGGCCCCAAAGCATCTTGCTTCCAGCTCTTTGGGAAGCTAAGAAACAACTGTCTCTGCCCAGTGCTCTGACAGAGTACCGGCAACATCTCTTACCAAAGCCTTTGAAACGCAGTTTCTTGGCAGGCCTTATCTGGCTGAGGTAGAACTTCTGCTCTGGGTGTGCTCCATTGGCCTAGAGCTGAAAGGCCCAAAGGTCGGCCTTGTTGGCAAAGGGGATGAGAGTCCCCAAAGCATCTTGCTTCCAGCTCTTCGGGAAGCTAAGAAACATCTGGCGTTGCCCAGTGCTCTTACAGCCTACCGGGAACATCTCTTACCAAGGCCTGTGAAACGCAGTTTGTTGGTGGCCTGAACTGGCCGAAGTAGAACTTCTGCTCTGGGTGTGCTCCACTGGCCTAGAGCTACCTGCCCCAAAGGGCTGCCTTGATTCCAAAGTGAGAGAGTGGCACCAAAGCATCTTGCTTCCAGCTCTTTGGGAAGCTAAGAAACAACTGTCTCTGCCCAGTGCTCTGACAGAGTACCGGCAACATCTCTTACCAAAGCCTTTGAAACGCAGTTTCTTGGCAGGCCTTATCTGGCTGAGGTAGAACTTCTGCTCTGGGTGTGCTCCATTGGCCTAGAGCTGAAAGGCCCAAAGGTCGGCCTTGTTGGCAAAGGGGCAGGGAGCCCCGAAAGCATCTTGCTTCCCGGTCTTTGGGAAGCTAAGAAACAACTGGCTCTGCCCAGTGCTCTTACAGCCTGAGAGAAAATCTCTTACCAAGGCCTGTGAAACGCAGTTTGTTGGTGGCCTGAACTGGCCGAAGTAGAACTTCTTCTCTGGGTGTGCTCCACTGGCCTGGAGCTACCTGCCCCAAAGGGCTGCCTTGATTCCAAAGTGAGAGAGTGGCACCAAAGCATCTTGCTTCCAGCTCTTCGGGAAGCTAAGAAACATCTGGCGTTGCCCAGTGCTCTTACAGCCTACCGGGAACATCTCTTACCAAGGCCTGTGAAACGCCGTTTCCTGGCAGGCCTGATTTGGCTGAAGTAGAACTTCTGCTCTGGGTGTGCTCCATTGCCCTAGAGCTGCCAGGCCCAAGGTGCTGCCTTGTTTCCAAAGGGGCAGAGAGGCCCCAAAGCATCTTGCTTCCAGCTCTCTGGGAAGCTAAGAACCAACTCGCTCTGCCCCGTGCTCTTACAGCCTACCGGGAACATGTCTTTGAAAGGCCTGTGAAACGCAGTTTCTTGGCAGGCCTCATCTGGCTGAAGTAGAACTCCGGCTCTGGGTGTGCTCCATTGCCCTAGGGCTGCCAGGACCCAGTGCTGCCCTGTTTCCACGGGGCAGAGAGGCCCAAAGCATCTTGCTTCCCGGTCTCTGCAAAGCTAAGAAACAACTGGCTCTGCCCAGTGCTCTTACACCTACCGGGAACATCTCTTACCAAGGCCTGTCAAACGCTGTTTCTTTGCAGGCCTGATCAGGCTGAAGTAGAACTCCTGCTCTGCGTGTGCTCCATTGGCCTAGAGCTTCCCGACCCAAAAGGCTGCCTTGTTCCCAAACGGGCAGAGGGGTCCCAGGCGTCTTGCTTCCAGCTTTTCAGGAAGTTAAGAAACAACTGGCTCTGCCCAGTGCTCTTACAGCCTACCGGGAACATCTCTTACCAAGGCCTGTGAAACGCAGTTTCCTGGCAGGCCTGATCTGGCTGAAGTAGAACTTCTGCTCTGGGTGAGCTCCATTGCCCCAGAGCTGCCAGGCCCAAAGGGCTGCCTTGTTTCCAAAGACGGAGAGTGGACCCAAAGAATCTTGCTCCCAGCTCTTCGGGAAGCTAAGAAACAGCTGGCTCTGCCCAGTGCTCTTACAGCCTAAGAGAACGTCTCTTTGAAAGGCCTGTGAAACGCAGTTTCTTGGCAGGCCTGACCTGGCTGAAGTAGAACTTCTGTTCTGGTTGTGCTACATACGCCTAGAGCTACCAGGACCTAAGGGCTGCCTTGCTTCCAAAGGGTGAGAGAGGCCCCAAAGCATCTTGCCTCCAGCACTTTGCGAAGCTAAAAAACAACTGGTTATGCCCAGTGCTCTCACAGCCTACCGTGAACATCTCTTACCAAGGGCTGTGAAACGCAGTTTCTGGGCAGGACTGATCTGCCTGAAGTAGAACTTCTGCTGTGGGTGTGCTCCATTGGCCTAGAGCTGCCAGGCGCAAACGGCTGCCTTGTGTCCAAAGGGAGAGAGAGGCCCCAAAGTATCTTGCTTCCAGCTCTGTGGGAAGCTAAAGCAACTGGCTCTCCACAGTGCTCTCACAGCCTACCGGGAACATCTCTTACCAAGGCCTGTGAAACGCAGTTTCTTGGCAGGCCTGATCTGGCTGAAGTAGAACTCCTGCTCTGGGCGTGCTACTTTGGCCTAGAGCTGCCAGGCCCAAAGGGCCGCCTTGTTTCCAAAGGGGCTGAGAGTCCCCAAAGTATCTTGCTTCCAAATCTTTGGGAAGCTAAGAAACAACTGGCTCTGCACAGTGCTCTCACAGCCTACCGGCAATGTGACAGAGAAAGGCCTGTGAGACGCAGTTTCTTGGAAGGCCTGATCTGGCTGAGGTAGAACTTCTGCTCCGGGTGTACTCCATTGGCCTAGGGCTGCCAGGCCCAAAGGGCTGCCTTTATTTCCAAAGTGTGAGAGAGGCCCCAAAGCATCTTGCTTCCTGCTCTCTGGGAAGCTAAAACAACTGGCTCTGCACAGTGCTCTCAAAGCCAACCGGGAACGTCACATACAAAGGCCTGTGAAACGCAGCTTCTTGACAGGCCTTATCTGGCTGAGGTAGAACTTGTGCTCTGGGTGTGCTACTTTGGCCTAGAGCTGCCAGGCACAAAGGCTGCTTTGTTTCCAAAGGGGGAGAGAGGCCCCAAATCATGTTGCTTCCAGCTGTTTTTGAAGCTAAGAAACAACTCGCTCTGCCAGGTACTCTTACAGCCTTCCGGGAACACCTCTTACGAAGGCCTGTGAAAAGCAGTTTCTTGGCAGGCCTGATCTGGCTGAGGTAGAACTTCTGCTCTGGGTGTGCTCCATTGGCCTAGAGCTGAAAGGCCCAAAGGTCGGCCTTGTTGGCAAAGGGGCAGGGAGCCCCCAAAGCATCTTGCTTCCCGGTCTTTGGGAAGCTAAGAAACAACTGGCTCTGCCCAGTGCTCTTACAGCCTGAGAGAAAATCTCTTACCAAGGCCTGTGAAACGCACTTTGTTGGTGGCCTGATCTAGCTGAAGTATAACTTCTGCTCTGGGTGTGCTCCATTGGCCTAGAGCTGCCTGGCCCAAAGGGCCGCCTTGTTTGCAAAGGGGATGAGAGTCCCCAAAGCATCTTGCTTCCAGCTCTTCGGGAAGCTAAGAAACATCTGGCGTTGCCCAGTGCTCTTACAGCCTACCGGGAACATCTCTTACCAAGGCCTGTGAAACGCAGTTTGTTGGTGGCCTGAACTGGCCGAAGTAGAACTTCTGCTCTGGGTGTGCTCCACTGGCCTAGAGCTACCTGCCCCAAAGGGCTGCCTTGATTCCAAAGTGAGAGAGTGGCACCAAAGCATCTTGCTTCCAGCTCTTCGGGAAGCTAAGAAACATCTGGCGTTGCCCAGTGCTCTTACAGCCTACCGGGAACATCTCTTACCAAGGCCTGTGAAACGCCGTTTCCTGGCAGGCCTGATTTGGCTGAAGTAGAACTTCTGCTCTGGGTGTGCTCCATTGCCCTAGAGCTGCCAGGCCCAAGGTGCTGCCTTGTTTCCAAAGGGGCAGAGAGGCCCCAAAGCATCTTGCTTCCAGCTCTCTGGGAAGCTAAGAACCAACTCGCTCTGCCCCGTGCTCTTACAGCCTACCGGGAACATGTCTTTGAAAGGCCTGTGAAACGCAGTTTCTTGGCAGGCCTCATCTGGCTGAAGTAGAACTCCGGCTCTGGGTGTGCTCCATTGCCCTAGGGCTGCCAGGACCCAGTGCTGCCCTGTTTCCACGGGGCAGAGAGGCCCAAAGCATCTTGCTTCCCGGTCTCTGCAAAGCTAAGAAACAACTGGCTCTGCCCAGTGCTCTTACACCTACCGGGAACATCTCTTACCAAGGCCTGTCAAACGCTGTTTCTTTGCAGGCCTGATCAGGCTGAAGTAGAACTCCTGCTCTGCGTGTGCTCCATTGGCCTAGAGCTTCCCGACCCAAAAGGCTGCCTTGTTCCCAAACGGGCAGAGGGGTCCCAGGCGTCTTGCTTCCAGCTTTTCAGGAAGTTAAGAAACAACTGGCTCTGCCCAGTGCTCTTACAGCCTACCGGGAACATCTCTTACCAAGGCCTGTGAAACGCAGTTTCCTGGCAGGCCTGATCTGGCTGAAGTAGAACTTCTGCTCTGGGTGAGCTCCATTGCCCCAGAGCTGCCAGGCCCAAAGGGCTGCCTTGTTTCCAAAGACGGAGAGTGGACCCAAAGAATCTTGCTCCCAGCTCTTCGGGAAGCTAAGAAACAGCTGGCTCTGCCCAGTGCTCTTACAGCCTAAGAGAACGTCTCTTTGAAAGGCCTGTGAAACGCAGTTTCTTGGCAGGCCTGACCTGGCTGAAGTAGAACTTCTGTTCTGGTTGTGCTACATACGCCTAGAGCTACCAGGACCTAAGGGCTGCCTTGCTTCCAAAGGGTGAGAGAGGCCCCAAAGCATCTTGCCTCCAGCACTTTGCGAAGCTAAAAAACAACTGGTTATGCCCAGTGCTCTCACAGCCTACCGTGAACATCTCTTACCAAGGGCTGTGAAACGCAGTTTCTGGGCAGGACTGATCTGCCTGAAGTAGAACTTCTGCTGTGGGTGTGCTCCATTGGCCTAGAGCTGCCAGGCGCAAACGGCTGCCTTGTGTCCAAAGGGAGAGAGAGGCCCCAAAGTATCTTGCTTCCAGCTCTGTGGGAAGCTAAAGCAACTGGCTCTCCACAGTGCTCTCACAGCCTACCGGGAACATCTCTTACCAAGGCCTGTGAAACGCAGTTTCTTGGCAGGCCTGATCTGGCTGAAGTAGAACTCCTGCTCTGGGCGTGCTACTTTGGCCTAGAGCTGCCAGGCCCAAAGGGCCGCCTTGTTTCCAAAGGGGCTGAGAGTCCCCAAAGTATCTTGCTTCCAAATCTTTGGGAAGCTAAGAAACAACTGGCTCTGCACAGTGCTCTCACAGCCTACCGGCAATGTGACAGAGAAAGGCCTGTGAGACGCAGTTTCTTGGAAGGCCTGATCTGGCTGAGGTAGAACTTCTGCTCCGGGTGTACTCCATTGGCCTAGGGCTGCCAGGCCCAAAGGGCTGCCTTTATTTCCAAAGTGTGAGAGAGGCCCCAAAGCATCTTGCTTCCTGCTCTCTGGGAAGCTAAAACAACTGGCTCTGCACAGTGCTCTCAAAGCCAACCGGGAACGTCACATACAAAGGCCTGTGAAACGCAGCTTCTTGACAGGCCTTATCTGGCTGAGGTAGAACTTGTGCTCTGGGTGTGCTACTTTGGCCTAGAGCTGCCAGGCACAAAGGCTGCTTTGTTTCCAAAGGGGGAGAGAGGCCCCAAATCATGTTGCTTCCAGCTGTTTTTGAAGCTAAGAAACAACTCGCTCTGCCAGGTACTCTTACAGCCTTCCGGGAACACCTCTTACGAAGGCCTGTGAAAAGCAGTTTCTTGGCAGGCCTGATCTGGCTGAGGTAGAACTTCTGCTCTGGGTGTGCTCCATTGGCCTAGAGCTGAAAGGCCCAAAGGTCGGCCTTGTTGGCAAAGGGGCAGGGAGCCCCCAAAGCATCTTGCTTCCCGGTCTTTGGGAAGCTAAGAAACAACTGGCTCTGCCCAGTGCTCTTACAGCCTGAGAGAAAATCTCTTACCAAGGCCTGTGAAACGCACTTTGTTGGTGGCCTGATCTAGCTGAAGTATAACTTCTGCTCTGGGTGTGCTCCATTGGCCTAGAGCTGCCTGGCCCAAAGGGCCGCCTTGTTTGCAAAGGGGATGAGAGTCCCCAAAGCATCTTGCTTCCAGCTCTTCGGGAAGCTAAGAAACATCTGGCGTTGCCCAGTGCTCTTACAGCCTACCGGGAACATCTCTTACCAAGGCCTGTGAAACGCAGTTTGTTGGTGGCCTGAACTGGCCGAAGTAGAACTTCTGCTCTGGGTGTGCTCCACTGGCCTAGAGCTACCTGCCCCAAAGGGCTGCCTTGATTCCAAAGTGAGAGAGTGGCACCAAAGCATCTTGCTTCCAGCTCTTCGGGAAGCTAAGAAACATCTGGCGTTGCCCAGTGCTCTTACAGCCTACCGGGAACATCTCTTACCAAGGCCTGTGAAACGCCGTTTCCTGGCAGGCCTGATTTGGCTGAAGTAGAACTTCTGCTCTGGGTGTGCGCCATTGCCCTAGAGCTGCCAGGCCCAAGGTGCTGCCTTGTTTCCAAAGGGGCAGAGAGGCCCCAAAGCATCTTGCTTCCAGCTCTCTGGGAAGCTAAGAACCAACTCGCTCTGCCCCGTGCTCTTACAGCCTACCGGGAACATGTCTTTGAAAGGCCTGTGAAACGCAGTTTCTTGGCAGGCCTCATCTGGCTGAAGTAGAACTCCGGCTCTGGGTGTGCTCCATTGCCCTAGGGCTGGCAGGACCCAGTGCTGCCCTGTTTCCAAGGGGCAGAGAGGCCCAAAGCATCTTGCTTCCCGGTCTCTGCAAAGCTAAGAAACAACTGGCTCTGCCCAGTGCTCTTACACCTACCGGGAACATCTCTTACCAAGGCCTGTCAAACGCTGTTTCTTTGCAGGCCTGATCAGGCTGAAGTAGAACTCCTGCTCTGCGTGTGCTCCATTGGCCTAGAGCTTCCCGACCCAAAAGGCTGCCTTGTTCCCAAACGGGCAGAGGGGTCCCAGGCGTCTTGCTTCCAGCTTTTCAGGAAGGTAAGAAACAACTGGCTCTGCCCAGTGCTCTTACAGCCTACCGGGAACATCTCTTACCAAGGCCTGTGAAACGCAGTTTCCTGGCAGGCCTGATCTGGCTGAAGTAGAACTTCTGCTCTGGGTGTGCTCCATTGCCCCAGAGCTGCCAGGCCCAAAGGGCTGCCTTGTTTCCAAAGACGGAGAGTGGACCCAAAGAATCTTGCTCCCAGCTCTTCGGGAAGCTAAGAAACAGCTGGCTCTGCCCAGTGCTCTTACAGCCTAAGAGAACATCTCTATGAAAGGCCTGTGAAACGCAGTTTCTTGGCAGGCCTGACCTGGCTGAAGTAGAACTTCTGTTCTGGTTGTGCTACATACGCCTAGAGCTACCAGGACCTAAGGGCTGCCTTGCTTCCAAAGGGTGAGAGAGGCCCCAAAGCATCTTGCCTCCAGCACTTTGCGAAGCTAAAAAACAACTGGTTCTGCCCAGTGCTCTCACAGCCTACCGTGAACATCTCTTACCAAGGGCTGTGAAACGCAGTTTCTGGGCAGGACTGATCTGCCTGAAGTAGAACTTCTGCTGTGGGTGTGCTCCATTGGCCTAGAGCTGCCAGGCGCAAACGGCTGCCTTGTGTCCAAAGGGAGAGAGAGGCCCCAAAGCATCTTGCTTCCAGCTCTGTGGGAAGCTAAAGCAACTGGCTCTCCACAGTGCTCTCACAGCCTACCGGGAACATCTCTTACCAAGGCCTGTGAAACGCAGTTTCTTGGCAGGCCTGATCTGGCTGAAGTAGAACTCCTGCTCTGGGCGTGCTACTTTGGCCTAGAGCTGCCAGGCCCAAAGGGCCGCCTTGTTTCCAAAGGGGCTGAGAGTCCCCAAAGCATCTTGCTTCCAAATCTTTGGGAAGCTAAGAAACAACTGGCTCTGCACAGTGCTCTCACAGCCTACCGGCAACGTCACAGAGAAAGGCCTGTGAGACGCAGTTTCTTGGAAGGCCTGATCTGGCTGAGGTAGAACTTCTGCTCTGGGTGTACTCCATTGGCCTAGGGCTGCCAGGCCCAAAGGGCTGCCTTTATTTCCAAAGTGTGAGAGAGGCCCCAAAGCATCTTGCTTCCTGCTCTCTGGGAAGCTAAAACAACTGGCTCTGCACAGTGCTCTCAAAGCCAACCGGGAACGTCACATACAAAGGCCTGTGAAACGCAGCTTCTTGACAGGCCTTATCTGGCTGAGGTAGAACTTGTGCTCTGGGTGTGCTACTTTGGCCTAGAGCTGCCAGGCACAAAGGCTGCTTTGTTTCCAAAGGGGGAGAGAGGCCCCATATCATGTGGCTTCCAGCTGTTTTTGAAGCTAAGAAACAACTCGCTCTGCCAGGTACTCTTACAGCCTTCCGGGAACACCTCTTACGAAGGCCTGTGAAAAGCAGTTTCTTGGCAGGCCTGATCTGGCTGAGGTAGAACTTCTGCTCTGGGTGTGCTCCATTGGCCTAGAGCTGAAAGGCCCAAAGGGATGCCTTGTTTGCAAAGGGGCAGAGAGGCCCCAAAGCATCTTGCTTCCAGCTCTTTGGGAAGCTAAGAAACAACTGTCTCTGCCCAGTGCTCTGACAGAGTACCGGCAACATCTCTTACCAAAGCCTTTGAAACGCAGTTTCTAAGCAGGCCTTATCTGGCTGAGGTAGAACTTCTGCTCTGGGTGTGCTCCATTGGCCTAGAGCTGAAAGGCCCAAAGGTCGGCCTTCTTGGCAAAGGGGCAGGGAGCCCCCAAAGCATCTTGCTTCCAGCTCTTTGGGAAGCTAAGAAACAACTGGCTCTGCCCAGTGCTCTTACAGCCTGAGAGAAAATCTCTTACCAAGGCCTGTGAAACGCAGTTTGTTGGTGGCCTGAACTGGCCGAAGTAGAACTTCTGCTCTGGGTGTGCTCCACTGGCCTGGAGCTACCTGCCCCAAAGGGCTGCCTTGATTCCAAAGTGAGAGAGTGGCACCAAAGCATCTTGCTTCCAGCTCTTCGGGAAGCTAAGAAACATCTGGCGTTGCCCAGTGCTCTTACAGCCTACCGGGAACATCTCTTACCAAGGCCTGTGAAACGCCGTTTCCTGGCAGGCCTGATTTGGCTGAAGTAGAACTTCTGCTCTGGGTGTGCTCCATTGCCCTAGAGCTGCCAGGCCCAAGGTGCTGCCTTGTTTCCAAAGGGGCAGAGAGGCCCCAAAGCATCTTGCTTCCAGCTCTCTGGGAAGCTAAGAACCAACTCGCTCTGCCCCGTGCTCTTACAGCCTACCGGGAACATGTCTTTGAAAGGCCTGTGAAACGCAGTTTCTTGGCAGGCCTCATCTGGCTGAAGTAGAACTCCGGCTCTGGGTGTGCTCCATTGCCCTAGGGCTGCCAGGACCCAGTGCTGCCCTGTTTCCAAGGGGCAGAGAGGCCCAAAGCATCTTGCTTCCCGGTCTCTGCAAAGCTAAGAAACAACTGGCTCTGCCCAGTGCTCTTACACCTACCGGGAACATCTCTTACCAAGGCCTGTCAAACGCTGTTTCTTTGCAGGCCTGATCAGGCTGAAGTAGAACTCCTGCTCTGCGTGTGCTCCATTGGCCTAGAGCTTCCCGACCCAAAAGGCTGCCTTGTTCCCAAACGGGCAGAGGGGTCCCAGGCGTCTTGCTTCCAGCTTTTCAGGAAGGTAAGAAACAACTGGCTCTGCCCAGTGCTCTTACAGCCTACCGGGAACATCTCTTACCAAGGCCTGTGAAACGCAGTTTCATGGCAGGCCTGATCTGGCTGAAGTAGAACTTCTGCTCTGGGTGTGCTCCATTGCCCCAGAGCTGCCAGGCCCAAAGGGCTGCCTTGTTTCCAAAGACGGAGAGTGGACCCAAAGAATCTTGCTCCCAGCTCTTCGGGAAGCTAAGAAACAGCTGGCTCTGCCCAGTGCTCTTACAGCCTAAGAGAACATCTCTTTGAAAGGCCTGTGAAACGCAGTTTCTTGGCAGGCCTGACCTGGCTGAAGTAGAACTTCTGTTCTGGTTGTGCTACATACGCCTAGAGCTACCAGGACCAAAGGGCTGCCTTGCTTCCAAAGGGTGAGGGAGGCCCCAAAGCATCTTGCCTCCAGCACTTTGCGAAGCTAAAAAACAACTGGTTCTGCCCAGTGCTCTCACAGCCTACCGTGAACATCTCTTACCAAGGGCTGTGAAACGCAGTTCCTGGGCAGGACTGATCTGCCTGAAGTAGAACTTCTGCTGTGGGTGTGCTCCATTGGCCTAGAGCTGCCAGGCGCAAACGGCTGCCTTGTGTCCAAAGGGAGAGAGAGGCCCCAAAGCATCTTGCTTCCAGCTCTGTGGGAAGCTAAAGCAACTGGCTCTCCACAGTGCTCTCACAGCCTACCGGGAACATCTCTTACCAAGGCCTGTGAAACGCAGTTTCTTGGCAGGCCTGATCTGGCTGAAGTAGAACTCCTGCTCTGGGCGTGCTACTTTGGCCTAGAGCTGCCAGGCCCAAAGGGCCGCCTTGTTTCCAAAGGGGCTGAGAGTCCCCAAAGTATCTTGCTTCCAAATCTTTGGGAAGCTAAGAAACAACTGGCTCTGCACAGTGCTCTCACAGCCTACCGGCAACGTGACAGAGAAAGGCCTGTGAGACGCAGTTTCTTGGAAGGCCTGATCTGGCTGAGGTAGAACTTCTGCTCTGGGTGTACTCCATTGGCCTAGGGCTGCCAGGCCCAAAGGGCTGCCTTTATTTCCAAAGTGTGAGAGAGGCCCCAAAGCATCTTGCTTCCTGCTCTCTGGGAAGCTAAAACAACTGGCTCTGCACAGTGCTCTCAAAGCCAACCGGGAACGTCACATACAAAGGCCTGTGAAACGCAGCTTCTTGACAGGCCTTATCTGGCTGAGGTAGAACTTGTGCTCTGGGTGTGCTACTATGGCCTAGAGCTGCCAGGCACAAAGGCTGCTTTGTTTCCAAAGGGGGAGAGAGGCCCCATATCATGTTGCTTCCAGCTGTTTTTGAAGCTAAGAAACAACTCGCTCTGCCAGGTACTCTTACAGCCTTCCGGGAACACCTCTTACGAAGGCCTGTGAAAAGCAGTTTCTTGGCAGGCCTGATCTGGCTGAGGTAGAACTTCTGCTCTGGGTGTGCTCCATTGGCCTAGAGCTGAAAGGCCCAAAGGGATGCCTTGTTTGCAAAGGGGCAGAGAGGCCCCAAAGCATCTTGCTTCCAGCTCTTTGGGAAGCTAAGAAACAACTGTCTCTGCCCAGTGCTCTGACAGCGTACCGGCAACATCTCTTACCAAAGCCTTTGAAACGCAGTTTCTTGGCAGGCCTTATCTGGCTGAGGTAGAACTTCTGCTCTGGGTGTGCTCCATTGGCCTAGAGCTGAAAGGCCCAAAGGTCGGCCTTGTTGGCAAAGGGGCAGGGAGCCCCCAAAGCATCTTGCTTCCCGGTCTTTGGGAAGCTAAGAAACAACTGGCTCTGCCCAGTGCTCTTACAGCCTGAGAGAAAATCTCTTACCAAGGCCTGTGAAATGCAGTTTGTTGGTGGCCTGAACTGGCCGAAGTAGAACTTCTGCTCTGGGTGTGCTCCACTGGCATGGGGCTACCTGCCCCAAAGGGCTGCCTTGATTCCAAAGTGAGAGAGTGGCACCAAAGCATCTTGCTTCCAGCTCTTCGGGAAGCTAAGAAACATCTGGCGTTGCCCAGTGCTCTTACAGCCTACCGGGAACATCTCTTACCAAGGCCTGTGAAACGCCGTTTCCTGGCAGGCCTGATTTGGCTGAAGTAGAACTTCTGCTCTGGGTGTGCTCCATTGCCCTAGAGCTGCCAGGCCCAAGGTGCTGCCTTGTTTCCAAAGGGGCAGAGAGGCCCCAAAGCATCTTGCTTCCAGCTCTCTGGGAAGCTAAGAACCAACTCGCTCTGCCCCGTGCTCTTACAGCCTACCGGGAACATGTCTTTGAAAGGCCTGTGAAACGCAGTTTCTTGGCAGGCCTCATCTGGCTGAAGTAGAACTCCGGCTCTGGGTGTGCTCCATTGCCCTAGAGCTGCCAGGCCCCAAGTGCTGCCCTGTTTCCAAGGGGCAGAGAGGCCCAAAGCATCTTGCTTCCCGGTCTTTGCGAAGCTAAGAAACAACTGGCTCTGCCCAGTGCTCTTACACCTACCGGGAACATCTCTTACCAAGGCCTGTCAAACGCTGTTTCTTTGCAGGCCTGATCAGGCTGAAGTAGAACTCCTGCTCTGCGTGTGCTCCATTGGCCTAGAGCTTCCCGACCCAAAAGGCTGCCTTGTTCCCAAACGGGCAGAGGGGTCCCAGGCGTCTTGCTTCCAGCTTTTCAGGAAGGTAAGAAACAAGTGGCTCTGCCCAGTGCTCTTACAGCCTACCGGGAACATCTCTTACCAAGGCCTGTGAAACGCAGTTTCCTGGCAGGCCTGATCTGGCTGAAGTAGAACTTCTGCTCTGGGTGTGCTCCATTGCCCCAGAGCTGCCAGGCCCAAAGGGCTGCCTTGTTTCCAAAGACGGAGAGTGGACCCAAAGCATCTTGCTCCCAGCTCTTCGGGAAGCTAAGAAACAGCTGGCTCTGCCCAGTGCTCTTACAGCCTAAGAGAACATCTCTTTGAAAGGCCTGTGAAACGCAGTTTCTTGGCAGGCCTGACCTGGCTGAAGTAGAACTTCTGTTCTGGTTGTGCTACATAGGCCTAGAGCTACCAGGACCTAAGGGCTGCCTTGCTTCCAAAGGGTGAGAGAGGCCCCAAAGCATCTTGCCTCCAGCACTTTGCGAAGCTAAAAAACAACTGGTTCTGGCCAGTGCTCTCACAGCCTACCGTGAACATCTCTTACCAAGGGCTGTGAAACGCAGTTTCTGGGCAGGACTGATCTGCCTGAAGTAGAACTTCTGCTGTGGGTGTGCTCCATTGGCCTAGAGCTGCCAGGCGCAAACGGCTGCCTTGTGTCCAAAGGGAGAGAGAGGCCCCAAAGCATCTTGCTTCCAGCTCTGTGGGAAGCTAAAGCAACTGGCTCTCCACAGTGCTCTCACAGCCTACCGGGAACATCTCTTACCAAGGCCTGTGAAACGCAGTTTCCTGGCAGGCCTGATGTGGCTGAAGTAGAACTCCTGCTCTGGGCGTGCTACTTTGGCCTAGAGCTGCCAGGCCCAAAGGGCCACCTTGTTTCCAAAGGGGCTGAGAGTCCCCAAAGTATCTTGCTTCCAAATCTTTGGGAAGCTAAGAAACAACTGGCTCTGCACAGTGCTCTCACAGCCTACCGGCAACGTGACAGAGAAAGGCCTGTGAGACGCAGTTTCCTGGAAGGCCTGATCTGGCTGAGGTAGAACTTCTGCTCTGGGTGTACTCCATTGGCCTAGGGCTGCCAGGCCCAAAGGGCTGCCTTTATTTCCAAAGTGTGAGAGAGGCCCCAAAGCATCTTGCTTCCTGCTCTCTGGGAAGCTAAAACAACTGGCTCTGCACAGTGCTCTCAAAGCCAACCGGGAACGTCACATACAAAGGCCTGTGAAATGGAGCTTCTTGACAGGCCTTATCTGGCTGAGGTAGAACTTGTGCTCTGGGTGTGCTACTTTGGCCTAGAGCTGCCAGGCACAAAGGCTGCTTTGTTTCCAAAGGGGGAGCGAGGCCCCAAATCATGTTGCTTCCAGCTGTTTTTGAAGCTAAGAAACAACTCGCTCTGCCAGGTACTCTTACAGCCTTCCGGGAACACCTCTTACGAAGGCCTGTGAAAAGCAGTTTCTTGGCAGGCCTGATCTGGCTGAGGTAGAACTTCTGCTCTGGGTGTGCTCCATTGGCCTAGAGCTGAAAGGCCCAAAGGGATGCCTTGTTTGCAAAGGGGCAGAGAGGCCCCAAAGCATCTTGCTTCCAGCTCTTTGGGAAGCTAAGAAACAACTGTCTCTGCCCAGTGCTCTGACAGAGTACCGGCAACATCTCTTACCAAAGCCTTTGAAACGCAGTTTCTTGGCAGGCCTTATCTGGCTGAGGTAGAACTTCTGTTCTGGGTGTGCTCCATTGCCCTAGAGCTGAAAGGCCCAAAAGGCTGCCTTGTTTCCAAAGGGGGAGAGAGGCCCCAAAGCATCTTGCTTCCACCACTTGGGAAGCTAAGAAACAACTAGCTCTGCCCAGTGCTCTTACAGCCTGAGAGAAAATCTCTTACCAAGGCTTGTGAAACACACTTTGTTGGTATCCTGATCTAGCTGAAGTAGAACTTCTGCTCTGGGTGTGCTCCATTGGCCTAGAGCTGCCTGGCCCAAAGGGCCGCTTTGTTTGCAAAGGGGATGAGAGGCCCCAAAGCATCTTGCTTCCAGCTCTTCGGGAAGCTAAGAAACATCTGGCGTTGCCCAGTGCTCTTACAGCCTACCGGGAACATCTCTTACCAAGGCCTGTGAAACGCAGTTTGTTGGTGGCCTGAACTGGCCGAAGTAGAACTTCTGCTCTGGGTGTGCTCCACTGGCCTAGAGCTACCTGCCCCAAAGGGCTGCCTTGATTCCAAAGTGAGAGAGTGGCCCCAAAGCATCTTGCTTCCAGCTCTTCGGGAAGCTAAGAAACATCTGGCGTTGCCCAGTGCTCTTACAGCCTACCGGGAACATCTCTTACCAAGGCCTGTGAAACGCCGTTTCCTGGCAGGCCTGATTTGGCTGAAGTAGAACTTCTGCTCTGGGTGTGCTCCATTGCCCTAGAGCTGCCAGGCCCAAGGTGCTGCCTTGTTTCCAAAGGGGCAGAGAGGCCCCAAAGCATCTTGCTTCCAGCTCTCTGGGAAGCTAAGAACCAACTCGCTCTGCCCCGTGCTCTTACAGCCTACCGGGAACATGTCTTTGAAAGGCCTGTGAAACGCAGTTTCTTGGCAGGCCTCATCTGGCTGAAGTAGAACTCCGGCTCTGGGTGTGCTCCATTGCCCTAGAGCTGCCAGGCCCCAAGTGCTGCCCTGTTTCCAAGGGGCAGAGAGGCCCAAAGCATCTTGCTTCCCGGTCTTTGCGAAGCTAAGAAACAACTGGCTCTGCCCAGTGCTCTTACACCTACCGGGAACATCTCTTACCAAGGCCTGTCAAACGCTGTTTCTTTGCAGGCCTGATCAGGCTGAAGTAGAACTCCTGCTCTGCGTGTGCTCCATTGGCCTAGAGCTTCCCGACCCAAAAGGCTGCCTTGTTCCCAAACGGGCAGAGGGGTCCCAAGCATCTTGCTTCCAGCTTTTCAGGAAGGTAAGAAACAACAGGCTCTGCCCAGTGCTCTTACAGCCTACCGGGAACATCTCTTACCAAGGCCTGTGAAACGCAGTTTCCTGGCAGGCCTGATCTGGCTGAAGTAGAACTTCTGCTCTGGGTGTGCTCCATTGCCCTAGAGCTGCCAGGCCCAAAGGGCTGCCTTGTTTCCAAAGATGGAGAGTGGACCCAAAGCTTCTTGCTCCCGGCTCTTCGGGAAGCTAAGAAACAGCTGGCTCTGCCCAGTGCTCTTACAGCCTAAGAGAACATCTCTTTGAAAGGCCTGTGAAACGCAGTTTCTTGGCAGGCCTGACCTGGCTGAAGTAGAACTTCTGTTCTGGTTGTGCTACATAGGCCTAGAGCTACCAGGACCTAAGGGCTGCCTTGTTTCCAAAGGGTGAGAGAGGCCCCAAAGCATCTTGCCTCCAGCACTTTGGGAAGCTAAAAAACAACTGGTTCTGCCCAGTGCTCTCACAGCCTACCGTGAACATCTCTTACCAAGGGCTGTGAAACGCAGTTTCTGGGCAGGACTGATCTGCCTGAAGTAGAACTTCTGCTGTGGGTGTGCTCCATTGGCCTAGAGCTGCAAGGCGCAAACGGCTGCCTTGTGTCCAAAGGGAGAGAGAGGCCCCAAAGCATCTTGCTTCCAGCTCTGTGGGAAGCTAAAGCAACTGGCTCTCCACAGTGCTCTCACAGCCTACCGGGAACATCTCTTACCAAGGCCTGTGAAACGCAGTTTCCTGGCAGGCCTGATGTGGCTGAAGTAGAACTCCTGCTCTGGGCGTGCTACTTTGGCCTAGAGCTGCCAGGCCCAAAGGGCCACCTTGTTTCCAAAGGGGCTGAGAGTCCCCAAAGTATCTTGCTTCCAAATCTTTGGGAAGCTAAGAAACAACTGGCTCTGCACAGTGCTCTCACAGCCTACCGGCAACGTGACAGAGAAAGGCCTGTGAGACGCAGTTTCCTGGAAGGCCTGATCTGGCTGAGGTAGAACTTCTGCTCTGGCTGTACTCCATTGGCCTAGGGCTGCCAGGCCCAAAGGGCTGCCTTTATTTCCAAAGTGTGAGAGAGGCCCCAAAGCATCTTGCTTCCTGCTCTCTGGGAAGCTAAAACAACTGGCTCTGCACAGTGCTCTCAAAGCCAACCGGGAACGTCACATACAAAGGCCTGTGAAATGGAGCTTCTTGACAGGCCTTATCTGGCTGAGGTAGAACTTGTGCTCTGGGTGTGCTACTTTGGCCTAGAGCTGCCAGGCACAAAGGCTGCTTTGTTTCCAAAGGGGGAGAGAGGCCCCAAATCATGTTGCTTCCAGCTGTTTTTGAAGCTAAGAAACAACTCGCTCTGCCAGGTACTCTTACAGCCTTCCGGGAACACCTCTTACGAAGGCCTGTGAAAAGCAGTTTCTTGGCAGGCCTGATCTGGCTGAGGTAGAACTTCTGCTCTGGGTGTGCTCCATTGGCCTAGAGCTGAAAGGCCCAAAGGGATGCCTTGTTTGCAAAGGGGCAGAGAGGCCCCAAAGCATCTTGCTTCCAGCTCTTTGGGAAGCTAAGAAACAACTGTCTCTGCCCAGTGCTCTGACAGAGTACCGGCAACATCTCTTACCAAAGCCTTTGAAACGCAGTTTCTTGGCAGGCCTTATCTGGCTGAGGTAGAACTTCTGTTCTGGGTGTGCTCCATTGCCCTAGAGCTGAAAGGCCCAAAGGGCTGCCTTGTTTCCAAAGGGGGAGAGAGGCCCCAAAGCATCTTGCTTCCACCTCTTGGGAAGCTAAGAAACAACTAGCTCTGCCCAGTGCTCTTACAGCCTGAGAGAAAATCTCTTACCAAGGCTTGTGAAACGCACTTTGTTGGTATCCTGATCTAGCTGAAGTAGAACTTCTGCTCTGGGTGTGCTCCATTGGCCTAGAGCTGCCTGGCCCAAAGGGCCACTTTGTTTGCAAAGGGGATGAGAGGCCCCAAAGCATCTTGCTTCCAGCTCTTCGGGAAGCTAAGAAACATCTGGCGTTGCCCAGTGCTCTTACAGCCTACCGGGAACATCTCTTACCAAGGCCTGTGAAACGCAGTTTGTTGGTGGCCTGAACTGGCCGAAGTAGAACTTCTGCTCTGGGTGTGCTCCACTGGCCTAGAGCTACCTGCCCCAAAGGGCTGCCTTGATTCCAAAGTGAGAGAGTGGCACCAAAGCATCTTGCTTCCAGCTCTTCGGGAAGCTAAGAAACATCTGGCGTTGCCCAGTGCTCTTACAGCCTACCGGGAACATCTCTTACCAAGGCCTGTGAAACGCCGTTTCCTGGCAGGCCTGATTTGGCTGAAGTAGAACTTCTGCTCTGGGTGTGCTCCATTGCCCTAGAGCTGCCAGGCCCAAGGTGCTGCCTTGTTTCCAAAGGGGCAGAGAGGCCCCAAAGCATCTTGCTTCCAGCTCTCTGGGAAGCTAAGAACCAACTCGCTCTGCCCCGTGCTCTTACAGCCTACCGGGAACATGTCTTTGAAAGGCCTGTGAAACGCAGTTTCTTGGCAGGCCTCATCTGGCTGAAGTAGAACTCCGGCTCTGGGTGTGCTCCATTGCCCTAGAGCTGCCAGGCCCCAAGTGCTGCCCTGTTTCCAAGGGGCAGAGAGGCCCAAAGCATCTTGCTTCCCGGTCTTTGCGAAGCTAAGAAACAACTGGCTCTGCCCAGTGCTCTTACACCTACCGGGAACATCTCTTACCAAGGCCTGTCAAACGCTGTTTCTTTGCAGGCCTGATCAGGCTGAAGTAGAACTCCTGCTCTGCGTGTGCTCCATTGGCCTAGAGCTTCCCGACCCAAAAGGCTGCCTTGTTCCCAAACGGGCAGAGGGGTCCCAGGCGTCTTGCTTCCAGCTTTTCAGGAAGGTAAGAAACAAGTGGCTCTGCCCAGTGCTCTTACAGCCTACCGGGAACATCTCTTACCAAGGCCTGTGAAACGCAGTTTCCTGGCAGGCCTGATCTGGCTGAAGTAGAACTTCTGCTCTGGGTGTGCTCCATTGCCCCAGAGCTGCCAGGCCCAAAGGGCTGCCTTGTTTCCAAAGACGGAGAGTGGACCCAAAGAATCTTGCTCCCAGCTCTTCGGGAAGCTAAGAAACAGCTGGCTCTGCCCAGTGCTCTTACAGCCTAAGAGAACATCTCTTTGAAAGGCCTGTGAAACGCAGTTTCTTGGCAGGCCTGACCTGGCTGAAGTAGAACTTCTGTTCTGGTTGTGCTACATACGCCTAGAGCTACCAGGACCTAAGGGCTGCCTTGCTTCCAAAGGGTGAGAGAGGCCCCAAAGCATCTTGCCTCCAGCACTTTGCGAAGCTAAAAAACAACTGGTTCTGCCCAGTGCTCTCACAGCCTACCGTGAACATCTCTTACCAAGGGCTGTGAAACGCAGTTTCTGGGCAGGACTGATCTGCCTGAAGTAGAACTTCTGCTGTGGGTGTGCTCCATTGGCCTAGAGCTGCCAGGCGCAAACGGCTGCCTTGTGTCCAAAGGGAGAGAGAGGCCCCAAAGCATCTTGCTTCCAGCTCTGTGGGAAGCTAAAGCAACTGGCTCTCCACAGTGCTCTCACAGCCTACCGGGAACATCTCTTACCAAGGCCTGTGAAACGCAGTTTCCTGGCAGGCCTGATGTGGCTGAAGTAGAACTCCTGCTCTGGGCGTGCTACTTTGGCCTAGAGCTGCCAGGCCCAAAGGGCCACCTTGTTTCCAAAGGGGCTGAGAGTCCCCAAAGTATCTTGCTTCCAAATCTTTGGGAAGCTAAGAAACAACTGGCTCTGCACAGTGCTCTCACAGCCTACCGGCAACGTGACAGAGAAAGGCCTGTGAGACGCAGTTTCCTGGAAGGCCTGATCTGGCTGAGGTAGAACTTCTGCTCTGGCTGTACTCCATTGGCCTAGGGCTGCCAGGCCCAAAGGGCTGCCTTTATTTCCAAAGTGTGAGAGAGGCCCCAAAGCATCTTGCTTCCTGCTCTCTGGGAAGCTAAAACAACTGGCTCTGCACAGTGCTCTCAAAGCCAACCGGGAACGTCACATACAAAGGCCTGTGAAATGGAGCTTCTTGACAGGCCTTATCTGGCTGAGGTAGAACTTGTGCTCTGGGTGTGCTACTTTGGCCTAGAGCTGCCAGGCACAAAGGCTGCTTTGTTTCCAAAGGGGGAGAGAGGCCCCAAATCATGTTGCTTCCAGCTGTTTTTGAAGCTAAGAAACAACTCGCTCTGCCAGGTACTCTTACAGCCTTCCGGGAACACCTCTTACGAAGGCCTGTGAAAAGCAGTTTCTTGGCAGGCCTGATCTGGCTGAGGTAGAACTTCTGCTCTGGGTGTGCTCCATTGGCCTAGAGCTGAAAGGCCCAAAGGGATGCCTTGTTTGCAAAGGGGCAGAGAGGCCCCAAAGCATCTTGCTTCCAGCTCTTTGGGAAGCTAAGAAACAACTGTCTCTGCCCAGTGCTCTGACAGAGTACCGGCAAAATCTCTTACCAAAGCCTTTGAAACGCAGTTTCTTGGCAGGCCTTATCTGGCTGAGGTAGAACTTCTGTTCTGGGTGTGCTCCATTGCCCTAGAGCGGAAAGGCCCAAAAGGCTGCCTTGTTTCCAAAGGGGGAGAGAGGCCCCAAAGCATCTTGCTTCCACCACTTGGGAAGCTAAGAAACAACTAGCTCTGCCCAGTGCTCTTACAGCCTGAGAGAAAATCTCTTACCAAGGCTTGTGAAACGCACTTTGTTGGTATCCTGATCTAGCTGAAGTAGAACTTCTGCTCTGGGTGTGCTCCATTGGCCTAGAGCTGCCTGGCCCAAAGGGCCGCTTTGTTTGCAAAGGGGATGAGAGGCCCCAAAGCATCTTGCTTCCAGCTCTTCGGGAAGCTAAGAAACATCTGGCGTTGCCCAGTGCTCTTACAGCCTACCGGGAACATCTCTTACCAAGGCCTGTGAAACGCAGTTTGTTGGTGGCCTGAACTGGCCGAATTAGAACTTCTGCTCTGGGTGTGCTCCACTGGCCTAGAGCTACCTGCCCCAAAGGGCTGCCTTGATTCCAAAGTGAGAGAGTGGCCCCAAAGCATCTTGCTTCCAGCTCTTCGGGAAGCTAAGAAACATCTGGCGTTGCCCAGTGCTCTTACAGCCTACCGGGAACATCTCTTACCAAGGCCTGTGAAACGCCGTTTCCTGGCAGGCCTGATTTGGCTGAAGTAGAACTTCTGCTCTGGGTGTGCTCCATTGCCCTAGAGCTGCCAGGCCCAAGGTGCTGCCTTGTTTCCAAAGGGGCAGAGAGGCCCCAAAGCATCTTGCTTCCAGCTCTCTGGGAAGCTAAGAACCAACTCGCTCTGCCCCGTGCTCTTACAGCCTACCGGGAACATGTCTTTGAAAGGCCTGTGAAACGCAGTTTCTTGGCAGGCCTCATCTGGCTGAAGTAGAACTCCGGCTCTGGGTGTGCTCCATTGCCCTAGAGCTGCCAGGCCCCAAGTGCTGCCCTGTTTCCAAGGGGCAGAGAGGCCCAAAGCATCTTGCTTCCCGGTCTTTGCGAAGCTAAGAAACAACTGGCTCTGCCCAGTGCTCTTACACCTACCGGGAACATCTCTTACCAAGGCCTGTCAAACGCTGTTTCTTTGCAGGCCTGATCAGGCTGAAGTAGAACTCCTGCTCTGCGTGTGCTCCATTGGCCTAGAGCTTCCCGACCCAAAAGGCTGCCTTGTTCCCAAACGGGCAGAGGGGTCCCAAGCATCTTGCTTCCAGCTTTTCAGGAAGGTAAGAAACAACTGGCTCTGCCCAGTGCTCTTACAGCCTACCGGGAACATCTCTTACCAAGGCCTGTGAAACGCAGTTTCCTGGCAGGCCTGATCTGGCTGAAGTAGAACTTCTGCTCTGGGTGTGCTCCATTGCCCTAGAGCTGCCAGGCCAAAAGGGCTGCCTTGTTTCCAAAGATGGAGAGTGGACCCAAAGCTTCTTGCTCCCGGCTCTTCGGGAAGCTAAGAAACAGCTGGCTCTGCCCAGTGCTCTTGCAGCCTAAGAGAACATCTCTTTGAAAGGCCTGTGAAACGCAGTTTCTTGGCAGGCCTGACCTGGCTGAAGTAGAACTTCTGTTCTGGTTGTGCTACATAGGCCTAGAGCTACCAGGACCTAAGGGCTGCCTTGTTTCCAAAGGGTGAGAGAGGCCCCAAAGCATCTTGCCTCCAGCACTTTGGGAAGCTAAAAAACAACTGGTTCTGCCCAGTGCTCTCACAGCCTACCGTGAACATCTCTTACCAAGGGCTGTGAAACGCAGTTTCTGGGCAGGACTGATCTGCCTGAAGTAGAACTTCTGCTGTGGGTGTGCTCCATTGGCCTAGAGCTGCCAGGCGCAAACGGCTGCCTTGTGTCCAAAGGGAGAGAGAGGCCCCAAAGCATCTTGCTTCCAGCTCTGTGGGAAGCTAAAGCAACTGGCTCTCCACAGTGCTCTCACAGCCTACCGGGAACATCTCTTACCAAGGCCTGTGAAACGCAGTTTCCTGGCAGGCCTGATGTGGCTGAAGTAGAACTCCTGCTCTGGGTGTGCTCCATTGGCCTAGAGCTGCCTGGCCCAAAGGGCCGCTTTGTTTGCAAAGGGGATGAGAGGCCCCAAAGCATCTTGCTTCCAGCTCTTCGGGAAGCTAAGAAACATCTGGCGTTGCCCAGTGCTCTTACAGCCTACCGGGAACATCTCTTACCAAGGCCTGTGAAACGCAGTTTGTTGGTGGCCTGAACTGGCCGAAGTAGAACTTCTGCTCTGGGTGTGCTCCACTGGCCTAGAGCTACCTGCCCCAAAGGGCTGCCTTGATTCCAAAGTGAGAGAGTGGCCCCAAAGCATCTTGCTTCCAGCTCTTCGGGAAGCTAAGAAACATCTGGCGTTGCCCAGTGCTCTTACAGCCTACCGGGAACATCTCTTACCAAGGCCTGTGAAACGCCGTTTCCTGGCAGGCCTGATTTGGCTGAAGTAGAACTTCTGCTCTGGGTGTGCTCCATTGCCCTAGAGCTGCCAGGCCCAAGGTGCTGCCTTGTTTCCAAAGGGGCAGAGAGGCCCCAAAGCATCTTGCTTCCAGCTCTCTGGGAAGCTAAGAACCCACTCGCTCTGCCCCGTGCTCTTACAGCCTACCGGGAACATGTCTTTGAAAGGCCTGTGAAACGCAGTTTCTTGGCAGGCCTCATCTGGCTGAAGTAGAACTCCGGCTCTGGGTGTGCTCCATTGCCCTAGAGCTGCCAGGCCCCAAGTGCTGCCCTGTTTCCAAGGGGCAGAGAGGCCCAAAGCATCTTGCTTCCCGGTCTTTGCGAAGCTAAGAAACAACTGGCTCTGCCCAGTGCTCTTACACCTACCGGGAACATCTCTTACCAAGGCCTGTCAAACGCTGTTTCTTTGCAGGCCTGATCAGGCTGAAGTAGAACTCCTGCTCTGCGTGTGCTCCATTGGCCTAGAGCTTCCCGACCCAAAAGGCTGCCTTGTTCCCAAACGGGCAGAGGGGTCCCAAGCATCTTGCTTCCAGCTTTTCAGGAAGGTAAGAAACAACTGGCTCTGCCCAGTGCTCTTACAGCCTACCGGGAACATCTCTTACCAAGGCCTGTGAAACGCAGTTTCCTGGCAGGCCTGATCTGGCTGAAGTAGAACTTCTGCTCTGGGTGTGCTCCATTGCCCTAGAGCTGCCAGGCCCAAAGGGCTGCCTTGTTTCCAAAGATGGAGAGTGGACCCAAAGCTTCTTGCTCCCGGCTCTTCGGGAAGCTAAGAAACAGCTGGCTCTGCCCAGTGCTCTTACAGCCTAAGAGAACATCTCTTTGAAAGGCCTGTGAAACGCAGTTTCTTGGCAGGCCTGACCTGGCTGAAGTAGAACTTCTGTTCTGGTTGTGCTACATAGGCCTAGAGCTACCAGGACCTAAGGGCTGCCTTGTTTGCAAAGGGTGAGAGAGGCCCCAAAGCATCTTGCCTCCAGCACTTTGGGAAGCTAAAAAACAACTGGGTCTGCCCAGTGCTCTCACAGCCTACCGTGAACATCTCTTACCAAGGGCTGTGAAACGCAGTTTCTGGGCAGGACTGATCTGCCTGAAGTAGAACTTCTGCTGTGGGTGTGCTCCATTGGCCTAGAGCTGCCAGGCGCAAACGGCTGCCTTGTGTCCAAAGGGAGAGAGAGGCCCCAAAGCATCTTGCTTCCAGCTCTGTGGGAAGCTAAAGCAACTGGCTCTCCACAGTGCTCTCACAGCCTACCGGGAACATCTCTTACCAAGGCCTGTGAAACGCAGTTTCCTGGCAGGCCTGATGTGGCTGAAGTAGAACTCCTGCTCTGGGCGTGCTACTTTGGCCTAGAGCTGCCAGGCCCAAAGGGCCACCTTGTTTCCAAAGGGGCTGAGAGTCCCCAAAGTATCTTGCTTCCAAATCTTTGGGAAGCTAAGAAACAACTGGCTCTGCACAGTGCTCTCACAGCCTACCGGCAACGTGACAGAGAAAGGCCTGTGAGACGCAGTTTCTTGGAAGGCCTGATCTGGCTGAGGTAGAACTTCTGCTCTGGGTGTACTCCATTGGCCTAGGGCTGCCAGGCCCAAAGGGCTGCCTTTATTTCCAAAGTGTGAGAGAGGCCCCAAAGCATCTTGCTTCCTGCTCTCTGGGAAGCTAAAACAACTGGCTCTGCACAGTGCTCTCAAAGCCAACCGGGAACGTCACATACAAAGGCCTGTGAAATGGAGCTTCTTGACAGGCCTTATCTGGCTGAGGTAGAACTTGTGCTCTGGGTGTGCTGCTTTGGCCTAGAGCTGCCAGGCACAAAGGCTGCTTTGTTTCCAAAGGGGGAGAGAGGCCCCAAATCATGTTGCTTCCAGCTGTTTTTGAAGCTAAGAAACAACTCGCTCTGCCAGGTACTCTTACAGCCTTCCGGGAACACCTCTTACGAAGGCCTGTGAAAAGCAGTTTCTTGGCAGGCCTGATCTGGCTGAGGTAGAACTTCTGCTCTGGGTGTGCTCCATTGGCCTAGAGCTGAAAGGCCCAAAGGGATGCCTTGTTTGCAAAGGGGCAGAGAGGCCCCAAAGCATCTTGCTTCCAGCTCTTTGGGAAGCTAAGAAACAACTGTCTCTGCCCAGTGCTCTGACAGAGTACCGGCAACATCTCTTACCAAAGCCTTTGAAACGCAGTTTCTTGGCAGGCCTTATCTGGCTGAGGTAGAACTTCTGTCCTGGGTGTGCTCCATTGCCCTAGAGCTGAAAGGCCCAAAGGGCTGCCTTGTTTCCAAAGGGGGAGAGAGGCCCCAAAGCATCTTGCTTCCACCTCTTGGGAAGCTAAGAAACAACTAGCTCTGCCCAGTGCTCTTACAGCCTGAGAGAAAATCTCTTACCAAGGCTTGTGAAACGCACTTTGTTGGTATCCTGATCTAGCTGAAGTAGAACTTCTGCTCTGGGTGTGCTCCATTGGCCTAGAGCTGCCTGGCCCAAAGGGCCGCTTTGTTTGCAAAGGGGATGAGAGGCCCCAAAGCATCTTGCTTCCAGCTCTTCGGGAAGCTAAGAAACATCTGGCGTTGCCCAGTGCTCTTACAGCCTACCGGGAACATCTCTTACCAAGGCCTGTGAAACGCAGTTTGTTGGTGGCCTGAACTGGCCGAAGTAGAACTTCTGCTCTGGGTGTGCTCCACTGGCCTAGAGCTACCTGCCCCAAAGGGCTGCCTTGATTCCAAAGTGAGAGAGTGGCCCCAAAGCATCTTGCTTCCAGCTCTTCGGGAAGCTAAGAAACATCTGGCGTTGCCCAGTGCTCTTACAGCCTACCGGGAACATCTCTTACCAAGGCCTGTGAAACGCCGTTTCCTGGCAGGCCTGATTTGGCTGAAGTAGAACTTCTGCTCTGGGTGTGCTCCATTGCGCTAGAGCTGCCAGGCCCAAGGTGCTGCCTTGTTTCCAAAGGGGCAGAGAGGCCCCAAAGCATCTTGCTTCCAGCTCTCTGGGAAGCTAAGAACCAACTCGCTCTGCCCCGTGCTCTTACAGCCTACCGGGAACATGTCTTTGAAAGGCCTGTGAAACGCAGTTTCTTGGCAGGCCTCATCTGGCTGAAGTAGAACTCCGGCTCTGGGTGTGCTCCATTGCCCTAGAGCTGCCAGGCCCCAAGTGCTGCCCTGTTTCCAAGGGGCAGAGAGGCCCAAAGCATCTTGCTTCCCGGTCTTTGCGAAGCTAAGAAACAACTGGCTCTGCCCAGTGCTCTTACACCTACCGGGAACATCTCTTACCAAGGCCTGTCAAACGCTGTTTCTTTGCAGGCCTGATCAGGCTGAAGTAGAACTCCTGCTCTGCGTGTGCTCCATTGGCCTAGAGCTTCCCGACCCAAAAGGCTGCCTTGTTCCCAAACGGGCAGAGGGGTCCCAGGCGTCTTGCTTCCAGCTTTTCAGGAAGGTAAGAAACAAGTGGCTCTGCCCAGTGCTCTTACAGCCTACCGGGAACATCTCTTACCAAGGCCTGTGAAACGCAGTTTCCTGGCAGGCCTGATCTGGCTGAAGTAGAACTTCTGCTCTGGGTGTGCTCCATTGCCCCAGAGCTGCCAGGCCCAAAGGGCTGCCTTGTTTCCAAAGACGGAGAGTGGACCCAAAGAATCTTGCTCCCAGCTCTTCGGGAAGCTAAGAAACAGCTGGCTCTGCCCAGTGCTCTTACAGCCTAAGAGAACATCTCTTTGAAAGGCCTGTGAAACGCAGTTTCTTGGCAGGCCTGACCTGGCTGAAGTAGAACTTCTGTTCTGGTTGTGCTACATACGCCTAGAGCTACCAGGACCTAAGGGCTGCCTTGCTTCCAAAGGGTGAGAGAGGCCCCAAAGCATCTTGCCTCCAGCACTTTGCGAAGCTAAAAAACAACTGGTTCTGCCCAGTGCTCTCACAGCCTACCGTGAACATCTCTTACCAAGGGCTGTGAAACGCAGTTTCTGTTCAGGACTGATCTGCCTGAAGTAGAACTTCTGCTGTGGGTGTGCTCCATTGGCCTAGAGCTGCCAGGCGCAAACGGCTGCCTTGTGTCCAAAGGGAGAGAGAGGCCCCAAAGCATCTTGCTTCCAGCTCTGTGGGAAGCTAAAGCAACTGGCTCTCCACAGTGCTCTCACAGCCTACCGGGAACATCTCTTACCAAGGCCTGTGAAACGCAGTTTCCTGGCAGGCCTGATGTGGCTGAAGTAGAACTCCTGCTCTGGGCGTGCTACTTTGGCCTAGAGCTGCCAGGCCCAAAGGGCCACCTTGTTTCCAAAGGGGCTGAGAGTCCCCAAAGTATCTTGCTTCCAAATCTTTGGGAAGCTAAGAAACAACTGGCTCTGCACAGTGCTCTCACAGCCTACCGGCAACGTGACAGAGAAAGGCCTGTGAGACGCAGTTTCCTGGAAGGCCTGATCTGGCTGAGGTAGAACTTCTGCTCTGGCTGTACTCCATTGGCCTAGGGCTGCCAGGCCCAAAGGGCTGCCTTTATTTCCAAAGTGTGAGAGAGGCCCCAAAGCATCTTGCTTCCTGCTCTCTGGGAAGCTAAAACAACTGGCTCTGCACAGTGCTCTCAAAGCCAACCGGGAACGTCACATACAAAGGCCTGTGAAATGGAGCTTCTTGACAGGCCTTATCTGGCTGAGGTAGAACTTGTGCTCTGGGTGTGCTACTTTGGCCTAGAGCTGCCAGGCACAAAGGCTGCTTTGTTTCCAAAGGGGGAGAGAGGCCCCAAATCATGTTGCTTCCAGCTGTTTTTGAAGCTAAGAAACAACTCGCTCTGCCAGGTACTCTTACAGCCTTCCGGGAACACCTCTTACGAAGGCCTGTGAAAAGCAGTTTCTTGGCAGGCCTGATCTGGCTGAGGTAGAACTTCTGCTCTGGGTGTGCTCCATTGGCCTAGAGCTGAAAGGCCCAAAGGGATGCCTTGTTTGCAAAGGGGCAGAGAGGCCCCAAAGCATCTTGCTTCCAGCTCTTTGGGAAGCTAAGAAACAACTGTCTCTGCCCAGTGCTCTGACAGAGTACCGGCAACATCTCTTACCAAAGCCTTTGAAACGCAGTTTCTTGGCAGGCCTTATCTGGCTGAGGTAGAACTTCTGTTCTGGGTGTGCTCCATTGCCCTAGAGCTGAAAGGCCCAAAGGGCTGCCTTGTTTCCAAAGGGGGAGAGAGGCCCCAAAGCATCTTGCTTCCACCTCTTGGGAAGCTAAGAAACAACTAGCTCTGCCCAGTGCTCTTACAGCCTGAGAGAAAATCTCTTACCAAGGCTTGTGAAACGCACTTTGTTGGTATCCTGATCTAGCTGAAGTAGAACTTCTGCTCTGGGTGTGCTCCATTGGCCTAGAGCTGCCTGGCCCAAAGGGCCGCTTTGTTTGCAAAGGGGATGAGAGGCCCCAAAGCATCTTGCTTCCAGCTCTTCGGGAAGCTAAGAAACATCTGGCGTTGCCCAGTGCTCTTACAGCCTACCGGGAACATCTCTTACCAAGGCCTGTGAAACGCAGTTTGTTGGTGGCCTGAACTGGCCGAAGTAGAACTTCTGCTCTGGGTGTGCTCCACTGGCCTAGAGCTACCTGCCCCAAAGGGCTGCCTTGATTCCAAAGTGAGAGAGTGGCCCCAAAGCATCTTGCTTCCAGCTCTTCGGGAAGCTAAGAAACATCTGGCGTTGCCCAGTGCTCTTACAGCCTACCGGGAACATCTCTTACCAAGGCCTGTGAAACGCCGTTTCCTGGCAGGCCTGATTTGGCTGAAGTAGAACTTCTGCTCTGGGTGTGCTCCATTGCCCTAGAGCTGCCAGGCCCAAGGTGCTGCCTTGTTTCCAAAGGGGCAGAGAGGCCCCAAAGCATCTTGCTTCCAGCTCTCTGGGAAGCTAAGAACCAACTCGCTCTGCCCCGTGCTCTTACAGCCTACCGGGAACATGTCTTTGAAAGGCCTGTGAAACGCAGTTTCTTGGCAGGCCTCATCTGGCTGAAGTAGAACTCCGGCTCTGGGTGTGCTCCATTGCCCTAGAGCTGCCAGGCCCCAAGTGCTGCCCTGTTTCCAAGGGGCAGAGAGGCCCAAAGCATCTTGCTTCCCGGTCTTTGCGAAGCTAAGAAACAACTGGCTCTGCCCAGTGCTCTTACACCTACCGGGAACATCTCTTACCAAGGCCTGTCAAACGCTGTTTCTTTGCAGGCCTGATCAGGCTGAAGTAGAACTCCTGCTCTGCGTGTGCTCCATTGGCCTAGAGCTTCCCGACCCAAAAGGCTGCCTTGTTCCCAAACGGGCAGAGGGGTCCCAGGCGTCTTGCTTCCAGCTTTTCAGGAAGGTAAGAAACAAGTGGCTCTGCCCAGTGCTCTTACAGCCTACCGGGAACATCTCTTACCAAGGCCTGTGAAACGCAGTTTCCTGGCAGGCCTGATCTGGCTGAAGTAGAACTTCTGCTCTGGGTGTGCTCCATTGCCCCAGAGCTGCCAGGCCCAAAGGGCTGCCTTGTTTCCAAAGACGGAGAGTGGACCCAAAGAATCTTGCTCCCAGCTCTTCGGGAAGCTAAGAAACAGCTGGCTCTGCCCAGTGCTCTTACAGCCTAAGAGAACATCTCTTTGAAAGGCCTGTGAAACGCAGTTTCTTGGCAGGCCTGACCTGGCTGAAGTAGAACTTCTGTTCTGGTTGTGCTACATACGCCTAGAGCTACCAGGACCTAAGGGCTGCCTTGCTTCCAAAGGGTGAGAGAGGCCCCAAAGCATCTTGCCTCCAGCACTTTGCGAAGCTAAAAAACAACTGGTTCTGCCCAGTGCTCTCACAGCCTACCGTGAACATCTCTTACCAAGGGCTGTGAAACGCAGTTTCTGGGCAGGACTGATCTGCCTGAAGTAGAACTTCTGCTGTGGGTGTGCTCCATTGGCCTAGAGCTGCCAGGCGCAAACGGCTGCCTTGTGTCCAAAGGGAGAGAGAGGCCCCAAAGCATCTTGCTTCCAGCTCTGTGGGAAGCTAAAGCAACTGGCTCTCCACAGTGCTCTCACAGCCTACCGGGAACATCTCTTACCAAGGCCTGTGAAACGCAGTTTCCTGGCAGGCCTGATGTGGCTGAAGTAGAACTCCTGCTCTGGGCGTGCTACTTTGGCCTAGAGCTGCCAGGCCCAAAGGGCCACCTTGTTTCCAAAGGGGCTGAGAGTCCCCAAAGTATCTTGCTTCCAAATCTTTGGGAAGCTAAGAAACAACTGGCTCTGCACAGTGCTCTCACAGCCTACCGGCAACGTGACAGAGAAAGGCCTGTGAGACGCAGTTTCCTGGAAGGCCTGATCTGGCTGAGGTAGAACTTCTGCTCTGGCTGTACTCCATTGGCCTAGGGCTGCCAGGCCCAAAGGGCTGCCTTTATTTCCAAAGTGTGAGAGAGGCCCCAAAGCATCTTGCTTCCTGCTCTCTGGGAAGCTAAAACAACTGGCTCTGCACAGTGCTCTCAAAGCCAACCGGGAACGTCACATACAAAGGCCTGTGAAATGGAGCTTCTTGACAGGCCTTATCTGGCTGAGGTAGAACTTGTGCTCTGGGTGTGCTACTTTGGCCTAGAGCTGCCAGGCACAAAGGCTGCTTTGTTTCCAAAGGGGGAGAGAGGCCCCAAATCATGTTGCTTCCAGCTGTTTTTGAAGCTAAGAAACAACTCGCTCTGCCAGGTACTCTTACAGCCTTCCGGGAACACCTCTTACGAAGGCCTGTGAAAAGCAGTTTCTTGGCAGGCCTGATCTGGCTGAGGTAGAACTTCTGCTCTGGGTGTGCTCCATTGGCCTAGAGCTGAAAGGCCCAAAGGGATGCCTTGTTTGCAAAGGGGCAGAGAGGCCCCAAAGCATCTTGCTTCCAGCTCTTTGGGAAGCTAAGAAACAACTGTCTCTGCCCAGTGCTCTGACAGAGTACCGGCAACATCTCTTACCAAAGCCTTTGAAACGCAGTTTCTTGGCAGGCCTTATCTGGCTGAGGTAGAACTTCTGTTCTGGGTGTGCTCCATTGCCCTAGAGCGGAAAGGCCCAAAAGGCTGCCTTGTTTCCAAAGGGGGAGAGAGGCCCCAAAGCATCTTGCTTCCACCACTTGGGAAGCTAAGAAACAACTAGCTCTGCCCAGTGCTCTTACAGCCTGAGAGAAAATCTCTTACCAAGGCTTGTGAAACGCACTTTGTTGGTATCCTGATCTAGCTGAAGTAGAACTTCTGCTCTGGGTGTGCTCCATTGGCCTAGAGCTGCCTGGCCCAAAGGGCCGCTTTGTTTGCAAAGGGGATGAGAGGCCCCAAAGCATCTTGCTTCCAGCTCTTCGGGAAGCTAAGAAACATCTGGCGTTGCCCAGTGCTCTTACAGCCTACCGGGAACATCTCTTACCAAGGCCTGTGAAACGCAGTTTGTTGGTGGCCTGAACTGGCCGAAGTAGAACTTCTGCTCTGGGTGTGCTCCACTGGCCTAGAGCTACCTGCCCCAAAGGGCTGCCTTGATTCCAAAGTGAGAGAGTGGCCCCAAAGCATCTTGCTTCCAGCTCTTCGGGAAGCTAAGAAACATCTGGCGTTGCCCAGTGCTCTTACAGCCTACCGGGAACATCTCTTACCAAGGCCTGTGAAACGCCGTTTCCTGGCAGGCCTGATTTGGCTGAAGTAGAACTTCTGCTCTGGGTGTGCTCCATTGCCCTAGAGCTGCCAGGCCCAAGGTGCTGCCTTGTTTCCAAAGGGGCAGAGAGGCCCCAAAGCATCTTGCTTCCAGCTCTCTGGGAAGCTAAGAACCAACTCGCTCTGCCCCGTGCTCTTACAGCCTACCGGGAACATGTCTTTGAAAGGCCTGTGAAACGCAGTTTCTTGGCAGGCCTCATCTGGCTGAAGTAGAACTCCGGCTCTGGGTGTGCTCCATTGCCCTAGAGCTGCCAGGCCCCAAGTGCTGCCCTGTTTCCAAGGGGCAGAGAGGCCCAAAGCATCTTGCTTCCCGGTCTTTGCGAAGCTAAGAAACAACTGGCTCTGCCCAGTGCTCTTACACCTACCGGGAACATCTCTTACCAAGGCCTGTCAAACGCTGTTTCTTTGCAGGCCTGATCAGGCTGAAGTAGAACTCCTGCTCTGCGTGTGCTCCATTGGCCTAGAGCTTCCCGACCCAAAAGGCTGCCTTGTTCCCAAACGGGCAGAGGGGTCCCAAGCATCTTGCTTCCAGCTTTTCAGGAAGGTAAGAAACAACTGGCTCTGCCCAGTGCTCTTACAGCCTACCGGGAACATCTCTTACCAAGGCCTGTGAAACGCAGTTTCCTGGCAGGCCTGATCTGGCTGAAGTAGAACTTCTGCTCTGGGTGTGCTCCATTGCCCTAGAGCTGCCAGGCCCAAAGGGCTGCCTTGTTTCCAAAGATGGAGAGTGGACCCAAAGCTTCTTGCTCCCGGCTCTTCGGGAAGCTAAGAAACAGCTGGCTCTGCCCAGTGCTCTTACAGCCTAAGAGAACATCTCTTTGAAAGGCCTGTGAAACGCAGTTTCTTGGCAGGCCTGACCTGGCTGAAGTAGAACTTCTGTTCTGGTTGTGCTACATAGGCCTAGAGCTACCAGGACCTAAGGGCTGCCTTGTTTCCAAAGGGTGAGAGAGGCCCCAAAGCATCTTGCCTCCAGCACTTTGGGAAGCTAAAAAACAACTGGTTCTGGCCAGTGCTCTCACAGCCTACCGTGAACATCTCTTACCAAGGGCTGTGAAACGCAGTTTCTGGGCAGGACTGATCTGCCTGAAGTAGAACTTCTGCTGTGGGTGTGCTCCATTGGCCTAGAGCTGCCAGGCGCAAACGGCTGCCTTGTGTCCAAAGGGAGAGAGAGGCCCCAAAGCATCTTGCTTCCAGCTCTGTGGGAAGCTAAAGCAACTGGCTCTCCACAGTGCTCTCACAGCCTACCGGGAACATCTCTTACCAAGGCCTGTGAAACGCAGTTTCCTGGCAGGCCTGATGTGGCTGAAGTAGAACTCCTGCTGTGGGCGTGCAACTTTGGCCTAGAGCTGCCAGGCCCAAAGGGCCGCCTTGTTTCCAAAGGGGCTGAGAGTCCCCAAAGTATCTTGCTTCCAAATCTTTGGGAAGCTAAGAAACAACTGGCTCTGCACAGTGCTCTCACAGCCTACCGGCAACGTGACAGAGAAAGGCCTGTGAGACGCAGTTTCTTGGAAGGCCTGATCTGGCTGAGGTAGAACTTCTGCTCTGGGTGTACTCCATTGGCCTAGGGCTGCCAGGCCCAAAGGGCTGCCTTTATTTCCAAAGTGTGAGAGAGGCCCCAAAGCATCTTGCTTCCTGCTCTCTGGGAAGCTAAAACAACTGGCTCTGCACAGTGCTCTCAAAGCCAACCGGGAACGTCACATACAAAGGCCTGTGAAACGCAGCTTCTTGACAGGCCTTATCTGGCTGAGGTAGAACTTGTGCTCTGGGTGTGCTACTTTGGCCTAGAGCTGCCAGGCACAAAGGCTGCTTTGTTTCCAAACGGGGAGAGAGGCCCCAAATCATGTTGCTTCCAGCTGTTTTTGAAGCTAAGAAACAACTCGCTCTGCCAGGTACTCTTACAGCCTTCCGGGAACACCTCTTACGAAGGCCTGTGAAAAGCAGTTTCTTGGCAGGCCTGATCTGGCTGAGGTAGAACTTCTGCTCTGGGTGTGCTCCATTGCCCTAGAGCTGAAAGGCCCAAAGGGATGCCTTGTTTGCAAAGGGGCAGAGAGGCCCCAAAGCATCTTGCTTCCAGCTCATTGGGAAGCTAAGAAACAACTGTCTCTGCCCAGTGCTCTGACAGAGTACCGGCAACATCTCTTACCAAAGCCTTTGAAACGCAGTTTCTTGGCAGGCCTTATCTGGCTGAGGTAGAACTTCTGCTCTGGGTGTGCTCCCTTGGCCTAGAGCTGAAAGGCCCAAAGGGCTGCCTTGTTTCCAAAGGGGGAGAGAGGCCCCAAAGCATCTTGCTTCCACCTCTTGGGAAGCTAAGAAACAACTAGCTCTGCCCAGTGCTCTTACAGCCTGAGAGAAAATCTCTTACCAAGGCTTGTGAAACGCACTTTGTTGGTGGCCTGATCTAGCTGAAGTAGAACTTCTGCTCTGGGTGTGCTCCATTGGCCTAGAGCTGCCTGGCCCAAAGGGCCGCTTTGTTTGCAAAGGGGCAGAGAGGCCCCAAAGCATCTTGCTTCCAGCTCTTCGGGAAGCTAAGAAACATCTGGCGTTGCCCAGTGCTCTTACAGCCTACCGGGAACATCTCTTACCAAGGCCTGTGAAACGCAGTTTGTTGGTGGCCTGAACTGGCCGAAGTAGAACTTCTGCTCTGGGTGTGCTCCACTGGCCTAGAGCTACCTGCCCCAAAGGGCTGCCTTGATTCCAAAGTGAGAGAGTGGCACCAAAGCATCTTGCTTCCAGCTCTTCGGGAAGCTAAGAAACATCTGGCGTTGCCCAGTGCTCTTAAAGCCTACCGGGAACATCTCTTACCAAGGCCTGTGAAACGCCGTTTCCTGGCAGGCCTGATTTGGCTGAAGTAGAACTTCTGCTCTGGGTGTGCTCCATTGCCCTAGAGCTGCCAGGCCCAAGGTGCTGCCTTGTTTCCAAAGGGGCAGAGAGGCCCCAAAGCATCTTGCTTCCAGCTCTCTGGGAAGCTAAGAACCAACTCGCTCTGCCCCGTGCTCTTACAGCCTACCGGGAACATGTCTTTGAAAGGCCTGTGAAACGCAGTTTCTTGGCAGGCCTCATCTGGCTGAAGTAGAACTCCGGCTCTGGGTGTGCTCCATTGCCCTAGAGCTGCCAGGCCCCAAGTGCTGCCCTGTTTCCAAGGGGCAGAGAGGCCCAAAGCATCTTGCTTCCCGGTCTTTGCGAAGCTAAGAAACAACTGGCTCTGCCCAGTGCTCTTACACCTACCGGGAACATCTCTTACCAAGGCCTGTCAAACGCTGTTACTTTGCAGGCCTGATCAGGCTGAAGTAGAACTCCTGCTCTGCGTGTGCTCCATTGGCCTAGAGCTTCCCGACCCAAAAGGCTGCCTTGTTCCCAAATGGGCAGAGGGGTCCCAAGCATCTTGCTTCCAGCTTTTCAGGAAGGTAAGAACCAACTGGCTCTGCCCAGTGCTCTTACAGCCTACCGGGAACATCTCTTACCAAGGCCTGTGAAACACAGTTTCCTGGCAGGCCTGATCTGGCTGAAGTAGAACTTCTGCTCTGGGTGTGCTCCATTGCCCTAGAGCTGCCAGGCCCAAAGGGCTGCCTTGTTTCCAAAGACGGAGAGTGGACCCAAAGCATCTTGCTCCCAGCTCTTCGGGAAGCTAAGAAACAGCTGGCTCTGCCCAGTGCTCTTGCAGCCTAAGAGAACATCTCTTTGAAAGGCCTGTGAAACGCAGTTTCTTGGCAGGCCTGACCTGGCTGAAGTAGAACTTCTGTTCTGGTTGTGCTACATAGGCCTAGAGCTACCAGGACCTAAGGGCTGCCTTGTTTCCAAAGGGTGAGAGAGGCCCCAAAGCATCTTGCCTCCAGCACTTTGCGAAGCTAAAAAACAACTGGTTCTGCCCAGTGCTCTCACAGCCTACCGTGAACATCTCTTACCAAGGGCTGTGAAACGCAGTTTCTGGGCAGGACTGATCTGCCTGAAGTAGAACTTCTGCTGTGGGTGTGCTCGATTTGCCTAGAGCTGCCAGGCCCAAATGGCTGCCTTGTGTCCAAAGGGAGAGAGAGGCCCCAAAGCATCTTGCTTCCAGCTCTGTAGGAAGCTAAAGCAACTGGCTCTCCACAGTGCTCTCACAGCCTACCGGGAACATCTCTTACCAAGGCCTGTGAAACGCAGTTTCTTGGCAGGCCTGATCTGGCTGAAGTAGAACTCCTGCTCTGGGCGTGCTACTTTGGCCTAGAGCTGCCAGGCCCAAAGGGCCGCCTTGTTTCCAAAGGGGCTGAGAGTCCCCAAAGTATCTTGCTTCCAAATCTTTGGGAAGCTAAGAAACAACTGGCTCTGCACAGTGCTCTCACAGCCTACCGGCAACGTGACAGAGAAAGGCCTGTGAGACGCAGTTTCTTGGAAGGCCTGATCTGGCTGAGGTAGAACTTCTGCTCTGGGTGTACTCCATTGGCCTAGGGCTGCCAGGCCCAAAGGGCTGCCTTTATTTCCAAAGTGTGAGAGAGGCCCCAAAGCATCTTGCTTCCTGCTCTCTGGGAAGCTAAAACAACTGGCTCTGCACAGTGCTCTCAAAGCCAACCGGGAACGTCACATACAAAGGCCTGTGAAACGCAGCTTCTTGACAGGCCTTATCTGGCTGAGGTAGAACTTGTGCTCTGGGTGTGCTACTTTGGCCTAGAGCTGCCAGGCACAAAGGCTGCTTTGTTTCCAAAGGGGGAGAGAGGCCCCAAATCATGTTGCTTCCAGCTGTTTTTGAAGCTAAGAAACAACTCGCTCTGCCAGGTACTCTTACAGCCTTCCGGGAACACCTCTTACGAAGGCCTGTGAAAAGCAGTTTCTTGGCAGGCCTGATCTGGCTGAGGTAGAACTTCTGCTCTGGGTGTGCTCCATTGGCCTAGAGCTGAAAGGCCCAAAGGGATGCCTTGTTTGCAAAGGGGCAGAGAGGCCCCAAAGCATCTTGCTTCCAGCTCTTTGGGAAGCTAAGAAACAACTGTCTCTGCCCAGTGCTCTGACAGAGTACCGGCAACAGCTCTTACCAAAGCCTTTGAAACGCAGTTTCTTGGCAGGCCTTATCTGGCTGAGGTAGAACTTCTGCTCTGGGTGTGCTCCATTGGCCTAGAGCTGAAAGGCCCAAAGGTCGGCCTTGTTGGCAAAGGGGCAGGGAGCCCCCAAAGCATCTTGCTTCCCGGTCTTTGGGAAGCTAAGAAACAACTGGCTCTGCCCAGTGCTCTTACAGCCTGAGAGAAAATCTCTTACCAAGGCCTGTGAAACGCACTTTGTTGGTGGCCTGATCTAGCTGAAGTAGAACTTCTGCTCTGGGTGTGCTCCATTGGCCTAGAGCTGCCTGGCCCAAAGGGCCGCCTTGTTTGCAAAAGGGATGAGAGGCCCCAAAGCATCTTGCTTCCAGCTCTTCGGGAAGCTAAGAAACATCTGGCGTTGCCCAGTGCTCTTACAGCCTACCGGGAACATCTCTTACCAAGGCCTGTGAAACGCAGTTTGTTGGTGGCCTGAACTGGCCGAAGTAGAACTTCGGCTCTGGGTGTGCTCCACTGGCCTGGAGCTACCTGCCCCAAAGGGCTGCCTTGATTCCAAAGTGAGAGAGTGGCACCAAAGCATCTTGCTTCCAGCTCTTCGGGAAGCTAAGAAACATCTGGCGTTGCCCAGTGCTCTTACAGCCTACCGGGAACATCTCTTACCAAGGCCTGTGAAACGCCGTTTCCTGGCAGGCCTGATTTGGCTGAAGTAGAACTTCTGCTCTGGGTGTGCTCCATTGCCCTAGAGCTGCCAGGCCCAAGGTGCTGCCTTGTTTCCAAAGGGGCAGAGAGGCCCCAAAGCATCTTGCTTCCAGCTCTCTGGGAAGCTAAGAACCAACTCGCTCTGCCCCGTGCTCTTACAGCCTACCGGGAACATGTCTTTGGAAGGCCTGTGAAACGCAGTTTCTTGGCAGGCCTCATCTGGCTGAAGTAGAACTCCGGCTCTGGGTGTGCTCCATTGCCCTAGGGCTGCCAGGACCCAGTGCTGCCCTGTTTCCACGGGGCAGAGAGGCCCAAAGCATCTTGCTTCCCGGTCTCTGCAAAGCTAAGAAACAACTGGCTCTGCCCAGTGCTCTTACACCTACCGGGAACATCTCTTACCAAGGCCTGTCAAACGCTGTTTCTTTGCAGGCCTGATCAGGCTGAAGTAGAACTCCTGCTCTGCGTGTGCTCCATTGGCCTAGAGCTTCCCGACCCAAAAGGCTGCCTTGTTCCCAAACGGGCAGAGGGGTCCCAGGCGTCTTGCTTCCAGCTTTTCAGGAAGGTAAGAAACAACTGGCTCTGCCCAGTGCTCTTACAGCCTACCGGGAACATCTCTTACCAAGGCCTGTGAAACGCAGTTTTATGGCAGGCCTGATCTGGCTGAAGTAGAACTTCTGCTCTGGGTGTGCTCCATTGCCCCAGAGCTGCCAGGCCCAAAGGGCTGCCTTGTTTCCAAAGACGGAGAGTGGACCCAAAGAATCTTGCTCCCAGCTCTTCGGGAAGCTAAGAAACAGCTGGCTCTGCCCAGTGCTCTTACAGCCTAAGAGAACATCTCTTTGAAAGGCCTGTGAAACGCCGTTTCCTGGCAGGCCTGATTTGGCTGAAGTAGAACTTCTGCTCTGGGTGTGCTCCATTGCCCTAGAGCTGCCAGGCCCAAGGTGCTGCCTTGTTTCCAAAGGGGCAGAGAGGCCCCAAAGCATCTTGCTTCCAGCTCTCTGGGAAGCTAAGAACCAACTCGCTCTGCCCCGTGCTCTTACAGCCTACCGGGAACATGTCTTTGAAAGGCCTGTGAAACGCAGTTTCTTGGCAGGCCTCATCTGGCTGAAGTAGAACTCCGGCTCTGGGTGTGCTCCATTGCCCTAGAGCTGCCAGGCCCCAAGTGCTGCCCTGTTTCCAAGGGGCAGAGAGGCCCAAAGCATCTTGCTTCCCGGTCTTTGCGAAGCTAAGAAACAACTGGCTCTGCCCAGTGCTCTTACACCTACCGGGAACATCTCTTACCAAGGCCTGTCAAACGCTGTTACTTTGCAGGCCTGATCAGGCTGAAGTAGAACTCCTGCTCTGCGTGTGCTCCATTGGCCTAGAGCTTCCCGACCCAAAAGGCTGCCTTGTTCCCAAATGGGCAGAGGGGTCCCAAGCATCTTGCTTCCAGCTTTTCAGGAAGGTAAGAACCAACTGGCTCTGCCCAGTGCTCTTACAGCCTACCGGGAACATCTCTTACCAAGGCCTGTGAAACACAGTTTCCTGGCAGGCCTGATCTGGCTGAAGTAGAACTTCTGCTCTGGGTGTGCTCCATTGCCCTAGAGCTGCCAGGCCCAAAGGGCTGCCTTGTTTCCAAAGACGGAGAGTGGACCCAAAGCATCTTGCTCCCAGCTCTTCGGGAAGCTAAGAAACAGCTGGCTCTGCCCAGTGCTCTTGCAGCCTAAGAGAACATCTCTTTGAAAGGCCTGTGAAACGCAGTTTCTTGGCAGGCCTGACCTGGCTGAAGTAGAACTTCTGTTCTGGTTGTGCTACATAGGCCTAGAGCTACCAGGACCTAAGGGCTGCCTTGTTTCCAAAGGGTGAGAGAGGCCCCAAAGCATCTTGCCTCCAGCACTTTGCGAAGCTAAAAAACAACTGGTTCTGCCCAGTGCTCTCACAGCCTACCGTGAACATCTCTTACCAAGGGCTGTGAAACGCAGTTTCTGGGCAGGACTGATCTGCCTGAAGTAGAACTTCTGCTGTGGGTGTGCTCGATTTGCCTAGAGCTGCCAGGCCCAAATGGCTGCCTTGTGTCCAAAGGGAGAGAGAGGCCCCAAAGCATCTTGCTTCCAGCTCTGTAGGAAGCTAAAGCAACTGGCTCTCCACAGTGCTCTCACAGCCTACCGGGAACATCTCTTACCAAGGCCTGTGAAACGCAGTTTCTTGGCAGGCCTGATCTGGCTGAAGTAGAACTCCTGCTCTGGGCGTGCTACTTTGGCCTAGAGCTGCCAGGCCCAAAGGGCCGCCTTGTTTCCAAAGGGGCTGAGAGTCCCCAAAGTATCTTGCTTCCAAATCTTTGGGAAGCTAAGAAACAACTGGCTCTGCACAGTGCTCTCACAGCCTACCGGCAACGTGACAGAGAAAGGCCTGTGAGACGCAGTTTCTTGGAAGGCCTGATCTGGCTGAGGTAGAACTTCTGCTCTGGGTGTACTCCATTGGCCTAGGGCTGCCAGGCCCAAAGGGCTGCCTTTATTTCCAAAGTGTGAGAGAGGCCCCAAAGCATCTTGCTTCCTGCTCTCTGGGAAGCTAAAACAACTGGCTCTGCACAGTGCTCTCAAAGCCAACCGGGAACGTCACATACAAAGGCCTGTGAAACGCAGCTTCTTGACAGGCCTTATCTGGCTGAGGTAGAACTTGTGCTCTGGGTGTGCTACTTTGGCCTAGAGCTGCCAGGCACAAAGGCTGCTTTGTTTCCAAAGGGGGAGAGAGGCCCCAAATCATGTTGCTTCCAGCTGTTTTTGAAGCTAAGAAACAACTCGCTCTGCCAGGTACTCTTACAGCCTTCCGGGAACACCTCTTACGAAGGCCTGTGAAAAGCAGTTTCTTGGCAGGCCTGATCTGGCTGAGGTAGAACTTCTGCTCTGGGTGTGCTCCATTGGCCTAGAGCTGAAAGGCCCAAAGGGATGCCTTGTTTGCAAAGGGGCAGAGAGGCCCCAAAGCATCTTGCTTCCAGCTCTTTGGGAAGCTAAGAAACAACTGTCTCTGCCCAGTGCTCTGACAGAGTACCGGCAACAGCTCTTACCAAAGCCTTTGAAACGCAGTTTCTTGGCAGGCCTTATCTGGCTGAGGTAGAACTTCTGCTCTGGGTGTGCTCCATTGGCCTAGAGCTGAAAGGCCCAAAGGTCGGCCTTGTTGGCAAAGGGGCAGGGAGCCCCCAAAGCATCTTGCTTCCCGGTCTTTGGGAAGCTAAGAAACAACTGGCTCTGCCCAGTGCTCTTACAGCCTGAGAGAAAATCTCTTACCAAGGCCTGTGAAACGCACTTTGTTGGTGGCCTGATCTAGCTGAAGTAGAACTTCTGCTCTGGGTGTGCTCCATTGGCCTAGAGCTGCCTGGCCCAAAGGGCCGCCTTGTTTGCAAAGGGGATGAGAGGCCCCAAAGCATCTTGCTTCCAGCTCTTCGGGAAGCTAAGAAACATCTGGCGTTGCCCAGTGCTCTTACAGCCTACCGGGAACATCTCTTACCAAGGCCTGTGAAACGCAGTTTGTTGGTGGCCTGAACTGGCCGAAGTAGAACTTCTGCTCTGGGTGTGCTCCACTGGCCTAGAGCTACCTGCCCCAAAGGGCTGCCTTGATTCCAAAGTGAGAGAGTGGCACCAAAGCATCTTGCTTCCAGCTCTTCGGGAAGCTAAGAAACATCTGGCGTTGCCCAGTGCTCTTACAGCCTACCGGGAACATCTCTTACCAAGGCCTGTGAAACGCCGTTTCCTGGCAGGCCTGATTTGGCTGAAGTAGAACTTCTGCTCTGGGTGTGCTCCATTGCCCTAGAGCTGCCAGGCCCAAGGTGCTGCCTTGTTTCCAAAGGGGCAGAGAGGCCCCAAAGCATCTTGCTTCCAGCTCTCTGGGAAGCTAAGAACCAACTCGCTCTGCCCCGTGCTCTTACAGCCTACCGGGAACATGTCTTTGAAAGGCCTGTGAAACGCAGTTTCTTGGCAGGCCTCATCTGGCTGAAGTAGAACTCCGGCTCTGGGTGTGCTCCATTGCCCTAGGGCTGCCAGGACCCAGTGCTGCCCTGTTTCCACGGGGCAGAGAGGCCCAAAGCATCTTGCTTCCCGGTCTCTGCAAAGCTAAGAAACAACTGGCTCTGCCCAGTGCTCTTACACCTACCGGGAACATCTCTTACCAAGGCCTGTCAAACGCTGTTTCTTTGCAGGCCTGATCAGGCTGAAGTAGAACTCCTGCTCTGCGTGTGCTCCATTGGCCTAGAGCTTCCCGACCCAAAAGGCTGCCTTGTTCCCAAACGGGCAGAGGGGTCCCAGGCGTCTTGCTTCCAGCTTTTCAGGAAGGTAAGAAACAACTGGCTCTGCCCAGTGCTCTTACAGCCTACCGGGAACATCTCTTACCAAGGCCTGTGAAACGCAGTTTTATGGCAGGCCTGATCTGGCTGAAGTAGAACTTCTGCTCTGGGTGTGCTCCATTGCCCCAGAGCTGCCAGGCCCAAAGGGCTGCCTTGTTTCCAAAGACGGAGAGTGGACCCAAAGAATCTTGCTCCCAGCTCTTCGGGAAGCTAAGAAACAGCTGGCTCTGCCCAGTGCTCTTACAGCCTAAGAGAACATCTCTTTGAAAGGCCTGTGAAACGCAGTTTCTTGGCAGGCCTGACCTGGCTGAAGTAGAACTTCTGTTCTGGTTGTGCTACATAGGCCTAGAGCTACCAGGACCTAAGGGCTGCCTTGTTTCCAAAGCTTGAGAGAGGCCCCAAAGCATCTTGCCTCCAGCACTTTGGGATGCTAAAAAACAACTGGTTCTGCCCAGTGCTCTCACAGCCTACCGTGAACATCTCTTACCAAGGGCTGTGAAACGCAGTTTCTGGGCAGGACTGATCTGCCTGAAGTAGAACTTCTGCTGTGGGTGTGCTCCATTGGCCTAGAGCTGCCAGGCGCAAACGGCTGCCTTGTGTCCAAAGGGAGAGAGAGGCCCCAAAGCATCTTGCTTCCAGCTCTGTGGGAAGCTAAAGCAACTGGCTCTCCACAGTGCTCTCACAGCCTACCGGGAACATCTCTTACCAAGGCCTGTGAAACGCAGTTTCTTGGCAGGCCTGATCTGGCTGAGGTAGAACTTCTGCTTTGGGTGTGCTCCATTGGCCTAGAGCTGAAAGGCCCAAAGGGATGCCTTGTTTGCAAAGGGGCAGAGAGGCCCCAAAGCATCTTGCTTCCAGCTCTTTGGGAAGCTAAGAAACAACTGTCTCTGCCCAGTGCTCTGACAGAGTACCGGCAACAGCTCTTACCAAAGCCTTTGAAACGCAGTTTCTTGGCAGGCCTTATCTGGCTGAGGTAGAACTTCTGCTCTGGGTGTGCTCCATTGGCCTAGAGCTGAAAGGCCCAAAGGTCGGCCTTGTTGGCAAAGGGGCAGGGAGCCCCCAAAGCATCTTGCTTCCCGGTCTTTGGGAAGCTAAGAAACAACTGGCTCTGCCCAGTGCTCTTACAGCCTGAGAGAAAATCTCTTACCAAGGCCTGTGAAACGCACTTTGTTGGTGGCCTGATCTAGCTGAAGTAGAACTTCTGCTCTGGGTGTGCTCCATTGGCCTAGAGCTGCCTGGCCCAAAGGGCCGCCTTGTTTGCAAAGGGGATGAGAGGCCCCAAAGCATCTTGCTTCCAGCTCTTCGGGAAGCTAAGAAACATCTGGCGTTGCCCAGTGCTCTTACAGCCTACCGGGAACATCTCTTACCAAGGCCTGTGAAACGCAGTTTGTTGGTGGCCTGAACTGGCCGAAGTAGAACTTCTGCTCTGGGTGTGCTCCACTGGCCTAGAGCTACCTGCCCCAAAGGGCTGCCTTGATTCCAAAGTGAGAGAGTGGCACCAAAGCATCTTGCTTCCAGCTCTTCGGGAAGCTAAGAAACATCTGGCGTTGCCCAGTGCTCTTACAGCCTACCGGGAACATCTCTTACCAAGGCCTGTGAAACGCCGTTTCCTGGCAGGCCTGATTTGGCTGAAGTAGAACTTCTGCTCTGGGTGTGCTCCATTGCCCTAGAGCTGCCAGGCCCAAGGTGCTGCCTTGTTTCCAAAGGGGCAGAGAGGCCCCAAAGCATCTTGCTTCCAGCTCTCTGGGAAGCTAAGAACCAACTCGCTCTGCCCCGTGCTCTTACACCCTACCGGGAACATGTCTTTGAAAGGCCTGTGAAACGCAGTTTCTTGGCAGGCCTCATCTGGCTGAAGTAGAACTCCGGCTCTGGGTGTGCTCCATTGCCCTAGAGCTGCCAGGCCCCAAGTGCTGCCCTGTTTCCAAGGGGCAGAGAGGCCCAAAGCATCTTGCTTCCCAGTCTTTGCGAAGCTGAGAAACAACTGGCTCTGCCCAGTGCTCTTACACCTACCGGGAACATCTCTTACCAAGGCCTGTCAAACGCTGTTTCTTTGCAGGCCTGATCAGGCTGAAGTAGAACTCCTGCTCTGCGTGTGCTCCATTGGCCTAGAGCTTCCCGACCCAAAAGGCTGCCTTGTTCCCAAACGGGCAGAGGGGTCCCAAGCATCTTGCTTCCAGCTTTTCAGGAAGGTAAGAAACAACTGGCTCTGCCCAGTGCTCTTACAGCCTACCGGGAACATCTCTTACCAAGGCCTGTGAAACGCAGTTTCCTGGCAGGCCTGATCTGGCTGAAGTAGAACTTCTGATCTGGGTGTGCTCCATTGCCCTAGAGCTGCCAGGCCCAAAGGGCTGCCTTGTTTCCAAAGATGGAGAGTGGACCCAAAGCATCTTGCTCCCGGCTCTTCGGGAAGCTAAGAAACAGCTGGCTCTGCCCAGTGCTCTTACAGCCTAAGAGAACATCTCTTTGAAAGGCCTGTGAAACGCAGTTTCTTGGCAGGCCTGACCTGGCTGAAGTAGAACTTCTGTTCTGGTTGTGCTACATAGGCCTAGAGCTACCAGGACCTAAGGGCTGCCTTGTTTCCAAAGCTTGAGAGAGGCCCCAAAGCATCTTGCCTCCAGCACTTTGGGATGCTAAAAAACAACTGGTTCTGCCCAGTGCTCTCACAGCCTACCGTGAACATCTCTTACCAAGGGCTGTGAAACGCAGTTTCTGGGCAGGACTGATCTGCCTGAAGTAGAACTTCTGCTGTGGGTGTGCTCGATTTGCCTAGAGCTGCCAGGCCCAAACGGCTGCCTTGTGTCCAAAGGGAGAGAGAGGCCCCAAAGCATCTTGCTTCCAGCTCTGTAGGAAGCTAAAGCAACTGGCTCTCCACAGTGCTCTCACAGCCTACCGGGAACATCTCTTACCAAGGCCTGTGAAACGCAGTTTCTTGGCAGGCCTGATCTGGCTGAAGTAGAACTCCTGCTCTGGGCGTGCTACTTTGGCCTAGAGCTGCCAGGCCCAAAGGGCCGCCTTGTTTCCAAAGGGGCTGAGAGTCCCCAAAGTATCTTGCTTCCAAATCTTTGGGAAGCTAAGAAACAACTGGCTCTGCACAGTGCTCTCACAGCCTACCGGCAACGTGACAGAGAAAGGCCTGTGAGACGCAGTTTCTTGGAAGGCCTGATCTGGCTGAGGTAGAACTTCTGCTCTGGGTGTACTCCATTGGCCTAGGGCTGCCAGGCCCAAAGGGCTGCCTTTATTTCCAAAGTGTGAGAGAGGCCCCAAAGCATCTTGCTTCCTGCTCTCTGGGAAGCTAAAACAACTGGCTCTGCACAGTGCTCTCAAAGCCAACCGGGAACGTCACATACAAAGGCCTGTGAAACGCAGCTTCTTGACAGGCCTTATCTGGCTGAGGTAGAACTTGTGCTCTGGGTGTGCTACTTTGGCCTAGAGCTGCCAGGCACAAAGGCTGCTTTGTTTCCAAAGGGGGAGAGAGGCCCCAAATCATGTTGCTTCCAGCTGTTTTTGAAGCTAAGAAACAACTCGCTCTGCCAGGTACTCTTACAGCCTTCCGGGAACACCTCTTACGAAGGCCTGTGAAAAGCAGTTTCTTGGCAGGCCTGATCTGGCTGAGGTAGAACTTCTGCTCTGGGTGTGCTCCATTGGCCTAGAGCTGAAAGGCCCAAAGGGATGCCTTGTTTGCAAAGGGGCAGAGAGGCCCCAAAGCATCTTGCTTCCAGCTCTTTGGGAAGCTAAGAAACAACTGTCTCTGCCCAGTGCTCTGACAGAGTACCGGCAACAGCTCTTACCAAAGCCTTTGAAACGCAGTTTCTTGGCAGGCCTTATCTGGCTGAGGTAGAACTTCTGCTCTGGGTGTGCTCCATTGGCCTAGAGCTGAAAGGCCCAAAGGTCGGCCTTGTTGGCAAAGGGGCAGGGAGCCCCCAAAGCATCTTGCTTCCCGGTCTTTGGGAAGCTAAGAAACAACTGGCTCTGCCCAGTGCTCTTACAGCCTGAGAGAAAATCTCTTACCAAGGCCTGTGAAACGCACTTTGTTGGTGGCCTGATCTAGCTGAAGTAGAACTTCTGCTCTGGGTGTGCTCCATTGGCCTAGAGCTGCCTGGCCCAAAGGGCTGCCTTGTTTGCAAAGGGGATGAGAGGCCCCAAAGCATCTTGCTTCCAGCTCTTCGGGAAGCTAAGAAACATCTGGCGTTGCCCAGTGCTCTTACAGCCTACCGGGAACATCTCTTACCAAGGCCTGTGAAACGCAGTTTGTTGGTGGCCTGAACTGGCCGAAGTAGAACTTCTGCTCTGGGTGTGCTCCACTGGCCTAGAGCTACCTGCCCCAAAGGGCTGCCTTGATTCCAAAGTGAGAGAGTGGCACCAAAGCATCTTGCTTCCAGCTCTTCGGGAAGCTAAGAAACATCTGGCGTTGCCCAGTGCTCTTACAGCCTACCGGGAACATCTCTTACCAAGGCCTGTGAAACGCCGTTTCCTGGCAGGCCTGATTTGGCTGAAGTAGAACTTCTGCTCTGGGTGTGCTCCATTGCCCTAGAGCTGCCAGGCCCAAGGTGCTGCCTTGTTTCCAAAGGGGCAGAGAGGCCCCAAAGCATCTTGCTTCCAGCTCTCTGGGAAGCTAAGAACCAACTCGCTCTGCCCCGTGCTCTTACAGCCTACCGGGAACATGTCTTTGAAAGGCCTGTGAAACGCAGTTTCTTGGCAGGCCTCATCTGGCTGAAGTAGAACTCCGGCTCTGGGTGTGCTCCATTGCCCTAGGGCTGCCAGGACCCAGTGCTGCCCTGTTTCCACGGGGCAGAGAGGCCCAAAGCATCTTGCTTCCCGGTCTCTGCAAAGCTAAGAAACAACTGGCTCTGCCCAGTGCTCTTACACCTACCGGGAACATCTCTTACCAAGGCCTGTCAAACGCTGTTTCTTTGCAGGCCTGATCAGGCTGAAGTAGAACTCCTGCTCTGCGTGTGCTCCATTGGCCTAGAGCTTCCCGACCCAAAAGGCTGCCTTGTTCCCAAACGGGCAGAGGGGTCCCAGGCGTCTTGCTTCCAGCTTTTCAGGAAGGTAAGAAACAACTGGCTCTGCCCAGTGCTCTTACAGCCTACCGGGAACATCTCTTACCAAGGCCTGTGAAACGCAGTTTTATGGCAGGCCTGATCTGGCTGAAGTAGAACTTCTGCTCTGGGTGTGCTCCATTGCCCCAGAGCTGCCAGGCCCAAAGGGCTGCCTTGTTTCCAAAGACGGAGAGTGGACCCAAAGAATCTTGCTCCCAGCTCTTCGGGAAGCTAAGAAACAGCTGGCTCTGCCCAGTGCTCTTACAGCCTAAGAGAACATCTCTTTGAAAGGCCTGTGAAACGCAGTTTCTTGGCAGGCCTGACCTGGCTGAAGTAGAACTTCTGTTCTGGTTGTGCTACATAGGCGTAGAGCTACCAGGACCTAAGGGCTGCCTTGCTTCCAAAGGGTGAGAGAGGCCCCAAAGCATCTTGCCTCCAGCACTTTGCGAAGCTAAAAAACAACTGGTTCTGCCCAGTGCTCTCACAGCCTACCGTGAACATCTCTTACCAAGGGCTGTGAAACGCAGTTTCTGGGCAGGACTGATCTGCCTGAAGTAGAACTTCTGCTGTGGGTGTGCTCCATTGGCCTAGAGCTGCCAGGCGCAAACGGCTGCCTTGTGTCCAAAGGGAGAGAGAGGCCCCAAAGCATCTTGCTTCCAGCTCTGTGGGAAGCTAAAGCAACTGGCTCTCCACAGTGCTCTCACAGCCTACCGGGAACATCTCTTACCAAGGCCTGTGAAACGCAGTTTCTTGGCAGGCCTGATCTGGCTGAGGTAGAACTTCTGCTTTGGGTGTGCTCCATTGGCCTAGAGCTGAAAGGCCCAAAGGGATGCCTTGTTTGCAAAGGGGCAGAGAGGCCCCAAAGCATCTTGCTTCCAGCTCTTTGGGAAGCTAAGAAACAACTGTCTCTGCCCAGTGCTCTGACAGAGTACCGGCAACAGCTCTTACCAAAGCCTTTGAAACGCAGTTTCTTGGCAGGCCTTATCTGGCTGAGGTAGAACTTCTGCTCTGGGTGTGCTCCATTGGCCTAGAGCTGAAAGGCCCAAAGGTCGGCCTTGTTGGCAAAGGGGCAGGGAGCCCCCAAAGCATCTTGCTTCCCGGTCTTTGGGAAGCTAAGAAACAACTGGCTCTGCCCAGTGCTCTTACAGCCTGAGAGAAAATCTCTTACCAAGGCCTGTGAAACGCACTTTGTTGGTGGCCTGATCTAGCTGAAGTAGAACTTCTGCTCTGGGTGTGCTCCATTGGCCTAGAGCTGCCTGGCCCAAAGGGCCGCCTTGTTTGCAAAGGGGATGAGAGGCCCCAAAGCATCTTGCTTCCAGCTCTTCGGGAAGCTAAGAAACATCTGGCGTTGCCCAGTGCTCTTACAGCCTACCGGGAACATCTCTTACCAAGGCCTGTGAAACGCAGTTTGTTGGTGGCCTGAACTGGCCGAAGTAGAACTTCTGCTCTGGGTGTGCTCCACTGGCCTAGAGCTACCTGCCCCAAAGGGCTGCCTTGATTCCAAAGTGAGAGAGTGGCACCAAAGCATCTTGCTTCCAGCTCTTCGGGAAGCTAAGAAACATCTGGCGTTGCCCAGTGCTCTTACAGCCTACCGGGAACATCTCTTACCAAGGCCTGTGAAACGCCGTTTCCTGGCAGGCCTGATTTGGCTGAAGTAGAACTTCTGCTCTGGGTGTGCTCCATTGCCCTAGAGCTGCCAGGCCCAAGGTGCTGCCTTGTTTCCAAAGGGGCAGAGAGGCCCCAAAGCATCTTGCTTCCAGCTCTCTGGGAAGCTAAGAACCAACTCGCTCTGCCCCGTGCTCTTACACCCTACCGGGAACATGTCTTTGAAAGGCCTGTGAAACGCAGTTTCTTGGCAGGCCTCATCTGGCTGAAGTAGAACTCCGGCTCTGGGTGTGCTCCATTGCCCTAGAGCTGCCAGGCCCCAAGTGCTGCCCTGTTTCCAAGGGGCAGAGAGGCCCAAAGCATCTTGCTTCCCAGTCTTTGCGAAGCTGAGAAACAACTGGCTCTGCCCAGTGCTCTTACACCTACCGGGAACATCTCTTACCAAGGCCTGTCAAACGCTGTTTCTTTGCAGGCCTGATCAGGCTGAAGTAGAACTCCTGCTCTGCGTGTGCTCCATTGGCCTAGAGCTTCCCGACCCAAAAGGCTGCCTTGTTCCCAAACGGGCAGAGGGGTCCCAAGCATCTTGCTTCCAGCTTTTCAGGAAGGTAAGAAACAACTGGCTCTGCCCAGTGCTCTTACAGCCTACCGGGAACATCTCTTACCAAGGCCTGTGAAACGCAGTTTCCTGGCAGGCCTGATCTGGCTGAAGTAGAACTTCTGATCTGGGTGTGCTCCATTGCCCTAGAGCTGCCAGGCCCAAAGGGCTGCCTTGTTTCCAAAGATGGAGAGTGGACCCAAAGCATCTTGCTCCCGGCTCTTCGGGAAGCTAAGAAACAGCTGGCTCTGCCCAGTGCTCTTACAGCCTAAGAGAACATCTCTTTGAAAGGCCTGTGAAACGCAGTTTCTTGGCAGGCCTGACCTGGCTGAAGTAGAACTTCTGTTCTGGTTGTGCTACATAGGCCTAGAGCTACCAGGACCTAAGGGCTGCCTTGTTTCCAAAGCTTGAGAGAGGCCCCAAAGCATCTTGCCTCCAGCACTTTGGGATGCTAAAAAACAACTGGTTCTGCCCAGTGCTCTCACAGCCTACCGTGAACATCTCTTACCAAGGGCTGTGAAACGCAGTTTCTGGGCAGGACTGATCTGCCTGAAGTAGAACTTCTGCTGTGGGTGTGCTCGATTTGCCTAGAGCTGCCAGGCCCAAACGGCTGCCTTGTGTCCAAAGGGAGAGAGAGGCCCCAAAGCATCTTGCTTCCAGCTCTGTAGGAAGCTAAAGCAACTGGCTCTCCACAGTGCTCTCACAGCCTACCGGGAACATCTCTTACCAAGGCCTGTGAAACGCAGTTTCTTGGCAGGCCTGATCTGGCTGAAGTAGAACTCCTGCTCTGGGCGTGCTACTTTGGCCTAGAGCTGCCAGGCCCAAAGGGCCGCCTTGTTTCCAAAGGGGCTGAGAGTCCCCAAAGTATCTTGCTTCCAAATCTTTGGGAAGCTAAGAAACAACTGGCTCTGCACAGTGCTCTCACAGCCTACCGGCAACGTGACAGAGAAAGGCCTGTGAGACGCAGTTTCTTGGAAGGCCTGATCTGGCTGAGGTAGAACTTCTGCTCTGGGTGTACTCCATTGGCCTAGGGCTGCCAGGCCCAAAGGGCTGCCTTTATTTCCAAAGTGTGAGAGAGGCCCCAAAGCATCTTGCTTCCTGCTCTCTGGGAAGCTAAAACAACTGGCTCTGCACAGTGCTCTCAAAGCCAACCGGGAACGTCACATACAAAGGCCTGTGAAACGCAGCTTCTTGACAGGCCTTATCTGGCTGAGGTAGAACTTGTGCTCTGGGTGTGCTACTTTGGCCTAGAGCTGCCAGGCACAAAGGCTGCTTTGTTTCCAAAGGGGGAGAGAGGCCCCAAATCATGTTGCTTCCAGCTGTTTTTGAAGCTAAGAAACAACTCGCTCTGCCAGGTACTCTTACAGCCTTCCGGGAACACCTCTTACGAAGGCCTGTGAAAAGCAGTTTCTTGGCAGGCCTGATCTGGCTGAGGTAGAACTTCTGCTCTGGGTGTGCTCCATTGGCCTAGAGCTGAAAGGCCCAAAGGGATGCCTTGTTTGCAAAGGGGCAGAGAGGCCCCAAAGCATCTTGCTTCCAGCTCTTTGGGAAGCTAAGAAACAACTGTCTCTGCCCAGTGCTCTGACAGAGTACCGGCAACAGCTCTTACCAAAGCCTTTGAAACGCAGTTTCTTGGCAGGCCTTATCTGGCTGAGGTAGAACTTCTGCTCTGGGTGTGCTCCATTGGCCTAGAGCTGAAAGGCCCAAAGGTCGGCCTTGTTGGCAAAGGGGCAGGGAGCCCCCAAAGCATCTTGCTTCCCGGTCTTTGGGAAGCTAAGAAACAACTGGCTCTGCCCAGTGCTCTTACAGCCTGAGAGAAAATCTCTTACCAAGGCCTGTGAAACGCACTTTGTTGGTGGCCTGATCTAGCTGAAGTAGAACTTCTGCTCTGGGTGTGCTCCATTGGCCTAGAGCTGCCTGGCCCAAAGGGCTGCCTTGTTTGCAAAGGGGATGAGAGGCCCCAAAGCATCTTGCTTCCAGCTCTTCGGGAAGCTAAGAAACATCTGGCGTTGCCCAGTGCTCTTACAGCCTACCGGGAACATCTCTTACCAAGGCCTGTGAAACGCAGTTTGTTGGTGGCCTGAACTGGCCGAAGTAGAACTTCTGCTCTGGGTGTGCTCCACTGGCCTAGAGCTACCTGCCCCAAAGGGCTGCCTTGATTCCAAAGTGAGAGAGTGGCACCAAAGCATCTTGCTTCCAGCTCTTCGGGAAGCTAAGAAACATCTGGCGTTGCCCAGTGCTCTTACAGCCTACCGGGAACATCTCTTACCAAGGCCTGTGAAACGCCGTTTCCTGGCAGGCCTGATTTGGCTGAAGTAGAACTTCTGCTCTGGGTGTGCTCCATTGCCCTAGAGCTGCCAGGCCCAAGGTGCTGCCTTGTTTCCAAAGGGGCAGAGAGGCCCCAAAGCATCTTGCTTCCAGCTCTCTGGGAAGCTAAGAACCAACTCGCTCTGCCCCGTGCTCTTACAGCCTACCGGGAACATGTCTTTGAAAGGCCTGTGAAACGCAGTTTCTTGGCAGGCCTCATCTGGCTGAAGTAGAACTCCGGCTCTGGGTGTGCTCCATTGCCCTAGGGCTGCCAGGACCCAGTGCTGCCCTGTTTCCACGGGGCAGAGAGGCCCAAAGCATCTTGCTTCCCGGTCTCTGCAAAGCTAAGAAACAACTGGCTCTGCCCAGTGCTCTTACACCTACCGGGAACATCTCTTACCAAGGCCTGTCAAACGCTGTTTCTTTGCAGGCCTGATCAGGCTGAAGTAGAACTCCTGCTCTGCGTGTGCTCCATTGGCTTAGAGCTTCCCGACCCAAAAGGCTGCCTTGTTCCCAAACGGGCAGAGGGGTCCCAGGCGTCTTGCTTCCAGCTTTTCAGGAAGGTAAGAAACAACTGGCTCTGCCCAGTGCTCTTACAGCCTACCGGGAACATCTCTTACCAAGGCCTGTGAAACGCAGTTTTATGGCAGGCCTGATCTGGCTGAAGTAGAACTTCTGCTCTGGGTGTGCTCCATTGCCCCAGAGCTGCCAGGCCCAAAGGGCTGCCTTGTTTCCAAAGACGGAGAGTGGACCCAAAGAATCTTGCTCCCAGCTCTTCGGGAAGCTAAGAAACAGCTGGCTCTGCCCAGTGCTCTTACAGCCTAAGAGAACATCTCTTTGAAAGGCCTGTGAAACGCAATTTCTTGGCAGGCCTGACCTGGCTGAAGTAGAACTTCTGTTCTGGTTGTGCTACATACGCCTAGAGCTACCAGGACCTAAGGGCTGCCTTGCTTCCAAAGGGTGAGAGAGGCCCCAAAGCATCTTGCCTCCAGCACTTTGCGAAGCTAAAAAACAACTGGTTCTGCCCAGTGCTCTCACAGCCTACCGTGAACATCTCTTACCAAGGGCTGTGAAACGCAGTTTCTGGGCAGGACTGATCTGCCTGAAGTAGAACTTCTGCTGTGGGTGTGCTCCATTGGCCTAGAGCTGCCAGGCGCAAACGGCTGCCTTGTGTCCAAAGGGAGAGAGAGGCCCCAAAGCATCTTGCTTCCAGCTCTGTGGGAAGCTAAAGCAACTGGCTCTCCACAGTGCTCTCACAGCCTACCGGGAACATCTCTTACCAAGGCCTGTGAAACGCAGTTTCTTGGCAGGCCTGATCTGGCTGAGGTAGAACTTCTGCTCTGGGTGTGCTCCATTGGCCTAGAGCTGAAAGGCCCAAAGGGATGCCTTGTTTGCAAAGGGGCAGAGAGGCCCCAAAGCATCTTGCTTCCAGCTCTTTGGGAAGCTAAGAAACAACTGTCTCTGCCCAGTGCTCTGACAGAGTACCGGCAACAACTCTTACCAAAGCCTTTGAAACGCAGTTTCTTGGCAGGCCTTATCTGGCTGAGGTAGAACTTCTGCTCTGGGTGTGCTCCATTGGCCTAGAGCTGAAAGGCCCAAAGGTCGGCCTTGTTGGCAAAGGGGCAGGGAGCCCCCAAAGCATCTTGCTTCCCGGTCTTTGGGAAGCTAAGAAACAACTGGCTCTGCCCAGTGCTCTTACAGCCTGAGAGAAAATCTCTTACCAAGGCCTGTGAAACGCACTTTGTTGGTGGCCTGATCTAGCTGAAGTAGAACTTCTGCTCTGGGTGTGCTCCATTGGCCTAGAGCTGCCTGGCCCAAAGGGCCGCCTTGTTTGCAAAGGGGATGAGAGGCCCCAAAGCATCTTGCTTCCAGCTCTTCGGGAAGCTAAGAAACATCTGGCGTTGCCCAGTGCTCTTACAGCCTACCGGGAACATCTCTTACCAAGGCCTGTGAAACGCAGTTTGTTGGTGGCCTGAACTGGCCGAAGTAGAACTTCTGCTCTGGGTGTGCTCCACTGGCCTAGAGCTACCTGCCCCAAAGGGCTGCCTTGATTCCAAAGTGAGAGAGTGGCACCAAAGCATCTTGCTTCCAGCTCTTCGGGAAGCTAAGAAACATCTGGCGTTGCCCAGTGCTCTTACAGCCTACCGGGAACATCTCTTACCAAGGCCTGTGAAACGCCGTTTCCTGGCAGGCCTGATTTGGCTGAAGTAGAACTTCTGCTCTGGGTGTGCTCCATTGCCCTAGAGCTGCCAGGCCCAAGGTGCTGCCTTGTTTCCAAAGGGGCAGAGAGGCCCCAAAGCATCTTGCTTCCAGCTCTCTGGGAAGCTAAGAACCAACTCGCTCTGCCCCGTGCTCTTACAGCCTACCGGGAACATGTCTTTGAAAGGCCTGTGAAACGCAGTTTCTTGGCAGGCCTCATCTGGCTGAAGTAGAACTCCGGCTCTGGGTGTGCTCCATTGCCCTAGAGCTGCCAGGCCCCAAGTGCTGCCCTGTTTCCAAGGGGCAGAGAGGCCCAAAGCATCTTGCTTCCCGGTCTTTGCGAAGCTAAGAAACAACTGGCTCTGCCCAGTGCTCTTACACCTACCGGGAACATCTCTTACCAAGGCCTGTCAAACGCTGTTTCTTTGCAGGCCTGATCAGGCTGAAGTAGAACTCCTGCTCTGCGTGTGCTCCATTGGCCTAGAGCTTCCCGACCCAAAAGGCTGCCTTGTTCCCAAACGGGCAGAGGGGTCCCAAGCATCTTGCTTCCAGCTTTTCAGGAAGGTAAGAAACAACTGGCTCTGCCCAGTGCTCTTACAGCCTACCGGGAACATCTCTTACCAAGGCCTGTGAAACGCAGTTTCCTGGCAGGCCTGATCTGGCTGAAGTAGAACTTCTGATCTGGGTGTGCTCCATTGCCCTAGAGCTGCCAGGCCCAAAGGGCTGCCTTGTTTCCAAAGATGGAGAGTGGACCCAAAGCATCTTGCTCCCGGCTCTTCGGGAAGCTAAGAAACAGCTGGCTCTGCCCAGTGCTCTTACAGCCTAAGAGAACATCTCTTTGAAAGGCCTGTGAAACGCAGTTTCTTGGCAGGCCTGACCTGGCTGAAGTAGAACTTCTGTTCTGGTTGTGCTACATAGGCCTAGAGCTACCAGGACCTAAGGGCTGCCTTGTTTCCAAAGGGTGAGAGAGGCCCCAAAGCATCTTGCCTCCAGCACTTTGGGATGCTAAAAAACAACTGGTTCTGCCCAGTGCTCTCACAGCCTACCGTGAACATCTCTTACCAAGGGCTGTGAAACGCAGTTTCTGGGCAGGACTGATCTGCCTGAAGTAGAACTTCTGCTGTGGGTGTGCTCGATTTGCCTAGAGCTGCCAGGCCCAAACGGCTGCCTTGTGTCCAAAGGGAGAGAGAGGCCCCAAAGCATCTTGCTTCCAGCTCTGTAGGAAGCTAAAGCAACTGGCTCTCCACAGTGCTCTCACAGCCTACCGGGAACATCTCTTACCAAGGCCTGTGAAACGCAGTTTCTTGGCAGGCCTGATCTGGCTGAAGTAGAACTCCTGCTCTGGGTGTGCTACTTTGGCCTAGAGCTGCCAGGCCCAAAGGGCCGCCTTGTTTCCAAAGGGGCTGAGAGTCCCCAAAGTATCTTGCTTCCAAATCTTTGGGAAGCTAAGAAACAACTGGCTCTGCACAGTGCTCTCACAGCCTACCGGCAACGTGACAGAGAAAGGCCTGTGAGACGCAGTTTCTTGGAAGGCCTGATCTGGCTGAGGTAGAACTTCTGCTCTGGGTGTACTCCATTGGCCTAGGGCTGCCAGGCCCAAAGGGCTGCCTTTATTTCCAAAGTGTGAGAGAGGCCCCAAAGCATCTTGCTTCCTGCTCTCTGGGAAGCTAAAACAACTGGCTCTGCACAGTGCTCTCAAAGCCAACCGGGAACGTCACATACAAAGGCCTGTGAAACGCAGCTTCTTGACAGGCCTTATCTGGCTGAGGTAGAACTTGTGCTCTGGGTGTGCTACTTTGGCCTAGAGCTGCCAGGCACAAAGGCTGCTTTGTTTCCAAAGGGGGAGAGAGGCCCCAAATCATGTTGCTTCCAGCTGTTTTTGAAGCTAAGAAACAACTCGCTCTGCCAGGTACTCTTACAGCCTTCCGGGAACACCTCTTACGAAGGCCTGTGAAAAGCAGTTTCTTGGCAGGCCTGATCTGGCTGAGGTAGAACTTCTGCTCTGGGTGTGCTCCATTGGCCTAGAGCTGAAAGGCCCAAAGGGATGCCTTGTTTGCAAAGGGGCAGAGAGGCCCCAAAGCATCTTGCTTCCAGCTCTTTGGGAAGCTAAGAAACAACTGTCTCTGCCCAGTGCTCTGACAGAGTACCGGCAACAGCTCTTACCAAAGCCTTTGAAACGCAGTTTCTTGGCAGGCCTTATCTGGCTGAGGTAGAACTTCTGCTCTGGGTGTGCTCCATTGGCCTAGAGCTGAAAGGCCCAAAGGTCGGCCTTGTTGGCAAAGGGGCAGGGAGCCCCCAAAGCATCTTGCTTCCCGGTCTTTGGGAAGCTAAGAAACAACTGGCTCTGCCCAGTGCTCTTACAGCCTGAGAGAAAATCTCTTACCAAGGCCTGTGAAACGCACTTTGTTGGTGGCCTGATCTAGCTGAAGTAGAACTTCTGCTCTGGGTGTGCTCCATTGGCCTAGAGCTGCCTGGCCCAAAGGGCCGCCTTGTTTGCAAAGGGGATGAGAGGCCCCAAAGCATCTTGCTTCCAGCTCTTCGGGAAGCTAAGAAACATCTGGCGTTGCCCAGTGCTCTTACAGCCTACCGGGAACATCTCTTACCAAGGCCTGTGAAACGCAGTTTGTTGGTGGCCTGAACTGGCCGAAGTAGAACTTCTGCTCTGGGTGTGCTCCACTGGCCTAGAGCTACCTGCCCCAAAGGGCTGCCTTGATTCCAAAGTGAGAGAGTGGCACCAAAGCATCTTGCTTCCAGCTCTTCGGGAAGCTAAGAAACATCTGGCGTTGCCCAGTGCTCTTACAGCCTACCGGGAACATCTCTTACCAAGGCCTGTGAAACGCCGTTTCCTGGCAGGCCTGATTTGGCTGAAGTAGAACTTCTGCTCTGGGTGTGCTCCATTGCCCTAGAGCTGCCAGGCCCAAGGTGCTGCCTTGTTTCCAAAGGGGCAGAGAGGCCCCAAAGCATCTTGCTTCCAGCTCTCTGGGAAGCTAAGAACCAACTCGCTCTGCCCCGTGCTCTTACAGCCTACCGGGAACATGTCTTTGAAAGGCCTGTGAAACGCAGTTTCTTGGCAGGCCTCATCTGGCTGAAGTAGAACTCCGGCTCTGGGTGTGCTCCATTGCCCTAGAGCTGCCAGGCCCCAAGTGCTGCCCTGTTTCCAAGGGGCAGAGAGGCCCAAAGCATCTTGCTTCCCGGTCTTTGCGAAGCTAAGAAACAACTGGCTCTGCCCAGTGCTCTTACACCTACCGGGAACATCTCTTACCAAGGCCTGTCAAACGCTGTTTCTTTGCAGGCCTGATCAGGCTGAAGTAGAACTCCTGCTCTGCGTGTGCTCCATTGGCCTAGAGCTTCCCGACCCAAAAGGCTGCCTTGTTCCCAAACGGGCAGAGGGGTCCCAAGCATCTTGCTTCCAGCTTTTCAGGAAGGTAAGAAACAACTGGCTCTGCCCAGTGCTCTTACAGCCTACCGGGAACATCTCTTACCAAGGCCTGTGAAACGCAGTTTCCTGGCAGGCCTGATCTGGCTGAAGTAGAACTTCTGATCTGGGTGTGCTCCATTGCCCTAGAGCTGCCAGGCCCAAAGGGCTGCCTTGTTTCCAAAGATGGAGAGTGGACCCAAAGCATCTTGCTCCCGGCTCTTCGGGAAGCTAAGAAACAGCTGGCTTTGCCCAGTGCTCTTACAGCCTAAGAGAACATCTCTTTGAAAGGCCTGTGAAACGCAGTTTCTTGGCAGGCCTGACCTGGCTGAAGTAGAACTTCTGTTCTGGTTGTGCTACATAGGCCTAGAGCTACCAGGACCTAAGGGCTGCCTTGTTTCCAAAGGGTGAGAGAGGCCCCAAAGCATCTTGCCTCCAGCACTTTGGGATGCTAAAAAACAACTGGTTCTGCCCAGTGCTCTCACAGCCTACCGTGAACATCTCTTACCAAGGGCTGTGAAACGCAGTTTCTGGGCAGGACTGATCTGCCTGAAGTAGAACTTCTGCTGTGGGTGTGCTCGATTTGCCTAGAGCTGCCAGGCCCAAACGGCTGCCTTGTGTCCAAAGGGAGAGAGAGGCCCCAAAGCATCTTGCTTCCAGCTCTGTAGGAAGCTAAAGCAACTGGCTCTCCACAGTGCTCTCACAGCCTACCGGGAACATCTCTTACCAAGGCCTGTGAAACGCAGTTTCTTGGCAGGCCTGATCTGGCTGAAGTAGAACTCCTGCTCTGGGCGTGCTACTTTGGCCTAGAGCTGCCAGGCCCAAAGGGCCGCCTTGTTTCCAAAGGGGCTGAGAGTCCCCAAAGTATCTTGCTTCCAAATCTTTGGGAAGCTAAGAAACAACTGGCTCTGCACAGTGCTCTCACAGCCTACCGGCAACGTGACAGAGAAAGGCCTGTGAGACGCAGTTTCTTGGAAGGCCTGATCTGGCTGAGGTAGAACTTCTGCTCTGGGTGTACTCCATTGGCCTAGGGCTGCCAGGCCCAAAGGGCTGCCTTTATTTCCAAAGTGTGAGAGAGGCCCCAAAGCATCTTGCTTCCTGCTCTCTGGGAAGCTAAAACAACTGGCTCTGCACAGTGCTCTCAAAGCCAACCGGGAACGTCACATACAAAGGCCTGTGAAACGCAGCTTCTTGACAGGCCTTATCTGGCTGAGGTAGAACTTGTGCTCTGGGTGTGCTACTTTGGCCTAGAGCTGCCAGGCACAAAGGCTGCTTTGTTTCCAAAGGGGGAGAGAGGCCCCAAATCATGTTGCTTCCAGCTGTTTTTGAAGCTAAGAAACAACTCGCTCTGCCAGGTACTCTTACAGCCTTCCGGGAACACCTCTTACGAAGGCCTGTGAAAAGCAGTTTCTTGGCAGGCCTGATCTGGCTGAGGTAGAACTTCTGCTCTGGGTGTGCTCCATTGGCCTAGAGCTGAAAGGCCCAAAGGGATGCCTTGTTTGCAAAGGGGCAGAGAGGCCCCAAAGCATCTTGCTTCCAGCTCTTTGGGAAGCTAAGAAACAACTGTCTCTGCCCAGTGCTCTGACAGAGTACCGGCAACAGCTCTTACCAAAGCCTTTGAAACGCAGTTTCTTGGCAGGCCTTATCTGGCTGAGGTAGAACTTCTGCTCTGGGTGTGCTCCATTGGCCTAGAGCTGAAAGGCCCAAAGGTCGGCCTTGTTGGCAAAGGGGCAGGGAGCCCCCAAAGCATCTTGCTTCCCGGTCTTTGGGAAGCTAAGAAACAACTGGCTCTGCCCAGTGCTCTTACAGCCTGAGAGAAAATCTCTTACCAAGGCCTGTGAAACGCACTTTGTTGGTGGCCTGATCTAGCTGAAGTAGAACTTCTGCTCTGGGTGTGCTCCATTGGCCTAGAGCTGCCTGGCCCAAAGGGCCACCTTGTTTGCAAAGGGGATGAGAGGCCCCAAAGCATCTTGCTTCCAGCTCTTCGGGAAGCTAAGAAACATCTGGCGTTGCCCAGTGCTCTTACAGCCTACCGGGAACATCTCTTACCAAGGCCTGTGAAACGCAGTTTGTTGGTGGCCTGAACTGGCCGAAGTAGAACTTCTGCTCTGGGTGTGCTCCACTGGCCTAGAGCTACCTGCCCCAAAGGGCTGCCTTGATTCCAAAGTGAGAGAGTGGCACCAAAGCATCTTGCTTCCAGCTCTTCGGGAAGCTAAGAAACATCTGGCGTTGCCCAGTGCTCTTACAGCCTACCGGGAACATCTCTTACCAAGGCCTGTGAAACGCCGTTTCCTGGCAGGCCTGATTTGGCTGAAGTAGAACTTCTGCTCTGGGTGTGCTCCATTGCCCTAGAGCTGCCAGGCCCAAGGTGCTGCCTTGTTTCCAAAGGGGCAGAGAGGCCCCAAAGCATCTTGCTTCCAGCTCTCTGGGAAGCTAAGAACCAACTCGCTCTGCCCCGTGCTCTTACAGCCTACCGGGAACATGTCTTTGAAAGGCCTGTGAAACGCAGTTTCTTGGCAGGCCTCATCTGGCTGAAGTAGAACTCCGGCTCTGGGTGTGCTCCATTGCCCTAGGGCTGCCAGGACCCAGTGCTGCCCTGTTTCCACGGGGCAGAGAGGCCCAAAGCATCTTGCTTCCCGGTCTCTGCAAAGCTAAGAAACAACTGGCTCTGCCCAGTGCTCTTACACCTACCGGGAACATCTCTTACCAAGGCCTGTCAAACGCTGTTTCTTTGCAGGCCTGATCAGGCTGAAGTAGAACTCCTGCTCTGCGTGTGCTCCATTGGCCTAGAGCTTCCCGACCCAAAAGGCTGCCTTGTTCCCAAACGGGCAGAGGGGTCCCAGGCGTCTTGCTTCCAGCTTTTCAGGAAGGTAAGAAACAACTGGCTCTGCCCAGTGCTCTTACAGCCTACCGGGAACATCTCTTACCAAGGCCTGTGAAACGCAGTTTTATGGCAGGCCTGATCTGGCTGAAGTAGAACTTCTGCTCTGGGTGTGCTCCATTGCCCCAGAGCTGCCAGGCCCAAAGGGCTGCCTTGTTTCCAAAGACGGAGAGTGGACCCAAAGAATCTTGCTCCCAGCTCTTCGGGAAGCTAAGAAACAGCTGGCTCTGCCCAGTGCTCTTACAGCCTAAGAGAACATCTCTTTGAAAGGCCTGTGAAACGCAGTTTCTTGGCAGGCCTGACCTGGCTGAAGTAGAACTTCTGTTCTGGTTGTGCTACATACGCCTAGAACTACCAGGACCTAAGGGCTGCCTTGCTTCCAAAGGGTGAGAGAGGCCCCAAAGCATCTTGCCTCCAGCACTTTGCGAAGCTAAAAAACAACTGGTTCTGCCCAGTGCTCTCACAGCCTACCGTGAACATCTCTTACCAAGGGCTGTGAAACGCAGTTTCTGGGCAGGACTGATCTGCCTGAAGTAGAACTTCTGCTGTGGGTGTGCTCCATTGGCCTAGAGCTGCCAGGCGCAAACGGCTGCCTGTGTCCAAAGGGAGAGAGAGGCCCCAAAGCATCTTGCTTCCAGCTCTGTGGGAAGCTAAAGCAACTGGCTCTCCACAGTGCTCTCACAGCCTACCGGGAACATCTGTTACCAAGGCCTGTGAAACGCAGTTTCTTGGCAGGCCTGATCTGGCTGAGGTAGAACTTCTGCTCTGGGTGTGCTCCATTGGCCTAGAGCTGAAAGGCCCAAAGGGATGCCTTGTTTGCAAAGGGGCAGAGAGGCCCCAAAGCATCTTGCTTCCAGCTCTTTGGGAAGCTAAGAAACAACTGTCTCTGCCCAGTGCTCTGACAGAGTACCGGCAACAGCTCTTACCAAAGCCTTTGAAACGCAGTTTCTTGGCAGGCCTTATCTGGCTGAGGTAGAACTTCTGCTCTGGGTGTGCTCCATTGGCCTAGAGCTGAAAGGCCCAAAGGTCGGCCTTGTTGGCAAAGGGGCAGGGAGCCCCCAAAGCATCTTGCTTCCCGGTCTTTGGGAAGCTAAGAAACAACTGGCTCTGCCCAGTGCTCTTACAGCCTGAGAGAAAATCTCTTACCAAGGCCTGTGAAACGCACTTTGTTGGTGGCCTGATCTAGCTGAAGTAGAACTTCTGCTCTGGGTGTGCTCCATTGGCCTAGAGCTGCCTGGCCCAAAGGGCCGCCTTGTTTGCAAAGGGGATGAGAGGCCCCAAAGCATCTTGCTTCCAGCTCTTCGGGAAGCTAAGAAACATCTGGCGTTGCCCAGTGCTCTTACAGCCTACCGGGAACATCTCTTACCAAGGCCTGTGAAACGCAGTTTGTTGGTGGCCTGAACTGGCCGAAGTAGAACTTCTGCTCTGGGTGTGCTCCACTGGCCTAGAGCTACCTGCCCCAAAGGGCTGCCTTGATTCCAAAGTGAGAGAGTGGCACCAAAGCATCTTGCTTCCAGCTCTTCGGGAAGCTAAGAAACATCTGGCGTTGCCCAGTGCTCTTACAGCCTACCGGGAACATCTCTTACCAAGGCCTGTGAAACGCCGTTTCCTGGCAGGCCTGATTTGGCTGAAGTAGAACTTCTGCTCTGGGTGTGCTCCATTGCCCTAGAGCTGCCAGGCCCAAGGTGCTGCCTTGTTTCCAAAGGGGCAGAGAGGCCCCAAAGCATCTTGCTTCCAGCTCTCTGGGAAGCTAAGAACCAACTCGCTCTGCCCCGTGCTCTTACAGCCTACCGGGAACATGTCTTTGAAAGGCCTGTGAAACGCAGTTTCTTGGCAGGCCTCATCTGGCTGAAGTAGAACTCCGGCTCTGGGTGTGCTCCATTGCCCTAGGGCTGCCAGGACCCAGTGCTGCCCTGTTTCCACGGGGCAGAGAGGCCCAAAGCATCTTGCTTCCCGGTCTCTGCAAAGCTAAGAAACAACTGGCTCTGCCCAGTGCTCTTACACCTACCGGGAACATCTCTTACCAAGGCCTGTCAAACGCTGTTTCTTTGCAGGCCTGATCAGGCTGAAGTAGAACTCCTGCTCTGCGTGTGCTCCATTGGCCTAGAGCTTCCCGACCCAAAAGGCTGCCTTGTTCCCAAACGGGCAGAGGGGTCCCAGGCGTCTTGCTTCCAGCTTTTCAGGAAGGTAAGAAACAACTGGCTCTGCCCAGTGCTCTTACAGCCTACCGGGAACATCTCTTACCAAGGCCTGTGAAACGCAGTTTTATGGCAGGCCTGATCTGGCTGAAGTAGAACTTCTGCTCTGGGTGTGCTCCATTGCCCCAGAGCTGCCAGGCCCAAAGGGCTGCCTTGTTTCCAAAGACGGAGAGTGGACCCAAAGAATCTTGCTCCCAGCTCTTCGGGAAGCTAAGAAACAGCTGGCTCTGCCCAGTGCTCTTACAGCCTAAGAGAACATCTCTTTGAAAGGCCTGTGAAACGCAGTTTCTTGGCAGGCCTGACCTGGCTGAAGTAGAACTTCTGTTCTGGTTGTGCTACATACGCCTAGAGCTACCAGGACCTAAGGGCTGCCTTGCTTCCAAAGGGTGAGAGAGGCCCCAAAGCATCTTGACTCCAGCACTTTGCGAAGCTAAAAAACAACTGGTTCTGCCCAGTGCTCTCACAGCCTACCGTGAACATCTCTTACCAAGGGCTGTGAAACGCAGTTTCTGGGCAGGACTGATCTGCCTGAAGTAGAACTTCTGCTGTGGGTGTGCTCCATTGGCCTAGAGCTGCCAGGCGCAAACGGCTGCCTGTGTCCAAAGGGAGAGAGAGGCCCCAAAGCATCTTGCTTCCAGCTCTGTGGGAAGCTAAAGCAACTGGCTCTCCACAGTGCTCTCACAGCCTACCGGGAACATCTCTTACCAAGGCCTGTGAAACGCAGTTTCTTGGCAGGCCTGATCTGGCTGAGGTAGAACTTCTGCTCTGGGTGTGCTCCATTGGCCTAGAGCTGAAAGGCCCAAAGGGATGCCTTGTTTGCAAAGGGGCAGAGAGGCCCCAAAGCATCTTGCTTCCAGCTCTTTGGGAAGCTAAGAAACAACTGTCTCTGCCCAGTGCTCTGACAGAGTACCGGCAACAGCTCTTACCAAAGCCTTTGAAACGCAGTTTCTTGGCAGGCCTTATCTGGCTGAGGTAGAACTTCTGCTCTGGGTGTGCTCCATTGGCCTAGAGCTGAAAGGCCCAAAGGTCGGCCTTGTTGGCAAAGGGGCAGGGAGCCCCCAAAGCATCTTGCTTCCCGGTCTTTGTGAAGCTAAGAAACAACTGGCTCTGCCCAGTGCTCTTACAGCCTGAGAGAAAATCTCTTACCAAGGCCTGTGAAACGCACTTTGTTGGTGGCCTGATCTAGCTGAAGTAGAACTTCTGCTCTGGGTGTGCTCCATTGGCCTAGAGCTGCCTGGCCCAAAGGGCCGCCTTGTTTGCAAAGGGGATGAGAGGCCCCAAAGCATCTTGCTTCCAGCTCTTCGGGAAGCTAAGAAACATCTGGCGTTGCCCAGTGCTCTTACAGCCTACCGGGAACATCTCTTACCAAGGCCTGTGAAACGCAGTTTGTTGGTGGCCTGAACTGGCCGAAGTAGAACTTCTGCTCTGGGTGTGCTCCACTGGCCTAGAGCTACCTGCCCCAAAGGGCTGCCTTGATTCCAAAGTGAGAGAGTGGCACCAAAGCATCTTGCTTCCAGCTCTTCGGGAAGCTAAGAAACATCTGGCGTTGCCCAGTGCTCTTACAGCCTACCGGGAACATCTCTTACCAAGGCCTGTGAAACGCCGTTTCCTGGCAGGCCTGATTTGGCTGAAGTAGAACTTCTGCTCTGGGTGTGCTCCATTGCCCTAGAGCTGCCAGGCCCAAGGTGCTGCCTTGTTTCCAAAGGGGCAGAGAGGCCCCAAAGCATCTTGCTTCCAGCTCTCTGGGAAGCTAAGAACCAACTCGCTCTGCCCCGTGCTCTTACAGCCTACCGGGAACATGTCTTTGAAAGGCCTGTGAAACGCAGTTTCTTGGCAGGCCTCATCTGGCTGAAGTAGAACTCCGGCTCTGGGTGTGCTCCATTGCCCTAGGGCTGCCAGGACCCAGTGCTGCCCTGTTTCCACGGGGCAGAGAGGCCCAAAGCATCTTGCTTCCCGGTCTCTGCAAAGCTAAGAAACAACTGGCTCTGCCCAGTGCTCTTACACCTACCGGGAACATCTCTTACCAAGGCCTGTCAAACGCTGTTTCTTTGCAGGCCTGATCAGGCTGAAGTAGAACTCCTGCTCTGCGTGTGCTCCATTGGCCTAGAGCTTCCCGACCCAAAAGGCTGCCTTGTTCCCAAACGGGCAGAGGGGTCCCAGGCGTCTTGCTTCCAGCTTTTCAGGAAGGTAAGAAACAACTGGCTCTGCCCAGTGCTCTTACAGCCTACCGGGAACATCTCTTACCAAGGCCTGTGAAACGCAGTTTTATGGCAGGCCTGATCTGGCTGAAGTAGAACTTCTGCTCTGGGTGTGCTCCATTGCCCCAGAGCTGCCAGGCCCAAAGGGCTGCCTTGTTTCCAAAGACGGAGAGTGGACCCAAAGAATCTTGCTCCCAGCTCTTCGGGAAGCTAAGAAACAGCTGGCTCTGCCCAGTGCTCTTACAGCCTAAGAGAACATCTCTTTGAAAGGCCTGTGAAACGCAGTTTCTTGGCAGGCCTGACCTGGCTGAAGTAGAACTTCTGTTCTGGTTGTGCTACATACGCCTAGAGCTACCAGGACCTAAGGGCTGCCTTGCTTCCAAAGGGTGAGAGAGGCCCCAAAGCATCTTGCCTCCAGCACTTTGCGAAGCTAAAAAACAACTGGTTCTGCCCAGTGCTCTCACAGCCTACCGTGAACATCTCTTACCAAGGGCTGTGAAACGCAGTTTCTGGGCAGGACTGATCTGCCTGAAGTAGAACTTCTGCTGTGGGTGTGCTCCATTGGCCTAGAGCTGCCAGGCGCAAACGGCTGCCTGTGTCCAAAGGGAGAGAGAGGCCCCAAAGCATCTTGCTTCCAGCTCTGTGGGAAGCTAAAGCAACTGGCTCTCCACAGTGCTCTCACAGCCTACCGGGAACATCTCTTACCAAGGCCTGTGAAACGCAGTTTCTTGGCAGGCCTGATCTGGCTGAGGTAGAACTTCTGCTCTGGGTGTGCTCCATTGGCCTAGAGCTGAAAGGCCCAAAGGGATGCCTTGTTTGCAAAGGGGCAGAGAGGCCCCAAAGCATCTTGCTTCCAGCTCTTTGGGAAGCTAAGAAACAACTGTCTCTGCCCAGTGCTCTGACAGAGTACCGGCAACAGCTCTTACCAAAGCCTTTGAAACGCAGTTTCTTGGCAGGCCTTATCTGGCTGAGGTAGAACTTCTGCTCTGGGTGTGCTCCATTGGCCTAGAGCTGAAAGGCCCAAAGGTCGGCCTTGTTGGCAAAGGGGCAGGGAGCCCCCAAAGCATCTTGCTTCCCGGTCTTTGTGAAGCTAAGAAACAACTGGCTCTGCCCAGTGCTCTTACAGCCTGAGAGAAAATCTCTTACCAAGGCCTGTGAAACGCACTTTGTTGGTGGCCTGATCTAGCTGAAGTAGAACTTCTGCTCTGGGTGTGCTCCATTGGCCTAGAGCTGCCTGGCCCAAAGGGCCGCCTTGTTTGCAAAGGGGATGAGAGGCCCCAAAGCATCTTGCTTCCAGCTCTTCGGGAAGCTAAGAAACATCTGGCGTTGCCCAGTGCTCTTACAGCCTACCGGGAACATCTCTTACCAAGGCCTGTGAAACGCAGTTTGTTGGTGGCCTGAACTGGCCGAAGTAGAACTTCTGCTCTGGGTGTGCTCCACTGGCCTAGAGCTACCTGCCCCAAAGGGCTGCCTTGATTCCAAAGTGAGAGAGTGGCACCAAAGCATCTTGCTTCCAGCTCTTCGGGAAGCTAAGAAACATCTGGCGTTGCCCAGTGCTCTTACAGCCTACCGGGAACATCTCTTACCAAGGCCTGTGAAACGCCGTTTCCTGGCAGGCCTGATTTGGCTGAAGTAGAACTTCTGCTCTGGGTGTGCTCCATTGCCCTAGAGCTGCCAGGCCCAAGGTGCTGCCTTGTTTCCAAAGGGGCAGAGAGGCCCCAAAGCATCTTGCTTCCAGCTCTCTGGGAAGCTAAGAACCAACTCGCTCTGCCCCGTGCTCTTACAGCCTACCGGGAACATGTCTTTGAAAGGCCTGTGAAACGCAGTTTCTTGGCAGGCCTCATCTGGCTGAAGTAGAACTCCGGCTCTGGGTGTGCTCCATTGCCCTAGGGCTGCCAGGACCCAGTGCTGCCCTGTTTCCACGGGGCAGAGAGGCCCAAAGCATCTTGCTTCCCGGTCTCTGCAAAGCTAAGAAACAACTGGCTCTGCCCAGTGCTCTTACACCTACCGGGAACATCTCTTACCAAGGCCTGTCAAACGCTGTTTCTTTGCAGGCCTGATCAGGCTGAAGTAGAACTCCTGCTCTGCGTGTGCTCCATTGGCCTAGAGCTTCCCGACCCAAAAGGCTGCCTTGTTCCCAAACGGGCAGAGGGGTCCCAGGCGTCTTGCTTCCAGCTTTTCAGGAAGGTAAGAAACAACTGGCTCTGCCCAGTGCTCTTACAGCCTACCGGGAACATCTCTTACCAAGGCCTGTGAAACGCAGTTTTATGGCAGGCCTGATCTGGCTGAAGTAGAACTTCTGCTCTGGGTGTGCTCCATTGCCCCAGAGCTGCCAGGCCCAAAGGGCTGCCTTGTTTCCAAAGACGGAGAGTGGACCCAAAGAATCTTGCTCCCAGCTCTTCGGGAAGCTAAGAAACAGCTGGCTCTGCCCAGTGCTCTTACAGCCTAAGAGAACATCTCTTTGAAAGGCCTGTGAAACGCAGTTTCTTGGCAGGCCTGACCTGGCTGAAGTAGAACTTCTGTTCTGGTTGTGCTACATACGCCTAGAGCTACCAGGACCTAAGGGCTGCCTTGCTTCCAAAGGGTGAGAGAGGCCCCAAAGCATCTTGCCTCCAGCACTTTGCGAAGCTAAAAAACAACTGGTTCTGCCCAGTGCTCTCACAGCCTACCGTGAACATCTCTTACCAAGGGCTGTGAAACGCAGTTTCTGGGCAGGACTGATCTGCCTGAAGTAGAACTTCTGCTGTGGGTGTGCTCCATTGGCCTAGAGCTGCCAGGCGCAAACGGCTGCCTTGTGTCCAAAGGGAGAGAGAGGCCCCAAAGCATCTTGCTTCCAGCTCTGTGGGAAGCTAAAGCAACTGGCTCTCCACAGTGCTCTCACAGCCTACCAGGAACATCTCTTACCAAGGCCTGTGAAACGCAGTTTCTTGGCAGGCCTGATCTGGCTGAGGTAGAACTTCTGCTCTGGGTGTGCTCCATTGGCCTAGAGCTGAAAGGCCCAAAGGGATGCCTTGTTTGCAAAGGGGCAGAGAGGCCCCAAAGCATCTTGCTTCCAGCTCTTTGGGAAGCTAAGAAACAACTGTCTCTGCCCAGTGCTCTGACAGAGTACCGGCAACAGCTCTTACCAAAGCCTTTGAAACGCAGTTTCTTGGCAGGCCTTATCTGGCTGAGGTAGAACTTCTGCTCTGGGTGTGCTCCATTGGCCTAGAGCTGAAAGGCCCAAAGGTCGGCCTTGTTGGCAAAGGGGCAGGGAGCCCCCAAAGCATCTTGCTTCCCGGTCTTTGTGAAGCTAAGAAACAACTGGCTCTGCCAAGTGCTCTTACAGCCTGAGAGAAAATCTCTTACCAAGGCCTGTGAAACGCACTTTGTTGGTGGCCTGATCTAGCTGAAGTAGAACTTCTGCTCTGGGTGTGCTCCATTGGCCTAGAGCTGCCTGGCCCAAAGGGCCGCCTTGTTTGCAAAGGGGATGAGAGGCCCCAAAGCATCTTGCTTCCAGCTCTTCGGGAAGCTAAGAAACATCTGGCGTTGCCCAGTGCTCTTACAGCCTACCGGGAACATCTCTTACCAAGGCCTGTGAAACGCAGTTTGTTGGTGGCCTGAACTGGCCGAAGTAGAACTTCTGCTCTGGGTGTGCTCCACTGGCCTAGAGCTACCTGCCCCAAAGGGCTGCCTTGATTCCAAAGTGAGAGAGTGGCACCAAAGCATCTTGCTTCCAGCTCTTCGGGAAGCTAAGAAACATCTGGCGTTGCCCAGTGCTCTTACAGCCTACCGGGAACATCTCTTACCAAGGCCTGTGAAACGCCGTTTCCTGGCAGGCCTGATTTGGCTGAAGTAGAACTTCTGCTCTGGGTGTGCTCCATTGCCCTAGAGCTGCCAGGCCCAAGGTGCTGCCTTGTTTCCAAAGGGGCAGAGAGGCCCCAAAGCATCTTGCTTCCAGCTCTCTGGGAAGCTAAGAACCAACTCGCTCTGCCCCGTGCTCTTACAGCCTACCGGGAACATGTCTTTGAAAGGCCTGTGAAACGCAGTTTCTTGGCAGGCCTCATCTGGCTGAAGTAGAACTCCGGCTCTGGGTGTGCTCCATTGCCCTAGGGCTGCCAGGACCCAGTGCTGCCCTGTTTCCACGGGGCAGAGAGGCCCAAAGCATCTTGCTTCCCGGTCTTTGCGAAGCTAAGAAACAACTGGCTCTGCCCAGTGCTCTTACACCTACCGGGAACATCTCTTACCAAGGCCTGTCAAACGCTGTTTCTTTGCAGGCCTGATCAGGCTGAAGTAGAACTCCTGCTCTGCGTGTGCTCCATTGGCCTAGAGCTTCCCGACCCAAAAGGCTGCCTTGTTCCCAAACGGGCAGAGGGGTCCCAAGCATCTTGCTTCCAGCTTTTCAGGAAGGTAAGAAACAACTGGCTCTGCCCAGTGCTCTTACAGCCTACCGGGAACATCTCTTACCAAGGCCTGTGAAACGCAGTTTCCTGGCAGGCCTGATCTGGCTGAAGTAGAACTTCTGATCTGGGTGTGCTCCATTGCCCTAGAGCTGCCAGGCCCAAAGGGCTGCCTTGTTTCCAAAGATGGAGAGTGGACCCAAAGCATCTTGCTCCCGGCTCTTCGGGAAGCTAAGAAACAGCTGGCTCTGCCCAGTGCTCTTACAGCCTAAGAGAACATCTCTTTGAAAGGCCTGTGAAACGCAGTTTCTTGGCAGGCCTGACCTGGCTGAAGTAGAACTTCTGTTCTGGTTGTGCTACATAGGCCTAGAGCTACCAGGACCTAAGGGCTGCCTTGTTTCCAAAGGGTGAGAGAGGCCCCAAAGCATCTTGCCTCCAGCACTTTGGGATGCTAAAAAACAACTGGTTCTGCCCAGTGCTCTCACAGCCTACCGTGAACATCTCTTACCAAGGGCTGTGAAACGCAGTTTCTGGGCAGGACTGATCTGCCTGAAGTAGAACTTCTGCTGTGGGTGTGCTCGATTTGCCTAGAGCTGCCAGGCCCAAACGGCTGCCTTGTGTCCAAAGGGAGAGAGAGGCCCCAAAGCATCTTGCTTCCAGCTCTGTAGGAAGCTAAAGCAACTGGCTCTCCACAGTGCTCTCACAGCCTACCGGGAACATCTCTTACCAAGGCCTGTGAAACGCAGTTTCTTGGCAGGCCTGATCTGGCTGAAGTAGAACTCCTGCTCTGGGCGTGCTACTTTGGCCTAGAGCTGCCAGGCCCAAAGGGCCGCCTTGTTTCCAAAGGGGCTGAGAGTCCCCAAAGTATCTTGCTTCCAAATCTTTGGGAAGCTAAGAAACAACTGGCTCTGCACAGTGCTCTCACAGCCTACCGGCAACGTGACAGAGAAAGGCCTGTGAGACGCAGTTTCTTGGAAGGCCTGATCTGGCTGAGGTAGAACTTCTGCTCTGGGTGTACTCCATTGGCCTAGGGCTGCCAGGCCCAAAGGGCTGCCTTTATTTCCAAAGTGTGAGAGAGGCCCCAAAGCATCTTGCTTCCTGCTCTCTGGGAAGCTAAAACAACTGGCTCTGCACAGTGCTCTCAAAGCCAACCGGGAACGTCACATACAAAGGCCTGTGAAACGCAGCTTCTTGACAGGCCTTATCTGGCTGAGGTAGAACTTGTGCTCTGGGTGTGCTACTTTGGCCTAGAGCTGCCAGGCACAAAGGCTGCTTTGTTTCCAAAGGGGGAGAGAGGCCCCAAATCATGTTGCTTCCAGCTGTTTTTGAAGCTAAGAAACAACTCGCTCTGCCAGGTACTCTTACAGCCTTCCGGGAACACCTCTTACGAAGGCCTGTGAAAAGCAGTTTCTTGGCAGGCCTGATCTGGCTGAGGTAGAACTTCTGCTCTGGGTGTGCTCCATTGGCCTAGAGCTGAAAGGCCCAAAGGGATGCCTTGTTTGCAAAGGGGCAGAGAGGCCCCAAAGCATCTTGCTTCCAGCTCTTTGGGAAGCTAAGAAACAACTGTCTCTGCCCAGTGCTCTGACAGAGTACCGGCAACAGCTCTTACCAAAGCCTTTGAAACGCAGTTTCTTGGCAGGCCTTATCTGGCTGAGGTAGAACTTCTGCTCTGGGTGTGCTCCATTGGCCTAGAGCTGAAAGGCCCAAAGGTCGGCCTTGTTGGCAAAGGGGCAGGGAGCCCCCAAAGCATCTTGCTTCCCGGTCTTTGTGAAGCTAAGAAACAACTGGCTCTGCCCAGTGCTCTTACAGCCTGAGAGAAAATCTCTTACCAAGGCCTGTGAAACGCACTTTGTTGGTGGCCTGATCTAGCTGAAGTAGAACTTCTGCTCTGGGTGTGCTCCATTGGCCTAGAGCTGCCTGGCCCAAAGGGCCGCCTTGTTTGCAAAGGGGATGAGAGGCCCCAAAGCATCTTGCTTCCAGCTCTTCGGGAAGCTAAGAAACATCTGGCGTTGCCCAGTGCTCTTACAGCCTACCGGGAACATCTCTTACCAAGGCCTGTGAAACGCAGTTTGTTGGTGGCCTGAACTGGCCGAAGTAGAACTTCTGCTCTGGGTGTGCTCCACTGGCCTAGAGCTACCTGCCCCAAAGGGCTGCCTTGATTCCAAAGTGAGAGAGTGGCACCAAAGCATCTTGCTTCCAGCTCTTCGGGAAGCTAAGAAACATCTGGCGTTGCCCAGTGCTCTTACAGCCTACCGGGAACATCTCTTACCAAGGCCTGTGAAACGCCGTTTCCTGGCAGGCCTGATTTGGCTGAAGTAGAACTTCTGCTCTGGGTGTGCTCCATTGCCCTAGAGCTGCCAGGCCCAAGGTGCTGCCTTGTTTCCAAAGGGGCAGAGAGGCCCCAAAGCATCTTGCTTCCAGCTCTCTGGGAAGCTAAGAACCAACTCGCTCTGCCCCGTGCTCTTACAGCCTACCGGGAACATGTCTTTGAAAGGCCTGTGAAACGCAGTTTCTTGGCAGGCCTCATCTGGCTGAAGTAGAACTCCGGCTCTGGGTGTGCTCCATTGCCCTAGGGCTGCCAGGACCCAGTGCTGCCCTGTTTCCACGGGGCAGAGAGGCCCAAAGCATCTTGCTTCCCGGTCTCTGCAAAGCTAAGAAACAACTGGCTCTGCCCAGTGCTCTTACACCTACCGGGAACATCTCTTACCAAGGCCTGTCAAACGCTGTTTCTTTGCAGGCCTGATCAGGCTGAAGTAGAACTCCTGCTCTGCGTGTGCTCCATTGGCCTAGAGCTTCCCGACCCAAAAGGCTGCCTTGTTCCCAAACGGGCAGAGGGGTCCCAGGCGTCTTGCTTCCAGCTTTTCAGGAAGGTAAGAAACAACTGGCTCTGCCCAGTGCTCTTACAGCCTACCGGGAACATCTCTTACCAAGGCCTGTGAAACGCAGTTTTATGGCAGGCCTGATCTGGCTGAAGTAGAACTTCTGCTCTGGGTGTGCTCCATTGCCCCAGAGCTGCCAGGCCCAAAGGGCTGCCTTGTTTCCAAAGACGGAGAGTGGACCCAAAGAATCTTGCTCCCAGCTCTTCGGGAAGCTAAGAAACAGCTGGCTCTGCCCAGTGCTCTTACAGCCTAAGAGAACATCTCTTTGAAAGGCCTGTGAAACGCAGTTTCTTGGCAGGCCTGACCTGGCTGAAGTAGAACTTCTGTTCTGGTTGTGCTACATACGCCTAGAGCTACCAGGACCTAAGGGCTGCCTTGCTTCCAAAGGGTGAGAGAGGCCCCAAAGCATCTTGCCTCCAGCACTTTGCGAAGCTAAAAAACAACTGGTTCTGCCCAGTGCTCTCACAGCCTACCGTGAACATCTCTTACCAAGGGCTGTGAAACGCAGTTTCTGGGCAGGACTGATCTGCCTGAAGTAGAACTTCTGCTGTGGGTGTGCTCCATTGGCCTAGAGCTGCCAGGCGCAAACGGCTGCCTTGTGTCCAAAGGGAGAGAGAGGCCCCAAAGCATCTTGCTTCCAGCTCTGTGGGAAGCTAAAGCAACTGGCTCTCCACAGTGCTCTCACAGCCTACCAGGAACATCTCTTACCAAGGCCTGTGAAACGCAGTTTCTTGGCAGGCCTGATCTGGCTGAGGTAGAACTTCTGCTCTGGGTGTGCTCCATTGGCCTAGAGCTGAAAGGCCCAAAGGGATGCCTTGTTTGCAAAGGGGCAGAGAGGCCCCAAAGCATCTTGCTTCCAGCTCTTTGGGAAGCTAAGAAACAACTGTCTCTGCCCAGTGCTCTGACAGAGTACCGGCAACAGCTCTTACCAAAGCCTTTGAAACGCAGTTTCTTGGCAGGCCTTATCTGGCTGAGGTAGAACTTCTGCTCTGGGTGTGCTCCATTGGCCTAGAGCTGAAAGGCCCAAAGGTCGGCCTTGTTGGCAAAGGGGCAGGGAGCCCCCAAAGCATCTTGCTTCCCGGTCTTTGTGAAGCTAAGAAACAACTGGCTCTGCCAAGTGCTCTTACAGCCTGAGAGAAAATCTCTTACCAAGGCCTGTGAAACGCACTTTGTTGGTGGCCTGATCTAGCTGAAGTAGAACTTCTGCTCTGGGTGTGCTCCATTGGCCTAGAGCTGCCTGGCCCAAAGGGCCGCCTTGTTTGCAAAGGGGATGAGAGGCCCCAAAGCATCTTGCTTCCAGCTCTTCGGGAAGCTAAGAAACATCTGGCGTTGCCCAGTGCTCTTACAGCCTACCGGGAACATCTCTTACCAAGGCCTGTGAAACGCAGTTTGTTGGTGGCCTGAACTGGCCGAAGTAGAACTTCTGCTCTGGGTGTGCTCCACTGGCCTAGAGCTACCTGCCCCAAAGGGCTGCCTTGATTCCAAAGTGAGAGAGTGGCACCAAAGCATCTTGCTTCCAGCTCTTCGGGAAGCTAAGAAACATCTGGCGTTGCCCAGTGCTCTTACAGCCTACCGGGAACATCTCTTACCAAGGCCTGTGAAACGCCGTTTCCTGGCAGGCCTGATTTGGCTGAAGTAGAACTTCTGCTCTGGGTGTGCTCCATTGCCCTAGAGCTGCCAGGCCCAAGGTGCTGCCTTGTTTCCAAAGGGGCAGAGAGGCCCCAAAGCATCTTGCTTCCAGCTCTCTGGGAAGCTAAGAACCAACTCGCTCTGCCCCGTGCTCTTACAGCCTACCGGGAACATGTCTTTGAAAGGCCTGTGAAACGCAGTTTCTTGGCAGGCCTCATCTGGCTGAAGTAGAACTCCGGCTCTGGGTGTGCTCCATTGCCCTAGGGCTGCCAGGACCCAGTGCTGCCCTGTTTCCACGGGGCAGAGAGGCCCAAAGCATCTTGCTTCCCGGTCTTTGCGAAGCTAAGAAACAACTGGCTCTGCCCAGTGCTCTTACACCTACCGGGAACATCTCTTACCAAGGCCTGTCAAACGCTGTTTCTTTGCAGGCCTGATCAGGCTGAAGTAGAACTCCTGCTCTGCGTGTGCTCCATTGGCCTAGAGCTTCCCGACCCAAAAGGCTGCCTTGTTCCCAAACGGGCAGAGGGGTCCCAAGCATCTTGCTTCCAGCTTTTCAGGAAGGTAAGAAACAACTGGCTCTGCCCAGTGCTCTTACAGCCTACCGGGAACATCTCTTACCAAGGCCTGTGAAACGCAGTTTCCTGGCAGGCCTGATCTGGCTGAAGTAGAACTTCTGATCTGGGTGTGCTCCATTGCCCTAGAGCTGCCAGGCCCAAAGGGCTGCCTTGTTTCCAAAGATGGAGAGTGGACCCAAAGCATCTTGCTCCCGGCTCTTCGGGAAGCTAAGAAACAGCTGGCTCTGCCCAGTGCTCTTACAGCCTAAGAGAACATCTCTTTGAAAGGCCTGTGAAACGCAGTTTCTTGGCAGGCCTGACCTGGCTGAAGTAGAACTTCTGTTCTGGTTGTGCTACATAGGCCTAGAGCTACCAGGACCTAAGGGCTGCCTTGTTTCCAAAGGGTGAGAGAGGCCCCAAAGCATCTTGCCTCCAGCACTTTGGGATGCTAAAAAACAACTGGTTCTGCCCAGTGCTCTCACAGCCTACCGTGAACATCTCTTACCAAGGGCTGTGAAACGCAGTTTCTGGGCAGGACTGATCTGCCTGAAGTAGAACTTCTGCTGTGGGTGTGCTCGATTTGCCTAGAGCTGCCAGGCCCAAACGGCTGCCTTGTGTCCAAAGGGAGAGAGAGGCCCCAAAGCATCTTGCTTCCAGCTCTGTAGGAAGCTAAAGCAACTGGCTCTCCACAGTGCTCTCACAGCCTACCGGGAACATCTCTTACCAAGGCCTGTGAAACGCAGTTTCTTGGCAGGCCTGATCTGGCTGAAGTAGAACTCCTGCTCTGGGCGTGCTACTTTGGCCTAGAGCTGCCAGGCCCAAAGGGCCGCCTTGTTTCCAAAGGGGCTGAGAGTCCCCAAAGTATCTTGCTTCCAAATCTTTGGGAAGCTAAGAAACAACTGGCTCTGCACAGTGCTCTCACAGCCTACCGGCAACGTGACAGAGAAAGGCCTGTGAGACGCAGTTTCTTGGAAGGCCTGATCTGGCTGAGGTAGAACTTCTGCTCTGGGTGTACTCCATTGGCCTAGGGCTGCCAGGCCCAAAGGGCTGCCTTTATTTCCAAAGTGTGAGAGAGGCCCCAAAGCATCTTGCTTCCTGCTCTCTGGGAAGCTAAAACAACTGGCTCTGCACAGTGCTCTCAAAGCCAACCGGGAACGTCACATACAAAGGCCTGTGAAACGCAGCTTCTTGACAGGCCTTATCTGGCTGAGGTAGAACTTGTGCTCTGGGTGTGCTACTTTGGCCTAGAGCTGCCAGGCACAAAGGCTGCTTTGTTTCCAAAGGGGGAGAGAGGCCCCAAATCATGTTGCTTCCAGCTGTTTTTGAAGCTAAGAAACAACTCGCTCTGCCAGGTACTCTTACAGCCTTCCGGGAACACCTCTTACGAAGGCCTGTGAAAAGCAGTTTCTTGGCAGGCCTGATCTGGCTGAGGTAGAACTTCTGCTCTGGGTGTGCTCCATTGGCCTAGAGCTGAAAGGCCCAAAGGGATGCCTTGTTTGCAAAGGGGCAGAGAGGCCCCAAAGCATCTTGCTTCCAGCTCTTTGGGAAGCTAAGAAACAACTGTCTCTGCCCAGTGCTCTGACAGAGTACCGGCAACAGCTCTTACCAAAGCCTTTGAAACGCAGTTTCTTGGCAGGCCTTATCTGGCTGAGGTAGAACTTCTGCTCTGGGTGTGCTCCATTGGCCTAGAGCTGAAAGGCCCAAAGGTCGGCCTTGTTGGCAAAGGGGCAGGGAGCCCCCAAAGCATCTTGCTTCCCGGTCTTTGGGAAGCTAAGAAACAACTGGCTCTGCCCAGTGCTCTTACAGCCTGAGAGAAAATCTCTTACCAAGGCCTGTGAAACGCACTTTGTTGGTGGCCTGATCTAGCTGAAGTAGAACTTCTGCTCTGGGTGTGCTCCATTGGCCTAGAGCTGCCTGGCCCAAAGGGCCGCCTTGTTTGCAAAGGGGATGAGAGGCCCCAAAGCATCTTGCTTCCAGCTCTTCGGGAAGCTAAGAAACATCTGGCGTTGCCCAGTGCTCTTACAGCCTACCGGGAACATCTCTTACCAAGGCCTATGAAACGCAGTTTGTTGGTGGCCTGAACTGGCCGAAGTAGAACTTCTGCTCTGGGTGTGCTCCACTGGCCTAGAGCTACCTGCCCCAAAGGGCTGCCTTGATTCCAAAGTGAGAGAGTGGCACCAAAGCATCTTGCTTCCAGCTCTTCGGGAAGCTAAGAAACATCTGGCGTTGCCCAGTGCTCTTACAGCCTACCGGGAACATCTCTTACCAAGGCCTGTGAAACGCCGTTTCCTGGCAGGCCTGATTTGGCTGAAGTAGAACTTCTGCTCTGGGTGTGCTCCATTGCGCTAGAGCTGCCAGGCCCAAGGTGCTGCCTTGTTTCCAAAGGGGCAGAGAGGCCCCAAAGCATCTTGCTTCCAGCTCTCTGGGAAGCTAAGAACCAACTCGCTCTGCCCCGTGCTCTTACAGCCTACCGGGAACATGTCTTTGAAAGGCCTGTGAAACGCAGTTTCTTGGCAGGCCTCATCTGGCTGAAGTAGAACTCCGGCTCTGGGTGTGCTGCATTGCCCTAGGGCTGCCAGGACCCAGTGCTGCCCTGTTTCCACGGGGCAGAGAGGCCCAAAGCATCTTGCTTCCCGGTCTCTGCAAAGCTAAGAAACAACTGGCTCTGCCCAGTGCTCTTACACCTACCGGGAACATCTCTTACCAAGGCCTGTCAAACGCTGTTTCTTTGCAGGCCTGATCAGGCTGAAGTAGAACTCCTGCTCTGCGTGTGCTCCATTGGCCTAGAGCTTCCCGACCCAAAAGGCTGCCTTGTTCCCAAACGGGCAGAGGGGTCCCAGGCGTCTTGCTTCCAGCTTTTCAGGAAGGTAAGAAACAACTGGCTCTGCCCAGTGCTCTTACAGCCTACCGGGAACATCTCTTACCAAGGCCTGTGAAACGCAGTTTTATGGCAGGCCTGATCTGGCTGAAGTAGAACTTCTGCTCTGGGTGTGCTCCATTGCCCCAGAGCTGCCAGGCCCAAAGGGCTGCCTTGTTTCCAAAGACGGAGAGTGGACCCAAAGAATCTTGCTCCCAGCTCTTCGGGAAGCTAAGAAACAGCTGGCTCTGCCCAGTGCTCTTACAGCCTAAGAGAACATCTCTTTGAAAGGCCTGTGAAACGCAGTTTCTTGGCAGGCCTGACCTGGCTGAAGTAGAACTTCTGTTCTGGTTGTGCTACATACGCCTAGAACTACCAGGACCTAAGGGCTGCCTTGCTTCCAAAGGGTGAGAGAGGCCCCAAAGCATCTTGCCTCCAGCACTTTGCGAAGCTAAAAAACAACTGGTTCTGCCCAGTGCTCTCACAGCCTACCGTGAACATCTCTTACCAAGGGCTGTGAAACGCAGTTTCTGGGCAGGACTGATCTGCCTGAAGTAGAACTTCTGCTGTGGGTGTGCTCCATTGGCCTAGAGCTGCCAGGCGCAAACGGCTGCCTGTGTCCAAAGGGAGAGAGAGGCCCCAAAGCATCTTGCTTCCAGCTCTGTGGGAAGCTAAAGCAACTGGCTCTCCACAGTGCTCTCACAGCCTACCGGGAACATCTGTTACCAAGGCCTGTGAAACGCAGTTTCTTGGCAGGCCTGATCTGGCTGAGGTAGAACTTCTGCTCTGGGTGTGCTCCATTGGCCTAGAGCTGAAAGGCCCAAAGTGATGCCTTGTTTGCAAAGGGGCAGAGAGGCCCCAAAGCATCTTGCTTCCAGCTCTTTGGGAAGCTAAGAAACAACTGTCTCTGCCCAGTGCTCTGACAGAGTACCGGCAACAGCTCTTACCAAAGCCTTTGAAACGCAGTTTCTTGGCAGGCCTTATCTGGCTGAGGTAGAACTTCTGCTCTGGGTGTGCTCCATTGGCCTAGAGCTGAAAGGCCCAAAGGTCGGCCTTGTTGGCAAAGGGGCAGGGAGCCCCCAAAGCATCTTGCTTCCCGGTCTTTGGGAAGCTAAGAAACAACTGGCTCTGCCCAGTGCTCTTACAGCCTGAGAGAAAATCTCTTACCAAGGCCTGTGAAACGCACTTTGTTGGTGGCCTGATCTAGCTGAAGTAGAACTTCTGCTCTGGGTGTGCTCCATTGGCCTAGAGCTGCCTGGCCCAAAGGGCCGCCTTGTTTGCAAAGGGGATGAGAGGCCCCAAAGCATCTTGCTTCCAGCTCTTCGGGAAGCTAAGAAACATCTGGCGTTGCCCAGTGCTCTTACAGCCTACCGGGAACATCTCTTACCAAGGCCTGTGAAACGCAGTTTGTTGGTGGCCTGAACTGGCCGAAGTAGAACTTCTGCTCTGGGTGTGCTCCACTGGCCTAGAGCTACCTGCCCCAAAGGGCTGCCTTGATTCCAAAGTGAGAGAGTGGCACCAAAGCATCTTGCTTCCAGCTCTTCGGGAAGCTAAGAAACATCTGGCGTTGCCCAGTGCTCTTACAGCCTACCGGGAACATCTCTTACCAAGGCCTGTGAAACGCCGTTTCCTGGCAGGCCTGATTTGGCTGAAGTAGAACTTCTGCTCTGGGTGTGCTCCATTGCCCTAGAGCTGCCAGGCCCAAGGTGCTGCCTTGTTTCCAAAGGGGCAGAGAGGCCCCAAAGCATCTTGCTTCCAGCTCTCTGGGAAGCTAAGAACCAACTCGCTCTGCCCCGTGCTCTTACAGCCTACCGGGAACATGTCTTTGAAAGGCCTGTGAAACGCAGTTTCTTGGCAGGCCTCATCTGGCTGAAGTAGAACTCCGGCTCTGGGTGTGCTCCATTGCCCTAGGGCTGCCAGGACCCAGTGCTGCCCTGTTTCCACGGGGCAGAGAGGCCCAAAGCATCTTGCTTCCCGGTCTCTGCAAAGCTAAGAAACAACTGGCTCTGCCCAGTGCTCTTACACCTACCGGGAACATCTCTTACCAAGGCCTGTCAAACGCTGTTTCTTTGCAGGCCTGATCAGGCTGAAGTAGAACTCCTGCTCTGCGTGTGCTCCATTGGCCTAGAGCTTCCCGACCCAAAAGGCTGCCTTGTTCCCAAACGGGCAGAGGGGTCCCAGGCGTCTTGCTTCCAGCTTTTCAGGAAGGTAAGAAACAACTGGCTCTGCCCAGTGCTCTTACAGCCTACCGGGAACATCTCTTACCAAGGCCTGTGAAACGCAGTTTTATGGCAGGCCTGATCTGGCTGAAGTAGAACTTCTGCTCTGGGTGTGCTCCATTGCCCCAGAGCTGCCAGGCCCAAAGGGCTGCCTTGTTTCCAAAGACGGAGAGTGGACCCAAAGAATCTTGCTCCCAGCTCTTCGGGAAGCTAAGAAACAGCTGGCTCTGCCCAGTGCTCTTACAGCCTAAGAGAACATCTCTTTGAAAGGCCTGTGAAACGCAGTTTCTTGGCAGGCCTGACCTGGCTGAAGTAGAACTTCTGTTCTGGTTGTGCTACATACGCCTAGAGCTACCAGGACCTAAGGGCTGCCTTGCTTCCAAAGGGTGAGAGAGGCCCCAAAGCATCTTGCCTCCAGCACTTTGCGAAGCTAAAAAACAACTGGTTCTGCCCAGTGCTCTCACAGCCTACCGTGAACATCTCTTACCAAGGGCTGTGAAACGCAGTTTCTGGGCAGGACTGATCTGCCTGAAGTAGAACTTCTGCTGTGGGTGTGCTCCATTGGCCTAGAGCTGCCAGGCGCAAACGGCTGCCTGTGTCCAAAGGGAGAGAGAGGCCCCAAAGCATCTTGCTTCCAGCTCTGTGGGAAGCTAAAGCAACTGGCTCTCCACAGTGCTCTCACAGCCTACCGGGAACATCTGTTACCAAGGCCTGTGAAACGCATTTTCTTGGCAGGCCTGATCTGGCTGAGGTAGAACTTCTGCTCTGGGTGTGCTCCATTGGCCTAGAGCTGAAAGGCCCAAAGGGATGCCTTGTTTGCAAAGGGGCAGAGAGGCCCCAAAGCATCTTGCTTCCAGCTCTTTGGGAAGCTAAGAAACAACTGTCTCTGCCCAGTGCTCTGACAGAGTACCGGCAACAGCTCTTACCAAAGCCTTTGAAACGCAGTTTCTTGGCAGGCCTTATCTGGCTGAGGTAGAACTTCTGCTCTGGGTGTGCTCCATTGGCCTAGAGCTGAAAGGCCCAAAGGTCGGCCTTGTTGGCAAAGGGGCAGGGAGCCCCCAAAGCATCTTGCTTCCCGGTCTTTGGGAAGCTAAGAAACAACTGGCTCTGCCCAGTGCTCTTACAGCCTGAGAGAAAATCTCTAACCAAGGCCTGTGAAACGCACTTTGTTGGTGGCCTGATCTAGCTGAAGTAGAACTTCTGCTCTGGGTGTGCTCCATTGGCCTAGAGCTGCCTGGCCCAAAGGGCCGCCTTGTTTGCAAAGGGGATGAGAGGCCCCAAAGCATCTTGCTTCCAGCTCTTCGGGAAGCTAAGAAACATCTGGCGTTGCCCAGTGCTCTTACAGCCTACCGGGAACATCTCTTACCAAGGCCTGTGAAACGCAGTTTGTTGGTGGCCTGAACTGGCCGAAGTAGAACTTCTGCTCTGGGTGTGCTCCACTGGCCTAGAGCTACCTGCCCCAAAGGGCTGCCTTGATTCCAAAGTGAGAGAGTGGCACCAAAGCATCTTGCTTCCAGCTCTTCGGGAAGCTAAGAAACATCTGGCGTTGCCCAGTGCTCTTACAGCCTACCGGGAACATCTCTTACCAAGGCCTGTGAAACGCCGTTTCCTGGCAGGCCTGATTTGGCTGAAGTAGAACTTCTGCTCTGGGTGTGCTCCATTGCCCTAGAGCTGCCAGGCCCAAGGTGCTGCCTTGTTTCCAAAGGGGCAGAGAGGCCCCAAAGCATCTTGCTTCCAGCTCTCTGGGAAGCTAAGAACCAACTCGCTCTGCCCCGTGCTCTTACAGCCTACCGGGAACATGTCTTTGAAAGGCCTGTGAAACGCAGTTTCTTGGCAGGCCTCATCTGGCTGAAGTAGAACTCCGGCTCTGGGTGTGCTCCATTGCCCTAGGGCTGCCAGGACCCAGTGCTGCCCTGTTTCCACGGGGCAGAGAGGCCCAAAGCATCTTGCTTCCCGGTCTCTGCAAAGCTAAGAAACAACTGGCTCTGCCCAGTGCTCTTACACCTACCGGGAACATCTCTTACCAAGGCCTGTCAAACGCTGTTTCTTTGCAGGCCTGATCAGGCTGAAGTAGAACTCCTGCTCTGCGTGTGCTCCATTGGCCTAGAGCTTCCCGACCCAAAAGGCTGCCTTGTTCCCAAACGGGCAGAGGGGTCCCAGGCGTCTTGCTTCCAGCTTTTCAGGAAGGTAAGAAACAACTGGCTCTGCCCAGTGCTCTTACAGCCTACCGGGAACATCTCTTACCAAGGCCTGTGAAACGCAGTTTTATGGCAGGCCTGATCTGGCTGAAGTAGAACTTCTGCTCTGGGTGTGCTCCATTGCCCCAGAGCTGCCAGGCCCAAAGGGCTGCCTTGTTTCCAAAGACGGAGAGTGGACCCAAAGAATCTTGCTCCCAGCTCTTCGGGAAGCTAAGAAACAGCTGGCTCTGCCCAGTGCTCTTACAGCCTAAGAGAACATCTCTTTGAAAGGCCTGTGAAACGCAGTTTCTTGGCAGGCCTGACCTGGCTGAAGTAGAACTTCTGTTCTGGTTGTGCTACATACGCCTAGAACTACCAGGACCTAAGGGCTGCCTTGCTTCCAAAGGGTGAGAGAGGCCCCAAAGCATCTTGCCTCCAGCACTTTGCGAAGCTAAAAAACAACTGGTTCTGCCCAGTGCTCTCACAGCCTACCGTGAACATCTCTTACCAAGGGCTGTGAAACGCAGTTTCTGGGCAGGACTGATCTGCCTGAAGTAGAACTTCTGCTGTGGGTGTGCTCCATTGGCCTAGAGCTGCCAGGCGCAAACGGCTGCCTGTGTCCAAAGGGAGAGAGAGGCCCCAAAGCATCTTGCTTCCAGCTCTGTGGGAAGCTAAAGCAACTGGCTCTCCACAGTGCTCTCACAGCCTACCGGGAACATCTGTTACCAAGGCCTGTGAAACGCAGTTTCTTGGCAGGCCTGATCTGGCTGAGGTAGAACTTCTGCTCTGGGTGTGCTCCATTGGCCTAGAGCTGAAAGGCCCAAAGGGATGCCTTGTTTGCAAAGGGGCAGAGAGGCCCCAAAGCATCTTGCTTCCAGCTCTTTGGGAAGCTAAGAAACAACTGTCTCTGCCCAGTGCTCTGACAGAGTACCGGCAACAGCTCTTACCAAAGCCTTTGAAACGCAGTTTCTTGGCAGGCCTTATCTGGCTGAGGTAGAACTTCTGCTCTGGGTGTGCTCCATTGGCCTAGAGCTGAAAGGCCCAAAGGTCGGCCTTGTTGGCAAAGGGGCAGGGAGCCCCCAAAGCATCTTGCTTCCCGGTCTTTGGGAAGCTAAGAAACAACTGGCTCTGCCCAGTGCTCTTACAGCCTGAGAGAAAATCTCTTACCAAGGCCTGTGAAACGCACTTTGTTGGTGGCCTGATCTAGCTGAAGTAGAACTTCTGCTCTGGGTGTGCTCCATTGGCCTAGAGCTGCCTGGCCCAAAGGGCCGCCTTGTTTGCAAAGGGGATGAGAGGCCCCAAAGCATCTTGCTTCCAGCTCTTCGGGAAGCTAAGAAACATCTGGCGTTGCCCAGTGCTCTTACAGCCTACCGGGAACATCTCTTACCAAGGCCTGTGCAACGCAGTTTGTTGGTGGCCTGAACTGGCCGAAGTAGAACTTCTGCTCTGGGTGTGCTCCACTGGCCTAGAGCTACCTGCCCCAAAGGGCTGCCTTGATTCCAAAGTGAGAGAGTGGCACCAAAGCATCTTGCTTCCAGCTCTTCGGGAAGCTAAGAAACATCTGGCGTTGCCCAGTGCTCTTACAGCCTACCGGGAACATCTCTTACCAAGGCCTGTGAAACGCCGTTTCCTGGCAGGCCTGATTTGGCTGAAGTAGAACTTCTGCTCTGGGTGTGCTCCATTGCCCTAGAGCTGCCAGGCCCAAGGTGCTGCCTTGTTTCCAAAGGGGCAGAGAGGCCCCAAAGCATCTTGCTTCCAGCTCTCTGGGAAGCTAAGAACCAACTCGCTCTGCCCCGTGCTCTTACAGCCTACCGGGAACATGTCTTTGAAAGGCCTGTGAAACGCAGTTTCTTGGCAGGCCTCATCTGGCTGAAGTAGAACTCCGGCTCTGGGTGTGCTCCATTGCCCTAGGGCTGCCAGGACCCAGTGCTGCCCTGTTTCCACGGGGCAGAGAGGCCCAAAGCATCTTGCTTCCCGGTCTCTGCAAAGCTAAGAAACAACTGGCTCTGCCCAGTGCTCTTACACCTACCGGGAACATCTCTTACCAAGGCCTGTCAAACGCTGTTTCTTTGCAGGCCTGATCAGGCTGAAGTAGAACTCCTGCTCTGCGTGTGCTCCATTGGCCTAGAGCTTCCCGACCCAAAAGGCTGCCTTGTTCCCAAACGGGCAGAGGGGTCCCAGGCGTCTTGCTTCCAGCTTTTCAGGAAGGTAAGAAACAACTGGCTCTGCCCAGTGCTCTTACAGCCTACCGGGAACATCTCTTACCAAGGCCTGTGAAACGCAGTTTTATGGCAGGCCTGATCTGGCTGAAGTAGAACTTCTGCTCTGGGTGTGCTCCATTGCCCCAGAGCTGCCAGGCCCAAAGGGCTGCCTTGTTTCCAAAGACGGAGAGTGGACCCAAAGAATCTTGCTCCCAGCTCTTCGGGAAGCTAAGAAACAGCTGGCTCTGCCCAGTGCTCTTACAGCCTAAGAGAACATCTCTTTGAAAGGCCTGTGAAACGCAGTTTCTTGGCAGGCCTGACCTGGCTGAAGTAGAACTTCTGTTCTGGTTGTGCTACATACGCCTAGAGCTACCAGGACCTAAGGGCTGCCTTGCTTCCAAAGGGTGAGAGAGGCCCCAAAGCATCTTGACTCCAGCACTTTGCGAAGCTAAAAAACAACTGGTTCTGCCCAGTGCTCTCACAGCCTACCGTGAACATCTCTTACCAAGGGCTGTGAAACGCAGTTTCTGGGCAGGACTGATCTGCCTGAAGTAGAACTTCTGCTGTGGGTGTGCTCCATTGGCCTAGAGCTGCCAGGCGCAAACGGCTGCCTGTGTCCAAAGGGAGAGAGAGGCCCCAAAGCATCTTGCTTCCAGCTCTGTGGGAAGCTAAAGCAACTGGCTCTCCACAGTGCTCTCACAGCCTACCGGGAACATCTCTTACCAAGGCCTGTGAAACGCAGTTTCTTGGCAGGCCTGATCTGGCTGAGGTAGAACTTCTGCTCTGGGTGTGCTCCATTGGCCTAGAGCTGAAAGGCCCAAAGGGATGCCTTGTTTGCAAAGGGGCAGAGAGGCCCCAAAGCATCTTGCTTCCAGCTCTTTGGGAAGCTAAGAAACAACTGTCTCTGCCCAGTGCTCTGACAGAGTACCGGCAACAGCTCTTACCAAAGCCTTTGAAACGCAGTTTCTTGGCAGGCCTTATCTGGCTGAGGTAGAACTTCTGCTCTGGGTGTGCTCCATTGGCCTAGAGCTGAAAGGCCCAAAGGTCGGCCTTGTTGGCAAAGGGGCAGGGAGCCCCCAAAGCATCTTGCTTCCCGGTCTTTGTGAAGCTAAGAAACAACTGGCTCTGCCCAGTGCTCTTACAGCCTGAGAGAAAATCTCTTACCAAGGCCTGTGAAACGCACTTTGTTGTTGGCCTGATCTAGCTGAAGTAGAACTTCTGCTCTGGGTGTGCTCCATTGGCCTAGAGCTGCCTGGCCCAAAGGGCCGCCTTGTTTGCAAAGGGGATGAGAGGCCCCAAAGCATCTTGCTTCCAGATCTTCGGGAAGCTAAGAAACATCTGGCGTTGCCCAGTGCTCTTACAGCCTACCGGGAACATCTCTTACCAAGGCCTGTGAAACGCAGTTTGTTGGTGGCCTGAACTGGCCGAAGTAGAACTTCTGCTCTGGGTGTGCTCCACTGGCCTAGAGCTACCTGCCCCAAAGGGCTGCCTTGATTCCAAAGTGAGAGAGTGGCACCAAAGCATCTTGCTTCCAGCTCTTCGGGAAGCTAAGAAACATCTGGCGTTGCCCAGTGCTCTTACAGCCTACCGGGAACATCTCTTACCAAGGCCTGTGAAACGCCGTTTCCTGGCAGGCCTGATTTGGCTGAAGTAGAACTTCTGCTCTGGGTGTGCTCCATTGCCCTAGAGCTGCCAGGCCCAAGGTGCTGCCTTGTTTCCAAAGGGGCAGAGAGGCCCCAAAGCATCTTGCTTCCAGCTCTCTGGGAAGCTAAGAACCAACTCGCTCTGCCCCGTGCTCTTACAGCCTACCGGGAACATGTCTTTGAAAGGCCTGTGAAACGCAGTTTCTTGGCAGGCCTCATCTGGCTGAAGTAGAACTCCGGCTCTGGGTGTGCTCCATTGCCCTAGGGCTGCCAGGACCCAGTGCTGCCCTGTTTCCACGGGGCAGAGAGGCCCAAAGCATCTTGCTTCCCGGTCTCTGCAAAGCTAAGAAACAACTGGCTCTGCCCAGTGCTCTTACACCTACCGGGAACATCTCTTACCAAGGCCTGTCAAACGCTGTTTCTTTGCAGGCCTGATCAGGCTGAAGTAGAACTCCTGCTCTGCGTGTGCTCCATTGGCCTAGAGCTTCCCGACCCAAAAGGCTGCCTTGTTCCCAAACGGGCATAGGGGTCCCAGGCGTCTTGCTTCCAGCTTTTCAGGAAGGTAAGAAACAACTGGCTCTGCCCAGTGCTCTTACAGCCTACCGGGAACATCTCTTACCAAGGCCTGTGAAACGCAGTTTTATGGCAGGCCTGATCTGGCTGAAGTAGAACTTCTGCTCTGGGTGTGCTCCATTGCCCCAGAGCTGCCAGGCCCAAAGGGCTGCCTTGTTTCCAAAGACGGAGAGTGGACCCAAAGAATCTTGCTCCCAGCTCTTCGGGAAGCTAAGAAACAGCTGGCTCTGCCCAGTGCTCTTACAGCCTAAGAGAACATCTCTTTGAAAGGCCTGTGAAACGCAGTTTCTTGGCAGGCCTGACCTGGCTGAAGTAGAACTTCTGTTCTGGTTGTGCTACATACGCCTAGAGCTACCAGGACCTAAGGGCTGCCTTGCTTCCAAAGGGTGAGAGAGGCCCCAAAGCATCTTGCCTCCAGCACTTTGCGAAGCTAAAAAACAACTGGTTCTGCCCAGTGCTCTCACAGCCTACCGTGAACATCTCTTACCAAGGGCTGTGAAACGCAGTTTCTGGGCAGGACTGATCTGCCTGAAGTAGATCTTCTGCTGTGGGTGTGCTCCATTGGCCTAGAGCTGCCAGGCGCAAACGGCTGCCTTGTGTCCAAAGGGAGAGAGAGGCCCCAAAGCATCTTGCTTCCAGCTCTGTGGGAAGCTAAAGCAACTGGCTCTCCACAGTGCTCTCACAGCCTACCGGGAACATCTCTTACCAAGGCCTGTGAAACGCAGTTTCTTGGCAGGCCTGATCTGGCTGAGGTAGAACTTCTGCTCTGGGTGTGCTCCATTGGCCTAGAGCTGAAAGGCCCAAAGGGATGCCTTGTTTGCAAAGGGGCAGAGAGGCCCCAAAGCATCTTGCTTCCAGCTCTTTGGGAAGCTAAGAAACAACTGTCTCTGCCCAGTGCTCTGACAGAGTACCGGCAACAGCTCTTACCAAAGCCTTTGAAACGCAGTTTCTTGGCAGGCCTTATCTGGCTGAGGTAGAACTTCTGCTCTGGGTGTGCTCCATTGGCCTAGAGCTGAAAGGCCCAAAGGTCGGCCTTGTTGGCAAAGGGGCAGGGAGCCCCCAAAGCATCTTGCTTCCCGGTCTTTGTGAAGCTAAGAAACAACTGGCTCTGCCCAGTGCTCTTACAGCCTGAGAGAAAATCTCTTACCAAGGCCTGTGAAACGCACTTTGTTGGTGGCCTGATCTAGCTGAAGTAGAACTTCTGCTCTGGGTGTGCTCCATTGGCCTAGAGCTGCCTGGCCCAAAGGGCCGCCTTGTTTGCAAAGGGGATGAGAGGCCCCAAAGCATCTTGCTTCCAGCTCTTCGGGAAGCTAAGAAACATCTGGCGTTGCCCAGTGCTCTTACAGCCTACCGGGAACATCTCTTACCAAGGCCTGTGAAACGCAGTTTGTTGGTGGCCTGAACTGGCCGAAGTAGAACTTCTGCTCTGGGTGTGCTCCACTGGCCTAGAGCTACCTGCCCCAAAGGGCTGCCTTGATTCCAAAGTGAGAGAGTGGCACCAAAGCATCTTGCTTCCAGCTCTTCGGGAAGCTAAGAAACATCTGGCGTTGCCCAGTGCTCTTACAGCCTACCGGGAACATCTCTTACCAAGGCCTGTGAAACGCCGTTTCCTGGCAGGCCTGATTTGGCTGAAGTAGAACTTCTGCTCTGGGTGTGCTCCATTGCCCTAGAGCTGCCAGGCCCAAGGTGCTGCCTTGTTTCCAAAGGGGCAGAGAGGCCCCAAAGCATCTTGCTTCCAGCTCTCTGGGAAGCTAAGAACCAACTCGCTCTGCCCCGTGCTCTTACAGCCTACCGGGAACATGTCTTTGAAAGGCCTGTGAAACGCAGTTTCTTGGCAGGCCTCATCTGGCTGAAGTAGAACTCCGGCTCTGGGTGTGCTCCATTGCCCTAGAGCTGCCAGGCCCCAAGTGCTGCCCTGTTTCCAAGGGGCAGAGAGGCCCAAAGCATCTTGCTTCCCGGTCTTTGCGAAGCTAAGAAACAACTGGCTCTGCCCAGTGCTCTTACACCTACCGGGAACATCTCTTACCAAGGCCTGTCAAACGCTGTTTCTTTGCAGGCCTGATCAGGCTGAAGTAGAACTCCTGCTCTGCGTGTGCTCCATTGGCCTAGAGCTTCCCGACCCAAAAGGCTGCCTTGTTCCCAAACGGGCAGAGGGCTCCCAAGCGTCTTGCTTCCAGCTTTTCAGGAAGGTAAGAAACAACTGGCTCTGCCCAGTGCTCTTACAGCCTACCGGGAACATCTCTTACCAAGGCCTGTGAAACGCAGTTTCCTGGCAGGCCTGATCTGGCTGAAGTAGAACTTCTGATCTGGGTGTGCTCCATTGCCCTAGAGCTGCCAGGCCCAAAGGGCTGCCTTGTTTCCAAAGATGGAGAGTGGACCCAAAGCATCTTGCTCCCGGCTCTTCGGGAAGCTAAGAAACAGCTGGCTCTGCCCAGTGCTCTTACAGCCTAAGAGAACATCTCTTTGAAAGGCCTGTGAAACGCAGTTTCTTGGCAGGCCTGACCTGGCTGAAGTAGAACTTCTGTTCTGGTTGTGCTACATAGGCCTAGAGCTACCAGGACCTAAGGGCTGCCTTGTTTCCAAAGGGTGAGAGAGGCCCCAAAGCATCTTGCCTCCAGCACTTTGGGATGCTAAAAAACAACTGGTTCTGCCCAGTGCTCTCACAGCCTACCGTGAACATCTCTTACCAAGGGCTGTGAAACGCAGTTTCTGGGCAGGACTGATCTGCCTGAAGTAGAACTTCTGCTGTGGGTGTGCTCGATTTGCCTAGAGCTGCCAGGCCCAAACGGCTGCCTTGTGTCCAAAGGGAGAGAGAGGCCCCAAAGCATCTTGCTTCCAGCTCTGTAGGAAGCTAAAGCAACTGGCTCTCCACAGTGCTCTCACAGCCTACCGGGAACATCTCTTACCAAGGCCTGTGAAACGCAGTTTCTTGGCAGGCCTGATCTGGCTGAAGTAGAACTCCTGCTCTGGGCGTGCTACTTTGGCCTAGAGCTGCCAGGCCCAAAGGGCCGCCTTGTTTCCAAAGGGGCTGAGAGTCCCCAAAGCATCTTGCTTCCAAATCTTTGGGAAGCTAAGAAACAACTGGCTCTGCACAGTGCTCTCACAGCCTACCGGCAACGTGACAGAGAAAGGCCTGTGAGACGCAGTTTCTTGGAAGGCCTGATCTGGCTGAGGTAGAACTTCTGCTCTGGGTGTACTCCATTGGCCTAGGGCTGCCAGGCCCAAAGGGCTGCCTTTATTTCCAAAGTGTGAGAGAGGCCCCAAAGCATCTTGCTTCCTGCTCTCTGGGAAGCTAAAACAACTGGCTCTGCACAGTGCTCTCAAAGCCAACCGGGAACGTCACATACAAAGGCCTGTGAAACGCAGCTTCTTGACAGGCCTTATCTGGCTGAGGTAGAACTTGTGCTCTGGGTGTGCTACTTTGGCCTAGAGCTGCCAGGCACAAAGGCTGCTTTGTTTCCAAAGGGGGAGAGAGGCCCCAAATCATGTTGCTTCCAGCTGTTTTTGAAGCTAAGAAACAACTCGCTCTGCCAGGTACTCTTACAGCCTTCCGGGAACACCTCTTACGAAGGCCTGTGAAAAGCAGTTTCTTGGCAGGCCTGATCTGGCTGAGGTAGAACTTCTGCTCTGGGTGTGCTCCATTGGCCTAGAGCTGAAAGGCCCAAAGGGATGCCTTGTTTGCAAAGGGGCAGAGAGGCCCCAAAGCATCTTGCTTCCAGCTCTTTGGGAAGCTAAGAAACAACTGTCTCTGCCCAGTGCTCTGACAGAGTACCGGCAACAGCTCTTACCAAAGCCTTTGAAACGCAGTTTCTTGGCAGGCCTTATCTGGCTGAGGTAGAACTTCTGCTCTGGGTGTGCTCCATTGGCCTAGAGCTGAAAGGCCCAAAGGTCGGCCTTGTTGGCAAAGGGGCAGGGAGCCCCCAAAGCATCTTGCTTCCCGGTCTTTGGGAAGCTAAGAAACAACTGGCTCTGCCCAGTGCTCTTACAGCCTGAGAGAAAATCTCTTACCAAGGCCTGTGAAACGCACTTTGTTGGTGGCCTGATCTAGCTGAAGTAGAACTTCTGCTCTGGGTGTGCTCCATTGGCCTAGAGCTGCCTGGCCCCAAGGGCCACCTTGTTTGCAAAGGGGATGAGAGGCCCCAAAGCATCTTGCTTCCAGCTCTTCGGGAAGCTAAGAAACATCTGGCGTTGCCCAGTGCTCTTACAGCCTACCGGGAACATCTCTTACCAAGGCCTGTGAAACGCAGTTTGTTGGTGGCCTGAACTGGCCGAAGTAGAACTTCTGCTCTGGGTGTGCTCCACTGGCCTAGAGCTACCTGCCCCAAAGGGCTGCCTTGATTCCAAAGTGAGAGAGTGGCACCAAAGCATGTTGCTTCCAGCTCTTCGGGAAGCTAAGAAACATCTGGCGTTGCCCAGTGCTCCTACAGCCTACCGGGAACATCTCTTACCAAGGCCTGTGAAACGCCGTTTCCTGGCAGGCCTGATTTGGCTGAAGTAGAACTTCTGCTCTGGGTGTGCTCCATTGCCCTAGAGCTGCCAGGCCCAAGGTGCTGCCTTGTTTCCAAAGGGGCAGAGAGGCCCCAAAGCATCTTGCTTCCAGCTCTCTGGGAAGCTAAGAACCAACTCGCTCTGCCCCGTGCTCTTACAGCCTACCGGGAACATGTCTTTGAAAGGCCTGTGAAACGCAGTTTCTTGGCAGGCCTCATCTGGCTGAAGTAGAACTCCGGCTCTGGGTGTGCTCCATTGCCCTAGGGCTGCCAGGACCCAGTGCTGCCCTGTTTCCACGGGGCAGAGAGGCCCAAAGCATCTTGCTTCCCGGTCTCTGCAAAGCTAAGAAACAACTGGCTCTGCCCAGTGCTCTTACACCTACCGGGAACATCTCTTACCAAGGCCTGTCAAACGCTGTTTCTTTGCAGGCCTGATCAGGCTGAAGTAGAACTCCTGCTCTGCGTGTGCTCCATTGGCCTAGAGCTTCCCGACCCAAAAGGCTGCCTTGTTCCCAAACGGGCAGAGGGGTCCCAGGCGTCTTGCTTCCAGCTTTTCAGGAAGGTAAGAAACAACTGGCTCTGCCCAGTGCTCTTACAGCCTACCGGGAACATCTCTTACCAAGGCCTGTGAAACGCAGTTTTATGGCAGGCCTGATCTGGCTGAAGTAGAACTTCTGCTCTGGGTGTGCTCCATTGCCCCAGAGCTGCCAGGCCCAAAGGGCTGCCTTGTTTCCAAAGACGGAGAGTGGACCCAAAGAATCTTGCTCCCAGCTCTTCGGGAAGCTAAGAAACAGCTGGCTCTGCCCAGTGCTCTTACAGCCTAAGAGAACATCTCTTTGAAAGGCCTGTGAAACGCAGTTTCTTGGCAGGCCTGACCTGGCTGAAGTAGAACTTCTGTTCTGGTTGTGCTACATACGCCTAGAACTACCAGGACCTAAGGGCTGCCTTGCTTCCAAAGGGTGAGAGAGGCCCCAAAGCATCTTGCCTCCAGCACTTTGCGAAGCTAAAAAACAACTGGTTCTGCCCAGTGCTCTCACAGCCTACCGTGAACATCTCTTACCAAGGGCTGTGAAACGCAGTTTCTGGGCAGGACTGATCTGCCTGAAGTAGAACTTCTGCTGTGGGTGTGCTCCATTGGCCTAGAGCTGCCAGGCGCAAACGGCTGCCTGTGTCCAAAGGGAGAGAGAGGCCCCAAAGCATCTTGCTTCCAGCTCTGTGGGAAGCTAAAGCAACTGGCTCTCCACAGTGCTCTCACAGCCTACCGGGAACATCTGTTACCAAGGCCTGTGAAACGCAGTTTCTTGGCAGGCCTGATCTGGCTGAGGTAGAACTTCTGCTCTGGGTGTGCTCCATTGGCCTAGAGCTGAAAGGCCCAAAGGGATGCCTTGTTTGCAAAGGGGCAGAGAGGCCCCAAAGCATCTTGCTTCCAGCTCTTTGGGAAGCTAAGAAACAACTGTCTCTGCCCAGTGCTCTGACAGAGTACCGGCAACAGCTCTTACCAAAGCCTTTGAAACGCAGTTTCTTGGCAGGCCTTATCTGGCTGAGGTAGAACTTCTGCTCTGGGTGTGCTCCATTGGCCTAGAGCTGAAAGGCCCAAAGGTCGGCCTTGTTGGCAAAGGGGCAGGGAGCCCCCAAAGCATCTTGCTTCCCGGTCTTTGGGAAGCTAAGAAACAACTGGCTCTGCCCAGTGCTCTTACAGCCTGAGAGAAAATCTCTTACCAAGGCCTGTGAAACGCACTTTGTTGGTGGCCTGATCTAGCTGAAGTAGAACTTCTGCTCTGGGTGTGCTCCATTGGCCTAGAGCTGCCTGGCCCAAAGGGCCGCCTTGTTTGCAAAGGGGATGAGAGGCCCCAAAGCATCTTGCTTCCAGCTCTTCGGGAAGCTAAGAAACATCTGGCGTTGCCCAGTGCTCTTACAGCCTACCGGGAACATCTCTTACCAAGGCCTGTGAAACGCAGTTTGTTGGTGGCCTGAACTGGCCGAAGTAGAACTTCTGCTCTGGGTGTGCTCCACTGGCCTAGAGCTACCTGCCCCAAAGGGCTGCCTTGATTCCAAAGTGAGAGAGTGGCACCAAAGCATCTTGCTTCCAGCTCTTCGGGAAGCTAAGAAACATCTGGCGTTGCCCAGTGCTCTTACAGCCTACCGGGAACATCTCTTACCAAGGCCTGTGAAACGCCGTTTCCTGGCAGGCCTGATTTGGCTGAAGTAGAACTTCTGCTCTGGGTGTGCTCCATTGCCCTAGAGCTGCCAGGCCCAAGGTGCTGCCTTGTTTCCAAAGGGGCAGAGAGGCCCCAAAGCATCTTGCTTCCAGCTCTCTGGGAAGCTAAGAACCAACTCGCTCTGCCCCGTGCTCTTACAGCCTACCGGGAACATGTCTTTGAAAGGCCTGTGAAACGCAGTTTCTTGGCAGGCCTCATCTGGCTGAAGTAGAACTCCGGCTCTGGGTGTGCTCCATTGCCCTAGAGCTGCCAGGCCCCAAGTGCTGCCCTGTTTCCAAGGGGCAGAGAGGCCCAAAGCATCTTGCTTCCCGGTCTTTGCGAAGCTAAGAAACAACTGGCTCTGCCCAGTGCTCTTACACCTACCGGGAACATCTCTTACCAAGGCCTGTCAAACGCTGTTTCTTTGCAGGCCTGATCAGGCTGAAGTAGAACTCCTGCTCTGCGTGTGCTCCATTGGCCTAGAGCTTCCCGACCCAAAAGGCTGCCTTGTTCCCAAACGGGCAGAGGGCTCCCAAGCGTCTTGCTTCCAGCTTTTCAGGAAGGTAAGAAACAACTGGCTCTGCCCAGTGCTCTTACAGCCTACCGGGAACATCTCTTACCAAGGCCTGTGAAACGCAGTTTCCTGGCAGGCCTGATCTGGCTGAAGTAGAACTTCTGATCTGGGTGTGCTCCATTGCCCTAGAGCTGCCAGGCCCAAAGGGCTGCCTTGTTTCCAAAGATGGAGAGTGGACCCAAAGCATCTTGCTCCCGGCTCTTCGGGAAGCTAAGAAACAGCTGGCTCTGCCCAGTGCTCTTACAGCCTAAGAGAACATCTCTTTGAAAGGCCTGTGAAACGCAGTTTCTTGGCAGGCCTGACCTGGCTGAAGTAGAACTTCTGTTCTGGTTGTGCTACATAGGCCTAGAGCTACCAGGACCTAAGGGCTGCCTTGTTTCCAAAGGGTGAGAGAGGCCCCAAAGCATCTTGCCTCCAGCACTTTGGGATGCTAAAAAACAACTGGTTCTGCCCAGTGCTCTCACAGCCTACCGTGAACATCTCTTACCAAGGGCTGTGAAACGCAGTTTCTGGGCAGGACTGATCTGCCTGAAGTAGAACTTCTGCTGTGGGTGTGCTCGATTTGCCTAGAGCTGCCAGGCCCAAACGGCTGCCTTGTGTCCAAAGGGAGAGAGAGGCCCCAAAGCATCTTGCTTCCAGCTCTGTAGGAAGCTAAAGCAACTGGCTCTCCACAGTGCTCTCACAGCCTACCGGGAACATCTCTTACCAAGGCCTGTGAAACGCAGTTTCTTGGCAGGCCTGATCTGGCTGAAGTAGAACTCCTGCTCTGGGCGTGCTACTTTGGCCTAGAGCTGCCAGGCCCAAAGGGCCGCCTTGTTTCCAAAGGGGCTGAGAGTCCCCAAAGCATCTTGCTTCCAAATCTTTGGGAAGCTAAGAAACAACTGGCTCTGCACAGTGCTCTCACAGCCTACCGGCAACGTGACAGAGAAAGGCCTGTGAGACGCAGTTTCTTGGAAGGCCTGATCTGGCTGAGGTAGAACTTCTGCTCTGGGTGTACTCCATTGGCCTAGGGCTGCCAGGCCCAAAGGGCTGCCTTTATTTCCAAAGTGTGAGAGAGGCCCCAAAGCATCTTGCTTCCTGCTCTCTGGGAAGCTAAAACAACTGGCTCTGCACAGTGCTCTCAAAGCCAACCGGGAACGTCACATACAAAGGCCTGTGAAACGCAGCTTCTTGACAGGCCTTATCTGGCTGAGGTAGAACTTGTGCTCTGGGTGTGCTACTTTGGCCTAGAGCTGCCAGGCACAAAGGCTGCTTTGTTTCCAAAGGGGGAGAGAGGCCCCAAATCATGTTGCTTCCAGCTGTTTTTGAAGCTAAGAAACAACTCGCTCTGCCAGGTACTCTTACAGCCTTCCGGGAACACCTCTTACGAAGGCCTGTGAAAAGCAGTTTCTTGGCAGGCCTGATCTGGCTGAGGTAGAACTTCTGCTCTGGGTGTGCTCCATTGGCCTAGAGCTGAAAGGCCCAAAGGGATGCCTTGTTTGCAAAGGGGCAGAGAGGCCCCAAAGCATCTTGCTTCCAGCTCTTTGGGAAGCTAAGAAACAACTGTCTCTGCCCAGTGCTCTGACAGAGTACCGGCAACAGCTCTTACCAAAGCCTTTGAAACGCAGTTTCTTGGCAGGCCTTATCTGGCTGAGGTAGAACTTCTGCTCTGGGTGTGCTCCATTGGCCTAGAGCTGAAAGGCCCAAAGGTCGGCCTTGTTGGCAAAGGGGCAGGGAGCCCCCAAAGCATCTTGCTTCCCGGTCTTTGGGAAGCTAAGAAACAACTGGCTCTGCCCAGTGCTCTTACAGCCTGAGAGAAAATCTCTTACCAAGGCCTGTGAAACGCACTTTGTTGGTGGCCTGATCTAGCTGAAGTAGAACTTCTGCTCTGGGTGTGCTCCATTGGCCTAGAGCTGCCTGGCCCCAAGGGCCACCTTGTTTGCAAAGGGGATGAGAGGCCCCAAAGCATCTTGCTTCCAGCTCTTCGGGAAGCTAAGAAACATCTGGCGTTGCCCAGTGCTCTTACAGCCTACCGGGAACATCTCTTACCAAGGCCTGTGAAACGCAGTTTGTTGGTGGCCTGAACTGGCCGAAGTAGAACTTCTGCTCTGGGTGTGCTCCACTGGCCTAGAGCTACCTGCCCCAAAGGGCTGCCTTGATTCCAAAGTGAGAGAGTGGCACCAAAGCATGTTGCTTCCAGCTCTTCGGGAAGCTAAGAAACATCTGGCGTTGCCCAGTGCTCCTACAGCCTACCGGGAACATCTCTTACCAAGGCCTGTGAAACGCCGTTTCCTGGCAGGCCTGATTTGGCTGAAGTAGAACTTCTGCTCTGGGTGTGCTCCATTGCCCTAGAGCTGCCAGGCCCAAGGTGCTGCCTTGTTTCCAAAGGGGCAGAGAGGCCCCAAAGCATCTTGCTTCCAGCTCTCTGGGAAGCTAAGAACCAACTCGCTCTGCCCCGTGCTCTTACAGCCTACCGGGAACATGTCTTTGAAAGGCCTGTGAAACGCAGTTTCTTGGCAGGCCTCATCTGGCTGAAGTAGAACTCCGGCTCTGGGTGTGCTCCATTGCCCTAGGGCTGCCAGGACCCAGTGCTGCCCTGTTTCCACGGGGCAGAGAGGCCCAAAGCATCTTGCTTCCCGGTCTCTGCAAAGCTAAGAAACAACTGGCTCTGCCCAGTGCTCTTACACCTACCGGGAACATCTCTTACCAAGGCCTGTCAAACGCTGTTTCTTTGCAGGCCTGATCAGGCTGAAGTAGAACTCCTGCTCTGCGTGTGCTCCATTGGCCTAGAGCTTCCCGACCCAAAAGGCTGCCTTGTTCCCAAACGGGCAGAGGGGTCCCAGGCGTCTTGCTTCCAGCTTTTCAGGAAGGTAAGAAACAACTGGCTCTGCCCAGTGCTCTTACAGCCTACCGGGAACATCTCTTACCAAGGCCTGTGAAACGCAGTTTTATGGCAGGCCTGATCTGGCTGAAGTAGAACTTCTGCTCTGGGTGTGCTCCATTGCCCCAGAGCTGCCAGGCCCAAAGGGCTGCCTTGTTTCCAAAGACGGAGAGTGGACCCAAAGAATCTTGCTCCCAGCTCTTCGGGAAGCTAAGAAACAGCTGGCTCTGCCCAGTGCTCTTACAGCCTAAGAGAACATCTCTTTGAAAGGCCTGTGAAACGCAGTTTCTTGGCAGGCCTGACCTGGCTGAAGTAGAACTTCTGTTCTGGTTGTGCTACATACGCCTAGAACTACCAGGACCTAAGGGCTGCCTTGCTTCCAAAGGGTGAGAGAGGCCCCAAAGCATCTTGCCTCCAGCACTTTGCGAAGCTAAAAAACAACTGGTTCTGCCCAGTGCTCTCACAGCCTACCGTGAACATCTCTTACCAAGGGCTGTGAAACGCAGTTTCTGGGCAGGACTGATCTGCCTGAAGTAGAACTTCTGCTGTGGGTGTGCTCCATTGGCCTAGAGCTGCCAGGCGCAAACGGCTGCCTGTGTCCAAAGGGAGAGAGAGGCCCCAAAGCATCTTGCTTCCAGCTCTGTGGGAAGCTAAAGCAACTGGCTCTCCACAGTGCTCTCACAGCCTACCGGGAACATCTGTTACCAAGGCCTGTGAAACGCAGTTTCTTGGCAGGCCTGATCTGGCTGAGGTAGAACTTCTGCTCTGGGTGTGCTCCATTGGCCTAGAGCTGAAAGGCCCAAAGGGATGCCTTGTTTGCAAAGGGGCAGAGAGGCCCCAAAGCATCTTGCTTCCAGCTCTTTGGGAAGCTAAGAAACAACTGTCTCTGCCCAGTGCTCTGACAGAGTACCGGCAACAGCTCTTACCAAAGCCTTTGAAACGCAGTTTCTTGGCAGGCCTTATCTGGCTGAGGTAGAACTTCTGCTCTGGGTGTGCTCCATTGGCCTAGAGCTGAAAGGCCCAAAGGTCGGCCTTGTTGGCAAAGGGGCAGGGAGCCCCCAAAGCATCTTGCTTCCCGGTCTTTGGGAAGCTAAGAAACAACTGGCTCTGCCCAGTGCTCTTACAGCCTGAGAGAAAATCTCTTACCAAGGCCTGTGAAACGCACTTTGTTGGTGGCCTGATCTAGCTGAAGTAGAACTTCTGCTCTGGGTGTGCTCCATTGGCCTAGAGCTGCCTGGCCCAAAGGGCCGCCTTGTTTGCAAAGGGGATGAGAGGCCCCAAAGCATCTTGCTTCCAGCTCTTCGGGAAGCTAAGAAACATCTGGCGTTGCCCAGTGCTCTTACAGCCTACCGGGAACATCTCTTACCAAGGCCTGTGAAACGCAGTTTGTTGGTGGCCTGAACTGGCCGAAGTAGAACTTCTGCTCTGGGTGTGCTCCACTGGCCTAGAGCTACCTGCCCCAAAGGGCTGCCTTGATTCCAAAGTGAGAGAGTGGCACCAAAGCATCTTGCTTCCAGCTCTTCGGGAAGCTAAGAAACATCTGGCGTTGCCCAGTGCTCTTACAGCCTACCGGGAACATCTCTTACCAAGGCCTGTGAAACGCCGTTTCCTGGCAGGCCTGATTTGGCTGAAGTAGAACTTCTGCTCTGGGTGTGCTCCATTGCCCTAGAGCTGCCAGGCCCAAGGTGCTGCCTTGTTTCCAAAGGGGCAGAGAGGCCCCAAAGCATCTTGCTTCCAGCTCTCTGGGAAGCTAAGAACCAACTCGCTCTGCCCCGTGCTCTTACAGCCTACCGGGAACATGTCTTTGAAAGGCCTGTGAAACGCAGTTTCTTGGCAGGCCTCATCTGGCTGAAGTAGAACTCCGGCTCTGGGTGTGCTCCATTGCCCTAGGGCTGCCAGGACCCAGTGCTGCCCTGTTTCCACGGGGCAGAGAGGCCCAAAGCATCTTGCTTCCCGGTCTCTGCAAAGCTAAGAAACAACTGGCTCTGCCCAGTGCTCTTACACCTACCGGGAACATCTCTTACCAAGGCCTGTCAAACGCTGTTTCTTTGCAGGCCTGATCAGGCTGAAGTAGAACTCCTGCTCTGCGTGTGCTCCATTGGCCTAGAGCTTCCCGACCCAAAAGGCTGCCTTGTTCCCAAACGGGCAGAGGGGTCCCAGGCGTCTTGCTTCCAGCTTTTCAGGAAGGTAAGAAACAACTGGCTCTGCCCAGTGCTCTTACAGCCTACCGGGAACATCTCTTACCAAGGCCTGTGAAACGCAGTTTTATGGCAGGCCTGATCTGGCTGAAGTAGAACTTCTGCTCTGGGTGTGCTCCATTGCCCCAGAGCTGCCAGGCCCAAAGGGCTGCCTTGTTTCCAAAGACGGAGAGTGGACCCAAAGAATCTTGCTCCCAGCTCTTCGGGAATCTAAGAAACAGCTGGCTCTGCCCAGTGCTCTTACAGCCTAAGAGAACATCTCTTTGAAAGGCCTGTGAAACGCAGTTTCTTGGCAGGCCTGACCTGGCTGAAGTAGAACTTCTGTTCTGGTTGTGCTACATACGCCTAGAGCTACCAGGACCTAAGGGCTGCCTTGCTTCCAAAGGGTGAGAGAGGCCCCAAAGCATCTTGCCTCCAGCACTTTGCGAAGCTAAAAAACAACTGGTTCTGCCCAGTGCTCTCACAGCCTACCGTGAACATCTCTTACCAAGGGCTGTGAAACGCAGTTTCTGGGCAGGACTGATCTGCCTGAAGTAGAACTTCTGCTGTGGGTGTGCTCCATTGGCCTAGAGCTGCCAGGCGCAAACGGCTGCCTTGTGTCCAAAGGGAGAGAGAGGCCCCAAAGCATCTTGCTTCCAGCTCTGTGGGAAGCTAAAGCAACTGGCTCTCCACAGTGCTCTCACAGCCTACCGGGAACATCTCTTACCAAGGCCTGTGAAACGCAGTTTCTTGGCAGGCCTGATCTGGCTGAGGTAGAACTTCTGCTCTGGGTGTGCTCCATTGGCCTAGAGCTGAAAGGCCCAAAGGGATGCCTTGTTTGCAAAGGGGCAGAGAGGCCCCAAAGCATCTTGCTTCCAGCTCTTTGGGAAGCTAAGAAACAACTGTCTCTGCCCAGTGCTCTGACAGAGTACCGGCAACAGCTCTTACCAAAGCCTTTGAAACGCAGTTTCTTGGCAGGCCTTATCTGGCTGAGGTAGAACATCTGCTCTGGGTGTGCTCCATTGGCCTAGAGCTGAAAGGCCCAAAGGTCGGCCTTGTTGGCAAAGGGGCAGGGAGCCCCCAAAGCATCTTGCTTCCCGGTCTTTGGGAAGCTAAGAAACAACTGGCTCTGCCCAGTGCTCTTACAGCCTGAGAGAAAATCTCTTACCAAGGCCTGTGAAACGCACTTTGTTGGTGGCCTGATCTAGCTGAAGTAGAACTTCTGCTCTGGGTGTGCTCCATTGGCCTAGAGCTGCCTGGCCCAAAGGGCCGCCTTGTTTGCAAAGGGGATGAGAGGCCCCAAAGCATCTTGCTTCCAGCTCTTCGGGAAGCTAAGAAACATCTGGCGTTGCCCAGTGCTCTTACAGCCTACCGGGAACATCTCTTACCAAGGCCTGTGAAACGCAGTTTGTTGGTGGCCTGAACTGGCCGAAGTAGAACTTCTGCTCTGGGTGTGCTCCACTGGCCTAGAGCTACCTGCCCCAAAGGGCTGCCTTGATTCCAAAGTGAGAGAGTGGCACCAAAGCATCTTGCTTCCAGCTCTTCGGGAAGCTAAGAAACATCTGGCGTTGCCCAGTGCTCTTACAGCCTACCGGGAACATCTCTTACCAAGGCCTGTGAAACGCAGTTTCCTGGCAGGCCTGATCTGGCTGAAGTAGAACTTCTGCTCTGGGTGTGCTCCATTGCCCCAGAGCTGCCAGGCCCAAAGGGCTGCCTTGTTTCCAAAGACGGAGAGTGGACCCAAAGAATCTTGCTCCCAGCTCTTCGGGAAGCTAAGAAACAGCTGGCTCTGCCCAGTGCTCTTACAGCCTAAGAGAACATCTCTTTGAAAGGCCTGTGAAACGCAGTTTCTTGGCAGGCCTGACCTGGCTGAAGTAGAACTTCTGTTCTGGTTGTGCTACATACGCCTAGAGCTACCAGGACCTAAGGGCTGCCTTGCTTCCAAAGGGTGAGAGAGGCCCCAAAGCATCTTGCCTCCAGCACTTTGCGAAGCTAAAAAACAACTGGTTCTGCCCAGTGCTCTCACAGCCTACCGTGAACATCTCTTACCAAGGGCTGTGAAACGCAGTTTCTGGGCAGGACTGATCTGCCTGAAGTAGAACTTCTGCTGTGGGTGTGCTCCATTGGCCTAGAGCTGCCAGGCGCAAACGGCTGCCTTGTGTCCAAAGGGAGAGAGAGGCCCCAAAGCATCTTGCTTCCAGCTCTGTGGGAAGCTAAAGCAACTGGCTCTCCACAGTGCTCTCACAGCCTACCGGGAACATCTCTTACCAAGGCCTGTGAAACGCAGTTTCTTGGCAGGCCTGATCTGGCTGAAGTAGAACTCCTGCTCTGGGCGTGCTACTTTGGCCTAGAGCTGCCAGGCCCAAAGGGCCGCCTTGTTTCCAAAGGGGCTGAGAGTCCCCAAAGTATCTTGCTTCCAAATCTTTGGGAAGCTAAGAAACAACTGGCTCTGCACAGTGCTCTCACAGCCTACCGGCAACGTGACAGAGACAGGCCTGTGAGACGCAGTTTCTTGGAAGGCCTGATCTGGCTGAGGTAGAACTTCTGCTCTGGGTGTACTCCATTGGCCTAGGGCTGCCAGGCCCAAAGGGCTGCCTTTATTTCCAAAGTGTGAGAGAGGCCCCAAAGCATCTTGCTTCCTGCTCTCTGGGAAGCTAAAACAACTGGCTCTGCACAGTGCTCTCAAAGCCAACCGGGAACGTCACATACAAAGGCCTGTGAAACGCAGCTTCTTGACAGGCCTTATCTGGCTGAGGTAGAACTTGTGCTCTGGGTGTGCTACTTTGGCCTAGAGCTGCCAGGCACAAAGGCTGCTTTGTTTCCAAAGGGGGAGAGAGGCCCCAAATCATGTTGCTTCCAGCTGTTTTTGAAGCTAAGAAACAACTCGCTCTGCCAGGTACTCTTACAGCCTTCCGGGAACACCTCTTACGAAGGCCTGTGAAAAGCAGTTTCTTGGCAGGCCTGATCTGGCTGAGGTAGAACTTCTGCTCTGGGTGTGCTCCATTGGCCTAGAGCTGAAAGGCCCAAAGGGATGCCTTGTTTGCAAAGGGGCAGAGAGGCCCCAAAGCATCTTGCTTCCAGCTCTTTGGGAAGCTAAGAAACAACTGTCTCTGCCCAGTGCTCTGACAGAGTACCGGCAACAGCTCTTACCAAAGCCTTTGAAACGCAGTTTCTTGGCAGGCCTTATCTGGCTGAGGTAGAACTTCTGCTCTGGGTGTGCTCCATTGGCCTAGAGCTGAAAGGCCCAAAGGTCGGCCTTGTTGGCAAAGGGGCAGGGAGCCCCCAAAGCATCTTGCTTCCCGGTCTTTGGGAAGCTAAGAAACAACTGGCTCTGCCCAGTGCTCTTACAGCCTGAGAGAAAATCTCTTACCAAGGCCTGTGAAACGCACTTTGTTGGTGGCCTGATCTAGCTGAAGTAGAACTTCTGCTCTGGGTGTGCTCCATTGGCCTAGAGCTGCCTGGCCCAAAGGGCCGCCTTGTTTGCAAAGGGGATGAGAGGCCCCAAAGCATCTTGCTTCCAGCTCTTCGGGAAGCTAAGAAACATCTGGCGTTGCCCAGTGCTCTTACAGCCTACCGGGAACATCTCTTACCAAGGCCTGTGAAACGCAGTTTGTTGGTGGCCTGAACTGGCCGAAGTAGAACTTCTGCTCTGGGTGTGCTCCACTGGCCTAGAGCTACCTGCCCCAAAGGGCTGCCTTGATTCCAAAGTGAGAGAGTGGCACCAAAGCATCTTGCTTCCAGCTCTTCGGGAAGCTAAGAAACATCTGGCGTTGCCCAGTGCTCTTACAGCCTACCGGGAACATCTCTTACCAAGGCCTGTGAAACGCCGTTTCCTGGCAGGCCTGATTTGGCTGAAGTAGAACTTCTGCTCTGGGTGTGCTCCATTGCCCTAGAGCTGCCAGGCCCAAGGTGCTGCCTTGTTTCCAAAGGGGCAGAGAGGCCCCAAAGCATCTTGCTTCCAGCTCTCTGGGAAGCTAAGAACCAACTCGCTCTGCCCCGTGCTCTTACAGCCTACCGGGAACATGTCTTTGAAAGGCCTGTGAAACGCAGTTTCTTGGCAGGCCTCATCTGGCTGAAGTAGAACTCCGGCTCTGGGTGTGCTCCATTGCCCTAGGGCTGCCAGGACCCAGTGCTGCCCTGTTTCCACGGGGCAGAGAGGCCCAAAGCATCTTGCTTCCCGGTCTCTGCAAAGCTAAGAAACAACTGGCTCTGCCCAGTGCTCTTACACCTACCGGGAACATCTCTTACCAAGGCCTGTCAAACGCTGTTTCTTTGCAGGCCTGATCAGGCTGAAGTAGAACTCCTGCTCTGCGTGTGCTCCATTGGCCTAGAGCTTCCCGACCCAAAAGGCTGCCTTGTTCCCAAACGGGCAGAGGGGTCCCAGGCGTCTTGCTTCCAGCTTTTCAGGAAGGTAAGAAACAACTGGCTCTGCCCAGTGCTCTTACAGCCTACCGGGAACATCTCTTACCAAGGCCTGTGAAACGCAGTTTTATGGCAGGCCTGATCTGGCTGAAGTAGAACTTCTGCTCTGGGTGTGCTCCATTGCCCCAGAGCTGCCAGGCCCAAAGGGCTGCCTTGTTTCCAAAGACGGAGAGTGGACCCAAAGAATCTTGCTCCCAGCTCTTCGGGAAGCTAAGAAACAGCTGGCTCTGCCCAGTGCTCTTACAGCCTAAGAGAACATCTCTTTGAAAGGCCTGTGAAACGCAGTTTCTTGGCAGGCCTGACCTGGCTGAAGTAGAACTTCTGTTCTGGTTGTGCTACATACGCCTAGAGCTACCAGGACCTAAGGGCTGCCTTGCTTCCAAAGGGTGAGAGAGGCCCCAAAGCATCTTGCCTCCAGCACTTTGCGAAGCTAAAAAACAACTGGTTCTGCCCAGTGCTCTCACAGCCTACCGTGAACATCTCTTACCAAGGGCTGTGAAACGCAGTTTCTGGGCAGGACTGATCTGCCTGAAGTAGAACTTCTGCTGTGGGTGTGCTCCATTGGCCTAGAGCTGCCAGGCGCAAACGGCTGCCTTGTGTCCAAAGGGAGAGAGAGGCCCCAAAGCATCTTGCTTCCAGCTCTGTGGGAAGCTAAAGCAACTGGCTCTCCACAGTGCTCTCACAGCCTACCGGGAACATCTCTTACCAAGGCCTGTGAAACGCAGTTTCTTGGCAGGCCTGATCTGGCTGAGGTAGAACTTCTGCTCTGGGTGTGCTCCATTGGCCTAGAGCTGAAAGGCCCAAAGGGATGCCTTGTTTGCAAAGGGGCAGAGAGGCCCCAAAGCATCTTGCTTCCAGCTCTTTGGGAAGCTAAGAAACAACTGTCTCTGCCCAGTGCTCTGACAGAGTACCGGCAACAGCTCTTACCAAAGCCTTTGAAACGCAGTTTCTTGGCAGGCCTTATCTGGCTGAGGTAGAACATCTGCTCTGGGTGTGCTCCATTGGCCTAGAGCTGAAAGGCCCAAAGGTCGGCCTTGTTGGCAAAGGGGCAGGGAGCCCCCAAAGCATCTTGCTTCCCGGTCTTTGGGAAGCTAAGAAACAACTGGCTCTGCCCAGTGCTCTTACAGCCTGAGAGAAAATCTCTTACCAAGGCCTGTGAAACGCACTTTGTTGGTGGCCTGATCTAGCTGAAGTAGAACTTCTGCTCTGGGTGTGCTCCATTGGCCTAGAGCTGCCTGGCCCAAAGGGCCGCCTTGTTTGCAAAGGGGATGAGAGGCCCCAAAGCATCTTGCTTCCAGCTCTTCGGGAAGCTAAGAAACATCTGGCGTTGCCCAGTGCTCTTACAGCCTACCGGGAACATCTCTTACCAAGGCCTGTGAAACGCAGTTTGTTGGTGGCCTGAACTGGCCGAAGTAGAACTTCTGCTCTGGGTGTGCTCCACTGGCCTAGAGCTACCTGCCCCAAAGGGCTGCCTTGATTCCAAAGTGAGAGAGTGGCACCAAAGCATCTTGCTTCCAGCTCTTCGGGAAGCTAAGAAACATCTGGCGTTGCCCAGTGCTCTTACAGCCTACCGGGAACATCTCTTACCAAGGCCTGTGAAACGCAGTTTCCTGGCAGGCCTGATCTGGCTGAAGTAGAACTTCTGCTCTGGGTGTGCTCCATTGCCCCAGAGCTGCCAGGCCCAAAGGGCTGCCTTGTTTCCAAAGACGGAGAGTGGACCCAAAGAATCTTGCTCCCAGCTCTTCGGGAAGCTAAGAAACAGCTGGCTCTGCCCAGTGCTCTTACAGCCTAAGAGAACATCTCTTTGAAAGGCCTGTGAAACGCAGTTTCTTGGCAGGCCTGACCTGGCTGAAGTAGAACTTCTGTTCTGGTTGTGCTACATACGCCTAGAGCTACCAGGACCTAAGGGCTGCCTTGCTTCCAAAGGGTGAGAGAGGCCCCAAAGCATCTTGCCTCCAGCACTTTGCGAAGCTAAAAAACAACTGGTTCTGCCCAGTGCTCTCACAGCCTACCGTGAACATCTCTTACCAAGGGCTGTGAAACGCAGTTTCTGGGCAGGACTGATCTGCCTGAAGTAGAACTTCTGCTGTGGGTGTGCTCCATTGGCCTAGAGCTGCCAGGCGCAAACGGCTGCCTTGTGTCCAAAGGGAGAGAGAGGCCCCAAAGCATCTTGCTTCCAGCTCTGTGGGAAGCTAAAGCAACTGGCTCTCCACAGTGCTCTCACAGCCTACCGGGAACATCTCTTACCAAGGCCTGTGAAACGCAGTTTCTTGGCAGGCCTGATCTGGCTGAAGTAGAACTCCTGCTCTGGGCGTGCTACTTTGGCCTAGAGCTGCCAGGCCCAAAGGGCCGCCTTGTTTCCAAAGGGGCTGAGAGTCCCCAAAGTATCTTGCTTCCAAATCTTTGGGAAGCTAAGAAACAACTGGCTCTGCACAGTGCTCTCACAGCCTACCGGCAACGTGACAGAGACAGGCCTGTGAGACGCAGTTTCTTGGAAGGCCTGATCTGGCTGAGGTAGAACTTCTGCTCTGGGTGTACTCCATTGGCCTAGGGCTGCCAGGCCCAAAGGGCTGCCTTTATTTCCAAAGTGTGAGAGAGGCCCCAAAGCATCTTGCTTCCTGCTCTCTGGGAAGCTAAAACAACTGGCTCTGCACAGTGCTCTCAAAGCCAACCGGGAACGTCACATACAAAGGCCTGTGAAACGCAGCTTCTTGACAGGCCTTATCTGGCTGAGGTAGAACTTGTGCTCTGGGTGTGCTACTTTGGCCTAGAGCTGCCAGGCACAAAGGCTGCTTTGTTTCCAAAGGGGGAGAGAGGCCCCAAATCATGTTGCTTCCAGCTGTTTTTGAAGCTAAGAAACAACTCGCTCTGCCAGGTACTCTTACAGCCTTCCGGGAACACCTCTTACGAAGGCCTGTGAAAAGCAGTTTCTTGGCAGGCCTGATCTGGCTGAGGTAGAACTTCTGCTCTGGGTGTGCTCCATTGGCCTAGAGCTGAAAGGCCCAAAGGGATGCCTTGTTTGCAAAGGGGCAGAGAGGCCCCAAAGCATCTTGCTTCCAGCTCTTTGGGAAGCTAAGAAACAACTGTCTCTGCCCAGTGCTCTGACAGAGTACCGGCAACAGCTCTTACCAAAGCCTTTGAAACGCAGTTTCTTGGCAGGCCTTATCTGGCTGAGGTAGAACTTCTGCTCTGGGTGTGCTCCATTGGCCTAGAGCTGAAAGGCCCAAAGGTCGGCCTTGTTGGCAAAGGGGCAGGGAGCCCCCAAAGCATCTTGCTTCCCGGTCTTTGGGAAGCTAAGAAACAACTGGCTCTGCCCAGTGCTCTTACAGCCTGAGAGAAAATCTCTTACCAAGGCCTGTGAAACGCACTTTGTTGGTGGCCTGATCTAGCTGAAGTAGAACTTCTGCTCTGGGTGTGCTCCATTGGCCTAGAGCTGCCTGGCCCAAAGGGCCGCCTTGTTTGCAAAGGGGATGAGAGGCCCCAAAGCATCTTGCTTCCAGCTCTTCGGGAAGCTAAGAAACATCTGGCGTTGCCCAGTGCTCTTACAGCCTACCGGGAACATCTCTTACCAAGGCCTGTGAAACGCAGTTTGTTGGTGGCCTGAACTGGCCGAAGTAGAACTTCTGCTCTGGGTGTGCTCCACTGGCCTAGAGCTACCTGCCCCAAAGGGCTGCCTTGATTCCAAAGTGAGAGAGTGGCACCAAAGCATCTTGCTTCCAGCTCTTCGGGAAGCTAAGAAACATCTGGCGTTGCCCAGTGCTCTTACAGCCTACCGGGAACATCTCTTACCAAGGCCTGTGAAACGCCGTTTCCTGGCAGGCCTGATTTGGCTGAAGTAGAACTTCTGCTCTGGGTGTGCTCCATTGCCCTAGAGCTGCCAGGCCCAAGGTGCTGCCTTGTTTCCAAAGGGGCAGAGAGGCCCCAAAGCATCTTGCTTCCAGCTCTCTGGGAAGCTAAGAACCAACTCGCTCTGCCCCGTGCTCTTACAGCCTACCGGGAACATGTCTTTGAAAGGCCTGTGAAACGCAGTTTCTTGGCAGGCCTCATCTGGCTGAAGTAGAACTCCGGCTCTGGGTGTGCTCCATTGCCCTAGGGCTGCCAGGACCCAAGTGCTGCCCTGTTTCCAAGGGGCAGAGAGGCCCAAAGCATCTTGCTTCCCGGTCTTTGCGAAGCTAAGAAACAACTGGCTCTGCCCAGTGCTCTTACACCTACCGGGAACATCTCTTACCAAGGCCTGTCAAACGCTGTTTCTTTGCAGGCCTGATCAGGCTGAAGTAGAACTCCTGCTCTGCGTGTGCTCCATTGGCCTAGAGCTTCCCGACCCAAAAGGCTGCCTTGTTCCCAAACGGGCAGAGGGGTCCCAGGCGTCTTGCTTCCAGCTTTTCAGGAAGGTAAGAAACAACTGGCTCTGCCCAGTGCTCTTACAGCCTACCGGGAACATCTCTTACCAAGGCCTGTGAAACGCAGTTTCCTGGCAGGCCTGATCTGGCTGAAGTAGAACTTCTGCTCTGGGTGTGCTCCATTGCCCCAGAGCTGCCAGGCCCAAAGGGCTGCCTTGTTTCCAAAGACGGAGAGTGGACCCAAAGAATCTTGCTCCCAGCTCTTCGGGAAGCTAAGAAACAGCTGGCTCTGCCCAGTGCTCTTACAGCCTAAGAGAACATCTCTTTGAAAGGCCTGTGAAACGCAGTTTCTTGGCAGGCCTGACCTGGCTGAAGTAGAACTTCTGTTCTGGTTGTGCTACATACGCCTAGAGCTACCAGGACCTAAGGGCTGCCTTGCTTCCAAAGGGTGAGAGAGGCCCCAAAGCATCTTGCCTCCAGCACTTTGCGAAGCTAAAAAACAACTGGTTCTGCCCAGTGCTCTCACAGCCTACCGTGAACATCTCTTACCAAGGGCTGTGAAACGCAGTTTCTGGGCAGGACTGATCTGCCTGAAGTAGAACTTCTGCTGTGGGTGTGCTCCATTGGCCTAGAGCTGCCAGGCGCAAACGGCTGCCTTGTGTCCAAAGGGAGAGAGAGGCCCCAAAGCATCTTGCTTCCAGCTCTGTGGGAAGCTAAAGCAACTGGCTCTCCACAGTGCTCTCACAGCCTACCGGGAACATCTCTTACCAAGGCCTGTGAAACGCAGTTTCTTGGCAGGCCTGATCTGGCTGAAGTAGAACTCCTGCTCTGGGCGTGCTACTTTGGCCTAGAGCTGCCAGGCCCAAAGGGCCGCCTTGTTTCCAAAGGGGCTGAGAGTCCCCAAAGTATCTTGCTTCCAAATCTTTGGGAAGCTAAGAAACAACTGGCTCTGCACAGTGCTCTCACAGCCTACCGGCAACGTGACAGAGAAAGGCCTGTGAGACGCAGTTTCTTGGAAGGCCTGATCTGGCTGAGGTAGAACTTCTGCTCTGGGTGTACTCCATTGGCCTAGGGCTGCCAGGCCCAAAGGGCTGCCTTTATTTCCAAAGTGTGAGAGAGGCCCCAAAGCATCTTGCTTCCTGCTCTCTGGGAAGCTAAAACAACTGGCTCTGCACAGTGCTCTCAAAGCCAACCGGGAACGTCACATACAAAGGCCTGTGAAACGCAGCTTCTTGACAGGCCTTATCTGGCTGTGGTAGAACTTGTGCTCTGGGTGTGCTACTTTGGCCTAGAGCTGCCAGGCACAAAGGCTGCTTTGTTTCCAAAGGGGGAGAGAGGCCCCAAATCATGTTGCTTCCAGCTGTTTTTGAAGCTAAGAAACAACTCGCTCTGCCAGGTACTCTTACAGCCTTCCGGGAACACCTCTTACGAAGGCCTGTGAAAAGCAGTTTCTTGGCAGGCCTGATCTGGCTGAGGTAGAACTTCTGCTCTGGGTGTGCTCCATTGGCCTAGAGCTGAAAGGCCCAAAGGTCGGCCTTGTTGGCAAAGGGGCAGGGAGCCCCCAAAGCATCTTGCTCCCCGGTCTTTGGGAAGCTAAGAAACAACTGGCTCTGCCCAGTGCTCTTACAGCCTGAGAGAAAATCTCTTACCAAGGCCTGTGAAACGCACTTTGTTGGTGGCCTGATCTAGCTGAAGTATAACTTCTGCTCTGGGTGTGCTCCATTGGCCTAGAGCTGCCTGGCCCAAAGGGCCGCCTTGTTTGCAAAGGGGATGAGAGGCCCCAAAGCATCTTGCTTCCAGCTCTTCGGGAAGCTAAGAAACATCTGGCGTTGCCCAGTGCTCTTACAGCCTACCGGGAACATCTCTTACCAAGGCCTGTGAAACGCAGTTTGTTGGTGGCCTGAACTGGCCGAAGTAGAACTTCTGCTCTGGGTGTGCTCCACTGGCCTAGAGCTACCTGCCCCAAAGGGCTGCCTTGATTCCAAAGTGAGAGAGTGGCACCAAAGCATCTTGCTTCCAGCTCTTTGGGAAGCTAAGAAACAACTGTCTCTGCCCAGTGCTCTGACAGAGTACCGGCAACATCTCTTACCAAAGCCTTTGAAACGCAGTTTCTTGGCAGGCCTGATCTGGCTGAGGTAGAACTTCTGCTCTGGGTGTGCTCCATTGGCCTAGAGCTGAAAGGCCCAAAGGTCGGCCTTGTTGGCAAAGGGGCAGGGAGCCCCGAAAGCATCTTGCTTCCCGGTCTTTGGGAAGCTAAGAAACAACTGGCTCTGCCCAGTGCTCTTACAGCCTGAGAGAAAATCTCTTACCAAGGCCTGTGAAACGCAGTTTGTTGGTGGCCTGAACTGGCCGAAGTAGAACTTCTGCTCTGGGTGTGCTCCACTGGCCTGGAGCTACCTGCCCCAAAGGGCTGCCTTGATTCCAAAGTGAGAGAGTGGCACCAAAGCATCTTGCTTCCAGCTCTTCGGGAAGCTAAGAAACATCTGGCGTTGCCCAGTGCTCTTACAGCCTACCGGGAACATCTCTTACCAAGGCCTGTGAAACGCCGTTTCCTGGCAGGCCTGATTTGGCTGAAGTAGAACTTCTGCTCTGGGTGTGCTCCATTGCCCTAGAGCTGCCAGGCCCAAGGTGCTGCCTTGTTTCCAAAGGGGCAGAGAGGCCCCAAAGCATCTTGCTTCCAGCTCTCTGGGAAGCTAAGAACCAACTCGCTCTGCCCCGTGCTCTTACAGCCTACCGGGAACATGTCTTTGAAAGGCCTGTGAAACGCAGTTTCTTGGCAGGCCTCATCTGGCTGAAGTAGAACTCCGGCTCTGGGTGTGCTCCATTGCCCTAGGGCTGCCAGGACCCAGTGCTGCCCTGTTTCCACGGGGCAGAGAGGCCCAAAGCATCTTGCTTCCCGGTCTCTGCAAAGCTAAGAAACAACTGGCTCTGCCCAGTGCTCTTACACCTACCGGGAACATCTCTTACCAAGGCCTGTCAAACGCTGTTTCTTTGCAGGCCTGATCAGGCTGAAGTAGAACTCCTGCTCTGCGTGTGCTCCATTGTTCTAGAGCTTCCCGACCCAAAAGGCTGCCTTGTTCCCAAACGGGCAGAGGGGTCCCAGGCGTCTTGCTTCCAGCTTTTCAGGAAGGTAAGAAACAACTGGCTCTGCCCAGTGCTCTTACAGCCTACCGGGAACATCTCTTACCAAGGCCTGTGAAACGCAGTTTCCTGGCAGGCCTGATCTGGCTGAAGTAGAACTTCTGCTCTGGGTGAGCTCCATTGCCCCAGAGCTGCCAGGCCCAAAGGGCTGCCTTGTTTCCAAAGACGGAGAGTGGACCCAAAGAATCTTGCTCCCAGCTCTTCGGGAAGCTAAGAAACAGCTGGCTCTGCCCAGTGCTCTTACAGCCTAAGAGAACGTCTCTTTGAAAGGCCTGTGAAACGCAGTTTCTTGGCAGGCCTGACCTGGCTGAAGTAGAACTTCTGTTCTGGTTGTGCTACATACGCCTAGAGCTACCAGGACCTAAGGGCTGCCTTGCTTCCAAAGGGTGAGAGAGGCCCCAAAGCATCTTGCCTCCAGCACTTTGCGAAGCTAAAAAACAACTGGTTCTGCCCAGTGCTCTCACAGCCTACCGTGAACATCTCTTACCAAGGGCTGTGAAACGCAGTTTCTGGGCAGGACTGATCTGCCTGAAGTAGAACTTCTGCTGTGGGTGTGCTCCATTGGCCTAGAGCTGCCAGGCGCAAACGGCTGCCTTGTGTCCAAAGGGAGAGAGAGGCCCCAAAGCATCTTGCTTCCAGCTCTGTGGGAAGCTAAAGCAACTGGCTCTCCACAGTGCTCTCACAGCCTACCGGGAACATCTCTTACCAAGGCCTGTGAAACACAGTTTCTTGGCAGGCCTGATCTGGCTGAAGTAGAACTCCTGCTCTGGGCGTGCTACTTTGGCCTAGAGCTGCCAGGCCCAAAGGGCCGCCTTGTTTCCAAAGGGGCTGAGAGTCCCCAAAGTATCTTGCTTCCAAATCTTTGGGAAGCTAAGAAACAACTGGCTCTGCACAGTGCTCTCACAGCCTACCGGCAACGTCACAGAGAAAGGCCTGTGAGACGCAGTTTCTTGGAAGGCCTGATCTGGCTGAGGTAGAACTTCTGCTCTGGGTGTACTCCATTGGCCTAGGGCTGCCAGGCCCAAAGGGCTGCCTTTATTTCCAAAGTGTGAGAGAGGCCCCAAAGCATCTTGCTTCCTGCTCTCTGGGAAGCTAAAACAACTGGCTCTGCACAGTGCTCTCAAAGCCAACCGGGAACGTCACATACAAAGGCCTGTGAAACGCAGCTTCTTGACAGGCCTTATCTGGCTGAGGTAGAACTTGTGCTCTGGGTGTGCTACTTTGGCCTAGAGCTGCCAGGCACAAAGGCTGCTTTGTTTCCAAAGGGGGAGAGAGGCCCCAAATCATGTTGCTTCCAGCTGTTTTTGAAGCTAAGAAACAACTCGCTCTGCCAGGTACTCTTACAGCCTTCCGGGAACACCTCTTACGAAGGCCTGTGAAAAGCAGTTTCTTGGCAGGCCTGATCTGGCTGAGGTAGAACTTCTGCTCTGGGTGTGCTCCATTGGCCTAGAGCTGAAAGGCCCAAAGGTCGGCCTTGTTGGCAAAGGGGCAGGGAGCCCCCAAAGCATCTTGCTTCCCGGTCTTTGGGAAGCTAAGAAACAACTGGCTCTGCCCAGTGCTCTTACAGCCTGAGAGAAAATCTCTTACCAAGGCCTGTGAAACGCACTTTGTTGGTGGCCTGATCTAGCTGAAGTATAACTTCTGCTCTGGGTGTGCTCCATTGGCCTAGAGCTGCCTGGCCCAAAGGGCCGCCTTCTTTGCAAAGGGGATGAGAGGCCCCAAAGCATCTTGCTTCCAGCTCTTCGGGAAGCTAAGAAACATCTGGCGTTGCCCAGTGCTCTTACAGCCTACCGGGAACATCTCTTACCAAGGCCTGTGAAACGCCGTTTCCTGGCAGGCCTGATTTGGCTGAAGTAGAACTTCTGCTCTGGGTGTGCTCCATTGCCCTAGAGCTGCCAGGCCCAAGGTGCTGCCTTGTTTCCAAAGGGGCAGAGAGGCCCCAAAGCATCTTGCTTCCAGCTCTCTGGGAAGCTAAGAACCAACTCGCTCTGCCCCGTGCTCTTACAGCCTACCGGGAACATGTCTTTGAAAGGCCTGTGAAACGCAGTTTCTTGGCAGGCCTCATCTGGCTGAAGTAGAACTCCGGCTCTGGGTGTGCTCCATTGCCCTAGGGCTGCCAGGACCCAGTGCTGCCCTGTTTCCAAGGGGCAGAGAGGCCCAAAGCATCTTGCTTCCCGGTCTCTGCAAAGCTAAGAAACAACTGGCTCTGCCCAGTGCTCTTACACCTACCGGGAACATCTCTTACCAAGGCCTGTCAAACGCTGTTTCTTTGCAGGCCTGATCAGGCTGAAGTAGAACTCCTGCTCTGCGTGTGCTCCATTGGCCTAGAGCTTCCCGACCCAAAAGGCTGCCTTGTTCCCAAACGGGCAGAGGGGTCCCAGGCGTCTTGCTTCCAGCTTTTCAGGAAGGTAAGAAACAACTGGCTCTGCCCAGTGCTCTTACAGCCTACCGGGAACATCTCTTACCAAGGCCTGTGAAACGCAGTTTCCTGGCAGGCCTGATCTGGCTGAAGTAGAACTTCTGCTCTGGGTGTGCTCCATTGCCCCAGAGCTGCCAGGCCCAAAGGGCTGCCTTGTTTCCAAAGACGGAGAGTGGACCCAAAGAATCTTGCTCCCAGCTCTTCGGGAAGCTAAGAAACAGCTGGCTCTGCCCAGTGCTCTTACAGCCTAAGAGAACATCTCTTTGAAAGGCCTGTGAAACGCAGTTTCTTGGCAGGCCTGACCTGGCTGAAGTAGAACTTCTGTTCTGGTTGTGCTACATACGCCTAGAGCTACCAGGACCTAAGGGCTGCCTTGCTTCCAAAGGGTGAGAGAGGCCCCAAAGCATCTTGCCTCCAGCACTTTGCGAAGCTAAAAAACAACTGGTTCTGCCCAGTGCTCTCACACCCTACCGTGAACATCTCTTACCAAGGGCTGTGAAACGCAGTTTCTGGGCAGGACTGATCTGCCTGAAGTAGAACTTCTGCTGTGGGTGTGCTCCATTGGCCTAGAGCTGCCAGGCGCAAACGGCTGCCTTGTGTCCAAAGGGAGAGAGAGGCCCCAAAGCATCTTGCTTCCAGCTCTGTGGGAAGCTAAAGCAACTGGCTCTCCACAGTGCTCTCACAGCCTACCGGGAACATCTCTTACCAAGGCCTGTGAAACGCAGTTTCTTGGCAGGCCTGATCTGGCTGAAGTAGAACTCCTGCTCTGGGCGTGCTACTTTGGCCTAGAGCTGCCAGGCCCAAAGGGCCGCCTTGTTTCCAAAGGGGCTGAGAGTCCCCAAAGCATCTTGCTTCCAAATCTTTGGGAAGCTAAGAAACAACTGGCTCTGCACAGTGCTCTCACAGCCTACCGGCAACGTGACAGAGAAAGGCCTGTGAGACGCAGTTTCTTGGAAGGCCTGATCTGGCTGAGGTAGAACTTCTGCTCTGGGTGTACTCCATTGGCCTAGGGCTGCCAGGCCCAAAGGGCTGCCTTTATTTCCAAAGTGTGAGAGAGGCCCCAAAGCATCTTGCTTCCTGCTCTCTGGGAAGCTAAAACAACTGGCTCTGCACAGTGCTCTCAAAGCCAACCGGGAACGTCACATACAAAGGCCTGTGAAACGCAGCTTCTTGACAGGCCTTATCTGGCTGAGGTAGAACTTGTGCTCTGGGTGTGCTACTTTGGCCTAGAGCTGCCAGGCACAAAGGCTGCTTTGTTTCCAAAGGGGGAGAGAGGCCCCATATCATGTGGCTTCCAGCTGTTTTTGAAGCTAAGAAACAACTCGCTCTGCCAGGTACTCTTACAGCCTTCCGGGAACACCTCTTACGAAGGCCTGTGAAAAGCAGTTTCTTGGCAGGCCTGATCTGGCTGAGGTAGAACTTCTGCTCTGGGTGTGCTCCATTGGCCTAGAGCTGAAAGGCCCAAAGGTCGGCCTTGTTGGCAAAGGGGCAGGGAGCCCCCAAAGCATCTTGCTTCCAGCTCTTTGGGAAGCTAAGAAACAACTGGCTCTGCCCAGTGCTCTTACAGCCTGAGAGAAAATCTCTTACCAAGGACTGTGAAACGCAGTTTGTTGGTGGCCTGAACTGGCCGAAGTAGAACTTCTGCTCTGGGTGTGCTCCACTGGCCTGGAGCTACCTGCCCCAAAGGGCTGCCTTGATTCCAAAGTGAGAGAGTGGCACCAAAGCATCTTGCTTCCAGCTCTTCGGGAAGCTAAGAAACATCTGGCGTTGCCCAGTGCTCTTACAGCCTACCGGGAACATCTCTTACCAAGGCCTGTGAAACGCCGTTTCCTGGCAGGCCTGATTTGGCTGAAGTAGAACTTCTGCTCTGGGTGTGCTCCATTGCCCTAGAGCTGCCAGGCCCAAGGTGCTGCCTTGTTTCCAAAGGGGCAGAGAGGCCCCAAAGCATCTTGCTTCCAGCTCTCTGGGAAGCTAAGAACCAACTCGCTCTGCCCCGTGCTCTTACAGCCTACCGGGAACATGTCTTTGAAAGGCCTGTGAAACGCAGTTTCTTGGCAGGCCTCATCTGGCTCAAGTAGAACTCCGACTCTGGGTGTGCTCCATTGCCCTAGGGCTGCCAGGACCCAGTGCTGCCCTGTTTCCAAGGGGCAGAGAGGCCCAAAGCATCTTGCTTCCCGGTCTCTGCAAAGCTAAGAAACAACTGGCTCTGCCCAGTGCTCTTACACCTACCGGGAACATCTCTTACCAAGGCCTGTCAAACGCTGTTTCTTTGCAGGCCTGATCAGGCTGAAGTAGAACTCCTGCTCTGCGTGTGCTCCATTGGCCTAGAGCTTCCCGACCCAAAAGGCTGCCTTGTTCCCAAACGGGCAGAGGGGTCCCAGGCGTCTTGCTTCCAGCTTTTCAGGAAGGTAAGAAACAACTGGCTCTGCCCAGTGCTCTTACAGCCTACCGGGAACATCTCTTACCAAGGCCTGTGAAACGCAGTTTCCTGGCAGGCCTGATCTGGCTGAAGTAGAACTTCTGCTCTGGGTGTGCTCCATTGCCCCAGAGCTGCCAGGCCCAAAGGGCTGCCTTGTTTCCAAAGACGGAGAGTGGACCCAAAGAATCTTGCTCCCAGCTCTTCGGGAAGCTAAGAAACAGCTGGCTCTGCCCAGTGCTCTTACAGCCTAAGAGAACATCTCTTTGAAAGGCCTGTGAAACGCAGTTTCTTGGCAGGCCTGACCTGGCTGAAGTAGAACTTCTGTTCTGGTTGTGCTACATACGCCTAGAGCTACCAGGACCTAAGGGCTGCCTTGCTTCCAAAGGGTGAGGGAGGCCCCAAAGCATCTTGCCTCCAGCACTTTGCGAAGCTAAAAAACAACTGGTTCTGCCCAGTGCTCTCACAGCCTACCGTGAACATCTCTCACCAGGGCTGTGAAACGCAGTTCCTGGGCAGGACTGATCTGCCTGAAGTAGAACTTCTGCTGTGGGTGTGCTCCATTGGCCTAGAGCTGCCAGGCGCAAACGGCTGCCTTGTGTCCAAAGGGAGAGAGAGGCCCCAAAGCATCTTGCTTCCAGCTCTGTGGGAAGCTAAAGCAACTGGCTCTCCACAGTGCTCTCACAGCCTACCGGGAACATCTCTTACCAAGGCCTGTGAAACGCAGTTTCTTGGCAGGCCTGATCTGGCTGAAGTAGAACTCCTGCTCTGGGCGTGCTACTTTGGCCTAGAGCTGCCAGGCCCAAAGGGAAGCCTTGTTTCCAAAGGGGCTGAGAGTCCCCAAAGTATCTTGCTTCCAAATCTTTGGGAAGCTAAGAAACAACTGGCTCTGCACAGTGCTCTCACAGCCTACCGGCAACGTGACAGAGAAAGGCCTGTGAGACGCAGTTTCTTGGAAGGCCTGATCTGGCTGAGGTAGAACTTCTGCTCTGGGTGTACTCCATTGGCCTAGGGCTGCCAGGCCCAAAGGGCTGCCTTTATTTCCAAAGTGTGAGAGAGGCCCCAAAGCATCTTGCTTCCTGCTCTCTGGGAAGCTAAAACAACTGGCTCTGCACAGTGCTCTCAAAGCCAACCGGGAACGTCACATACAAAGGCCTGTGAAACGCAGCTTCTTGACAGGCCTTATCTGGCTGAGGTAGAACTTGTGCTCTGGGTGTGCTACTATGGCCTAGAGCTGCCAGGCACAAAGGCTGCTTTGTTTCCAAAGGGGGAGAGAGGCCCCATATCATGTTGCTTCCAGCTGTTTTTGAAGCTAAGAAACAACTCGCTCTGCCAGGTACTCTTACAGCCTTCCGGGAACACCTCTTACGAAGGCCTGTGAAAAGCAGTTTCTTGGCAGGCCTGATCTGGCTGAGGTAGAACTTCTGCTCTGGGTGTGCTCCATTGGCCTAGAGCTGAAAGGCCCAAAGGGATGCCTTGTTTGCAAAGGGGCAGAGAGGCCCCAAAGCATCTTGCTTCCAGCTCTTTGGGAAGCTAAGAAACAACTGTCTCTGCCCAGTGCTCTGACAGAGTACCGGCAACATCTCTTACCAAAGCCTTTGAAACGCAGTTTCTTGGCAGGCCTTATCTGGCTGAGGTAGAACTTCTGCTCTGGGTGTGCTCCATTGGCCTAGAGCTGAAAGGCCCAAAGGTCGGCCTTGTTGGCAAAGGGGCAGGGAGCCCCCAAAGCATCTTGCTTCCCGGTCTTTGGGAAGCTAAGAAACAACTGGCTCTGCCCAGTGCTCTTACAGCCTGAGAGAAAATCTCTTACCAAGGCCTGTGAAACGCAGTTTGTTGGTGGCCTGAACTGGCCGAAGTAGAACTTCTGCTCTGGGTGTGCTCCACTGGCCTGGAGCTACCTGCCCCAAAGGGCTGCCTTGATTCCAAAGTGAGAGAGTGGCACCAAAGCATCTTGCTTCCAGCTCTTCGGGAAGCTAAGAAACATCTGGCGTTGCCCAGTGCTCTTACAGCCTACCGGGAACATCTCTTACCAAGGCCTGTGAAACGCCGTTTCCTGGCAGGCCTGATTTGGCTGAAGTAGAACTTCTGCTCTGGGTGTGCTCCATTGCCCTAGAGCTGCCAGGCCCAAGGTGCTGCCTTGTTTCCAAAGGGGCAGAGAGGCCCCAAAGCATCTTGCTTCCAGCTCTCTGGGAAGCTAAGAACCAACTCGCTCTGCCCCGTGCTCTTACAGCCTACCGGGAACATGTCTTTGAAAGGCCTGTGAAACGCAGTTTCTTGGCAGGCCTCATCTGGCTGAAGTAGAACTCCGGCTCTGGGTGTGCTCCATTGCCCTAGAGCTGCCAGGCCCCAAGTGCTGCCCTGTTTCCAAGGGGCAGAGAGGCCCAAAGCATCTTGCTTCCCGGTCTTTGCGAAGCTAAGAAACAACTGGCTCTGCCCAGTGATCTTACACCTACCGGGAACATCTCTTACCAAGGCCTGTCAAACGCTGTTTCTTTGCAGGCCTGATCAGGCTGAAGTAGAACTCCTGCTCTGCGTGTGCTCCATTGGCCTAGAGCTTCCCGACCCAAAAGGCTGCCTTGTTCCCAAACGGGCAGAGGGGTCCCAGGCGTCTTGCTTCCAGCTTTTCAGGAAGGTAAGAAACAACTGGCTCTGCCCAGTGCTCTTACAGCCTACCGGGAACATCTCTTACCAAGGCCTGTGAAACGCAGTTTCATGGCAGGCCTGATCTGGCTAAGTAGAACTTCTGCTCTGGGTGTGCTCCATTGCCCCAGAGCTGCCAGGCCCAAAGGGCTGCCTTGTTTCCAAAGACGGAGAGTGGACCCAAAGAATCTTGCTCCCAGCTCTTCGGGAAGCTAAGAAACAGCTGGCTCTGCCCAGTGCTCTTACAGCCTAAGAGAACATCTCTTTGAAAGGCCTGTGAAACGCAGTTTCTTGGCAGGCCTGACCTGGCTGAAGTAGAACTTCTGTTCTGGTTGTGCTACATACGCCTAGAGCTACCAGGACCTAAGGGCTGCCTTGCTTCCAAAGGGTGAGGGAGGCCCCAAAGCATCTTGCCTCCAGCACTTTGCGAAGCTAAAAAACAACTGGTTCTGCCCAGTGCTCTCACAGCCTACCGTGAACATCTCTTACCAAGGGCTGTGAAACGCAGTTCCTGGGCAGGACTGATCTGCCTGAAGTAGAACTTCTGCTGTGGGTGTGCTCCATTGGCCTAGAGCTGCCAGGCGCAAACGGCTGCCTTGTGTCCAAAGGGAGAGAGAGGCCCCAAAGCATCTTGCTTCCAGCTCTGTGGGAAGCTAAAGCAACTGGCTCTCCACAGTGCTCTCACAGCCTACCGGGAACATCTCTTACCAAGGCCTGTGAAACGCAGTTTCTTGGCAGGCCTGATCTGGCTGAAGTAGAACTCCTGCTCTGGGCGTGCTACTTTGGCCTAGAGCTGCCAGGCCCAAAGGGCCGCCTTGTTTCCAAAGGGGCTGAGAGTCCCCAAAGTATCTTGCTTCCAAATCTTTGGGAAGCTAAGAAACAACTGGCTCTGCACAGTGCTCTCACAGCCTACCGGCAACGTCACAGAGAAAGGCCTGTGAGACGCAGTTTCTTGGAAGGCCTGATCTGGCTGAGGTAGAACTTCTGCTCTGGGTGTACTCCATTGGCCTAGGGCTGCCAGGCCCAAAGGGCTGCCTTTATTTCCAAAGTGTGAGAGAGGCCCCAAAGCATCTTGCTTCCTGCTCTCTGGGAAGCTAAAACAACTGGCTCTGCACAGTGCTCTCAAAGCCAACCGGGAACGTCACATACAAAGGCCTGTGAAACGCAGCTTCTTGACAGGCCTTATCTGGCTGAGGTAGAACTTGTGCTCTGGGTGTGCTACTATGGCCTAGAGCTGCCAGGCACAAAGGCTGCTTTGTTTCCAAAGGGGGAGAGAGGCCCCATATCATGTTGCTTCCAGCTGTTTTTGAAGCTAAGAAACAACTCGCTCTGCCAGGTACTCTTACAGCCTTCCGGGAACACCTCTTACGAAGGCCTGTGAAAAGCAGTTTCTTGGCAGGCCTGATCTGGCTGAGGTAGAACTTCTGCTCTGGGTGTGCTCCATTGGCCTAGAGCTGAAAGGCCCAAAGGGATGCCTTGTTTGCAAAGGGGCAGAGAGGCCCCAAAGCATCTTGCTTCCAGCTCTTTGGGAAGCTAAGAAACAACTGTCTCTGCCCAGTGCTCTGACAGAGTACCGGCAACAGCTCTTACCAAAGCCTTTGAAACGCAGTTTCTTGGCAGGCCTTATCTGGCTGAGGTAGAACTTCTGCTCTGGGTGTGCTCCATTGGCCTAGAGCTGAAAGGCCCAAAGGTCGGCCTTGTTGGCAAAGGGGCAGGGAGCCCCCAAAGCATCTTGCTTCCCGGTCTTTGGGAAGCTAAGAAACAACTGGCTCTGCCCAGTGCTCTTACAGCCTGAGAGAAAATCTCTTACCAAGGCCTGTGAAACGCAGTTTGTGGTGGCCTGAACTGGCCGAAGTAGAACTTCTGCTCTGGGTGTGCTCCACTGGCCTGGGGCTACCTGCCCCAAAGGGCTGCCTTGATTCCAAAGTGAGAGAGTGGCACCAAAGCATCTTGCTTCCAGCTCTTCGGGAAGCTAAGAAACATCTGGCGTTGCCCAGTGCTCTTACAGCCTACCGGGAACATCTCTTACCAAGGCCTGTGAAACGCCGTTTCCTGGCAGGCCTGATTTGGCTGAAGTAGAACTTCTGCTCTGGGTGTGCTCCATTGCCCTAGAGCTGCCAGGCCCAAGGTGCTGCCTTGTTTCCAAAGGGGCAGAGAGGCCCCAAAGCATCTTGCTTCCAGCTCTCTGGGAAGCTAAGAACCAACTCGCTCTGCCCCGTGCTCTTACAGCCTACCGGGAACATGTCTTTGAAAGGCCTGTGAAACGCAGTTTCTTGGCAGGCCTCATCTGGCTGAAGTAGAACTCCGGCTCTGGGTGTGCTCCATTGCCCTAGAGCTGCCAGGCCCCAAGTGCTGCCCTGTTTCCAAGGGGCAGAGAGGCCCAAAGCATCTTGCTTCCCGGTCTTTGCGAAGCTAAGAAACAACTGGCTCTGCCCAGTGCTCTTACACCTACCGGGAACATCTCTTACCAAGGCCTGTCAAACGCTGTTTCTTTGCAGGCCTGATCAGGCTGAAGTAGAACTCCTGCTCTGCGTGTGCTCCATTGGCCTAGAGCTTCCCGACCCAAAAGGCTGCCTTGTTCCCAAACGGGCAGAGGGGTCCCAGGCGTCTTGCTTCCAGCTTTTCAGGAAGGTAAGAAACAAGTGGCTCTGCCCAGTGCTCTTACAGCCTACCGGGAACATCTCTTACCAAGGCCTGTGAAACGCAGTTTCCTGGCAGGCCTGATCTGGCTGAAGTAGAACTTCTGCTCTGGGTGTGCTCCATTGCCCCAGAGCTGCCAGGCCCAAAGGGCTGCCTTGTTTCCAAAGACGGAGAGTGGACCCAAAGAATCTTGCTCCCAGCTCTTCGGGAAGCTAAGAAACAGCTGGCTCTGCCCAGTTCTCTTACAGCCTAAGAGAACATCTCTTTGAAAGGCCTGTGAAACGCAGTTTCTTGGCAGGCCTGACCTGGCTGAAGTAGAACTTCTGTTCTGGTTGTGCTACATAGGCCTAGAGCTACCAGGACCTAAGGGCTGCCTTGTTTCCAAAGGGTGAGAGAGGCCCCAAAGCATCTTGCCTCCAGCACTTTGGGAAGCTAAAAAACAACTGGTTCTGCCCAGTGCTCTCACAGCCTACCGTGAACATCTCTTACCAAGGGCTGTGAAACGCAGTTTCTGGGCAGGACTGATCTGCCTGAAGTAGAACTTCTGCTGTGGGTGTGCTCCACTGGCCTAGAGCTGCCAGGCGCAAACGGCTGCCTTGTGTCCAAAGGGAGAGAGAGGCCCCAAAGCATCTTGCTTCCAGCTCTGTGGGAAGCTAAAGCAACTGGCTCTCCACAGTGCTCTCACAGCCTACCGGGAACATCTCTTACCAAGGCCTGTGAAACGCAGTTTCCTGGCAGGCCTGATGTGGCTGAAGTAGAACTCCTGCTCTGGGCGTGCTACTTTGGCCTAGAGCTGCCAGGCCCAAAGGGCCACCTTGTTTCCAAAGGGGCTGAGAGTCCCCAAAGTATCTTGCTTCCAAATCTTTGGGAAGCTAAGAAACAACTGGCTCTGCACAGTGCTCTCACAGCCTACCGGCAACGTGACAGAGAAAGGCCTGTGAGACGCAGTTTCCTGGAAGGCCTGATCTGGTTGAGGTAGAACTTCTGCTCTGGCTGTACTCCATTGGCCTAGGGCTGCCAGGCCCAAAGGGCTGCCTTTATTTCCAAAGTGTGAGAGAGGCCCCAAAGCATCTTGCTTCCTGCTCTCTGGGAAGCTAAAACAACTGGCTCTGCACAGTGCTCTCAAAGCCAACCGGGAACGTCACATACAAAGGCCTGTGAAATGGAGCTTCTTGACAGGCCTTATCTGGCTGAGGTAGAACTTGTGCTCTGGGTGTGCTACTTTGGCCTAGAGCTGCCAGGCACAAAGGCTGCTTTGTTTCCAAAGGGGGAGAGAGGCCCCAAATCATGTTGCTTCCAGCTGTTTTTGAAGCTAAGAAACAACTCGCTCTGCCAGGTACTCTTACAGCCTTCCGGGAACACCTCTTACGAAGGCCTGTGAAAAGCAGTTTCTTGGCAGGCCTGATCTGGCTGAGGTAGAACTTCTGCTCTGGGTGTGCTCCATTGGCCTAGAGCTGAAAGGCCCAAAGGGATGCCTTGTTTGCAAAGGGGCAGAGAGGCCCCAAAGCATCTTGCTTCCAGCTCTTTGGGAAGCTAAGAAACAACTGTCTCTGCCCAGTGCTCTGACAGAGTACCGGCAACATCTCTTACCAAAGCCTTTGAAACGCAGTTTCTTGGCAGGCCTTATCTGGCTGAGGTAGAACTTCTGTTCTGGGTGTGCTCCATTGCCCTAGAGCTGAAAGGCCCAAAGGGCTGCCTTGTTTCCAAAGGGGGAGAGAGGCCCCAAAGCATCTTGCTTCCACCTCTTGGGAAGCTAAGAAACAACTAGCTCTGCCCAGTGCTCTTACAGCCTGAGAGAAAATCTCTTACCAAGGCTTGTGAAACGCACTTTGTTGGTATCCTGATCTAGCTGAAGTAGAACTTCTGCTCTGGGTGTGCTCCATTGGCCTAGAGCTGCCTGGCCCAAAGGGCCGCTTTGTTTGCAAAGGGGATGAGAGGCCCCAAAGCATCTTGCTTCCAGCTCTTCGGGAAGCTAAGAAACATCTGGCGTTGCCCAGTGCTCTTACAGCCTACCGGGAACATCTCTTACCAAGGCCTGTGAAACGCAGTTTGTTGGTGGCCTGAACTGGCCGAAGTAGAACTTCTGCTCTGGGTGTGCTCCACTGGCCTAGAGCTACCTGCCCCAAAGGGCTGCCTTGATTCCAAAGTGAGAGAGTGGCCCCAAAGCATCTTGCTTCCAGCTCTTCGGGAAGCTAAGAAACATCTGGCGTTGCCCAGTGCTCTTACAGCCTACCGGGAACATCTCTTACCAAGGCCTGTGAAACGCCGTTTCCTGGCAGGCCTGATTTGGCTGAAGTAGAACTTCTGCTCTGGGTGTGCTCCATTGCCCTAGAGCTGCCAGGCCCAAGGTGCTGCCTTGTTTCCAAAGGGGCAGAGAGGCCCCAAAGCATCTTGCTTCCAGCTCTCTGGGAAGCTAAGAACCAACTCGCTCTGCCCCGTGCTCTTACAGCCTACCGGGAACATGTCTTTGAAAGGCCTGTGAAACGCAGTTTCTTGGCAGGCCTCATCTGGCTGAAGTAGAACTCCGGCTCTGGGTGTGCTCCATTGCCCTAGAGCTGCCAGGCCCCAAGTGCTGCCCTGTTTCCAAGGGGCAGAGAGGCCCAAAGCATCTTGCTTCCCGGTCTTTGCGAAGCTAAGAAACAACTGGCTCTGCCCAGTGCTCTTACACCTACCGGGAACATCTCTTACCAAGGCCTGTCAAACGCTGTTTCTTTGCAGGCCTGATCAGGCTGAAGTAGAACTCCTGCTCTGCGTGTGCTCCATTGGCCTAGAGCTTCCCGACCCAAAAGGCTGCCTTGTTCCCAAACGGGCAGAGGGGTCCCAGGCGTCTTGCTTCCAGCTTTTCAGGAAGGTAAGAAACAAGTGGCTCTGCCCAGTGCTCTTACAGCCTACCGGGAACATCTCTTACCAAGGCCTGTGAAACGCAGTTTCCTGGCAGGCCTGATCTGGCTGAAGTAGAACTTCTGCTCTGGGTGTGCTCCATTGCCCCAGAGCTGCCAGGCCCAAAGGGCTGCCTTGTTTCCAAAGACGGAGAGTGGACCCAAAGAATCTTGCTCCCAGCTCTTCGGGAAGCTAAGAAACAGCTGGCTCTGCCCAGTGCTCTTACAGCCTAAGAGAACATCTCTTTGAAAGGCCTGTGAAACGCAGTTTCTTGGCAGGCCTGACCTGGCTGAAGTAGAACTTCTGTTCTGGTTGTGCTACATACGCCTAGAGCTACCAGGACCTAAGGGCTGCCTTGCTTCCAAAGGGTGAGAGAGGCCCCAAAGCATCTTGCCTCCAGCACTTTGCGAAGCTAAAAAACAACTGGTTCTGCCCAGTGCTCTCACAGCCTACCGTGAACATCTCTTACCAAGGGCTGTGAAACGCAGTTTCTGGGCAGGACTGATCTGCCTGAAGTAGAACTTCTGCTGTGGGTGTGCTCCATTGGCCTAGAGCTGCCAGGCGCAAACGGCTGCCTTGTGTCCAAAGGGAGAGAGAGGCCCCAAAGCATCTTGCTTCCAGCTCTGTGGGAAGCTAAAGCAACTGGCTCTCCACAGTGCTCTCACAGCCTACCGGGAACATCTCTTACCAAGGCCTGTGAAACGCAGTTTCCTGGCAGGCCTGATGTGGCTGAAGTAGAACTCCTGCTCTGGGCGTGCTACTTTGGCCTAGAGCTGCCAGGCCCAAAGGGCCACCTTGTTTCCAAAGGGGCTGAGAGTCCCCAAAGTATCTTGCTTCCAAATCTTTGGGAAGCTAAGAAACAACTGGCTCTGCACAGTGCTCTCACAGCCTACCGGCAACGTGACAGAGAAAGGCCTGTGAGACGCAGTTTCCTGGAAGGCCTGATCTGGCTGAGGTAGAACTTCTGCTCTGGCTGTACTCCATTGGCCTAGGGCTGCCAGGCCCAAAGGGCTGCCTTTATTTCCAAAGTGTGAGAGAGGCCCCAAAGCATCTTGCTTCCTGCTCTCTGGGAAGCTAAAACAACTGGCTCTGCACAGTGCTCTCAAAGCCAACCGGGAACGTCACATACAAAGGCCTGTGAAATGGAGCTTCTTGACAGGCCTTATCTGGCTGAGGTAGAACTTGTGCTCTGGGTGTGCTACTTTGGCCTAGAGCTGCCAGGCACAAAGGCTGCTTTGTTTCCAAAGGGGGAGAGAGGCCCCAAATCATGTTGCTTCCAGCTGTTTTTGAAGCTAAGAAACAACTCGCTCTGCCAGGTACTCTTACAGCCTTCCGGGAACACCTCTTACGAAGGCCTGTGAAAAGCAGTTTCTTGGCAGGCCTGATCTGGCTGAGGTAGAACTTCTGCTCTGGGTGTGCTCCATTGGCCTAGAGCTGAAAGGCCCAAAGGGATGCCTTGTTTGCAAAGGGGCAGAGAGGCCCCAAAGCATCTTGCTTCCAGCTCTTTGGGAAGCTAAGAAACAACTGTCTCTGCCCAGTGCTCTGACAGAGTACCGGCAACATCTCTTACCAAAGCCTTTGAAACGCAGTTTCTTGGCAGGCCTTATCTGGCTGAGGTAGAACTTCTGTTCTGGGTGTGCTCCATTGCCCTAGAGCTGAAAGGCCCAAAGGGCTGCCTTGTTTCCAAAGGGGGAGAGAGGCCCCAAAGCATCTTGCTTCCACCTCTTGGGAAGCTAAGAAACAACTAGCTCTGCCCAGTGCTCTTACAGCCTGAGAGAAAATCTCTTACCAAGGCTTGTGAAACGCACTTTGTTGGTATCCTGATCTAGCTGAAGTAGAACTTCTGCTCTGGGTGTGCTCCATTGGCCTAGAGCTGCCTGGCCCAAAGGGCCGCTTTGTTTGCAAAGGGGATGAGAGGCCCCAAAGCATCTTGCTTCCAGCTCTTCGGGAAGCTAAGAAACATCTGGCGTTGCCCAGTGCTCTTACAGCCTACCGGGAACATCTCTTACCAAGGCCTGTGAAACGCAGTTTGTTGGTGGCCTGAACTGGCCGAAGTAGAACTTCTGCTCTGGGTGTGCTCCACTGGCCTAGAGCTACCTGCCCCAAAGGGCTGCCTTGATTCCAAAGTGAGAGAGTGGCCCCAAAGCATCTTGCTTCCAGCTCTTCGGGAAGCTAAGAAACATCTGGCGTTGCCCAGTGCTCTTACAGCCTACCGGGAACATCTCTTACCAAGGCCTGTGAAACGCCGTTTCCTGGCAGGCCTGATTTGGCTGAAGTAGAACTTCTGCTCTGGGTGTGCTCCATTGCCCTAGAGCTGCCAGGCCCAAGGTGCTGCCTTGTTTCCAAAGGGGCAGAGAGGCCCCAAAGCATCTTGCTTCCAGCTCTCTGGGAAGCTAAGAACCAACTCGCTCTGCCCCGTGCTCTTACAGCCTACCGGGAACATGTCTTTGAAAGGCCTGTGAAACGCAGTTTCTTGGCAGGCCTCATCTGGCTGAAGTAGAACTCCGGCTCTGGGTGTGCTCCATTGCCCTAGAGCTGCCAGGCCCCAAGTGCTGCCCTGTTTCCAAGGGGCAGAGAGGCCCAAAGCATCTTGCTTCCCGGTCTTTGCGAAGCTAAGAAACAACTGGCTCTGCCCAGTGCTCTTACACCTACCGGGAACATCTCTTACCAAGGCCTGTCAAACGCTGTTTCTTTGCAGGCCTGATCAGGCTGAAGTAGAACTCCTGCTCTGCGTGTGCTCCATTGGCCTAGAGCTTCCCGACCCAAAAGGCTGCCTTGTTCCCAAACGGGCAGAGGGGTCCCAGGCGTCTTGCTTCCAGCTTTTCAGGAAGGTAAGAAACAAGTGGCTCTGCCCAGTGCTCTTACAGCCTACCGGGAACATCTCTTACCAAGGCCTGTGAAACGCAGTTTCCTGGCAGGCCTGATCTGGCTGAAGTAGAACTTCTGCTCTGGGTGTGCTCCATTGCCCCAGAGCTGCCAGGCCCAAAGGGCTGCCTTGTTTCCAAAGACGGAGAGTGGACCCAAAGAATCTTGCTCCCAGCTCTTCGGGAAGCTAAGAAACAGCTGGCTCTGCCCAGTGCTCTTACAGCCTAAGAGAACATCTCTTTGAAAGGCCTGTGAAACGCAGTTTCTTGGCAGGCCTGACCTGGCTGAAGTAGAACTTCTGTTCTGGTTGTGCTACATACGCCTAGAGCTACCAGGACCTAAGGGCTGCCTTGCTTCCAAAGGGTGAGAGAGGCCCCAAAGCATCTTGCCTCCAGCACTTTGCGAAGCTAAAAAACAACTGGTTCTGCCCAGTGCTCTCACAGCCTACCGTGAACATCTCTTACCAAGGGCTGTGAAACGCAGTTTCTGGGCAGGACTGATCTGCCTGAAGTAGAACTTCTGCTGTGGGTGTGCTCCATTGGCCTAGAGCTGCCAGGCGCAAACGGCTGCCTTGTGTCCAAAGGGAGAGAGAGGCCCCAAAGCATCTTGCTTCCAGCTCTGTGGGAAGCTAAAGCAACTGGCTCTCCACAGTGCTCTCACAGCCTACCGGGAACATCTCTTACCAAGGCCTGTGAAACGCAGTTTCCTGGCAGGCCTGATGTGGCTGAAGTAGAACTCCTGCTCTGGGCGTGCTACTTTGGCCTAGAGCTGCCAGGCCCAAAGGGCCACCTTGTTTCCAAAGGGGCTGAGAGTCCCCAAAGTATCTTGCTTCCAAATCTTTGGGAAGCTAAGAAACAACTGGCTCTGCACAGTGCTCTCACAGCCTACCGGCAACGTGACAGAGAAAGGCCTGTGAGACGCAGTTTCCTGGAAGGCCTGATCTGGCTGAGGTAGAACTTCTGCTCTGGCTGTACTCCATTGGCCTAGGGCTGCCAGGCCCAAAGGGCTGCCTTTATTTCCAAAGTGTGAGAGAGGCCCCAAAGCATCTTGCTTCCTGCTCTCTGGGAAGCTAAAACAACTGGCTCTGCACAGTGCTCTCAAAGCCAACCGGGAACGTCACATACAAAGGCCTGTGAAATGGAGCTTCTTGACAGGCCTTATCTGGCTGAGGTAGAACTTGTGCTCTGGGTGTGCTACTTTGGCCTAGAGCTGCCAGGCACAAAGGCTGCTTTGTTTCCAAAGGGGGAGAGAGGCCCCAAATCATGTTGCTTCCAGCTGTTTTTGAAGCTAAGAAACAACTCGCTCTGCCAGGTACTCTTACAGCCTTCCGGGAACACCTCTTACGAAGGCCTGTGAAAAGCAGTTTCTTGGCAGGCCTGATCTGGCTGAGGTAGAACTTCTGCTCTGGGTGTGCTCCATTGGCCTAGAGCTGAAAGGCCCAAAGGGATGCCTTGTTTGCAAAGGGGCAGAGAGGCCCCAAAGCATCTTGCTTCCAGCTCTTTGGGAAGCTAAGAAACAACTGTCTCTGCCCAGTGCTCTGACAGAGTACCGGCAACATCTCTTACCAAAGCCTTTGAAACGCAGTTTCTTGGCAGGCCTTATCTGGCTGAGGTAGAACTTCTGTTCTGGGTGTGCTCCATTGCCCTAGAGCTGAAAGGCCCAAAGGGCTGCCTTGTTTCCAAAGGGGGAGAGAGGCCCCAAAGCATCTTGCTTCCACCTCTTGGGAAGCTAAGAAACAACTAGCTCTGCCCAGTGCTCTTACAGCCTGAGAGAAAATCTCTTACCAAGGCTTGTGAAACGCACTTTGTTGGTATCCTGATCTAGCTGAAGTAGAACTTCTGCTCTGGGTGTGCTCCATTGGCCTAGAGCTGCCTGGCCCAAAGGGCCGCTTTGTTTGCAAAGGGGATGAGAGGCCCCAAAGCATCTTGCTTCCAGCTCTTCGGGAAGCTAAGAAACATCTGGCGTTGCCCAGTGCTCTTACAGCCTACCGGGAACATCTCTTACCAAGGCCTGTGAAACGCAGTTTGTTGGTGGCCTGAACTGGCCGAAGTAGAACTTCTGCTCTGGGTGTGCTCCACTGGCCTAGAGCTACCTGCCCCAAAGGGCTGCCTTGATTCCAAAGTGAGAGAGTGGCCCCAAAGCATCTTGCTTCCAGCTCTTCGGGAAGCTAAGAAACATCTGGCGTTGCCCAGTGCTCTTACAGCCTACCGGGAACATCTCTTACCAAGGCCTGTGAAACGCCGTTTCCTGGCAGGCCTGATTTGGCTGAAGTAGAACTTCTGCTCTGGGTGTGCTCCATTGCCCTAGAGCTGCCAGGCCCAAGGTGCTGCCTTGTTTCCAAAGGGGCAGAGAGGCCCCAAAGCATCTTGCTTCCAGCTCTCTGGGAAGCTAAGAACCAACTCGCTCTGCCCCGTGCTCTTACAGCCTACCGGGAACATGTCTTTGAAAGGCCTGTGAAACGCAGTTTCTTGGCAGGCCTCATCTGGCTGAAGTAGAACTCCGGCTCTGGGTGTGCTCCATTGCCCTAGAGCTGCCAGGCCCCAAGTGCTGCCCTGTTTCCAAGGGGCAGAGAGGCCCAAAGCATCTTGCTTCCCGGTCTTTGCGAAGCTAAGAAACAACTGGCTCTGCCCAGTGCTCTTACACCTACCGGGAACATCTCTTACCAAGGCCTGTCAAACGCTGTTTCTTTGCAGGCCTGATCAGGCTGAAGTAGAACTCCTGCTCTGCGTGTGCTCCATTGGCCTAGAGCTTCCCGACCCAAAAGGCTGCCTTGTTCCCAAACGGGCAGAGGGGTCCCAGGCGTCTTGCTTCCAGCTTTTCAGGAAGGTAAGAAACAAGTGGCTCTGCCCAGTGCTCTTACAGCCTACCGGGAACATCTCTTACCAAGGCCTGTGAAACGCAGTTTCCTGGCAGGCCTGATCTGGCTGAAGTAGAACTTCTGCTCTGGGTGTGCTCCATTGCCCCAGAGCTGCCAGGCCCAAAGGGCTGCCTTGTTTCCAAAGACGGAGAGTGGACCCAAAGAATCTTGCTCCCAGCTCTTCGGGAAGCTAAGAAACAGCTGGCTCTGCCCAGTGCTCTTACAGCCTAAGAGAACATCTCTTTGAAAGGCCTGTGAAACGCAGTTTCTTGGCAGGCCTGACCTGGCTGAAGTAGAACTTCTGTTCTGGTTGTGCTACATACGCCTAGAGCTACCAGGACCTAAGGGCTGCCTTGCTTCCAAAGGGTGAGAGAGGCCCCAAAGCATCTTGCCTCCAGCACTTTGCGAAGCTAAAAAACAACTGGTTCTGCCCAGTGCTCTCACAGCCTACCGTGAACATCTCTTACCAAGGGCTGTGAAACGCAGTTTCTGGGCAGGACTGATCTGCCTGAAGTAGAACTTCTGCTGTGGGTGTGCTCCATTGGCCTAGAGCTGCCAGGCGCAAACGGCTGCCTTGTGTCCAAAGGGAGAGAGAGGCCCCAAAGCATCTTGCTTCCAGCTCTGTGGGAAGCTAAAGCAACTGGCTCTCCACAGTGCTCTCACAGCCTACCGGGAACATCTCTTACCAAGGCCTGTGAAACGCAGTTTCCTGGCAGGCCTGATGTGGCTGAAGTAGAACTCCTGCTCTGGGCGTGCTACTTTGGCCTAGAGCTGCCAGGCCCAAAGGGCCACCTTGTTTCCAAAGGGGCTGAGAGTCCCCAAAGTATCTTGCTTCCAAATCTTTGGGAAGCTAAGAAACAACTGGCTCTGCACAGTGCTCTCACAGCCTACCGGCAACGTGACAGAGAAAGGCCTGTGAGACGCAGTTTCCTGGAAGGCCTGATCTGGCTGAGGTAGAACTTCTGCTCTGGCTGTACTCCATTGGCCTAGGGCTGCCAGGCCCAAAGGGCTGCCTTTATTTCCAAAGTGTGAGAGAGGCCCCAAAGCATCTTGCTTCCTGCTCTCTGGGAAGCTAAAACAACTGGCTCTGCACAGTGCTCTCAAGGCCAACCGGGAACGTCACATACAAAGGCCTGTGAAATGCAGCTTCTTGACAGGCCTTATCTGGCTGAGGTAGAACTTGTGCTCTGGGTGTGCTACTTTGGCCTAGAGCTGCCAGGCACAAAGGCTGCTTTGTTTCCAAAGGGGGAGAGAGGCCCCAAATCATGTTGCTTCCAGCTGTTTTTGAAGCTAAGAAACAACTCGCTCTGCCAGGTACTCTTACAGCCTTCCGGGAACACCTCTTACGAAGGCCTGTGAAAAGCAGTTTCTTGGCAGGCCTGATCTGGCTGAGGTAGAACTTCTGCTCTGGGTGTGCTCCATTGGCCTAGAGCTGAAAGGCCCAAAGGGATGCCTTGTTTGCAAAGGGGCAGAGAGGCCCCAAAGCATCTTGCTTCCAGCCCTTTGGGAAGCTAAGAAACAACTGTCTCTGCCCAGTGCTCTGACAGAGTACCGGCAACATCTCTTACCAAAGCCTTTGAAACGCAGTTTCTTGGCAGGCCTTATCTGGCTGAGGTAGAACTTCTGTTCTGGGTGTGCTCCATTGCCCTAGAGCGGAAAGGCCCAAAAGGCTGCCTTGTTTCCAAAGGGGGAGAGAGGCCCCAAAGCATCTTGCTTCCACCTCTTGGGAAGCTAAGAAACAACTAGCTCTGCCCAGTGCTCTTACAGCCTGAGAGAAAATCTCTTACCAAGGCTTGTGAAACGCACTTTGTTGGTATCCTGATCTAGCTGAAGTAGAACTTCTGCTCTGGGTGTGCTCCATTGGCCTAGAGCTGCCTGGCCCAAAGGGCCGCTTTGTTTGCAAAGGGGATGAGAGGCCCCAAAGCATCTTGCTTCCAGCTCTTCGGGAAGCTAAGAAACATCTGGCGTTGCCCAGTGCTCTTACAGCCTACCGGGAACATCTCTTACCAAGGCCTGTGAAACGCAGTTTGTTGGTGGCCTGAACTGGCCGAAGTAGAACTTCTGCTCTGGGTGTGCTCCACTGGCCTAGAGCTACCTGCCCCAAAGGGCTGCCTTGATTCCAAAGTGAGAGAGTGGCCCCAAAGCATCTTGCTTCCAGCTCTACGGGAAGCTAAGAAACATCTGGCGTTGCCCAGTGCTCTTACAGCCTACCGGGAACATCTCTTACCAAGGCCTGTGAAACGCCGTTTCCTGGCAGGCCTGATTTGGCTGAAGTAGAACTTCTGCTCTGGGTGTGCTCCATTGCCCTAGAGCTGCCAGGCCCAAGGTGCTGCCTTGTTTCCAAAGGGGCAGAGAGGCCCCAAAGCATCTTGCTTCCAGCTCTCTGGGAAGCTAAGAACCAACTCGCTCTGCCCCGTGCTCTTACAGCCTACCGGGAACATGTCTTTGAAAGGCCTGTGAAACGCAGTTTCTTGGCAGGCCTCATCTGGCTGAAGTAGAACTCCGGCTCTGGGTGTGCTCCATTGCCCTAGAGCTGCCAGGCCCCAAGTGCTGCCCTGTTTCCAAGGGGCAGAGAGGCCCAAAGCATCTTGCTTCCCGGTCTTTGCGAAGCTAAGAAACAACTGGCTCTGCCCAGTGCTCTTACACCTACCGGGAACATCTCTTACCAAGGCCTGTCAAACGCTGTTTCTTTGCAGGCCTGATCAGGCTGAAGTAGAACTCCTGCTCTGCGTGTGCTCCATTGGCCTAGAGCTTCCCGACCCAAAAGGCTGCCTTGTTCCCAAACGGGCAGAGGGGTCCCAGGCGTCTTGCTTCCAGCTTTTCAGGAAGGTAAGAAACAAGTGGCTCTGCCCAGTGCTCTTACAGCCTACCGGGAACATCTCTTACCAAGGCCTGTGAAACGCAGTTTCCTGGCAGGCCTGATCTGGCTGAAGTAGAACTTCTGCTCTGGGTGTGCTCCATTGCCCCAGAGCTGCCAGGCCCAAAGGGCTGCCTTGTTTCCAAAGACGGAGAGTGGACCCAAAGAATCTTGCTCCCAGCTCTTCGGGAAGCTAAGAAACAGCTGGCTCTGCCCAGTGCTCTTACAGCCTAAGAGAACATCTCTTTGAAAGGCCTGTGAAACGCAGTTTCTTGGCAGGCCTGACCTGGCTGAAGTAGAACTTCTGTTCTGGTTGTGCTACATACGCCTAGAGCTACCAGGACCTAAGGGCTGCCTTGCTTCCAAAAGGTGAGAGAGGCCCCAAAGCATCTTGCCTCCAGCACTTTGCGAAGCTAAAAAACAACTGGTTCTGCCCAGTGCTCTCACAGCCTACCGTGAACATCTCTTACCAAGGGCTGTGAAACGCAGTTTCTGGGCAGGACTGATCTGCCTGAAGTAGAACTTCTGCTGTGGGTGTGCTCCATTGGCCTAGAGCTGCCAGGCGCAAACGGCTGCCTTGTGTCCAAAGGGAGAGAGAGGCCCCAAAGCATCTTGCTTCCAGCTCTGTGGGAAGCTAAAGCAACTGGCTCTCCACAGTGCTCTCACAGCCTACCGGGAACATCTCTTACCAAGGCCTGTGAAACGCAGTTTCCTGGCAGGCCTGATGTGGCTGAAGTAGAACTCCTGCTCTGGGCGTGCTACTTTGGCCTAGAGCTGCCAGGGCCAAAGGGCCACCTTGTTTCCAAAGGGGCTGAGAGTCCCCACAGTATCTTGCTTCCAAATCTTTGGGAAGCTAAGAAACAACTGGCTCTGCACAGTGCTCTCACAGCCTACCGGCAACGTGACAGAGAAAGGCCTGTGAGACGCAGTTTCTTGGAAGGCCTGATCTGGCTGAGGTAGAACTTCTGCTCTGGGTGTACTCCATTGGCCTAGGGCTGCCAGGCCCAAAGGGCTGCCTTTATTTCCAAAGTGTGAGAGAGGCCCCAAAGCATCTTGCTTCCTGCTCTCTGGGAAGCTAAAACAACTGGCTCTGCACAGTGCTCTCAAAGCCAACCGGGAACGTCACATACAAAGGCCTGTGAAATGCAGCTTCTTGACAGGCCTTATCTGGCTGAGGTAGAACTTGTGCTCTGGGTGTGCTACTTTGGCCTAGAGCTGCCAGGCACAAAGGCTGCTTTGTTTCCAAAGGGGGAGAGAGGCCCCAAATCATGTTGCTTCCAGCTGTTTTTGAAGCTAAGAAACAACTCGCTCTGCCAGGTACTCTTACAGCCTTCCGGGAACACCTCTTACGAAGGCCTGTGAAAAGCAGTTTCTTGGCAGGCCTGATCTGGCTGAGGTAGAACTTCTGCTCTGGGTGTGCTCCATTGGCCTAGAGCTGAAAGGCCCAAAGGGATGCCTTGTTTGCAAAGGGGCAGAGAGGCCCCAAAGCATCTTGCTTCCAGCTCTTTGGGAAGCTAAGAAACAACTGTCTCTGCCCAGTGCTCTGACAGAGTACCGGCAACATCTCTTACCAAAGCCTTTGAAACGCAGTTTCTTGGCAGGCCTTATCTGGCTGAGGTAGAACTTCTGTTCTGGGTGTGCTCCATTGCCCTAGAGCTGAAAGGCCCAAAGGGCTGCCTTGTTTCCAAAGGGGGAGAGAGGCCACAAAGCATCTTGCTTCCACCTCTTGGGAAGCTAAGAAACAACTAGCTCTGCCCAGTGCTCTTACAGCCTGAGAGAAAATCTCTTACCAAGGCTTGTGAAACGCACTTTGTTGGTATCCTGATCTAGCTGAAGTAGAACTTCTGCTCTGGGTGTGCTCCATTGGCCTAGAGCTGCCTGGCCCAAAGGGCCGCTTTGTTTGCAAAGGGGATGAGAGGCCCCAAAGCATCTTGCTTCCAGCTCTTCGGGAAGCTAAGAAACATCTGGCGTTGCCCAGTGCTCTTACAGCCTACCGGGAACATCTCTTACCAAGGCCTGTGAAACGCAGTTTGTTGGTGGCCTGAACTGGCCGAAGTAGAACTTCTGCTCTGGGTGTGCTCCACTGGCCTAGAGCTACCTGCCCCAAAGGGCTGCCTTGATTCCAAAGTGAGAGAGTGGCCCCAAAGCATCTTGCTTCCAGCTCTTCGGGAAGCTAAGAAACATCTGGCGTTGCCCAGTGCTCTTACAGCCTACCGGGAACATCTCTTACCAAGGCCTGTGAAACGCCGTTTCCTGGCAGGCCTGATTTGGCTGAAGTAGAACTTCTGCTCTGGGTGTGCTCCATTGCCCTAGAGCTGCCAGGCCCAAGGTGCTGCCTTGTTTCCAAAGGGGCAGAGAGGCCCCAAAGCATCTTGCTTCCAGCTCTCTGGGAAGCTAAGAACCAACTCGCTCTGCCCCGTGCTCTTACAGCCTACCGGGAACATGTCTTTGAAAGGCCTGTGAAACGCAGTTTCTTGGCAGGCCTCATCTGGCTGAAGTAGAACTCCGGCTCTGGGTGTGCTCCATTGCCCTAGAGCTGCCAGGCCCCAAGTGCTGCCCTGTTTCCAAGGGGCAGAGAGGCCCAAAGCATCTTGCTTCCCGGTCTTTGCGAAGCTAAGAAACAACTGGCTCTGCCCAGTGCTCTTACACCTACCGGGAACATCTCTTACCAAGGCCTGTCAAACGCTGTTTCTTTGCAGGCCTGATCAGGCTGAAGTAGAACTCCTGCTCTGCGTGTGCTCCATTGGCCTAGAGCTTCCCGACCCAAAAGGCTGCCTTGTTCCCAAACGGGCAGAGGGGTCCCAGGCGTCTTGCTTCCAGCTTTTCAGGAAGGTAAGAAACAAGTGGCTCTGCCCAGTGCTCTTACAGCCTACCGGGAACATCTCTTACCAAGGCCTGTGAAACGCAGTTTCCTGGCAGGCCTGATCTGGCTGAAGTAGAACTTCTGCTCTGGGTGTGCTCCATTGCCCCAGAGCTGCCAGGCCCAAAGGGCTGCCTTGTTTCCAAAGACGGAGAGTGGACCCAAAGAATCTTGCTCCCAGCTCTTCGGGAAGCTAAGAAACAGCTGGCTCTGCCCAGTGCTCTTACAGCCTAAGAGAACATCTCTTTGAAAGGCCTGTGAAACGCAGTTTCTTGGCAGGCCTGACCTGGCTGAAGTAGAACTTCTGTTCTGGTTGTGCTACATACGCCTAGAGCTACCAGGACCTAAGGGCTGCCTTGCTTCCAAAGGGTGAGAGAGGCCCCAAAGCATCTTGCTTCCTGCTCTCTGGGAAGCTAAAACAACTGGCTCTGCACAGTGCTCTCAAAGCCAACCGGGAACGTCACATACAAAGGCCTGTGAAATGCAGCTTCTTGACAGGCCTTATCTGGCTGAGGTAGAACTTGTGCTCTGGGTGTGCTACTTTGGCCTAGAGCTGCCAGGCACAAAGGCTGCTTTGTTTCCAAAGGGGGAGAGAGGCCCCAAATCATGTTGCTTCCAGCTGTTTTTGAAGCTAAGAAACAACTCGCTCTGCCAGGTACTCTTACAGCCTTCCGGGAACACCTCTTACGAAGGCCTGTGAAAAGCAGTTTCTTGGCAGGCCTGATCTGGCTGAGGTAGAACTTCTGCTCTGGGTGTGCTCCATTGGCCTAGAGCTGAAAGGCCCAAAGGGATGCCTTGTTTGCAAAGGGGCAGAGAGGCCCCAAAGCATCTTGCTTCCAGCTCTTTGGGAAGCTAAGAAACAACTGTCTCTGCCCAGTGCTCTGACAGAGTACCGGCAACATCTCTTACCAAAGCCTTTGAAACGCAGTTTCTTGGCAGGCCTTATCTGGCTGAGGTAGAACTTCTGTTCTGGGTGTGCTCCATTGCCCTAGAGCGGAAAGGCCCAAAAGGCTGCCTTGTTTCCAAAGGGGGAGAGAGGCCCCAAAGCATCTTGCTTCCACCTCTTGGGAAGCTAAGAAACAACTAGCTCTGCCCAGTGCTCTTACAGCCTGAGAGAAAATCTCTTACCAAGGCTTGTGAAACGCACTTTGTTGGTATCCTGATCTAGCTGAAGTAGAACTTCTGCTCTGGGTGTGCTCCATTGGCCTAGAGCTGCCTGGCCCAAAGGGCCGCTTTGTTTGCAAAGGGGCAGAGAGGCCCCAAAGCATCTTGCTTCCAGCTCTTCGGGAAGCTAAGAAACATCTGGCGTTGCCCAGTGCTCTTACAGCCTACCGGGAACATCTCTTACCAAGGCCTGTGAAACGCAGTTTGTTGGTGGCCTGAACTGGCCGAAGTAGAACTTCTGCTCTGGGTGTGCTCCACTGGCCTAGAGCTACCTGCCCAAAGGGCTGCCTTGATTCCAAAGTGAGAGAGTGGCCCCAAAGCATCTTGCTTCCAGCTCTTCGGGAAGCTAAGAAACATCTGGCGTTGCCCAGTGCTCTTACAGCCTACCGGGAACATCTCTTACCAAGGCCTGTGAAACGCCGTTTCCTGGCAGGCCTGATTTGGCTGAAGTAGAACTTCTGCTCTGGGTGTGCTCCATTGCCCTAGAGCTGCCAGGCCCAAGGTGCTGCCTTGTTTCCAAAGGGGCAGAGAGGCCCCAAAGCATCTTGCTTCCAGCTCTCTGGGAAGCTAAGAACCAACTCGCTCTGCCCCGTGCTCTTACAGCCTACCGGGAACATGTCTTTGAAAGGCCTGTGAAACGCAGTTTCTTGGCAGGCCTCATCTGGCTGAAGTAGAACTCCGGCTCTGGGTGTGCTCCATTGCCCTAGAGCTGCCAGGCCCCAAGTGCTGCCCTGTTTCCAAGGGGCAGAGAGGCCCAAAGCATCTTGCTTCCCGGTCTTTGCGAAGCTAAGAAACAACTGGCTCTGCCCAGTGCTCTTACACCTACCGGGAACATCTCTTACCAAGGCCTGTCAAACGCTGTTTCTTTGCAGGCCTGATCAGGCTGAAGTAGAACTCCTGCTCTGCGTGTGCTCCATTGGCCTAGAGCTTCCCGACCCAAAAGGCTGCCTTGTTCCCAAACGGGCAGAGGGGTCCCAAGCATCTTGCTTCCAGCTTTTCAGGAAGGTAAGAAACAACTGGCTCTGCCCAGTGCTCTTACAGCCTACCGGGAACATCTCTTACCAAGGCCTGTGAAACGCAGTTTCCTGGCAGGCCTGATCTGGCTGAAGTAGAACTTCTGCTCTGGGTGTGCTCCATTGCCCTAGAGCTGCCAGGCCCAAAGGGCTGCCTTGTTTCCAAAGATGGAGAGTGGACCCAAAGCTTCTTGCTCCCGGCTCTTCGGGAAGCTAAGAAACAGCTGGCTCTGCCCAGTGCTCTTACAGCCTAAGAGAACATCTCTTTGAAAGGCCTGTGAAACGCAGTTTCTTGGCAGGCCTGACCTGGCTGAAGTAGAACTTCTGTTCTGGTTGTGCTACATACGCCTAGAGCTACCAGGACCTAAGGGCTGCCTTGTTTCCAAAGGGTGAGAGAGGCCCCAAAGCATCTTGCCTCCAGCACTTTGGGAAGCTAAAAAACAACTGGTTCTGGCCAGTGCTCTCACAGCCTACCGTGAACATCTCTTACCAAGGGCTGTGAAACGCAGTTTCTGGGCAGGACTGATCTGCCTGAAGTAGAACTTCTGCTGTGGGTGTGCTCCATTGGCCTAGAGCTGCCAGGCGCAAACGGCTGCCTTGTGTCCAAAGGGAGAGAGAGGCCCCAAAGCATCTTGCTTCCAGCTCTGTGGGAAGCTAAAGCAACTGGCTCTCCACAGTGCTCTCACAGCCTACCGGGAACATCTCTTACCAAGGCCTGTGAAACGCAGTTTCCTGGCAGGCCTGATGTGGCTGAAGTAGAACTCCTGCTCTGGGCGTGCTACTTTGGCCTAGAGCTGCCAGGCCCAAAGGGCCACCTTGTTTCCAAAGGGGCTGAGAGTCCCCAAAGTATCTTGCTTCCAAATCTTTGGGAAGCTAAGAAACAACTGGCTCTGCACAGTGCTCTCACAGCCTACCGGCAACGTGACAGAGAAAGGCCTGTGAGACGCAGTTTCTTGGAAGGCCTGATCTGGCTGAGGTAGAACTTCTGCTCTGGGTGTACTCCATTGGCCTAGGGCTGCCAGGCCCAAAGGGCTGCCTTTATTTCCAAAGTGTGAGAGAGGCCCCAAAGCATCTTGCTTCCTGCTCTCTGGGAAGCTAAAACAACTGGCTCTGCACAGTGCTCTCAAAGCCAACCGGGAACGTCACATACAAAGGCCTGTGAAATGGAGCTTCTTGACAGGCCTTATCTGGCTGAGGTAGAACTTGTGCTCTGGGTGTGCTACTTTGGCCTAGAGCTGCCAGGCACAAAGGCTGCTTTGTTTCCAAAGGGGGAGAGAGGCCCCAAATCATGTTGCTTCCAGCTGTTTTTGAAGCTAAGAAACAACTCGCTCTGCCAGGTACTCTTACAGCCTTCCGGGAACACCTCTTACGAAGGCCTGTGAAAAGCAGTTTCTTGGCAGGCCTGATCTGGCTGAGGTAGAACTTCTGCTCTGGGTGTGCTCCATTGGCCTAGAGCTGAAAGGCCCAAAGGGATGCCTTGTTTGCAAAGGGGCAGAGAGGCCCCAAAGCATCTTGCTTCCAGCTCTTTGGGAAGCTAAGAAACAACTGTCTCTGCCCAGTGCTCTGACAGAGTACCGGCAACATCTCTTACCAAAGCCTTTGAAACGCAGTTTCTTGGCAGGCCTTATCTGGCTGAGGTAGAACTTCTGTTCTGGGTGTGCTCCATTGCCCTAGAGCTGAAAGGCCCAAAGGGCTGCCTTGTTTCCAAAGGGGGAGAGAGGCCCCAAAGCATCTTGCTTCCACCTCTTGGGAAGCTAAGAAACAACTAGCTCTGCCCAGTGCTCTTACAGCCTGAGAGAAAATCTCTTACCAAGGCTTGTGAAACGCACTTTGTTGGTATCCTGATATAGCTGAAGTAGAACTTCTGCTCTGGGTGTGCTCCATTGGCCTAGAGCTGCCTGGCCCAAAGGGCCGCTTTGTTTGCAAAGGGGATGAGAGGCCCCAAAGCATCTTGCTTCCAGCTCTTCGGGAAGCTAAGAAACATCTGGCGTTGCCCAGTGCTCTTACAGCCTACCGGGAACATCTCTTACCAAGGCCTGTGAAACGCAGTTTGTTGGTGGCCTGAACTGGCCGAAGTAGAACTTCTGCTCTGGGTGTGCTCCACTGGCCTAGAGCTACCTGCCCCAAAGGGCTGCCTTGATTCCAAAGTGAGAGAGTGGCCCCAAAGCATCTTGCTTCCAGCTCTTCGGGAAGCTAAGAAACATCTGGCGTTGCCCAGTGCTCTTACAGCCTACCGGGAACATCTCTTACCAAGGCCTGTGAAACGCCGTTTCCTGTCAGGCCTGATTTGGCTGAAGTAGAACTTCTGCTCTGGGTGTGCTCCATTGCCCTAGAGCTGCCAGGCCCAAGGTGCTGCCTTGTTTCCAAAGGGGCAGAGAGGCCCCAAAGCATCTTGCTTCCAGCTCTCTGGGAAGCTAAGAACCAACTCGCTCTGCCCCGTGCTCTTACAGCCTACCGGGAACATGTCTTTGAAAGGCCTGTGAAACGCAGTTTCTTGGCAGGCCTCATCTGGCTGAAGTAGAACTCCGGCTCTGGGTGTGCTCCATTGCCCTAGAGCTGCCAGGCCCCAAGTGCTGCCCTGTTTCCAAGGGGCAGAGAGGCCCAAAGCATCTTGCTTCCCGGTCTTTGCGAAGCTAAGAAACAACTGGCTCTGCCCAGTGCTCTTACACCTACCGGGAACATCTCTTACCAAGGCCTGTCAAACGCTGTTTCTTTGCAGGCCTGATCAGGCTGAAGTAGAACTCCTGCTCTGCGTGTGCTCCATTGGCCTAGAGCTTCCCGACCCAAAAGGCTGCCTTGTTCCCAAACGGGCAGAGGGGTCCCAGGCGTCTTGCTTCCAGCTTTTCAGGAAGGTAAGAAACAACTGGCTCTGCCCAGTGCTCTTACAGCCTACCGGGAACATCTCTTACCAAGGCCTGTGAAACGCAGTTTCCTGGCAGGCCTGATCTGGCTGAAGTAGAACTTCTGCTCTGGGTGTGCTCCATTGCCCCAGAGCTGCCAGGCCCAAAGGGCTGCCTTGTTTCCAAAGACGGAGAGTGGACCCAAAGAATCTTGCTCCCAGCTCTTCGGGAAGCTAAGAAACAGCTGGCTCTGCCCAGTGCTCTTACAGCCTAAGAGAACATCTCTTTGAAAGGCCTGTGAAACGCAGTTTCTTGGCAGGCCTGACCTGGCTGAAGTAGAACTTCTGTTCTGGTTGTGCTACATACGCCTAGAGCTACCAGGACCTAAGGGCTGCCTTGCTTCCAAAGGGTGAGAGAGGCCCCAAAGCATCTTGCTTCCTGCTCTCTGGGAAGCTAAAACAACTGGCTCTGCACAGTGCTCTCAAAGCCAACCGGGAACGTCACATACAAAGGCCTGTGAAATGCAGCTTCTTGACAGGCCTTATCTGGCTGAGGTAGAACTTGTGCTCTGGGTGTGCTACTTTGGCCTAGAGCTGCCAGGCACAAAGGCTGCTTTGTTTCCAAAGGGGGAGAGAGGCCCCAAATCATGTTGCTTCCAGCTGTTTTTGAAGCTAAGAAACAACTCGCTCTGCCAGGTACTCTTACAGCCTTCGGGGAACACCTCTTACGAAGGCCTGTGAAAAGCAGTTTCTTGGCAGGCCTGATCTGGCTGAGGTAGAACTTCTGCTCTGGGTGTGCTCCATTGGCCTAGAGCTGAAAGGCCCAAAGGGATGCCTTGTTTGCAAAGGGGCAGAGAGGCCCCAAAGCATCTTGCTTCCAGCTCTTTGGGAAGCTAAGAAACAACTGTCTCTGCCCAGTGCTCTGACAGAGTACCGGCAACATCTCTTACCAAAGCCTTTGAAACGCAGTTTCTTGGCAGGCCTTATCTGGCTGAGGTAGAACTTCTGTTCTGGGTGTGCTCCATTGCCCTAGAGCGGAAAGGCCCAAAAGGCTGCCTTGTTTCCAAAGGGGGAGAGAGGCCCCAAAGCATCTTGCTTCCACCTCTTGGGAAGCTAAGAAACAACTAGCTCTGCCCAGTGCTCTTACAGCCTGAGAGAAAATCTCTTACCAAGGCTTGTGAAACGCACTTTGTTGGTATCCTGATCTAGCTGAAGTAGAACTTCTGCTCTGGGTGTGCTCCATTGGCCTAGAGCTGCCTGGCCCAAAGGGCCGCTTTGTTTGCAAAGGGGCAGAGAGGCCCCAAAGCATCTTGCTTCCAGCTCTTCGGGAAGCTAAGAAACATCTGGCGTTGCCCAGTGCTCTTACAGCCTACCGGGAACATCTCTTACCAAGGCCTGTGAAACGCAGTTTGTTGGTGGCCTGAACTGGCCGAAGTAGAACTTCTGCTCTGGGTGTGCTCCACTGGCCTAGAGCTACCTGCCCAAAGGGCTGCCTTGATTCCAAAGTGAGAGAGTGGCCCCAAAGCATCTTGCTTCCAGCTCTTCGGGAAGCTAAGAAACATCTGGCGTTGCCCAGTGCTCTTACAGCCTACCGGGAACATCTCTTACCAAGGCCTGTGAAACGCCGTTTCCTGGCAGGCCTGATTTGGCTGAAGTAGAACTTCTGCTCTGGGTGTGCTCCATTGCCCTAGAGCTGCCAGGCCCAAGGTGCTGCCTTGTTTCCAAAGGGGCAGAGAGGCCCCAAAGCATCTTGCTTCCAGCTCTCTGGGAAGCTAAGAACCAACTCGCTCTGCCCCGTGCTCTTACAGCCTACCGGGAACATGTCTTTGAAAGGCCTGTGAAACGCAGTTTCTTGGCAGGCCTCATCTGGCTGAAGTAGAACTCCGGCTCTGGGTGTGCTCCATTGCCCTAGAGCTGCCAGGCCCCAAGTGCTGCCCTGTTTCCAAGGGGCAGAGAGGCCCAAAGCATCTTGCTTCCCGGTCTTTGCGAAGCTAAGAAACAACTGGCTCTGCCCAGTGCTCTTACACCTACCGGGAACATCTCTTACCAAGGCCTGTCAAACGCTGTTTCTTTGCAGGCCTGATCAGGCTGAAGTAGAACTCCTGCTCTGCGTGTGCTCCATTGGCCTAGAGCTTCCCGACCCAAAAGGCTGCCTTGTTCCCAAACGGGCAGAGGGGTCCCAAGCATCTTGCTTCCAGCTTTTCAGGAAGGTAAGAAACAAGTGGCTCTGCCCAGTGCTCTTACAGCCTACCGGGAACATCTCTTACCAAGGCCTGTGAAACGCAGTTTCCTGGCAGGCCTGATCTGGCTGAAGTAGAACTTCTGCTCTGGGTGTGCTCCATTGCCCTAGAGCTGCCAGGCCCAAAGGGCTGCCTTGTTTCCAAAGATGGAGAGTGGACCCAAAGCTTCTTGCTCCCGGCTCTTCGGGAAGCTAAGAAACAGCTGGCTCTGCCCAGTGCTCTTACAGCCTAAGAGAACATCTCTTTGAAAGGCCTGTGAAACGCAGTTTCTTGGCAGGCCTGACCTGGCTGAAGTAGAACTTCTGTTCTGGTTGTGCTACATAGGCCTAGAGCTACCAGGACCTAAGGGCTGCCTTGTTTCCAAAGGGTGAGAGAGGCCCCAAAGCATCTTGCCTCCAGCACTTTGGGAAGCTAAAAAACAACTGGTTCTGGCCAGTGCTCTCACAGCCTACCGTGAACATCTCTTACCAAGGGCTGTGAAACGCAGTTTCTGGGCAGGACTGATCTGCCTGAAGTAGAACTTCTGCTGTGGGTGTGCTCCATTGGCCTAGAGCTGCCAGGCGCAAACGGCTGCCTTGTGTCCAAAGGGAGAGAGAGGCCCCAAAGCATCTTGCTTCCAGCTCTGTGGGAAGCTAAAGCAACTGGCTCTCCACAGTGCTCTCACAGCCTACCGGGAACATCTCTTACCAAGGCCTGTGAAACGCAGTTTCCTGGCAGGCCTGATGTGGCTGAAGTAGAACTCCTGCTCTGGGCGTGCTACTTTGGCCTAGAGCTGCCAGGCCCAAAGGGCCACCTTGTTTCCAAAGGGGCTGAGAGTCCCCAAAGTATCTTGCTTCCAAATCTTTGGGAAGCTAAGAAACAACTGGCTCTGCACAGTGCTCTCACAGCCTACCGGCAACGTGACAGAGAAAGGCCTGTGAGACGCAGTTTCTTGGAAGGCCTGATCTGGCTGAGGTAGAACTTCTGCTCTGGGTGTACTCCATTGGCCTAGGGCTGCCAGGCCCAAAGGGCTGCCTTTATTTCCAAAGTGTGAGAGAGGCCCCAAAGCATCTTGCTTCCTGCTCTCTGGGAAGCTAAAACAACTGGCTCTGCACAGTGCTCTCAAAGCCAACCGGGAACGTCACATACAAAGGCCTGTGAAATGGAGCTTCTTGACAGGCCTTATCTGGCTGAGGTAGAACTTGTGCTCTGGGTGTGCTACTTTGGCCTAGAGCTGCCAGGCACAAAGGCTGCTTTGTTTCCAAAGGGGGAGAGAGGCCCCAAATCATGTTGCTTCCAGCTGTTTTTGAAGCTAAGAAACAACTCGCTCTGCCAGGTACTCTTACAGCCTTCCGGGAACACCTCTTACGAAGGCCTGTGAAAAGCAGTTTCTTGGCAGGCCTGATCTGGCTGAGGTAGAACTTCTGCTCTGGGTGTGCTCCATTGGCCTAGAGCTGAAAGGCCCAAAGGGATGCCTTGTTTGCAAAGGGGCAGAGAGGCCCCAAAGCATCTTGCTTCCAGCTCTTTGGGAAGCTAAGAAACAACTGTCTCTGCCCAGTGCTCTGACAGAGTACCGGCAACATCTCTTACCAAAGCCTTTGAAACGCAGTTTCTTGGCAGGCCTTATCTGGCTGAGGTAGAACTTCTGTTCTGGGTGTGCTCCATTGCCCTAGAGCTGAAAGGCCCAAAGGGCTGCCTTGTTTCCAAAGGGGGAGAGAGGCCCCAAAGCATCTTGCTTCCACCTCTTGGGAAGCTAAGAAACAACTAGCTCTGCCCAGTGCTCTTACAGCCTGAGAGAAAATCTCTTACCAAGGCTTGTGAAACGCACTTTGTTGGTATCCTGATCTAGCTGAAGTAGAACTTCTGCTCTGGGTGTGCTCCATTGGCCAAGAGCTGCCTGGCCCAAAGGGCCGCTTTGTTTGCAAAGGGGCAGAGAGGCCCCAAAGCATCTTGCTTCCAGCTCTTCGGGAAGCTAAGAAACATCTGGCGTTGCCCAGTGCTCTTACAGCCTACCGGGAACATCTCTTACCAAGGCCTGTGAAACGCAGTTTGTTGGTGGCCTGAACTGGCCGAAGTAGAACTTCTGCTCTGGGTGTGCTCCACTGGCCTAGAGCTACCTGCCCCAAAGGGCTGCCTTGATTCCAAAGTGAGAGAGTGGCCCCAAAGCATCTTGCTTCCAGCTCTTCGGGAAGCTAAGAAACATCTGGCGTTGCCCAGTGCTCTTACAGCCTACCGGGAACATCTCTTACCAAGGCCTGTGAAACGCCGTTTCCTGGCAGGCCTGATTTGGCTGAAGTAGAACTTCTGCTCTGGGTGTGCTCCATTGCCCTAGAGCTGCCAGGCCCAAGGTGCTGCCTTGTTTCCAAAGGGGCAGAGAGGCCCCAAAGCATCTTGCTTCCAGCTCTCTGGGAAGCTAAGAACCAACTCGCTCTGCCCCGTGCTCTTACAGCCTACCGGGAACATGTCTTTGAAAGGCCTGTGAAACGCAGTTTCTTGGCAGGCCTCATCTGGCTGAAGTAGAACTCCGGCTCTGGGTGTGCTCCATTGCCCTAGAGCTGCCAGGCCCCAAGTGCTGCCCTGTTTCCAAGGGGCAGAGAGGCCCAAAGCATCTTGCTTCCCGGTCTTTGCGAAGCTAAGAAACAACTGGCTCTGCCCAGTGCTCTTACACCTACCGGGAACATCTCTTACCAAGGCCTGTCAAACGCTGTTTCTTTGCAGGCCTGATCAGGCTGAAGTAGAACTCCTGCTCTGCGTGTGCTCCATTGGCCTAGAGCTTCCCGACCCAAAAGGCTGCCTTGTTCCCAAACGGGCAGAGGGGTCCCAGGCGTCTTGCTTCCAGCTTTTCAGGAAGGTAAGAAACAACTGGCTCTGCCCAGTGCTCTTACAGCCTACCGGGAACATCTCTTACCAAGGCCTGTGAAACGCAGTTTCCTGGCAGGCCTGATCTGGCTGAAGTAGAACTTCTGCTCTGGGTGTGCTCCATTGCCCCAGAGCTGCCAGGCCCAAAGGGCTGCCTTGTTTCCAAAGACGGAGAGTGGACCCAAAGAATCTTGCTCCCAGCTCTTCGGGAAGCTAAGAAACAGCTGGCTCTGCCCAGTGCTCTTACAGCCTAAGAGAACATCTCTTTGAAAGGCCTGTGAAACGCAGTTTCTTGGCAGGCCTGACCTGGCTGAAGTAGAACTTCTGTTCTGGTTGTGCTACATACGCCTAGAGCTACCAGGACCTAAGGGCTGCATTGCTTCCAAAGGGTGAGAGAGGCCCCAAAGCATCTTGCTTCCTGCTCTCTGGGAAGCTAAAACAACTGGCTCTGCACAGTGCTCTCAAAGCCAACCGGGAACGTCACATACAAAGGCCTGTGAAATGCAGCTTCTTGACAGGCCTTATCTGGCTGAGGTAGAACTTGTGCTCTGGGTGTGCTACTTTGGCCTAGAGCTGCCAGGCACAAAGGCTGCTTTGTTTCCAAAGGGGGAGAGAGGCCCCAAATCATGTTGCTTCCAGCTGTTTTTGAAGCTAAGAAACAACTCGCTCTGCCAGGTACTCTTACAGCCTTCCGGGAACACCTCTTACGAAGGCCTGTGAAAAGCAGTTTCTTGGCAGGCCTGATCTGGCTGAGGTAGAACTTCTGCTCTGGGTGTGCTCCATTGGCCTAGAGCTGAAAGGCCCAAAGGGATGCCTTGTTTGCAAAGGGGCAGAGAGGCCCCAAAGCATCTTGCTTCCAGCTCTTTGGGAAGCTAAGAAACAACTGTCTCTGCCCAGTGCTCTGACAGAGTACCGGCAACATCTCTTACCAAAGCCTTTGAAACGCAGTTTCTTGGCAGGCCTTATCTGGCTGAGGTAGAACTTCTGTTCTGGGTGTGCTCCATTGCCCTAGAGCGGAAAGGCCCAAAAGGCTGCCTTGTTTCCAAAGGGGGAGAGAGGCCCCAAAGCATCTTGCTTCCACCTCTTGGGAAGCTAAGAAACAACTAGCTCTGCCCAGTGCTCTTACAGCCTGAGAGAAAATCTCTTACCAAGGCTTGTGAAACGCACTTTGTTGGTATCCTGATCTAGCTGAAGTAGAACTTCTGCTCTGGGTGTGCTCCATTGGCCTAGAGCTGCCTGGCCCAAAGGGCCGCTTTGTTTGCAAAGGGGCAGAGAGGCCCCAAAGCATCTTGCTTCCAGCTCTTCGGGAAGCTAAGAAACATCTGGCGTTGCCCAGTGCTCTTACAGCCTACCGGGAACATCTCTTACCAAGGCCTGTGAAACGCAGTTTGTTGGTGGCCTGAACTGGCCGAAGTAGAACTTCTGCTCTGGGTGTGCTCCACTGGCCTAGAGCTACCTGCCCAAAGGGCTGCCTTGATTCCAAAGTGAGAGAGTGGCCCCAAAGCATCTTGCTTCCAGCTCTTCGGGAAGCTAAGAAACATCTGGCGTTGCCCAGTGCTCTTACAGCCTACCGGGAACATCTCTTACCAAGGCCTGTGAAACGCCGTTTCCTGGCAGGCCTGATTTGGCTGAAGTAGAACTTCTGCTCTGGGTGTGCTCCATTGCCCTAGAGCTGCCAGGCCCAAGGTGCTGCCTTGTTTCCAAAGGGGCAGAGAGGCCCCAAAGCATCTTGCTTCCAGCTCTCTGGGAAGCTAAGAACCAACTCGCTCTGCCCCGTGCTCTTACAGCCTACCGGGAACATGTCTTTGAAAGGCCTGTGAAATGCAGTTTCTTGGCAGGCCTCATCTGGCTGAAGTAGAACTCCGGCTCTGGGTGTGCTCCATTGCCCTAGAGCTGCCAGGCCCCAAGTGCTGCCCTGTTTCCAAGGGGCAGAGAGGCCCAAAGCATCTTGCTTCCCGGTCTTTGCGAAGCTAAGAAACAACTGGCTCTGCCCAGTGCTCTTACACCTACCGGGAACATCTCTTACCAAGGCCTGTCAAACGCTGTTTCTTTGCAGGCCTGATCAGGCTGAAGTAGAACTCCTGCTCTGCGTGTGCTCCATTGGCCTAGAGCTTCCCGACCCAAAAGGCTGCCTTGTTCCCAAACGGGCAGAGGGGTCCCAAGCATCTTGCTTCCAGCTTTTCAGGAAGGTAAGAAACAACTGGCTCTGCCCAGTGCTCTTACAGCCTACCGGGAACATCTCTTACCAAGGCCTGTGAAACGCAGTTTCCTGGCAGGCCTGATCTGGCTGAAGTAGAACTTCTGCTCTGGGTGTGCTCCATTGCCCTAGAGCTGCCAGGCCCAAAGGGCTGCCTTGTTTCCAAAGATGGAGAGTGGACCCAAAGCTTCTTGCTCCCGGCTCTTCGGGAAGTTAAGAAACAGCTGGCTCTGCCCAGTGCTCTTACAGCCTAAGAGAACATCTCTTTGAAAGGCCTGTGAAACGCAGTTTCTTGGCAGGCCTGACCTGGCTGAAGTAGAACTTCTGTTCTGGTTGTGCTACATAGGCCTAGAGCTACCAGGACCTAAGGGCTGCCTTGTTTCCAAAGGGTGAGAGAGGCCCCAAAGCATCTTGCCTCCAGCACTTTGGGAAGCTAAAAAACAACTGGTTCTGGCCAGTGCTCTCACAGCCTACCGTGAACATCTCTTACCAAGGGCTGTGAAACGCAGTTTCTGGGCAGGACTGATCTGCCTGAAGTAGAACTTCTGCTGTGGGTGTGCTCCATTGGCCTAGAGCTGCCAGGCGCAAACGGCTGCCTTGTGTCCAAAGGGAGAGAGAGGCCCCAAAGCATCTTGCTTCCAGCTCTGTGGGAAGCTAAAGCAACTGGCTCTCCACAGTGCTCTCACAGCCTACCGGGAACATCTCTTACCAAGGCCTGTGAAACGCAGTTTCCTGGCAGGCCTGATGTGGCTGAAGTAGAACTCCTGCTCTGGGCGTGCTACTTTGGCCTAGAGCTGCCAGGCCCAAAGGGCCACCTTGTTTCCAAAGGGGCTGAGAGTCCCCAAAGTATCTTGCTTCCAAATCTTTGGGAAGCTAAGAAACAACTGGCTCTGCACAGTGCTCTCACAGCCTACCGGCAACGTGACAGAGAAAGGCCTGTGAGACGCAGTTTCTTGGAAGGCCTGATCTGGCTGAGGTAGAACTTCTGCTCTGGGTGTACTCCATTGGCCTAGGGCTGCCAGGCCCAAAGGGCTGCCTTTATTTCCAAAGTGTGAGAGAGGCCCCAAAGCATCTTGCTTCCTGCTCTCTGGGAAGCTAAAACAACTGGCTCTGCACAGTGCTCTCAAAGCCAACCGGGAACGTCACATACAAAGGCCTGTGAAATGGAGCTTCTTGACAGGCCTTATCTGGCTGAGGTAGAACTTGTGCTCTGGGTGTGCTACTTTGGCCTAGAGCTGCCAGGCACAAAGGCTGCTTTGTTTCCAAAGGGGGAGAGAGGCCCCAAATCATGTTGCTTCCAGCTGTTTTTGAAGCTAAGAAACAACTCGCTCTGCCAGGTACTCTTACAGCCTTCCGGGAACACCTCTTACGAAGGCCTGTGAAAAGCAGTTTCTTGGCAGGCCTGATCTGGCTGAGGTAGAACTTCTGCTCTGGGTGTGCTCCATTGGCCTAGAGCTGAAAGGCCCAAAGGGATGCCTTGTTTGCAAAGGGGCAGAGAGGCCCCAAAGCATCTTGCTTCCAGCTCTTTGGGAAGCTAAGAAACAACTGTCTCTGCCCAGTGCTCTGACAGAGTACCGGCAACATCTCTTACCAAAGCCTTTGAAACGCAGTTTCTTGGCAGGCCTTATCTGGCTGAGGTAGAACTTCTGTTCTGGGTGTGCTCCATTGCCCTAGAGCTGAAAGGCCCAAAGGGCTGCCTTGTTTCCAAAGGGGGAGAGAGGCCCCAAAGCATCTTGCTTCCACCTCTTGGGAAGCTAAGAAACAACTAGCTCTGCCCAGTGCTCTTACAGCCTGAGAGAAAATCTCTTACCAAGGCTTGTGAAACGCACTTTGTTGGTATCCTGATCTAGCTGAAGTAGAACTTCTGCTCTGGGTGTGCTCCATTGGCCTAGAGCTGCCTGGCCCAAAGGGCCGCTTTGTTTGCAAAGGGGATGAGAGGCCCCAAAGCATCTTGCTTCCAGCTCTTCGGGAAGCTAAGAAACATCTGGCGTTGCCCAGTGCTCTTACAGCCTACCGGGAACATCTCTTACCAAGGCCTGTGAAACGCAGTTTGTTGGTGGCCTGAACTGGCCGAAGTAGAACTTCTGCTCTGGGTGTGCTCCACTGGCCTAGAGCTACCTGCCCCAAAGGGCTGCCTTGATTCCAAAGTGAGAGAGTGGCCCCAAAGCATCTTGCTTCCAGCTCTTCGGGAAGCTAAGAAACATCTGGCGTTGCCCAGTGCTCTTACAGCCTACCGGGAACATCTCTTACCAAGGCCTGTGAAACGCCGTTTCCTGGCAGGCCTGATTTGGCTGAAGTAGAACTTCTGCTCTGGGTGTGCTCCATTGCCCTAGAGCTGCCAGGCCCAAGGTGCTGCCTTGTTTCCAAAGGGGCAGAGAGGCCCCAAAGCATCTTGCTTCCAGCTCTCTGGGAAGCTAAGAACCAACTCGCTCTGCCCCGTGCTCTTACAGCCTACCGGGAACATGTCTTTGAAAGGCCTGTGAAACGCAGTTTCTTGGCAGGCCTCATCTGGCTGAAGTAGAACTCCGGCTCTGGGTGTGCTCCATTGCCCTAGAGCTGCCAGGCCCCAAGTGCTGCCCTGTTTCCAAGGGGCAGAGAGGCCCAAAGCATCTTGCTTCCCGGTCTTTGCGAAGCTAAGAAACAACTGGCTCTGCCCAGTGCTCTTACACCTACCGGGAACATCTCTTACCAAGGCCTGTCAAACGCTGTTTCTTTGCAGGCCTGATCAGGCTGAAGTAGAACTCCTGCTCTGCGTGTGCTCCATTGGCCTAGAGCTTCCCGACCCAAAAGGCTGCCTTGTTCCCAAACGGGCAGAGGGGTCCCAGGCGTCTTGCTTCCAGCTTTTCAGGAAGGTAAGAAACAAGTGGCTCTGCCCAGTGCTCTTACAGCCTACCGGGAACATCTCTTACCAAGGCCTGTGAAACGCAGTTTCCTGGCAGGCCTGATCTGGCTGAAGTAGAACTTCTGCTCTGGGTGTGCTCCATTGCCCCAGAGCTGCCAGGCCCAAAGGGCTGCCTTGTTTCCAAAGACGGAGAGTGGACCCAAAGAATCTTGCTCCCAGCTCTTCGGGAAGCTAAGAAACAGCTGGCTCTGCCCAGTGCTCTTACAGCCTAAGAGAACATCTCTTTGAAAGGCCTGTGAAACGCAGTTTCTTGGCAGGCCTGACCTGGCTGAAGTAGAACTTCTGTTCTGGTTGTGCTACATACGCCTAGAGCTACCAGGACCTAAGGGCTGCCTTGCTTCCAAAGGGTGAGAGAGGCCCCAAAGCATCTTGCTTCCTGCTCTCTGGGAAGCTAAAACAACTGGCTCTGCACAGTGCTCTCAAAGCCAACCGGGAACGTCACATACAAAGGCCTGTGAAATGCAGCTTCTTGACAGGCCTTATCTGGCTGAGGTAGAACTTGTGCTCTGGGTGTGCTACTTTGGCCTAGAGCTGCCAGGCACAAAGGCTGCTTTGTTTCCAAAGGGGGAGAGAGGCCCCAAATCATGTTGCTTCCAGCTGTTTTTGAAGCTAAGAAACAACTCGCTCTGCCAGGTACTCTTACAGCCTTCCGGGAACACCTCTTACGAAGGCCTGTGAAAAGCAGTTTCTTGGCAGGCCTGATCTGGCTGAGGTAGAACTTCTGCTCTGGGTGTGCTCCATTGGCCTAGAGCTGAAAGGCCCAAAGGGATGCCTTGTTTGCAAAGGGGCAGAGAGGCCCCAAAGCATCTTGCTTCCAGCTCTTTGGGAAGCTAAGAAACAACTGTCTCTGCCCAGTGCTCTGACAGAGTACCGGCAACATCTCTTACCAAAGCCTTTGAAACGCAGTTTCTTGGCAGGCCTTATCTGGCTGAGGTAGAACTTCTGTTCTGGGTGTGCTCCATTGCCCTAGAGCGGAAAGGCCCAAAAGGCTGCCTTGTTTCCAAAGGGGGAGAGAGGCCCCAAAGCATCTTGCTTCCACCTCTTGGGAAGCTAAGAAACAACTAGCTCTGCCCAGTGCTCTTACAGCCTGAGAGAAAATCTCTTACCAAGGCTTGTGAAACGCACTTTGTTGGTATCCTGATCTAGCTGAAGTAGAACTTCTGCTCTGGGTGTGCTCCATTGGCCTAGAGCTGCCTGGCCCAAAGGGCCGCTTTGTTTGCAAAGGGGCAGAGAGGCCCCAAAGCATCTTGCTTCCAGCTCTTCGGGAAGCTAAGAAACATCTGGCGTTGCCCAGTGCTCTTACAGCCTACCGGGAACATCTCTTACCAAGGCCTGTGAAACGCAGTTTGTTGGTGGCCTGAACTGGCCGAAGTAGAACTTCTGCTCTGGGTGTGCTCCACTGGCCTAGAGCTACCTGCCCAAAGGGCTGCCTTGATTCCAAAGTGAGAGAGTTGCCCCAAAGCATCTTGCTTCCAGCTCTTCGGGAAGCTAAGAAACATCTGGCGTTGCCCAGTGCTCTTACAGCCTACCGGGAACATCTCTTACCAAGGCCTGTGAAACGCCGTTTCCTGGCAGGCCTGATTTGGCTGAAGTAGAACTTCTGCTCTGGGTGTGCTCCATTGCCCTAGAGCTGCCAGGCCCAAGGTGCTGCCTTGTTTCCAAAGGGGCAGAGAGGCCCCAAAGCATCTTGCTTCCAGCTCTCTGGGAAGCTAAGAACCAACTCGCTCTGCCCCGTGCTCTTACAGCCTACCGGGAACATGTCTTTGAAAGGCCTGTGAAACGCAGTTTCTTGGCAGGCCTCATCTGGCTGAAGTAGAACTCCGGCTCTGGGTGTGCTCCATTGCCCTAGAGCTGCCAGGCCCCAAGTGCTGCCCTGTTTCCAAGGGGCAGAGAGGCCCAAAGCATCTTGCTTCCCGGTCTTTGCGAAGCTAAGAAACAACTGGCTCTGCCCAGTGCTCTTACACCTACCGGGAACATCTCTTACCAAGGCCTGTCAAACGCTGTTTCTTTGCAGGCCTGATCAGGCTGAAGTAGAACTCCTGCTCTGCGTGTGCTCCATTGGCCTAGAGCTTCCCGACCCAAAAGGCTGCCTTGTTCCCAAACGGGCAGAGGGGTCCCAAGCATCTTGCTTCCAGCTTTTCAGGAAGGTAAGAAACAACTGGCTCTGCCCAGTGCTCTTACAGCCTACCGGGAACATCTCTTACCAAGGCCTGTGAAACGCAGTTTCCTGGCAGGCCTGATCTGGCTGAAGTAGAACTTCTGCTCTGGGTGTGCTCCATTGCCCTAGAGCTGCCAGGCCCAAAGGGCTGCCTTGTTTCCAAAGATGGAGAGTGGACCCAAAGCTTCTTGCTCCCGGCTCTTCGGGAAGCTAAGAAACAGCTGGCTCTGCCCAGTGCTCTTACAGCCTAAGAGAACATCTCTTTGAAAGGCCTGTGAAACGCAGTTTCTTGGCAGGCCTGACCTGGCTGAAGTAGAACTTCTGTTCTGGTTGTGCTACATAGGCCTAGAGCTACCAGGACCTAAGGGCTGCCTTGTTTCCAAAGGGTGAGAGAGGCCCCAAAGCATCTTGCCTCCAGCACTTTGGGAAGCTAAAAAACAACTGGTTCTGGCCAGTGCTCTCACAGCCTACCGTGAACATCTCTTACCAAGGGCTGTGAAACGCAGTTTCTGGGCAGGACTGATCTGCCTGAAGTAGAACTTCTGCTGTGGGTGTGCTCCATTGGCCTAGAGCTGCCAGGCGCAAACGGCTGCCTTGTGTCCAAAGGGAGAGAGAGGCCCCAAAGCATCTTGCTTCCAGCTCTGTGGGAAGCTAAAGCAACTGGCTCTCCACAGTGCTCTCACAGCCTACCGGGAACATCTCTTACCAAGGCCTGTGAAACGCAGTTTCCTGGCAGGCCTGATGTGGCTGAAGTAGAACTCCTGCTCTGGGCGTGCTACTTTGGCCTAGAGCTGCCAGGCCCAAAGGGCCACCTTGTTTCCAAAGGGGCTGAGAGTCCCCAAAGTATCTTGCTTCCAAATCTTTGGGAAGCTAAGAAACAACTGGCTCTGCACAGTGCTCTCACAGCCTACCGGCAACGTGACAGAGAAAGGCCTGTGAGACGCAGTTTCTTGGAAGGCCTGATCTGGCTGAGGTAGAACTTCTGCTCTGGGTGTACTCCATTGGCCTAGGGCTGCCAGGCCCAAAGGGCTGCCTTTATTTCCAAAGTGTGAGAGAGGCCCCAAAGCATCTTGCTTCCTGCTCTCTGGGAAGCTAAAACAACTGGCTCTGCACAGTGCTCTCAAAGCCAACCGGGAACGTCACATACAAAGGCCTGTGAAATGGAGCTTCTTGACAGGCCTTATCTGGCTGAGGTAGAACTTGTGCTCTGGGTGTGCTACTTTGGCCTAGAGCTGCCAGGCACAAAGGCTGCTTTGTTTCCAAAGGGGGAGAGAGGCCCCAAATCATGTTGCTTCCAGCTGTTTTTGAAGCTAAGAAACAACTCGCTCTGCCAGGTACTCTTACAGCCTTCCGGGAACACCTCTTACGAAGGCCTGTGAAAAGCAGTTTCTTGGCAGGCCTGATCTGGCTGAGGTAGAACTTCTGCTCTGGGTGTGCTCCATTGGCCTAGAGCTGAAAGGCCCAAAGGGATGCCTTGTTTGCAAAGGGGCAGAGAGGCCCCAAAGCATCTTGCTTCCAGCTCTTTGGGAAGCTAAGAAACAACTGTCTCTGCCCAGTGCTCTGACAGAGTACCGGCAACATCTCTTACCAAAGCCTTTGAAACGCAGTTTCTTGGCAGGCCTTATCTGGCTGAGGTAGAACTTCTGTTCTGGGTGTGCTCCATTGCCCTAGAGCTGAAAGGCCCAAAGGGCTGCCTTGTTTCCAAAGGGGGAGAGAGGCCCCAAAGCATCTTGCTTCCACCTCTTGGGAAGCTAAGAAACAACTAGCTCTGCCCAGTGCTCTTACAGCCTGAGAGAAAATCTCTTACCAAGGCTTGTGAAACGCACTTTGTTGGTATCCTGATCTAGCTGAAGTAGAACTTCTGCTCTGGGTGTGCTCCATTGGCCTAGAGCTGCCTGGCCCAAAGGGCCGCTTTGTTTGCAAAGGGGATGAGAGGCCCCAAAGCATCTTGCTTCCAGCTCTTCGGGAAGCTAAGAAACATCTGGCGTTGCCCAGTGCTCTTACAGCCTACCGGGAACATCTCTTACCAAGGCCTGTGAAACGCAGTTTGTTGGTGGCCTGAACTGGCCGAAGTAGAACTTCTGCTCTGGGTGTGCTCCACTGGCCTAGAGCTACCTGCCCCAAAGGGCTGCCTTGATTCCAAAGTGAGAGAGTGGCCCCAAAGCATCTTGCTTCCAGCTCTTCGGGAAGCTAAGAAACATCTGGCGTTGCCCAGTGCTCTTACAGCCTACCGGGAACATCTCTTACCAAGGCCTGTGAAACGCCGTTTCCTGGCAGGCCTGATTTGGCTGAAGTAGAACTTCTGCTCTGGGTGTGCTCCATTGCCCTAGAGCTGCCAGGCCCAAGGTGCTGCCTTGTTTCCAAAGGGGCAGAGAGGCCCCAAAGCATCTTGCTTCCAGCTCTCTGGGAAGCTAAGAACCAACTCGCTCTGCCCCGTGCTCTTACAGCCTACCGGGAACATGTCTTTGAAAGGCCTGTGAAACGCAGTTTCTTGGCAGGCCTCATCTGGCTGAAGTAGAACTCCGGCTCTGGGTGTGCTCCATTGCCCTAGAGCTGCCAGGCCCCAAGTGCTGCCCTGTTTCCAAGGGGCAGAGAGGCCCAAAGCATCTTGCTTCCCGGTCTTTGCGAAGCTAAGAAACAACTGGCTCTGCCCAGTGCTCTTACACCTACCGGGAACATCTCTTACCAAGGCCTGTCAAACGCTGTTTCTTTGCAGGCCTGATCAGGCTGAAGTAGAACTCCTGCTCTGCGTGTGCTCCATTGGCCTAGAGCTTCCCGACCCAAAAGGCTGCCTTGTTCCCAAACGGGCAGAGGGGTCCCAGGCGTCTTGCTTCCAGCTTTTCAGGAAGGTAAGAAACAAGTGGCTCTGCCCAGTGCTCTTACAGCCTACCGGGAACATCTCTTACCAAGGCCTGTGAAACGCAGTTTCCTGGCAGGCCTGATCTGGCTGAAGTAGAACTTCTGCTCTGGGTGTGCTCCATTGCCCCAGAGCTGCCAGGCCCAAAGGGCTGCCTTGTTTCCAAAGACGGAGAGTGGACCCAAAGAATCTTGCTCCCAGCTCTTCGGGAAGCTAAGAAACAGCTGGCTCTGCCCAGTGCTCTTACAGCCTAAGAGAACATCTCTTTGAAAAGCCTGTGAAACGCAGTTTCTTGGCAGGCCTGACCTGGCTGAAGTAGAACTTCTGTTCTGGTTGTGCTACATACGCCTAGAGCTACCAGGACCTAAGGGCTGCCTTGCTTCCAAAGGGTGAGAGAGGCCCCAAAGCATCTTGCCTCCAGCACTTTGCGAAGCTAAAAAACAACTGGTTCTGCCCAGTGCTCTCACAGCCTACCGTGAACATCTCTTACCAAGGGCTGTGAAACGCAGTTTCTGGGCAGGACTGATCTGCCTGAAGTAGAACTTCTGCTGTGGGTGTGCTCCATTGGCCTAGAGCTGCCAGGCGCAAACGGCTGCCTTGTGTCCAAAGGGAGAGAGAGGCCCCAAAGCATCTTGCTTCCAGCTCTGTGGGAAGCTAAAGCAACTGGCTCTCCACAGTGCTCTCACAGCCTACCGGGAACATCTCTTACCAAGGCCTGTGAAACGCAGTTTCCTGGCAGGCCTGATGTGGCTGAAGTAGAACTCCTGCTCTGGGCGTGCTACTTTGGCCTAGAGCTGCCAGGCCCAAAGGGCCACCTTGTTTCCAAAGGGGCTGAGAGTCCCCAAAGTATCTTGCTTCCAAATCTTTGGGAAGCTAAGAAACAACTGGCTCTGCACAGTGCTCTCACAGCCTACCGGCAACGTGACAGAGAAAGGCCTGTGAGACGCAGTTTCTTGGAAGGCCTGATCTGGCTGAGGTAGAACTTCTGCTCTGGGTGTACTCCATTGGCCTAGGGCTGCCAGGCCCAAAGGGCTGCCTTTATTTCCAAAGTGTGAGAGAGGCCCCAAAGCATCTTGCTTCCTGCTCTCTGGGAAGCTAAAACAACTGGCTCTGCACAGTGCTCTCAAAGCCAACCGGGAACGTCACATACAAAGGCCTGTGAAACGCAGCTTCTTGACAGGCCTTATCTGGCTGAGGTAGAACTTGTGCTCTGGGTGTGCTACTTTGGCCTAGAGCTGCCAGGCACAAAGGCTGCTTTGTTTCCAAAGGGGGAGAGAGGCCCCAAATCATGTTGCTTCCAGCTGTTTTTGAAGCTAAGAAACAACACGCTCTGCCAGGTACTCTTACAGCCTTCCGGGAACACCTCTTACGAAGGCCTGTGAAAAGCAGTTTCTTGGCAGGCCTGATCTGGCTGAGGTAGAACTTCTGCTCTGGGTGTGCTCCATTGGCCTAGAGCTGAAAGGCCCAAAGGGATGCCTTGTTTGCAAAGGGGCAGAGAGGCCCCAAAGCATCTTGCTTCCAGCTCTTTGGGAAGCTAAGAAACAACTGTCTCTGCCCAGTGCTCTGACAGAGTACCGGCAACATCTCTTACCAAAGCCTTTGAAACGCAGTTTCTTGGCAGGCCTTATCTGGCTGAGGTAGAACTTCTGTTCTGGGTGTGCTCCATTGCCCTAGAGCTGAAAGGCCCAAAGGGCTGCCTTGTTTCCAAAGGGGGAGAGAGGCCCCAAAGCATCTTGCTTCCACCTCTTGGGAAGCTAAGAAACAAATAGCTCTGCCCAGTGCTCTTACAGCCTGAGAGAAAATCTCTTACCAAGGCTTGTGAAACGCACTTTGTTGGTGGCCTGATCTAGCTGAAGTAGAACTTCTGCTCTGGGTGTGCTCCATTGGCCTAGAGCTGCCTGGCCCAAAGGGCCGCTTTGTTTGCAAAGGGGATGAGAGGCCCCAAAGCATCTTGCTTCCAGCTCTTCTGGAAGCTAAGAAACATCTGGCGTTGCCCAGTGCTCTTACAGCCTACCGGGAACATCTCTCACCAAGGCCTGTGAAACGCAGTTTGTTGGTGGCCTGAACTGGCCGAAGTAGAACTTCTGCTCTGGGTGTGCTCCACTGGCCTAGAGCTACCTACCCAAAGGGCTGCCTTGATTCCAAAGTGAGAGAGTGGCCCCAAAGCATCTTGCTTCCAGCTCTTCGGGAAGCTAAGAAACATCTGGCGTTGCCCAGTGCTCTTACAGCCTACCGGGAACATCTCTTACCAAGGCCTGTGAAACGCCGTTTCCTGGCAGGCCTGATTTGGCTGAAGTAGAACTTCTGCTCTGGGTGTGCTCCATTGCCCTAGAGCTGCCAGGCCCAAGGTGCTGCCTTGTTTCCAAAGGGGCAGAGAGGCCCCAAAGCATCTTGCTTCCAGCTCTCTGGGAAGCTAAGAACCAACTCGCTCTGCCCCGTGCTCTTACAGCCTACCGGGAACATGTCTTTGAAAGGCCTGTGAAACGCAGTTTCTTGGCAGGCCTCATCTGGCTGAAGTAGAACTCCGGCTCTGGGTGTGCTCCATTGCCCTAGAGCTGCCAGGCCCCAAGTGCTGCCCTGTTTCCAAGGGGCAGAGAGGCCCAAAGCATCTTGCTTCCCGGTCTTTGCGAAGCTAAGAAACAACTGGCTCTGCCCAGTGCTCTTACACCTACCGGGAACATCTCTTACCAAGGCCTGTCAAACGCTGTTTCTTTGCAGGCCTGATCAGGCTGAAGTAGAACTCCTGCTCTGCGTGTGCTCCATTGGCCTAGAGCTTCCCGACCCAAAAGGCTGCCTTGTTCCCAAACGGGCAGAGGGGTCCCAAGCATCTTGCTTCCAGCTTTTCAGGAAGGTAAGAAACAAGTGGCTCTGCCCAGTGCTCTTACAGCCTACCGGGAACATCTCTTACCAAGGCCTGTGAAACGCAGTTTCCTGGCAGGCCTGATCTGGCTGAAGTAGAACTTCTGCTCTGGGTGTGCTCCATTGCCCTAGAGCTGCCAGGCCCAAAGGGCTGCCTTGTTTCCAAAGATGGAGAGTGGACCCAAAGCTTCTTGCTCCCGGCTCTTCGGGAAGCTAAGAAACAGCTGGCTCTGCCCAGTGCTCTTACAGCCTAAGAGAACATCTCTTTGAAAGGCCTGTGAAACGCAGTTTCTTGGCAGGCCTGACCTGGCTGAAGTAGAACTTCTGTTCTGGTTGTGCTACATAGGCCTAGAGCTACCAGGACCTAAGGGCTGCCTTGTTTCCAAAGGGTGAGAGAGGCCCCAAAGCATCTTGCCTCCAGCACTTTGGGAAGCTAAAAAACAACTGGTTCTGGCCAGTGCTCTCACAGCCTACCGTGAACATCTCTTACCAAGGGCTGTGAAACGCAGTTTCTGGGCAGGACTGATCTGCCTGAAGTAGAACTTCTGCTGTGGGTGTGCTCCATTGGCCTAGAGCTGCCAGGCGCAAACGGCTGCCTTGTGTCCAAAGGGAGAGAGAGGCCCCAAAGCATCTTGCTTCCAGCTCTGTGGGAAGCTAAAGCAACTGGCTCTCCACAGTGCTCTCACAGCCTACCGGGAACATCTCTTACCAAGGCCTGTGAAACGCAGTTTCCTGGCAGGCCTGATGTGGCTGAAGTAGAACTCCTGCTCTGGGCGTGCTACTTTGGCCTAGAGCTGCCAGGCCCAAAGGGAAGCCTTGTTTCCAAAGGGGCTGAGAGTCCCCAAAGTATCTTGCTTCCAAATCTTTGGGAAGCTAAGAAACAACTGGCTCTGCACAGTGCTCTCACAGCCTACCGGCAACGTGACAGAGAAAGGCCTGTGAGACGCAGTTTCTTGGAAGGCCTGATCTGGCTGAGGTAGAACTTCTGCTCTGGGTGTACTCCATTGGCCTAGGGCTGCCAGGCCCAAAGGGCTGCCTTTATTTCCAAAGTGTGAGAGAGGCCCCAAAGCATCTTGCTTCCTGCTCTCTGGGAAGCTAAAACAACTGGCTCTGCACAGTGCTCTCAAAGCCAACCGGGAACGTCACATACAAAGGCCTGTGAAATGGAGCTTCTTGACAGGCCTTATCTGGCTGAGGTAGAACTTGTGCTCTGGGTGTGCTACTTTGGCCTAGAGCTGCCAGGCACAAAGGCTGCTTTGTTTCCAAAGGGGGAGAGAGGCCCCAAATCATGTTGCTTCCAGCTGTTTTTGAAGCTAAGAAACAACTCGCTCTGCCAGGTACTCTTACAGCCTTCCGGGAACACCTCTTACGAAGGCCTGTGAAAAGCAGTTTCTTGGCAGGCCTGATCTGGCTGAGGTAGAACTTCTGCTCTGGGTGTGCTCCATTGGCCTAGAGCTGAAAGGCCCAAAGGGATGCCTTGTTTGCAAAGGGGCAGAGAGGCCCCAAAGCATCTTGCTTCCAGCTCTTTGGGAAGCTAAGAAACAACTGTCTCTGCCCAGTGCTCTGACAGAGTACCGGCAACATCTCTTACCAAAGCCTTTGAAACGCAGTTTCTTGGCAGGCCTTATCTGGCTGAGGTAGAACTTCTGTTCTGGGTGTGCTCCATTGCCCTAGAGCTGAAAGGCCCAAAGGGCTGCCTTGTTTCCAAAGGGGGAGAGAGGCCCCAAAGCATCTTGCTTCCACCTCTTGGGAAGCTAAGAAACAACTAGCTCTGCCCAGTGCTCTTACAGCCTGAGAGAAAATCTCTTACCAAGGCTTGTGAAACGCACTTTGTTGGTATCCTGATCTAGCTGAAGTAGAACTTCTGCTCTGGGTGTGCTCCATTGGCCTAGAGCTGCCTGGCCCAAAGGGCCGCTTTGTTTGCAAAGGGGATGAGAGGCCCCAAAGCATCTTGCTTCCAGCTCTTCGGGAAGCTAAGAAACATCTGGCGTTGCCCAGTGCTCTTACAGCCTACCGGGAACATCTCTTACCAAGGCCTGTGAAACGCAGTTTGTTGGTGGCCTGAACTGGCCGAAGTAGAACTTCTGCTCTGGGTGTGCTCCACTGGCCTAGAGCTACCTGCCCCAAAGGGCTGCCTTGATTCCAAAGTGAGAGAGTGGCCCCAAAGCATCTTGCTTCCAGCTCTTCGGGAAGCTAAGAAACATCTGGCGTTGCCCAGTGCTCTTACAGCCTACCGGGAACATCTCTTACCAAGGCCTGTGAAACGCCGTTTCCTGGCAGGCCTGATTTGGCTGAAGTAGAACTTCTGCTCTGGGTGTGCTCCATTGCCCTAGAGCTGCCAGGCCCAAGGTGCTGCCTTGTTTCCAAAGGGGCAGAGAGGCCCCAAAGCATCTTGCTTCCAGCTCTCTGGGAAGCTAAGAACCAACTCGCTCTGCCCCGTGCTCTTACAGCCTACCGGGAACATGTCTTTGAAAGGCCTGTGAAACGCAGTTTCTTGGCAGGCCTCATCTGGCTGAAGTAGAACTCCGGCTCTGGGTGTGCTCCATTGCCCTAGAGCTGCCAGGCCCCAAGTGCTGCCCTGTTTCCAAGGGGCAGAGAGGCCCAAAGCATCTTGCTTCCCGGTCTTTGCGAAGCTAAGAAACAACTGGCTCTGCCCAGTGCTCTTACACCTACCGGGAACATCTCTTACCAAGGCCTGTCAAACGCTGTTTCTTTGCAGGCCTGATCAGGCTGAAGTAGAACTCCTGCTCTGCGTGTGCTCCATTGGCCTAGAGCTTCCCGACCCAAAAGGCTGCCTTGTTCCCAAACGGGCAGAGGGGTCCCAGGCGTCTTGCTTCCAGCTTTTCAGGAAGGTAAGAAACAAGTGGCTCTGCCCAGTGCTCTTACAGCCTACCGGGAACATCTCTTACCAAGGCCTGTGAAACGCAGTTTCCTGGCAGGCCTGATCTGGCTGAAGTAGAACTTCTGCTCTGGGTGTGCTCCATTGCCCCAGAGCTGCCAGGCCCAAAGGGCTGCCTTGTTTCCAAAGACGGAGAGTGGACCCAAAGAATCTTGCTCCCAGCTCTTCGGGAAGCTAAGAAACAGCTGGCTCTGCCCAGTGCTCTTACAGCCTAAGAGAACATCTCTTTGAAAAGCCTGTGAAACGCAGTTTCTTGGCAGGCCTGACCTGGCTGAAGTAGAACTTCTGTTCTGGTTGTGCTACATACGCCTAGAGCTACCAGGACCTAAGGGCTGCCTTGCTTCCAAAGGGTGAGAGAGGCCCCAAAGCATCTTGCCTCCAGCACTTTGCGAAGCTAAAAAACAACTGGTTCTGCCCAGTGCTCTCACAGCCTACCGTGAACATCTCTTACCAAGGGCTGTGAAACGCAGTTTCTGGGCAGGACTGATCTGCCTGAAGTAGAACTTCTGCTGTGGGTGTGCTCCATTGGCCTAGAGCTGCCAGGCGCAAACGGCTGCCTTGTGTCCAAAGGGAGAGAGAGGCCCCAAAGCATCTTGCTTCCAGCTCTGTGGGAAGCTAAAGCAACTGGCTCTCCACAGTGCTCTCACAGCCTACCGGGAACATCTCTTACCAAGGCCTGTGAAACGCAGTTTCCTGGCAGGCCTGATGTGGCTGAAGTAGAACTCCTGCTCTGGGCGTGCTACTTTGGCCTAGAGCTGCCAGGCCCAAAGGGCCACCTTGTTTCCAAAGGGGCTGAGAGTCCCCAAAGTATCTTGCTTCCAAATCTTTGGGAAGCTAAGAAACAACTGGCTCTGCACAGTGCTCTCACAGCCTACCGGCAACGTGACAGAGAAAGGCCTGTGAGACGCAGTTTCTTGGAAGGCCTGATCTGGCTGAGGTAGAACTTCTGCTCTGGGTGTACTCCATTGGCCTAGGGCTGCCAGGCCCAAAGGGCTGCCTTTATTTCCAAAGTGTGAGAGAGGCCCCAAAGCATCTTGCTTCCTGCTCTCTGGGAAGCTAAAACAACTGGCTCTGCACAGTGCTCTCAAAGCCAACCGGGAACGTCACATACAAAGGCCTGTGAAACGCAGCTTCTTGACAGGCCTTATCTGGCTGAGGTAGAACTTGTGCTCTGGGTGTGCTACTTTGGCCTAGAGCTGCCAGGCACAAAGGCTGCTTTGTTTCCAAAGGGGGAGAGAGGCCCCAAATCATGTTGCTTCCAGCTGTTTTTGAAGCTAAGAAACAACACGCTCTGCCAGGTACTCTTACAGCCTTCCGGGAACACCTCTTACGAAGGCCTGTGAAAAGCAGTTTCTTGGCAGGCCTGATCTGGCTGAGGTAGAACTTCTGCTCTGGGTGTGCTCCATTGGCCTAGAGCTGAAAGGCCCAAAGGGATGCCTTGTTTGCAAAGGGGCAGAGAGGCCCCAAAGCATCTTGCTTCCAGCTCTTTGGGAAGCTAAGAAACAACTGTCTCTGCCCAGTGCTCTGACAGAGTACCGGCAACATCTCTTACCAAAGCCTTTGAAACGCAGTTTCTTGGCAGGCCTTATCTGGCTGAGGTAGAACTTCTGTTCTGGGTGTGCTCCATTGCCCTAGAGCTGAAAGGCCCAAAGGGCTGCCTTGTTTCCAAAGGGGGAGAGAGGCCCCAAAGCATCTTGCTTCCACCTCTTGGGAAGCTAAGAAACAACTAGCTCTGCCCAGTGCTCTTACAGCCTGAGAGAAAATCTCTTACCAAGGCTTGTGAAACGCACTTTGTTGGTGGCCTGATCTAGCTGAAGTAGAACTTCTGCTCTGGGTGTGCTCCATTGGCCTAGAGCTGCCTGGCCCAAAGGGCCGCTTTGTTTGCAAAGGGGATGAGAGGCCCCAAAGCATCTTGCTTCCAGCTCTTCTGGAAGCTAAGAAACATCTGGCGTTGCCCAGTGCTCTTACAGCCTACCGGGAACATCTCTCACCAAGGCCTGTGAAACGCAGTTTGTTGGTGGCCTGAACTGGCCGAAGTAGAACTTCTGCTCTGGGTGTGCTCCACTGGCCTAGAGCTACCTACCCAAAGGGCTGCCTTGATTCCAAAGTGAGAGAGTGGCCCCAAAGCATCTTGCTTCCAGCTCTTCGGGAAGCTAAGAAACATCTGGCGTTGCCCAGTGCTCTTACAGCCTACCGGGAACATCTCTTACCAAGGCCTGTGAAACGCCGTTTCCTGGCAGGCCTGATTTGGCTGAAGTAGAACTTCTGCTCTGGGTGTGCTCCATTGCCCTAGAGCTGCCAGGCCCAAGGTGCTGCCTTGTTTCCAAAGGGGCAGAGAGGCCCCAAAGCATCTTGCTTCCAGCTCTCTGGGAAGCTAAGAACCAACTCGCTCTGCCCCGTGCTCTTACAGCCTACCGGGAACATGTCTTTGAAAGGCCTGTGAAACGCAGTTTCTTGGCAGGCCTCATCTGGCTGAAGTAGAACTCCGGCTCTGGGTGTGCTCCATTGCCCTAGAGCTGCCAGGCCCCAAGTGCTGCCCTGTTTCCAAGGGGCAGAGAGGCCCAAAGCATCTTGCTTCCCGGTCTTTGCGAAGCTAAGAAACAACTGGCTCTGCCCAGTGCTCTTACACCTACCGGGAACATCTCTTACCAAGGCCTGTCAAACGCTGTTTCTTTGCAGGCCTGATCAGGCTGAAGTAGAACTCCTGCTCTGCGTGTGCTCCATTGGCCTAGAGCTTCCCGACCCAAAAGGCTGCCTTGTTCCCAAACGGGCAGAGGGGTCCCAAGCATCTTGCTTCCAGCTTTTCAGGAAGGTAAGAAACAAGTGGCTCTGCCCAGTGCTCTTACAGCCTACCGGGAACATCTCTTACCAAGGCCTGTGAAACGCAGTTTCCTGGCAGGCCTGATCTGGCTGAAGTAGAACTTCTGCTCTGGGTGTGCTCCATTGCCCTAGAGCTGCCAGGCCCAAAGGGCTGCCTTGTTTCCAAAGATGGAGAGTGGACCCAAAGCTTCTTGCTCCCGGCTCTTCGGGAAGCTAAGAAACAGCTGGCTCTGCCCAGTGCTCTTACAGCCTAAGAGAACATCTCTTTGAAAGGCCTGTGAAACGCAGTTTCTTGGCAGGCCTGACCTGGCTGAAGTAGAACTTCTGTTCTGGTTGTGCTACATAGGCCTAGAGCTACCAGGACCTAAGGGCTGCCTTGTTTCCAAAGGGTGAGAGAGGCCCCAAAGCATCTTGCCTCCAGCACTTTGGGAAGCTAAAAAACAACTGGTTCTGGCCAGTGCTCTCACAGCCTACCGTGAACATCTCTTACCAAGGGCTGTGAAACGCAGTTTCTGGGCAGGACTGATCTGCCTGAAGTAGAACTTCTGCTGTGGGTGTGCTCCATTGGCCTAGAGCTGCCAGGCGCAAACGGCTGCCTTGTGTCCAAAGGGAGAGAGAGGCCCCAAAGCATCTTGCTTCCAGCTCTGTGGGAAGCTAAAGCAACTGGCTCTCCACAGTGCTCTCACAGCCTACCGGGAACATCTCTTACCAAGGCCTGTGAAACGCAGTTTCCTGGCAGGCCTGATGTGGCTGAAGTAGAACTCCTGCTCTGGGCGTGCTACTTTGGCCTAGAGCTGCCAGGCCCAAAGGGCCACCTTGTTTCCAAAGGGGCTGAGAGTCCCCAAAGTATCTTGCTTCCAAATCTTTGGGAAGCTAAGAAACAACTGGCTCTGCACAGTGCTCTCACAGCCTACCGGCAACGTGACAGAGAAAGGCCTGTGAGACGCAGTTTCTTGGAAGGCCTGATCTGGCTGAGGTAGAACTTCTGCTCTGGGTGTACTCCATTGGCCTAGGGCTGCCAGGCCCAAAGGGCTGCCTTTATTTCCAAAGTGTGAGAGAGGCCCCAAAGCATCTTGCTTCCTGCTCTCTGGGAAGCTAAAACAACTGGCTCTGCACAGTGCTCTCAAAGCCAACCGGGAACGTCACATACAAAGGCCTGTGAAATGGAGCTTCTTGACAGGCCTTATCTGGCTGAGGTAGAACTTGTGCTCTGGGTGTGCTACTTTGGCCTAGAGCTGCCAGGCACAAAGGCTGCTTTGTTTCCAAAGGGGGAGAGAGGCCCCAAATCATGTTGCTTCCAGCTGTTTTTGAAGCTAAGAAACAACTCGCTCTGCCAGGTACTCTTACAGCCTTCCGGGAACACCTCTTACGAAGGCCTGTGAAAAGCAGTTTCTTGGCAGGCCTGATCTGGCTGAGGTAGAACTTCTGCTCTGGGTGTGCTCCATTGGCCTAGAGCTGAAAGGCCCAAAGGGATGCCTTGTTTGCAAAGGGGCAGAGAGGCCCCAAAGCATCTTGCTTCCAGCTCTTTGGGAAGCTAAGAAACAACTGTCTCTGCCCAGTGCTCTGACAGAGTACCGGCAACATCTCTTACCAAAGCCTTTGAAACGCAGTTTCTTGGCAGGCCTTATCTGGCTGAGGTAGAACTTCTGTTCTGGGTGTGCTCCATTGCCCTAGAGCTGAAAGGCCCAAAGGGCTGCCTTGTTTCCAAAGGGGGAGAGAGGCCCCAAAGCATCTTGCTTCCACCTCTTGGGAAGCTAAGAAACAACTAGCTCTGCCCAGTGCTCTTACAGCCTGAGAGAAAATCTCTTACCAAGGCTTGTGAAACGCACTTTGTTGGTATCCTGATCTAGCTGAAGTAGAACTTCTGCTCTGGGTGTGCTCCATTGGCCTAGAGCTGCCTGGCCCAAAGGGCCGCTTTGTTTGCAAAGGGGATGAGAGGCCCCAAAGCATCTTGCTTCCAGCTCTTCGGGAAGCTAAGAAACATCTGGCGTTGCCCAGTGCTCTTACAGCCTACCGGGAACATCTCTTACCAAGGCCTGTGAAACGCAGTTTGTTGGTGGCCTGAACTGGCCGAAGTAGAACTTCTGCTCTGGGTGTGCTCCACTGGCCTAGAGCTACCTGCCCCAAAGGGCTGCCTTGATTCCAAAGTGAGAGAGTGGCCCCAAAGCATCTTGCTTCCAGCTCTTCGGGAAGCTAAGAAACATCTGGCGTTGCCCAGTGCTCTTACAGCCTACCGGGAACATCTCTTACCAAGGCCTGTGAAACGCCGTTTCCTGGCAGGCCTGATTTGGCTGAAGTAGAACTTCTGCTCTGGGTGTGCTCCATTGCCCTAGAGCTGCCAGGCCCAAGGTGCTGCCTTGTTTCCAAAGGGGCAGAGAGGCCCCAAAGCATCTTGCTTCCAGCTCTCTGGGAAGCTAAGAACCAACTCGCTCTGCCCCGTGCTCTTACAGCCTACCGGGAACATGTCTTTGAAAGGCCTGTGAAACGCAGTTTCTTGGCAGGCCTCATCTGGCTGAAGTAGAACTCCGGCTCTGGGTGTGCTCCATTGCCCTAGAGCTGCCAGGCCCCAAGTGCTGCCCTGTTTCCAAGGGGCAGAGAGGCCCAAAGCATCTTGCTTCCCGGTCTTTGCGAAGCTAAGAAACAACTGGCTCTGCCCAGTGCTCTTACACCTACCGGGAACATCTCTTACCAAGGCCTGTCAAACGCTGTTTCTTTGCAGGCCTGATCAGGCTGAAGTAGAACTCCTGCTCTGCGTGTGCTCCATTGGCCTAGAGCTTCCCGACCCAAAAGGCTGCCTTGTTCCCAAACGGGCAGAGGGGTCCCAGGCGTCTTGCTTCCAGCTTTTCAGGAAGGTAAGAAACAAGTGGCTCTGCCCAGTGCTCTTACAGCCTACCGGGAACATCTCTTACCAAGGCCTGTGAAACGCAGTTTCCTGGCAGGCCTGATCTGGCTGAAGTAGAACTTCTGCTCTGGGTGTGCTCCATTGCCCCAGAGCTGCCAGGCCCAAAGGGCTGCCTTGTTTCCAAAGACGGAGAGTGGACCCAAAGAATCTTGCTCCCAGCTCTTCGGGAAGCTAAGAAACAGCTGGCTCTGCCCAGTGCTCTTACAGCCTAAGAGAACATCTCTTTGAAAGGCCTGTGAAACGCAGTTTCTTGGCAGGCCTGACCTGGCTGAAGTAGAACTTCTGTTCTGGTTGTGCTACATACGCCTAGAGCTACCAGGACCTAAGGGCTGCCTTGCTTCCAAAGGGTGAGAGAGGCCCCAAAGCATCTTGCTTCCTGCTCTCTGGGAAGCTAAAACAACTGGCTCTGCACAGTGCTCTCAAAGCCAACCGGGAACGTCACATACAAAGGCCTGTGAAATGCAGCTTCTTGACAGGCCTTATCTGGCTGAGGTAGAACTTGTGCTCTGGGTGTGCTACTTTGGCCTAGAGCTGCCAGGCACAAAGGCTGCTTTGTTTCCAAAGGGGGAGAGAGGCCCCAAATCATGTTGCTTCCAGCTGTTTTTGAAGCTAAGAAACAACTCGCTCTGCCAGGTACTCTTACAGCCTTCCGGGAACACCTCTTACGAAGGCCTGTGAAAAGCAGTTTCTTGGCAGGCCTGATCTGGCTGAGGTAGAACTTCTGCTCTGGGTGTGCTCCATTGGCCTAGAGCTGAAAGGCCCAAAGGGATGCCTTGTTTGCAAAGGGGCAGAGAGGCCCCAAAGCATCTTGCTTCCAGCTCTTTGGGAAGCTAAGAAACAACTGTCTCTGCCCAGTGCTCTGACAGAGTACCGGCAACATCTCTTACCAAAGCCTTTGAAACGCAGTTTCTTGGCAGGCCTTATCTGGCTGAGGTAGAACTTCTGTTCTGGGTGTGCTCCATTGCCCTAGAGCGGAAAGGCCCAAAAGGCTGCCTTGTTTCCAAAGGGGGAGAGAGGCCCCAAAGCATCTTGCTTCCACCTCTTGGGAAGCTAAGAAACAACTAGCTCTGCCCAGTGCTCTTACAGCCTGAGAGAAAATCTCATACCAAGGCTTGTGAAACGCACTTTGTTGGTATCCTGATCTAGCTGAAGTAGAACTTCTGCTCTGGGTGTGCTCCATTGGCCTAGAGCTGCCTGGCCCAAAGGGCCGCTTTGTTTGCAAAGGGGCAGAGAGGCCCCAAAGCATCTTGCTTCCAGCTCTTCGGGAAGCTAAGAAACATCTGGCGTTGCCCAGTGCTCTTACAGCCTACCGGGAACATCTCTTACCAAGGCCTGTGAAACGCAGTTTGTTGGTGGCCTGAACTGGCCGAAGTAGAACTTCTGCTCTGGGTGTGCTCCACTGGCCTAGAGCTACCTGCCCAAAGGGCTGCCTTGATTCCAAAGTGAGAGAGTTGCCCCAAAGCATCTTGCTTCCAGCTCTTCGGGAAGCTAAGAAACATCTGGCGTTGCCCAGTGCTCTTACAGCCTACCGGGAACATCTCTTACCAAGGCCTGTGAAACGCCGTTTCCTGGCAGGCCTGATTTGGCTGAAGTAGAACTTCTGCTCTGGGTGTGCTCCATTGCCCTAGAGCTGCCAGGCCCAAGGTGCTGCCTTGTTTCCAAAGGGGCAGAGAGGCCCCAAAGCATCTTGCTTCCAGCTCTCTGGGAAGCTAAGAACCAACTCGCTCTGCCCCGTGCTCTTACAGCCTACCGGGAACATGTCTTTGAAAGGCCTGTGAAACGCAGTTTCTTGGCAGGCCTCATCTGGCTGAAGTAGAACTCCGGCTCTGGGTGTGCTCCATTGCCCTAGAGCTGCCAGGCCCCAAGTGCTGCCCTGTTTCCAAGGGGCAGAGAGGCCCAAAGCATCTTGCTTCCCGGTCTTTGCGAAGCTAAGAAACAACTGGCTCTGCCCAGTGCTCTTACACCTACCGGGAACATCTCTTACCAAGGCCTGTCAAACGCTGTTTCTTTGCAGGCCTGATCAGGCTGAAGTAGAACTCCTGCTCTGCGTGTGCTCCATTGGCCTAGAGCTTCCCGACCCAAAAGGCTGCCTTGTTCCCAAACGGGCAGAGGGGTCCCAAGCATCTTGCTTCCAGCTTTTCAGGAAGGTAAGAAACAACTGGCTCTGCCCAGTGCTCTTACAGCCTACCGGGAACATCTCTTACCAAGGCCTGTGAAACGCAGTTTCCTGGCAGGCCTGATCTGGCTGAAGTAGAACTTCTGCTCTGGGTGTGCTCCATTGCCCTAGAGCTGCCAGGCCCAAAGGGCTGCCTTGTTTCCAAAGATGGAGAGTGGACCCAAAGCTTCTTGCTCCCGGCTCTTCGGGAAGCTAAGAAACAGCTGGCTCTGCCCAGTGCTCTTACAGCCTAAGAGAACATCTCTTTGAAAGGCCTGTGAAACGCAGTTTCTTGGCAGGCCTGACCTGGCTGAAGTAGAACTTCTGTTCTGGTTGTGCTACATAGGCCTAGAGCTACCAGGACCTAAGGGCTGCCTTGTTTCCAAAGGGTGAGAGAGGCCCCAAAGCATCTTGCCTCCAGCACTTTGGGAAGCTAAAAAACAACTGGTTCTGGCCAGTGCTCTCACAGCCTACCGTGAACATCTCTTACCAAGGGCTGTGAAACGCAGTTTCTGGGCAGGACTGATCTGCCTGAAGTAGAACTTCTGCTGTGGGTGTGCTCCATTGGCCTAGAGCTGCCAGGCGCAAACGGCTGCCTTGTGTCCAAAGGGAGAGAGAGGCCCCAAAGCATCTTGCTTCCAGCTCTGTGGGAAGCTAAAGCAACTGGCTCTCCACAGTGCTCTCACAGCCTACCGGGAACATCTCTTACCAAGGCCTGTGAAACGCAGTTTCCTGGCAGGCCTGATGTGGCTGAAGTAGAACTCCTGCTCTGGGCGTGCTACTTTGGCCTAGAGCTGCCAGGCCCAAAGGGCCACCTTGTTTCCAAAGGGGCTGAGAGTCCCCAAAGTATCTTGCTTCCAAATCTTTGGGAAGCTAAGAAACAACTGGCTCTGCACAGTGCTCTCACAGCCTACCGGCAACGTGACAGAGAAAGGCCTGTGAGACGCAGTTTCTTGGAAGGCCTGATCTGGCTGAGGTAGAACTTCTGCTCTGGGTGTACTCCATTGGCCTAGGGCTGCCAGGCCCAAAGGGCTGCCTTTATTTCCAAAGTGTGAGAGAGGCCCCAAAGCATCTTGCTTCCTGCTCTCTGGGAAGCTAAAACAACTGGCTCTGCACAGTGCTCTCAAAGCCAACCGGGAACGTCACATACAAAGGCCTGTGAAATGGAGCTTCTTGACAGGCCTTATCTGGCTGAGGTAGAACTTGTGCTCTGGGTGTGCTACTTTGGCCTAGAGCTGCCAGGCACAAAGGCTGCTTTGTTTCCAAAGGGGGAGAGAGGCCCCAAATCATGTTGCTTCCAGCTGTTTTTGAAGCTAAGAAACAACTCGCTCTGCCAGGTACTCTTACAGCCTTCCGGGAACACCTCTTACGAAGGCCTGTGAAAAGCAGTTTCTTGGCAGGCCTGATCTGGCTGAGGTAGAACTTCTGCTCTGGGTGTGCTCCATTGGCCTAGAGCTGAAAGGCCCAAAGGGATGCCTTGTTTGCAAAGGGGCAGAGAGGCCCCAAAGCATCTTGCTTCCAGCTCTTTGGGAAGCTAAGAAACAACTGTCTCTGCCCAGTGCTCTGACAGAGTACCGGCAACATCTCTTACCAAAGCCTTTGAAACGCAGTTTCTTGGCAGGCCTTATCTGGCTGAGGTAGAACTTCTGTTCTGGGTGTGCTCCATTGCCCTAGAGCTGAAAGGCCCAAAGGGCTGCCTTGTTTCCAAAGGGGGAGAGAGGCCCCAAAGCATCTTGCTTCCACCTCTTGGGAAGCTAAGAAACAACTAGCTCTGCCCAGTGCTCTTACAGCCTGAGAGAAAATCTCTTACCAAGGCTTGTGAAACGCACTTTGTTGGTATCCTGATCTAGCTGAAGTAGAACTTCTGCTCTGGGTGTGCTCCATTGGCCTAGAGCTGCCTGGCCCAAAGGGCCGCTTTGTTTGCAAAGGGGATGAGAGGCCCCAAAGCATCTTGCTTCCAGCTCTTCGGGAAGCTAAGAAACATCTGGCGTTGCCCAGTGCTCTTACAGCCTACCGGGAACATCTCTCACCAAGGCCTGTGAAACGCAGTTTGTTGGTGGCCTGAACTGGCCGAAGTAGAACTTCTGCTCTGGGTGTGCTCCACTGGCCTAGAGCTACCTGCCCCAAAGGGCTGCCTTGATTCCAAAGTGAGAGAGTGGCCCCAAAGCATCTTGCTTCCAGCTCTTCGGGAAGCTAAGAAACATCTGGCGTTGCCCAGTGCTCTTACAGCCTACCGGGAACATCTCTTACCAAGGCCTGTGAAACGCCGTTTCCTGGCAGGCCTGATTTGGCTGAAGTAGAACTTCTGCTCTGGGTGTGCTCCATTGCCCTAGAGCTGCCAGGCCCAAGGTGCTGCCTTGTTTCCAAAGGGGCAGAGAGGCCCCAAAGCATCTTGCTTCCAGCTCTCTGGGAAGCTAAGAACCAACTCGCTCTGCCCCGTGCTCTTACAGCCTACCGGGAACATGTCTTTGAAAGGCCTGTGAAACGCAGTTTCTTGGCAGGCCTCATCTGGCTGAAGTAGAACTCCGGCTCTGGGTGTGCTCCATTGCCCTAGAGCTGCCAGGCCCCAAGTGCTGCCCTGTTTCCAAGGGGCAGAGAGGCCCAAAGCATCTTGCTTCCCGGTCTTTGCGAAGCTAAGAAACAACTGGCTCTGCCCAGTGCTCTTACACCTACCGGGAACATCTCTTACCAAGGCCTGTCAAACGCTGTTTCTTTGCAGGCCTGATCAGGCTGAAGTAGAACTCCTGCTCTGCGTGTGCTCCATTGGCCTAGAGCTTCCCGACCCAAAAGGCTGCCTTGTTCCCAAACGGGCAGAGGGGTCCCAAGCATCTTGCTTCCAGCTTTTCAGGAAGGTAAGAAACAACTGGCTCTGCCCAGTGCTCTTACAGCCTACCGGGAACATCTCTTACCAAGGCCTGTGAAACGCAGTTTCCTGGCAGGCCTGATCTGGCTGAAGTAGAACTTCTGCTCTGGGTGTGCTCCATTGCCCTAGAGCTGCCAGGCCCAAAGGGCTGCCTTGTTTCCAAAGATGGAGAGTGGACCCAAAGCTTCTTGCTCCCGGCTCTTCGGGAAGCTAAGAAACAGCTGGCTCTGCCCAGTGCTCTTACAGCCTAAGAGAACATCTCTTTGAAAGGCCTGTGAAACGCAGTTTCTTGGCAGGCCTGACCTGGCTGAAGTAGAACTTCTGTTCTGGTTGTGCTACATAGGCCTAGAGCTACCAGGACCTAAGGGCTGCCTTGTTTCCAAAGGGTGAGAGAGGCCCCAAAGCATCTTGCCTCCAGCACTTTGGGAAGCTAAAAAACAACTGGTTCTGCCCAGTGCTCTCACAGCCTACCGTGAACTTCTCTTACCAAGGGCTGTGAAACGCAGTTTCTGGGCAGGACTGATCTGCCTGAAGTAGAACTTCTGCTGTGGGTGTGCTCCATTGGCCTAGAGCTGCCAGGCGCAAACGGCTGCCTTGTGTCCAAAGGGAGAGAGAGGCCCCAAAGCATCTTGCTTCCAGCTCTGTGGGAAGCTAAAGCAACTGGCTCTCCACAGTGCTCTCACAGCCTACCGGGAACATCTCTTACCAAGGCCTGTGAAACGCAGTTTCCTGGCAGGCCTGATGTGGCTGAAGTAGAACTCCTGCTCTGGGCGTGCTACTTTGGCCTAGAGCTGCCAGGCCCAAAGGGCCACCTTGTTTCCAAAGGGGCTGAGAGTCCCCAAAGTATCTTGCTTCCAAATCTTTGGGAAGCTAAGAAACAACTGGCTCTGCACAGTGCTCTCACAGCCTACCGGCAACGTGACAGAGAAAGGCCTGTGAGACGCAGTTTCTTGGAAGGCCTGATCTGGCTGAGGTAGAACTTCTGCTCTGGGTGTACTCCATTGGCCTAGGGCTGCCAGGCCCAAAGGGCTGCCTTTATTTCCAAAGTGTGAGAGAGGCCCCAAAGCATCTTGCTTCCTGCTCTCTGGGAAGCTAAAACAACTGGCTCTGCACAGTGCTCTCAAAGCCAACCGGGAACGTCACATACAAAGGCCTGTGAAATGGAGCTTCTTGACAGGCCTTATCTGGCTGAGGTAGAACTTGTGCTCTGGGTGTGCTACTTTGGCCTAGAGCTGCCAGGCACAAAGGCTGCTTTGTTTCCAAAGGGGGAGAGAGGCCCCAAATCATGTTGCTTCCAGCTGTTTTTGAAGCTAAGAAACAACTCGCTCTGCCAGGTACTCTTACAGCCTTCCGGGAACACCTCTTACGAAGGCCTGTGAAAAGCAGTTTCTTGGCAGGCCTGATCTGGCTGAGGTAGAACTTCTGCTCTGGGTGTGCTCCATTGGCCTAGAGCTGAAAGGCCCAAAGGGATGCCTTGTTTGCAAAGGGGCAGAGAGGCCCCAAAGCATCTTGCTTCCAGCTCTTTGGGAAGCTAAGAAACAACTGTCTCTGCCCAGTGCTCTGACAGAGTACCGGCAACATCTCTTACCAAAGCCTTTGAAACGCAGTTTCTTGGCAGGCCTTATCTGGCTGAGGTAGAACTTCTGTTCTGGGTGTGCTCCATTGCCCTAGAGCTGAAAGGCCCAAAGGGCTGCCTTGTTTCCAAAGGGGGAGAGAGGCCCCAAAGCATCTTGCTTCCACCTCTTGGGAAGCTAAGAAACAACTAGCTCTGCCCAGTGCTCTTACAGCCTGAGAGAAAATCTCTTACCAAGGCTTGTGAAACGCACTTTGTTGGTGGCCTGATCTAGCTGAAGTAGAACTTCTGCTCTGGGTGTGCTCCATTGGCCTAGAGCTGCCTGGCCCAAAGGGCCGCTTTGTTTGCAAAGGGGATGAGAGGCCCCAAAGCATCTTGCTTCCAGCTCTTCGGGAAGCTAAGAAACATCTGGCGTTGCCCAGTGCTCTTACAGCCTACCGGGAACATCTCTTACCAAGGCCTGTGAAACGCAGTTTGTTGGTGGCCTGAACTGGCCGAAGTAGAACTTCTGCTCTGGGTGTGCTCCACTGGCCTAGAGCTACCTGCCCCAAAGGGCTGCCTTGATTCCAAAGTGAGAGAGTGGCCCCAAAGCATCTTGCTTCCAGCTCTTCGGGAAGCTAAGAAACATCTGGCGTTGCCCAGTGCTCTTACAGCCTACCGGGAACATCTCTTACCAAGGCCTGTGAAACGCCGTTTCCTGGCAGGCCTGATTTGGCTGAAGTAGAACTTCTGCTCTGGGTGTGCTCCATTGCCCTAGAGCTGCCAGGCCCAAGGTGCTGCCTTGTTTCCAAAGGGGCAGAGAGGCCCCAAAGCATCTTGCTTCCAGCTCTCTGGGAAGCTAAGAACCAACTCGCTCTGCCCCGTGCTCTTACAGCCTACCGGGAACATGTCTTTGAAAGGCCTGTGAAACGCAGTTTCTTGGCAGGCCTCATCTGGCTGAAGTAGAACTCCGGCTCTGGGTGTGCTCCATTGCCCTAGAGCTGCCAGGCCCCAAGTGCTGCCCTGTTTCCAAGGGGCAGAGAGGCCCAAAGCATCTTGCTTCCCGGTCTTTGCGAAGCTAAGAAACAACTGGCTCTGCCCAGTGCTCTTACACCTACCGGGAACATCTCTTACCAAGGCCTGTCAAACGCTGTTTCTTTGCAGGCCTGATCAGGCTGAAGTAGAACTCCTGCTCTGCGTGTGCTCCATTGGCCTAGAGCTTCCCGACCCAAAAGGCTGCCTTGTTCCCAAACGGGCAGAGGGGTCCCAGGCGTCTTGCTTCCAGCTTTTCAGGAAGGTAAGAAACAAGTGGCTCTGCCCAGTGCTCTTACAGCCTACCGGGAACATCTCTTACCAAGGCCTGTGAAACGCAGTTTCCTGGCAGGCCTGATCTGGCTGAAGTAGAACTTCTGCTCTGGGTGTGCTCCATTGCCCCAGAGCTGCCAGGCCCAAAGGGCTGCCTTGGTTCCAAAGACGGAGAGTGGACCCAAAGAATCTTGCTCCCAGCTCTTCGGGAAGCTAAGAAACAGCTGGCTCTGCCCAGTGCTCTTACAGCCTAAGAGAACATCTCTTTGAAAAGCCTGTGAAACGCAGTTTCTTGGCAGGCCTGACCTGGCTGAAGTAGAACTTCTGTTCTGGTTGTGCTACATACGCCTAGAGCTACCAGGACCTAAGGGCTGCCTTGCTTCCAAAGGGTGAGAGAGGCCCCAAAGCATCTTGCCTCCAGCACTTTGCGAAGCTAAAAAACAACTGGTTCTGCCCAGTGCTCTCACAGCCTACCGTGAACATCTCTTACCAAGGGCTGTGAAACGCAGTTTCTGGGCAGGACTGATCTGCCTGAAGTAGAACTTCTGCTGTGGGTGTGCTCCATTGGCCTAGAGCTGCCAGGCGCAAACGGCTGCCTTGTGTCCAAAGGGAGAGAGAGGCCCCAAAGCATCTTGCTTCCAGCTCTGTGGGAAGCTAAAGCAACTGGCTCTCCACAGTGCTCTCACAGCCTACCGGGAACATCTCTTACCAAGGCCTGTGAAACGCAGTTTCCTGGCAGGCCTGATGTGGCTGAAGTAGAACTCCTGCTGTGGGCGTGCAACTTTGGCCTAGAGCTGCCAGGCCCAAAGGGCCGCCTTGTTTCCAAAGGGGCTGAGAGTCCCCAAAGTATCTTGCTTCCAAATCTTTGGGAAGCTAAGAAACAACTGGCTCTGCACAGTGCTCTCACAGCCTACCGGCAACGTGACAGAGAAAGGCCTGTGAGACGCAGTTTCTTGGAAGGCCTGATCTGGCTGAGGTAGAACTTCTGCTCTGGGTGTACTCCATTGGCCTAGGGCTGCCAGGCCCAAAGGGCTGCCTTTATTTCCAAAGTGTGAGAGAGGCCCCAAAGCATCTTGCTTCCTGCTCTCTGGGAAGCTAAAACAACTGGCTCTGCACAGTGCTCTCAAAGCCAACCGGGAACGTCACATACAAAGGCCTGTGAAACGCAGCTTCTTGACAGGCCTTATCTGGCTGAGGTAGAACTTGTGCTCTGGGTGTGCTACTTTGGCCTAGAGCTGCCAGGCACAAAGGCTGCTTTGTTTCCAAAGGGGGAGAGAGGCCCCAAATCATGTTGCTTCCAGCTGTTTTTGAAGCTAAGAAACAACACGCTCTGCCAGGTACTCTTACAGCCTTCCGGGAACACCTCTTACGAAGGCCTGTGAAAAGCAGTTTCTTGGCAGGCCTGATCTGGCTGAGGTAGAACTTCTGCTCTGGGTGTGCTCCATTGGCCTAGAGCTGAAAGGCCCAAAGGGATGCCTTGTTTGCAAAGGGGCAGAGAGGCCCCAAAGCATCTTGCTTCCAGCTCTTTGGGAAGCTAAGAAACAACTGTCTCTGCCCAGTGCTCTGACAGAGTACCGGCAACATCTCTTACCAAAGCCTTTGAAACGCAGTTTCTTGGCAGGCCTTATCTGGCTGAGGTAGAACTTCTGTTCTGGGTGTGCTCCATTGCCCTAGAGCTGAAAGGCCCAAAGGGCTGCCTTGTTTCCAAAGGGGGAGAGAGGCCCCAAAGCATCTTGCTTCCACCTCTTGGGAAGCTAAGAAACAACTAGCTCTGCCCAGTGCTCTTACAGCCTGAGAGAAAATCTCTTACCAAGGCTTGTGAAACGCACTTTGTTGGTGGCCTGATCTAGCTGAAGTAGAACTTCTGCTCTGGGTGTGCTCCATTGGCCTAGAGCTGCCTGGCCCAAAGGGCCGCTTTGTTTGCAAAGGGGATGAGAGGCCCCAAAGCATCTTGCTTCCAGCTCTTCGGGAAGCTAAGAAACATCTGGCGTTGCCCAGTGCTCTTACAGCCTACCGGGAACATCTCTCACCAAGGCCTGTGAAACGCAGTTTGTTGGTGGCCTGAACTGGCCGAAGTAGAACTTCTGCTCTGGGTGTGCTCCACTGGCCTAGAGCTACCTGCCCCAAAGGGCTGCCTTGATTCCAAAGTGAGAGAGTGGCCCCAAAGCATCTTGCTTCCAGCTCTTCGGGAAGCTAAGAAACATCTGGCGTTGCCCAGTGCTCTTACAGCCTACCGGGAACATCTCTTACCAAGGCCTGTGAAACGCCGTTTCCTGGCAGGCCTGATTTGGCTGAAGTAGAACTTCTGCTCTGGGTGTGCTCCATTGCCCTAGAGCTGCCAGGCCCAAGGTGCTGCCTTGTTTCCAAAGGGGCAGAGAGGCCCCAAAGCATCTTGCTTCCAGCTCTCTGGGAAGCTAAGAACCAACTCGCTCTGCCCCGTGCTCTTACAGCCTACCGGGAACATGTCTTTGAAAGGCCTGTGAAACGCAGTTTCTTGGCAGGCCTCATCTGGCTGAAGTAGAACTCCGGCTCTGGGTGTGCTCCATTGCCCTAGAGCTGCCAGGCCCCAAGTGCTGCCCTGTTTCCAAGGGGCAGAGAGGCCCAAAGCATCTTGCTTCCCGGTCTTTGCGAAGCTAAGAAACAACTGGCTCTGCCCAGTGCTCTTACACCTACCGGGAACATCTCTTACCAAGGCCTGTCAAACGCTGTTTCTTTGCAGGCCTGATCAGGCTGAAGTAGAACTCCTGCTCTGCGTGTGCTCCATTGGCCTAGAGCTTCCCGACCCAAAAGGCTGCCTTGTTCCCAAACGGGCAGAGGGGTCCCAAGCATCTTGCTTCCAGCTTTTCAGGAAGGTAAGAAACAACTGGCTCTGCCCAGTGCTCTTACAGCCTACCGGGAACATCTCTTACCAAGGCCTGTGAAACGCAGTTTCCTGGCAGGCCTGATCTGGCTGAAGTAGAACTTCTGCTCTGGGTGTGCTCCATTGCCCTAGAGCTGCCAGGCCCAAAGGGCTGCCTTGTTTCCAAAGATGGAGAGTGGACCCAAAGCTTCTTGCTCCCGGCTCTTCGGGAAGCTAAGAAACAGCTGGCTCTGCCCAGTGCTCTTACAGCCTAAGAGAACATCTCTTTGAAAGGCCTGTGAAACGCAGTTTCTTGGCAGGCCTGACCTGGCTGAAGTAGAACTTCTGTTCTGGTTGTGCTACATAGGCCTAGAGCTACCAGGACCTAAGGGCTGCCTTGTTTCCAAAGGGTGAGAGAGGCCCCAAAGCATCTTGCCTCCAGCACTTTGGGAAGCTAAAAAACAACTGGTTCTGCCCAGTGCTCTCACAGCCTACCGTGAACATCTCTTACCAAGGGCTGTGAAACGCAGTTTCTGGGCAGGACTGATCTGCCTGAAGTAGAACTTCTGCTGTGGGTGTGCTCCATTGGCCTAGAGCTGCCAGGCGCAAACGGCTGCCTTGTGTCCAAAGGGAGAGAGAGGCCCCAAAGCATCTTGCTTCCAGCTCTGTGGGAAGCTAAAGCAACTGGCTCTCCACAGTGCTCTCACAGCCTACCGGGAACATCTCTTACCAAGGCCTGTGAAACGCAGTTTCCTGGCAGGCCTGATGTGGCTGAAGTAGAACTCCTGCTGTGGGCGTGCAACTTTGGCCTAGAGCTGCCAGGCCCAAAGGGCCGCCTTGTTTCCAAAGGGGCTGAGAGTCCCCAAAGTATCTTGCTTCCAAATCTTTGGGAAGCTAAGAAACAACTGGCTCTGCACAGTGCTCTCACAGCCTACCGGCAACGTGACAGAGAAAGGCCTGTGAGACGCAGTTTCTTGGAAGGCCTGATCTGGCTGAGGTAGAACTTCTGCTCTGGGTGTACTCCATTGGCCTAGGGCTGCCAGGCCCAAAGGGCTGCCTTTATTTCCAAAGTGTGAGAGAGGCCCCAAAGCATCTTGCTTCCTGCTCTCTGGGAAGCTAAAACAACTGGCTCTGCACAGTGCTCTCAAAGCCAACCGGGAACGTCACATACAAAGGCCTGTGAAACGCAGCTTCTTGACAGGCCTTATCTGGCTGAGGTAGAACTTGTGCTCTGGGTGTGCTACTTTGGCCTAGAGCTGCCAGGCACAAAGGCTGCTTTGTTTCCAAAGGGGGAGAGAGGCCCCATATCATGTTGCTTCCAGCTGTTTTTGAAGCTAAGAAACAACTCGCTCTGCCAGGTACTCTTACAGCCTTCCGGGAACACCTCTTACGAAGGCCTGTGAAAAGCAGTTTCTTGGCAGGCCTGATCTGGCTGAGGTAGAACTTCTGCTCTGGGTGTGCTCCATTGGCCTAGAGCTGAAAGGCCCAAAGGGATGCCTTGTTTGCAAAGGGGCAGAGAGGCCCCAAAGCATCTTGCTTCCAGCTCTTTGGGAAGCTAAGAAACAACTGTCTCTGCCCAGTGCTCTGACAGAGTACCGGCAACATCTCTTACCAAAGCCTTTGAAACGCAGTTTCTTGGCAGGCCTTATCTGGCTGAGGTAGAACTTCTGTTCTGGGTGTGCTCCATTGCCCTAGAGCTGAAAGGCCCAAAGGGCTGCCTTGTTTCCAAAGGGGGAGAGAGGCCCCTAAAGCATCTTGCTTCCACCTCTTGGGAAGCTAAGAAACAACTAGCTCTGCCCAGTGCTCTTACAGCCTGAGAGAAAATCTCTTACCAAGGCTTGTGAAACGCACTTTGTTGGTGGCCTGATCTAGCTGAAGTAGAACTTCTGCTCTGGGTGTGCTCCATTGGCCTAGAGCTGCCTGGCCCAAAGGGCCGCTTTGTTTGCAAAGGGGCAGAGAGGCCCCAAAGCATCTTGCTTCCAGCTCTTCGGGAAGCTAAGAAACATCTGGCGTTGCCCAGTGCTCTTACAGCCTACCGGGAACATCTCTTACCAAGGCCTGTGAAACGCAGTTTGTTGGTGGCCTGAACTGGCCGAAGTAGAACTTCTGCTCTGGGTGTGCTCCACTGGCCTAGAGCTACCTGCCCCAAAGGGCTGCCTTGATTCCAAAGTGAGAGAGTGGCCCCAAAGCATCTTGCTTCCAGCTCTTCGGGAAGCTAAGAAACATCTGGCGTTGCCCAGTGCTCTTACAGCCTACCGGGAACATCTCTTACCAAGGCCTGTGAAACGCCGTTTCCTGGCAGGCCTGATTTGGCTGAAGTAGAACTTCTGCTCTGGGTGTGCTCCATTGCCCTAGAGCTGCCAGGCCCAAGGTGCTGCCTTGTTTCCAAAGGGGCAGAGAGGCCCCAAAGCATCTTGCTTCCAGCTCTCTGGGAAGCTAAGAACCAACTCGCTCTGCCCCGTGCTCTTACAGCCTACCGGGAACATGTCTTTGAAAGGCCTGTGAAACGCAGTTTCTTGGCAGGCCTCATCTGGCTGAAGTAGAACTCCGGCTCTGGGTGTGCTCCATTGCCCTAGAGCTGCCAGGCCCCAAGTGCTGCCCTGTTTCCAAGGGGCAGAGAGGCCCAAAGCATCTTGCTTCCCGGTCTTTGCGAAGCTAAGAAACAACTGGCTCTGCCCAGTGCTCTTACACCTACCGGGAACATCTCTTACCAAGGCCTGTCAAACGCTGTTTCTTTGCAGGCCTGATCAGGCTGAAGTAGAACTCCTGCTCTGCGTGTGCTCCATTGGCCTAGAGCTTCCCGACCCAAAAGGCTGCCTTGTTCCCAAACGGGCAGAGGGGTCCCAAGCATCTTGCTTCCAGCTTTTCAGGAAGGTAAGAAACAACTGGCTCTGCCCAGTGCTCTTACAGCCTACCGGGAACATCTCTTACCAAGGCCTGTGAAACGCAGTTTCCTGGCAGGCCTGATCTGGCTGAAGTAGAACTTCTGCTCTGGGTGTGCTCCATTGCCCTAGAGCTGCCAGGCCCAAAGGGCTGCCTTGTTTCCAAAGACGGAGAGTGGACCCAAATCATCTTGCTCCCGGCTCTTCGGGAAGCTAAGAAACAGCTGGCTCTGCCCAGTGCTCTTACAGCCTAAGAGAACATCTCTTTGAAAGGCCTGTGAAACGCAGTTTCTTGGCAGGCCTGATCTGGCTGAAGTAGAACTCCTGCTCTGGGCGTGCTACTTTGGCCTAGAGCTGCCAGGCCCAAAGGGCCGCCTTGTTTCCAAAGGGGCTGAGAGTCCCCAAAGTATCTTGCTTCCAAATCTTTGGGAAGCTAAGAAACAACTGGCTCTGCACAGTGCTCTCACAGCCTACCGGCAACGTGACAGAGAAAGGCCTGTGAGACGCAGTTTCTTGGAAGGCCTGATCTGGCTGAGGTAGAACTTCTGCTCTGGGTGTACTCCATTGGCCTAGGGCTGCCAGGCCCAAAGGGCTGCCTTTATTTCCAAAGTGTGAGAGAGGCCCCAAAGCATCTTGCTTCCTGCTCTCTGGGAAGCTAAAACAACTGGCTCTGCACAGTGCTCTCAAAGCCAACCGGGAACGTCACATACAAAGGCCTGTGAAACGCAGCTTCTTGACAGGCCTTATCTGGCTGAGGTAGAACTTGTGCTCTGGGTGTGCTACTTTGGCCTAGAGCTGCCAGGCACAAAGGCTGCTTTGTTTCCAAAGGGGGAGAGAGGCCCCAAATCATGTTGCTTCCAGCTGTTTTTGAAGCTAAGAAACAACTCGCTCTGCCAGGTACTCTTACAGCCTTCCGGGAACACCTCTTACGAAGGCCTGTGAAAAGCAGTTTCTTGGCAGGCCTGATCTGGCTGAGGTAGAACTTCTGCTCTGGGTGTGCTCCATTGCCCTAGAGCTGAAAGGCCCAAAGGGATGCCTTGTTTGCAAAGGGGCAGAGAGGCCCCAAAGCATCTTGCTTCCAGCTCATTGGGAAGCTAAGAAACAACTGTCTCTGCCCAGTGCTCTGACAGAGTACCGGCAACATCTCTTACCAAAGCCTTTGAAACGCAGTTTCTTGGCAGGCCTTATCTGGCTGAGGTAGAACTTCTGCTCTGGGTGTGCTCCCTTGGCCTAGAGCTGAAAGGCCCAAAGGGCTGCCTTGTTTCCAAAGGGGGAGAGAGGCCCCAAAGCATCTTGCTTCCACCTCTTGGGAAGCTAAGAAACAACTAGCTCTGCCCAGTGCTCTTACAGCCTGAGAGAAAATCTCTTACCAAGGCTTGTGAAACGCACTTTGTTGGTGGCCTGATCTAGCTGAAGTAGAACTTCTGCTCTGGGTGTGCTCCATTGGCCTAGAGCTGCCTGGCCCAAAGGGCCGCTTTGTTTGCAAAGGGGCAGAGAGGCCCCAAAGCATCTTGCTTCCAGCTCTTCGGGAAGCTAAGAAACATCTGGCGTTGCCCAGTGCTCTTACAGCCTTACGGGAACATCTCTTACCAAGGCCTGTGAAACGCAGTTTGTTGGTGGCCTGAACTGGCCGAAGTAGAACTTCTGCTCTGGGTGTGCTCCACTGGCCTAGAGCTACCTGCCCCAAAGGGCTGCCTTGATTCCAAAGTGAGAGAGTGGCCCCAAAGCATCTTGCTTCCAGCTCTTCGGGAAGCTAAGAAACATCTGGCGTTGCCCAGTGCTCTTACAGCCTACCGGGAACATCTCTTACCAAGGCCTGTGAAACGCCGTTTCCTGGCAGGCCTGATTTGGCTGAAGTAGAACTTCTGCTCTGGGTGTGCTCCATTGCCCTAGAGCTGCCAGGCCCAAGGTGCTGCCTTGTTTCCAAAGGGGCAGAGAGGCCCCAAAGCATCTTGCTTCCAGCTCTCTGGGAAGCTAAGAACCAACTCGCTCTGCCCCGTGCTCTTACAGCCTACCGGGAACATGTCTTTGAAAGGCCTGTGAAACGCAGTTTCTTGGCAGGCCTCATCTGGCTGAAGTAGAACTCCGGCTCTGGGTGTGCTCCATTGCCCTAGAGCTGCCAGGCCCCAAGTGCTGCCCTGTTTCCAAGGGGCAGAGAGGCCCAAAGCATCTTGCTTCCCGGTCTTTGCGAAGCTAAGAAACAACTGGCTCTGCCCAGTGCTCTTACACCTACCGGGAACATCTCTTACCAAGGCCTGTCAAACGCTGTTTCTTTGCAGGCCTGATCAGGCTGAAGTAGAACTCCTGCTCTGCGTGTGCTCCATTGGCCTAGAGCTTCCCGACCCAAAAGGCTGCCTTGTTCACAAACGGGCAGAGGGGTCCCAAGCGTCTTGCTTCCAGCTTTTCAGGAAGGTAAGAAACAACTGGCTCTGCCCAGTGCTCTTACAGCCTACCGGGAACATCTCTTACCAAGGCCTGTGAAACGCAGTTTCTTGGCAGGCCTGATCTGGCTGAAGTAGAACTCCTGCTCTGGGCGTGCTACTTTGGCCTAGAGCTGCCAGGCCCAAAGGGCCGCCTTGTTTCCAAAGGGGCTGAGAGTCCCCAAAGTATCTTGCTTCCAAATCTTTGGGAAGCTAAGAAACAACTGGCTCTGCACAGTGCTCTCACAGCCTACCGGCAACGTGACAGAGAAAGGCCTGTGAGACGCAGTTTCTTGGAAGGCCTGATCTGGCTGAGGTAGAACTTCTGCTCTGGGTGTACTCCATTGGCCTAGGGCTGCCAGGCCCAAAGGGCTGCCTTTATTTCCAAAGTGTGAGAGAGGCCCCAAAGCATCTTGCTTCCTGCTCTCTGGGAAGCTAAAACAACTGGCTCTGCACAGTGCTCTCAAAGCCAACCGGGAACGTCACATACAAAGGCCTGTGAAACGCAGCTTCTTGACAGGCCTTATCTGGCTGAGGTAGAACTTGTGCTCTGGGTGTGCTACTTTGGCCTAGAGCTGCCAGGCACAAAGGCTGCTTTGTTTCCAAAGGGGGAGAGAGGCCCCAAATCATGTTGCTTCCAGCTGTTTTTGAAGCTAAGAAACAACTCGCTCTGCCAGGTACTCTTACAGCCTTCCGGGAACACCTCTTACGAAGGCCTGTGAAAAGCAGTTTCTTGGCAGGCCTGATCTGGCTGAGGTAGAACTTCTGCTCTGGGTGTGCTCCATTGCCCTAGAGCTGAAAGGCCCAAAGGGATGCCTTGTTTGCAAAGGGGCAGAGAGGCCCCAAAGCATCTTGCTTCCAGCTCATTGGGAAGCTAAGAAACAACTGTCTCTGCCCAGTGCTCTGACAGAGTACCGGCAACATCTCTTACCAAAGCCTTTGAAACGCAGTTTCTTGGCAGGCCTTATCTGGCTGAGGTAGAACTTCTGCTCTGGGTGTGCTCCCTTGGCCTAGAGCTGAAAGGCCCAAAGGGCTGCCTTGTTTCCAAAGGGGGAGAGAGGCCCCAAAGCATCTTGCTTCCACCTCTTGGGAAGCTAAGAAACAACTAGCTCTGCCCAGTGCTCTTACAGCCTGAGAGAAAATCTCTTACCAAGGCCTGTGAAACGCACTTTGTTGGTGGCCTGATCTAGCTGAAGTAGAACTTCTGCTCTGGGTGTGCTCCATTGGCCTAGAGCTGCCTGGCCCAAAGGGCCGCCTTGTTTGCAAAGGGGCAGAGAGGCCCCAAAGCATCTTGCTTCCAGCTCTTCGGGAAGCTAAGAAACATCTGGCGTTGCCCAGTGCTCTTACAGCCTACCGGGAACATCTCTTACCAAGGCCTGTGAAACGCAGTTTGTTGGTGGCCTGAACTGGCCGAAGTAGAACTTCTGCTCTGGGTGTGCTCCACTGGCCTAGAGCTACCTGCCCCAAAGGGCTGCCTTGATTCCAAAGTGAGAGAGTGGCCCCAAAGCATCTTGCTTCCAGCTCTTCGGGAAGCTAAGAAACATCTGGCGTTGCCCAGTGCTCTTACAGCCTACCGGGAACATCTCTTACCAAGGCCTGTGAAACGCCGTTTCCTGGCAGGCCTGATTTGGCTGAAGTAGAACTTCTGCTCTGGGTGTGCTCCATTGCCCTAGAGCTGCCAGGCCCAAGGTGCTGCCTTGTTTCCAAAGGGGCAGAGAGGCCCCAAAGCATCTTGCTTCCAGCTCTCTGGGAAGCTAAGAACCAACTCGCTCTGCCCCGTGCTCTTACAGCCTACCGGGAACATGTCTTTGAAAGGCCTGTGAAACGCAGTTTCTTGGCAGGCCTCATCTGGCTGAAGTAGAACTCCGGCTCTGGGTGTGCTCCATTGCCCTAGAGCTGCCAGGCCCCAAGTGCTGCCCTGTTTCCAAGGGGCAGAGAGGCCCAAAGCATCTTGCTTCCCGGTCTTTGCGAAGCTAAGAAACAACTGGCTCTGCCCAGTGCTCTTACACCTACCGGGAACATCTCTTACCAAGGCCTGTCAAACGCTGTTTCTTTGCAGGCCTGATCAGGCTGAAGTAGAACTCCTGCTCTGCGTGTGCTCCATTGGCCTAGAGCTTCCCGACCCAAAAGGCTGCCTTGTTCGCAAACGGGCAGAGGGGTCCCAAGCGTCTTGCTTCCAGCTTTTCAGGAAGGTAAGAAACAACTGGCTCTGCCCAGTGCTCTTACAGCCTACCGGGAACATCTCTTACCAAGGCCTGTGAAACGCAGTTTCTTGGCAGGCCTGATCTGGCTGAAGTAGAACTCCTGCTCTGGGCGTGCTACTTTGGCCTAGAGCTGCCAGGCCCAAAGGGCCGCCTTGTTTCCAAAGGGGCTGAGAGTCCCCAAAGTATCTTGCTTCCAAATCTTTGGGAAGCTAAGAAACAACTGGCTCTGCACAGTGCTCTCACAGCCTACCGGCAACGTGACAGAGAAAGGCCTGTGAGACGCAGTTTCTTGGAAGGCCTGATCTGGCTGAGGTAGAACTTCTGCTCTGGGTGTACTCCATTGGCCTAGGGCTGCCAGGCCCAAAGGGCTGCCTTTATTTCCAAAGTCTGAGAGAGGCCCCAAAGCATCTTGCTTCCTGCTCTCTGGGAAGCTAAAACAACTGGCTCTGCACAGTGCTCTCAAAGCCAACCGGGAACGTCACATACAAAGGCCTGTGAAACGCAGCTTCTTGACAGGCCTTATCTGGCTGAGGTAGAACTTGTGCTCTGGGTGTGCTACTTTGGCCTAGAGCTGCCAGGCACAAAGGCTGCTTTGTTTCCAAAGGGGTAGAGAGGCCCCAAATCATGTTGCTTCCAGCTGTTTTTGAAGCTAAGAAACAACTCGCTCTGCCAGGTACTCTTACAGCCTTCCGGGAACACCTCTTACGAAGGCCTGTGAAAAGCAGTTTCTTGGCAGGCCTGATCTGGCTGAGGTAGAACTTCTGCTCTGGGTGTGCTCCATTGCCCTAGAGCTGAAAGGCCCAAAGGGATGCCTTGTTTGCAAAGGGGCAGAGAGGCCCCAAAGCATCTTGCTTCCAGCTCATTGGGAAGCTAAGAAACAACTGTCTCTGCCCAGTGCTCTGACAGAGTACCGGCAACATCTCTTACCAAAGCCTTTGAAACGCAGTTTCTTGGCAGGCCTGATCTGGCTGAGGTAGAACTTCTGCTCTGGGTGTGCTCCATTGGCCTAGAGCTGAAAGGCCCAAAGGTCGGCCTTGTTGGCAAAGGGGCAGGGAGCCCCCAAAGCATCTTGCTTCCAGCTCTTCGGGAAGCTAAGAAACAACTGGCTCTGCCCAGTGCTCTTACAGCCTGAGAGAAAATCTCTTACCAAGGCCTGTGAAACGCACTTTGTTGGTGGCCTGATCTAGCTGAAGTAGAACTTCTGCTCTGGGTGTGCTCCATTGGCCTAGAGCTGCCTGGCCCAAAGGGCCGCCTTGTTTGCAAAGGGGCAGAGAGGCCCCAAAGCATCTTGCTTCCAGCTCTTCGGGAAGCTAAGAAACATCTGGCGTTGCCCAGTGCTCTTACAGCCTACCGGGAACATCTCTTACCAAGGCCTGTGAAACGCAGTTTGTTGGTGGCCTGAACTGGCCGAAGTAGAACTTCTGCTCTGGGTGTGCTCCACTGGCCTGGAGCTACCTGCCCCAAAGGGCTGCCTTGATTCCAAAGTGAGAGAGTGGCCCCAAAGCATCTTGCTTCCAGCTCTTCGGGAAGCTAAGAAACATCTGGCGTTGCCCAGTGCTCTTACAGCCTACCGGGAACATCTCTTACCAAGGCCTGTGAAACGCCGTTTCCTGGCAGGCCTGATTTGGCTGAAGTAGAACTTCTGCTCTGGGTGTGCTCCATTGCCCTAGAGCTGCCAGGCCCAAGGTGCTGCCTTGTTTCCAAAGGGGCAGAGCGGCCCCAAAGCATCTTGCTTCCAGCTCTCTGGGAAGCTAAGAACCAACTCGCTCTGCCCCGTGCTCTTACAGCCTACCGGGAACATGTCTTTGAAAGGCCTGTGAAACGCAGTTTCTTGGCAGGCCTCATCTGGCTGAAGTAGAACTCCGGCTCTGGGTGTGCTCCATTGCCCTAGAGCTGCCAGGCCCCAAGTGCTGCCCTGTTTCCAAGGGGCAGAGAGGCCCAAAGCATCTTGCTTCCCGGTCTTTGCGAAGCTAAGAAACAACTGGCTCTGCCCAGTGCTCTTACACCTACCGGGAACATCTCTTACCAAGGCCTGTCAAACGCTGTTTCTTTGCAGGCCTGATCAGGCTGAAGTAGAACTCCTGCTCTGCGTGTGCTCCATTGGCCTAGAGCTTCCCGACCCAAAAGGCTGCCTTGTTCGCAAACGGGCAGAGGGGTCCCAAGCGTCTTGCTTCCAGCTTTTCAGGAAGGTAAGAAACAACTGGCTCTGCCCAGTGCTCTTACAGCCTACCGGGAACATCTCTTACCAAGGCCTGTGAAACGCAGTTTCTTGGCAGGCCTGATCTGGCTGAAGTAGAACTCCTGCTCTGGGCGTGCTACTTTGGCCTAGAGCTGCCAGGCCCAAAGGGCCGCCTTGTTTCCAAAGGGGCTGAGAGTCCCCAAAGTATCTTGCTTCCAAATCTTTGGGAAGCTAAGAAACAACTGGCTCTGCACAGTGCTCTCACAGCCTACCGGCAACGTGACAGAGAAAGGCCTGTGAGACGCAGTTTCTTGGAAGGCCTGATCTGGCTGAGGTAGAACTTCTGCTCTGGGTGTACTCCATTGGCCTAGGGCTGCCAGGCCCAAAGGGCTGCCTTTATTTCCAAAGTGTGAGAGAGGCCCCAAAGCATCTTGCTTCCTGCTCTCTGGGAAGCTAAAACAACTGGCTCTGCACAGTGCTCTCAAAGCCAAACGGGAACGTCACATACAAAGGCCTGTGAAACGCAGCTTCTTGACAGGCCTTATCTGGCTGAGGTAGAACTTGTGCTCTGGGTGTGCTACTTTGGCCTAGAGCTGCCAGGCACAAAGGCTGCTTTGTTTCCAAAGGGGGAGAGAGGCCCCAAATCATGTTGCTTCCAGCTGTTTTTGAAGCTAAGAAACAACTCGCTCTGCCAGGTACTCTTACAGCCTTCCGGGAACACCTCTTACGAAGGCCTGTGAAAAGCAGTTTCTTGGCAGGCCTGATCTGGCTGAGGTAGAACTTCTGCTCTGGGTGTGCTCCATTGCCCTAGAGCTGAAAGGCCCAAAGGGATGCCTTGTTTGCAAAGGGGCAGAGAGGCCCCAAAGCATCTTGCTTCCAGCTCATTGGGAAGCTAAGAAACAACTGGCTCTGCCCAGTGCTCTGACAGAGTACCGGCAACATCTCTTACCAAAGCCTTTGAAACGCAGTTTCTTGGCAGGCCTTATCTGGCTGAGGTAGAACTTCTGCTCTGGGTGTGCTCCATTGGCCTAGAGCTGAAAGGCCCAAAGGTCGGCCTTGTTGGCAAAGGGGCAGGGAGCCCCCAAAGCATCTTGCTTCCAGCTCTTCGGGAAGCTAAGAAACAACTGGCTCTGCCCAGTGCTCTTACAGCCTGAGAGAAAATCTCTTACCAAGGCCTGTGAAACGCACTTTGTTGGTGGCCTGATCTAGCTGAAGTAGAACTTCTGCTCTGGGTGTGCTCCATTGGCCTAGAGCTGCCTGGCCCAAAGGGCCGCCTTGTTTGCAAAGGGGCAGAGAGGCCCCAAAGCATCTTGCTTCCAGCTCTTCGGGAAGCTAAGAAACATCTGGCATTGCCCAGTGCTCTTACAGCCTACCGGGAACATCTCTCACCAAGGCCTGTGAAACGCAGTTTGTTGGTGGCCTGAACTGGCCGAAGTAGAACTTCTGCTCTGGGTGTGCTCCACTGGCCTAGAGCTACCTGCCCCAAAGGGCTGCCTTGATTCCAAAGTGAGAGAGTGGCCCCAAAGCATCTTGCTTCCAGCTCTTCGGGAAGCTAAGAAACATCTGGCGTTGCCCAGTGCTCTTACAGCCTACCGGGAACATCTCTTACCAAGGCCTGTGAAACGCCGTTTCCTGGCAGGCCTGATTTGGCTGAAGTAGAACTTCTGCTCTGGGTGTGCTCCATTGCCCTAGAGCTGCCAGGCCCAAGGTGCTGCCTTGTTTCCAAAGGGGCAGAGCGGCCCCAAAGCATCTTGCTTCCAGCTCTCTGGGAAGCTAAGAACCAACTCGCTCTGCCCCGTGCTCTTACAGCCTACCGGGAACATGTCTTTGAAAGGCCTGTGAAACGCAGTTTCTTGGCAGGCCTCATCTGGCTGAAGTAGAACTCCGGCTCTGGGTGTGCTCCATTGCCCTAGAGCTGCCAGGCCCCAAGTGCTGCCCTGTTTCCAAGGGGCAGAGAGGCCCAAAGCATCTTGCTTCCCGGTCTTTGCGAAGCTAAGAAACAACTGGCTCTGCCCAGTGCTCTTACACCTACCGGGAACATCTCTTACCAAGGCCTGTCAAACGCTGTTTCTTTGCAGGCCTGATCAGGCTGAAGTAGAACTCCTGCTCTGCGTGTGCTCCATTGGCCTAGAGCTTCCCGACCCAAAAGGCTGCCTTGTTCGCAAACGGGCAGAGGGGTCCCAAGCGTCTTGCTTCCAGCTTTTCAGGAAGGTAAGAAACAACTGGCTCTGCCCAGTGCTCTTACAGCCTACCGGGAACATCTCTTACCAAGGCCTGTGAAACGCAGTTTCTTGGCAGGCCTGATCTGGCTGAAGTAGAACTCCTGCTCTGGGCGTGCTACTTTGGCCTAGAGCTGCCAGGCCCAAAGGGCCGCCTTGTTTCCAAAGGGGCTGAGAGTCCCCAAAGTATCTTGCTTCCAAATCTTTGGGAAGCTAAGAAACAACTGGCTCTGCACAGTGCTCTCACAGCCTACCGGCAACGTGACAGAGAAAGTCCTGTGAGACGCAGTTTCTTGGAAGGCCTGATCTGGCTGAGGTAGAACTTCTGCTCTGGGTGTACTCCATTGGCCTAGGGCTGCCAGGCCCAAAGGGCTGCCTTTATTTCCAAAGTGTGAGAGAGGCCCCAAAGCATCTTGCTTCCTGCTCTCTGGGAAGCTAAAACAACTGGCTCTGCACAGTGCTCTCAAAGCCAACCGGGAACGTCACATACAAAGGCCTGTGAAACGCAGCTTCTTGACAGGCCTTATCTGGCTGAGGTAGAACTTGTGCTCTGGGTGTGCTACTTTGGCCTAGAGCTGCCAGGCACAAAGGCTGCTTTGTTTCCAAAGGGGGAGAGAGGCCCCAAATCATGTTGCTTCCAGCTGTTTTTGAAGCTAAGAAACAACTCGCTCTGCCAGGTACTCTTACAGCCTTCCGGGAACACCTCTTACGAAGGCCTGTGAAAAGCAGTTTCTTGGCAGGCCTGATCTGGCTGAGGTAGAACTTCTGCTCTGGGTGTGCTCCATTGCCCTAGAGCTGAAAGGCCCAAAGGGATGCCTTGTTTGCAAAGGGGCAGAGAGGCCCCAAAGCATCTTGCTTCCAGCTCATTGGGAAGCTAAGAAACAACTGTCTCTGCCCAGTGCTCTGACAGAGTACCGGCAACATCTCTTACCAAAGCCTTTGAAACGCAGTTTCTTGGCAGGCCTTATCTGGCTGAGGTAGAACTTCTGCTCTGGGTGTGCTCCCTTGGCCTAGAGCTGAAAGGCCCAAAGGGCTGCCTTGTTTCCAAAGGGGGAGAGAGGCCCCAAAGCATCTTGCTTCCACCTCTTGGGAAGCTAAGAAACAACTAGCTCTGCCCAGTGCTCTTACAGCCTGAGAGAAAATCTCTTACCAAGGCTTGTGAAACGCACTTTGTTGGTGGCCTGATCTAGCTGAAGTAGAACTTCTGCTCTGGGTGTGCTCCATTGGCCTAGAGCTGCCTGGCCCAAAGGGCCGCTTTGTTTGCAAAGGGGATGAGAGGCCCCAAAGCATCTTGCTTCCAGCTCTTCGGGAAGCTAAGAAACATCTGGCGTTGCCCAGTGCTCTTACAGCCTACCGGGAACATCTCTCACCAAGGCCTGTGAAACGCAGTTTGTTGGTGGCCTGAACTGGCCGAAGTAGAACTTCTGCTCTGGGTGTGCTCCACTGGCCTAGAGCTACCTGCCCCAAAGGGCTGCCTTGATTCCAAAGTGAGAGAGTGGCCCCAAAGCATCTTGCTTCCAGCTCTTCGGGAAGCTAAGAAACATCTGGCGTTGCCCAGTGCTCTTACAGCCTACCGGGAACATCTCTTACCAAGGCCTGTGAAACGCCGTTTCCTGGCAGGCCTGATTTGGCTGAAGTAGAACTTCTGCTCTGGGTGTGCTCCATTGCCCTAGAGCTGCCAGGCCCAAGGTGCTGCCTTGTTTCCAAAGGGGCAGAGAGGCCCCAAAGCATCTTGCTTCCAGCTCTCTGGGAAGCTAAGAACCAACTCGCTCTGCCCCGTGCTCTTACAGCCTACCGGGAACATGTCTTTGAAAGGCCTGTGAAACGCAGTTTCTTGGCAGGCCTCATCTGGCTGAAGTAGAACTCCGGCTCTGGGTGTGCTCCATTGCCCTAGAGCTGCCAGGCCCCAAGTGCTGCCCTGTTTCCAAGGGGCAGAGAGGCCCAAAGCATCTTGCTTCCCGGTCTTTGCGAAGCTAAGAAACAACTGGCTCTGCCCAGTGCTCTTACACCTACCGGGAACATCTCTTACCAAGGCCTGTCAAACGCTGTTTCTTTGCAGGCCTGATCAGGCTGAAGTAGAACTCCTGCTCTGCGTGTGCTCCATTGGCCTAGAGCTTCCCGACCCAAAAGGCTGCCTTGTTCGCAAACGGGCAGAGGGGTCCCAAGCGTCTTGCTTCCAGCTTTTCAGGAAGGTAAGAAACAACTGGCTCTGCCCAGTGCTCTTACAGCCTACCGGGAACATCTCTTACCAAGGCCTGTGAAACGCAGTTTCTTGGCAGGCCTGATCTGGCTGAAGTAGAACTCCTGCTCTGGGCGTGCTACTTTGGCCTAGAGCTGCCAGGCCCAAAGGGCCGCCTTGTTTCCAAAGGGGCTGAGAGTCCCCAAAGTATCTTGCTTCCAAATCTTTGGGAAGCTAAGAAACAACTGGCTCTGCACAGTGCTCTCACAGCCTACCGGCAACGTGACAGAGAAAGGCCTGTGAGACGCAGTTTCTTGGAAGGCCTGATCTGGCTGAGGTAGAACTTCTGCTCTGGGTGTACTCCATTGGCCTAGGGCTGCCAGGCCCAAAGGGCTGCCTTTATTTCCAAAGTGTGAGAGAGGCCCCAAAGCATCTTGCTTCCTGCTCTCTGGGAAGCTAAAACAACTGGCTCTGCACAGTGCTCTCAAAGCCAACCGGGAACGTCACATACAAAGGCCTGTGAAACGCAGCTTCTTGACAGGCCTTATCTGGCTGAGGTAGAACTTGTGCTCTGGGTGTGCTACTTTGGCCTAGAGCTGCCAGGCACAAAGGCTGCTTTGTTTCCAAAGGGGGAGAGAGGCCCCAAATCATGTTGCTTCCAGCTGTTTTTGAAGCTAAGAAACAACTCGCTCTGCCAGGTACTCTTACAGCCTTCCGGGAACACCTCTTACGAAGGCCTGTGAAAAGCAGTTTCTTGGCAGGCCTGATCTGGCTGAGGTAGAACTTCTGCTCTGGGTGTGCTCCATTGCCCTAGAGCTGAAAGGCCCAAAGGGATGCCTTGTTTGCAAAGGGGCAGAGAGGCCCCAAAGCATCTTGCTTCCAGCTCATTGGGAAGTTAAGAAACAACTGTCTCTGCCCAGTGCTCTGACAGAGTACCGGCAACATCTCTTACCAAAGCCTTTGAAACGCAGTTTCTTGGCAGGCCTTATCTGGCTGAGGTAGAACTTCTGCTCTGGGTGTGCTCCATTGGCCTAGAGCTGAAAGGCCCAAAGGTCGGCCTTGGTGGCAAAGGGGCAGGGAGCCCCCAAAGCATCTTGCTTCCAGCTCTTTGGGAAGCTAAGAAACAACTGGCTCTGCCCAGTGCTCTTACAGCCTGAGAGAAAATCTCTTACCAAGGCCTGTGAAATGCACTTTGTTGGTGGCCTGATCTAGCTGAAGTAGAACTTCTGCTCTGGGTGTGCTCCATTGGCCTAGAGCTGCCTGGCCCAAAGGGCCGCCTTGTTTGCAAAGGGGCAGAGAGGCCCCAAAGCATCTTGCTTCCAGCTCTTCGGGAAGCTAAGAAACATCTGGCGTTGCCCAGTGCTCTTACAGCCTACCGGGAACATCTCTTACCAAGGCCTGTGAAACGCAGTTTGTTGGTGGCCTGAACTGGCCGAAGTAGAACTTCTGCTCTGGGTGTGCTCCACTGGCCTGGAGCTACCTGCCCCAAAGGGCTGCCTTGATTCCAAAGTGAGAGAGTGGCACCAAAGCATCTTGCTTCCAGCTCTTCGGGAAGCTAAGAAACATCTGGCGTTGCCCAGTGCTCTTACAGCCTACCGGGAACATCTCTTACCAAGGCCTGTGAAACGCCGTTTCCTGGCAGGCCTGATTTGGCTGAAGTAGAACTTCTGCTCTGGGTGTGCTCCATTGCCCTAGAGCTGCCAGGCCCAAGGTGCTGCCTTGTTTCCAAAGGGGCAGAGAGGCCCCAAAGCATCTTGCTTCCAGCTCTCTGGGAAGCTAAGAACCAACTCGCTCTGCCCCGTGCTCTTACAGCCTACCGGGAACATGTCTTTGAAAGGCCTGTGAAACGCAGTTTCTTGGCAGGCCTCATCTGGCTGAAGTAGAACTCCGGCTCTGGGTGTGCTCCATTGCCCTAGAGCTGCCAGGCCCCAAGTGCTGCCCTGTTTCCAAGGGGCAGAGAGGCCCAAAGCATCTTGCTTCCCGGTCTTTGCGAAGCTAAGAAACAACTGGCTCTGCCCAGTGCTCTTACACCTACCGGGAACATCTCTTACCAAGGCCTGTCAAACGCTGTTTCTTTGCAGGCCTGATCAGGCTGAAGTAGAACTCCTGCTCTGCGTGTGCTCCATTGGCCTAGAGCTTCCCGACCCAAAAGGCTGCCTTGTTCCCAAACGGGCAGAGGGGTCCCAAGCGTCTTGCTTCCAGCTTTTCAGGAAGGTAAGAAACAACTGGCTCTGCCCAGTGCTCTTACAGCCTACCGGGAACATCTCTTACCAAGGCCTGTGAAACGCAGTTTCTTGCCAGGCCTGATCTGGCTGAAGTAGAACTCCTGCTCTGGGCGTGCTACTTTGGCCTAGAGCTGCCAGGCCCAAAGGGCCGCCTTGTTTCCAAAGGGGCTGAGAGTCCCCCAAGTATCTTGCTTCCAAATCTTTGGAAAGCTAAGAAACAACTGGCTCTGCACAGTGCTCTCACAGCCTACCGGCAACGTGACAGAGAAAGGCCTGTGAGACGCAGTTTCTTGGAAGGCCTGATCTGGCTGAGGTAGAACTTCTGCTCTGGGTGTACTCCATTGGCCTAGGGCTGCCAGGCCCAAAGGGCTGCCTTTATTTCCAAAGTGTGAGAGAGGCCCCAAAGCATCTTGCTTCCTGCTCTCTGGGAAGCTAAAACAACTGGCTCTGCACAGTGCTCTCAAAGCCAACCGGGAACGTCACATACAAAGGCCTGTGAAACGCAGCTTCTTGACAGGCCTTATCTGGCTGAGGTAGAACTTGTGCTCTGGGTGTGCTACTTTGGCCTAGAGCTGCCGGGCACAAAGGCTGCTTTGTTTCCAAAGGGGGAGAGAGGCCCCAAATCATGTTGCTTCCAGCTGTTTTTGAAGCTAAGAAACAACTCGCTCTGCCAGGTACTCTTACAGCCTTCCGGGAACACCTCTTACGAAGGCCTGTGAAAAGCAGTTTCTTGGCAGGCCTGATCTGGCTGAGGTAGAACTTCTGCTCTGGGTGTGCTCCATTGCCCTAGAGCTGAAAGGCCCAAAGGGATGCCTTGTTTGCAAAGGGGCAGAGAGGCCCCAAAGCATCTTGCTTCCAGCTCATTGGGAAGCTAAGAAACAACTGGCTCTGCCCAGTGCTCTGACAGAGTACCGGCAACATCTCTTACCAAAGCCTTTGAAACGCAGTTTCTTGGCAGGCCTTATCTGGCTGAGGTAGAACTTCTGCTCTGGGTGTGCTCCATTGGCCTAGAGCTGAAAGGCCCAAAGGTCGGCCTTGTTGGCAAAGGGGCAGGGAGCCCCCAAAGCATCTTGCTTCCAGCTCTTTGGGAAGCTAAGAAACAACTGGCTCTGCCCAGTGCTCTTACAGCCTGAGAGAAAATCTCTTACCAAGGCCTGTGAAACGCACTTTGTTGGTGGCCTGATCTAGCTGAAGTAGAACTTCTGCTCTGGGTGTGCTCCATTGGCCTAGAGCTGCCTGGCCCAAAGGGCCGCCTTGTTTGCAAAGGGGCAGAGAGGCCCCAAAGCATCTTGCTTCCAGCTCTTCGGGAAGCTAAGAAACATCTGGCGTTGCCCAGTGCTCTTACAGCCTACCGGGAACATCTCTTACCAAGGCCTGTGAAACGCCGTTTCCTGGCAGGCCTGATTTGGCTGAAGTAGAACTTCTGCTCTGGGTGTGCTCCATTGCCCTAGAGCTGCCAGGCCCAAGGTGCTGCCTTGTTTCCAAAGGGGCAGAGAGGCCCCAAAGCATCTTGCTTCCAGCTCTCTGGGAAGCTAAGAACCAACTCGCTCTGCCCCGTGCTCTTACAGCCTACCGGGAACATGTCTTTGAAAGGCCTGTGAAACGCAGTTTCTTGGCAGGCCTCATCTGGCTGAAGTAGAACTCCGGCTCTGGGTGTGCTCCATTGCCCTAGAGCTGCCAGGCCCCAAGTGCTGCCCTGTTTCCAAGGGGCAGAGAGGCCCAAAGCATCTTGCTTCCCGGTCTTTGCGAAGCTAAGAAACAACTGGCTCTGCCCAGTGCTCTTACACCTACCGGGAACATCTCTTACCAAGGCCTGTCAAACGCTGTTTCTTTGCAGGCCTGATCAGGCTGAAGTAGAACTCCTGCTCTGCGTGTGCTCCATTGGCCTAGAGCTTCCCGACCCAAAAGGCTGCCTTGTTCCCAAACGGGCAGAGGGGTCCCAAGCGTCTTGCTTCCAGCTTTTCAGGAAGGTAAGAAACAACTGGCTCTGCCCAGTGCTCTTACAGCCTACCGGGAACATCTCTTACCAAGGCCTGTGAAACGCAGTTTCTTGGCAGGCCTGATCTTGCTGAAGTAGAACTCCTGCTCTGGGCGTGCTACTTTGGCCTAGAGCTGCCAGGCCCAAAGGGCCGCCTTGTTTCCAAAGGGGCTGAGAGTCCCCAAAGCATCTTGCTTCCAAATCTTTGGGAAGCTAAGAAACAACTGGCTCTGCACAGTGCTCTCACAGCCTACCGGCAACGTGACAGAGAAAGGCCTGTGAGACGCAGTTTCTTGGAAGGCCTGATCTGGCTGAGGTAGAACTTCTGCTCTGGGTGTACTCCATTGGCCTAGGGCTGCCAGGCCCAAAGGGCTGCCTTTATTTCCAAAGTGTGAGAGAGGCCCCAAAGCATCTTGCTTCCTGCTCTCTGGGAAGCTAAAACAACTGGCTCTGCACAGTGCTCTCAAAGCCAACCGGGAACGTCACATACAAAGGCCTGTGAAACGCAGCTTCTTGACAGGCCTTATCTGGCTGAGGTAGAACTTGTGCTCTGGGTGTGCTACTTTGGCCTAGAGCTGCCAGGCACAAAGGCTGCTTTGTTTCCAAAGGGGGAGAGAGGCCCCAAATCATGTTGCTTCCAGCTGTTTTTGAAGCTAAGAAACAACTCGCTCTGCCAGGTACTCTTACAGCCTTCCGGGAACACCTCTTACGAAGGCCTGTGAAAAGCAGTTTCTTGGCAGGCCTGATCTGGCTGAGGTAGAACTTCTGCTCTGGGTGTGCTCCATTGCCCTAGAGCTGAAAGGCCCAAAGGGATGCCTTGTTTGCAAAGGGGCAGAGAGGCCCCAAAGCATCTTGCTTCCAGCTCTTTGGGAAGCTAAGAAACAACTGTCTCTGCCCAGTGCTCTGACAGAGTACCGGCAACATCTCTTACCAAAGCCTTTGAAACGCAGTTTCTTGGCAGGCCTTATCTGGCTGAGGTAGAACTTCTGCTCTGGGTGTGCTCCATTGGCCTAGAGCTGAAAGGCCCAAAGGTCGGCCTTGTTGGCAAAGGGGCAGGGAGCCCCCAAAGCATCTTGCTTCCAGCTCTTCGGGAAGCTAAGAAACAACTGGCTCTGCCCAGTGCTCTTACAGCCTGAGAGAAAATCTCTTACCAAGGCCTGTGAAACGCACTTTGTTGGTGGCCTGATCTAGCTGAAGTAGAACTTCTGCTCTGGGTGTGCTCCATTGGCCTGGAGCTGCCTGGCCCAAAGGGCCGCCTTGTTTGCAAAGGGGCAGAGAGGCCCCAAAGCATCTTGCTTCCAGCTCTTCGGGAAGCTAAGAAACATCTGGCGTTGCCCAGTGCTCTTACAGCCTACCGGGAACATCTCTTACCAAGGCCTGTGAAACGCAGTTTGTTGGTGGCCTGAACTGGCCGAAGTAGAACTTCTGCTCTGGGTGTGCTCCACTGGCCTGGAGCTACCTGCCCCAAAGGGCTGCCTTGATTCCAAAGTGAGAGAGTGGCACCAAAGCATCTTGCTTCCAGCTCTTCGGGAAGCTAAGAAACATCTGGCGTTGCCCAGTGCTCTTACAGCCTACCGGGAACATCTCTTACCAAGGCCTGTGAAACGCCGTTTCCTGGCAGGCCTGATTTGGCTGAAGTAGAACTTCTGCTCTGGGTGTGCTCCATTGCCCTAGAGCTGCCAGGCCCAAGGTGCTGCCTTGTTTCCAAAGGGGCAGAGAGGCCCCAAAGCATCTTGCTTCCAGCTCTCTGGGAAGCTAAGAACCAACTCGCTCTGCCCCGTGCTCTTACAGCCTACCGGGAACATGTCTTTGAAAGGCCTGTGAAACGCAGTTTCTTGGCAGGCCTCATCTGGCTGAAGTAGAACTCCGGCTCTGGGTGTGCTCCATTGCCCTAGAGCTGCCAGGCCCCAAGTGCTGCCCTGTTTCCAAGGGGCAGAGAGGCCCAAAGCATCTTGCTTCCCGGTCTTTGCGAAGCTAAGAAACAACTGGCTCTGCCCAGTGCTCTTACACCTACCGGGAACATCTCTTACCAAGGCCTGTCAAACGCTGTTTCTTTGCAGGCCTGATCAGGCTGAAGTAGAACTCCTGCTCTGCGTGTGCTCCATTGGCCTAGAGCTTCCCGACCCAAAAGGCTGCCTTGTTCCCAAACGGGCAGAGGGGTCCCAAGCGTCTTGCTTCCAGCTTTTCAGGAAGGTAAGAAACAACTGGCTCTGCCCAGTGCTCTTACAGCCTACCGGGAACATCTCTTACCAAGGCCTGTGAAACGCAGTTTCTTGGCAGGCCTGATCTGGCTGAAGTAGAACTCCTGCTCTGGGCGTGCTACTTTGGCCTAGAGCTGCCAGGCCCAAAGGGCCGCCTTGTTTCCAAAGGGGCTGAGAGTCCCCAAAGTATCTTGCTTCCAAATCTTTGGGAAGCTAAGAAACAACTGGCTCTGCACAGTGCTCTCACAGCCTACCGGCAACGTGACAGAGAAAGGCCTGTGAGACGCAGTTTCTTGGAAGGCCTGATCTGGCTGAGGTAGAACTTCTGCTCTGGGTGTACTCCATTGGCCTAGGGCTGCCAGGCCCAAAGGGCTGCCTTTATTTCCAAAGTGTGAGAGAGGCCCCAAAGCATCTTGCTTCCTGCTCTCTGGGAAGCTAAAACAACTGGCTCTGCACAGTGCTCTCAAAGCCAACCGGGAACGTCACATACAAAGGCCTGTGAAACGCAGCTTCTTGACAGGCCTTATCTGGCTGAGGTAGAACTTGTGCTCTGGGTGTGCTACTTTGGCCTAGAGCTGCCAGGCACAAAGGCTGCTTTGTTTCCAAAGGGGGAGAGAGGCCCCAAATCATGTTGCTTCCAGCTGTTTTTGAAGCTAAGAAACAACTCGCTCTGCCAGGTACTCTTACAGCCTTCCGGGAACACCTCTTACGAAGGCCTGTGAAAAGCAGTTTCTTGGCAGGCCTGATCTGGCTGAGGTAGAACTTCTGCTCTGGGTGTGCTCCATTGCCCTAGAGCTGAAAGGCCCAAAGGGATGCCTTGTTTGCAAAGGGGCAGAGAGGCCCCAAAGCATCTTGCTTCCAGCTCATTGGGAAGCTAAGAAACAACTGGCTCTGCCCAGTGCTCTGACAGAGTACCGGCAACATCTCTTACCAAAGCCTTTGAAACGCAGTTTCTTGGCAGGCCTTATCTGGCTGAGGTAGAACTTCTGCTCTGGGTGTGCTCCATTGGCCTAGAGCTGAAAGGCCCAAAGGTCGGCCTTGTTGGCAAAGGGGCAGGGAGCCCCCAAAGCATCTTGCTTCCAGCTCTTTGGGAAGCTAAGAAACAACTGGCTCTGCCCAGTGCTCTTACAGCCTGAGAGAAAATCTCTTACCAAGGCCTGTGAAACGCACTTTGTTGGTGGCCTGATCTAGCTGAAGTAGAACTTCTGCTCTGGGTGTGCTCCATTGGCCTAGAGCTGCCTGGCCCAAAGGGCCGCCTTGTTTGCAAAGGGGCAGAGAGGCCCCAAAGCATCTTGCTTCCAGCTCTTCGGGAAGCTAAGAAACATCTGGCGTTGCCCAGTGCTCTTACAGCCTACCGGGAACATCTCTTACCAAGGCCTGTGAAACGCCGTTTCCTGGCAGGCCTGATTTGGCTGAAGTAGAACTTCTGCTCTGGGTGTGCTCCATTGCCCTAGAGCTGCCAGGCCCAAGGTGCTGCCTTGTTTCCAAAGGGGCAGAGAGGCCCCAAAGCATCTTGCTTCCAGCTCTCTGGGAAGCTAAGAACCAACTCGCTCTGCCCCGTGCTCTTACAGCCTACCGGGAACATGTCTTTGAAAGGCCTGTGAAACGCAGTTTCTTGGCAGGCCTCATCTGGCTGAAGTAGAACTCCGGCTCTGGGTGTGCTCCATTGCCCTAGAGCTGCCAGGCCCCAAGTGCTGCCCTGTTTCCAAGGGGCAGAGAGGCCCAAAGCATCTTGCTTCCCGGTCTTTGCGAAGCTAAGAAACAACTGGCTCTGCCCAGTGCTCTTACACCTACCGGGAACATCTCTTACCAAGGCCTGTCAAACGCTGTTTCTTTGCAGGCCTGATCAGGCTGAAGTAGAACTCCTGCTCTGCGTGTGCTCCATTGGCCTAGAGCTTCCCGACCCAAAAGGCTGCCTTGTTCCCAAACGGGCAGAGGGGTCCCAAGCGTCTTGCTTCCAGCTTTTCAGGAAGGTAAGAAACAACTGGCTCTGCCCAGTGCTCTTACAGCCTACCGGGAACATCTCTTACCAAGGCCTGTGAAACGCAGTTTCTTGGCAGGCCTGATCTGGCTGAAGTAGAACTCCTGCTCTGGGCGTGCTACTTTGGCCTAGAGCTGCCAGGCCCAAAGGGCCGCCTTGTTTCCAAAGGGGCTGAGAGTCCCCAAAGCATCTTGCTTCCAAATCTTTGGGAAGCTAAGAAACAACTGGCTCTGCACAGTGCTCTCACAGCCTACCGGCAACGTGACAGAGAAAGGCCTGTGAGACGCAGTTTCTTGGAAGGCCTGATCTGGCTGAGGTAGAACTTCTGCTCTGGGTGTACTCCATTGGCCTAGGGCTGCCAGGCCCAAAGGGCTGCCTTTATTTCCAAAGTGTGAGAGAGGCCCCAAAGCATCTTGCTTCCTGCTCTCTGGGAAGCTAAAACAACTGGCTCTGCACAGTGCTCTCAAAGCCAACCGGGAACGTCACATACAAAGGCCTGTGAAACGCAGCTTCTTGACAGGCCTTATCTGGCTGAGGTAGAACTTGTGCTCTGGGTGTGCTACTTTGGCCTAGAGCTGCCAGGCACAAAGGCTGCTTTGTTTCCAAAGGGGGAGAGAGGCCCCAAATCATGTTGCTTCCAGCTGTTTTTGAAGCTAAGAAACAACTCGCTCTGCCAGGTACTCTTACAGCCTTCCGGGAACACCTCTTACGAAGGCCTGTGAAAAGCAGTTTCTTGGCAGGCCTGATCTGGCTGAGGTAGAACTTCTGCTCTGGGTGTGCTCCATTGCCCTAGAGCTGAAAGGCCCAAAGGGATGCCTTGTTTGCAAAGGGGCAGAGAGGCCCCAAAGCATCTTGCTTCCAGCTCTTTGGGAAGCTAAGAAACAACTGTCTCTGCCCAGTGCTCTGACAGAGTACCGGCAACATCTCTTACCAAAGCCTTTGAAACGCAGTTTCTTGGCAGGCCTTATCTGGCTGAGGTAGAACTTCTGCTCTGGGTGTGCTCCATTGGCCTAGAGCTGAAAGGCCCAAAGGTCGGCCTTGTTGGCAAAGGGGCAGGGAGCCCCCAAAGCATCTTGCTTCCAGCTCTTCGGGAAGCTAAGAAACAACTGGCTCTGCCCAGTGCTCTTACAGCCTGAGAGAAAATCTCTTACCAAGGCCTGTGAAACGCACTTTGTTGGTGGCCTGATCTAGCTGAAGTAGAACTTCTGCTCTGGGTGTGCTCCATTGGCCTAGAGCTGCCTGGCCCAAAGGGCCGCCTTGTTTGCAAAGGGGCAGAGAGGCCCCAAAGCATCTTGCTTCCAGCTCTTCGGGAAGCTAAGAAACATCTGGCGTTGCCCAGTGCTCTTACAGCCTACCGGGAACATCTCTTACCAAGGCCTGTGAAACGCAGTTTGTTGGTGGCCTGAACTGGCCGAAGTAGAACTTCTGCTCTGGGTGTGCTCCACTGGCCTGGAGCTACCTGCCCCAAAGGGCTGCCTTGATTCCAAAGTGAGAGAGTGGCACCAAAGCATCTTGCTTCCAGCTCTTCGGGAAGCTAAGAAACATCTGGCGTTGCCCAGTGCTCTTACAGCCTACCGGGAACATCTCTTACCAAGGCCTGTGAAACGCCGTTTCCTGGCAGGCCTGATTTGGCTGAAGTAGAACTTCTGCTCTGGGTGTGCTCCATTGCCCTAGAGCTGCCAGGCCCAAGGTGCTGCCTTGTTTCCAAAGGGGCAGAGAGGCCCCAAAGCATCTTGCTTCCAGCTCTCTGGGAAGCTAAGAACCAACTCGCTCTGCCCCGTGCTCTTACAGCCTACCGGGAACATGTCTTTGAAAGGCCTGTGAAACGCAGTTTCTTGGCAGGCCTCATCTGGCTGAAGTAGAACTCCGGCTCTGGGTGTGCTCCATTGCCCTAGAGCTGCCAGGCCCCAAGTGCTGCCCTGTTTCCAAGGGGCAGAGAGGCCCAAAGCATCTTGCTTCCCGGTCTTTGCGAAGCTAAGAAACAACTGGCTCTGCCCAGTGCTCTTACACCTACCGGGAACATCTCTTACCAAGGCCTGTCAAACGCTGTTTCTTTGCAGGCCTGATCAGGCTGAAGTAGAACTCCTGCTCTGCGTGTGCTCCATTGGACTAGAGCTTCCCGACCCAAAAGGCTGCCTTGTTCCCAAACGGGCAGAGGGGTCCCAAGCGTCTTGCTTCCAGCTTTTCAGGAAGGTAAGAAACAACTGGCTCTGCCCAGTGCTCTTACAGCCTACCGGGAACATCTCTTACCAAGGCCTGTGAAACGCAGTTTCTTGGCAGGCCTGATCTGGCTGAAGTAGAACTCCTGCTCTGGGCGTGCTACTTTGGCCTAGAGCTGCCAGGCCCAAAGGGCCGCCTTGTTTCCAAAGGGGCTGAGAGTCCCCAAAGCATCTTGCTTCCAAATCTTTGGGAAGCTAAGAAACAACTGGCTCTGCACAGTGCTCTCACAGCCTACCGGCAACGTGACAGAGAAAGGCCTGTGAGACGCAGTTTCTTGGAAGGCCTGATCTGGCTGAGGTAGAACTTCTGCTCTGGGTGTACTCCATTGGCCTAGGGCTGCCAGGCCCAAAGGGCTGCCTTTATTTCCAAAGTGTGAGAGAGGCCCCAAAGCATCTTGCTTCCTGCTCTCTGGGAAGCTAAAACAACTGGCTCTGCACAGTGCTCTCAAAGCCAACCGGGAACGTCACATACAAAGGCCTGTGAAACGCAGCTTCTTGACAGGCCTTATCTGGCTGAGGTAGAACTTGTGCTCTGGGTGTGCTACTTTGGCCTAGAGCTGCCAGGCACAAAGGCTGCTTTGTTTCCAAAGGGGGAGAGAGGCCCCAAATCATGTTGCTTCCAGCTGTTTTTGAAGCTAAGAAACAACTCGCTCTGCCAGGTACTCTTACAGCCTTCCGGGAACACCTCTTACGAAGGCCTGTGAAAAGCAGTTTCTTGGCAGGCCTGATCTGGCTGAGGTAGAACTTCTGCTCTGGGTGTGCTCCATTGCCCTAGAGCTGAAAGGCCCAAAGGGATGCCTTGTTTGCAAAGGGGCAGAGAGGCCCCAAAGCATCTTGCTTCCAGCTCTTTGGGAAGCTAAGAAACAACTGTCTCTGCCCAGTGCTCTGACAGAGTACCGGCAACATCTCTTACCAAAGCCTTTGAAACGCAGTTTCTTGGCAGGCCTTATCTGGCTGAGGTAGAACTTCTGCTCTGGGTGTGCTCCATTGGCCTAGAGCTGAAAGGCCCAAAGGTCGGCCTTGTTGGCAAAGGGGCAGGGAGCCCCCAAAGCATCTTGCTTCCAGCTCTTCGGGAAGCTAAGAAACAACTGGCTCTGCCCAGTGCTCTTACAGCCTGAGAGAAAATCTCTTACCAAGGCCTGTGAAACGCACTTTGTTGGTGGCCTGATCTAGCTGAAGTAGAACTTCTGCTCTGGGTGTGCTCCATTGGCCTAGAGCTGCCTGGCCCAAAGGGCCACCTTGTTTGCAAAGGGACAGAGAGGCCCCAAAGCATCTTGCTTCCAGCTCTTCGGGAAGCTAAGAAACATCTGGCGTTGCCCAGTGCTCTTACAGCCTACCGGGAACATCTCTTACCAAGGCCTGTGAAACGCAGTTTGTTGGTGGCCTGAACTGGCCGAAGTAGAACTTCTGCTCTGCGTGTGCTCCACTGGCCTGGAGCTACCTGCCCCAAAGGGCTGCCTTGATTCCAAAGTGAGAGAGTGGCACCAAAGCATCTTGCTTCCAGCTCTTCGGGAAGCTAAGAAACATCTGGCGTTGCCCAGTGCTCTTACAGCCTACCGGGAACATCTCTTACCAAGGCCTGTGAAACGCCGTTTCCTGGCAGGCCTGATTTGGCTGAAGTAGAACTTCTGCTCTGGGTGTGCTCCATTGCCCTAGAGCTGCCAGGCCCAAGGTGCTGCCTTGTTTCCAAAGGGGCAGAGAGGCCCCAAAGCATCTTGCTTCCAGCTCTCTGGGAAGCTAAGAACCAACTCGCTCTGCCCCGTGCTCTTACAGCCTACCGGGAACATGTCTTTGAAAGGCCTGTGAAACGCAGTTTCTTGGCAGGCCTCATCTGGCTGAAGTAGAACTCCGGCTCTGGGTGTGCTCCATTGCCCTAGAGCTGCCAGGCCCCAAGTGCTGCCCTGTTTCCAAGGGGCAGAGAGGCCCAAAGCATCTTGCTTCCCGGTCTTTGCGAAGCTAAGAAACAACTGGCTCTGCCCAGTGCTCTTACACCTACCGGGAACATCTCTTACCAAGGCCTGTCAAACGCTGTTTCTTTGCAGGCCTGATCAGGCTGAAGTAGAACTCCTGCTCTGCGTGTGCTCCATTGGCCTAGAGCTTCCCGACCCAAAAGGCTGCCTTGTTCCCAAACGGGCAGAGGGGTCCCAAGCGTCTTGCTTCCAGCTTTTCAGGAAGGTAAGAAACAACTGGCTCTGCCCAGTGCTCTTACAGCCTACCGGGAACATCTCTTACCAAGGCCTGTGAAACGCAGTTTCTTGGCAGGCCTGATCTGGCTGAAGTAGAACTCCTGCTCTGGGCGTGCTACTTTGGCCTAGAGCTGCCAGGCCCAAAGGGCCGCCTTGTTTCCAAAGGGGCTGAGAGTCCCCAAAGCATCTTGCTTCCAAATCTTTGGGAAGCTAAGAAACAACTGGCTCTGCACAGTGCTCTCACAGCCTACCGGCAACGTGACAGAGAAAGGCCTGTGAGACGCAGTTTCTTGGAAGGCCTGATCTGGCTGAGGTAGAACTTCTGCTCTGGGTGTACTCCATTGGCCTAGGGCTGCCAGGCCCAAAGGGCTGCCTTTATTTCCAAAGTGTGAGAGAGGCCCCAAAGCATCTTGCTTCCTGCTCTCTGGGAAGCTAAAACAACTGGCTCTGCACAGTGCTCTCAAAGCCAACCGGGAACGTCACATACAAAGGCCTGTGAAACGCAGCTTCTTGACAGGCCTTATCTGGCTGAGGTAGAACTTGTGCTCTGGGTGTGCTACTTTGGCCTAGAGCTGCCAGGCACAAAGGCTGCTTTGTTTCCAAAGGGGGAGAGAGGCCCCAAATCATGTTGCTTCCAGCTGTTTTTGAAGCTAAGAAACAACTCGCTCTGCCAGGTACTCTTACAGCCTTCCGGGAACACCTCTTACGAAGGCCTGTGAAAAGCAGTTTCTTGGCAGGCCTGATCTGGCTGAGGTAGAACTTCTGCTCTGGGTGTGCTCCATTGCCCTAGAGCTGAAAGGCCCAAAGGGATGCCTTGTTTGCAAAGGGGCAGAGAGGCCCCAAAGCATCTTGCTTCCAGCTCATTGGGAAGCTAAGAAACAACTGTCTCTGCCCAGTGCTCTGACAGAGTACCGGCAACATCTCTTACCAAAGCCTTTGAAACGCAGTTTCTTGGCAGGCCTTATCTGGCTGAGGTAGAACTTCTGCTCTGGGTGTGCTCCATTGGCCTAGAGCTGAAAGGCCCAAAGGTCGGCCTTGTTGGCAAAGGGGCAGGGAGCCCCCAAAGCATCTTGCTTCCAGCTCTTCGGGAAGCTAAGAAACAACTGGCTCTGCCCAGTGCTCTTACAGCCTGAGAGAAAATCTCTTACCAAGGCCTGTGAAACGCACTTTGTTGGTGGCCTGATCTAGCTGAAGTAGAACTTCTGCTCTGGGTGTGCTCCATTGGCCTAGAGCTGCCTGGCCCAAAGGGCCGCCTTGTTTGCAAAGGGGCAGAGAGGCCCCAAAGCATCTTGCTTCCAGCTCTTCGGGAAGCTAAGAAACATCTGGCGTTGCCCAGTGCTCTTACAGCCTACCGGGAACATCTCTTACCAAGGCCTGTGAAACGCAGTTTGTTGGTGGCCTGAACTGGCCGAAGTAGAACTTCTGCTCTGGGTGTGCTCCACTGGCCTGGAGCTACCTGCCCCAAAGGGCTGCCTTGATTCCAAAGTGAGAGAGTGGCCCCAAAGCATCTTGCTTCCAGCTCTTCGGGAAGCTAAGAAACATCTGGCGTTGCCCAGTGCTCTTACAGCCTACCGGGAACATCTCTTACCAAGGCCTGTGAAACGCCGTTTCCTGGCAGGCCTGATTTGGCTGAAGTAGAACTTCTGCTCTGGGTGTGCTCCATTGCCCTAGAGCTGCCAGGCCCAAGGTGCTGCCTTGTTTCCAAAGGGGCAGAGAGGCCCCAAAGCATCTTGCTTCCAGCTCTCTGGGAAGCTAAGAACCAACTCGCTCTGCCCCGTGCTCTTACAGCCTACCGGGAACATGTCTTTGAAAGGCCTGTGAAACGCAGTTTCTTGGCAGGCCTCATCTGGCTGAAGTAGAACTCCCGCTCTGGGTGTGCTCCATTGCCCTAGTGCTGCCAGGCCCCAAGTGCTGCCCTGTTTCCAAGGGGCAGAGAGGCCCAAAGCATCTTGCTTCCCGGTCTTTGCGAAGCTAAGAAACAACTGGCTCTGCCCAGTGCTCTTACACCTACCGGGAACATCTCTTACCAAGGCCTGTCAAACGCTGTTTCTTTGCAGGCCTGATCAGGCTGAAGTAGAACTCCTGCTCTGCGTGTGCTCCATTGGCCTAGAGCTTCCCGACCCAAAAGGCTGCCTTGTTCCCAAACGGGCAGAGGGGTCCCAAGCGTCTTGCTTCCAGCTTTTCAGGAAGGTAAGAAACAACTGGCTCTGCCCAGTGCTCTTACAGCCTACCGGGAACATCTCTTACCAAGGCCTGTGAAACGCAGTTTCTTGGCAGGCCTGATCTGGCTGAAGTAGAACTCCTGCTCTGGGCGTGCTACTTTGGCCTAGAGCTGCCAGGCCCAAAGGGCCGCCTTGTTTCCAAAGGGGCTGAGAGTCCCCAAAGCATCTTGCTTCCAAATCTTTGGGAAGCTAAGAAACAACTGGCTCTGCACAGTGCTCTCACAGCCTACCGGCAACGTGACAGAGAAAGGCCTGTGAGACGCAGTTTCTTGGAAGGCCTGATCTGGCTGAGGTAGAACTTCTGCTCTGGGTGTACTCCATTGGCCTAGGGCTGCCAGGCCCAAAGGGCTGCCTTTATTTCCAAAGTGTGAGAGAGGCCCCAAAGCATCTTGCTTCCTGCTCTCTGGGAAGCTAAAACAACTGGCTCTGCACAGTGCTCTCAAAGCCAACCGGGAACGTCACATACAAAGGCCTGTGAAACGCAGCTTCTTGACAGGCCTTATCTGGCTGAGGTAGAACTTGTGCTCTGGGTGTGCTACTTTGGCCTAGAGCTGCCGGGCACAAAGGCTGCTTTGTTTCCAAAGGGGGAGAGAGGCCCCAAATCATGTTGCTTCCAGCTGTTTTTGAAGCTAAGAAACAACTCGCTCTGCCAGGTACTCTTACAGCCTTCCGGGAACACCTCTTACGAAGGCCTGTGAAAAGCAGTTTCTTGGCAGGCCTGATCTGGCTGAGGTAGAACTTCTGCTCTGGGTGTGCTCCATTGCCCTAGAGCTGAAAGGCCCAAAGGGATGCCTTGTTTGCAAAGGGGCAGAGAGGCCCCAAAGCATCTTGCTTCCAGCTCATTGGGAAGCTAAGAAACAACTGTCTCTGCCCAGTGCTCTGACAGAGTACCGGCAACATCTCTTACCAAAGCCTTTGAAACGCAGTTTCTTGGCAGGCCTTATCTGGCTGAGGTAGAACTTCTGCTCTGGGTGTGCTCCATTGGCCTAGAGCTGAAAGGCCCAAAGGTCGGCCTTGTTGGCAAAGGGGCAGGGAGCCCCCAAAGCATCTTGCTTCCAGCTCTTCGGGAAGCTAAGAAACAACTGGCTCTGCCCAGTGCTCTTACAGCCTGAGAGAAAATCTCTTACCAAGGCCTGTGAAACGCACTTTGTTGGTGGCCTGATCTAGCTGAAGTAGAACTTCTGCTCTGGGTGTGCTCCATTGGCCTAGAGCTGCCTGGCCCAAAGGGCCGCCTTGTTTGCAAAGGGGCAGAGAGGCCCCAAAGCATCTTGCTTCCAGCTCTTCGGGAAGCTAAGAAACATCTGGCGTTGCCCAGTGCTCTTACAGCCTACCGGGAACATCTCTTACCAAGGCCTGTGAAACGCAGTTTGTTGGTGGCCTGAACTGGCCGAAGTAGAACTTCTGCTCTGGGTGTGCTCCACTGGCCTGGAGCTACCTGCCCCAAAGGGCTGCCTTGATTCCAAAGTGAGAGAGTGGCCCCAAAGCATCTTGCTTCCAGCTCTTCGGGAAGCTAAGAAACATCTGGCGTTGCCCAGTGCTCTTACAGCCTACCGGGAACATCTCTTACCAAGGCCTGTGAAACGCCGTTTCCTGGCAGGCCTGATTTGGCTGAAGTAGAACTTCTGCTCTGGGTGTGCTCCATTGCCCTAGAGCTGCCAGGCCCAAGGTGCTGCCTTGTTTCCAAAGGGGCAGAGAGGCCCCAAAGCATCTTGCTTCCAGCTCTCTGGGAAGCTAAGAACCAACTCGCTCTGCCCCGTGCTCTTACAGCCTACCGGGAACATGTCTTTGAAAGGCCTGTGAAACGCAGTTTCTTGGCAGGCCTCATCTGGCTGAAGTAGAACTCCCGCTCTGGGTGTGCTCCATTGCCCTAGTGCTGCCAGGCCCCAAGTGCTGCCCTGTTTCCAAGGGGCAGAGAGGCCCAAAGCATCTTGCTTCCCGGTCTTTGCGAAGCTAAGAAACAACTGGCTCTGCCCAGTGCTCTTACACCTACCGGGAACATCTCTTACCAAGGCCTGTCAAACGCTGTTTCTTTGCAGGCCTGATCAGGCTGAAGTAGAACTCCTGCTCTGCGTGTGCTCCATTGGCCTAGAGCTTCCCGACCCAAAAGGCTGCCTTGTTCCCAAACGGGCAGAGGGGTCCCAAGCGTCTTGCTTCCAGCTTTTCAGGAAGGTAAGAAACAACTGGCTCTGCCCAGTGCTCTTACAGCCTACCGGGAACATCTCTTACCAAGGCCTGTGAAACGCAGTTTCTTGGCAGGCCTGATCTGGCTGAAGTAGAACTCCTGCTCTGGGCGTGCTACTTTGGCCTAGAGCTGCCAGGCCCAAAGGGCCGCCTTGTTTCCAAAGGGGCTGAGAGTCCCCAAAGCATCTTGCTTCCAAATCTTTGGGAAGCTAAGAAACAACTGGCTCTGCACAGTGCTCTCACAGCCTACCGGCAACGTGACAGAGACAGGCCTGTGAGACGCAGTTTCTTGGAAGGCCTGATCTGGCTGAGGTAGAACTTCTGCTCTGGGTGTACTCCATTGGCCTAGGGCTGCCAGGCCCAAAGGGCTGCCTTTATTTCCAAAGTGTGAGAGAGGCCCCAAAGCATCTTGCTTCCTGCTCTCTGGGAAGCTAAAACAACTGGCTCTGCACAGTGCTCTCAAAGCCAACCGGGAACGTCACATACAAAGGCCTGTGAAACGCAGCTTCTTGACAGGCCTTATCTGGCTGAGGTAGAACTTGTGCTCTGGGTGTGCTACTTTGGCCTAGAGCTGCCGGGCACAAAGGCTGCTTTGTTTCCAAAGGGGGAGAGAGGCCCCAAATCATGTTGCTTCCAGCTGTTTTTGAAGCTAAGAAACAACTCGCTCTGCCAGGTACTCTTACAGCCTTCCGGGAACACCTCTTACGAAGGCCTGTGAAAAGCAGTTTCTTGGCAGGCCTGATCTGGCTGAGGTAGAACTTCTGCTCTGGGTGTGCTCCATTGCCCTAGAGCTGAAAGGCCCAAAGGGATGCCTTGTTTGCAAAGGGGCAGAGAGGCCCCAAAGCATCTTGCTTCCAGCTCATTGGGAAGCTAAGAAACAACTGTCTCTGCCCAGTGCTCTGACAGAGTACCGGCAACATCTCTTACCAAAGCCTTTGAAACGCAGTTTCTTGGCAGGCCTTATCTGGCTGAGGTAGAACTTCTGCTCTGGGTGTGCTCCATTGGCCTAGAGCTGAAAGGCCCAAAGGTCGGCCTTGTTGGCAAAGGGGCAGGGAGCCCCCAAAGCATCTTGCTTCCAGCTCTTCGGGAAGCTAAGAAACAACTGGCTCTGCCCAGTGCTCTTACAGCCTGAGAGAAAATCTCTTACCAAGGCCTGTGAAACGCACTTTGTTGGTGGCCTGATCTAGCTGAAGTAGAACTTCTGCTCTGGGTGTGCTCCATTGGCCTAGAGCTGCCTGGCCCAAAGGGCCGCCTTGTTTGCAAAGGGGCAGAGAGGCCCCAAAGCATCTTGCTTCCAGCTCTTCGGGAAGCTAAGAAACATCTGGCGTTGCCCAGTGCTCTTACAGCCTACCGGGAACATCTCTTACCAAGGCCTGTGAAACGCAGTTTGTTGGTGGCCTGAACTGGCCGAAGTAGAACTTCTGCTCTGGGTGTGCTCCACTGGCCTGGAGCTACCTGCCCCAAAGGGCTGCCTTGATTCCAAAGTGAGAGAGTGGCCCCAAAGCATCTTGCTTCCAGCTCTTCGGGAAGCTAAGAAACATCTGGCGTTGCCCAGTGCTCTTACAGCCTACCGGGAACATCTCTTACCAAGGCCTGTGAAACGCCGTTTCCTGGCAGGCCTGATTTGGCTGAAGTAGAACTTCTGCTCTGGGTGTGCTCCATTGCCCTAGAGCTGCCAGGCCCAAGGTGCTGCCTTGTTTCCAAAGGGGCAGAGAGGCCCCAAAGCATCTTGCTTCCAGCTCTCTGGGAAGCTAAGAACCAACTCGCTCTGCCCCGTGCTCTTACAGCCTACCGGGAACATGTCTTTGAAAGGCCTGTGAAACGCAGTTTCTTGGCAGGCCTCATCTGGCTGAAGTAGAACTCCCGCTCTGGGTGTGCTCCATTGCCCTAGTGCTGCCAGGCCCCAAGTGCTGCCCTGTTTCCAAGGGGCAGAGAGGCCCAAAGCATCTTGCTTCCCGGTCTTTGCGAAGCTAAGAAACAACTGGCTCTGCCCAGTGCTCTTACACCTACCGGGAACATCTCTTACCAAGGCCTGTCAAACGCTGTTTCTTTGCAGGCCTGATCAGGCTGAAGTAGAACTCCTGCTCTGCGTGTGCTCCATTGGCCTAGAGCTTCCCGACCCAAAAGGCTGCCTTGTTCCCAAACGGGCAGAGGGGTCCCAAGCGTCTTGCTTCCAGCTTTTCAGGAAGGTAAGAAACAACTGGCTCTGCCCAGTGCTCTTACAGCCTACCGGGAACATCTCTTACCAAGGCCTGTGAAACGCAGTTTCTTGGCAGGCCTGATCTGGCTGAAGTAGAACTCCTGCTCTGGGCGTGCTACTTTGGCCTAGAGCTGCCAGGCCCAAAGGGCCGCCTTGTTTCCAAAGGGGCTGAGAGTCCCCAAAGTATCTTGCTTCCAAATCTTTGGGAAGCTAAGAAACAACTGGCTCTGCACAGTGCTCTCACAGCCTACCGGCAACGTGACAGAGACAGGCCTGTGAGACGCAGTTTCTTGGAAGGCCTGATCTGGCTGAGGTAGAACTTCTGCTCTGGGTGTACTCCATTGGCCTAGGGCTGCCAGGCCCAAAGGGCTGCCTTTATTTCCAAAGTGTGAGAGAGGCCCCAAAGCATCTTGCTTCCTGCTCTCTGGGAAGCTAAAACAACTGGCTCTGCACAGTGCTCTCAAAGCCAACCGGGAACGTCACATACAAAGGCCTGTGAAACGCAGCTTCTTGACAGGCCTTATCTGGCTGAGGTAGAACTTGTGCTCTGGGTGTGCTACTTTGGCCTAGAGCTGCCGGGCACAAAGGCTGCTTTGTTTCCAAAGGGGGAGAGAGGCCCCAAATCATGTTGCTTCCAGCTGTTTTTGAAGCTAAGAAACAACTCGCTCTGCCAGGTACTCTTACAGCCTTCCGGGAACACCTCTTACGAAGGCCTGTGAAAAGCAGTTTCTTGGCAGGCCTGATCTGGCTGAGGTAGAACTTCTGCTCTGGGTGTGCTCCATTGCCCTAGAGCTGAAAGGCCCAAAGGGATGCCTTGTTTGCAAAGGGGCAGAGAGGCCCCAAAGCATCTTGCTTCCAGCTCTTTGGGAAGCTAAGAAACAACTGTCTCTGCCCAGTGCTCTGACAGAGTACCGGCAACATCTCTTACCAAAGCCTTTGAAACGCAGTTTCTTGGCAGGCCTTATCTGGCTGAGGTAGAACTTCTGCTCTGGGTGTGCTCCATTGGCCTAGAGCTGAAAGGCCCAAAGGTCGGCCTTGTTGGCAAAGGGGCAGGGAGCCCCCAAAGCATCTTGCTTCCAGCTCTTCGGGAAGCTAAGAAACAACTGGCTCTGCCCAGTGCTCTTACAGCCTGAGAGAAAATCTCTTACCAAGGCCTGTGAAACGCACTTTGTTGGTGGCCTGATCTAGCTGAAGTAGAACTTCTGCTCTGGGTGTGCTCCATTGGCCTAGAGCTGCCTGGCCCAAAGGGCCGCCTTGTTTGCAAAGGGGCAGAGAGGCCCCAAAGCATCTTGCTTCCAGCTCTTCGGGAAGCTAAGAAACATCTGGCGTTGCCCAGTGCTCTTACAGCCTACCGGGAACATCTCTTACCAAGGCCTGTGAAACGCAGTTTGTTGGTGGCCTGAACTGGCCGAAGTAGAACTTCTGCTCTGGGTGTGCTCCACTGGCCTGGAGCTACCTGCCCCAAAGGGCTGCCTTGATTCCAAAGTGAGAGAGTGGCCCCAAAGCATCTTGCTTCCAGCTCTTCGGGAAGCTAAGAAACATCTGGCGTTGCCCAGTGCTCTTACAGCCTACCGGGAACATCTCTTACCAAGGCCTGTGAAACGCCGTTTCCTGGCAGGCCTGATTTGGCTGAAGTAGAACTTCTGCTCTGGGTGTGCTCCATTGCCCTAGAGCTGCCAGGCCCAAGGTGCTGCCTTGTTTCCAAAGGGGCAGAGAGGCCCCAAAGCATCTTGCTTCCAGCTCTCTGGGAAGCTAAGAACCAACTCGCTCTGCCCCGTGCTCTTACAGCCTACCGGGAACATGTCTTTGAAAGGCCTGTGAAACGCAGTTTCTTGGCAGGCCTCATCTGGCTGAAGTAGAACTCCGGCTCTGGGTGTGCTCCATTGCCCTAGAGCTGCCAGGCCCCAAGTGCTGCCCTGTTTCCAAGGGGCAGAGAGGCCCAAAGCATCTTGCTTCCCGGTCTTTGCGAAGCTAAGAAACAACTGGCTCTGCCCAGTGCTCTTACACCTACCGGGAACATCTCTTACCAAGGCCTGTCAAACGCTGTTTCTTTGCAGGCCTGATCAGGCTGAAGTAGAACTCCTGCTCTGCGTGTGCTCCATTGGCCTAGAGCTTCCCGACCCAAAAGGCTGCCTTGTTCCCAAACGGGCAGAGGGGTCCCAAGCGTCTTGCTTCCAGCTTTTCAGGAAGGTAAGAAACAACTGGCTCTGCCCAGTGCTCTTACAGCCTACCGGGAACATCTCTTACCAAGGCCTGTGAAACGCAGTTTCTTGGCAGGCCTGATCTGGCTGAAGTAGAACTCCTGCTCTGGGCGTGCTACTTTGGCCTAGAGCTGCCAGGCCCAAAGGGCCGCCTTGTTTCCAAAGGGGCTGAGAGTCCCCAAAGTATCTTGCTTCCAAATCTTTGGGAAGCTAAGAAACAACTGGCTCTGCACAGTGCTCTCACAGCCTACCGGCAACGTGACAGAGACAGGCCTGTGAGACGCAGTTTCTTGGAAGGCCTGATCTGGCTGAGGTAGAACTTCTGCTCTGGGTGTACTCCATTGGCCTAGGGCTGCCAGGCCCAAAGGGCTGCCTTTATTTCCAAAGTGTGAGAGAGGCCCCAAAGCATCTTGCTTCCTGCTCTCTGGGAAGCTAAAACAACTGGCTCTGCACAGTGCTCTCAAAGCCAACCGGGAACGTCACATACAAAGGCCTGTGAAACGCAGCTTCTTGACAGGCCTTATCTGGCTGAGGTAGAACTTGTGCTCTGGGTGTGCTACTTTGGCCTAGAGCTGCCAGGCACAAAGGCTGCTTTGTTTCCAAAGGGGGAGAGAGGCCCCAAATCATGTTGCTTCCAGCTGTTTTTGAAGCTAAGAAACAACTCGCTCTGCCAGGTACTCTTACAGCCTTCCGGGAACTCCTCTTACGAAGGCCTTTGAAAAGCAGTTTCTTGGCAGGCCTGATCTGGCTGAGGTAGAACTTCTGCTCTGGGTGTGCTCCATTGCCCTAGAGCTGAAAGGCCCAAAGGGATGCCTTGTTTGCAAAGGGGCAGAGAGGCCCCAAAGCATCTTGCTTCCAGCTCATTGGGAAGCTAAGAAACAACTGTCTCTGCCCAGTGCTCTGACAGAGTACCGGCAACATCTCTTACCAAAGCCTTTGAAACGCAGTTTCTTGGCAGGCCTTATCTGGCTGAGGTAGAACTTCTGCTCTGGGTGTGCTCCATTGGCCTAGAGCTGAAAGGCCCAAAGGTCGGCCTTGTTGGCAAAGGGGCAGGGAGCCCCCAAAGCATCTTGCTTCCAGCTCTTCGGGAAGCTAAGAAACAACTGGCTCTGCCCAGTGCTCTTACAGCCTGAGAGAAAATCTCTTACCAAGGCCTGTGAAACGCACTTTGTTGGTGGCCTGATCTAGCTGAAGTAGAACTTCTGCTCTGGGTGTGCTCCATTGGCCTAGAGCTGCCTGGCCCAAAGGGCCGCCTTGTTTGCAAAGGGGCAGAGAGGCCCCAAAGCATCTTGCTTCCAGCTCTTCGGGAAGCTAAGAAACATCTGGCGTTGCCCAGTGCTCTTACAGCCTACCGGGAACATCTCTTACCAAGGCCTGTGAAACGCAGTTTGTTGGTGGCCTGAACTGGCCGAAGTAGAACTTCTACTCTGGGTGTGCTCCACTGGCCTGGAGCTACCTGCCCCAAAGGGCTGCCTTGATTCCAAAGTGAGAGAGTGGCCCCAAAGCATCTTGCTTCCAGCTCTTCGGGAAGCTAAGAAACATCTGGCGTTGCCCAGTGCTCTTACAGCCTACCGGGAACATCTCTTACCAAGGCCTGTGAAACGCCGTTTCCTGGCAGGCCTGATTTGGCTGAAGTAGAACTTCTGCTCTGGGTGTGCTCCATTGCCCTAGAGCTGCCAGGCCCAAGGTGCTGCCTTGTTTCCAAAGGGGCAGAGAGGCCCCAAAGCATCTTGCTTCCAGCTCTCTGGGAAGCTAAGAACCAACTCGCTCTGCCCCGTGCTCTTACAGCCTACCGGGAACATGTCTTTGAAAGGCCTGTGAAACGCAGTTTCTTGGCAGGCCTCATCTGGCTGAAGTAGAACTCCCGCTCTGGGTGTGCTCCATTGCCCTAGTGCTGCCAGGCCCCAAGTGCTGCCCTGTTTCCAAGGGGCAGAGAGGCCCAAAGCATCTTGCTTCCCGGTCTTTGCGAAGCTAAGAAACAACTGGCTCTGCCCAGTGCTCTTACACCTACCGGGAACATCTCTTACCAAGGCCTGTCAAACGCTGTTTCTTTGCAGGCCTGATCAGGCTGAAGTAGAACTCCTGCTCTGCGTGTGCTCCATTGGCCTAGAGCTTCCCGACCCAAAAGGCTGCCTTGTTCCCAAACGGGCAGAGGGGTCCCAAGCGTCTTGCTTCCAGCTTTTCAGGAAGGTAAGAAACAACTGGCTCTGCCCAGTGCTCTTACAGCCTACCGGGAACATCTCTTACCAAGGCCTGTGAAACGCAGTTTCTTGGCAGGCCTGATCTGGCTGAAGTAGAACTCCTGCTCTGGGCGTGCTACTTTGGCCTAGAGCTGCCAGGCCCAAAGGGCCGCCTTGTTTCCAAAGGGGCTGAGAGTCCCCAAAGTATCTTGCTTCCAAATCTTTGGGAAGCTAAGAAACAACTGGCTCTGCACAGTGCTCTCACAGCCTACCGGCAACGTGACAGAGACAGGCCTGTGAGACGCAGTTTCTTGGAAGGCCTGATCTGGCTGAGGTAGAACTTCTGCTCTGGGTGTACTCCATTGGCCTAGGGCTGCCAGGCCCAAAGGGCTGCCTTTATTTCCAAAGTGTGAGAGAGGCCCCAAAGCATCTTGCTTCCTGCTCTCTGGGAAGCTAAAACAACTGGCTCTGCACAGTGCTCTCAAAGCCAACCGGGAACGTCACATACAAAGGCCTGTGAAACGCAGCTTCTTGACAGGCCTTATCTGGCTGAGGTAGAACTTGTGCTCTGGGTGTGCTACTTTGGCCTAGAGCTGCCGGGCACAAAGGCTGCTTTGTTTCCAAAGGGGGAGAGAGGCCCCAAATCATGTTGCTTCCAGCTGTTTTTGAAGCTAAGAAACAACTCGCTCTGCCAGGTACTCTTACAGCCTTCCGGGAACACCTCTTACGAAGGCCTGTGAAAAGCAGTTTCTTGGCAGGCCTGATCTGGCTGAGGTAGAACTTCTGCTCTGGGTGTGCTCCATTGCCCTAGAGCTGAAAGGCCCAAAGGGATGCCTTGTTTGCAAAGGGGCAGAGAGGCCCCAAAGCATCTTGCTTCCAGCTCATTGGGAAGCTAAGAAACAACTGTCTCTGCCCAGTGCTCTGACAGAGTACCGGCAACATCTCTTACCAAAGCCTTTGAAACGCAGTTTCTTGGCAGGCCTTATCTGGCTGAGGTAGAACTTCTGCTCTGGGTGTGCTCCATTGGCCTAGAGCTGAAAGGCCCAAAGGTCGGCCTTGTTGGCAAAGGGGCAGGGAGCCCCCAAAGCATCTTGCTTCCAGCTCTTCGGGAAGCTAAGAAACAACTGGCTCTGCCCAGTGCTCTTACAGCCTGAGAGAAAATCTCTTACCAAGGCCTGTGAAACGCACTTTGTTGGTGGCCTGATCTAGCTGAAGTAGAACTTCTGCTCTGGGTGTGCTCCATTGGCCTAGAGCTGCCTGGCCCAAAGGGCCGCCTTGTTTGCAAAGGGGCAGAGAGGCCCCAAAGCATCTTGCTTCCAGCTCTTCGGGAAGCTAAGAAACATCTGGCGTTGCCCAGTGCTCTTACAGCCTACCGGGAACATCTCTTACCAAGGCCTGTGAAACGCAGTTTGTTGGTGGCCTGAACTGGCCGAAGTAGAACTTCAGCTCTGGGTGTGCTCCAATGGCCTGGAGCTACCTGCCCCAAAGGGGTGCCTTGATTCCAAAGTGAGAGAGTGGCACCAAAGCATCTTGCTTCCAGCTCTTCGGGAAGCTAAGAAACATCTGGCGTTGCCCAGTGCTCTTACAGCCTACCGGGAACATCTCTTACCAAGGCCTGTGAAACGCAGTTTGTTGGTGGCCTGAACTGGCCGAAGGAGAACTTCTGCTCTGGGTGTGCTCCACTGGCCTGGAGCTACCTGCCCCAAAGGGCTGCCTTGATTCCAAAGTGAGAGAGTGGCACCAAAGCATCTTGCTTCCAGCTCTTCGGGAAGCTAAGAAACATCTGGCATTGCCCAGTGCTCTTACAGCCTACCGGGAACATCTCTTACCAAGGCCTGTGAAACGCCGTTTCCTGGCAGGCCTGATTTGGCTGAAGTAGAACTTCTGCTCTGGGTGTGCTCCATTGCCCTAGAGCTGCCAGGCCCAAGGTGCTGCCTTGTTTCCAAAGGGGCAGAGAGGCCCCAAAGCATCTTGCTTCCAGCTCTCTGGGAAGCTAAGAACCAACTCGCTCTGCCCCGTGCTCTTACAGCCTACCGGGAACATGTCTTTGAAAGGCCTGTGAAACGCAGTTTCTTGGCAGGCCTCATCTGGCTGAAGTAGAACTCCGGCTCTGGGTGTGCTCCATTGCCCTAGAGCTGCCAGGCCCCAAGTGCTGCCCTGTTTCCAAGGGGCAGAGAGGCCCAAAGCATCTTGCTTCCCGGTCTTTGCGAAGCTAAGAAACAACTGGCTCTGCCCAGTGCTCTTACACCTACCGGGAACATCTCTTACCAAGGCCTGTCAAACGCTGTTTCTTTGCAGGCCTGATCAGGCTGAAGTAGAACTCCTGCTCTGCGTGTGCTCCATTGGCCTAGAGCTTCCCGACCCAAAAGGCTGCCTTGTTCGCAAACGGGCAGAGGGGTCCCAAGCGTCTTGCTTCCAGCTTTTCAGGAAGGTAAGAAACAACTGGCTCTGCCCAGTGCTCTTACAGCCTACCGGGAACATCTCTTACCAAGGCCTGTGAAACGCAGTTTCTTGGCAGGCCTCATCTGGCTGAAGTAGAACTCCTGCTCTGGGCGTGCTACTTTGGCCTAGAGCTGCCTCGCCCAAAGGGCCGCCTTGTTTCCAAAGGGGCTGAGAGTCCCCAAAGTATCTTGCTTCCAAATCTTTGGGAAGCTAAGAAACAACTGGCTCTGCACAGTGCTCTCACAGCCTACCGGCAACGTGACAGAGACAGGCCTGTGAGACGCAGTTTCTTGGAAGGCCTGATCTGGCTGAGGTAGAACTTCTGCTCTGGGTGTACTCCATTGGCCTAGGGCTGCCAGGCCCAAAGGGCTGCCTTTATTTCCAAAGTGTGAGAGAGGCCCCAAAGCATCTTGCTTCCTGCTCTCTGGGAAGCTAAAACAACTGGCTCTGCACAGTGCTCTCAAAGCCAACCGGGAACGTCACATACAAAGGCCTGTGAAACGCAGCTTCTTGACAGGCCTTATCTGGCTGAGGTAGAACTTGTGCTCTGGGTGTGCTACTTTGGCCTAGAGCTGCCAGGCACAAAGGCTGCTTTGTTTCCAAAGGGGGAGAGAGGCCCCAAATCATGTTGCTTCCAGCTGTTTTTGAAGCTAAGAAACAACTCGCTCTGCCAGGTACTCTTACAGCCTTCCGGGAACACCTCTTACGAAGGCCTGTGAAAAGCAGTTTCTTGGCAGGCCTGATCTGGCTGAGGTAGAACTTCTGCTCTGGGTGTGCTCCATTGCCCTAGAGCTGAAAGGCCCAAAGGGATGCCTTGTTTGCAAAGGGGCAGAGAGGCCCCAAAGCATCTTGCTTCCAGCTCATTGGGAAGCTAAGAAACAACTGTCTCTGCCCAGTGCTCTGACAGAGTACCGGCAACATCTCTTACCAAAGCCTTTGAAACGCAGTTTCTTGGCAGGCCTTATCTGGCTGAGGTAGAACTTCTGCTCTGGGTGTGCTCCATTGGCCTAGAGCTGAAAGGCCCAAAGGTCGGCCTTGTTGGCAAAGGGGCAGGGAGCCCCCAAAGCATCTTGCTTCCAGCTCTTCGGGAAGCTAAGAAACAACTGGCTCTGCCCAGTGCTCTTACAGCCTGAGAGAAAATCTCTTACCAAGGCCTGTGAAATGCACTTTGTTGGTGGCCTGATCTAGCTGAAGTAGAACTTCTGCTCTGGGTGTGCTCCATTAGCCTAGAGCTGAAAGGCCCAAAGGTCGGCCTTGTTGGCAAAGGGGCAGGGAGCCCCCAAAGCATCTTGCTTCCAGCTCTTCGGGAAGCTAAGAAACAACTGGCTCTGCCCAGTGCTCTTACAGCCTGAGAGAAAATCTCTTACCAAGGCCTGTGAAACGCACTTTGTTGGTGGCCTGATCTAGCTGAAGTAGAACTTCTGCTCTGGGTGTGCTCCATTGGCCGAGAGCTGCCTGGCCCAAAGGGCCGCCTTGTTTGCAAAGGGGCAGAGAGGCCCCAAAGCATCTTGCTTCCAGCTCTTCGGGAAGCTAAGAAACATCTGGCGTTGCCCAGTGCTCTTACAGCCTACCGGGAACATCTCTTACCAAGGCCTGTGAAACGCAGTTTGTTGGTGGCCTGAACTGGCCAAAGTAGAACTTCTGCTCTGGGTGTGCTCCACTGGCCTGGAGCTACCTGCCCCAAAGGGCTGCCTTGATTCCAAAGTGAGAGAGTGGCACCAAAGCATCTTGCTTCCAGCTCTTCGGGAAGCTAAGAAACATCTGGCGTTGCCCAGTGCTCTTACAGCCTACCGGGAACATCTCTTACCAAGGCCTGTGAAACGCAGTTTGTTGGTGGCCTGAACTGGCCGAAGTAGAACTTCTGCTCTGGGTGTGCTCCACTGGCCTGGAGCTACCTGCCCCAAAGGGCTGCCTTGATTCCAAAGTGAGAGAGTGGCCCCAAAGCATCTTGCTTCCAGCTCTTCGGGAAGCTAAGAAACATCTGGCGTTGCCCAGTGCTCTTACAGCCTACCGGGAACATCTCTTACCAAGGCCTGTGAAACGCCGTTTCCTGGCAGGCCTGATTTGGCTGAAGTAGAACTTCTGCTCTGGGTGTGCTCCATTGCCCTAGAGCTGCCAGGCCCAAGGTGCTGCCTTGTTTCCAAAGGGGCAGAGAGGCCCCAAAGCATCTTGCTTCCAGCTCTCTGGGAAGCTAAGAACCAACTCGCTCTGCCCCGTGCTCTTACAGCCTACCGGGAACATGTCTTTGAAAGGCCTGTGAAACGCAGTTTCTTGGCAGGCCTCATCTGGCTGAAGTAGAACTCCGGCTCTGGGTGTGCTCCATTGCCCTAGAGCTGCCAGGCCCCAAGTGCTGCCCTGTTTCCAAGGGGCAGAGAGGCCCAAAGCATCTTGCTTCCCGGTCTTTGCGAAGCTAAGAAACAACTGGCTCTGCCCAGTGCTCTTACACCTACCGGGAACATCTCTTACCAAGGCCTGTCAAACGCTGTTTCTTTGCAGGCCTGATCAGGCTGAAGTAGAACTCCTGCTCTGCGTGTGCTCCATTGGCCTAGAGCTTCCCGACCCAAAAGGCTGCCTTGTTCCCAAACGGGCAGAGGGGTCCCAAGCGTCTTGCTTCCAGCTTTTCAGGAAGGTAAGAAACAACTGGCTCTGCCCAGTGCTCTTACAGCCTACCGGGAACATCTCTTACCAAGGCCTGTGAAACGCAGTTTCTTGGCAGGCCTGATCTGGCTGAAGTAGAACTCCTGCTCTGGGCGTGCTACTTTGGCCTAGAGCTGCCAGGCCCAAAGGGCCGCCTTGTTTCCAAAGGGGCTGAGAGTCCCCAAAGCATCTTGCTTCCAAATCTTTGGGAAGCTAAGAAACAACTGGCTCTGCACAGTGCTCTCACAGCCTACCGGCAACGTGACAGAGACAGGCCTGTGAGACGCAGTTTCTTGGAAGGCCTGATCTGGCTGAGGTAGAACTTCTGCTCTGGGTGTACTCCATTGGCCTAGGGCTGCCAGGCCCAAAGGGCTGCCTTTATTTCCAAAGTGTGAGAGAGGCCCCAAAGCATCTTGCTTCCTGCTCTCTGGGAAGCTAAAACAACTGGCTCTGCACAGTGCTCTCAAAGCCAACCGGGAACGTCACATACAAAGGCCTGTGAAACGCAGCTTCTTGACAGGCCTTATCTGGCTGAGGTAGAACTTGTGCTCTGGGTGTGCTACTTTGGCCTAGAGCTGCCAGGCACAAAGGCTGCTTTGTTTCCAAAGGGGGAGAGAGGCCCCAAATCATGTTGCTTCCAGCTGTTTTTGAAGCTAAGAAACAACTCGCTCTGCCAGGTACTCTTACAGCCTTCCGGGAACACCTCTTACGAAGGCCTGTGAAAAGCAGTTTCTTGGCAGGCCTGATCTGGCTGAGGTAGAACTTCTGCTCTGGGTGTGCTCCATTGCCCTAGAGCTGAAAGGCCCAAAGGGATGCCTTGTTTGCAAAGGGGCAGAGAGGCCCCAAAGCATCTTGCTTCCAGCTCTTTGGGAAGCTAAGAAACAACTGTCTCTGCCCAGTGCTCTGACAGAGTACCGGGAACATCTCTTACCAAAGCCTTTGAAACGCAGTTTCTTGGCAGGCCTTATCTGGCTGAGGTAGAACTTCTGCTCTGGGTGTGCTCCATTGGCCTAGAGCTGAAAGGCCCAAAGGTCGGCCTTGTTGGCAAAGGGGCAGGGAGCCCCCAAAGCATCTTGCTTCCAGCTCTTCGGGAAGCTAAGAAACAACTGGCTCTGCCCAGTGCTCTTACAGCCTGAGAGAAAATCTCTTACCAAGGCCTGTGAAACGCACTTTGTAGGTGGCCTGATCTAGCTGAAGTAGAACTTCTGCTCTGGGTGTGCTCCATTGGCCTAGAGCTGCCTGGCCCAAAGGGCCGCCTTGTTTGCAAAGGGGATGAGAGGCCCCAAAGCATCTTGCTTCCAGCTCTTCGGGAAGCTAAGAAACATCTGGCGTTGCCCAGTGCTCTTACAGCCTACCGGGAACATCTCTTACCAAGGCCTGTGAAACGCAGTTTGTTGGTGGCCTGAACTGGCCGAAGTAGAACTTCTGCTCTGGGTGTGCTCCACTGGCCTGGAGCTACCTGCCCCAAAGGGCTGCCTTGATTCCAAAGTGAGAGAGTGGCCCCAAAGCATCTTGCTTCCAGCTCTTCGGGAAGCTAAGAAACATCTGGCGTTGCCCAGTGCTCTTACAGCCTACCGGGAACATCTCTTACCAAGGCCTGTGAAACGCCGTTTCCTGGCAGGCCTGATTTGGCTGAAGTAGAACTTCTGCTCTGGGTGTGCTCCATTGCCCTAGAGCTGCCAGGCCCAAGGTGCTGCCTTGTTTCCAAAGGGGCAGAGAGGCCCCAAAGCATCTTGCTTCCAGCTCTCTGGGAAGCTAAGAACCAACTCGCTCTGCCCCGTGCTCTTACAGCCTACCGGGAACATGTCTTTGAAAGGCCTGTGAAACGCAGTTTCTTGGCAGGCCTCATCTGGCTGAAGTAGAACTCCGGCTCTGGGTGTGCTCCATTGCCCTAGAGCTGCCAGGCCCCAAGTGCTGCCCTGTTTCCAAGGGGCAGAGAGGCCCAAAGCATCTTGCTTCCCGGTCTTTGCGAAGCTAAGAAACAACTGGCTCTGCCCAGTGCTCTTACACCTACCGGGAACATCTCTTACCAAGGCCTGTCAAACGCTGTTTCTTTGCAGGCCTGATCAGGCTGAAGTAGAACTCCTGCTCTGCGTGTGCTCCATTGGCCTAGAGCTTCCCGACCCAAAAGGCTGCCTTGTTCCCAAACGGGCAGAGGGGTCCCAAGCGTCTTGCTTCCAGCTTTTCAGGAAGGTAAGAAACAACTGGCTCTGCCCAGTGCTCTTACAGCCTACCGGGAACATCTCTTACCAAGGCCTGTGAAACGCAGTTTCTTGGCAGGCCTGATCTGGCTGAAGTAGAACTCCTGCTCTGGGCGTGCTACTTTGGCCTAGAGCTGCCAGGCCCAAAGGGCCGCCTTGTTTCCAAAGGGGCTGAGAGTCCCCAAAGTATCTTGCTTCCAAATCTTTGGGAAGCTAAGAAACAACTGGCTCTGCACAGTGCTCTCACAGCCTACCGGCAACGTGACAGAGAAAGGCCTGTGAGACGCAGTTTCTTGGAAGGCCTGATCTGGCTGAGGTAGAACTTCTGCTCTGGGTGTACTCCATTGGCCTAGGGCTGCCAGGCCCAAAGGGCTGCCTTTATTTCCAAAGTGTGAGAGAGGCCCCAAAGCATCTTGCTTCCTGCTCTCTGGGAAGCTAAAACAACTGGCTCTGCACAGTGCTCTCAAAGCCAACCGGGAACGTCACATACAAAGGCCTGTGAAACGCAGCTTCTTGACAGGCCTTATCTGGCTGAGGTAGAACTTGTGCTCTGGGTGTGCTACTTTGGCCTAGAGCTGCCGGGCACAAAGGCTGCTTTGTTTCCAAAGGGGGAGAGAGGCCCCAAATCATGTTGCTTCCAGCTGTTTTTGAAGCTAAGAAACAACTCGCTCTGCCAGGTACTCTTACAGCCTTCCGGGAACACCTCTTACGAAGGCCTGTGAAAAGCAGTTTCTTGGCAGGCCTGATCTGGCTGAGGTAGAACTTCTGCTCTGGGTGTGCTCCATTGCCCTAGAGCTGAAAGGCCCAAAGGGATGCCTTGTTTGCAAAGGGGCAGAGAGGCCCCAAAGCATCTTGCTTCCAGCTCATTGGGAAGCTAAGAAACAACTGTCTCTGCCCAGTGCTCTGACAGAGTACCGGGAACATCTCTTACCAAAGCCTTTGAAACGCAGTTTCTTGGCAGGCCTTATCTGGCTGAGGTAGAACTTCTGCTCTGGGTGTGCTCCATTGGCCTAGAGCTGAAAGGCCCAAAGGTCGGCCTTGTTGGCAAAGGGGCAGGGAGCCCCCAAAGCATCTTGCTTCCAGCTCTTCGGGAAGCTAAGAAACAACTGGCTCTGCCCAGTGCTCTTACAGCCTGAGAGAAAATCTCTTACCAAGGCCTGTGAAACGCACTTTGTTGGTGGCCTGATCTAGCTGAAGTAGAACTTCTGCTCTGGGTGTGCTCCATTGGCCTAGAGCTGCCTGGCCCAAAGGGCCGCCTTGTTTGCAAAGGGGCAGAGAGGCCCCAAAGCATCTTGCTTCCAGCTCTTCGGGAAGCTAAGAAACATCTGGCGTTGCCCAGTGCTCTTACAGCCTACCGGGAACATCTCTTACCAAGGCCTGTGAAACGCAGTTTGTTGGTGGCCTGAACTGGCCGAAGTAGAACTTCTGCTCTGGGTGTGCTCCACTGGCCTGGAGCTACCTGCCCCAAAGGGCTGCCTTGATTCCAAAGTGAGAGAGTGGCCCCAAAGCATCTTGCTTCCAGCTCTTCGGGAAGCTAAGAAACATCTGGCGTTGCCCAGTGCTCTTACAGCCTACCGGGAACATCTCTTACCAAGGCCTGTGAAACGCCGTTTCCTGGCAGGCCTGATTTGGCTGAAGTAGAACTTCTGCTCTGGGTGTGCTCCATTGCCCTAGAGCTGCCAGGCCCAAGGTGCTGCCTTGTTTCCAAAGGGGCAGAGAGGCCCCAAAGCATCTTGCTTCCAGCTCTCTGGGAAGCTAAGAACCAACTCGCTCTGCCCCGTGCTCTTACAGCCTACCGGGAACATGTCTTTGAAAGGCCTGTGAAACACAGTTTCTTGGCAGGCCTCATCTGGCTGAAGTAGAACTCCGGCTCTGGGTGTGCTCCATTGCCCTAGAGCTGCCAGGCCCCAAGTGCTGCCCTGTTTCCAAGGGGCAGAGAGGCCCAAAGCATCTTGCTTCCCGGTCTTTGCGAAGCTAAGAAACAACTGGCTCTGCCCAGTGCTCTTACACCTACCGGGAACATCTCTTACCAAGGCCTGTCAAACGCTGTTTCTTTGCAGGCCTGATCAGGCTGAAGTAGAACTCCTGCTCTGCGTGTGCTCCATTGGCCTAGAGCTTCCCGACCCAAAAGGCTGCCTTGTTCCCAAACGGGCAGAGGGGTCCCAAGCGTCTTGCTTCCAGCTTTTCAGGAAGGTAAGAAACAACTGGCTCTGCCCAGTGCTCTTACAGCCTACCGGGAACATCTCTTACCAAGGCCTGTGAAACGCAGTTTCTTGGCAGGCCTGATCTGGCTGAAGTAGAACTCCTGCTCTGGGCGTGCTACTTTGGCCTAGAGCTGCCAGGCCCAAAGGGCCGCCTTGTTTCCAAAGGGGCTGAGAGTCCCCAAAGTATCTTGCTTCCTAATCTTTGGGAAGCTAAGAAACAACTGGCTCTGCACAGTGCTCTCACAGCCTACCGGCAACGTGACAGAGACAGGCCTGTGAGACGCAGTTTCTTGGAAGGCCTGATCTGGCTGAGGTAGAACTTCTGCTCTGGGTGTACTCCATTGGCCTAGGGCTGCCAGGCCCAAAGGGCTGCCTTTATTTCCAAAGTGTGAGAGAGGCCCCAAAGCATCTTGCTTCCTGCTCTCTGGGAAGCTAAAACAACTGGCTCTGCACAGTGCTCTCAAAGCCAACCGGGAACGTCACATACAAAGGCCTGTGAAACGCAGCTTCTTGACAGGCCTTATCTGGCTGAGGTAGAACTTGTGCTCTGGGTGTGCTACTTTAGCCTAGAGCTGCCGGGCACAAAGGCTGCTTTGTTTCCAAAGGGGGAGAGAGGCCCCAAATCATGTTGCTTCCAGCTGTTTTTGAAGCTAAGAAACAACTCGCTCTGCCAGGTACTCTTACAGCCTTCCGGGAACACCTCTTACGAAGGCCTGTGAAAAGCAGTTTCTTGGCAGGCCTGATCTGGCTGAGGTAGAACTTCTGCTCTGGGTGTGCTCCATTGCCCTAGAGCTGAAAGGCCCAAAGGGATGCCTTGTTTGCAAAGGGGCAGAGAGGCCCCAAAGCATCTTGCTTCCAGCTCTTTGGGAAGCTAAGAAACAACTGTCTCTGCCCAGTGCTCTGACAGAGTACCGGCAACATCTCTTACCAAAGCCTTTGAAACGCAGTTTCTTGGCAGGCCTTATCTGGCTGAGGTAGAACTTCTGCTCTGGGTGTGCTCCATTGGCCTAGAGCTGAAAGGCCCAAAGGTCGGCCTTGTTGGCAAAGGGGCAGGGAGCCCCCAAAGCATCTTGCTTCCAGCTCTTCGGGAAGCTAAGAAACAACTGGCTCTGCCCAGTGCTCTTACAGCCTGAGAGAAAATCTCTTACCAAGGCCTGTGAAACGCACTTTGTTGGTGGCCTGATCTAGCTGAAGTAGAACTTCTGCTCTGGGTGTGCTCCATTGGCCTAGAGCTGCCTGGCCCAAAGGGCCGCCTTGTTTGCAAAGGGGCAGAGAGGCCCCAAAGCATCTTGCTTCCAGCTCTTCGGGAAGCTAAGAAACATCTGGCGTTGCCCAGTGCTCTTACAGCCTACCGGGAACATCTCTTACCAAGGCCTGTGAAACGCAGTTTGTTGGTGGCCTGAACTGGCCGAAGTAGAACTTCTGCTCTGGGTGTGCTCCACTGGCCTGGAGCTACCTGCCCCAAAGGGCTGCCTTGATTCCAAAGTGAGAGAGTGGCCCCAAAGCATCTTGCTTCCAGCTCTTCGGGAAGCTAAGAAACATCTGGCGTTGCCCAGTGCTCTTACAGCCTACCGGGAACATCTCTTACCAAGGCCTGTGAAACGCCGTTTCCTGGCAGGCCTGATTTGGCTGAAGTAGAACTTCTGCTCTGGGTGTGCTCCATTGCCCTAGAGCTGCCAGGCCCAAGGTGCTGCCTTGTTTCCAAAGGGGCAGAGAGGCCCCAAAGCATCTTGCTTCCAGCTCTCTGGGAAGCTAAGAACCAACTCGCTCTGCCCCGTGCTCTTACAGCCTACCGGGAACATGTCTTTGAAAGGCCTGTGAAACGCAGTTTCTTGGCAGGCCTCATCTGGCTGAAGTAGAACTCCGGCTCTGGGTGTGCTCCATTGCCCTAGAGCTGCCAGGCCCCAAGTGCTGCCCTGTTTCCAAGGGGCAGAGAGGCCCAAAGCATCTTGCTTCCCGGTCTTTGCGAAGCTAAGAAACAACTGGCTCTGCCCAGTGCTCTTACACCTACCGGGAACATCTCTTACCAAGGCCTGTCAAACGCTGTTTCTTTGCAGGCCTGATCAGGCTGAAGTAGAACTCCTGCTCTGCGTGTGCTCCATTGGCCTAGAGCTTCCCGACCCAAAAGGCTGCCTTGTTCCCAAACGGGCAGAGGGGTCCCAAGCGTCTTGCTTCCAGCTTTTCAGGAAGGTAAGAAACAACTGGCTCTGCCCAGTGCTCTTACAGCCTACCGGGAACATCTCTTACCAAGGCCTGTGAAACGCAGTTTCTTGGCAGGCCTGATCTGGCTGAAGTAGAACTCCTGCTCTGGGCGTGCTACTTTGGCCTAGAGCTGCCAGGCCCAAAGGGCCGCCTTGTTTCCAAAGGGGCTGAGAGTCCCCAAAGTATCTTGCTTCCAAATCTTTGGGAAGCTAAGAAACAACTGGCTCTGCACAGTGCTCTCACAGCCTACCGGCAACGTGACAGAGACAGGCCTGTGAGACGCAGTTTCTTGGAAGGCCTGATCTGGCTGAGGTAGAACTTCTGCTCTGGGTGTACTCCATTGGCCTAGGGCTGCCAGGCCCAAAGGGCTGCCTTTATTTCCAAAGTGTGAGAGAGGCCCCAAAGCATCTTGCTTCCTGCTCTCTGGGAAGCTAAAACAACTGGCTCTGCACAGTGCTCTCAAAGCCAACCGGGAACGTCACATACAAAGGCCTGTGAAACGCAGCTTCTTGACAGGCCTTATCTGGCTGAGGTAGAACTTGTGCTCTGGGTGTGCTACTTTAGCCTAGAGCTGCCGGGCACAAAGGCTGCTTTGTTTCCAAAGGGGGAGAGAGGCCCCAAATCATGTTGCTTCCAGCTGTTTTTGAAGCTAAGAAACAACTCGCTCTGCCAGGTACTCTTACAGCCTTCCGGGAACACCTCTTACGAAGGCCTGTGAAAAGCAGTTTCTTGGCAGGCCTGATCTGGCTGAGGTAGAACTTCTGCTCTGGGTGTGCTCCATTGCCCTAGAGCTGAAAGGCCCAAAGGGATGCCTTGTTTGCAAAGGGGCAGAGAGGCCCCAAAGCATCTTGCTTCCAGCTCTTTGGGAAGCTAAGAAACAACTGTCTCTGCCCAGTGCTCTGACAGAGTACCGGCAACATCTCTTACCAAAGCCTTTGAAACGCAGTTTCTTGGCAGGCCTTATCTGGCTGAGGTAGAACTTCTGCTCTGGGTGTGCTCCATTGGCCTAGAGCTGAAAGGCCCAAAGGTCGGCCTTGTTGGCAAAGGGGCAGGGAGCCCCCAAAGCATCTTGCTTCCAGCTCTTCGGGAAGCTAAGAAACAACTGGCTCTGCCCAGTGCTCTTACAGCCTGAGAGAAAATCTCTTACCAAGGCCTGTGAAACGCACTTTGTTGGTGGCCTGATCTAGCTGAAGTAGAACTTCTGCTCTGGGTGTGCTCCATTGGCCTAGAGCTGCCTGGCCCAAAGGGCCGCCTTGTTTGCAAAGGGGCAGAGAGGCCCCAAAGCATCTTGCTTCCAGCTCTTCGGGAAGCTAAGAAACATCTGGCGTTGCCCAGTGCTCTTACAGCCTACCGGGAACATCTCTTACCAAGGCCTGTGAAACGCAGTTTGTTGGTGGCCTGAACTGGCCGAAGTAGAACTTCTGCTCTGGGTGTGCTCCACTGGCCTGGAGCTACCTGCCCCAAAGGGCTGCCTTGATTCCAAAGTGAGAGAGTGGCCCCAAAGCATCTTGCTTCCAGCTCTTCGGGAAGCTAAGAAACATCTGGCGTTGCCCAGTGCTCTTACAGCCTACCGGGAACATCTCTTACCAAGGCCTGTGAAACGCCGTTTCCTGGCAGGCCTGATTTGGCTGAAGTAGAACTTCTGCTCTGGGTGTGCTCCATTGCCCTAGAGCTGCCAGGCCCAAGGTGCTGCCTTGTTTCCAAAGGGGCAGAGAGGCCCCAAAGCATCTTGCTTCCAGCTCTCTGGGAAGCTAAGAACCAACTCGCTCTGCCCCGTGCTCTTACAGCCTACCGGGAACATGTCTTTGAAAGGCCTGTGAAACGCAGTTTCTTGGCAGGCCTCATCTGGCTGAAGTAGAACTCCGGCTCTGGGTGTGCTCCATTGCCCTAGAGCTGCCAGGCCCCAAGTGCTGCCCTGTTTCCAAGGGGCAGAGAGGCCCAAAGCATCTTGCTTCCCGGTCTTTGCGAAGCTAAGAAACAACTGGCTCTGCCCAGTGCTCTTACACCTACCGGGAACATCTCTTACCAAGGCCTGTCAAACGCTGTTTCTTTGCAGGCCTGATCAGGCTGAAGTAGAACTCCTGCTCTGCGTGTGCTCCATTGGCCTAGAGCTTCCCGACCCAAAAGGCTGCCTTGTTCCCAAACGGGCAGAGGGGTCCCAAGCGTCTTGCTTCCAGCTTTTCAGGAAGGTAAGAAACAACTGGCTCTGCCCAGTGCTCTTACAGCCTACCGGGAACATCTCTTACCAAGGCCTGTGAAACGCAGTTTCTTGGCAGGCCTGATCTGGCTGAAGTAGAACTCCTGCTCTGGGCGTGCTACTTTGGCCTAGAGCTGCCAGGCCCAAAGGGCCGCCTTGTTTCCAAAGGGGCTGAGAGTCCCCAAAGTATCTTGCTTCCAAATCTTTGGGAAGCTAAGAAACAACTGGCTCTGCACAGTGCTCTCACAGCCTACCGGCAACGTGACAGAGACAGGCCTGTGAGACGCAGTTTCTTGGAAGGCCTGATCTGGCTGAGGTAGAACTTCTGCTCTGGGTGTACTCCATTGGCCTAGGGCTGCCAGGCCCAAAGGGCTGCCTTTATTTCCAAAGTGTGAGAGAGGCCCCAAAGCATCTTGCTTCCTGCTCTCTGGGAAGCTAAAACAACTGGCTCTGCACAGTGCTCTCAAAGCCAACCGGGAACGTCACATACAAAGGCCTGTGAAACGCAGCTTCTTGACAGGCCTTATCTGGCTGAGGTAGAACTTGTGCTCTGGGTGTGCTACTTTGGCCTAGAGCTGCCGGGCACAAAGGCTGCTTTGTTTCCAAAGGGGGAGAGAGGCCCCAAATCATGTTGCTTCCAGCTGTTTTTGAAGCTAAGAAACAACTCGCTCTGCCAGGTACTCTTACAGCCTTCCGGGAACACCTCTTACGAAGGCCTGTGAAAAGCAGTTTCTTGGCAGGCCTGATCTGGCTGAGGTAGAACTTCTGCTCTGGGTGTGCTCCATTGCCCTAGAGCTGAAAGGCCCAAAGGGATGCCTTGTTTGCAAAGGGGCAGAGAGGCCCCAAAGCATCTTGCTTCCAGCTCTTTGGGAAGCTAAGAAACAACTGTCTCTGCCCAGTGCTCTGACAGAGTACCGGCAACATCTCTTACCAAAGCCTTTGAAACGCAGTTTCTTGGCAGGCCTTATCTGGCTGAGGTAGAACTTCTGCTCTGGGTGTGCTCCATTGGCCTAGAGCTGAAAGGCCCAAAGGTCGGCCTTGTTGGCAAAGGGGCAGGGAGCCCCCAAAGCATCTTGCTTCCAGCTCTTCGGGAAGCTAAGAAACAACTGGCTCTGCCCAGTGCTCTTACAGCCTGAGAGAAAATCTCTTACCAAGGCCTGTGAAACGCACTTTGTTGGTGGCCTGATCTAGCTGAAGTAGAACTTCTGCTCTGGGTGTGCTCCATTGGCCTAGAGCTGCCTGGCCCAAAGGGCCGCCTTGTTTGCAAAGGGGCAGAGAGGCCCCAAAGCATCTTGCTTCCAGCTCTTCGGGAAGCTAAGAAACATCTGGCGTTGCCCAGTGCTCTTACAGCCTACCGGGAACATCTCTTACCAAGGCCTGTGAAACGCAGTTTGTTGGTGGCCTGAACTGGCCGAAGTAGAACTTCTGCTCTGGGTGTGCTCCACTGGCCTGGAGCTACCTGCCCCAAAGGGCTGCCTTGATTCCAAAGTGAGAGAGTGGCCCCAAAGCATCTTGCTTCCAGCTCTTCGGGAAGCTAAGAAACATCTGGCGTTGCCCAGTGCTCTTACAGCCTACCGGGAACATCTCTTACCAAGGCCTGTGAAACGCCGTTTCCTGGCAGGCCTGATTTGGCTGAAGTAGAACTTCTGCTCTGGGTGTGCTCCATTGCCCTAGAGCTGCCAGGCCCAAGGTGCTGCCTTGTTTCCAAAGGGGCAGAGAGGCCCCAAAGCATCTTGCTTCCAGCTCTCTGGGAAGCTAAGAACCAACTCGCTCTGCCCCGTGCTCTTACAGCCTACCGGGAACATGTCTTTGAAAGGCCTGTGAAACGCAGTTTCTTGGCAGGCCTCATCTGGCTGAAGTAGAACTCCGGCTCTGGGTGTGCTCCATTGCCCTAGAGCTGCCAGGCCCCAAGTGCTGCCCTGTTTCCAAGGGGCAGAGAGGCCCAAAGCATCTTGCTTCCCGGTCTTTGCGAAGCTAAGAAACAACTGGCTCTGCCCAGTGCTCTTACACCTACCGGGAACATCTCTTACCAAGGCCTGTCAAACGCTGTTTCTTTGCAGGCCTGATCAGGCTGAAGTAGAACTCCTGCTCTGCGTGTGCTCCATTGGCCTAGAGCTTCCCGACCCAAAAGGCTGCCTTGTTCCCAAACGGGCAGAGGGGTCCCAAGCGTCTTGCTTCCAGCTTTTCAGGAAGGTAAGAAACAACTGGCTCTGCCCAGTGCTCTTACAGCCTACCGGGAACATCTCTTACCAAGGCCTGTGAAACGCAGTTTCTTGGCAGGCCTGATCTGGCTGAAGTAGAACTCCTGCTCTGGGCGTGCTACTTTGGCCTAGAGCTGCCAGGCCCAAAGGGCCGCCTTGTTTCCAAAGGGGCTGAGAGTCCCCAAAGTATCTTGCTTCCAAATCTTTGGGAAGCTAAGAAACAACTGGCTCTGCACAGTGCTCTCACAGCCTACCGGCAACGTGACAGAGACAGGCCTGTGAGACGCAGTTTCTTGGAAGGCCTGATCTGGCTGAGGTAGAACTTCTGCTCTGGGTGTACTCCATTGGCCTAGGGCTGCCAGGCCCAAAGGGCTGCCTTTATTTCCAAAGTGTGAGAGAGGCCCCAAAGCATCTTGCTTCCTGCTCTCTGGGAAGCTAAAACAACTGGCTCTGCACAGTGCTCTCAAAGCCAACCGGGAACGTCACATACAAAGGCCTGTGAAACGCAGCTTCTTGACAGGCCTTATCTGGCTGAGGTAGAACTTGTGCTCTGGGTGTGCTACTTTGGCCTAGAGCTGCCGGGCACAAAGGCTGCTTTGTTTCCAAAGGGGGAGAGAGGCCCCAAATCATGTTGCTTCCAGCTGTTTTTGAAGCTAAGAAACAACTCGCTCTGCCAGGTACTCTTACAGCCTTCCGGGAACACCTCTTACGAAGGCCTGTGAAAAGCAGTTTCTTGGCAGGCCTGATCTGGCTGAGGTAGAACTTCTGCTCTGGGTGTGCTCCATTGCCCTAGAGCTGAAAGGCCCAAAGGGATGCCTTGTTTGCAAAGGGGCAGAGAGGCCCCAAAGCATCTTGCTTCCAGCTCATTGGGAAGCTAAGAAACAACTGTCTCTGCCCAGTGCTCTGACAGAGTACCGGCAACATCTCTTACCAAAGCCTTTGAAACGCAGTTTCTTGGCAGGCCTTATCTGGCTGAGGTAGAACTTCTGCTCTGGGTGTGCTCCATTGGCCTAGAGCTGAAAGGCCCAAAGGTCGGCCTTGTTGGCAAAGGGGCAGGGAGCCCCCAAAGCATCTTGCTTCCAGCTCTTCGGGAAGCTAAGAAACAACTGGCTCTGCCCAGTGCTCTTACAGCCTGAGAGAAAATCTCTTACCAAGGCCTGTGAAACGCACTTTGTTGGTGGCCTGATCTAGCTGAAGTAGAACTTCTGCTCTGGGTGTGCTCCATTGGCCTAGAGCTGCCTGGCCCAAAGGGCCGCCTTGTTTGCAAAGGGGCAGAGAGGCCCCAAAGCATCTTGCTTCCAGCTCTTCGGGAAGCTAAGAAACATCTGGCGTTGCCCAGTGCTCTTACAGCCTACCGGGAACATCTCTTACCAAGGCCTGTGAAACGCAGTTTGTTGGTGGCCTGAACTGGCCGAAGTAGAACTTCTGCTCTGGGTGTGCTCCACTGGCCTGGAGCTACCTGCCCCAAAGGGCTGCCTTGATTCCAAAGTGAGAGAGTGGCCCCAAAGCATCTTGCTTCCAGCTCTTCGGGAAGCTAAGAAACATCTGGCGTTGCCCAGTGCTCTTACAGCCTACCGGGAACATCTCTTACCAAGGCCTGTGAAACGCCGTTTCCTGGCAGGCCTGATTTGGCTGAAGTAGAACTTCTGCTCTGGGTGTGCTCCATTGCCCTAGAGCTGCCAGGCCCAAGGTGCTGCCTTGTTTCCAAAGGGGCAGAGAGGCCCCAAAGCATCTTGCTTCCAGCTCTCTGGGAAGCTAAGAACCAACTCGCTCTGCCCCGTGCTCTTACAGCCTACCGGGAACATGTCTTTGAAAGGCCTGTGAAACGCAGTTTCTTGGCAGGCCTCATCTGGCTGAAGTAGAACTCCGGCTCTGGGTGTGCTCCATTGCCCTAGAGCTGCCAGGCCCCAAGTGCTGCCCTGTTTCCAAGGGGCAGAGAGGCCCAAAGCATCTTGCTTCCCGGTCTTTGCGAAGCTAAGAAACAACTGGCTCTGCCCAGTGCTCTTACACCTACCGGGAACATCTCTTACCAAGGCCTGTCAAACGCTGTTTCTTTGCAGGCCTGATCAGGCTGAAGTAGAACTCCTGCTCTGCGTGTGCTCCATTGGCCTAGAGCTTCCCGACCCAAAAGGCTGCCTTGTTCCCAAACGGGCAGAGGGGTCCCAAGCGTCTTGCTTCCAGCTTTTCAGGAAGGTAAGAAACAACTGGCTCTGCCCAGTGCTCTTACAGCCTACCGGGAACATCTCTTACCAAGGCCTGTGAAACGCAGTTTCTTGGCAGGCCTGATCTGGCTGAAGTAGAACTCCTGCTCTGGGCGTGCTACTTTGGCCTAGAGCTGCCAGGCCCAAAGGGCCGCCTTGTTTCCAAAGGGGCTGAGAGTCCCCAAAGCATCTTGCTTCCAAATCTTTGGGAAGCTAAGAAACAACTGGCTCTGCACAGTGCTCTCACAGCCTACCGGCAACGTGACAGAGAAAGGCCTGTGAGACGCAGTTTCTTGGAAGGCCTGATCTGGCTGAGGTAGAACTTCTGCTCTGGGTGTACTCCATTGGCCTAGGGCTGCCAGGCCCAAAGGGCTGCCTTTATTTCCAAAGTGTGAGAGAGGCCCCAAAGCATCTTGCTTCCTGCTCTCTGGGAAGCTAAAACAACTGGCTCTGCACAGTGCTCTCAAAGCCAACCGGGAACGTCACATACAAAGGCCTGTGAAACGCAGCTTCTTGACAGGCCTTATCTGGCTGAGGTAGAACTTGTGCTCTGGGTGTGCTACTTTGGCCTAGAGCTGCCGGGCACAAAGGCTGCTTTGGTTCCAAAGGGGGAGAGAGGCCCCAAATCATGTTGCTTCCAGCTGTTTTTGAAGCTAAGAAACAACTCGCTCTGCCAGGTACTCTTACAGCCTTCCGGGAACACCTCTTACGAAGGCCTGTGAAAAGCAGTTTCTTGGCAGGCCTGATCTGGCTGAGGTAGAACTTCTGCTCTGGGTGTGCTCCATTGCCCTAGAGCTGAAAGGCCCAAAGGGATGCCTTGTTTGCAAAGGGGCAGAGAGGCCCCAAAGCATCTTGCTTCCAGCTCTTTGGGAAGCTAAGAAACAACTGTCTCTGCCCAGTGCTCTGACAGAGTACCGGCAACATCTCTTACCAAAGCCTTTGAAACGCAGTTTCTTGGCAGGCCTTATCTGGCTGAGGTAGAACTTCTGCTCTGGGTGTGCTCCATTGGCCTAGAGCTGAAAGGCCCAAAGGTCGGCCTTGTTGGCAAAGGGGCAGGGAGCCCCCAAAGCATCTTGCTTCCAGCTCTTCGGGAAGCTAAGAAACAACTGGCTCTGCCCAGTGCTCTTACAGCCTGAGAGAAAATCTCTTACCAAGGCCTGTGAAACGCACTTTGTTGGTGGCCTGATCTAGCTGAAGTAGAACTTCTGCTCTGGGTGTGCTCCATTGGCCTAGAGCTGCCTGGCCCAAAGGGCCGCCTTGTTTGCAAAGGGGCAGAGAGGCCCCAAAGCATCTTGCTTCCAGCTCTTCGGGAAGCTAAGAAACATCTGGCGTTGCCCAGTGCTCTTACAGCCTACCGGGAACATCTCTTACCAAGGCCTGTGAAACGCAGTTTGTTGGTGGCCTGAACTGGCCGAAGTAGAACTTCTGCTCTGGGTGTGCTCCACTGGCCTGGAGCTACCTGCCCCAAAGGGCTGCCTTGATTCCAAAGTGAGAGAGTGGCCCCAAAGCATCTTGCTTCCAGCTCTTCGGGAAGCTAAGAAACATCTGGCGTTGCCCAGTGCTCTTACAGCCTACCGGGAACATCTCTTACCAAGGCCTGTGAAACGCCGTTTCCTGGCAGGCCTGATTTGGCTGAAGTAGAACTTCTGCTCTGGGTGTGCTCCATTGCCCTAGAGCTGCCAGGCCCAAGGTGCTGCCTTGTTTCCAAAGGGGCAGAGAGGCCCCAAAGCATCTTGCTTCCAGCTCTCTGGGAAGCTAAGAACCAACTCGCTCTGCCCCGTGCTCTTACAGCCTACCGGGAACATGTCTTTGAAAGGCCTGTGAAACGCAGTTTCTTGGCAGGCCTCATCTGGCTGAAGTAGAACTCCGGCTCTGGGTGTGCTCCATTGCCCTAGAGCTGCCAGGCCCCAAGTGCTGCCCTGTTTCCAAGGGGCAGAGAGGCCCAAAGCATCTTGCTTCCCGGTCTTTGCGAAGCTAAGAAACAACTGGCTCTGCCCAGTGCTCTTACACCTACCGGGAACATCTCTTACCAAGGCCTGTCAAACGCTGTTTCTTTGCAGGCCTGATCAGGCTGAAGTAGAACTCCTGCTCTGCGTGTGCTCCATTGGCCTAGAGCTTCCCGACCCAAAAGGCTGCCTTGTTCCCAAACGGGCAGAGGGGTCCCAAGCGTCTTGCTTCCAGCTTTTCAGGAAGGTAAGAAACAACTGGCTCTGCCCAGTGCTCTTACAGCCTACCGGGAACATCTCTTACCAAGGCCTGTGAAACGCAGTTTCTTGGCAGGCCTGATCTGGCTGAAGTAGAACTCCTGCTCTGGGCGTGCTACTTTGGCCTAGAGCTGCCAGGCCCAAAGGGCCGCCTTGTTTCCAAAGGGGCTGAGAGTCCCCAAAGCATCTTGCTTCCAAATCTTTGGGAAGCTAAGAAACAACTGGCTCTGCACAGTGCTCTCACAGCCTACCGGCAACGTGACAGAGAAAGGCCTGTGAGACGCAGTTTCTTGGAAGGCCTGATCTGGCTGAGGTAGAACTTCTGCTCTGGGTGTACTCCATTGGCCTAGGGCTGCCAGGCCCAAAGGGCTGCCTTTATTTCCAAAGTGTGAGAGAGGCCCCAAAGCATCTTGCTTCCTGCTCTCTGGGAAGCTAAAACAACTGGCTCTGCACAGTGCTCTCAAAGCCAACCGGGAACGTCACATACAAAGGCCTGTGAAACGCAGCTTCTTGACAGGCCTTATCTGGCTGAGGTAGAACTTGTGCTCTGGGTGTGCTACTTTGGCCTAGAGCTGCCGGGCACAAAGGCTGCTTTGGTTCCAAAGGGGGAGAGAGGCCCCAAATCATGTTGCTTCCAGCTGTTTTTGAAGCTAAGAAACAACTCGCTCTGCCAGGTACTCTTACAGCCTTCCGGGAACACCTCTTACGAAGGCCTGTGAAAAGCAGTTTCTTGGCAGGCCTGATCTGGCTGAGGTAGAACTTCTGCTCTGGGTGTGCTCCATTGCCCTAGAGCTGAAAGGCCCAAAGGGATGCCTTGTTTGCAAAGGGGCAGAGAGGCCCCAAAGCATCTTGCTTCCAGCTCTTTGGGAAGCTAAGAAACAACTGTCTCTGCCCAGTGCTCTGACAGAGTACCGGCAACATCTCTTACCAAAGCCTTTGAAACGCAGTTTCTTGGCAGGCCTTATCTGGCTGAGGTAGAACTTCTGCTCTGGGTGTGCTCCATTGGCCTAGAGCTGAAAGGCCCAAAGGTCGGCCTTGTTGGCAAAGGGGCAGGGAGCCCCCAAAGCATCTTGCTTCCAGCTCTTCGGGAAGCTAAGAAACAACTGGCTCTGCCCAGTGCTCTTACAGCCTGAGAGAAAATCTCTTACCAAGGCCTGTGAAACGCACTTTGTTGGTGGCCTGATCTAGCTGAAGTAGAACTTCTGCTCTGGGTGTGCTCCATTGGCCTAGAGCTGCCTGGCCCAAAGGGCCGCCTTGTTTGCAAAGGGGCAGAGAGGCCCCAAAGCATCTTGCTTCCAGCTCTTCGGGAAGCTAAGAAACATCTGGCGTTGCCCAGTGCTCTTACAGCCTACCGGGAACATCTCTTACCAAGGCCTGTGAAACGCAGTTTGTTGGTGGCCTGAACTGGCCGAAGTAGAACTTCTGCTCTGGGTGTGCTCCACTGGCCTGGAGCTACCTGCCCCAAAGGGCTGCCTTGATTCCAAAGTGAGAGAGTGGCCCCAAAGCATCTTGCTTCCAGCTCTTCGGGAAGCTAAGAAACATCTGGCGTTGCCCAGTGCTCTTACAGCCTACCGGGAACATCTCTTACCAAGGCCTGTGAAACGCCGTTTCCTGGCAGGCCTGATTTGGCTGAAGTAGAACTTCTGCTCTGGGTGTGCTCCATTGCCCTAGAGCTGCCAGGCCCAAGGTGCTGCCTTGTTTCCAAAGGGGCAGAGAGGCCCCAAAGCATCTTGCTTCCAGCTCTCTGGGAAGCTAAGAACCAACTCGCTCTGCCCCGTGCTCTTACAGCCTACCGGGAACATGTCTTTGAAAGGCCTGTGAAACGCAGTTTCTTGGCAGGCCTCATCTGGCTGAAGTAGAACTCCGGCTCTGGGTGTGCTCCATTGCCCTAGAGCTGCCAGGCCCCAAGTGCTGCCCTGTTTCCAAGGGGCAGAGAGGCCCAAAGCATCTTGCTTCCCGGTCTTTGCGAAGCTAAGAAACAACTGGCTCTGCCCAGTGCTCTTACACCTACCGGGAACATCTCTTACCAAGGCCTGTCAAACGCTGTTTCTTTGCAGGCCTGATCAGGCTGAAGTAGAACTCCTGCTCTGCGTGTGCTCCATTGGCCTAGAGCTTCCCGACCCAAAAGGCTGCCTTGTTCGCAAACGGGCAGAGGGGTCCCAAGCGTCTTGCTTCCAGCTTTTCAGGAAGGTAAGAAACAACTGGCTCTGCCCAGTGCTCTTACAGCCTACCGGGAACATCTCTTACCAAGGCCTGTGAAACGCAGTTTCTTGGCAGGCCTGATCTGGCTGAAGTAGAACTCCTGCTCTGGGCGTGCTACTTTGGCCTAGAGCTGCCAGGCCCAAAGGGCCGCCTTGTTTCCAAAGGGGCTGAGAGTCCCCAAAGCATCTTGCTTCCAAATCTTTGGGAAGCTAAGAAACAACTGGCTCTGCACAGTGCTCTCACAGCCTACCGGCAACGTGACAGAGAAAGGCCTGTGAGACGCAGTTTCTTGGAAGGCCTGATCTGGCTGAGGTAGAACTTCTGCTCTGGGTGTACTCCATTGGCCTAGGGCTGCCAGGCCCAAAGGGCTGCCTTTATTTCCAAAGTGTGAGAGAGGCCCCAAAGCATCTTGCTTCCTGCTCTCTGGGAAGCTAAAACAACTGGCTCTGCACAGTGCTCTCAAAGCCAACCGGGAACGTCACATACAAAGGCCTGTGAAACGCAGCTTCTTGACAGGCCTTATCTGGCTGAGGTAGAACTTGTGCTCTGGGTGTGCTACTTTGGCCTAGAGCTGCCGGGCACAAAGGCTGCTTTGTTTCCAAAGGGGGAGAGAGGCCCCAAATCATGTTGCTTCCAGCTGTTTTTGAAGCTAAGAAACAACTCGCTCTGCCAGGTACTCTTACAGCCTTCCGGGAACACCTCTTACGAAGGCCTGTGAAAAGCAGTTTCTTGGCAGGCCTGATCTGGCTGAGGTAGAACTTCTGCTCTGGGTGTGCTCCATTGCCCTAGAGCTGAAAGGCCCAAAGGGATGCCTTGTTTGCAAAGGGGCAGAGAGGCCCCAAAGCATCTTGCTTCCAGCTCATTGGGAAGCTAAGAAACAACTGTCTCTGCCCAGTGCTCTGACAGAGTACCGGCAACATCTCTTACCAAAGCCTTTGAAACGCAGTTTCTTGGCAGGCCTTATCTGGCTGAGGTAGAACTTCTGCTCTGGGTGTGCTCCATTGGCCTAGAGCTGAAAGGCCCAAAGGTCGGCCTTGTTGGCAAAGGGGCAGGGAGCCCCCAAAGCATCTTGCTTCCAGCTCTTCGGGAAGCTAAGAAACAACTGGCTCTGCCCAGTGCTCTTACAGCCTGAGAGAAAATCTCTTACCAAGGCCTGTGAAACGCACTTTGTTGGTGGCCTGATCTAGCTGAAGTAGAACTTCTGCTCTGGGTGTGCTCCATTGGCCTAGAGCTGCCTGGCCCAAAGGGCCGCCTTGTTTGCAAAGGGGCAGAGAGGCCCCAAAGCATCTTGCTTCCAGCTCTTCGGGAAGCTAAGAAACATCTGGCGTTGCCCAGTGCTCTTACAGCCTACCGGGAACATCTCTTACCAAGGCCTGTGAAACGCCGTTTCCTGGCAGGCCTGATTTGGCTGAAGTAGAACTTCTGCTCTGGGTGTGCTCCATTGCCCTAGAGCTGCCAGGCCCAAGGTGCTGCCTTGTTTCCAAAGGGGCAGAGAGGCCCCAAAGCATCTTGCTTCCAGCTCTCTGGGAAGCTAAGAACCAACTCGCTCTGCCCCGTGCTCTTACAGCCTACCGGGAACATGTCTTTGAAAGGCCTGTGAAACGCAGTTTCTTGGCAGGCCTCATCTGGCTGAAGTAGAACTCCGGCTCTGGGTGTGCTCCATTGCCCTAGAGCTGCCAGGCCCCAAGTGCTGCCCTGTTTCCAAGGGGCAGAGAGGCCCAAAGCATCTTGCTTCCCGGTCTTTGCGAAGCTAAGAAACAACTGGCTCTGCCCAGTGCTCTTACACCTACCGGGAACATCTCTTACCAAGGCCTGTCAAACGCTGTTTCTTTGCAGGCCTGATCAGGCTGAAGTAGAACTCCTGCTCTGCGTGTGCTCCATTGGCCTAGAGCTTCCCGACCCAAAAGGCTGCCTTGTTCGCAAACGGGCAGAGGGGTCCCAAGCGTCTTGCTTCCAGCTTTTCAGGAAGGTAAGAAACAACTGGCTCTGCCCAGTGCTCTTACAGCCTACCGGGAACATCTCTTACCAAGGCCTGTGAAACGCAGTTTCTTGGCAGGCCTGATCTGGCTGAAGTAGAACTCCTGCTCTGGGCGTGCTACTTTGGCCTAGAGCTGCCAGGCCCAAAGGGCCGCCTTGTTTCCAAAGGGGCTGAGAGTCCCCAAAGCATCTTGCTTCCAAATCTTTGGGAAGCTAAGAAACAACTGGCTCTGCACAGTGCTCTCACAGCCTACCGGCAACGTGACAGAGAAAGGCCTGTGAGACGCAGTTTCTTGGAAGGCCTGATCTGGCTGAGGTAGAACTTCTGCTCTGGGTGTACTCCATTGGCCTAGGGCTGCCAGGCCCAAAGGGCTGCCTTTATTTCCAAAGTGTGAGAGAGGCCCCAAAGCATCTTGCTTCCTGCTCTCTGGGAAGCTAAAACAACTGGCTCTGCACAGTGCTCTCAAAGCCAACCGGGAACGTCACATACAAAGGCCTGTGAAACGCAGCTTCTTGACAGGCCTTATCTGGCTGAGGTAGAACTTGTGCTCTGGGTGTGCTACTTTGGCCTAGAGCTGCCGGGCACAAAGGCTGCTTTGTTTCCAAAGGGGGAGAGAGGCCCCAAATCATGTTGCTTCCAGCTGTTTTTGAAGCTAAGAAACAACTCGCTCTGCCAGGTACTCTTACAGCCTTCCGGGAACACCTCTTACGAAGGCCTGTGAAAAGCAGTTTCTTGGCAGGCCTGATCTGGCTGAGGTAGAACTTCTGCTCTGGGTGTGCTCCATTGCCCTAGAGCTGAAAGGCCCAAAGGGATGCCTTGTTTGCAAAGGGGCAGAGAGGCCCCAAAGCATCTTGCTTCCAGCTCATTGGGAAGCTAAGAAACAACTGTCTCTGCCCAGTGCTCTGACAGAGTACCGGCAACATCTCTTACCAAAGCCTTTGAAACGCAGTTTCTTGGCAGGCCTTATCTGGCTGAGGTAGAACTTCTGCTCTGGGTGTGCTCCATTGGCCTAGAGCTGAAAGGCCCAAAGGTCGGCCTTGTTGGCAAAGGGGCAGGGAGCCCCCAAAGCATCTTGCTTCCAGCTCTTCGGGAAGCTAAGAAACAACTGGCTCTGCCCAGTGCTCTTACAGCCTGAGAGAAAATCTCTTACCAAGGCCTGTGAAACGCACTTTGTTGGTGGCCTGATCTAGCTGAAGTAGAACTTCTGCTCTGGGTGTGCTCCATTGGCCTAGAGCTGCCTGGCCCAAAGGGCCGCCTTGTTTGCAAAGGGGCAGAGAGGCCCCAAAGCATCTTGCTTCCAGCTCTTCGGGAAGCTAAGAAACATCTGGCGTTGCCCAGTGCTCTTACAGCCTACCGGGAACATCTCTTACCAAGGCCTGTGAAACGCAGTTTGTTGGTGGCCTGAACTGGCCGAAGTAGAACTTCTGCTCTGGGTGTGCTCCACTGGCCTGGAGCTACCTGCCCCAAAGGGCTGCCTTGATTCCAAAGTGAGAGAGTGGCCCCAAAGCATCTTGCTTCCAGCTCTTCGGGAAGCTAAGAAACATCTGGCGTTGCCCAGTGCTCTTACAGCCTACCGGGAACATCTCTTACCAAGGCCTGTGAAACGCCGTTTCCTGGCAGGCCTGATTTGGCTGAAGTAGAACTTCTGCTCTGGGTGTGCTCCATTGCCCTAGAGCTGCCAGGCCCAAGGTGCTGCCTTGTTTCCAAAGGGGCAGAGAGGCCCCAAAGCATCTTGCTTCCAGCTCTCTGGGAAGCTAAGAACCAACTCGCTCTGCCCCGTGCTCTTACAGCCTACCGGGAACATGTCTTTGAAAGGCCTGTGAAACGCAGTTTCTTGGCAGGCCTCATCTGGCTGAAGTAGAACTCCGGCTCTGGGTGTGCTCCATTGCCCTAGAGCTGCCAGGCCCCAAGTGCTGCCCTGTTTCCAAGGGGCAGAGAGGCCCAAAGCATCTTGCTTCCCGGTCTTTGCGAAGCTAAGAAACAACTGGCTCTGCCCAGTGCTCTTACACCTACCGGGAACATCTCTTACCAAGGCCTGTCAAACGCTGTTTCTTTGCAGGCCTGATCAGGCTGAAGTAGAACTCCTGCTCTGCGTGTGCTCCATTGGCCTAGAGCTTCCCGACCCAAAAGGCTGCCTTGTTCGCAAACGGGCAGAGGGGTCCCAAGCGTCTTGCTTCCAGCTTTTCAGGAAGGTAAGAAACAACTGGCTCTGCCCAGTGCTCTTACAGCCTACCGGGAACATCTCTTACCAAGGCCTGTGAAACGCAGTTTCTTGGCAGGCCTGATCTGGCTGAAGTAGAACTCCTGCTCTGGGCGTGCTACTTTGGCCTAGAGCTGCCAGGCCCAAAGGGCCGCCTTGTTTCCAAAGGGGCTGAGAGTCCCCAAAGCATCTTGCTTCCAAATCTTTGGGAAGCTAAGAAACAACTGGCTCTGCACAGTGCTCTCACAGCCTACCGGCAACGTGACAGAGAAAGGCCTGTGAGACGCAGTTTCTTGGAAGGCCTGATCTGGCTGAGGTAGAACTTCTGCTCTGGGTGTACTCCATTGGCCTAGGGCTGCCAGGCCCAAAGGGCTGCCTTTATTTCCAAAGTGTGAGAGAGGCCCCAAAGCATCTTGCTTCCTGCTCTCTGGGAAGCTAAAACAACTGGCTCTGCACAGTGCTCTCAAAGCCAACCGGGAACGTCACATACAAAGGCCTGTGAAACGCAGCTTCTTGACAGGCCTTATCTGGCTGAGGTAGAACTTGTGCTCTGGGTGTGCTACTTTGGCCTAGAGCTGCCGGGCACAAAGGCTGCTTTGTTTCCAAAGGGGGAGAGAGGCCCCAAATCATGTTGCTTCCAGCTGTTTTTGAAGCTAAGAAACAACTCGCTCTGCCAGGTACTCTTACAGCCTTCCGGGAACACCTCTTACGAAGGCCTGTGAAAAGCAGTTTCTTGGCAGGCCTGATCTGGCTGAGGTAGAACTTCTGCTCTGGGTGTGCTCCATTGCCCTAGAGCTGAAAGGCCCAAAGGGATGCCTTGTTTGCAAAGGGGCAGAGAGGCCCCAAAGCATCTTGCTTCCAGCTCATTGGGAAGCTAAGAAACAACTGTCTCTGCCCAGTGCTCTGACAGAGTACCGGCAACATCTCTTACCAAAGCCTTTGAAACGCAGTTTCTTGGCAGGCCTTATCTGGCTGAGGTAGAACTTCTGCTCTGGGTGTGCTCCATTGGCCTAGAGCTGAAAGGCCCAAAGGTCGGCCTTGTTGGCAAAGGGGCAGGGAGCCCCCAAAGCATCTTGCTTCCAGCTCTTCGGGAAGCTAAGAAACAACTGGCTCTGCCCAGTGCTCTTACAGCCTGAGAGAAAATCTCTTACCAAGGCCTGTGAAACGCACTTTGTTGGTGGCCTGATCTAGCTGAAGTAGAACTTCTGCTCTGGGTGTGCTCCATTGGCCTAGAGCTGCCTGGCCCAAAGGGCCGCCTTGTTTGCAAAGGGGCAGAGAGGCCCCAAAGCATCTTGCTTCCAGCTCTTCGGGAAGCTAAGAAACATCTGGCGTTGCCCAGTGCTCTTACAGCCTACCGGGAACATCTCTTACCAAGGCCTGTGAAACGCAGTTTGTTGGTGGCCTGAACTGGCCGAAGTAGAACTTCTGCTCTGGGTGTGCTCCACTGGCCTGGAGCTACCTGCCCCAAAGGGCTGCCTTGATTCCAAAGTGAGAGAGTGGCCCCAAAGCATCTTGCTTCCAGCTCTTCGGGAAGCTAAGAAACATCTGGCGTTGCCCAGTGCTCTTACAGCCTACCGGGAACATCTCTTACCAAGGCCTGTGAAACGCCGTTTCCTGGCAGGCCTGATTTGGCTGAAGTAGAACTTCTGCTCTGGGTGTGCTCCATTGCCCTAGAGCTGCCAGGCCCAAGGTGCTGCCTTGTTTCCAAAGGGGCAGAGAGGCCCCAAAGCATCTTGCTTCCAGCTCTCTGGGAAGCTAAGAACCAACTCGCTCTGCCCCGTGCTCTTACAGCCTACCGGGAACATGTCTTTGAAAGGCCTGTGAAACGCAGTTTCTTGGCAGGCCTCATCTGGCTGAAGTAGAACTCCGGCTCTGGGTGTGCTCCATTGCCCTAGAGCTGCCAGGCCCCAAGTGCTGCCCTGTTTCCAAGGGGCAGAGAGGCCCAAAGCATCTTGCTTCCCGGTCTTTGCGAAGCTAAGAAACAACTGGCTCTGCCCAGTGCTCTTACACCTACCGGGAACATCTCTTACCAAGGCCTGTCAAACGCTGTTTCTTTGCAGGCCTGATCAGGCTGAAGTAGAACTCCTGCTCTGCGTGTGCTCCATTGGCCTAGAGCTTCCCGACCCAAAAGGCTGCCTTGTTCCCAAACGGGCAGAGGGGTCCCAAGCGTCTTGCTTCCAGCTTTTCAGGAAGGTAAGAAACAACTGGCTCTGCCCAGTGCTCTTACAGCCTACCGGGAACATCTCTTACCAAGGCCTGTGAAACGCAGTTTCTTGGCAGGCCTGATCTGGCTGAAGTAGAACTCCTGCTCTGGGCGTGCTACTTTGGCCTAGAGCTGCCAGGCCCAAAGGGCCGCCTTGTTTCCAAAGGGGCTGAGAGTCCCCAAAGCATCTTGCTTCCAAATCTTTGGGAAGCTAAGAAACAACTGGCTCTGCACAGTGCTCTCACAGCCTACCGGCAACGTGACAGAGAAAGGCCTGTGAGACGCAGTTTCTTGGAAGGCCTGATCTGGCTGAGGTAGAACTTCTGCTCTGGGTGTACTCCATTGGCCTAGGGCTGCCAGGCCCAAAGGGCTGCCTTTATTTCCAAAGTGTGAGAGAGGCCCCAAAGCATCTTGCTTCCTGCTCTCTGGGAAGCTAAAACAACTGGCTCTGCACAGTGCTCTCAAAGCCAACCGGGAACGTCACATACAAAGGCCTGTGAAACGCAGCTTCTTGACAGGCCTTATCTGGCTGAGGTAGAACTTGTGCTCTGGGTGTGCTACTTTGGCCTAGAGCTGCCGGGCACAAAGGCTGCTTTGTTTCCAAAGGGGGAGAGAGGCCCCAAATCATGTTGCTTCCAGCTGTTTTTGAAGCTAAGAAACAACTCGCTCTGCCAGGTACTCTTACAGCCTTCCGGGAACACCTCTTACGAAGGCCTGTGAAAAGCAGTTTCTTGGCAGGCCTGATCTGGCTGAGGTAGAACTTCTGCTCTGGGTGTGCTCCATTGCCCTAGAGCTGAAAGGCCCAAAGGGATGCCTTGTTTGCAAAGGGGCAGAGAGGCCCCAAAGCATCTTGCTTCCAGCTCTTTGGGAAGCTAAGAAACAACTGTCTCTGCCCAGTGCTCTGACAGAGTACCGGCAACATCTCTTACCAAAGCCTTTGAAACGCAGTTTCTTGGCAGGCCTTATCTGGCTGAGGTAGAACTTCTGCTCTGGGTGTGCTCCATTGGCCTAGAGCTGAAAGGCCCAAAGGTCGGCCTTGTTGGCAAAGGGGCAGGGAGCCCCCAAAGCATCTTGCTTCCAGCTCTTCGGGAAGCTAAGAAACAACTGGCTCTGCCCAGTGCTCTTACAGCCTGAGAGAAAATCTCTTACCAAGGCCTGTGAAACGCACTTTGTTGGTGGCCTGATCTAGCTGAAGTAGAACTTCTGCTCTGGGTGTGCTCCATTGGCCTAGAGCTGCCTGGCCCAAAGGGCCGCCTTGTTTGCAAAGGGGCAGAGAGGCCCCAAAGCATCTTGCTTCCAGCTCTTCGGGAAGCTAAGAAACATCTGGCGTTGCCCAGTGCTCTTACAGCCTACCGGGAACATCTCTTACCAAGGCCTGTGAAACGCAGTTTGTTGGTGGCCTGAACTGGCCGAAGTAGAACTTCTGCTCTGGGTGTGCTCCACTGGCCTGGAGCTACCTGCCCCAAAGGGCTGCCTTGATTCCAAAGTGAGAGAGTGGCCCCAAAGCATCTTGCTTCCAGCTCTTCGGGAAGCTAAGAAACATCTGGCGTTGCCCAGTGCTCTTACAGCCTACCGGGAACATCTCTTACCAAGGCCTGTGAAACGCCGTTTCCTGGCAGGCCTGATTTGGCTGAAGTAGAACTTCTGCTCTGGGTGTGCTCCATTGCCCTAGAGCTGCCAGGCCCAAGGTGCTGCCTTGTTTCCAAAGGGGCAGAGAGGCCCCAAAGCATCTTGCTTCCAGCTCTCTGGGAAGCTAAGAACCAACTCGCTCTGCCCCGTGCTCTTACAGCCTACCGGGAACATGTCTTTGAAAGGCCTGTGAAACGCAGTTTCTTGGCAGGCCTCATCTGGCTGAAGTAGAACTCCGGCTCTGGGTGTGCTCCATTGCCCTAGAGCTGCCAGGCCCCAAGTGCTGCCCTGTTTCCAAGGGGCAGAGAGGCCCAAAGCATCTTGCTTCCCGGTCTTTGCGAAGCTAAGAAACAACTGGCTCTGCCCAGTGCTCTTACACCTACCGGGAACATCTCTTACCAAGGCCTGTCAAACGCTGTTTCTTTGCAGGCCTGATCAGGCTGAAGTAGAACTCCTGCTCTGCGTGTGCTCCATTGGCCTAGAGCTTCCCGACCCAAAAGGCTGCCTTGTTCCCAAACGGGCAGAGGGGTCCCAAGCGTCTTGCTTCCAGCTTTTCAGGAAGGTAAGAAACAACTGGCTCTGCCCAGTGCTCTTACAGCCTACCGGGAACATCTCTTACCAAGGCCTGTGAAACGCAGTTTCTTGGCAGGCCTGATCTGGCTGAAGTAGAACTCCTGCTCTGGGCGTGCTACTTTGGCCTAGAGCTGCCAGGCCCAAAGGGCCGCCTTGTTTCCAAAGGGGCTGAGAGTCCCCAAAGCATCTTGCTTCCAAATCTTTGGGAAGCTAAGAAACAACTGGCTCTGCACAGTGCTCTCACAGCCTACCGGCAACGTGACAGAGAAAGGCCTGTGAGACGCAGTTTCTTGGAAGGCCTGATCTGGCTGAGGTAGAACTTCTGCTCTGGGTGTACTCCATTGGCCTAGGGCTGCCAGGCCCAAAGGGCTGCCTTTATTTCCAAAGTGTGAGAGAGGCCCCAAAGCATCTTGCTTCCTGCTCTCTGGGAAGCTAAAACAACTGGCTCTGCACAGTGCTCTCAAAGCCAACCGGGAACGTCACATACAAAGGCCTGTGAAACGCAGCTTCTTGACAGGCCTTATCTGGCTGAGGTAGAACTTGTGCTCTGGGTGTGCTACTTTAGCCTAGAGCTGCCGGGCACAAAGGCTGCTTTGTTTCCAAAGGGGGAGAGAGGCCCCAAATCATGTTGCTTCCAGCTGTTTTTGAAGCTAAGAAACAACTCGCTCTGCCAGGTACTCTTACAGCCTTCCGGGAACACCTCTTACGAAGGCCTGTGAAAAGCAGTTTCTTGGCAGGCCTGATCTGGCTGAGGTAGAACTTCTGCTCTGGGTGTGCTCCATTGCCCTAGAGCTGAAAGGCCCAAAGGGATGCCTTGTTTGCAAAGGGGCAGAGAGGCCCCAAAGCATCTTGCTTCCAGCTCTTTGGGAAGCTAAGAAACAACTGTCTCTGCCCAGTGCTCTGACAGAGTACCGGCAACATCTCTTACCAAAGCCTTTGAAACGCAGTTTCTTGGCAGGCCTTATCTGGCTGAGGTAGAACTTCTGCTCTGGGTGTGCTCCATTGGCCTAGAGCTGAAAGGCCCAAAGGTCGGCCTTGTTGGCAAAGGGGCAGGGAGCCCCCAAAGCATCTTGCTTCCAGCTCTTCGGGAAGCTAAGAAACAACTGGCTCTGCCCAGTGCTCTTACAGCCTGAGAGAAAATCTCTTACCAAGGCCTGTGAAACGCACTTTGTTGGTGGCCTGATCTAGCTGAAGTAGAACTTCTGCTCTGGGTGTGCTCCATTGGCCTAGAGCTGCCTGGCCCAAAGGGCCGCCTTGTTTGCAAAGGGGCAGAGAGGCCCCAAAGCATCTTGCTTCCAGCTCTTCGGGAAGCTAAGAAACATCTGGCGTTGCCCAGTGCTCTTACAGCCTACCGGGAACATCTCTTACCAAGGCCTGTGAAACGCAGTTTGTTGGTGGCCTGAACTGGCCGAAGTAGAACTTCTGCTCTGGGTGTGCTCCACTGGCCTGGAGCTACCTGCCCCAAAGGGCTGCCTTGATTCCAAAGTGAGAGAGTGGCCCCAAAGCATCTTGCTTCCAGCTCTTCGGGAAGCTAAGAAACATCTGGCGTTGCCCAGTGCTCTTACAGCCTACCGGGAACATCTCTTACCAAGGCCTGTGAAACGCCGTTTCCTGGCAGGCCTGATTTGGCTGAAGTAGAACTTCTGCTCTGGGTGTGCTCCATTGCCCTAGAGCTGCCAGGCCCAAGGTGCTGCCTTGTTTCCAAAGGGGCAGAGAGGCCCCAAAGCATCTTGCTTCCAGCTCTCTGGGAAGCTAAGAACCAACTCGCTCTGCCCCGTGCTCTTACAGCCTACCGGGAACATGTCTTTGAAAGGCCTGTGAAACGCAGTTTCTTGGCAGGCCTCATCTGGCTGAAGTAGAACTCCGGCTCTGGGTGTGCTCCATTGCCCTAGAGCTGCCAGGCCCCAAGTGCTGCCCTGTTTCCAAGGGGCAGAGAGGCCCAAAGCATCTTGCTTCCCGGTCTTTGCGAAGCTAAGAAACAACTGGCTCTGCCCAGTGCTCTTACACCTACCGGGAACATCTCTTACCAAGGCCTGTCAAACGCTGTTTCTTTGCAGGCCTGATCAGGCTGAAGTAGAACTCCTGCTCTGCGTGTGCTCCATTGGCCTAGAGCTTCCCGACCCAAAAGGCTGCCTTGTTCCCAAACGGGCAGAGGGGTCCCAAGCGTCTTGCTTCCAGCTTTTCAGGAAGGTAAGAAACAACTGGCTCTGCCCAGTGCTCTTACAGCCTACCGGGAACATCTCTTACCAAGGCCTGTGAAACGCAGTTTCTTGGCAGGCCTGATCTGGCTGAAGTAGAACTCCTGCTCTGGGCGTGCTACTTTGGCCTAGAGCTGCCAGGCCCAAAGGGCCGCCTTGTTTCCAAAGGGGCTGAGAGTCCCCAAAGCATCTTGCTTCCAAATCTTTGGGAAGCTAAGAAACAACTGGCTCTGCACAGTGCTCTCACAGCCTACCGGCAACGTGACAGAGAAAGGCCTGTGAGACGCAGTTTCTTGGAAGGCCTGATCTGGCTGAGGTAGAACTTCTGCTCTGGGTGTACTCCATTGGCCTAGGGCTGCCAGGCCCAAAGGGCTGCCTTTATTTCCAAAGTGTGAGAGAGGCCCCAAAGCATCTTGCTTCCTGCTCTCTGGGAAGCTAAAACAACTGGCTCTGCACAGTGCTCTCAAAGCCAACCGGGAACGTCACATACAAAGGCCTGTGAAACGCAGCTTCTTGACAGGCCTTATCTGGCTGAGGTAGAACTTGTGCTCTGGGTGTGCTACTTTGGCCTAGAGCTGCCGGGCACAAAGGCTGCTTTGTTTCCAAAGGGGGAGAGAGGCCCCAAATCATGTTGCTTCCAGCTGTTTTTGAAGCTAAGAAACAACTCGCTCTGCCAGGTACTCTTACAGCCTTCCGGGAACACCTCTTACGAAGGCCTGTGAAAAGCAGTTTCTTGGCAGGCCTGATCTGGCTGAGGTAGAACTTCTGCTCTGGGTGTGCTCCATTGCCCTAGAGCTGAAAGGCCCAAAGGGATGCCTTGTTTGCAAAGGGGCAGAGAGGCCCCAAAGCATCTTGCTTACAGCTCTTTGGGAAGCTAAGAAACAACTGTCTCTGCCCAGTGCTCTGACAGAGTACCGGCAACATCTCTTACCAAAGCCTTTGAAACGCAGTTTCTTGGCAGGCCTTATCTGGCTGAGGTAGAACTTCTGCTCTGGGTGTGCTCCATTGGCCTAGAGCTGAAAGGCCCAAAGGTCGGCCTTGTTGGCAAAGGGGCAGGGAGCCCCCAAAGCATCTTGCTTCCAGCTCTTCGGGAAGCTAAGAAACAACTGGCTCTGCCCAGTGCTCTTACAGCCTGAGAGAAAATCTCTTACCAAGGCCTGTGAAACGCACTTTGTTGGTGGCCTGATCTAGCTGAAGTAGAACTTCTGCTCTGGGTGTGCTCCATTGGCCTAGAGCTGCCTGGCCCAAAGGGCCGCCTTGTTTGCAAAGGGGCAGAGAGGCCCCAAAGCATCTTGCTTCCAGCTCTTCGGGAAGCTAAGAAACATCTGGCGTTGCCCAGTGCTCTTACAGCCTACCGGGAACATCTCTTACCAAGGCCTGTGAAACGCAGTTTGTTGGTGGCCTGAACTGGCCGAAGTAGAACTTCTGCTCTGGGTGTGCTCCACTGGCCTGGAGCTACCTGCCCCAAAGGGCTGCCTTGATTCCAAAGTGAGAGAGTGGCCCCAAAGCATCTTGCTTCCAGCTCTTCGGGAAGCTAAGAAACATCTGGCGTTGCCCAGTGCTCTTACAGCCTACCGGGAACATCTCTTACCAAGGCCTGTGAAACGCCGTTTCCTGGCAGGCCTGATTTGGCTGAAGTAGAACTTCTGCTCTGGGTGTGCTCCATTGCCCTAGAGCTGCCAGGCCCAAGGTGCTGCCTTGTTTCCAAAGGGGCAGAGAGGCCCCAAAGCATCTTGCTTCCAGCTCTCTGGGAAGCTAAGAACCAACTCGCTCTGCCCCGTGCTCTTACAGCCTACCGGGAACATGTCTTTGAAAGGCCTGTGAAACGCAGTTTCTTGGCAGGCCTCATCTGGCTGAAGTAGAACTCCGGCTCTGGGTGTGCTCCATTGCCCTAGAGCTGCCAGGCCCCAAGTGCTGCCCTGTTTCCAAGGGGCAGAGAGGCCCAAAGCATCTTGCTTCCCGGTCTTTGCGAAGCTAAGAAACAACTGGCTCTGCCCAGTGCTCTTACACCTACCGGGAACATCTCTTACCAAGGCCTGTCAAACGCTGTTTCTTTGCAGGCCTGATCAGGCTGAAGTAGAACTCCTGCTCTGCGTGTGCTCCATTGGCCTAGAGCTTCCCGACCCAAAAGGCTGCCTTGTTCCCAAACGGGCAGAGGGGTCCCAAGCGTCTTGCTTCCAGCTTTTCAGGAAGGTAAGAAACAACTGGCTCTGCCCAGTGCTCTTACAGCCTACCGGGAACATCTCTTACCAAGGCCTGTGAAACGCAGTTTCTTGGCAGGCCTGATCTGGCTGAAGTAGAACTCCTGCTCTGGGCGTGCTACTTTGGCCTAGAGCTGCCAGGCCCAAAGGGCCGCCTTGTTTCCAAAGGGGCTGAGAGTCCCCAAAGCATCTTGCTTCCAAATCTTTGGGAAGCTAAGAAACAACTGGCTCTGCACAGTGCTCTCACAGCCTACCGGCAACGTGACAGAGAAAGGCCTGTGAGACGCAGTTTCTTGGAAGGCCTGATCTGGCTGAGGTAGAACTTCTGCTCTGGGTGTACTCCATTGGCCTAGGGCTGCCAGGCCCAAAGGGCTGCCTTTATTTCCAAAGTGTGAGAGAGGCCCCAAAGCATCTTGCTTCCTGCTCTCTGGGAAGCTAAAACAACTGGCTCTGCACAGTGCTCTCAAAGCCAACCGGGAACGTCACATACAAAGGCCTGTGAAACGCAGCTTCTTGACAGGCCTTATCTGGCTGAGGTAGAACTTGTGCTCTGGGTGTGCTACTTTGGCCTAGAGCTGCCGGGCACAAAGGCTGCTTTGTTTCCAAAGGGGGAGAGAGGCCCCAAATCATGTTGCTTCCAGCTGTTTTTGAAGCTAAGAAACAACTCGCTCTGCCAGGTACTCTTACAGCCTTCCGGGAACACCTCTTACGAAGGCCTGTGAAAAGCAGTTTCTTGGCAGGCCTGATCTGGCTGAGGTAGAACTTCTGCTCTGGGTGTGCTCCATTGCCCTAGAGCTGAAAGGCCCAAAGGGATGCCTTGTTTGCAAAGGGGCAGAGAGGCCCCAAAGCATCTTGCTTCCAGCTCTTTGGGAAGCTAAGAAACAACTGTCTCTGCCCAGTGCTCTGACAGAGTACCGGCAACATCTCTTACCAAAGCCTTTGAAACGCAGTTTCTTGGCAGGCCTTATCTGGCTGAGGTAGAACTTCTGCTCTGGGTGTGCTCCATTGGCCTAGAGCTGAAAGGCCCAAAGGTCGGCCTTGTTGGCAAAGGGGCAGGGAGCCCCCAAAGCATCTTGCTTCCAGCTCTTCGGGAAGCTAAGAAACAACTGGCTCTGCCCAGTGCTCTTACAGCCTGAGAGAAAATCTCTTACCAAGGCCTGTGAAACGCACTTTGTTGGTGGCCTGATCTAGCTGAAGTAGAACTTCTGCTCTGGGTGTGCTCCATTGGCCTAGAGCTGCCTGGCCCAAAGGGCCGCCTTGTTTGCAAAGGGGCAGAGAGGCCCCAAAGCATCTTGCTTCCAGCTCTTCGGGAAGCTAAGAAACATCTGGCGTTGCCCAGTGCTCTTACAGCCTACCGGGAACATCTCTTACCAAGGCCTGTGAAACGCAGTTTGTTGGTGGCCTGAACTGGCCGAAGTAGAACTTCTGCTCTGGGTGTGCTCCACTGGCCTGGAGCTACCTGCCCCAAAGGGCTGCCTTGATTCCAAAGTGAGAGAGTGGCCCCAAAGCATCTTGCTTCCAGCTCTTCGGGAAGCTAAGAAACATCTGGCGTTGCCCAGTGCTCTTACAGCCTACCGGGAACATCTCTTACCAAGGCCTGTGAAACGCCGTTTCCTGGCAGGCCTGATTTGGCTGAAGTAGAACTTCTGCTCTGGGTGTGCTCCATTGCCCTAGAGCTGCCAGGCCCAAGGTGCTGCCTTGTTTCCAAAGGGGCAGAGAGGCCCCAAAGCATCTTGCTTCCAGCTCTCTGGGAAGCTAAGAACCAACTCGCTCTGCCCCGTGCTCTTACAGCCTACCGGGAACATGTCTTTGAAAGGCCTGTGAAACGCAGTTTCTTGGCAGGCCTCATCTGGCTGAAGTAGAACTCCGGCTCTGGGTGTGCTCCATTGCCCTAGAGCTGCCAGGCCCCAAGTGCTGCCCTGTTTCCAAGGGGCAGAGAGGCCCAAAGCATCTTGCTTCCCGGTCTTTGCGAAGCTAAGAAACAACTGGCTCTGCCCAGTGCTCTTACACCTACCGGGAACATCTCTTACCAAGGCCTGTCAAACGCTGTTTCTTTGCAGGCCTGATCAGGCTGAAGTAGAACTCCTGCTCTGCGTGTGCTCCATTGGCCTAGAGCTTCCCGACCCAAAAGGCTGCCTTGTTCCCAAACGGGCAGAGGGGTCCCAAGCGTCTTGCTTCCAGCTTTTCAGGAAGGTAAGAAACAACTGGCTCTGCCCAGTGCTCTTACAGCCTACCGGGAACATCTCTTACCAAGGCCTGTGAAACGCAGTTTCTTGGCAGGCCTGATCTGGCTGAAGTAGAACTCCTGCTCTGGGCGTGCTACTTTGGCCTAGAGCTGCCAGGCCCAAAGGGCCGCCTTGTTTCCAAAGGGGCTGAGAGTCCCCAAAGCATCTTGCTTCCAAATCTTTGGGAAGCTAAGAAACAACTGGCTCTGCACAGTGCTCTCACAGCCTACCGGCAACGTGACAGAGACAGGCCTGTGAGACGCAGTTTCTTGGAAGGCCTGATCTGGCTGAGGTAGAACTTCTGCTCTGGGTGTACTCCATTGGCCTAGGGCTGCCAGGCCCAAAGGGCTGCCTTTATTTCCAAAGTGTGAGAGAGGCCCCAAAGCATCTTGCTTCCTGCTCTCTGGGAAGCTAAAACAACTGGCTCTGCACAGTGCTCTCAAAGCCAACCGGGAACGTCACATACAAAGGCCTGTGAAACGCAGCTTCTTGACAGGCCTTATCTGGCTGAGGTAGAACTTGTGCTCTGGGTGTGCTACTTTGGCCTAGAGCTGCCAGGCACAAAGGCTGCTTTGTTTCCAAAGGGGGAGAGAGGCCCCAAATCATGTTGCTTCCAGCTGTTTTTGAAGCTAAGAAACAACTCGCTCTGCCAGGTACTCTTACAGCCTTCCGGGAACACCTCTTACGAAGGCCTGTGAAAAGCAGTTTCTTGGCAGGCCTGATCTGGCTGAGGTAGAACTTCTGCTCTGGGTGTGCTCCATTGCCCTAGAGCTGAAAGGCCCAAAGGGATGCCTTGTTTGCAAAGGGGCAGAGAGGCCCCAAAGCATCTTGCTTCCAGCTCTTTGGGAAGCTAAGAAACAACTGTCTCTGCCCAGTGCTCTGACAGAGTACCGGCAACATCTCTTACCAAAGCCTTTGAAACGCAGTTTCTTGGCAGGCCTTATCTGGCTGAGGTAGAACTTCTGCTCTGGGTGTGCTCCATTGGCCTAGAGCTGAAAGGCCCAAAGGTCGGCCTTGTTGGCAAAGGGGCAGGGAGCCCCCAAAGCATCTTGCTTCCAGCTCTTCGGGAAGCTAAGAAACAACTGGCTCTGCCCAGTGCTCTTACAGCCTGAGAGAAAATCTCTTACCAAGGCCTGTGAAACGCACTTTGTTGGTGGCCTGATCTAGCTGAAGTAGAACTTCTGCTCTGGGTGTGCTCCATTGGCCTAGAGCTGCCTGGCCCAAAGGGCCGCCTTGTTTGCAAAGGGGCAGAGAGGCCCCAAAGCATCTTGCTTCCAGCTCTTCGGGAAGCTAAGAAACATCTGGCGTTGCCCAGTGCTCTTACAGCCTACCGGGAACATCTCTTACCAAGGCCTGTGAAACGCAGTTTGTTGGTGGCCTGAACTGGCCGAAGTAGAACTTCTGCTCTGGGTGTGCTCCACTGGCCTGGAGCTACCTGCCCCAAAGGGCTGCCTTGATTCCAAAGTGAGAGAGTGGCCCCAAAGCATCTTGCTTCCAGCTCTTCGGGAAGCTAAGAAACATCTGGCGTTGCCCAGTGCTCTTACAGCCTACCGGGAACATCTCTTACCAAGGCCTGTGAAACGCCGTTTCCTGGCAGGCCTGATTTGGCTGAAGTAGAACTTCTGCTCTGGGTGTGCTCCATTGCCCTAGAGCTGCCAGGCCCAAGGTGCTGCCTTGTTTCCAAAGGGGCAGAGAGGCCCCAAAGCATCTTGCTTCCAGCTCTCTGGGAAGCTAAGAACCAACTCGCTCTGCCCCGTGCTCTTACAGCCTACCGGGAACATGTCTTTGAAAGGCCTGTGAAACGCAGTTTCTTGGCAGGCCTCATCTGGCTGAAGTAGAACTCCGGCTCTGGGTGTGCTCCATTGCCCTAGAGCTGCCAGGCCCCAAGTGCTGCCCTGTTTCCAAGGGGCAGAGAGGCCCAAAGCATCTTGCTTCCCGGTCTTTGCGAAGCTAAGAAACAACTGGCTCTGCCCAGTGCTCTTACACCTACCGGGAACATCTCTTACCAAGGCCTGTCAAACGCTGTTTCTTTGCAGGCCTGATCAGGCTGAAGTAGAACTCCTGCTCTGCGTGTGCTCCATTGGCCTAGAGCTTCCCGACCCAAAAGGCTGCCTTGTTCCCAAACGGGCAGAGGGGTCCCAAGCGTCTTGCTTCCAGCTTTTCAGGAAGGTAAGAAACAACTGGCTCTGCCCAGTGCTCTTACAGCCTACCGGGAACATCTCTTACCAAGGCCTGTGAAACGCAGTTTCTTGGCAGGCCTGATCTGGCTGAAGTAGAACTCCTGCTCTGGGCGTGCTACTTTGGCCTAGAGCTGCCAGGCCCAAAGGGCCGCCTTGTTTCCAAAGGGGCTGAGAGTCCCCAAAGCATCTTGCTTCCAAATCTTTGGGAAGCTAAGAAACAACTGGCTCTGCACAGTGCTCTCACAGCCTACCGGCAACGTGACAGAGACAGGCCTGTGAGACGCAGTTTCTTGGAAGGCCTGATCTGGCTGAGGTAGAACTTCTGCTCTGGGTGTACTCCATTGGCCTAGGGCTGCCAGGCCCAAAGGGCTGCCTTTATTTCCAAAGTGTGAGAGAGGCCCCAAAGCATCTTGCTTCCTGCTCTCTGGGAAGCTAAAACAACTGGCTCTGCACAGTGCTCTCAAAGCCAACCGGGAACGTCACATACAAAGGCCTGTGAAACGCAGCTTCTTGACAGGCCTTATCTGGCTGAGGTAGAACTTGTGCTCTGGGTGTGCTACTTTGGCCTAGAGCTGCCAGGCACAAAGGCTGCTTTGTTTCCAAAGGGGGAGAGAGGCCCCAAATCATGTTGCTTCCAGCTGTTTTTGAAGCTAAGAAACAACTCGCTCTGCCAGGTACTCTTACAGCCTTCCGGGAACACCTCTTACGAAGGCCTGTGAAAAGCAGTTTCTTGGCAGGCCTGATCTGGCTGAGGTAGAACTTCTGCTCTGGGTGTGCTCCATTGCCCTAGAGCTGAAAGGCCCAAAGGGATGCCTTGTTTGCAAAGGGGCAGAGAGGCCCCAAAGCATCTTGCTTCCAGCTCTTTGGGAAGCTAAGAAACAACTGTCTCTGCCCAGTGCTCTGACAGAGTACCGGCAACATCTCTTACCAAAGCCTTTGAAACGCAGTTTCTTGGCAGGCCTTATCTGGCTGAGGTAGAACTTCTGCTCTGGGTGTGCTCCATTGGCCTAGAGCTGAAAGGCCCAAAGGTCGGCCTTGTTGGCAAAGGGGCAGGGAGCCCCCAAAGCATCTTGCTTCCAGCTCTTCGGGAAGCTAAGAAACAACTGGCTCTGCCCAGTGCTCTTACAGCCTGAGAGAAAATCTCTTACCAAGGCCTGTGAAACGCACTTTGTTGGTGGCCTGATCTAGCTGAAGTAGAACTTCTGCTCTGGGTGTGCTCCATTGGCCTAGAGCTGCCTGGCCCAAAGGGCCGCCTTGTTTGCAAAGGGGCAGAGAGGCCCCAAAGCATCTTGCTTCCAGCTCTTCGGGAAGCTAAGAAACATCTGGCGTTGCCCAGTGCTCTTACAGCCTACCGGGAACATCTCTTACCAAGGCCTGTGAAACGCAGTTTGTTGGTGGCCTGAACTGGCCGAAGTAGAACTTCTGCTCTGGGTGTGCTCCACTGGCCTGGAGCTACCTGCCCCAAAGGGCTGCCTTGATTCCAAAGTGAGAGAGTGGCCCCAAAGCATCTTGCTTCCAGCTCTTCGGGAAGCTAAGAAACATCTGGCGTTGCCCAGTGCTCTTACAGCCTACCGGGAACATCTCTTACCAAGGCCTGTGAAACGCCGTTTCCTGGCAGGCCTGATTTGGCTGAAGTAGAACTTCTGCTCTGGGTGTGCTCCATTGCCCTAGAGCTGCCAGGCCCAAGGTGCTGCCTTGTTTCCAAAGGGGCAGAGAGGCCCCAAAGCATCTTGCTTCCAGCTCTCTGGGAAGCTAAGAACCAACTCGCTCTGCCCCGTGCTCTTACAGCCTACCGGGAACATGTCTTTGAAAGGCCTGTGAAACGCAGTTTCTTGGCAGGCCTCATCTGGCTGAAGTAGAACTCCGGCTCTGGGTGTGCTCCATTGCCCTAGAGCTGCCAGGCCCCAAGTGCTGCCCTGTTTCCAAGGGGCAGAGAGGCCCAAAGCATCTTGCTTCCCGGTCTTTGCGAAGCTAAGAAACAACTGGCTCTGCCCAGTGCTCTTACACCTACCGGGAACATCTCTTACCAAGGCCTGTCAAACGCTGTTTCTTTGCAGGCCTGATCAGGCTGAAGTAGAACTCCTGCTCTGCGTGTGCTCCATTGGCCTAGAGCTTCCCGACCCAAAAGGCTGCCTTGTTCGCAAACGGGCAGAGGGGTCCCAAGCGTCTTGCTTCCAGCTTTTCAGGAAGGTAAGAAACAACTGGCTCTGCCCAGTGCTCTTACAGCCTACCGGGAACATCTCTTACCAAGGCCTGTGAAACGCAGTTTCTTGGCAGGCCTGATCTGGCTGAAGTAGAACTCCTGCTCTGGGCGTGCTACTTTGGCCTAGAGCTGCCAGGCCCAAAGGGCCGCCTTGTTTCCAAAGGGGCTGAGAGTCCCCAAAGCATCTTGCTTCCAAATCTTTGGGAAGCTAAGAAACAACTGGCTCTGCACAGTGCTCTCACAGCCTACCGGCAACGTGACAGAGAAAGGCCTGTGAGACGCAGTTTCTTGGAAGGCCTGATCTGGCTGAGGTAGAACTTCTGCTCTGGGTGTACTCCATTGGCCTAGGGCTGCCAGGCCCAAAGGGCTGCCTTTATTTCCAAAGTGTGAGAGAGGCCCCAAAGCATCTTGCTTCCTGCTCTCTGGGAAGCTAAAACAACTGGCTCTGCACAGTGCTCTCAAAGCCAACCGGGAACGTCACATACAAAGGCCTGTGAAACGCAGCTTCTTGACAGGCCTTATCTGGCTGAGGTAGAACTTGTGCTCTGGGTGTGCTACTTTGGCCTAGAGCTGCCGGGCACAAAGGCTGCTTTGTTTCCAAAGGGGGAGAGAGGCCCCAAATCATGTTGCTTCCAGCTGTTTTTGAAGCTAAGAAACAACTCGCTCTGCCAGGTACTCTTACAGCCTTCCGGGAACACCTCTTACGAAGGCCTGTGAAAAGCAGTTTCTTGGCAGGCCTGATCTGGCTGAGGTAGAACTTCTGCTCTGGGTGTGCTCCATTGCCCTAGAGCTGAAAGGCCCAAAGGGATGCCTTGTTTGCAAAGGGGCAGAGAGGCCCCAAAGCATCTTGCTTCCAGCTCATTGGGAAGCTAAGAAACAACTGTCTCTGCCCAGTGCTCTGACAGAGTACCGGCAACATCTCTTACCAAAGCCTTTGAAACGCAGTTTCTTGGCAGGCCTTATCTGGCTGAGGTAGAACTTCTGCTCTGGGTGTGCTCCATTGGCCTAGAGCTGAAAGGCCCAAAGGTCGGCCTTGTTGGCAAAGGGGCAGGGAGCCCCCAAAGCATCTTGCTTCCAGCTCTTCGGGAAGCTAAGAAACAACTGGCTCTGCCCAGTGCTCTTACAGCCTGAGAGAAAATCTCTTACCAAGGCCTGTGAAACGCACTTTGTTGGTGGCCTGATCTAGCTGAAGTAGAACTTCTGCTCTGGGTGTGCTCCATTGGCCTAGAGCTGCCTGGCCCAAAGGGCCGCCTTGTTTGCAAAGGGGCAGAGAGGCCCCAAAGCATCTTGCTTCCAGCTCTTCGGGAAGCTAAGAAACATCTGGCGTTGCCCAGTGCTCTTACAGCCTACCGGGAACATCTCTTACCAAGGCCTGTGAAACGCAGTTTGTTGGTGGCCTGAACTGGCCGAAGTAGAACTTCTGCTCTGGGTGTGCTCCACTGGCCTGGAGCTACCTGCCCCAAAGGGCTGCCTTGATTCCAAAGTGAGAGAGTGGCCCCAAAGCATCTTGCTTCCAGCTCTTCGGGAAGCTAAGAAACATCTGGCGTTGCCCAGTGCTCTTACAGCCTACCGGGAACATCTCTTACCAAGGCCTGTGAAACGCCGTTTCCTGGCAGGCCTGATTTGGCTGAAGTAGAACTTCTGCTCTGGGTGTGCTCCATTGCCCTAGAGCTGCCAGGCCCAAGGTGCTGCCTTGTTTCCAAAGGGGCAGAGAGGCCCCAAAGCATCTTGCTTCCAGCTCTCTGGGAAGCTAAGAACCAACTCGCTCTGCCCCGTGCTCTTACAGCCTACCGGGAACATGTCTTTGAAAGGCCTGTGAAACGCAGTTTCTTGGCAGGCCTCATCTGGCTGAAGTAGAACTCCGGCTCTGGGTGTGCTCCATTGCCCTAGAGCTGCCAGGCCCCAAGTGCTGCCCTGTTTCCAAGGGGCAGAGAGGCCCAAAGCATCTTGCTTCCCGGTCTTTGCGAAGCTAAGAAACAACTGGCTCTGCCCAGTGCTCTTACACCTACCGGGAACATCTCTTACCAAGGCCTGTCAAACGCTGTTTCTTTGCAGGCCTGATCAGGCTGAAGTAGAACTCCTGCTCTGCGTGTGCTCCATTGGCCTAGAGCTTCCCGACCCAAAAGGCTGCCTTGTTCCCAAACGGGCAGAGGGGTCCCAAGCGTCTTGCTTCCAGCTTTTCAGGAAGGTAAGAAACAACTGGCTCTGCCCAGTGCTCTTACAGCCTACCGGGAACATCTCTTACCAAGGCCTGTGAAACGCAGTTTCTTGGCAGGCCTGATCTGGCTGAAGTAGAACTCCTGCTCTGGGCGTGCTACTTTGGCCTAGAGCTGCCAGGCCCAAAGGGCCGCCTTGTTTCCAAAGGGGCTGAGAGTCCCCAAAGTATCTTGCTTCCAAATCTTTGGGAAGCTAAGAAACAACTGGCTCTGCACAGTGCTCTCACAGCCTACCGGCAACGTGACAGAGACAGGCCTGTGAGACGCAGTTTCTTGGAAGGCCTGATCTGGCTGAGGTAGAACTTCTGCTCTGGGTGTACTCCATTGGCCTAGGGCTGCCAGGCCCAAAGGGCTGCCTTTATTTCCAAAGTGTGAGAGAGGCCCCAAAGCATCTTGCTTCCTGCTCTCTGGGAAGCTAAAACAACTGGCTCTGCACAGTGCTCTCAAAGCCAACCGGGAACGTCACATACAAAGGCCTGTGAAACGCAGCTTCTTGACAGGCCTTATCTGGCTGAGGTAGAACTTGTGCTCTGGGTGTGCTACTTTGGCCTAGAGCTGCCGGGCACAAAGGCTGCTTTGTTTCCAAAGGGGGAGAGAGGCCCCAAATCATGTTGCTTCCAGCTGTTTTTGAAGCTAAGAAACAACTCGCTCTGCCAGGTACTCTTACAGCCTTCCGGGAACACCTCTTACGAAGGCCTGTGAAAAGCAGTTTCTTGGCAGGCCTGATCTGGCTGAGGTAGAACTTCTGCTCTGGGTGTGCTCCATTGCCCTAGAGCTGAAAGGCCCAAAGGGATGCCTTGTTTGCAAAGGGGCAGAGAGGCCCCAAAGCATCTTGCTTCCAGCTCATTGGGAAGCTAAGAAACAACTGTCTCTGCCCAGTGCTCTGACAGAGTACCGGCAACATCTCTTACCAAAGCCTTTGAAACGCAGTTTCTTGGCAGGCCTTATCTGGCTGAGGTAGAACTTCTGCTCTGGGTGTGCTCCATTGGCCTAGAGCTGAAAGGCCCAAAGGTCGGCCTTGTTGGCAAAGGGGCAGGGAGCCCCCAAAGCATCTTGCTTCCAGCTCTTCGGGAAGCTAAGAAACAACTGGCTCTGCCCAGTGCTCTTACAGCCTGAGAGAAAATCTCTTACCAAGGCCTGTGAAACGCACTTTGTTGGTGGCCTGATCTAGCTGAAGTAGAACTTCTGCTCTGGGTGTGCTCCATTGGCCTAGAGCTGCCTGGCCCAAAGGGCCGCCTTGTTTGCAAAGGGGCAGAGAGGCCCCAAAGCATCTTGCTTCCAGCTCTTCGGGAAGCTAAGAAACATCTGGCGTTGCCCAGTGCTCTTACAGCCTACCGGGAACATCTCTTACCAAGGCCTGTGAAACGCAGTTTGTTGGTGGCCTGAACTGGCCGAAGTAGAACTTCTGCTCTGGGTGTGCTCCACTGGCCTGGAGCTACCTGCCCCAAAGGGCTGCCTTGATTCCAAAGTGAGAGAGTGGCCCCAAAGCATCTTGCTTCCAGCTCTTCGGGAAGCTAAGAAACATCTGGCGTTGCCCAGTGCTCTTACAGCCTACCGGGAACATCTCTTACCAAGGCCTGTGAAACGCCGTTTCCTGGCAGGCCTGATTTGGCTGAAGTAGAACTTCTGCTCTGGGTGGGCTCCATTGCCCTAGAGCTGCCAGGCCCAAGGTGCTGCCTTGTTTCCAAAGGGGCAGAGAGGCCCCAAAGCATCTTGCTTCCAGCTCTCTGGGAAGCTAAGAACCAACTCGCTCTGCCCCGTGCTCTTACAGCCTACCGGGAACATGTCTTTGAAAGGCCTGTGAAACGCAGTTTCTTGGCAGGCCTCATCTGGCTGAAGTAGAACTCCGGCTCTGGGTGTGCTCCATTGCCCTAGAGCTGCCAGGCCCCAAGTGCTGCCCTGTTTCCAAGGGGCAGAGAGGCCCAAAGCATCTTGCTTCCCGGTCTTTGCGAAGCTAAGAAACAACTGGCTCTGCCCAGTGCTCTTACACCTACCGGGAACATCTCTTACCAAGGCCTGTCAAACGCTGTTTCTTTGCAGGCCTGATCAGGCTGAAGTAGAACTCCTGCTCTGCGTGTGCTCCATTGGCCTAGAGCTTCCCGACCCAAAAGGCTGCCTTGTTCGCAAACGGGCAGAGGGGTCCCAAGCGTCTTGCTTCCAGCTTTTCAGGAAGGTAAGAAACAACTGGCTCTGCCCAGTGCTCTTACAGCCTACCGGGAACATCTCTTACCAAGGCCTGTGAAACGCAGTTTCTTGGCAGGCCTGATCTGGCTGAAGTAGAACTCCTGCTCTGGGCGTGCTACTTTGGCCTAGAGCTGCCAGGCCCAAAGGGCCGCCTTGTTTCCAAAGGGGCTGAGAGTCCCCAAAGTATCTTGCTTCCAAATCTTTGGGAAGCTAAGAAACAACTGGCTCTGCACAGTGCTCTCACAGCCTACCGGCAACGTGACAGAGACAGGCCTGTGAGACGCAGTTTCTTGGAAGGCCTGATCTGGCTGAGGTAGAACTTCTGCTCTGGGTGTACTCCATTGGCCTAGGGCTGCCAGGCCCAAAGGGCTGCCTTTATTTCCAAAGTGTGAGAGAGGCCCCAAAGCATCTTGCTTCCTGCTCTCTGGGAAGCTAAAACAACTGGCTCTGCACAGTGCTCTCAAAGCCAACCGGGAACGTCACATACAAAGGCCTGTGAAACGCAGCTTCTTGACAGGCCTTATCTGGCTGAGGTAGAACTTGTGCTCTGGGTGTGCTACTTTGGCCTAGAGCTGCCGGGCACAAAGGCTGCTTTGTTTCCAAAGGGGGAGAGAGGCCCCAAATCATGTTGCTTCCAGCTGTTTTTGAAGCTAAGAAACAACTCGCTCTGCCAGGTACTCTTACAGCCTTCCGGGAACACCTCTTACGAAGGCCTGTGAAAAGCAGTTTCTTGGCAGGCCTGATCTGGCTGAGGTAGAACTTCTGCTCTGGGTGTGCTCCATTGCCCTAGAGCTGAAAGGCCCAAAGGGATGCCTTGTTTGCAAAGGGGCAGAGAGGCCCCAAAGCATCTTGCTTCCAGCTCATTGGGAAGCTAAGAAACAACTGTCTCTGCCCAGTGCTCTGACAGAGTACCGGCAACATCTCTTACCAAAGCCTTTGAAACGCAGTTTCTTGGCAGGCCTTATCTGGCTGAGGTAGAACTTCTGCTCTGGGTGTGCTCCATTGGCCTAGAGCTGAAAGGCCCAAAGGTCGGCCTTGTTGGCAAAGGGGCAGGGAGCCCCCAAAGCATCTTGCTTCCAGCTCTTCGGGAAGCTAAGAAACAACTGGCTCTGCCCAGTGCTCTTACAGCCTGAGAGAAAATCTCTTACCAAGGCCTGTGAAACGCACTTTGTTGGCGGCCTGATCTAGCTGAAGTAGAACTTCTGCTCTGGGTGTGCTCCATTGGCCTAGAGCTGCCTGGCCCAAAGGGCCGCCTTGTTTGCAAAGGGGCAGAGAGGCCCCAAAGCATCTTGCTTCCAGCTCTTCGGGAAGCTAAGAAACATCTGGCGTTGCCCAGTGCTCTTACAGCCTACCGGGAACATCTCTTACCAAGGCCTGTGAAACGCAGTTTGTTGGTGGCCTGAACTGGCCGAAGTAGAACTTCTGCTCTGGGTGTGCTCCACTGGCCTGGAGCTACCTGCCCCAAAGGGCTGCCTTGATTCCAAAGTGAGAGAGTGGCCCCAAAGCATCTTGCTTCCAGCTCTTCGGGAAGCTAAGAAACATCTGGCGTTGCCCAGTGCTCTTACAGCCTACCGGGAACATCTCTTACCAAGGCCTGTGAAACGCCGTTTCCTGGCAGGCCTGATTTGGCTGAAGTAGAACTTCTGCTCTGGGTGGGCTCCATTGCCCTAGAGCTGCCAGGCCCAAGGTGCTGCCTTGTTTCCAAAGGGGCAGAGAGGCCCCAAAGCATCTTGCTTCCAGCTCTCTGGGAAGCTAAGAACCAACTCGCTCTGCCCCGTGCTCTTACAGCCTACCGGGAACATGTCTTTGAATGGCCTGTGAAACGCAGTTTCTTGGCAGGCCTCATCTGGCTGAAGTAGAACTCCGGCTCTGGGTGTGCTCCATTGCCCTAGAGCTGCCAGGCCCCAAGTGCTGCCCTGTTTCCAAGGGGCAGAGAGGCCCAAAGCATCTTGCTTCCCGGTCTTTGCGAAGCTAAGAAACAACTGGCTCTGCCCAGTGCTCTTACACCTACCGGGAACATCTCTTACCAAGGCCTGTCAAACGCTGTTTCTTTGCAGGCCTGATCAGGCTGAAGTAGAACTCCTGCTCTGCGTGTGCTCCATTGGCCTAGAGCTTCCCGACCCAAAAGGCTGCCTTGTTCCCAAACGGGCAGAGGGGTCCCAAGCGTCTTGCTTCCAGCTTTTCAGGAAGGTAAGAAACAACTGGCTCTGCCCAGTGCTCTTACAGCCTACCGGGAACATCTCTTACCAAGGCCTGTGAAACGCAGTTTCCTGGCAGGCCTGATCTGGCTGAAGTAGAACTCCTGCTCTGGGCGTGCTACTTTGGCCTAGAGCTGCCAGGCCCAAAGGGCCGCCTTGTTTCCAAAGGGGCTGAGAGTCCCCAAAGTATCTTGCTTCCAAATCTTTGGGAAGCTAAGAAACAACTGGCTCTGCACAGTGCTCTCACAGCCTACCGGCAATGTGACAGAGACAGGCCTGTGAGACGCAGTTTCTTGGAAGGCCTGATCTGGCTGAGGTAGAACTTCTGCTCTGGGTGTACTCCATTGGCCTAGGGCTGCCAGGCCCAAAGGGCTGCCTTTATTTCCAAAGTGTGAGAGAGGCCCCAAAGCATCTTGCTTCCTGCTCTCTGGGAAGCTAAAACAACTGGCTCTGCACAGTGCTCTCAAAGCCAACCGGGAACGTCACATACAAAGGCCTGTGAAACGCAGCTTCTTGACAGGCCTTATCTGGCTGAGGTAGAACTTGTGCTCTGGGTGTGCTACTTTGGCCTAGAGCTGCCGGGCACAAAGGCTGCTTTGTTTCCAAAGGGGGAGAGAGGCCCCAAATCATGTTGCTTCCAGCTGTTTTTGAAGCTAAGAAACAACTCGCTCTGCCAGGTACTCTTACAGCCTTCCGGGAACACCTCTTACGAAGGCCTGTGAAAAGCAGTTTCTTGGCAGGCCTGATCTGGCTGAGGTAGAACTTCTGCTCTGGGTGTGCTCCATTGCCCTAGAGCTGAAAGGCCCAAAGGGATGCCTTGTTTGCAAAGGGGCAGAGAGGCCCCAAAGCATCTTGCTTCCAGCTCATTGGGAAGCTAAGAAACAACTGTCTCTGCCCAGTGCTCTGACAGAGTACCGGGAACATCTCTTACCAAAGCCTTTGAAACGCAGTTTCTTGGCAGGCCTTATCTGGCTGAGGTAGAACTTCTGCTCTGGGTGTGCTCCATTGGCCTAGAGCTGAAAGGCCCAAAGGTCGGCCTTGTTGGCAAAGGGGCAGGGAGCCCCCAAAGCATCTTGCTTCCAGCTCTTCGGGAAGCTCAGAAACAACTGGCTCTGCCCAGTGCTCTTACAGCCTGAGAGAAAATCTCTTACCAAGGCCTGTGAAATGCACTTTGTTGGTGGCCTGATCTAGCTGAAGTAGAACTTCTGCTCTGGGTGTGCTCCATTGGCCTAGAGCTGCCTGGCCCAAAGGGCCGCCTTGTTTGCAAAGGGGCAGAGAGGCCCCAAAGCATCTTGCTTCCAGCTCTTCGGGAAGCTAAGAAACATCTGGCGTTGCCCAGTGCTCTTACAGCCTACCGGGAACATCTCTTACCAAGGCCTGTGAAACGCAGTTTGTTGGTGGCCTGAACTGGCCGAAGTAGAACTTCTGCTCTGGGTGTGCTCCACTGGCCTGGAGCTACCTGCCCCAAAGGGCTGCCTTGATTCCAAAGTGAGAGAGTGGCCCCAAAGCATCTTGCTTCCAGCTCTTCGGGAAGCTAAGAAACATCTGGCGTTGCCCAGTGCTCTTACAGCCTACCGGGAACATCTCTTACCAAGGCCTGTGAAACGCCGTTTCCTGGCAGGCCTGATTTGGCTGAAGTAGAACTTCTGCTCTGGGTGTGCTCCATTGCCCTAGAGCTGCCAGGCCCAAGGTGCTGCCTTGTTTCCAAAGGGGCAGAGAGGCCCCAAAGCATCTTGCTTCCAGCTCTCTGGGAAGCTAAGAACCAACTCGCTCTGCCCCGTGCTCTTACAGCCTACCGGGAACATGTCTTTGAAAGGCCTGTGAAACGCAGTTTCTTGGCAGGCCTCATCTGGCTGAAGTAGAACTCCGGCTCTGGGTGTGCTCCATTGCCCTAGAGCTGCCAGGCCCCAAGTGCTGCCCTGTTTCCAAGGGGCAGAGAGGCCCAAAGCATCTTGCTTCCCGGTCTTTGCGAAGCTAAGAAACAACTGGCTCTGCCCAGTGCTCTTACACCTACCGGGAACATCTCTTACCAAGGCCTGTCAAACGCTGTTTCTTTGCAGGCCTGATCAGGCTGAAGTAGAACTCCTGCTCTGCGTGTGCTCCATTGGCCTAGAGCTTCCCGACCCAAAAGGCTGCCTTGTTCCCAAACGGGCAGAGGGGTCCCAAGCGTCTTGCTTCCAGCTTTTCAGGAAGGTAAGAAACAACTGGCTCTGCCCAGTGCTCTTACAGCCTACCGGGAACATCTCTTACCAAGGCCTGTGAAACGCAGTTTCTTGGCAGGCCTGATCTGGCTGAAGTAGAACTCCTGCTCTGGGCGTGCTACTTTGGCCTAGAGCTGCCAGGCCCAAAGGGCCGCCTTGTTTCCCAAGGGGCTGAGAGTCCCCAAAGTATCTTGCTTCCAAATCTTTGGGAAGCTAAGAAACAACTGGCTCTGCACAGTGCTCTCACAGCCTACCGGCAACGTGACAGAGACAGGCCTGTGAGACGCAGTTTCTTGGAAGGCCTGATCTGGCTGAGGTAGAACTTCTGCTCTGGGTGTACTCCATTGGCCTAGGGCTGCCAGGCCCAAAGGGCTGCCTTTATTTCCAAAGTGTGAGAGAGGCCCCAAAGCATCTTGCTTCCTGCTCTCTGGGAAGCTAAAACAACTGGCTCTGCACAGTGCTCTCAAAGCCAACCGGGAACGTCACATACAAAGGCCTGTGAAACGCAGCTTCTTGACAGGCCTTATCTGGCTGAGGTAGAACTTGTGCTCTGGGTGTGCTACTTTGGCCTAGAGCTGCCAGGCACAAAGGCTGCTTTGTTTCCAAAGGGGGAGAGAGGCCCCAAATCATGTTGCTTCCAGCTGTTTTTGAAGCTAAGAAACAACTCGCTCTGCCAGGTACTCTTACAGCCTTCCGGGAACACCTCTTACGAAGGCCTGTGAAAAGCAGTTTCTTGGCAGGCCTGATCTGGCTGAGGTAGAACTTCTGCTCTGGGTGTGCTCCATTGCCCTAGAGCTGAAAGGCCCAAAGGGATGCCTTGTTTGCAAAGGGGCAGAGAGGCCCCAAAGCATCTTGCTTCCAGCTCATTGGGAAGCTAAGAAACAACTGTCTCTGCCCAGTGCTCTGACAGAGTACCGGGAACATCTCTTACCAAAGCCTTTGAAACGCAGTTTCTTGGCAGGCCTTATCTGGCTGAGGTAGAACTTCTGCTCTGGGTGTGCTCCATTGGCCTAGAGCTGAAAGGCCCAAAGGTCGGCCTTGTTGGCAAAGGGGCAGGGAGCCCCCAAAGCATCTTGCTTCCAGCTCTTCGGGAAGCTAAGAAACAACTGGCTCTGCCCAGTGCTCTTACAGCCTGAGAGAAAATCTCTTACCAAGGCCTGTGAAACGCACTTTGTTGGTGGCCTGATCTAGCTGAAGTAGAACTTCTGCTCTGGGTGTGCTCCATTGGCCTAGAGCTGCCTGGCCCAAAGGGCCGCCTTGTTTGCAAAGGGGCAGAGAGGCCCCAAAGCATCTTGCTTCCAGCTCTTCGGGAAGCTAAGAAACATCTGGCGTTGCCCAGTGCTCTTACAGCCTACCGGGAACATCTCTTACCAAGGCCTGTGAAACGCAGTTTGTTGGTGGCCTGAACTGGCCGAAGTAGAACTTCTGCTCTGGGTGTGCTCCACTGGCCTGGAGCTACCTGCCCCAAAGGGCTGCCTTGATTCCAAAGTGAGAGAGTGGCCCCAAAGCATCTTGCTTCCAGCTCTTCGGGAAGCTAAGAAACATCTGGCGTTGCCCAGTGCTCTTACAGCCTACCGGGAACATCTCTTACCAAGGCCTGTGAAACGCCGTTTCCTGGCAGGCCTGATTTGGCTGAAGTAGAACTTCTGCTCTGGGTGGGCTCCATTGCCCTAGAGCTGCCAGGCCCAAGGTGCTGCCTTGTTTCCAAAGGGGCAGAGAGGCCCCAAAGCATCTTGCTTCCAGCTCTCTGGGAAGCTAAGAACCAACTCGCTCTGCCCCGTGCTCTTACAGCCTACCGGGAACATGTCTTTGAAAGGCCTGTGAAACGCAGTTTCTTGGCAGGCCTCATCTGGCTGAAGTAGAACTCCGGCTCTGGGTGTGCTCCATTGCCCTAGAGCTGCCAGGCCCCAAGTGCTGCCCTGTTTCCAAGGGGCAGAGAGGCCCAAAGCATCTTGCTTCCCGGTCTTTGCGAAGCTAAGAAACAACTGGCTCTGCCCAGTGCTCTTACACCTACCGGGAACATCTCTTACCAAGGCCTGTCAAACGCTGTTTCTTTGCAGGCCTGATCAGGCTGAAGTAGAACTCCTGCTCTGCGTGTGCTCCATTGGCCTAGAGCTTCCCGACCCAAAAGGCTGCCTTGTTCCCAAACGGGCAGAGGGGTCCCAAGCGTCTTGCTTCCAGCTTTTCAGGAAGGTAAGAAACAACTGGCTCTGCCCAGTGCTCTTACAGCCTACCGGGAACATCTCTTACCAAGGCCTGTGAAACGCAGTTTCTTGGCAGGCCTGATCTGGCTGAAGTAGAACTCCTGCTCTGGGCGTGCTACTTTGGCCTAGAGCTGCCAGGCCCAAAGGGCCGCCTTGTTTCCAAAGGGGCTGAGAGTCCCCAAAGCATCTTGCTTCCAAATCTTTGGGAAGCTAAGAAACAACTGGCTCTGCACAGTGCTCTCACAGCCTACCGGCAACGTGACAGAGACAGGCCTGTGAGACGCAGTTTCTTGGAAGGCCTGATCTGGCTGAGGTAGAACTTCTGCTCTGGGTGTACTCCATTGGCCTAGGGCTGCCAGGCCCAAAGGGCTGCCTTTATTTCCAAAGTGTGAGAGAGGCCCCAAAGCATCTTGCTTCCTGCTCTCTGGGAAGCTAAAACAACTGGCTCTGCACAGTGCTCTCAAAGCCAACCGGGAACGTCACATACAAAGGCCTGTGAAACGCAGCTTCTTGACAGGCCTTATCTGGCTGAGGTAGAACTTGTGCTCTGGGTGTGCTACTTTGGCCTAGAGCTGCCAGGCACAAAGGCTGCTTTGTTTCCAAAGGGGGAGAGAGGCCCCAAATCATGTTGCTTCCAGCTGTTTTTGAAGCTAAGAAACAACTCGCTCTGCCAGGTACTCTTACAGCCTTCCGGGAACACCTCTTACGAAGGCCTGTGAAAAGCAGTTTCTTGGCAGGCCTGATCTGGCTGAGGTAGAACTTCTGCTCTGGGTGTGCTCCATTGCCCTAGAGCTGAAAGGCCCAAAGGGATGCCTTGTTTGCAAAGGGGCAGAGAGGCCCCAAAGCATCTTGCTTCCAGCTCATTGGGAAGCTAAGAAACAACTGTCTCTGCCCAGTGCTCTGACAGAGTACCGGCAACATCTCTTACCAAAGCCTTTGAAACGCAGTTTCTTGGCAGGCCTTATCTGGCTGAGGTAGAACTTCTGCTCTGGGTGTGCTCCATTGGCCTAGAGCTGAAAGGCCCAAAGGTCGGCCTTGTTGGCAAAGGGGCAGGGAGCCCCCAAAGCATCTTGCTTCCAGCTCTTCGGGAAGCTAAGAAACAACTGGCTCTGCCCAGTGCTCTTACAGCCTGAGAGAAAATCTCTTACCAAGGCCTGTGAAACGCACTTTGTTGGTGGCCTGATCTAGCTGAAGTAGAACTTCTGCTCTGGGTGTGCTCCATTGGCCTAGAGCTGCCTGGCCCAAAGGGCCGCCTTGTTTGCAAAGGGGCAGAGAGGCCCCAAAGCATCTTGCTTCCAGCTCTTCGGGAAGCTAAGAAACATCTGGCGTTGCCCAGTGCTCTTACAGCCTACCGGGAACATCTCTTACCAAGGCCTGTGAAACGCCGTTTCCTGGCAGGCCTGATTTGGCTGAAGTAGAACTTCTGCTCTGGGTGGGCTCCATTGCCCTAGAGCTGCCAGGCCCAAGGTGCTGCCTTGTTTCCAAAGGGGCAGAGAGGCCCCAAAGCATCTTGCTTCCAGCTCTCTGGGAAGCTAAGAACCAACTCGCTCTGCCCCGTGCTCTTACAGCCTACCGGGAACATGTCTTTGAAAGGCCTGTGAAACGCAGTTTCTTGGCAGGCCTCATCTGGCTGAAGTAGAACTCCGGCTCTGGGTGTGCTCCATTGCCCTAGAGCTGCCAGGCCCCAAGTGCTGCCCTGTTTCCAAGGGGCAGAGAGGCCCAAAGCATCTTGCTTCCCGGTCTTTGCGAAGCTAAGAAACAACTGGCTCTGCCCAGTGCTCTTACACCTACCGGGAACATCTCTTACCAAGGCCTGTCAAACGCTGTTTCTTTGCAGGCCTGATCAGGCTGAAGTAGAACTCCTGCTCTGCGTGTGCTCCATTGGCCTAGAGCTTCCCGACCCAAAAGGCTGCCTTGTTCCCAAACGGGCAGAGGGGTCCCAAGCGTCTTGCTTCCAGCTTTTCAGGAAGGTAAGAAACAACTGGCTCTGCCCAGTGCTCTTACAGCCTACCGGGAACATCTCTTACCAAGGCCTGTGAAACGCAGTTTCTTGGCAGGCCTGATCTGGCTGAAGTAGAACTCCTGCTCTGGGCGTGCTACTTTGGCCTAGAGCTGCCAGGCCCAAAGGGCCGCCTTGTTTCCAAAGGGGCTGAGAGTCCCCAAAGTATCTTGCTTCCAAATCTTTGGGAAGCTAAGAAACAACTGGCTCTGCACAGTGCTCTCACAGCCTACCGGCAACGTGACAGAGACAGGCCTGTGAGACGCAGTTTCTTGGAAGGCCTGATCTGGCTGAGGTAGAACTTCTGCTCTGGGTGTACTCCATTGGCCTAGGGCTGCCAGGCCCAAAGGGCTGCCTTTATTTCCAAAGTGTGACAGAGGCCCCAAAGCATCTTGCTTCCTGCTCTCTGGGAAGCTAAAACAACTGGCTCTGCACAGTGCTCTCAAAGCCAACCGGGAACGTCACATACAAAGGCCTGTGAAACGCAGCTTCTTGACAGGCCTTATCTGGCTGAGGTAGAACTTGTGCTCTGGGTGTGCTACTTTGGCCTAGAGCTGCCGGGCACAAAGGCTGCTTTGTTTCCAAAGGGGGAGAGAGGCCCCAAATCATGTTGCTTCCAGCTGTTTTTGAAGCTAAGAAACAACTCGCTCTGCCAGGTACTCTTACAGCCTTCCGGGAACACCTCTTACGAAGGCCTGTGAAAAGCAGTTTCTTGGCAGGCCTGATCTGGCTGAGGTAGAACTTCTGCTCTGGGTGTGCTCCATTGCCCTAGAGCTGAAAGGCCCAAAGGGATGCCTTGTTTGCAAAGGGGCAGAGAGGCCCCAAAGCATCTTGCTTCCAGCTCATTGGGAAGCTAAGAAACAACTGTCTCTGCCCAGTGCTCTGACAGAGTACCGGGAACATCTCTTACCAAAGCCTTTGAAACGCAGTTTCTTGGCAGGCCTTATCTGGCTGAGGTAGAACTTCTGCTCTGGGTGTGCTCCATTGGCCTAGAGCTGAAAGGCCCAAAGGTCGGCCTTGTTGGCAAAGGGGCAGGGAGCCCCCAAAGCATCTTGCTTCCAGCTCTTCGGGAAGCTAAGAAACAACTGGCTCTGCCCAGTGCTCTTACAGCCTGAGAGAAAATCTCTTACCAAGTCCTGTGAAACGCACTTTGTTGGTGGCCTGATCTAGCTGAAGTAGAACTTCTGCTCTGGGTGTGCTCCATTGGCCTAGAGCTGCCTGGCCCAAAGGGCCGCCTTGTTTGCAAAGGGGCAGAGAGGCCCCAAAGCATCTTGCTTCCAGCTCTTCGGGAAGCTAAGAAACATCTGGCGTTGCCCAGTGCTCTTACAGCCTACCGGGAACATCTCTTACCAAGGCCTGTGAAACGCAGTTTGTTGGTGGCCTGAACTGGCCGAAGTAGAACTTCTGCTCTGGGTGTGCTCCACTGGCCTGGAGCTACCTGCCCCAAAGGGCTGCCTTGATTCCAAAGTGAGAGAGTGGCACCAAAGCATCTTGCTTCCAGCTCTTCGGGAAGCTAAGAAACATCTGGCGTTGCCCAGTGCTCTTACAGCCTACCGGGAACATCTCTTACCAAGGCCTGTGAAACGCCGTTTCCTGGCAGGCCTGATTTGGCTGAAGTAGAACTTCTGCTCTGGGTGTGCTCCATTGCCCTAGAGCTGCCAGGCCCAAGGTGCTGCCTTGTTTCCAAAGGGGCAGAGAGGCCCCAAAGCATCTTGCTTCCAGCTCTCTGGGAAGCTAAGAACCAACTCGCTCTGCCCCGTGCTCTTACAGCCTACCGGGAACATGTCTTTGAAAGGCCTGTGAAACGCAGTTTCTTGGCAGGCCTCATCTGGCTGAAGTAGAACTCCGGCTCTGGGTGTGCTCCATTGCCCTAGAGCTGCCAGGCCCCAAGTGCTGCCCTGTTTCCAAGGGGCAGAGAGGCCCAAAGCATCTTGCTTCCCGGTCTTTGCGAAGCTAAGAAACAACTGGCTCTGCCCAGTGCTCTTACACCTACCGGGAACATCTCTTACCAAGGCCTGTCAAACGCTGTTTCTTTGCAGGCCTGATCAGGCTGAAGTAGAACTCCTGCTCTGCGTGTGCTCCATTGGCCTAGAGCTTCCCGACCCAAAAGGCTGCCTTGTTCCCAAACGGGCAGAGGGGTCCCAAGCGTCTTGCTTCCAGCTTTTCAGGAAGGTAAGAAACAACTGGCTCTGCCCAGTGCTCTTACAGCCTACCGGGAACATCTCTTACCAAGGCCTGTGAAACGCAGTTTCTTGGCAGGCCTGATCTGGCTGAAGTAGAACTCCTGCTCTGGGCGTGCTACTTTGGCCTAGAGCTGCCAGGCCCAAAGGGCCGCCTTGTTTCCCAAGGGGCTGAGAGTCCCCAAAGTATCTTGCTTCCAAATCTTTGGGAAGCTAAGAAACAACTGGCTCTGCACAGTGCTCTCACAGCCTACCGGCAACGTGACAGAGAAAGGCCCGTGAGACGCAGTTTCTTGGAAGGCCTGATCTGGCTGAGGTAGAACTTCTGCTCTGGGTGTACTCCATTGGCCTAGGGCTGCCAGGCCCAAAGGGCTGCCTTTATTTCCAAAGTGTGACAGAGGCCCCAAAGCATCTTGCTTCCTGCTCTCTGGGAAGCTAAAACAACTGGCTCTGCACAGTGCTCTCAAAGCCAACCGGGAACGTCACATACAAAGGCCTGTGAAACGCAGCTTCTTGACAGGCCTTTTCTGGCTGAGGTAGAACTTGTGCTCTGGGTGTGCTACTTTGGCCTAGAGCTGCCAGGCACAAAGGCTGCTTTGTTTCCAAAGGGGGAGAGAGGCCCCAAATCATGTTGCTTCCAGCTGTTTTTGAAGCTAAGAAACAACTCGCTCTGCCAGGTACTCTTACAGCCTTCCGGGAACACCTCTTACGAAGGCCTGTGAAAAGCAGTTTCTTGGCAGGCCTGATCTGGCTGAGGTAGAACTTCTGCTCTGGGTGTGCTCCATTGCCCTAGAGCTGAAAGGCCCAAAGGGATGCCTTGTTTGCAAAGGGGCAGAGAGGCCCCAAAGCATCTTGCTTCCAGCTCATTGGGAAGCTAAGAAACAACTGTCTCTGCCCAGTGCTCTGACAGAGTACCGGGAACATCTCTTACCAAAGCCTTTGAAACGCAGTTTCTTGGCAGGCCTTATCTGGCTGAGGTAGAACTTCTGCTCTGGGTGTGCTCCATTGGCCTAGAGCTGAAAGGCCCAAAGGTCGGCCTTGTTGGCAAAGGGGCAGGGAGCCCCCAAAGCATCTTGCTTCCAGCTCTTCAGGAAGCTAAGAAACAACTGGCTCTGCCCAGTGCTCTTACAGCCTGAGAGAAAATCTCTTACCAAGGCCTGTGAAACGCACTTTGTTGGTGGCCTGATCTAGCTGAAGTAGAACTTCTGCTCTGGGTGTGCTCCATTGGCCTAGAGCTGCCTGGCCCAAAGGGCCGCCTTGTTTGCAAAGGGGCAGAGAGGCCCCAAAGCATCTTGCTTCCAGCTCTTCGGGAAGCTAAGAAACATCTGGCGTTGCCCAGTGCTCTTACAGCCTACCGGGAACATCTCTTACCAAGGCCTGTGAAACGCAGTTTGTTGGTGGCCTGAACTGGCCGAAGTAGAACTTCTGCTCTGGGTGTGCTCCACTGGCCTGGAGCTACCTGCCCCAAAGGGCTGCCTTGATTCCAAAGTGAGAGAGTGGCACCAAAGCATCTTGCTTCCAGCTCTTCGGGAAGCTAAGAAACATCTGGCGTTGCCCAGTGCTCTTACAGCCTACCGGGAACATCTCTTACCAAGGCCTGTGAAACGCCGTTTCCTGGCAGGCCTGATTTGGCTGAAGTAGAACTTCTGCTCTGGGTGGGCTCCATTGCCCTAGAGCTGCCAGGCCCAAGGTGCTGCCTTGTTTCCAAAGGGGCAGAGAGGCCCCAAAGCATCTTGCTTCCAGCTCTCTGGGAAGCTAAGAACCAACTCGCTCTGCCCCGTGCTCTTACAGCCTACCGGGAACATGTCTTTGAAAGGCCTGTGAAACGCAGTTTCTTGGCAGGCCTCATCTGGCTGAAGTAGAACTCCGGCTCTGGGTGTGCTCCATTGCCCTAGAGCTGCCAGGCCCCAAGTGCTGCCCTGTTTCCAAGGGGCAGAGAGGCCCAAAGCATCTTGCTTCCCGGTCTTTGCGAAGCTAAGAAACAACTGGCTCTGCCCAGTGCTCTTACACCTACCGGGAACATCTCTTACCAAGGCCTGTCAAACGCTGTTTCTTTGCAGGCCTGATCAGGCTGAAGTAGAACTCCTGCTCTGCGTGTGCTCCATTGGCCTAGAGCTTCCCGACCCAAAAGGCTGCCTTGTTCCCAAACGGGCAGAGGGGTCCCAAGCGTCTTGCTTCCAGCTTTTCAGGAAGGTAAGAAACAACTGGCTCTGCCCAGTGCTCTTACAGCCTACCGGGAACATCTCTTACCAAGGCCTGTGAAACGCAGTTTCTTGGCAGGCCTGATCTGGCTGAAGTAGAACTCCTGCTCTGGGCGTGCTACTTTGGCCTAGAGCTGCCAGGCCCAAAGGGCCGCCTTGTTTCCCAAGGGGCTGAGAGTCCCCAAAGTATCTTGCTTCCAAATCTTTGGGAAGCTAAGAAACAACTGGCTCTGCACAGTGCTCTCACAGCCTACCGGCAACGTGACAGAGAAAGGCCCGTGAGACGCAGTTTCTTGGAAGGCCTGATCTGGCTGAGGTAGAACTTCTGCTCTGGGTGTACTCCATTGGCCTAGGGCTGCCAGGCCCAAAGGGCTGCCTTTATTTCCAAAGTGTGACAGAGGCCCCAAAGCATCTTGCTTCCTGCTCTCTGGGAAGCTAAAACAACTGGCTCTGCACAGTGCTCTCAAAGCCAACCGGGAACGTCACATACAAAGGCCTGTGAAACGCAGCTTCTTGACAGGCCTTTTCTGGCTGAGGTAGAACTTGTGCTCTGGGTGTGCTACTTTGGCCTAGAGCTGCCAGGCACAAAGGCTGCTTTGTTTCCAAAGGGGGAGAGAGGCCCCAAATCATGTTGCTTCCAGCTGTTTTTGAAGCTAAGAAACAACTCGCTCTGCCAGGTACTCTTACAGCCTTCCGGGAACACCTCTTACGAAGGCCTGTGAAAAGCAGTTTCTTGGCAGGCCTGATCTGGCTGAGGTAGAACTTCTGCTCTGGGTGTGCTCCATTGCCCTAGAGCTGAAAGGCCCAAAGGGATGCCTTGTTTGCAAAGGGGCAGAGAGGCCCCAAAGCATCTTGCTTCCAGCTCTTTGGGAAGCTAAGAAACAACTGTCTCTGCCCAGTGCTCTGACAGAGTACCGGCAACATCTCTTACCAAAGCCTTTGAAACGCAGTTTCTTGGCAGGCCTTATCTGGCTGAGGTAGAACTTCTGCTCTGGGTGTGCTCCATTGGCCTAGAGCTGAAAGGCCCAAAGGTCGGCCTTGTTGGCAAAGGGGCAGGGAGCCCCCAAAGCATCTTGCTTCCAGCTCTTCGGGAAGCTAAGAAACAACTGGCTCTGCCCAGTGCTCTTACAGCCTGAGAGAAAATCTCTTACCAAGGCCTGTGAAACGCACTTTGTTGGTGGCCTGATCTAGCTGAAGTAGAACTTCTGCTCTGGGTGTGCTCCATTGGCCTAGAGCTGCCTGGCCCAAAGGGCCGCCTTGTTTGCAAAGGGGCAGAGAGGCCCCAAAGCATCTTGCTTCCAGCTCTTCGGGAAGCTAAGAAACATCTGGCGTTGCCCAGTGCTCTTACAGCCTACCGGGAACATCTCTTACCAAGGCCTGTGAAACGCAGTTTGTTGGTGGCCTGAACTGGCCGAAGTAGAACTTCTGCTCTGGGTGTGCTCCACTGGCCTGGAGCTACCTGCCCCAAAGGGCTGCCTTGATTCCAAAGTGAGAGAGTGGCACCAAAGCATCTTGCTTCCAGCTCTTCGGGAAGCTAAGAAACATCTGGCGTTGCCCAGTGCTCTTACAGCCTACCGGGAACATCTCTTACCAAGGCCTGTGAAACGCCGTTTCCTGGCAGGCCTGATTTGGCTGAAGTAGAACTTCTGCTCTGGGTGGGCTCCATTGCCCTAGAGCTGCCAGGCCCAAGGTGCTGCCTTGTTTCCAAAGGGGCAGAGAGGCCCCAAAGCATCTTGCTTCCAGCTCTCTGGGAAGCTAAGAACCAACTCGCTCTGCCCCGTGCTCTTACAGCCTACCGGGAACATGTCTTTGAAAGGCCTGTGAAACGCAGTTTCTTGGCAGGCCTCATCTGGCTGAAGTAGAACTCCGGCTCTGGGTGTGCTCCATTGCCCTAGAGCTGCCAGGCCCCAAGTGCTGCCCTGTTTCCAAGGGGCAGAGAGGCCCAAAGCATCTTGCTTCCCGGTCTTTGCGAAGCTAAGAAACAACTGGCTCTGCCCAGTGCTCTTACACCTACCGGGAACATCTCTTACCAAGGCCTGTCAAACGCTGTTTCTTTGCAGGCCTGATCAGGCTGAAGTAGAACTCCTGCTCTGCGTGTGCTCCATTGGCCTAGAGCTTCCCGACCCAAAAGGCTGCCTTGTTCCCAAACGGGCAGAGGGGTCCCAAGCGTCTTGCTTCCAGCTTTTCAGGAAGGTAAGAAACAACTGGCTCTGCCCAGTGCTCTTACAGCCTACCGGGAACATCTCTTACCAAGGCCTGTGAAACGCAGTTTCTTGGCAGGCCTGATCTGGCTGAAGTAGAACTCCTGCTCTGGGCGTGCTACTTTGGCCTAGAGCTGCCAGGCCCAAAGGGCCGCCTTGTTTCCCAAGGGGCTGAGAGTCCCCAAAGTATCTTGCTTCCAAATCTTTGGGAAGCTAAGAAACAACTGGCTCTGCACAGTGCTCTCACAGCCTACCGGCAACGTGACAGAGAAAGGCCCGTGAGACGCAGTTTCTTGGAAGGCCTGATCTGGCTGAGGTAGAACTTCTGCTCTGGGTGTACTCCATTGGCCTAGGGCTGCCAGGCCCAAAGGGCTGCCTTTATTTCCAAAGTGTGACAGAGGCCCCAAAGCATCTTGCTTCCTGCTCTCTGGGAAGCTAAAACAACTGGCTCTGCACAGTGCTCTCAAAGCCAACCGGGAACGTCACATACAAAGGCCTGTGAAACGCAGCTTCTTGACAGGCCTTTTCTGGCTGAGGTAGAACTTGTGCTCTGGGTGTGCTACTTTGGCCTAGAGCTGCCAGGCACAAAGGCTGCTTTGTTTCCAAAGGGGGAGAGAGGCCCCAAATCATGTTGCTTCCAGCTGTTTTTGAAGCTAAGAAACAACTCGCTCTGCCAGGTACTCTTACAGCCTTCCGGGAACACCTCTTACGAAGGCCTGTGAAAAGCAGTTTCTTGGCAGGCCTGATCTGGCTGAGGTAGAACTTCTGCTCTGGGTGTGCTCCATTGCCCTAGAGCTGAAAGGCCCAAAGGGATGCCTTGTTTGCAAAGGGGCAGAGAGGCCCCAAAGCATCTTGCTTCCAGCTCATTGGGAAGCTAAGAAACAACTGTCTCTGCCCAGTGCTCTGACAGAGTACCGGGAACATCTCTTACCAAAGCCTTTGAAACGCAGTTTCTTGGCAGGCCTTATCTGGCTGAGGTAGAACTTCTGCTCTGGGTGTGCTCCATTGGCCTAGAGCTGAAAGGCCCAAAGGTCGGCCTTGTTGGCAAAGGGGCAGGGAGCCCCCAAAGCATCTTGCTTCCAGCTCTTCGGGAAGCTAAGAAACAACTGGCTCTGCCCAGTGCTCTTACAGCCTGAGAGAAAATCTCTTACCAAGGCCTGTGAAACGCACTTTGTTGGTGGCCTGATCTAGCTGAAGTAGAACTTCTGCTCTGGGTGTGCTCCATTGGCCTAGAGCTGCCTGGCCCAAAGGGCCGCCTTGTTTGCAAAGGGGCAGAGAGGCCCCAAAGCATCTTGCTTCCAGCTCTTCGGGAAGCTAAGAAACATCTGGCGTTGCCCAGTGCTCTTACAGCCTACCGGGAACATCTCTTACCAAGGCCTGTGAAACGCAGTTTGTTGGTGGCCTGAACTGGCCGAAGTAGAACTTCTGCTCTGGGTGTGCTCCACTGGCCTGGAGCTACCTGCCCCAAAGGGCTGCCTTGATTCCAAAGTGAGAGAGTGGCACCAAAGCATCTTGCTTCCAGCTCTTCAGGAAGCTAAGAAACATCTGGCGTTGCCCAGTGCTCTTACAGCCTACCGGGAACATCTCTTACCAAGGCCTGTGAAACGCCGTTTCCTGGCAGGCCTGATTTGGCTGAAGTAGAACTTCTGCTCTGGGTGGGCTCCATTGCCCTAGAGCTGCCAGGCCCAAGGTGCTGCCTTGTTTCCAAAGGGGCAGAGAGGCCCCAAAGCATCTTGCTTCCAGCTCTCTGGGAAGCTAAGAACCAACTCGCTCTGCCCCGTGCTCTTACAGCCTACCGGGAACATGTCTTTGAAAGGCCTGTGAAACGCAGTTTCTTGGCAGGCCTCATCTGGCTGAAGTAGAACTCCGGCTCTGGGTGTGCTCCATTGCCCTAGAGCTGCCAGGCCCCAAGTGCTGCCCTGTTTCCAAGGGGCAGAGAGGCCCAAAGCATCTTGCTTCCCGGTCTTTGCGAAGCTAAGAAACAACTGGCTCTGCCCAGTGCTCTTACACCTACCGGGAACATCTCTTACCAAGGCCTGTCAAACGCTGTTTCTTTGCAGGCCTGATCAGGCTGAAGTAGAACTCCTGCTCTGCGTGTGCTCCATTGGCCTAGAGCTTCCCGACCCAAAAGGCTGCCTTGTTCCCAAACGGGCAGAGGGGTCCCAAGCGTCTTGCTTCCAGCTTTTCAGGAAGGTAAGAAACAACTGGCTCTGCCCAGTGCTCTTACAGCCTACCGGGAACATCTCTTACCAAGGCCTGTGAAACGCAGTTTCTTGGCAGGCCTGATCTGGCTGAAGTAGAACTCCTGCTCTGGGCGTGCTACTTTGGCCTAGAGCTGCCAGGCCCAAAGGGCCGCCTTGTTTCCAAAGGGGCTGAGAGTCCCCAAAGTATCTTGCTTCCAAATCTTTGGGAAGCTAAGAAACAACTGGCTCTGCACAGTGCTCTCACAGCCTACCGGCAACGTGACAGAGAAAGGCCTGTGAGACGCAGTTTCTTGGAAGGCCTGATCTGGCTGAGGTAGAACTTCTGCTCTGGGTGTACTCCATTGGCCTAGGGCTGCCAGGCCCAAAGGGCTGCCTTTATTTCCAAAGTGTGACAGAGGCCCCAAAGCATCTTGCTTCCTGCTCTCTGGGAAGCTAAAACAACTGGCTCTGCACAGTGCTCTCAAAGCCAACCGGGAACGTCACATACAAAGGCCTGTGAAACGCAGCTTCTTGACAGGCCTTTTCTGGCTGAGGTAGAACTTGTGCTCTGGGTGTGCTACTTTGGCCTAGAGCTGCCAGGCACAAAGGCTGCTTTGTTTCCAAAGGGGGAGAGAGGCCCCAAATCATGTTGCTTCCAGCTGTTTTTGAAGCTAAGAAACAACTCGCTCTGCCAGGTACTCTTACAGCCTTCCGGGAACACCTCTTACGAAGGCCTGTGAAAAGCAGTTTCTTGGCAGGCCTGATCTGGCTGAGGTAGAACTTCTGCTCTGGGTGTGCTCCATTGCCCTAGAGCTGAAAGGCCCAAAGGGATGCCTTGTTTGCAAAGGGGCAGAGAGGCCCCAAAGCATCTTGCTTCCAGCTCATTGGGAAGCTAAGAAACAACTGTCTCTGCCCAGTGCTCTGACAGAGTACCGGGAACATCTCTTACCAAAGCCTTTGAAACGCAGTTTCTTGGCAGGCCTTATCTGGCTGAGGTAGAACTTCTGCTCTGGGTGTGCTCCATTGGCCTAGAGCTGAAAGGCCCAAAGGTCGGCCTTGTTGGCAAAGGGGCAGGGAGCCCCCAAAGCATCTTGCTTCCAGCTCTTCGGGAAGCTAAGAAACAACTGGCTCTGCCCAGTGCTCTTACAGCCTGAGAGAAAATCTCTTACCAAGGCCTGTGAAACGCACTTTGTTGGTGGCCTGATCTAGCTGAAGTAGAACTTCTGCTCTGGGTGTGCTCCATTGGCCTAGAGCTGCCTGGCCCAAAGGGCCGCCTTGTTTGCAAAGGGGCAGAGAGGCCCCAAAGCATCTTGCTTCCAGCTCTTCGGGAAGCTAAGAAACATCTGGCGTTGCCCAGTGCTCTTACAGCCTACCGGGAACATCTCTTACCAAGGCCTGTGAAACGCAGTTTGTTGGTGGCCTGAACTGGCCGAAGTAGAACTTCTGCTCTGGGTGTGCTCCACTGGCCTGGAGCTACCTGCCCCAAAGGGCTGCCTTGATTCCAAAGTGAGAGAGTGGCACCAAAGCATCTTGCTTCCAGCTCTTCGGGAAGCTAAGAAACATCTGGCGTTGCCCAGTGCTCTTACAGCCTACCGGGAACATCTCTTACCAAGGCCTGTGAAACGCCGTTTCCTGGCAGGCCTGATTTGGCTGAAGTAGAACTTCTGCTCTGGGTGGGCTCCATTGCCCTAGAGCTGCCAGGCCCAAGGTGCTGCCTTGTTTCCAAAGGGGCAGAGAGGCCCCAAAGCATCTTGCTTCCAGCTCTCTGGGAAGCTAAGAACCAACTCGCTCTGCCCCGTGCTCTTACAGCCTACCGGGAACATGTCTTTGAAAGGCCTGTGAAACGCAGTTTCTTGGCAGGCCTCATCTGGCTGAAGTAGAACTCCGGCTCTGGGTGTGCTCCATTGCCCTAGAGCTGCCAGGCCCCAAGTGCTGCCCTGTTTCCAAGGGGCAGAGAGGCCCAAAGCATCTTGCTTCCCGGTCTTTGCGAAGCTAAGAAACAACTGGCTCTGCCCAGTGCTCTTACACCTACCGGGAACATCTCTTACCAAGGCCTGTCAAACGCTGTTTCTTTGCAGGCCTGATCAGGCTGAAGTAGAACTCCTGCTCTGCGTGTGCTCCATTGGCCTAGAGCTTCCCGACCCAAAAGGCTGCCTTGTTCCCAAACGGGCAGAGGGGTCCCAAGCGTCTTGCTTCCAGCTTTTCAGGAAGGTAAGAAACAACTGGCTCTGCCCAGTGCTCTTACAGCCTACCGGGAACATCTCTTACCAAGGCCTGTGAAACGCAGTTTCTTGGCAGGCCTGATCTGGCTGAAGTAGAACTCCTGCTCTGGGCGTGCTACTTTGGCCTAGAGCTGCCAGGCCCAAAGGGCCGCCTTGTTTCCCAAGGGGCTGAGAGTCCCCAAAGTATCTTGCTTCCAAATCTTTGGGAAGCTAAGAAACAACTGGCTCTGCACAGTGCTCTCACAGCCTACCGGCAACGTGACAGAGAAAGGCCTGTGAGACGCAGTTTCTTGGAAGGCCTGATCTGGCTGAGGTAGAACTTCTGCTCTGGGTGTACTCCATTGGCCTAGGGCTGCCAGGCCCAAAGGGCTGCCTTTATTTCCAAAGTGTGACAGAGGCCCCAAAGCATCTTGCTTCCTGCTCTCTGGGAAGCTAAAACAACTGGCTCTGCACAGTGCTCTCAAAGCCAACCGGGAACGTCACATACAAAGGCCTGTGAAACGCAGCTTCTTGACAGGCCTTATCTGGCTGAGGTAGAACTTGTGCTCTGGGTGTGCTACTTTGGCCTAGAGCTGCCAGGCACAAAGGCTGCTTTGTTTCCAAAGGGGGAGAGAGGCCCCAAATCATGTTGCTTCCAGCTGTTTTTGAAGCTAAGAAACAACTCGCTCTGCCAGGTACTCTTACAGCCTTCCGGGAACACCTCTTACGAAGGCCTGTGAAAAGCAGTTTCTTGGCAGGCCTGATCTGGCTGAGGTAGAACTTCTGCTCTGGGTGTGCTCCATTGCCCTAGAGCTGAAAGGCCCAAAGGGATGCCTTGTTTGCAAAGGGGCAGAGAGGCCCCAAAGCATCTTGCTTCCAGCTCTTTGGGAAGCTAAGAAACAACTGTCTCTGCCCAGTGCTCTGACAGAGTACCGGCAACATCTCTTACCAAAGCCTTTGAAACGCAGTTTCTTGGCAGGCCTTATCTGGCTGAGGTAGAACTTCTGCTCTGGGTGTGCTCCATTGGCCTAGAGCTGAAAGGCCCAAAGGTCGGCCTTGTTGGCAAAGGGGCAGGGAGCCCCCAAAGCATCTTGCTTCCAGCTCTTCGGGAAGCTAAGAAACAACTGGCTCTGCCCAGTGCTCTTACAGCCTGAGAGAAAATCTCTTACCAAGGCCTGTGAAACGCACTTTGTTGGTGGCCTGATCTAGCTGAAGTAGAACTTCTGCTCTGGGTGTGCTCCATTGGCCTAGAGCTGCCTGGCCCAAAGGGCCGCCTTGTTTGCAAAGGGGCAGAGAGGCCCCAAAGCATCTTGCTTCCAGCTCTTCGGGAAGCTAAGAAACATCTGGCGTTGCCCAGTGCTCTTACAGCCTACCGGGAACATCTCTTACCAAGGCCTGTGAAACGCAGTTTGTTGGTGGCCTGAACTGGCCGAAGTAGAACTTCTGCTCTGGGTGTGCTCCACTGGCCTGGAGCTACCTGCCCCAAAGGGCTGCCTTGATTCCAAAGTGAGAGAGTGGCACCAAAGCATCTTGCTTCCAGCTCTTCAGGAAGCTAAGAAACATCTGGCGTTGCCCAGTGCTCTTACAGCCTACCGGGAACATCTCTTACCAAGGCCTGTGAAACGCCGTTTCCTGGCAGGCCTGATTTGGCTGAAGTAGAACTTCTGCTCTGGGTGTGCTCCATTGCCCTAGAGCTGCCAGGCCCAAGGTGCTGCCTTGTTTCCAAAGGGGCAGAGAGGCCCCAAAGCATCTTGCTTCCAGCTCTCTGGGAAGCTAAGAACCAACTCGCTCTGCCCCGTGCTCTTACAGCCTACCGGGAACATGTCTTTGAAAGGCCTGTGAAACGCAGTTTCTTGGCAGGCCTCATCTGGCTGAAGTAGAACTCCGGCTCTGGGTGTGCTCCATTGCCCTAGAGCTGCCAGGCCCCAAGTGCTGCCCTGTTTCCAAGGGGCAGAGAGGCCCAAAGCATCTTGCTTCCCGGTCTTTGCGAAGCTAAGAAACAACTGGCTCTGCCCAGTGCTCTTACACCTACCGGGAACATCTCTTACCAAGGCCTGTCAAACGCTGTTTCTTTGCAGGCCTGATCAGGCTGAAGTAGAACTCCTGCTCTGCGTGTGCTCCATTGGCCTAGAGCTTCCCGACCCAAAAGGCTGCCTTGTTCCCAAACGGGCAGAGGGGTCCCAAGCGTCTTGCTTCCAGCTTTTCAGGAAGGTAAGAAACAACTGGCTCTGCCCAGTGCTCTTACAGCCTACCGGGAACATCTCTTACCAAGGCCTGTGAAACGCAGTTTCTTGGCAGGCCTGATCTGGCTGAAGTAGAACTCCTGCTCTGGGCGTGCTACTTTGGCCTAGAGCTGCCAGGCCCAAAGGGCCGCCTTGTTTCCCAAGGGGCTGAGAGTCCCCAAAGTATCTTGCTTCCAAATCTTTGGGAAGCTAAGAAACAACTGGCTCTGCACAGTGCTCTCACAGCCTACCGGCAACGTGACAGAGAAAGGCCTGTGAGACACAGTTTCTTGGAAGGCCTGATCTGGCTGAGGTAGAACTTCTGCTCTGGGGGTACTCCATTGGCCTAGGGCTGCCAGGCCCAAAGGGCTGCCTTTATTTCCAAAGTGTGAGAGAGGCCCCAAAGCATCTTGCTTCCTGCTCTCTGGGAAGCTAAAACAACTGGCTCTGCACAGTGCTCTCAAAGCCAACCGGGAACGTCACATACAAAGGCCTGTGAAACGCAGCTTCTTGACAGGCCTTATCTGGCTGAGGTAGAACTTGTGCTCTGGGTGTGCTACTTTGGCCTAGAGCTGCCAGGCACAAAGGCTGCTTTGTTTCCAAAGGGGGAGAGAGGCCCCAAATCATGTTGCTTCCAGCTGTTTTTGAAGCTAAGAAACAACTCGCTCTGCCAGGTACTCTTACAGCCTTCCGGGAACACCTCTTACGAAGGCCTGTGAAAAGCAGTTTCTTGGCAGGCCTGATCTGGCTGAGGTAGAACTTCTGCTCTGGGTGTGCTCCATTGCCCTAGAGCTGAAAAGCCCAAAGGGATGCCTTGTTTGCAAAGGGGCAGAGAGGCCCCAAAGCATCTTGCTTCCAGCTCATTGGGAAGCTAAGAAACAACTGTCTCTGCCCAGTGCTCTGACAGAGTACCGGGAACATCTCTTACCAAAGCCTTTGAAACGCAGTTTCTTGGCAGGCCTTATCTGGCTGAGGTAGAACTTCTGCTCTGGTTGTGCTTCATTGGCCTAGAGCTGAAAGGCCCAAAGGTCGGCCTTGTTGGCAAAGGGGCAGTGAGCCCCCAAAGCATCTTGCTTCCAGCTCTTCGGGAAGCTAAGAAACAACTGGCTCTGCCCAGTGCTCTTACAGCCTGAGAGAAAATCTCTTACCAAGGCCTGTGAAACGCACTTTGTTGGTGGCCTGATCTAGCTGAAGTAGAACTGCTGCTCTGGGTGTGCTCCACTGGCCTAGAGCTGCCTGGCCCAAAGGGCCGCCTTGTTTGCAAAGGGGCAGAGAGGCCCCAAAGCATCTTGCTTCCAGCTCTTCGGGAAGCTAAGAAACATCTGGCGTTGCCCAGTGCTCTTACAGCCTACCGGGAACATCTCTTACCAAGGCCTGTGAAACGCAGTTTGTTGGTGGCCTGAACTGGCCGAAGTAGAACTTCTGCTCTGGGTGTGCTCCACTGGCCTGGAGCTACCTGCCCCAAAGGGCTGCCTTGATTCCAAAGTGAGAGAGTGGCACCAAAGCATCTTGCTTCCAGCTCTTCGGGAAGCTAAGAAACATCTGGCGTTGCCCAGTGCTCTTACAGCCTACCGGGAACATCTCTTACCAAGGCCTGTGAAACGCCGTTTCCTGGCAGGCCTGATTTGGCTGAAGTAGAACTTCTGCTCTGGGTGTGCTCCATTGCCCTAGAGCTGCCAGGCCCAAGGTGCTGCCTTGTTTCCAAAGGGGCAGAGAGGCCCCAAAGCATCTTGCTTCCAGCTCTCTGGGAAGCTAAGAACCAACTCGCTCTGCCCCGTGCTCTTACAGCCTACCGGGAACATGTCTTTGAAAGGCCTGTGAAACGCAGTTTCTTGGCAGGCCTCATCTGGCTGAAGTAGAACTCCGGCTCTGGGTGTGCTCCATTGCCCTAGAGCTGCCAGGCCCCAAGTGCTGCCCTGTTTCCAAGGGGCAGAGAGGCCCAAAGCATCTTGCTTCCCGGTCTTTGCGAAGCTAAGAAACAACTGGCTCTGCCCAGTGCTCTTACACCTACCGGGAACATCTCTTACCAAGGCCTGTCAAACGCTGTTTCTTTGCAGGCCTGATCAGGCTGAAGTAGAACTCCTGCTCTGGGCGTGCTACTTTGGCCTAGAGCTGCCAGTCCCAAAGGGCCACATTGTTTCCAAAGGGGCTGAGAGTCCCCAAAGTATCTTGCTTCCAAATCTTTGGGAAGCTAAGAAACAACTGGCTCTGCACAGTGCTCTCACAGCCTACCGGCAACGTGACAGAGAAAGGCCTGTGAGACGCAGTTTCTTGGAAGGCCTGATCTGGCTGAGGTGGAACTTCTGCTCTGGGTGTACTCCATTGGCCTAGGGCTGCCAGGCCCAAAGGGCTGCCTTTATTTCCAAAGTGTGAGAGAGGCCCCAAAGCATCTTGCTTCCTGCTCTCTGGGAAGCTAAAACAACTGGCTCTGCACAGTGCTCTCAAAGCCAACCGGGAACGTCACATACAAAGGCCTGTGAAACGCAGCTTCTTGACAGGCCTTATCTGGCTGAGGTAGAACTTGTGCTCTGGGTGTGCTGCTTTGGCCTAGAGCTGCCAGGCACAAAGGCTGCTTTGTTTCCAAAGGGGGAGAGAGGCCCCAAATCATGTTGCTTCCAGCTGTTTTTGAAGCTAAGAAACAACTCGCTCTGCCAGGTACTCTTACAGCCTTCCGGGAACACCTCTTACGAAGGCCTGTGAAAAGCAGTTTCTTGGCAGGCCTGATCTGGCTGAGGTAGAACTTCTGCTCTGGGTGTGCTCCATTGCCCTAGAGCTGAAAGGCCCAAAGGGCTGCCTTGTTTCCAAAGGGGGAGAGAGGCCCCAAAGCATCTTGCTTCCACCTCTTGGGAAGCTAAGAAACAACTCGCTGTGCCCAGTGCTCTTATAGCCTAAGAGAACATCTCTTATCAAGGCCTGTGAAACGCACTTTCTAGGCAGGCCTGATCTGGAAGAAGTAGAACTTCTGCTCTGGTTGTGCTCCATTGCCCTAGAGCTGCCAGACCCAACGTGCTGCCTTGTTTCCAAAGGGGCAGAGAGGCCCCAAAGCGTCTTGCTTCCAGCTGTTTGGGAAACAAGGAAACAACTGGCTCTGCACCGTGCTCTCACAGCCTACCGGGAACGTCACATACAAAGGCCTCTGAAACGCAGTTCCTTGGCAGGCCTGATCTGGCTGAAGTAGGACTTCTGCTCTGGGTGTGCTCCATTGGCCTAGAGCTGAAAGGCCCAAAGGGATGCCTTGTTTGCAAAGGGGCAGAGAGGCCCCAAAGCATCTTGCTTCCAGCTCTTTGGGAAGCTAAGAAACAGCTGTCTCTGCCCAGTGCTCTGACAGAGTACCGGGAACATCTCTTACCAGAGCCTTTGAAACGCAGTTTCTTGGCAGGCCTTATCTGGCTGAGGTAGAACTTCTGCTCTGGGTGTGCTCCATTGGCCTAGAGCTGAAAGGCCCAAAGGTCGGCCTTGTTGGCAAAGGGGCAGGGAGCCCCCAAAGCATCTTGCTTCCAGCTCTTTGGGAAGCTAAGAAACAACTGGCTCTGCCCAGTGCTCTTACAGCCTAAGAGAAAATCTCTTACCAAGGCCTGTGAAACGCACTTTGTTGGTGGCCTGATCTAGCTGAAGTAGAACTTCTGCTCTGGGTGTGCTCCACTGGCCTAGAGCTGCCTGGCCCAAAGGGCCGCCTTGTTTGCAAAGGGGCAGAGAGGCCCCAAAGCATCTTGCTTCCAGCTCTTCGGGAAGCTAAGAAACATCTGGCGTTGCCCAGTGCTCTTACAGCCTACCGGGAACATCTCTTACCAAGGCCTGTGAAACGCAGTTTGTTGGTGGCCTGAACTGGCCGAAGTAGAACTTCTGCTCTGGGTGTGCTCCACTGGCCTAGAGCTACCTGGCGCAAAGGGCTGCCTTGATTCCAAAGTGAGAGAGTGGCACCAAAGCATCTTGCTCCCAGCTCTTCGGGAAGCTAAGAAACAGCTGGCTCTGCCCAGTGCTCTTACAGCCTAAGAGAACATCTCTTTGAAAGGCCTGTGAAACGCAGTTTCTTGGCAGGCCTGACCTGGCTGAAGTAGAACTTCTGTTCTGGTTGTGCTACATAGGCCTAGAGCTACCAGGACCTAAGGGCTGCCTTGTTTCCAAAGGGTGAGAGAGGCCCCAAAGCATCTTGCCTCCAGCACTTTGGGAAGCTAAAAAACAACTGGTTCTGCCCAGTGCTCTCACAGCCTACCGTGAACATCTCTTACCAAGGGCTGTGAAACGCAGTTTCTGGGCAGGACTGATCCGCCTGAAGTAGAACTTCTGCTGTGGGTGTGCTCCATTGGCCTAGAGCTGCCAGGCGCAAACGGCTGCCTTGTGTCCAAAGGGAGAGAGAGGCCCCAAAGCATCTTGCTTCCAGCTCTGTGGGAAGCTAAAGCAACTGGCTCTCCACAGTGCTCTCACAGCCTACCGGGAACATCTCTTACCAAGGCCTGTGAAACGCAGTTTCTTGGCAGGCCTGATCTGGCTGAAGTAGAACTCCTGCTCTGGGCGTGCTACTTTGGCCTAGAGCTGCCAGGCCCAAAGGGCCGCCTTGTTTCCAAAGGGGCTGAGAGTCCCCAAAGTATCTTGCTTCCAAATCTTTGGGAAGCTAAGAAACAACTGGCTCTGCACAGTGCTCTCACAGCCTACCGGCAACGTGACAGAGAAAGGCCTGTGAGACGCAGTTTCTTGGAAGGCCTGATCTGGCTGAGGTAGAACTTCTGCTCTGGGTGTACTCCATTGGCCTAGGGCTGCCAGGCCCAAGGGCTGCCTTTATTTCCAAAGTGTGAGAGAGGCCCCAAAGCATCTTGCTTCCTGCTCTCTGGGAAGCTAAAACAACTGGCTCTGCACAGTGCTCTCAAAGCCAACCGGGAACGTCACATACAAAGGCCTGTGAAACGCAGCTTCTTGACAGGCCTTATCTGGCTGAGGTAGAACTTGTGCTCTGGGTGTGCTGCTTTGGCCTAGAGCTGCCAGGCACAAAGGCTGCTTTGTTTCCAAAGGGGGAGAGAGGCCCCAAATCATGTTGCTTCCAGCTGTTTTTGAAGCTAAGAAACAACTCGCTCTGCCAGGTACTCTTACAGCCTTCCGGGAACACCTCTTACGAAGGCCTGTGAAAAGCAGTTTCTTGGCAGGCCTGATCTGGCTGAGGTAGAACTTCTGCTCTGGGTGTGCTCCATTGCCCTAGAGCTGAAAGGCCCAAAGGGCTGCCTTGTTTCCAAAGGGGGAGAGAGGCCCCAAAGCATCTTGCTTCCACCTCTTGGGAAGCTAAGAAACAACTCGCTGTGCCCAGTGCTCTTATAGCCTAAGAGAACATCTCTTATCAAGGCCTGTGAAACGCACTTTCTAGGCAGGCCTGATCTGGAAGAAGTAGAACTTCTGCTCTGGTTGTGCTCCATTGCCCTAGAGCTGCCAGACCCAACGTGCTGCCTTGTTTCCAAAGGGGCAGAGAGGCCCCAAAGCGTCTTGCTTCCAGCTGTTTGGGAAACAAGGAAACAACTGGCTCTGCACCGTGCTCTCACAGCCTACCGGGAACGTCACATACAAAGGCCTCTGAAACGCAGTTCCTTGGCAGGCCTGATCTGGCTGAAGAAGGACTTCTGCTCTGGGTGTGCTCCATTGGCCTAGAGCTGAAAGGCCCAAAGGGATGCCTTGTTTGCAAAGGGGCAGAGAGGCCCCAAAGCATCTTGCTTCCAGCTCTTTGGGAAGCTAAGAAACAGCTGTCTCTGCCCAGTGCTCTGACAGAGTACCGGGAACATCTCTTACCAGAGCCTTTGAAACGCAGTTTCTTGGCAGGCCTTATCTGGCTGAGGTAGAACTTCTGCTCTGGGTGTGCTCCATTGGCCTAGAGCTGAAAGGCCCAAAGGTCGGCCTTGTTGGCAAAGGGGCAGGGAGCCCCCAAAGCATCTTGCTTCCAGCTCTTTGGGAAGCTAAGAAACAACTGGCTCTGCCCAGTGCTCTTACAGCCTAAGAGAAAATCTCTTACCAAGGCCTGTGAAACGCACTTTGTTGGTGGCCTGATCTAGCTGAAGTAGAACTTCTGCTCTGGGTGTGCTCCACTGGCCTAGAGCTGCCTGGCCCAAAGGGCCGCCTTGTTTGCAAAGGGGCAGAGAGGCCCCAAAGCATCTTGCTTCCAGCTCTTCGGGAAGCTAAGAAACATCTGGCGTTGCCCAGTGCTCTTACAGCCTACCGGGAACATCTCTTACCAAGGCCTGTGAAACGCAGTTTGTTGGTGGCCTGAACTGGCCGAAGTAGAACTTCTGCTCTGGGTGTGCTCCACTGGCCTAGAGCTACCTGGCGCAAAGGGCTGCCTTGATTCCAAAGTGAGAGAGTGGCACCAAAGCATCTTGCTCCCAGCTCTTCGGGAAGCTAAGAAACAGCTGGCTCTGCCCAGTGCTCTTACAGCCTAAGAGAACATCTCTTTGAAAGGCCTGTGAAACGCAGTTTCTTGGCAGGCCTGACCTGGTTGAAGTAGAACTTCTGTTCTGGTTGTGCTACATAGGCCTAGAGCTACCAGGACCTAAGGGCTGCCTTGTTTCCAAAGGGTGAGAGAGGCCCCAAAGCATCTTGCCTCCAGCACTTTGGGAAGCTAAAAAACAACTGGTTCTGCCCAGTGCTCTCACAGCCTACCGTGAACATCTCTTACCAAGGGCTGTGAAACGCAGTTTCTGGGCAGGACTGATCCGCCTGAAGTAGAACTTCTGCTGTGGGTGTGCTCCATTGGCCTAGAGCTGCCAGGCGCAAACGGCTGCCTTGTGTCCAAAGGGAGAGAGAGGCCCCAAAGCATCTTGCTTCCAGCTCTGTGGGAAGCTAAAGCAACTGGCTCTCCACAGTGCTCTCACAGCCTACCGGGAACATCTCTTACCAAGGCCTGTGAAACGCAGTTTCTTGGCAGGCCTGATCTGGCTGAAGTAGAACTCCTGCTCTGGGCGTGCTACTTTGGCCTAGAGCTGCCAGGCCCAAAGGGCCGCCTTGTTTCCAAAGGGGCTGAGAGTCCCCAAAGTATCTTGCTTCCAAATCTTTGGGAAGCTAAGAAACAACTGGCTCTGCACAGTGCTCTCACAGCCTACCGGCAACGTGACAGAGAAAGGCCTGTGAGACGCAGTTTCTTGGAAGGCCTGATCTGGCTGAGGTAGTACTTCTGCTCTGGGTGTACTCCATTGGCCTAGGGCTGCCAGGCCCAAAGGGCTGCCTTTATTTCCAAAGTGTGAGAGAGGCCCCAAAGCATCTTGCTTCCTGCTCTCTGGGAAGCTAAAACAACTGGCTCTGCACAGTGCTCTCAAAGCCAACCGGGAACGTCACATACAAAGGCCTGTGAAACGCAGCTTCTTGACAGGCCTTTTCTGGCTGAGGTAGAACTTGTGCTCTGGGTGTGCTACTTTGGCCTAGAGCTGCCAGGCACAAAGGCTGCTTTGTTTCCAAAGGGGGAGAGAGGCCCCAAATCATGTTGCTTCCAGCTGTTTTTGAAGCTAAGAAACAACTCGCTCTGCCAGGTACTCTTACAGCCTTCCGGGAACACCTCTTACGAAGGCCTGTGAAAAGCAGTTTCTTGGCAGGCCTGATCTGGCTGAGGTAGAACTTCTGCTCTGGGTGTGCTCCATTGCCCTAGAGCTGAAAGGCCCAAAGGGATGCCTTGTTTGCAAAGGGGCAGAGAGGCCCCAAAGCATCTTGCTTCCAGCTCATTGGGAAGCTAAGAAACAACTGTCTCTGCCCAGTGCTCTGACAGAGTACCGGGAACATCTCTTACCAAAGCCTTTGAAACGCAGTTTCTTGGCAGGCCTTATCTGGCTGAGGTAGAACTTCTGCTCTGGTTGTGCTTCATTGGCCTAGAGCTGAAAGGCCCAAAGGTCGGCCTTGTTGGCAAAGGGGCAGTGAGCCCCCAAAGCATCTTGCTTCCAGCTCTTCGGGAAGCTAAGAAACAACTGGCTCTGCCCAGTGCTCTTACAGCCTGAGAGAAAATCTCTTACCAAGGCCTGTGACACGCACTTTGTTGGTGGCCTGATCTAGCTGAAGTAGAACTGCTGCTCTGGGTGTGCTCCATTGGCCTAGAGCTGCCTGGCCCAAAGGGCCGCCTTGTTTGCAAAGGGGCAGAGAGGCCCCAAAGCATCTTGCTTCCAGCTCTTCGGGAAGCTAAGAAACATCTGGCGTTGCCCAGTGCTCTTACAGCCTACCGGGAACATCTCTTACCAAGGCCTGTGAAACGCAGTTTGTTGGTGGCCTGAACTGGCCGAAGTAGAACTTCTGCTCTGGGTGTGCTCCACTGGCCTGGAGCTACCTGCCCCAAAGGGCTGCCTTGATTCCAAAGTGAGAGAGTGGCCCCAAAGCATCTTGCTTCCAGCTCTTCGGGAAGCTAAGAAACATCTGGCGTTGCCCAGTGCTCTTACAGCCTACCGGGAACATCTCTTACCAAGGCCTGTGAAACGCCGTTTCCTGGCAGGCCTGATTTGGCTGAAGTAGAACTTCTGCTCTGGGTGTGCTCCATTGCCCTAGAGCTGCCAGGCCCAAGGTGCTGCCTTGTTTCCAAAGGGGCAGAGAGGCCCCAAAGCATCTTGCTTCCAGCTCTCTGGGAAGCTAAGAACCAACTCGCTCTGCCCCGTGCTCTTACAGCCTACCGGGAACATGTCTTTGAAAGGCCTGTGAAACGCAGTTTCTTGGCAGGCCTCATCTGGCTGAAGTAGAACTCCGGCTCTGGGTGTGCTCCATTGCCCTAGAGCTGCCAGGCCCCAAGTGCTGCCCTGTTTCCAAGGGGCAGAGAGGCCCAAAGCATCTTGCTTCCCAGTCTTTGCGAAGCTAAGAAACAACTGGCTCTGCCCAGTGCTCTTACACCTACCGGGAACATCTCTTACCAAGGCCTGTCAAACGCTGTTTCTTTGCAGGCCTGATCAGGCTGAAGTAGAACTCCTGCTCTGCGTGTGCTCCATTGGCCTAGAGCTTCCCGACCCAAAAGGCTGCCTTGTTCCCAAACGGGCAGAGGGGTCCCAAGCGTCTTGCTTCCAGCTGTTTGGGAAACAAGGAAACAACTGGCTCTGCACCGTGCTCTCACAGCCTACCGGGAACGTCACATACAAAGGCCTCTGAAACGCAGTTCCTTGGCAGGCCTGATCTGGCTGAAGTAGGACTTCTGCTCTGGGTGTGCTCCATTGGCCTAGAGCTGAAAGGCCCAAAGGGATGCCTTGTTTGCAAAGGGGCAGAGAGGCCCCAAAGCATCTTGCTTCCAGCTCTTTGGGAAGCTAAGAAACAGCTGTCTCTGCCCAGTGCTCTGACAGAGTACCGGGAACATCTCTTACCAGAGCCTTTGAAACGCAGTTTCTTGGCAGGCCTTATCTGGCTGAGGTAGAACTTCTGCTCTGGGTGTGCTCCATTGGCCTAGAGCTGAAAGGCCCAAAGGTCGGCCTTGTTGGCAAAGGGGCAGGGAGCCCCCAAAGCATCTTGCTTCCAGCTCTTTGGGAAGCTAAGAAACAACTGGCTCTGCCCAGTGCTCTTACAGCCTAAGAGAAAATCTCTTACCAAGGCCTGTGAAACGCACTTTGTTGGTGGCCTGATCTAGCTGAAGTAGAACTTCTGCTCTGGGTGTGCTCCACTGGCCTAGAGCTGCCTGGCCCAAAGGGCCGCCTTGTTTGCAAAGGGGCAGAGAGGCCCCAAAGCATCTTGCTTCCAGCTCTTCGGGAAGCTAAGAAACATCTGGCGTTGCCCAGTGCTCTTACAGCCTACCGGGAACATCTCTTACCAAGGCCTGTGAAACGCAGTTTGTTGGTGGCCTGAACTGGCCGAAGTAGAACTTCTGCTCTGGGTGTGCTCCACTGGCCTAGAGCTACCTGGCGCAAAGGGCTGCCTTGATTCCAAAGTGAGAGAGTGGCACCAAAGCATCTTGCTCCCAGCTCTTCGGGAAGCTAAGAAACAGCTGGCTCTGCCCAGTGCTCTTACAGCCTAAGAGAACATCTCTTTGAAAGGCCTGTGAAACGCAGTTTCTTGGCAGGCCTGACCTGGCTGAAGTAGAACTTCTGTTCTGGTTGTGCTACATAGGCCTAGAGCTACCAGGACCTAAGGGCTGCCTTGTTTCCAAAGGGTGAGAGAGGCCCCAAAGCATCTTGCCTCCAGCACTTTGGGAAGCTAAAAAACAACTGGTTCTGCCCAGTGCTCTCACAGCCTACCGTGAACATCTCTTACCAAGGGCTGTGAAACGCAGTTTCTGGGCAGGACTGATCCGCCTGAAGTAGAACTTCTGCTGTGGGTGTGCTCCATTGGCCTAGAGCTGCCAGGCGCAAACGGCTGCCTTGTGTCCAAAGGGAGAGAGAGGCCCCAAAGCATCTTGCTTCCAGCTCTGTGGGAAGCTAAAGCAACTGGCTCTCCACAGTGCTCTCACAGCCTACCGGGAACATCTCTTACCAAGGCCTGTGAAACGCAGTTTCTTGGCAGGCCTGATCTGGCTGAAGTAGAACTCCTGCTCTGGGCGTGCTACTTTGGCCTAGAGCTGCCAGGCCCAAAGGGCCGCCTTGTTTCCAAAGGGGCTGAGAGTCCCCAAAGTATCTTGCTTCCAAATCTTTGGGAAGCTAAGAAACAACTGGCTCTGCACAGTGCTCTCACAGCCTACCGGCAACGTGACAGAGAAAGGCCTGTGAGACGCAGTTTCTTGGAAGGCCTGATCTGGCTGAGGTAGTACTTCTGCTCTGGGTGTACTCCATTGGCCTAGGGCTGCCAGGCCCAAAGGGCTGCCTTTATTTCCAAAGTGTGAGAGAGGCCCCAAAGCATCTTGCTTCCTGCTCTCTGGGAAGCTAAAACAACTGGCTCTGCACAGTGCTCTCAAAGCCAACCGGGAACGTCACATACAAAGGCCTGTGAAACGCAGCTTCTTGACAGGCCTTATCTGGCTGAGGTAGAACTTGTGCTCTGGGTGTGCTACTTTGGCCTAGAGCTGCCAGGCACAAAGGCTGCTTTGTTTCCAAAGGGGGAGAGAGGCCCCAAATCATGTTGCTTCCAGCTGTTTTTGAAGCTAAGAAACAACTCGCTCTGCCAGGTACTCTTACAGCCTTCCGGGAACACCTCTTACGAAGGCCTGTGAAAAGCAGTTTCTTGGCAGGCCTGATCTGGCTGAGGTAGAACTTCTGCTCTGGGTGTGCTCCATTGCCCTAGAGCTGAAAGGCCCAAAGGGATGCCTTGTTTGCAAAGGGGCAGAGAGGCCCCAAAGCATCTTGCTTCCAGCTCATTGGGAAGCTAAGAAACAACTGTCTCTGCCCAGTGCTCTGACAGAGTACCGGGAACATCTCTTACCAAAGCCTTTGAAACGCAGTTTCTTGGCAGGCCTTATCTGGCTGAGGTAGAACTTCTGCTCTGGTTGTGCTTCATTGGCCTAGAGCTGAAAGGCCCAAAGGTCGGCCTTGTTGGCAAAGGGGCAGTGAGCCCCCAAAGCATCTTGCTTCCAGCTCTTCGGGAAGCTAAGAAACAACTGGCTCTGCCCAGTGCTCTTACAGCCTGAGAGAAAATCTCTTACCAAGGCCTGTGACACGCACTTTGTTGGTGGCCTGATCTAGCTGAAGTAGAACTGCTGCTCTGGGTGTGCTCCATTGGCCTAGAGCTGCCTGGCCCAAAGGGCCGCCTTGTTTGCAAAGGGGCAGAGAGGCCCCAAAGCATCTTGCTTCCAGCTCTTCGGGAAGCTAAGAAACATCTGGCGTTGCCCAGTGCTCTTACAGCCTACCGGGAACATCTCTTACCAAGGCCTGTGAAACGCAGTTTGTTGGTGGCCTGAACTGGCCGAAGTAGAACTTCTGCTCTGGGTGTGCTCCACTGGCCTGGAGCTACCTGCCCCAAAGGGCTGCCTTGATTCCAAAGTGAGAGAGTGGCACCAAAGCATCTTGCTTCCAGCTCTTCGGGAAGCTAAGAAACATCTGGCGTTGCCCAGTGCTCTTACAGCCTACCGGGAACATCTCTTACCAAGGCCTGTGAAACGCCGTTTCCTGGCAGGCCTGATTTGGCTGAAGTAGAACTTCTGCTCTGGGTGTGCTCCATTGCCCTAGAGCTGCCAGGCCCAAGGTGCTGCCTTGTTTCCAAAGGGGCAGAGAGGCCCCAAAGCATCTTGCTTCCAGCTCTCTGGGAAGCTAAGAACCAACTCGCTCTGCCCCGTGCTCTTACAGCCTACCGGGAACATGTCTTTGAAAGGCCTGTGAAACGCAGTTTCTTGGCAGGCCTCATCTGGCTGAAGTAGAACTCCGGCTCTGGGTGTGCTCCATTGCGCTAGAGCTGCCAGGCCCCAAGTGCTGCCCTGTTTCCAAGGGGCAGAGAGGCCCAAAGCATCTTGCTTCCCGGTCTTTGCGAAGCTAAGAAACAACTGGCTCTGCCCAGTGCTCTTACACCTACCGGGAACATCTCTTACCAAGGCCTGTCAAACGCTGTTTCTTTGCAGGCCTGATCAGGCTGAAGTAGAACTCCTGCTCTGCGTGTGCTCCATTGGCCTAGAGCTTCCCGAGCCAAAAGGCTGCCTTGTTCCCAAACGGGCAGAGGGGTCCCAAGCGTCCTGCTTCCAGCTGTTTGGGAAACAAGGAAACAACTGGCTCTGCACCGTGCTCTCACAGCCTACCGGGAACGTCACATACAAAGGCCTCTGAAACGCAGTTCCTTGGCAGGCCTGATCTGGCTGAAGTAGGACTTCTGCTCTGGGTGTGCTCCATTGGCCTAGAGCTGAAAGGCCCAAAGGGATGCCTTGTTTGCAAAGGGGCAGAGAGGCCCCAAAGCATCTTGCTTCCAGCTCTTTGGGAAGCTAAGAAACAGCTGTCTCTGCCCAGTGCTCTGACAGAGTACCGGGAACATCTCTTACCAGAGCCTTTGAAACGCAGTTTCTTGGCAGGCCTTATCTGGCTGAGGTAGAACTTCTGCTCTGGGTGTGCTCCATTGGCCTAGAGCTGAAAGGCCCAAAGGTCGGCCTTGTTGGCAAAGGGGCAGGGAGCCCCCAAAGCATCTTGCTTCCAGCTCTTTGGGAAGCTAAGAAACAACTGGCTCTGCCCAGTGCTCTTACAGCCTAAGAGAAAATCTCTTACCAAGGCCTGTGAAACGCACTTTGTTGGTGGCCTGATCTAGCTGAAGTAGAACTTCTGCTCTGGGTGTGCTCCACTGGCCTAGAGCTGCCTGGCCCAAAGGGCCGCCTTGTTTGCAAAGGGGCAGAGAGGCCCCAAAGCATCTTGCTTCCAGCTCTTCGGGAAGCTAAGAAACATCTGGCGTTGCCCAGTGCTCTTACAGCCTACCAGGAACATCTCTTACCAAGGCCTGTGAAACGCAGTTTGTTGGTGGCCTGAACTGGCCGAAGTAGAACTTCTGCTCTGGGTGTGCTCCACTGGCCTAGAGCTACCTGGCGCAAAGGGCTGCCTTGATTCCAAAGTGAGAGAGTGGCACCAAAGCATCTTGCTCCCAGCTCTTCGGGAAGCTAAGAAACAGCTGGCTCTGCCCAGTGCTCTTACAGCCTAAGAGAACATCTCTTTGAAAGGCCTGTGAAACGCAGTTTCTTGGCAGGCCTGACCTGGCTGAAGTAGAACTTCTGTTCTGGTTGTGCTACATAGGCCTAGAGCTACCAGGACCTAAGGGCTGCCTTGTTTCCAAAGGGTGAGAGAGGCCCCAAAGCATCTTGCCTCCAGCACTTTGGGAAGCTAAAAAACAACTGGTTCTGCCCAGTGCTCTCACAGCCTACCGTGAACATCTCTTACCAAGGGCTGTGAAACGCAGTTTCTGGGCAGGACTGATCCGCCTGAAGTAGAACTTCTGCTGTGGGTGTGCTCCATTGGCCTAGAGCTGCCAGGCGCAAACGGCTGCCTTGTGTCCAAAGGGAGAGAGAGGCCCCAAAGCATCTTGCTTCCAGCTCTGTGGGAAGCTAAAGCAACTGGCTCTCCACAGTGCTCTCACAGCCTACCGGGAACATCTCTTACCAAGGCCTGTGAAACGCAGTTTCTTGGCAGGCCTGATCTGGCTGAAGTAGAACTCCTGCTCTGGGCGTGCTACTTTGGCCTAGAGCTGCCAGGCCCAAAGGGCCGCCTTGTTTCCAAAGGGGCTGAGAGTCCCCAAAGTATCTTGCTTCCAAATCTTTGGGAAGCTAAGAAACAACTGGCTCTGCACAGTGCTCTCACAGCCTACCGGCAACGTGACAGAGAAAGGCCTGTGAGACGCAGTTTCTTGGAAGGCCTGATCTGGCTGAGGTAGAACTTCTGCTCTGGGTGTACTCCATTGGCCTAGGGCTGCCAGGCCCAAAGGGCTGCCTTTATTTCCAAAGTGTGAGAGAGGCCCCAAAGCATCTTGCTTCCTGCTCTCTGGGAAGCTAAAACAACTGGCTCTGCACAGTGCTCTCAAAGCCAACCGGGAACGTCACATACAAAGGCCTGTGAAACGCAGCTTCTTGACAGGCCTTATCTGGCTGAGGTAGAACTTGTGCTCTGGGTGTGCTGCTTTGGCCTAGAGCTGCCAGGCACAAAGGCTGCTTTGTTTCCAAAGGGGGAGAGAGGCCCCAAATCATGTTGCTTCCAGCTGTTTTTGAAGCTAAGAAACAACTCGCTCTGCCAGGTACTCTTACAGCCTTCCGGGAACACCTCTTACGAAGGCCTGTGAAAAGCAGTTTCTTGGCAGGCCTGATCTGGCTGAGGTAGAACTTCTGCTCTGGGTGTGCTCCATTGCCCTAGAGCTGAAAGGCCCAAAGGGCTGCCTTGTTTCCAAAGGGGGAGAGAGGCCCCAAAGCATCTTGCTTCCACCTCTTGGGAAGCTAAGAAACAACTCGCTGTGTCCAGTGCTCTTATAGCCTAAGAGAACATCTCTTATCAAGGCCTGTGAAACGCACTTTCTAGGCAGGCCTGATCTGGAAGAAGTAGAACTTCTGCTCTGGTTGTGCTCCATTGCCCTAGAGCTGCCAGACCCAACGTGCTGCCTTGTTTCCAAAGGGGCAGAGAGGCCCCAAAGCGTCCTGCTTCCAGCTGTTTGGGAAACAAGGAAACAACTGGCTCTGCACCGTGCTCTCACAGCCTACCGGGAACGTCACATACAAAGGCCTCTGAAACGCAGTTCCTTGGCAGGCCTGATCTGGCTTAAGTAGGACTTCTGCTCTGGGTGTGCTCCATTGGCCTAGAGCTGAAAGGCCCAAAGGGATGCCTTGTTTGCAAAGGGGTAGAGAGGCCCCAAAGCATCTTGCTTCCAGCTCTTTGGGAAGCTAAGAAACAGCTGTCTCTGCCCAGTGCTCTGACAGAGTACCGGGAACATCTCTTACCAGAGCCTTTGAAACGCAGTTTCTTGGCAGGCCTTATCTGGCTGAGGTAGAACTTCTGCTCTGGGTGTGCTCCATTGGCCTAGAGCTGAAAGGCCCAAAGGTCGGCCTTGTTGGCAAAGGGGCAGGGAGCCCCCAAAGCATCTTGCTTCCAGCTCTTTGGGAAGCTAAGAAACAACTGGCTCTGCCCAGTGCTCTTACAGCCTAAGAGAAAATCTCTTACCAAGGCCTGTGAAACGCACTTTGTTGGTGGCCTGATCTAGCTGAAGTAGAACTTCTGCTCTGGGTGTGCTCCATTGGCCTAGAGCTGCCTGGCCCAAAGGGCCGCCTTGTTTGCAAAGGGGCAGAGAGGCCCCAAAGCATCTTGCTTCCAGCTCTTCGGGAAGCTAAGAAACATCTGGCGTTGCCCAGTGCTCTTACAGCCTACCGGGAACATCTCTTACCAAGGCCTGTGAAACGCAGTTTGTTGGTGGCCTGAACTGGCCGAAGTAGAACTTCTGCTCTGGGTGTGCTCCACTGGCCTAGAGCTACCTGGCGCAAAGGGCTGCCTTGATTCCAAAGTGAGAGAGTGGCACCAAAGCATCTTGCTCCCAGCTCTTCGGGAAGCTAAGAAACAGCTGGCTCTGCCCAGTGCTCTTACAGCCTAAGAGAACATCTCTTTGAAAGGCCTGTGAAACGCAGTTTCTTGGCAGGCCTGACCTGGCTGAAGTAGAACTTCTGTTCTGGTTGTGCTACATAGGCCTAGAGCTACCAGGACCTAAGGGCTGCCTTGTTTCCAAAGGGTGAGAGAGGCCCCAAAGCATCTTGCCTCCAGCACTTTGGGAAGCTAAAAAACAACTGGTTCTGCCCAGTGCTCTCACAGCCTACCGTGAACATCTCTTACCAAGGGCTGTGAAACGCAGTTTCTGGGCAGGACTGATCCGCCTGAAGTAGAACTTCTGCTGTGGGTGTGCTCCATTGGCCTAGAGCTGCCAGGCGCAAACGGCTGCCTTGTGTCCAAAGGGAGAGAGAGGCCCCAAAGCATCTTGCTTCCAGCTCTGTGGGAAGCTAAAGCAACTGGCTCTCCACAGTGCTCTCACAGCCTACCGGGAACATCTCTTACCAAGGCCTGTGAAACGCAGTTTCTTGGCAGGCCTGATCTGGCTGAAGTAGAACTCCTGCTCTGGGCGTGCTACTTTGGCCTAGAGCTGCCAGGCCCAAAGGGCCGCCTTGTTTCCAAAGGGGCTGAGAGTCCCCAAAGTATCTTGCTTCCAAATCTTTGGGAAGCTAAGAAACAACTGGCTCTGCACAGTGCTCTCACAGCCTACCGGCAACGTGACAGAGAAAGGCCTGTGAGACGCAGTTTCTTGGAAGGCCTGATCTGGCTGAGGTAGAACTTCTGCTCTGGGTGTACTCCATTGGCCTAGGGCTGCCAGGCCCAAAGGGCTGCCTTTATTTCCAAAGTGTGAGAGAGGCCCCAAAGCATCTTGCTTCCTGCTCTCTGGGAAGCTAAAACAACTGGCTCTGCACAGTGCTCTCAAAGCCAACCGGGAACGTCACATACAAAGGCCTGTGAAACGCAGCTTCTTGACAGGCCTTATCTGGCTGAGGTAGAACTTGTGCTCTGGGTGTGCTGCTTTGGCCTAGAGCTGCCAGGCACAAAGGCTGCTTTGTTTCCAAAGGGGGAGAGAGGCCCCAAATCATGTTGCTTCCAGCTGTTTTTGAAGCTAAGAAACAACTCGCTCTGCCAGGTACTCTTACAGCCTTCCGGGAACACCTCTTACGAAGGCCTGTGAAAAGCAGTTTCTTGGCAGGCCTGATCTGGCTGAGGTAGAACTTCTGCTCTGGGTGTGCTCCATTGCCCTAGAGCTGAAAGGCCCAAAGGGCTGCCTTGTTTCCAAAGGGGGAGAGAGGCCCCAAAGCATCTTGCTTCCACCTCTTGGGAAGCTAAGAAACAACTCGCTGTGCCCAGTGCTCTTATAGCCTAAGAGAACATCTCTTATCAAGGCCTGTGAAACGCACTTTCTAGGCAGGCCTGATCTGGAAGAAGTAGAACTTCTGCTCTGGTTGTGCTCCATTGCCCTAGAGCTGCCAGACCCAACGTGCTGCCTTGTTTCCAAAGGGGCAGAGAGGCCCCAAAGCGTCTTGCTTCCAGCTGTTTGGGAAACAAGGAAACAACTGGCTCTGCACCGTGCTCTCACAGCCTACCGGGAACGTCACATACAAAGGCCTCTGAAACGCAGTTCCTTGGCAGGCCTGATCTGGCTGAAGTAGGACTTCTGCTCTGGGTGTGCTCCATTGGCCTAGAGCTGAAAGGCCCAAAGGGATGCCTTGTTTGCAAAGGGGCAGAGAGGCCCCAAAGCATCTTGCTTCCAGCTCTTTGGGAAGCTAAGAAACAGCTGTCTCTGCCCAGTGCTCTGACAGAGTACCGGGAACATCTCTTACCAGAGCCTTTGAAACGCAGTTTCTTGGCAGGCCTTATCTGGCTGAGGTAGAACTTCTGCTCTGGGTGTGCTCCATTGGCCTAGAGCTGAAAGGCCCAAAGGTCGGCCTTGTTGGCAAAGGGGCAGGGAGCCCCCAAAGCATCTTGCTTCCAGCTCTTTGGGAAGCTAAGAAACAACTGGCTCTGCCCAGTGCTCTTACAGCCTAAGAGAAAATCTCTTACCAAGGCCTGTGAAACGCACTTTGTTGGTGGCCTGATCTAGCTGAAGTAGAACTTCTGCTCTGGGTGTGCTCCACTGGCCTAGAGCTGCCTGGCCCAAAGGGCCGCCTTGTTTGCAAAGGGGCAGAGAGGCCCCAAAGCATCTTGCTTCCAGCTCTTCGGGAAGCTAAGAAACATCTGGCGTTGCCCAGTGCTCTTACAGCCTACCAGGAACATCTCTTACCAAGGCCTGTGAAACGCAGTTTGTTGGTGGCCTGAACTGGCCGAAGTAGAACTTCTGCTCTGGGTGTGCTCCACTGGCCTAGAGCTACCTGGCGCAAAGGGCTGCCTTGATTCCAAAGTGAGAGAGTGGCACCAAAGCATCTTGCTCCCAGCTCTTCGGGAAGCTAAGAAACAGCTGGCTCTGCCCAGTGCTCTTACAGCCTAAGAGAACATCTCTTTGAAAGGCCTGTGAAACGCAGTTTCTTGGCAGGCCTGACCTGGCTGAAGTAGAACTTCTGTTCTGGTTGTGCTACATAGGCCTAGAGCTACCAGGACCTAAGGGCTGCCTTGTTTCCAAAGGGTGAGAGAGGCCCCAAAGCATCTTGCCTCCAGCACTTTGGGAAGCTAAAAAACAACTGGTTCTGCCCAGTGCTCTCACAGCCTACCGTGAACATCTCTTACCAAGGGCTGTGAAACGCAGTTTCTGGGCAGGACTGATCCGCCTGAAGTAGAACTTCTGCTGTGGGTGTGCTCCATTGGCCTAGAGCTGCCAGGCCCAAACGGCTGCCTTGTGTCCAAAGGGAGAGAGAGGCCCCAAAGCATCTTGCTTCCAGCTCTGTGGGAAGCTAAAGCAACTGGCTCTCCACAGTGCTCTCACAGCCTACCGGGAACATCTCTTACCAAGGCCTGTGAAACGCAGTTTCTTGGCAGGCCTGATCTGGCTGAAGTAGAACTCCTGCTCTGGGCGTGCTACTTTGGCCTAGAGCTGCCAGGCCCAAAGGGCCGCCTTGTTTCCAAAGGGGCTGAGAGTCCCCAAAGTATCTTGCTTCCAAATCTTTGGGAAGCTAAGAAACAACTGGCTCTGCACAGTGCTCTCACAGCCTACCGGCAACGTGACAGAGAAAGGCCTGTGAGACGCAGTTTCTTGGAAGGCCTGATCTGGCTGAGGTAGAACTTCTGCTCTGGGTGTACTCCATTGGCCTAGGGCTGCCAGGCCCAAAGGGCTGCCTTTATTTCCAAAGTGTGAGAGAGGCCCCAAAGCATCTTGCTTCCTGCTCTCTGGGAAGCTAAAACAACTGGCTCTGCACAGTGCTCTCAAAGCCAACCGGGAACGTCACATACAAAGGCCTGTGAAACGCAGCTTCTTGACAGGCCTTATCTGGCTGAGGTAGAACTTGTGCTCTGGGTGTGCTGCTTTGGCCTAGAGCTGCCAGGCACAAAGGCTGCTTTGTTTCCAAAGGGGGAGAGAGGCCCCAAATCATGTTGCTTCCAGCTGTTTTTGAAGCTAAGAAACAACTCGCTCTGCCAGGTACTCTTACAGCCTTCCGGGAACACCTCTTACGAAGGCCTGTGAAAAGCAGTTTCTTGGCAGGCCTGATCTGGCTGAGGTAGAACTTCTGCTCTGGGTGTGCTCCATTGCCCTAGAGCTGAAAGGCCCAAAGGGCTGCCTTGTTTCCAAAGGGGGAGAGAGGCCCCAAAGCATCTTGCTTCCACCTCTTGGGAAGCTAAGAAACAACTCGCTGTGTCCAGTGCTCTTATAGCCTAAGAGAACATCTCTTATCAAGGCCTGTGAAACGCACTTTCTAGGCAGGCCTGATCTGGAAGAAGTAGAACTTCTGCTCTGGTTGTGCTCCATTGCCCTAGAGCTGCCAGACCCAACGTGCTGCCTTGTTTCCAAAGGGGCAGAGAGGCCCCAAAGCGTCCTGCTTCCAGCTGTTTGGGAAACAAGGAAACAACTGGCTCTGCACCGTGCTCTCACAGCCTACCGGGAACGTCACATACAAAGGCCTCTGAAACGCAGTTCCTTGGCAGGCCTGATCTGGCTGAAGTAGGACTTCTGCTCTGGGTGTGCTCCATTGGCCTAGAGCTGAAAGGCCCAAAGGGATGCCTTGTTTGCAAAGGGGCAGAGAGGCCCCAAAGCATCTTGCTTCCAGCTCTTTGGGAAGCTAAGAAACAGCTGTCTCTGCCCAGTGCTCTGACAGAGTACCGGGAACATCTCTTACCAGAGCCTTTGAAACGCAGTTTCTTGGCAGGCCTTATCTGGCTGAGGTAGAACTTCTGCTCTGGGTGTGCTCCATTGGCCTAGAGCTGAAAGGCCCAAAGGTCGGCCTTGTTGGCAAAGGGGCAGGGAGCCCCCAAAGCATCTTGCTTCCAGCTCTTTGGGAAGCTAAGAAACAACTGGCTCTGCCCAGTGCTCTTACAGCCTAAGAGAAAATCTCTTACCAAGGCCTGTGAAACGCACTTTGTTGGTGGCCTGATCTAGCTGAAGTAGAACTTCTGCTCTGGGTGTGCTCCATTGGCCTAGAGCTGCCTGGCCCAAAGGGCCGCCTTGTTTGCAAAGGGGCAGAGAGGCCCCAAAGCATCTTGCTTCCAGCTCTTCGGGAAGCTAAGAAACATCTGGCGTTGCCCAGTGCTCTTACAGCCTACCGGGAACATCTCTTACCAAGGCCTGTGAAACGCAGTTTGTTGGTGGCCTGAACTGGCCGAAGTAGAACTTCTGCTCTGGGTGTGCTCCACTGGCCTAGAGCTACCTGGCGCAAAGGGCTGCCTTGATTCCAAAGTGAGAGAGTGGCACCAAAGCATCTTGCTCCCAGCTCTTCGGGAAGCTAAGAAACAGCTGGCTCTGCCCAGTGCTCTTACAGCCTAAGAGAACATCTCTTTGAAAGGCCTGTGAAACGCAGTTTCTTGGCAGGCCTGACCTGGCTGAAGTAGAACTTCTGTTCTGGTTGTGCTACATAGGCCTAGAGCTACCAGGACCTAAGGGCTGCCTTGTTTCCAAAGGGTGAGAGAGGCCCCAAAGCATCTTGCCTCCAGCACTTTGGGAAGCTAAAAAACAACTGGTTCTGCCCAGTGCTCTCACAGCCTACCGTGAACATCTCTTACCAAGGGCTGTGAAACGCAGTTTCTGGGCAGGACTGATCCGCCTGAAGTAGAACTTCTGCTGTGGGTGTGCTCCATTGGCCTAGAGCTGCCAGGCCCAAACGGCTGCCTTGTGTCCAAAGGGAGAGAGAGGCCCCAAAGCATCTTGCTTCCAGCTCTGTGGGAAGCTAAAGCAACTGGCTCTCCACAGTGCTCTCACAGCCTACCGGGAACATCTCTTACCAAGGCCTGTGAAACGCAGTTTCTTGGCAGGCCTGATCTGGCTGAAGTAGAACTCCTGCTCTGGGCGTGCTACTTTGGCCTAGAGCTGCCAGGCCCAAAGGGCCGCCTTGTTTCCAAAGGGGCTGAGAGTCCCCAAAGTATCTTGCTTCCAAATCTTTGGGAAGCTAAGAAACAACTGGCTCTGCACAGTGCTCTCACAGCCTACCGGCAACGTGACAGAGAAAGGCCTGTGAGACGCAGTTTCTTGGAAGGCCTGATCTGGCTGAGGTAGAACTTCTGCTCTGGGTGTACTCCATTGGCCTAGGGCTGCCAGGCCCAAAGGGCTGCCTTTATTTCCAAAGTGTGAGAGAGGCCCCAAAGCATCTTGCTTCCTGCTCTCTGGGAAGCTAAAACAACTGGCTCTGCACAGTGCTCTCAAAGCCAACCGGGAACGTCACATACAAAGGCCTGTGAAACGCAGCTTCTTGACAGGCCTTATCTGGCTGAGGTAGAACTTGTGCTCTGGGTGTGCTGCTTTGGCCTAGAGCTGCCAGGCACAAAGGCTGCTTTGTTTCCAAAGGGGGAGAGAGGCCCCAAATCATGTTGCTTCCAGCTGTTTTTGAAGCTAAGAAACAACTCGCTCTGCCAGGTACTCTTACAGCCTTCCGGGAACACCTCTTACGAAGGCCTGTGAAAAGCAGTTTCTTGGCAGGCCTGATCTGGCTGAGGTAGAACTTCTGCTCTGGGTGTGCTCCATTGCCCTAGAGCTGAAAGGCCCAAAGGGCTGCCTTGTTTCCAAAGGGGGAGAGAGGCCCCAAAGCATCTTGCTTCCACCTCTTGGGAAGCTAAGAAACAACTCGCTGTGCCCAGTGCTCTTATAGCCTAAGAGAACATCTCTTATCAAGGCCTGTGAAACGCACTTTCTAGGCAGGCCTGATCTGGAAGAAGTAGAACTTCTGCTCTGGTTGTGCTCCATTGCCCTAGAGCTGCCAGACCCAACGTGCTGCCTTGTTTCCAAAGGGGCAGAGAGGCCCCAAAGCGTCTTGCTTCCAGCTGTTTGGGAAACAAGGAAACAACTGGCTCTGCACCGTGCTCTCACAGCCTACCGGGAACGTCACATACAAAGGCCTCTGAAACGCAGTTCCTTGGCAGGCCTGATCTGGCTGAAGTAGGACTTCTGCTCTGGCTGTGCTCCATTGGCCTAGAGCTGAAAGGCCCAAAGGGATGCCTTGTTTGCAAAGGGGCAGAGAGGCCCCAAAGCATCTTGCTTCCAGCTCTTTGGGAAGCTAAGAAACAACTGTCTCTGCCCAGTGCTCTGACAGAGTACCGGCAACATCTCTTACCAGAGCCTTTGAAACGCAGTTTCTTGGCAGGCCTTATCTGGCTGAGGTAGAACTTCTGCTCTGGGTGTGCTCCATTGGCCTAGAGCTGAAAGGCCCAAAGGTCGGCCTTGTTGGCAAAGGGGCAGGGAGCCCCCAAAGCATCTTGCTTCCAGCTCTTTGGGAAGCTAAGAAACAACTGGCTCTGCCCAGTGCTCTTACAGCCTAAGAGAAAATCTCTTACCAAGGCCTGTGAAACGCACTTTGTTGGTGGCCTGATCTAGCTGAAGTAGAACTTCTGCTCTGGGTGTGCTCCACTGGCCTAGAGCTGCCTGGCCCAAAGGGCCGCCTTGTTTGCAAAGGGGCAGAGAGGCCCCAAAGCATCTTGCTTCCAGCTCTTCGGGAAGCTAAGAAACATCTGGCGTTGCCCAGTGCTCTTACAGCCTACCGGGAACATCTCTTACCAAGGCCTGTGAAACGCAGTTTGTTGGTGGCCTGAACTGGCCGAAGTAGAACTTCTGCTCTGGGTGTGCTCCACTGGCCTAGAGCTACCTGGCGCAAAGGGCTGCCTTGATTCCAAAGTGAGAGAGTGGCACCAAAGCATCTTGCTCCCAGCTCTTCGGGAAGCTAAGAAACAGCTGGCTCTGCCCAGTGCTCTTACAGCCTAAGAGAACATCTCTTTGAAAGGCCTGTGAAACGCAGTTTCTTGGCAGGCCTGACCTGGCTGAAGTAGAACTTCTGTTCTGGTTGTGCTACATAGGCCTAGAGCTACCAGGACCTAAGGGCTGCCTTGTTTCCAAAGGGTGAGAGAGGCCCCAAAGCATCTTGCCTCCAGCACTTTGGGAAGCTAAAAAACAACTGGTTCTGCCCAGTGCTCTCACAGCCTACCGTGAACATCTCTTACCAAGGGCTGTGAAACGCAGTTTCTGGGCAGGACTGATCCGCCTGAAGTAGAACTTCTGCTGTGGGTGTGCTCCATTGGCCTAGAGCTGCCAGGCCCAAACGGCTGCCTTGTGTCCAAAGGGAGAGAGAGGCCCCAAAGCATCTTGCTTCCAGCTCTGTGGGAAGCTAAAGCAACTGGCTCTCCACAGTGCTCTCACAGCCTACCGGGAACATCTCTTACCAAGGCCTGTGAAACGCAGTTTCTTGGCAGGCCTGATCTGGCTGAAGTAGAACTCCTGCTCTGGGCGTGCTACTTTGGCCTAGAGCTGCCAGGCCCAAAGGGCCGCCTTGTTTCCAAAGGGGCTGAGAGTCCCCAAAGTATCTTGCTTCCAAATCTTTGGGAAGCTAAGAAACAACTGGCTCTGCACAGTGCTCTCACAGCCTACCGGCAACGTGACAGAGAAAGGCCTGTGAGACGCAGTTTCTTGGAAGGCCTGATCTGGCTGAGGTAGAACTTCTGCTCTGGGTGTACTCCATTGGCCTAGGGCTGCCAGGCCCAAAGGGCTGCCTTTATTTCCAAAGTGTGAGAGAGGCCCCAAAGCATCTTGCTTCCTGCTCTCTGGGAAGCTAAAACAACTGGCTCTGCACAGTGCTCTCAAAGCCAACCGGGAACGTCACATACAAAGGCCTGTGAAACGCAGCTTCTTGACAGGCCTTATCTGGCTGAGGTAGAACTTGTGCTCTGGGTGTGCTGCTTTGGCCTAGAGCTGCCAGGCACAAAGGCTGCTTTGTTTCCAAAGGGGGAGAGAGGCCCCAAATCATGTTGCTTCCAGCTGTTTTTGAAGCTAAGAAACAACTCGCTCTGCCAGGTACTCTTACAGCCTTCCGGGAACACCTCTTACGAAGGCCTGTGAAAAGCAGTTTCTTGGCAGGCCTGATCTGGCTGAGGTAGAACTTCTGCTCTGGGTGTGCTCCATTGCCCTAGAGCTGAAAGGCCCAAAGGGCTGCCTTGTTTCCAAAGGGGGAGAGAGGCCCCAAAGCATCTTGCTTCCACCTCTTGGGAAGCTAAGAAACAACTCGCTGTGCCCAGTGCTCTTATAGCCTAAGAGAACATCTCTTATCAAGGCCTGTGAAACGCACTTTCTAGGCAGGCCTGATCTGGAAGAAGTAGAACTTCTGCTCTGGTTGTGCTCCATTGCCCTAGAGCTGCCAGACCCAACGTGCTGCCTTGTTTCCAAAGGGGCAGAGAGGCCCCAAAGCGTCCTGCTTCCAGCTGTTTGGGAAACAAGGAAACAACTGGCTCTGCACCGTGCTCTCACAGCCTACCGGGAACGTCACATACAAAGGCCTCTGAAACGCAGTTCCTTGGCAGGCCTGATCTGGCTGAAGTAGGACTTCTGCTCTGGGTGTGCTCCATTGGCCTAGAGCTGAAAGGCCCAAAGGGATGCCTTGTTTGCAAAGGGGCAGAGAGGCCCCAAAGCATCTTGCTTCCAGCTCTTTGGGAAGCTAAGAAACAGCTGTCTCTGCCCAGTGCTCTGACAGAGTACCGGGAACATCTCTTACCAGAGCCTTTGAAACGCAGTTTCTTGGCAGGCCTTATCTGGCTGAGGTAGAACTTCTGCTCTGGGTGTGCTCCATTGGCCTAGAGCTGAAAGGCCCAAAGGTCGGCCTTGTTGGCAAAGGGGCAGGGAGCCCCCAAAGCATCTTGCTTCCAGCTCTTTGGGAAGCTAAGAAACAACTGGCTCTGCCCGGTGCTCTTACAGCCTAAGAGAAAATCTCTTACCAAGGCCTGTGAAACGCACTTTGTTGGTGGCCTGATCTAGCTGAAGTAGAACTTCTGCTCTGGGTGTGCTCCATTGGCCTAGAGCTGCCTGGCCCAAAGGGCCGCCTTGTTTGCAAAGGGGCAGAGAGGCCCCAAAGCATCTTGCTTCCAGCTCTTCGGGAAGCTAAGAAACATCTGGCGTTGCCCAGTGCTCTTACAGCCTACCGGGAACATCTCTTACCAAGGCCTGTGAAACGCAGTTTGTTGGTGGCCTGAACTGGCCGAAGTAGAACTTCTGCTCTGGGTGTGCTCCACTGGCCTGGAGCTACCTGCCCCAAAGGGCTGCCTTGATTCCAAAGTGAGAGAGTGGCACCAAAGCATCTTGCTTCCAGCTCTTCGGGAAGCTAAGAAACATCTGGCGTTGCCCAGTGCTCTTACAGCCTACCGGGAACATCTCTTACCAAGGCCTGTGAAACGCCGTTTCCTGGCAGGCCTGATTTGGCTGAAGTAGAACTTCTGCTCTGGGTGTGCTCCATTGCCCTAGAGCTGAAAGGCCCAAAGGGCTGCCTTGTTTCCAAAGGGGGAGAGAGGCCCCAAAGCATCTTGCTTCCACCTCTTGGGAAGCTAAGAAACAACTCGCTGTGCCCAGTGCTCTTATAGCCTAAGAGAACATCTCTTATCAAGGCCTGTGAAACGCACTTTCTAGGCAGGCCTGATCTGGAAGAAGTAGAACTTCTGCTCTGGTTGTGCTCCATTGCCCTAGAGCTGCCAGACCCAACGTGCTGCCTTGTTTCCAAAGGGGCAGAGAGGCCCCAAAGCGTCTTGCTTCCAGCTGTTTGGGAAACAAGGAAACAACTGGCTCTGCACCGTGCTCTCACAGCCTACCGGGAACGTCACATACAAAGGCCTCTGAAACGCAGTTCCTTGGCAGGCCTGATCTGGCTGAAGTAGGACTTCTGCTCTGGGTGTGCTCCATTGGCCTAGAGCTGAAAGGCCCAAAGGGATGCCTTGTTTGCAAAGGGGCAGAGAGGCCCCAAAGCATCTTGCTTCCAGCTCTTTGGGAAGCTAAGAAACAGCTGTCTCTGCCCAGTGCTCTGACAGAGTACCGGGAACATCTCTTACCAGAGCCTTTGAAACGCAGTTTCTTGGCAGGCCTTATCTGGCTGAGGTAGAACTTCTGCTCTGGGTGTGCTCCATTGGCCTAGAGCTGAAAGGCCCAAAGGTCGGCCTTGTTGGCAAAGGGGCAGGGAGCCCCCAAAGCATCTTGCTTCCAGCTCTTTGGGAAGCTAAGAAACAACTGGCTCTGCCCAGTGCTCTTACAGCCTAAGAGAAAATCTCTTACCAAGGCCTGTGAAACGCACTTTGTTGGTGGCCTGATCTAGCTGAAGTAGAACTTCTGCTCTGGGTGTGCTCCACTGGCCTAGAGCTGCCTGGCCCAAAGGGCCGCCTTGTTTGCAAAGGGGCAGAGAGGCCCCAAAGCATCTTGCTTCCAGCTCTTCGGGAAGCTAAGAAACATCTGGCGTTGCCCAGTGCTCTTACAGCCTACCGGGAACATCTCTTACCAAGGCCTGTGAAACGCAGTTTGTTGGTGGCCTGAACTGGCCGAAGTAGAACTTCTGCTCTGGGTGTGCTCCACTGGCCTAGAGCTACCTGGCGCAAAGGGCTGCCTTGATTCCAAAGTGAGAGAGTGGCACCAAAGCATCTTGCTCCCAGCTCTTCGGGAAGCTAAGAAACAGCTGGCTCTGCCCAGTGCTCTTACAGCCTAAGAGAACATCTCTTTGAAAGGCCTGTGAAACGCAGTTTCTTGGCAGGCCTGACCTGGCTGAAGTAGAACTTCTGTTCTGGTTGTGCTACATAGGCCTAGAGCTACCAGGACCTAAGGGCTGCCTTGTTTCCAAAGGGTGAGAGAGGCCCCAAAGCATCTTGCCTCCAGCACTTTGGGAAGCTAAAAAACAACTGGTTCTGCCCAGTGCTCTCACAGCCTACCGTGAACATCTCTTACCAAGGGCTGTGAAACGCAGTTTCTGGGCAGGACTGATCCGCCTGAAGTAGAACTTCTGCTGTGGGTGTGCTCCATTGGCCTAGAGCTGCCAGGCCCAAACGGCTGCCTTGTGTCCAAAGGGAGAGAGAGGCCCCAAAGCATCTTGCTTCCAGCTCTGTGGGAAGCTAAAGCAACTGGCTCTCCACAGTGCTCTCACAGCCTACCGGGAACATCTCTTACCAAGGCCTGTGAAACGCAGTTTCTTGGCAGGCCTGATCTGGCTGAAGTAGAACTCCTGCTCTGGGCGTGCTACTTTGGCCTAGAGCTGCCAGGCCCAAAGGGCCGCCTTGTTTCCAAAGGGGCTGAGAGTCCCCAAAGTATCTTGCTTCCAAATCTTTGGGAAGCTAAGAAACAACTGGCTCTGCACAGTGCTCTCACAGCCTACCGGCAACCTGACAGAGAAAGGCCTGTGAGACGCAGTTTCTTGGAAGGCCTGATCTGGCTGAGGTAGAACTTCTGCTCTGGGTGTACTCCATTGGCCTAGGGCTGCCAGGCCCAAAGGGCTGCCTTTATTTCCAAAGTGTGAGAGAGGCCCCAAAGCATCTTGCTTCCTGCTCTCTGGGAAGCTAAAACAACTGGCTCTGCACAGTGCTCTCAAAGCCAACCGGGAACGTCACATACAAAGGCCTGTGAAACGCAGCTTCTTGACAGGCCTTATCTGGCTGAGGTAGAACTTGTGCTCTGGGTGTGCTGCTTTGGCCTAGAGCTGCCAGGCACAAAGGCTGCTTTGTTTCCAAAGGGGGAGAGAGGCCCCAAATCATGTTGCTTCCAGCTGTTTTTGAAGCTAAGAAACAACTCGCTCTGCCAGGTACTCTTACAGCCTTCCGGGAACACCTCTTACGAAGGCCTGTGAAAAGCAGTTTCTTGGCAGGCCTGATCTGGCTGAGGTAGAACTTCTGCTCTGGGTGTGCTCCATTGCCCTAGAGCTGAAAGGCCCAAAGGGCTGCCTTGTTTCCAAAGGGGGAGAGAGGCCCCAAAGCATCTTGCTTCCACCTCTTGGGAAGCTAAGAAACAACTCGCTGTGCCCAGTGCTCTTATAGCCTAAGAGAACATCTCTTATCAAGGCCTGTGAAACGCACTTTCTAGGCAGGCCTGATCTGGAAGAAGTAGAACTTCTGCTCTGGTTGTGCTCCATTGCCCTAGAGCTGCCAGACCCAACGTGCTGCCTTGTTTCCAAAGGGGCAGAGAGGCCCCAAAGCGTCCTGCTTCCAGCTGTTTGGGAAACAAGGAAACAACTGGCTCTGCACCGTGCTCTCACAGCCTACCGGGAACGTCACATACAAAGGCCTCTGAAACGCAGTTCCTTGGCAGGCCTGATCTGGCTGAAGTAGGACTTCTGCTCTGGGTGTGCTCCATTGGCCTAGAGCTGAAAGGCCCAAAGGGATGCCTTGTTTGCAAAGGGGCAGAGAGGCCCCAAAGCATCTTGCTTCCAGCTCTTTGGGAAGCTAAGAAACAGCTGTCTCTGCCCAGTGCTCTGACAGAGTACCGGGAACATCTCTTACCAGAGCCTTTGAAACGCAGTTTCTTGGCAGGCCTTATCTGGCTGAGGTAGAACTTCTGCTCTGGGTGTGCTCCATTGGCCTAGAGCTGAAAGGCCCAAAGGTCGGCCTTGTTGGCAAAGGGGCAGGGAGCCCCCAAAGCATCTTGCTTCCAGCTCTTTGGGAAGCTAAGAAACAACTGGCTCTGCCCAGTGCTCTTACAGCCTAAGAGAAAATCTCTTACCAAGGCCTGTGAAACGCACTTTGTTGGTGGCCTGATCTAGCTGAAGTAGAACTTCTGCTCTGGGTGTGCTCCATTGGCCTAGAGCTGCCTGGCCCAAAGGGCCGCCTTGTTTGCAAAGGGGCAGAGAGGCCCCAAAGCATCTTGCTTCCAGCTCTTCGGGAAGCTAAGAAACATCTGGCGTTGCCCAGTGCTCTTACAGCCTACCGGGAACATCTCTTACCAAGGCCTGTGAAACGCAGTTTGTTGGTGGCCTGAACTGGCCGAAGTAGAACTTCTGCTCTGGGTGTGCTCCACTGGCCTGGAGCTACCTGCCCCAAAGGGCTGCCTTGATTCCAAAGTGAGAGAGTGGCACCAAAGCATCTTGCTTCCAGCTCTTCGGGAAGCTAAGAAACATCTGGCGTTGCCCAGTGCTCTTACAGCCTACCGGGAACATCTCTTACCAAGGCCTGTGAAACGCCGTTTCCTGGCAGGCCTGATTTGGCTGAAGTAGAACTTCTGCTCTGGGTGTGCTCCATTGCCCTAGAGCTGCCAGGCCCAAGGTGCTGCCTTGTGTCCAAAGGGGCAGAGAGGCCCCAAAGCATCTTGCTTCCAGCTCTCTGGGAAGCTAAGAACCAACTCGCTCTGCCCCGTGCTCTTACAGCCTACCGGGAACATGTCTTTGAAAGGCCTGTGAAACGCAGTTTCTTGGCAGGCCTCATCTGGCTGAAGTAGAACTCCGGCTCTGGGTGTGCTCCATTGCCCTAGAGCTGCCAGGCCCCAAGTGCTGCCCTGTTTCCAAGGGGCAGAGAGGCCCAAAGCATCTTGCTTCCCGGTCTTTGCGAAGCTAAGAAACAACTGGCTCTGCCCAGTGCTCTTACACCTACCGGGAACATCTCTTACCAAGGCCTGTCAAACGCTGTTTCTTTGCAGGCCTGATCAGGCTGAAGTAGAACTCCTGCTCTGGGCGTGCTACTTTGGCCTAGAGCTGCCAGTCCCAAAGGGCCACATTGTTTCCAAAGGGGCTGAGAGTCCCCAAAGTATCTTGCTTCCAAATCTTTGGGAAGCTAAGAAACAACTGGCTCTGCACAGTGCTCTCACAGCCTACCGGCAACGTGACAGAGAAAGGCCTGTGAGACGCAGTTTCTTGGAAGGCCTGATCTGGCTGAGGTGGAACTTCTGCTCTGGGTGTACTCCATTGGCCTAGGGCTGCCAGGCCCAAAGGGCTGCCTTTATTTCCAAAGTGTGAGAGAGGCCCCAAAGCATCTTGCTTCCTGCTCTCTGGGAAGCTAAAACAACTGGCTCTGCACAGTGCTCTCAAAGCCAACCGGGAACGTCACATACAAAGGCCTGTGAAACGCAGCTTCTTGACAGGCCTTATCTGGCTGAGGTAGAACTTGTGCTCTGGGTGTGCTGCTTTGGCCTAGAGCTGCCAGGCACAAAGGCTGCTTTGTTTCCAAAGGGGGAGAGAGGCCCCAAATCATGTTGCTTCCAGCTGTTTTTGAAGCTAAGAAACAACTCGCTCTGCCAGGTACTCTTACAGCCTTCCGGGAACACCTCTTACGAAGGCCTGTGAAAAGCAGTTTCTTGGCAGGCCTGATCTGGCTGAGGTAGAACTTCTGCTCTGGGTGTGCTCCATTGCCCTAGAGCTGAAAGGCCCAAAGGGCTGCCTTGTTTCCAAAGGGGGAGAGAGGCCCCAAAGCATCTTGCTTCCACCTCTTGGGAAGCTAAGAAACAACTCGCTGTGCCCAGTGCTCTTATAGCCTAAGAGAACATCTCTTATCAAGGCCTGTGAAACGCACTTTCTAGGCAGGCCTGATCTGGAAGAAGTAGAACTTCTGCTCTGGTTGTGCTCCATTGCCCTAGAGCTGCCAGACCCAACGTGCTGCCTTGTTTCCAAAGGGGCAGAGAGGCCCCAAAGCGTCTTGCTTCCAGCTGTTTGGGAAACAAGGAAACAACTGGCTCTGCACCGTGCTCTCACAGCCTACCGGGAACGTCACATACAAAGGCCTCTGAAACGCAGTTCCTTGGCAGGCCTGATCTGGCTGAAGTAGGACTTCTGCTCTGGGTGTGCTCCATTGGCCTAGAGCTGAAAGGCCCAAAGGGATGCCTTGTTTGCAAAGGGGCAGAGAGGCCCCAAAGCATCTTGCTTCCAGCTCTTTGGGAAGCTAAGAAACAGCTGTCTCTGCCCAGTGCTCTGACAGAGTACCGGGAACATCTCTTACCAGAGCCTTTGAAACGCAGTTTCTTGGCAGGCCTTATCTGGCTGAGGTAGAACTTCTGCTCTGGGTGTGCTCCATTGGCCTAGAGCTGAAAGGCCCAAAGGTCGGCCTTGTTGGCAAAGGGGCAGGGAGCCCCCAAAGCATCTTGCTTCCAGCTCTTTGGGAAGCTAAGAAACAACTGGCTCTGCCCAGTGCTCTTACAGCCTAAGAGAAAATCTCTTACCAAGGCCTGTGAAACGCACTTTGTTGGTGGCCTGATCTAGCTGAAGTAGAACTTCTGCTCTGGGTGTGCTCCACTGGCCTAGAGCTGCCTGGCCCAAAGGGCCGCCTTGTTTGCAAAGGGGCAGAGAGGCCCCAAAGCATCTTGCTTCCAGCTCTTCGGGAAGCTAAGAAACATCTGGCGTTGCCCAGTGCTCTTACAGCCTACCGGGAACATCTCTTACCAAGGCCTGTGAAACGCAGTTTGTTGGTGGCCTGAACTGGCCGAAGTAGAACTTCTGCTCTGGGTGTGCTCCACTGGCCTAGAGCTACCTGGCGCAAAGGGCTGCCTTGATTCCAAAGTGAGAGAGTGGCACCAAAGCATCTTGCTCCCAGCTCTTCGGGAAGCTAAGAAACAGCTGGCTCTGCCCAGTGCTCTTACAGCCTAAGAGAACATCTCTTTGAAAGGCCTGTGAAACGCAGTTTCTTGGCAGGCCTGACCTGGCTGAAGTAGAACTTCTGTTCTGGTTGTGCTACATAGGCCTAGAGCTACCAGGACCTAAGGGCTGCCTTGTTTCCAAAGGGTGAGAGAGGCCCCAAAGCATCTTGCCTCCAGCACTTTGGGAAGCTAAAAAACAACTGGTTCTGCCCAGTGCTCTCACAGCCTACCGTGAACATCTCTTACCAAGGGCTGTGAAACGCAGTTTCTGGGCAGGACTGATCCGCCTGAAGTAGAACTTCTGCTGTGGGTGTGCTCCATTGGCCTAGAGCTGCCAGGCCCAAACGGCTGCCTTGTGTCCAAAGGGAGAGAGAGGCCCCAAAGCATCTTGCTTCCAGCTCTGTGGGAAGCTAAAGCAACTGGCTCTCCACAGTGCTCTCACAGCCTACCGGGAACATCTCTTACCAAGGCCTGTGAAACGCAGTTTCTTGGCAGGCCTGATCTGGCTGAAGTAGAACTCCTGCTCTGGGCGTGCTACTTTGGCCTAGAGCTGCCAGGCCCAAAGGGCCGCCTTGTTTCCAAAGGGGCTGAGAGTCCCCAAAGTATCTTGCTTCCAAATCTTTGGGAAGCTAAGAAACAACTGGCTCTGCACAGTGCTCTCACAGCCTACCGGCAACGTGACAGAGAAAGGCCTGTGAGACGCAGTTTCTTGGAAGGCCTGATCTGGCTGAGGTAGAACTTCTGCTCTGGGTGTACTCCATTGGCCTAGGGCTGCCAGGCCCAAAGGGCTGCCTTTATTTCCAAAGTGTGAGAGAGGCCCCAAAGCATCTTGCTTCCTGCTCTCTGGGAAGCTAAAACAACTGGCTCTGCACAGTGCTCTCAAAGCCAACCGGGAACGTCACATACAAAGGCCTGTGAAACGCAGCTTCTTGACAGGCCTTATCTGGCTGAGGTAGAACTTGTGCTCTGGGTGTGCTGCTTTGGCCTAGAGCTGCCAGGCACAAAGGCTGCTTTGTTTCCAAAGGGGGAGAGAGGCCCCAAATCATGTTGCTTCCAGCTGTTTTTGAAGCTAAGAAACAACTCGCTCTGCCAGGTACTCTTACAGCCTTCCGGGAACACCTCTTACGAAGGCCTGTGAAAAGCAGTTTCTTGGCAGGCCTGATCTGGCTGAGGTAGAACTTCTGCTCTGGGTGTGCTCCATTGCCCTAGAGCTGAAAGGCCCAAAGGGCTGCCTTGTTTCCAAAGGGGGAGAGAGGCCCCAAAGCATCTTGCTTCCACCTCTTGGGAAGCTAAGAAACAACTCGCTGTGCCCAGTGCTCTTATAGCCTAAGAGAACATCTCTTATCAAGGCCTGTGAAACGCACTTTCTAGGCAGGCCTGATCTGGAAGAAGTAGAACTTCTGCTCTGGTTGTGCTCCATTGCCCTAGAGCTGCCAGACCCAACGTGCTGCCTTGTTTCCAAAGGGGCAGAGAGGCCCCAAAGCGTCTTGCTTCCAGCTGTTTGGGAAACAAGGAAACAACTGGCTCTGCACCGTGCTCTCACAGCCTACCGGGAACGTCACATACAAAGGCCTCTGAAACGCAGTTCCTTGGCAGGCCTGATCTGGCTGAAGTAGGACTTCTGCTCTGGGTGTGCTCCATTGGCCTAGAGCTGAAAGGCCCAAAGGGATGCCTTGTTTGCAAAGGGGCAGAGAGGCCCCAAAGCATCTTGCTTCCAGCTCTTTGGGAAGCTAAGAAACAGCTGTCTCTGCCCAGTGCTCTGACAGAGTACCGGGAACATCTCTTACCAGAGCCTTTGAAACGCAGTTTCTTGGCAGGCCTTATCTGGCTGAGGTAGAACTTCTGCTCTGGGTGTGCTCCATTGGCCTAGAGCTGAAAGGCCCAAAGGTCGGCCTTGTTGGCAAAGGGGCAGGGAGCCCCCAAAGCATCTTGCTTCCAGCTCTTTGGGAAGCTAAGAAACAACTGGCTCTGCCCAGTGCTCTTACAGCCTAAGAGAAAATCTCTTACCAAGGCCTGTGAAACGCACTTTGTTGGTGGCCTGATCTAGCTGAAGTAGAACTTCTGCTCTGGGTGTGCTCCACTGGCCTAGAGCTGCCTGGCCCAAAGGGCCGCCTTGTTTGCAAAGGGGCAGAGAGGCCCCAAAGCATCTTGCTTCCAGCTCTTCGGGAAGCTAAGAAACATCTGGCGTTGCCCAGTGCTCTTACAGCCTACCGGGAACATCTCTTACCAAGGCCTGTGAAACGCAGTTTGTTGGTGGCCTGAACTGGCCGAAGTAGAACTTCTGCTCTGGGTGTGCTCCACTGGCCTAGAGCTACCTGGCGCAAAGGGCTGCCTTGATTCCAAAGTGAGAGAGTGGCACCAAAGCATCTTGCTCCCAGCTCTTCGGGAAGCTAAGAAACAGCTGGCTCTGCCCAGTGCTCTTACAGCCTAAGAGAACATCTCTTTGAAAGGCCTGTGAAACGCAGTTTCTTGGCAGGCCTGACCTGGCTGAAGTAGAACTTCTGTTCTGGTTGTGCTACATAGGCCTAGAGCTACCAGGACCTAAGGGCTGCCTTGTTTCCAAAGGGTGAGAGAGGCCCCAAAGCATCTTGCCTCCAGCACTTTGGGAAGCTAAAAAACAACTGGTTCTGCCCAGTGCTCTCACAGCCTACCGTGAACATCTCTTACCAAGGGCTGTGAAACGCAGTTTCTGGGCAGGACTGATCCGCCTGAAGTAGAACTTCTGCTGTGGGTGTGCTCCATTGGCCTAGAGCTGCCAGGCGCAAACGGCTGCCTTGTGTCCAAAGGGAGAGAGAGGCCCCAAAGCATCTTGCTTCCAGCTCTGTGGGAAGCTAAAGCAACTGGCTCTCCACAGTGCTCTCACAGCCTACCGGGAACATCTCTTACCAAGGCCTGTGAAACGCAGTTTCTTGGCAGGCCTGATCTGGCTGAAGTAGAACTCCTGCTCTGGGCGTGCTACTTTGGCCTAGAGCTGCCAGGCCCAAAGGGCCGCCTTGTTTCCAAAGGGGCTGAGAGTCCCCAAAGTATCTTGCTTCCAAATCTTTGGGAAGCTAAGAAACAACTGGCTCTGCACAGTGCTCTCACAGCCTACCGGCAACGTGACAGAGAAAGGCCTGTGAGACGCAGTTTCTTGGAAGGCCTGATCTGGCTGAGGTAGTACTTCTGCTCTGGGTGTACTCCATTGGCCTAGGGCTGCCAGGCCCAAAGGGCTGCCTTTATTTCCAAAGTGTGAGAGAGGCCCCAAAGCATCTTGCTTCCTGCTCTCTGGGAAGCTAAAACAACTGGCTCTGCACAGTGCTCTCAAAGCCAACCGGGAACGTCACATACAAAGGCCTGTGAAACGCAGCTTCTTGACAGGCCTTTTCTGGCTGAGGTAGAACTTGTGCTCTGGGTGTGCTACTTTGGCCTAGAGCTGCCAGGCACAAAGGCTGCTTTGTTTCCAAAGGGGGAGAGAGGCCCCAAATCATGTTGCTTCCAGCTGTTTTTGAAGCTAAGAAACAACTCGCTCTGCCAGGTACTCTTACAGCCTTCCGGGAACACCTCTTACGAAGGCCTGTGAAAAGCAGTTTCTTGGCAGGCCTGATCTGGCTGAGGTAGAACTTCTGCTCTGGGTGTGCTCCATTGCCCTAGAGCTGAAAGGCCCAAAGGGATGCCTTGTTTGCAAAGGGGCAGAGAGGCCCCAAAGCATCTTGCTTCCAGCTCATTGGGAAGCTAAGAAACAACTGTCTCTGCCCAGTGCTCTGACAGAGTACCGGGAACATCTCTTACCAAAGCCTTTGAAACGCAGTTTCTTGGCAGGCCTTATCTGGCTGAGGTAGAACTTCTGCTCTGGTTGTGCTTCATTGGCCTAGAGCTGAAAGGCCCAAAGGTCGGCCTTGTTGGCAAAGGGGCAGTGAGCCCCCAAAGCATCTTGCTTCCAGCTCTTCGGGAAGCTAAGAAACAACTGGCTCTGCCCAGTGCTCTTACAGCCTGAGAGAAAATCTCTTACCAAGGCCTGTGACACGCACTTTGTTGGTGGCCTGATCTAGCTGAAGTAGAACTGCTGCTCTGGGTGTGCTCCATTGGCCTAGAGCTGCCTGGCCCAAAGGGCCGCCTTGTTTGCAAAGGGGCAGAGAGGCCCCAAAGCATCTTGCTTCCAGCTCTTCGGGAAGCTAAGAAACATCTGGCGTTGCCCAGTGCTCTTACAGCCTACCGGGAACATCTCTTACCAAGGCCTGTGAAACGCAGTTTGTTGGTGGCCTGAACTGGCCGAAGTAGAACTTCTGCTCTGGGTGTGCTCCACTGGCCTGGAGCTACCTGCCCCAAAGGGCTGCCTTGATTCCAAAGTGAGAGAGTGGCACCAAAGCATCTTGCTTCCAGCTCTTCGGGAAGCTAAGAAACATCTGGCGTTGCCCAGTGCTCTTACAGCCTACCGGGAACATCTCTTACCAAGGCCTGTGAAACGCCGTTTCCTGGCAGGCCTGATTTGGCTGAAGTAGAACTTCTGCTCTGGGTGTGCTCCATTGCCCTAGAGCTGCCAGGCCCAAGGTGCTGCCTTGTTTCCAAAGGGGCAGAGAGGCCCCAAAGCATCTTGCTTCCAGCTCTCTGGGAAGCTAAGAACCAACTCGCTCTGCCCCGTGCTCTTACAGCCTACCGGGAACATGTCTTTGAAAGGCCTGTGAAACGCAGTTTCTTGGCAGGCCTCATCTGGCTGAAGTAGAACTCCGGCTCTGGGTGTGCTCCATTGCCCTAGAGCTGCCAGGCCCCAAGTGCTGCCCTGTTTCCAAGGGGCAGAGAGGCCCAAAGCATCTTGCTTCCCGGTCTTTGCGAAGCTAAGAAACAACTGGCTCTGCCCAGTGCTCTTACACCTACCGGGAACATCTCTTACCAAGGCCTGTCAAACGCTGTTTCTTTGCAGGCCTGATCAGGCTGAAGTAGAACTCCTGCTCTGCGTGTGCTCCATTGGCCTAGAGCTTCCCGACCCAAAAGGCTGCCTTGTTCCCAAACGGGCAGAGGGGTCCCAAGCGTCTTGCTTCCAGCTGTTTGGGAAACAAGGAAACAACTGGCTCTGCACCGTGCTCTCACAGCCTACCGGGAACGTCACATACAAAGGCCTCTGAAACGCAGTTCCTTGGCAGGCCTGATCTGGCTGAAGTAGGACTTCTGCTCTGGGTGTGCTCCATTGGCCTAGAGCTGAAAGGCCCAAAGGGATGCCTTGTTTGCAAAGGGGCAGAGAGGCCCCAAAGCATCTTGCTTCCAGCTCTTTGGGAAGCTAAGAAACAGCTGTCTCTGCCCAGTGCTCTGACAGAGTACCGGGAACATCTCTTACCAGAGCCTTTGAAACGCAGTTTCTTGGCAGGCCTTATCTGGCTGAGGTAGAACTTCTGCTCTGGTTGTGCTTCATTGGCCTAGAGCTGAAAGGCCCAAAGGTCGGCCTTGTTGGCAAAGGGGCAGTGAGCCCCCAAAGCATCTTGCTTCCAGCTCTTCGGGAAGCTAAGAAACAACTGGCTCTGCCCAGTGCTCTTACAGCCTGAGAGAAAATCTCTTACCAAGGCCTGTGAAACGCACTTTGTTGGTGGCCTGATCTAGCTGAAGTAGAACTGCTGCTCTGGGTGTGCTCCATTGGCCTAGAGCTGCCTGGCCCAAAGGGCCGCCTTGTTTGCAAAGGGGCAGAGAGGCCCCAAAGCATCTTGCTTCCAGCTCTTCGGGAAGCTAAGAAACATCTGGCGTTGCCCAGTGCTCTTACAGCCTACCGGGAACATCTCTTACCAAGGCCTGTGAAACGCAGTTTGTTGGTGGCCTGAACTGGCCGAAGTAGAACTTCTGCTCTGGGTGTGCTCCACTGGCCTGGAGCTACCTGCCCCAAAGGGCTGCCTTGATTCCAAAGTGAGAGAGTGGCACCAAAGCATCTTGCTTCCAGCTCTTCGGGAAGCTAAGAAACATCTGGCGTTGCCCAGTGCTCTTACAGCCTACCGGGAACATCTCTTACCAAGGCCTGTGAAACGCCGTTTCCTGGCAGGCCTGATTTGGCTGAAGTAGAACTTCTGCTCTGGGTGTGCTCCATTGCCCTAGAGCTGCCAGGCCCAAGGTGCTGCCTTGTTTCCAAAGGGGCAGAGAGGCCCCAAAGCATCTTGCTTCCAGCTCTCTGGGAAGCTAAGAACCAACTCGCTCTGCCCCGTGCTCTTACAGCCTACCGGGAACATGTCTTTGAAAGGCCTGTGAAACGCAGTTTCTTGGCAGGCCTCATCTGGCTGAAGTAGAACTCCGGCTCTGGGTGTGCTCCATTGCCCTAGAGCTGCCAGGCCCCAAGTGCTGCCCTGTTTCCAAGGGGCAGAGAGGCCCAAAGCATCTTGCTTCCCGGTCTTTGCGAAGCTAAGAAACAACTGGCTCTGCCCAGTGCTCTTACACCTACCGGGAACATCTCTTACCAAGGCCTGTCAAACGCTGTTTCTTTGCAGGCCTGATCAGGCTGAAGTAGAACTCCTGCTCTGCGTGTGCTCCATTGGCCTAGAGCTTCCCGACCCAAAAGGCTGCCTTGTTCCCAAACGGGCAGAGGGGTCCCAAGCGTCTTGCTTCCAGCTGTTTGGGAAACAAGGAAACAACTGGCTCTGCACCGTGCTCTCACAGCCTACCGGGAACGTCACATACAAAGGCCTCTGAAACGCAGTTCCTTGGCAGGCCTGATCTGGCTGAAGTAGGACTTCTGCTCTGGGTGTGCTCCATTGGCCTAGAGCTGAAAGGCCCAAAGGGATGCCTTGTTTGCAAAGGGGCAGAGAGGCCCCAAAGCATCTTGCTTCCAGCTCTTTGGGAAGCTAAGAAACAGCTGTCTCTGCCCAGTGCTCTGACAGAGTACCGGGAACATCTCTTACCAGAGCCTTTGAAACGCAGTTTCTTGGCAGGCCTTATCTGGCTGAGGTAGAACTTCTGCTCTGGTTGTGCTTCATTGGCCTAGAGCTGAAAGGCCCAAAGGTCGGCCTTGTTGGCAAAGGGGCAGTGAGCCCCCAAAGCATCTTGCTTCCAGCTCTTCGGGAAGCTAAGAAACAACTGGCTCTGCCCAGTGCTCTTACAGCCTGAGAGAAAATCTCTTACCAAGGCCTGTGACACGCACTTTGTTGGTGGCCTGATCTAGCTGAAGTAGAACTGCTGCTCTGGGTGTGCTCCATTGGCCTAGAGCTGCCTGGCCCAAAGGGCCGCCTTGTTTGCAAAGGGGCAGAGAGGCCCCAAAGCATCTTGCTTCCAGCTCTTCGGGAAGCTAAGAAACATCTGGCGTTGCCCAGTGCTCTTACAGCCTACCGGGAACATCTCTTACCAAGGCCTGTGAAACGCAGTTTGTTGGTGGCCTGAACTGGCCGAAGTAGAACTTCTGCTCTGGGTGTGCTCCACTGGCCTGGAGCTACCTGCCCCAAAGGGCTGCCTTGATTCCAAAGTGAGAGAGTGGCACCAAAGCATCTTGCTTCCAGCTCTTCGGGAAGCTAAGAAACATCTGGCGTTGCCCAGTGCTCTTACAGCCTACCGGGAACATCTCTTACCAAGGCCTGTGAAACGCCGTTTCCTGGCAGGCCTGATTTGGCTGAAGTAGAACTTCTGCTCTGGGTGTGCTCCATTGCCCTAGAGCTGCCAGGCCCAAGGTGCTGCCTTGTTTCCAAAGGGGCAGAGAGGCCCCAAAGCATCTTGCTTCCAGCTCTCTGGGAAGCTAAGAACCAACTCGCTCTGCCCCGTGCTCTTACAGCCTACCGGGAACATGTCTTTGAAAGGCCTGTGAAACGCAGTTTCTTGGCAGGCCTCATCTGGCTGAAGTAGAACTCCGGCTCTGGGTGTGCTCCATTGCCCTAGAGCTGCCAGGCCCCAAGTGCTGCCCTGTTTCCAAGGGGCAGAGAGGCCCAAAGCATCTTGCTTCCCGGTCTTTGCGAAGCTAAGAAACAACTGGCTCTGCCCAGTGCTCTTACACCTACCGGGAACATCTCTTACCAAGGCCTGTCAAACGCTGTTTCTTTGCAGGCCTGATCAGGCTGAAGTAGAACTCCTGCTCTGCGTGTGCTCCATTGGCCTAGAGCTTCCCGACCCAAAAGGCTGCCTTGTTCCCAAACGGGCAGAGGGGTCCCAAGCGTCTTGCTTCCAGCTTTTCAGGAAGGTAAGAAACAACTGGCTCTGCCCAGTGCTCTTACAGCCTACCGGGAACATCTCTTACCAAGGCCTGTGAAACGCAGTTTCTTGGCAGGCCTGATCTGGCTGAAGTAGAACTCCTGCTCTGGGCGTGCTACTTTGGCCTAGAGCTGCCAGGCCCAAAGGGCCGCCTTGTTTCCAAAGGGGCTGAGAGTCCCCAAAGCATCTTGCTTCCAAATCTTTGGGAAGCTAAGAAACAACTGGCTCTGCACAGTGCTCTCACAGCCTACCGGCAACGTGACAGAGAAAGGCCTGTGAGACGCAGTTTCTTGGAAGGCCTGATCTGGCTGAGGTAGAACTTCTGCTCTGGGTGTACTCCATTGGCCTAGGGCTGCCAGGCCCAAAGGGCTGCCTTTATTTCCAAAGTGTGAGAGAGGCCCCAAAGCATCTTGCTTCCTGCTCTCTGGGAAGCTAAAACAACTGGCTCTGCACAGTGCTCTCAAAGCCAACCGGGAACGTCACATACAAAGGCCTGTGAAACGCAGCTTCTTGACAGGCCTTATCTGGCTGAGGTAGAACTTGTGCTCTGGGTGTGCTGCTTTGGCCTAGAGCTGCCAGGCACAAAGGCTGCTTTGTTTCCAAAGGGGGAGAGAGGCCCCAAATCATGTTGCTTCCAGCTGTTTTTGAAGCTAAGAAACAACTCGCTCTGCCAGGTACTCTTACAGCCTTCCGGGAACACCTCTTACGAAGGCCTGTGAAAAGCAGTTTCTTGGCAGGCCTGATCTGGCTGAGGTAGAACTTCTGCTCTGGGTGTGCTCCATTGCCCTAGAGCTGAAAGGCCCAAAGGGCTGCCTTGTTTCCAAAGGGGGAGAGAGGCCCCAAAGCATCTTGCTTCCACCTCTTGGGAAGCTAAGAAACAACTCGCTGTGCCCAGTGCTCTTATAGCCTAAGAGAACATCTCTTATCAAGGCCTGTGAAACGCACTTTCTAGGCAGGCCTGATCTGGAAGAAGTAGAACTTCTGCTCTGGTTGTGCTCCATTGCCCTAGAGCTGCCAGACCCAACGTGCTGCCTTGTTTCCAAAGGGGCAGAGAGGCCCCAAAGCGTCTTGCTTCCAGCTGTTTGGGAAACAAGGAAACAACTGGCTCTGCACCGTGCTCTCACAGCCTACCGGGAACGTCACATACAAAGGCCTCTGAAACGCAGTTCCTTGGCAGGCCTGATCTGGCTGAAGTAGGACTTCTGCTCTGGGTGTGCTCCATTGGCCTAGAGCTGAAAGGCCCAAAGGGATGCCTTGTTTGCAAAGGGGCAGAGAGGCCCCAAAGCATCTTGCTTCCAGCTCTTTGGGAAGCTAAGAAACAGCTGTCTCTGCCCAGTGCTCTGACAGAGTACCGGGAACATCTCTTACCAGAGCCTTTGAAACGCAGTTTCTTGGCAGGCCTTATCTGGCTGAGGTAGAACTTCTGCTCTGGGTGTGCTCCATTGGCCTAGAGCTGAAAGGCCCAAAGGTCGGCCTTGTTGGCAAAGGGGCAGGGAGCCCCCAAAGCATCTTGCTTCCAGCTCTTTGGGAAGCTAAGAAACAACTGGCTCTGCCCAGTGCTCTTACAGCCTAAGAGAAAATCTCTTACCAAGGCCTGTGAAACGCACTTTGTTGGTGGCCTGATCTAGCTGAAGTAGAACTTCTGCTCTGGGTGTGCTCCACTGGCCTAGAGCTGCCTGGCCCAAAGGGCCGCCTTGTTTGCAAAGGGGCAGAGAGGCCCCAAAGCATCTTGCTTCCAGCTCTTCGGGAAGCTAAGAAACATCTGGCGTTGCCCAGTGCTCTTACAGCCTACCGGGAACATCTCTTACCAAGGCCTGTGAAACGCAGTTTGTTGGTGGCCTGAACTGGCCGAAGTAGAACTTCTGCTCTGGGTGTGCTCCACTGGCCTAGAGCTACCTGGCGCAAAGGGCTGCCTTGATTCCAAAGTGAGAGAGTGGCACCAAAGCATCTTGCTCCCAGCTCTTCGGGAAGCTAAGAAACAGCTGGCTCTGCCCAGTGCTCTTACAGCCTAAGAGAACATCTCTTTGAAAGGCCTGTGAAACGCAGTTTCTTGGCAGGCCTGACCTGGCTGAAGTAGAACTTCTGTTCTGGTTGTGCTACATAGGCCTAGAGCTACCAGGACCTAAGGGCTGCCTTGTTTCCAAAGGGTGAGAGAGGCCCCAAAGCATCTTGCCTCCAGCACTTTGGGAAGCTAAAAAACAACTGGTTCTGCCCAGTGCTCTCACAGCCTACCGTGAACATCTCTTACCAAGGGCTGTGAAACGCAGTTTCTGGGCAGGACTGATCCGCCTGAAGTAGAACTTCTGCTGTGGGTGTGCTCCATTGGCCTAGAGCTGCCAGGCCCAAACGGCTGCCTTGTGTCCAAAGGGAGAGAGAGGCCCCAAAGCATCTTGCTTCCAGCTCTGTGGGAAGCTAAAGCAACTGGCTCTCCACAGTGCTCTCACAGCCTACCGGGAACATCTCTTACCAAGGCCTGTGAAACGCAGTTTCTTGGCAGGCCTGATCTGGCTGAAGTAGAACTCCTGCTCTGGGCGTGCTACTTTGGCCTAGAGCTGCCAGGCCCAAAGGGCCGCCTTGTTTCCAAAGGGGCTGAGAGTCCCCAAAGTATCTTGCTTCCAAATCTTTGGGAAGCTAAGAAACAACTGGCTCTGCACAGTGCTCTCACAGCCTACCGGCAACGTGACAGAGAAAGGCCTGTGAGACGCAGTTTCTTGGAAGGCCTGATCTGGCTGAGGTAGAACTTCTGCTCTGGGTGTACTCCATTGGCCTAGGGCTGCCAGGCCCAAAGGGCTGCCTTTATTTCCAAAGTGTGAGAGAGGCCCCAAAGCATCTTGCTTCCTGCTCTCTGGGAAGCTAAAACAACTGGCTCTGCACAGTGCTCTCAAAGCCAACCGGGAACGTCACATACAAAGGCCTGTGAAACGCAGCTTCTTGACAGGCCTTATCTGGCTGAGGTAGAACTTGTGCTCTGGGTGTGCTGCTTTGGCCTAGAGCTGCCAGGCACAAAGGCTGCTTTGTTTCCAAAGGGGGAGAGAGGCCCCAAATCATGTTGCTTCCAGCTGTTTTTGAAGCTAAGAAACAACTCGCTCTGCCAGGTACTCTTACAGCCTTCCGGGAACACCTCTTACGAAGGCCTGTGAAAAGCAGTTTCTTGGCAGGCCTGATCTGGCTGAGGTAGAACTTCTGCTCTGGGTGTGCTCCATTGCCCTAGAGCTGAAAGGCCCAAAGGGCTGCCTTGTTTCCAAAGGGGGAGAGAGGCCCCAAAGCATCTTGCTTCCACCTCTTGGGAAGCTAAGAAACAACTCGCTGTGTCCAGTGCTCTTATAGCCTAAGAGAACATCTCTTATCAAGGCCTGTGAAACGCACTTTCTAGGCAGGCCTGATCTGGAAGAAGTAGAACTTCTGCTCTGGTTGTGCTCCATTGCCCTAGAGCTGCCAGACCCAACGTGCTGCCTTGTTTCCAAAGGGGCAGAGAGGCCCCAAAGCGTCCTGCTTCCAGCTGTTTGGGAAACAAGGAAACAACTGGCTCTGCACCGTGCTCTCACAGCCTACCGGGAACGTCACATACAAAGGCCTCTGAAACGCAGTTCCTTGGCAGGCCTGATCTGGCTGAAGTAGGACTTCTGCTCTGGGTGTGCTCCATTGGCCTAGAGCTGAAAGGCCCAAAGGGATGCCTTGTTTGCAAAGGGGCAGAGAGGCCCCAAAGCATCTTGCTTCCAGCTCTTTGGGAAGCTAAGAAACAGCTGTCTCTGCCCAGTGCTCTGACAGAGTACCGGGAACATCTCTTACCAGAGCCTTTGAAACGCAGTTTCTTGGCAGGCCTTATCTGGCTGAGGTAGAACTTCTGCTCTGGGTGTGCTCCATTGGCCTAGAGCTGAAAGGCCCAAAGGTCGGCCTTGTTGGCAAAGGGGCAGGGAGCCCCCAAAGCATCTTGCTTCCAGCTCTTTGGGAAGCTAAGAAACAACTGGCTCTGCCCAGTGCTCTTACAGCCTAAGAGAAAATCTCTTACCAAGGCCTGTGAAACGCACTTTGTTGGTGGCCTGATCTAGCTGAAGTAGAACTTCTGCTCTGGGTGTGCTCCATTGGCCTAGAGCTGCCTGGCCCAAAGGGCCGCCTTGTTTGCAAAGGGGCAGAGAGGCCCCAAAGCATCTTGCTTCCAGCTCTTCGGGAAGCTAAGAAACATCTGGCGTTGCCCAGTGCTCTTACAGCCTACCGGGAACATCTCTTACCAAGGCCTGTGAAACGCAGTTTGTTGGTGGCCTGAACTGGCCGAAGTAGAACTTCTGCTCTGGGTGTGCTCCACTGGCCTAGAGCTACCTGGCGCAAAGGGCTGCCTTGATTCCAAAGTGAGAGAGTGGCACCAAAGCATCTTGCTCCCAGCTCTTCGGGAAGCTAAGAAACAGCTGGCTCTGCCCAGTGCTCTTACAGCCTAAGAGAACATCTCTTTGAAAGGCCTGTGAAACGCAGTTTCTTGGCAGGCCTGACCTGGCTGAAGTAGAACTTCTGTTCTGGTTGTGCTACATAGGCCTAGAGCTACCAGGACCTAAGGGCTGCCTTGTTTCCAAAGGGTGAGAGAGGCCCCAAAGCATCTTGCCTCCAGCACTTTGGGAAGCTAAAAAACAACTGGTTCTGCCCAGTGCTCTCACAGCCTACCGTGAACATCTCTTACCAAGGGCTGTGAAACGCAGTTTCTGGGCAGGACTGATCCGCCTGAAGTAGAACTTCTGCTGTGGGTGTGCTCCATTGGCCTAGAGCTGCCAGGCCCAAACGGCTGCCTTGTGTCCAAAGGGAGAGAGAGGCCCCAAAGCATCTTGCTTCCAGCTCTGTGGGAAGCTAAAGCAACTGGCTCTCCACAGTGCTCTCACAGCCTACCGGGAACATCTCTTACCAAGGCCTGTGAAACGCAGTTTCTTGGCAGGCCTGATCTGGCTGAAGTAGAACTCCTGCTCTGGGCGTGCTACTTTGGCCTAGAGCTGCCAGGCCCAAAGGGCCGCCTTGTTTCCAAAGGGGCTGAGAGTCCCCAAAGTATCTTGCTTCCAAATCTTTGGGAAGCTAAGAAACAACTGGCTCTGCACAGTGCTCTCACAGCCTACCGGCAACGTGACAGAGAAAGGCCTGTGAGACGCAGTTTCTTGGAAGGCCTGATCTGGCTGAGGTAGAACTTGTGCTCTGGGTGTACTCCATTGGCCTAGGGCTGCCAGGCCCAAAGGGCTGCCTTTATTTCCAAAGTGTGAGAGAGGCCCCAAAGCATCTTGCTTCCTGCTCTCTGGGAAGCTAAAACAACTGGCTCTGCACAGTGCTCTCAAAGCCAACCGGGAACGTCACATACAAAGGCCTGTGAAACGCAGCTTCTTGACAGGCCTTATCTGGCTGAGGTAGAACTTGTGCTCTGGGTGTGCTGCTTTGGCCTAGAGCTGCCAGGCACAAAGGCTGCTTTGTTTCCAAAGGGGGAGAGAGGCCCCAAATCATGTTGCTTCCAGCTGTTTTTGAAGCTAAGAAACAACTCGCTCTGCCAGGTACTCTTACAGCCTTCCGGGAACACCTCTTACGAAGGCCTGTGAAAAGCAGTTTCTTGGCAGGCCTGATCTGGCTGAGGTAGAACTTCTGCTCTGGGTGTGCTCCATTGCCCTAGAGCTGAAAGGCCCAAAGGGCTGCCTTGTTTCCAAAGGGGGAGAGAGGCCCCAAAGCATCTTGCTTCCACCTCTTGGGAAGCTAAGAAACAACTCGCTGTGCCCAGTGCTCTTATAGCCTAAGAGAACATCTCTTATCAAGGCCTGTGAAACGCACTTTCTAGGCAGGCCTGATCTGGAAGAAGTAGAACTTCTGCTCTGGTTGTGCTCCATTGCCCTAGAGCTGCCAGACCCAACGTGCTGCCTTGTTTCCAAAGGGGCAGAGAGGCCCCAAAGCGTCCTGCTTCCAGCTGTTTGGGAAACAAGGAAACAACTGGCTCTGCACCGTGCTCTCACAGCCTACCGGGAACGTCACATACAAAGGCCTCTGAAACGCAGTTCCTTGGCAGGCCTGATCTGGCTGAAGTAGGACTTCTGCTCTGGGTGTGCTCCATTGGCCTAGAGCTGAAAGGCCCAAAGGGATGCCTTGTTTGCAAAGGGGCAGAGAGGCCCCAAAGCATCTTGCTTCCAGCTCTTTGGGAAGCTAAGAAACAGCTGTCTCTGCCCAGTGCTCTGACAGAGTACCGGGAACATCTCTTACCAGAGCCTTTGAAACGCAGTTTCTTGGCAGGCCTTATCTGGCTGAGGTAGAACTTCTGCTCTGGGTGTGCTCCATTGGCCTAGAGCTGAAAGGCCCAAAGGTCGGCCTTGTTGGCAAAGGGGCAGGGAGCCCCCAAAGCATCTTGCTTCCAGCTCTTTGGGAAGCTAAGAAACAACTGGCTCTGCCCAGTGCTCTTACAGCCTAAGAGAAAATCTCTTACCAAGGCCTGTGAAACGCACTTTGTTGGTGGCCTGATCTAGCTGAAGTAGAACTTCTGCTCTGGGTGTGCTCCACTGGCCTAGAGCTGCCTGGCCCAAAGGGCCGCCTTGTTTGCAAAGGGGCAGAGAGGCCCCAAAGCATCTTGCTTCCAGCTCTTCGGGAAGCTAAGAAACATCTGGCGTTGCCCAGTGCTCTTACAGCCTACCGGGAACATCTCTTACCAAGGCCTGTGAAACGCAGTTTGTTGGTGGCCTGAACTGGCCGAAGTAGAACTTCTGCTCTGGGTGTGCTCCACTGGCCTAGAGCTACCTGGCGCAAAGGGCTGCCTTGATTCCAAAGTGAGAGAGTGGCACCAAAGCATCTTGCTCCCAGCTCTTCGGGAAGCTAAGAAACAGCTGGCTCTGCCCAGTGCTCTTACAGCCTAAGAGAACATCTCTTTGAAAGGCCTGTGAAACGCAGTTTCTTGGCAGGCCTGACCTGGCTGAAGTAGAACTTCTGTTCTGGTTGTGCTACATAGGCCTAGAGCTACCAGGACCTAAGGGCTGCCTTGTTTCCAAAGGGTGAGAGAGGCCCCAAAGCATCTTGCCTCCAGCACTTTGGGAAGCTAAAAAACAACTGGTTCTGCCCAGTGCTCTCACAGCCTACCGTGAACATCTCTTACCAAGGGCTGTGAAACGCAGTTTCTGGGCAGGACTGATCCGCCTGAAGTAGAACTTCTGCTGTGGGTGTGCTCCATTGGCCTAGAGCTGCCAGGCCCAAACGGCTGCCTTGTGTCCAAAGGGAGAGAGAGGCCCCAAAGCATCTTGCTTCCAGCTCTGTGGGAAGCTAAAGCAACTGGCTCTCCACAGTGCTCTCACAGCCTACCGGGAACATCTCTTACCAAGGCCTGTGAAACGCAGTTTCTTGGCAGGCCTGATCTGGCTGAAGTAGAACTCCTGCTCTGGGCGTGCTACTTTGGCCTAGAGCTGCCAGGCCCAAAGGGCCGCCTTGTTTCCAAAGGGGCTGAGAGTCCCCAAAGTATCTTGCTTCCAAATCTTTGGGAAGCTAAGAAACAACTGGCTCTGCACAGTGCTCTCACAGCCTACCGGCAACCTGACAGAGAAAGGCCTGTGAGACGCAGTTTCTTGGAAGGCCTGATCTGGCTGAGGTAGAACTTCTGCTCTGGGTGTACTCCATTGGCCTAGGGCTGCCAGGCCCAAAGGGCTGCCTTTATTTCCAAAGTGTGAGAGAGGCCCCAAAGCATCTTGCTTCCTGCTCTCTGGGAAGCTAAAACAACTGGCTCTGCACAGTGCTCTCAAAGCCAACCGGGAACGTCACATACAAAGGCCTGTGAAACGCAGCTTCTTGACAGGCCTTATCTGGCTGAGGTAGAACTTGTGCTCTGGGTGTGCTGCTTTGGCCTAGAGCTGCCAGGCACAAAGGCTGCTTTGTTTCCAAAGGGGGAGAGAGGCCCCAAATCATGTTGCTTCCAGCTGTTTTTGAAGCTAAGAAACAACTCGCTCTGCCAGGTACTCTTACAGCCTTCCGGGAACACCTCTTACGAAGGCCTGTGAAAAGCAGTTTCTTGGCAGGCCTGATCTGGCTGAGGTAGAACTTCTGCTCTGGGTGTGCTCCATTGCCCTAGAGCTGAAAGGCCCAAAGGGCTGCCTTGTTTCCAAAGGGGGAGAGAGGCCCCAAAGCATCTTGCTTCCACCTCTTGGGAAGCTAAGAAACAACTCGCTGTGCCCAGTGCTCTTATAGCCTAAGAGAACATCTCTTATCAAGGCCTGTGAAACGCACTTTCTAGGCAGGCCTGATCTGGAAGAAGTAGAACTTCTGCTCTGGTTGTGCTCCATTGCCCTAGAGCTGCCAGACCCAACGTGCTGCCTTGTTTCCAAAGGGGCAGAGAGGCCCCAAAGCGTCCTGCTTCCAGCTGTTTGGGAAACAAGGAAACAACTGGCTCTGCACCGTGCTCTCACAGCCTACCGGGAACGTCACATACAAAGGCCTCTGAAACGCAGTTCCTTGGCAGGCCTGATCTGGCTGAAGTAGGACTTCTGCTCTGGGTGTGCTCCATTGGCCTAGAGCTGAAAGGCCCAAAGGGATGCCTTGTTTGCAAAGGGGCAGAGAGGCCCCAAAGCATCTTGCTTCCAGCTCTTTGGGAAGCTAAGAAACAGCTGTCTCTGCCCAGTGCTCTGACAGAGTACCGGGAACATCTCTTACCAGAGCCTTTGAAACGCAGTTTCTTGGCAGGCCTTATCTGGCTGAGGTAGAACTTCTGCTCTGGGTGTGCTCCATTGGCCTAGAGCTGAAAGGCCCAAAGGTCGGCCTTGTTGGCAAAGGGGCAGGGAGCCCCCAAAGCATCTTGCTTCCAGCTCTTTGGGAAGCTAAGAAACAACTGGCTCTGCCCAGTGCTCTTACAGCCTAAGAGAAAATCTCTTACCAAGGCCTGTGAAACGCACTTTGTTGGTGGCCTGATCTAGCTGAAGTAGAACTTCTGCTCTGGGTGTGCTCCATTGGCCTAGAGCTGCCTGGCCCAAAGGGCCGCCTTGTTTGCAAAGGGGCAGAGAGGCCCCAAAGCATCTTGCTTCCAGCTCTTCGGGAAGCTAAGAAACATCTGGCGTTGCCCAGTGCTCTTACAGCCTACCGGGAACATCTCTTACCAAGGCCTGTGAAACGCAGTTTGTTGGTGGCCTGAACTGGCCGAAGTAGAACTTCTGCTCTGGGTGTGCTCCACTGGCCTAGAGCTACCTGGCGCAAAGGGCTGCCTTGATTCCAAAGTGAGAGAGTGGCACCAAAGCATCTTGCTCCCAGCTCTTCGGGAAGCTAAGAAACAGCTGGCTCTGCCCAGTGCTCTTACAGCCTAAGAGAACATCTCTTTGAAAGGCCTGTGAAACGCAGTTTCTTGGCAGGCCTGACCTGGCTGAAGTAGAACTTCTGTTCTGGTTGTGCTACATAGGCCTAGAGCTACCAGGACCTAAGGGCTGCCTTGTTTCCAAGGGGTGAGAGAGGCCCCAAAGCATCTTGCCTCCAGCACTTTGGGAAGCTAAAAAACAACTGGTTCTGCCCAGTGCTCTCACAGCCTACCGTGAACATCTCTTACCAAGGGCTGTGAAACGCAGTTTCTGGGCAGGACTGATCCGCCTGAAGTAGAACTTCTGCTGTGGGTGTGCTCCATTGGCCTAGAGCTGCCAGGCCCAAACGGCTGCCTTGTGTCCAAAGGGAGAGAGAGGCCCCAAAGCATCTTGCTTCCAGCTCTGTGGGAAGCTAAAGCAACTGGCTCTCCACAGTGCTCTCACAGCCTACGGGGAACATCTCTTACCAAGGCCTGTGAAACGCAGTTTCTTGGCAGGCCTGATCTGGCTGAAGTAGAACTCCTGCTCTGGGCGTGCTACTTTGGCCTAGAGCTGCCAGGCCCAAAGGGCCGCCTTGTTTCCAAAGGGGCTGAGAGTCCCCAAAGTATCTTGCTTCCAAATCTTTGGGAAGCTAAGAAACAACTGGCTCTGCACAGTGCTCTCACAGCCTACCGGCAACGTGACAGAGAAAGGCCTGTGAGACGCAGTTTCTTGGAAGGCCTGATCTGGCTGAGGTAGAACTTCTGCTCTGGGTGTACTCCATTGGCCTAGGGCTGCCAGGCCCAAAGGGCTGCCTTTATTTCCAAAGTGTGAGAGAGGCCCCAAAGCATCTTGCTTCCTGCTCTCTGGGAAGCTAAAACAACTGGCTCTGCACAGTGCTCTCAAAGCCAACCGGGAACGTCACATACAAAGGCCTGTGAAACGCAGCTTCTTGACAGGCCTTATCTGGCTGAGGTAGAACTTGTGCTCTGGGTGTGCTGCTTTGGCCTAGAGCTGCCAGGCACAAAGGCTGCTTTGTTTCCAAAGGGGGAGAGAGGCCCCAAATCATGTTGCTTCCAGCTGTTTTTGAAGCTAAGAAACAACTCGCTCTGCCAGGTACTCTTACAGCCTTCCGGGAACACCTCTTACGAAGGCCTGTGAAAAGCAGTTTCTTGGCAGGCCTGATCTGGCTGAGGTAGAACTTCTGCTCTGGGTGTGCTCCATTGCCCTAGAGCTGAAAGGCCCAAAGGGCTGCCTTGTTTCCAAAGGGGGAGAGAGGCCCCAAAGCATCTTGCTTCCACCTCTTGGGAAGCTAAGAAACAACTCGCTGTGCCCAGTGCTCTTATAGCCTAAGAGAACATCTCTTATCAAGGCCTGTGAAACGCACTTTCTAGGCAGGCCTGATCTGGAAGAAGTAGAACTTCTGCTCTGGTTGTGCTCCATTGCCCTAGAGCTGCCAGACCCAACGTGCTGCCTTGTTTCCAAAGGGGCAGAGAGGCCCCAAAGCGTCCTGCTTCCAGCTGTTTGGGAAACAAGGAAACAACTGGCTCTGCACCGTGCTCTCACAGCCTACCGGGAACGTCACATACAAAGGCCTCTGAAACGCAGTTCCTTGGCAGGCCTGATCTGGCTGAAGTAGGACTTCTGCTCTGGGTGTGCTCCATTGGCCTAGAGCTGAAAGGCCCAAAGGGATGCCTTGTTTGCAAAGGGGCAGAGAGGCCCCAAAGCATCTTGCTTCCAGCTCTTTGGGAAGCTAAGAAACAGCTGTCTCTGCCCAGTGCTCTGACAGAGTACCGGGAACATCTCTTACCAGAGCCTTTGAAACGCAGTTTCTTGGCAGGCCTTATCTGGCTGAGGTAGAACTTCTGCTCTGGGTGTGCTCCATTGGCCTAGAGCTGAAAGGCCCAAAGGTCGGCCTTGTTGGCAAAGGGGCAGGGAGCCCCCAAAGCATCTTGCTTCCAGCTCTTTGGGAAGCTAAGAAACAACTGGCTCTGCCCAGTGCTCTTACAGCCTAAGAGAAAATCTCTTACCAAGGCCTGTGAAACGCACTTTGTTGGTGGCCTGATCTAGCTGAAGTAGAACTGCTGCTCTGGGTGTGCTCCATTGGCCTAGAGCTGCCTGGCCCAAAGGGCCGCCTTGTTTGCAAAGGGGCAGAGAGGCCCCAAAGCATCTTGCTTCCAGCTCTTCGGGAAGCTAAGAAACATCTGGCGTTGCCCAGTGCTCTTACAGCCTACCGGGAACATCTCTTACCAAGGCCTGTGAAACGCAGTTTGTTGGTGGCCTGAACTGGCCGAAGTAGAACTTCTGCTCTGGGTGTGCTCCACTGGCCTAGAGCTACCTGGCGCAAAGGGCTGCCTTGATTCCAAAGTGAGAGAGTGGCACCAAAGCATCTTGCTCCCAGCTCTTCGGGAAGCTAAGAAACAGCTGGCTCTGCCCAGTGCTCTTACAGCCTAAGAGAACATCTCTTTGAAAGGCCTGTGAAACGCAGTTTCTTGGCAGGCCTGACCTGGCTGAAGTAGAACTTCTGTTCTGGTTGTGCTACATAGGCCTAGAGCTACCAGGACCTAAGGGCTGCCTTGTTTCCAAAGGGTGAGAGAGGCCCCAAAGCATCTTGCCTCCAGCACTTTGGGAAGCTAAAAAACAACTGGTTCTGCCCAGTGCTCTCACAGCCTACCGTGAACATCTCTTACCAAGGGCTGTGAAACGCAGTTTCTGGGCAGGACTGATCCGCCTGAAGTAGAACTTCTGCTGTGGGTGTGCTCCATTGGCCTAGAGCTGCCAGGCCCAAACGGCTGCCTTGTGTCCAAAGGGAGAGAGAGGCCCCAAAGCATCTTGCTTCCAGCTCTGTGGGAAGCTAAAGCAACTGGCTCTCCACAGTGCTCTCACAGCCTACCGGGAACATCTCTTACCAAGGCCTGTGAAACGCAGTTTCTTGGCAGGCCTGATCTGGCTGAAGTAGAACTCCTGCTCTGGGCGTGCTACTTTGGCCTAGAGCTGCCAGGCCCAAAGGGCCGCCTTGTTTCCAAAGGGGCTGAGAGTCCCCAAAGTATCTTGCTTCCAAATCTTTGGGAAGCTAAGAAACAACTGGCTCTGCACAGTGCTCTCACAGCCTACCGGCAACCTGACAGAGAAAGGCCTGTGAGACGCAGTTTCTTGGAAGGCCTGATCTGGCTGAGGTAGAACTTCTGCTCTGGGTGTACTCCATTGGCCTAGGGCTGCCAGGCCCAAAGGGCTGCCTTTATTTCCAAAGTGTGAGAGAGGCCCCAAAGCATCTTGCTTCCTGCTCTCTGGGAAGCTAAAACAACTGGCTCTGCACAGTGCTCTCAAAGCCAACCGGGAACGTCACATACAAAGGCCTGTGAAACGCAGCTTCTTGACAGGCCTTATCTGGCTGAGGTAGAACTTGTGCTCTGGGTGTGCTGCTTTGGCCTAGAGCTGCCAGGCACAAAGGCTGCTTTGTTTCCAAAGGGGGAGAGAGGCCCCAAATCATGTTGCTTCCAGCTGTTTTTGAAGCTAAGAAACAACTCGCTCTGCCAGGTACTCTTACAGCCTTCCGGGAACACCTCTTACGAAGGCCTGTGAAAAGCAGTTTCTTGGCAGGCCTGATCTGGCTGAGGTAGAACTTCTGCTCTGGGTGTGCTCCATTGCCCTAGAGCTGAAAGGCCCAAAGGGCTGCCTTGTTTCCAAAGGGGGAGAGAGGCCCCAAAGCATCTTGCTTCCACCTCTTGGGAAGCTAAGAAACAACTCGCTGTGCCCAGTGCTCTTATAGCCTAAGAGAACATCTCTTATCAAGGCCTGTGAAACGCACTTTCTAGGCAGGCCTGATCTGGAAGAAGTAGAACTTCTGCTCTGGTTGTGCTCCATTGCCCTAGAGCTGCCAGACCCAACGTGCTGCCTTGTTTCCAAAGGGGCAGAGAGGCCCCAAAGCGTCCTGCTTCCAGCTGTTTGGGAAACAAGGAAACAACTGGCTCTGCACCGTGCTCTCACAGCCTACCGGGAACGTCACATACAAAGGCCTCTGAAACGCAGTTCCTTGGCAGGCCTGATCTGGCTGAAGTAGGACTTCTGCTCTGGGTGTGCTCCATTGGCCTAGAGCTGAAAGGCCCAAAGGGATGCCTTGTTTGCAAAGGGGCAGAGAGGCCCCAAAGCATCTTGCTTCCAGCTCTTTGGGAAGCTAAGAAACAGCTGTCTCTGCCCAGTGCTCTGACAGAGTACCGGGAACATCTCTTACCAGAGCCTTTGAAACGCAGTTTCTTGGCAGGCCTTATCTGGCTGAGGTAGAACTTCTGCTCTGGGTGTGCTCCATTGGCCTAGAGCTGAAAGGCCCAAAGGTCGGCCTTGTTGGCAAAGGGGCAGGGAGCCCCCAAAGCATCTTGCTTCCAGCTCTTTGGGAAGCTAAGAAACAACTGGCTCTGCCCAGTGCTCTTACAGCCTAAGAGAAAATCTCTTACCAAGGCCTGTGAAACGCACTTTGTTGGTGGCCTGATCTAGCTGAAGTAGAACTTCTGCTCTGGGTGTGCTCCATTGGCCTAGAGCTGCCTGGCCCAAAGGGCCGCCTTGTTTGCAAAGGGGCAGAGAGGCCCCAAAGCATCTTGCTTCCAGCTCTTCGGGAAGCTAAGAAACATCTGGCGTTGCCCAGTGCTCTTACAGCCTACCGGGAACATCTCTTACCAAGGCCTGTGAAACGCAGTTTGTTGGTGGCCTGAACTGGCCGAAGTAGAACTTCTGCTCTGGGTGTGCTCCACTGGCCTAGAGCTACCTGGCGCAAAGGGCTGCCTTGATTCCAAAGTGAGAGAGTGGCACCAAAGCATCTTGCTCCCAGCTCTTCGGGAAGCTAAGAAACAGCTGGCTCTGCCCAGTGCTCTTACAGCCTAAGAGAACATCTCTTTGAAAGGCCTGTGAAACGCAGTTTCTTGGCAGGCCTGACCTGGCTGAAGTAGAACTTCTGTTCTGGTTGTGCTACATAGGCCTAGAGCTACCAGGACCTAAGGGCTGCCTTGTTTCCAAAGGGTGAGAGAGGCCCCAAAGCATCTTGCCTCCAGCACTTTGGGAAGCTAAAAAACAACTGGTTCTGCCCAGTGCTCTCACAGCCTACCGTGAACATCTCTTACCAAGGGCTGTGAAACGCAGTTTCTGGGCAGGACTGATCCGCCTGAAGTAGAACTTCTGCTGTGGGTGTGCTCCATTGGCCTAGAGCTGCCAGGCCCAAACGGCTGCCTTGTGTCCAAAGGGAGAGAGAGGCCCCAAAGCATCTTGCTTCCAGCTCTGTGGGAAGCTAAAGCAACTGGCTCTCCACAGTGCTCTCACAGCCTACCGGGAACATCTCTTACCAAGGCCTGTGAAACGCAGTTTCTTGGCAGGCCTGATCTGGCTGAAGTAGAACTCCTGCTCTGGGCGTGCTACTTTGGCCTAGAGCTGCCAGGCCCAAAGGGCCGCCTTGTTTCCAAAGGGGCTGAGAGTCCCCAAAGTATCTTGCTTCCAAATCTTTGGGAAGCTAAGAAACAACTGGCTCTGCACAGTGCTCTCACAGCCTACCGGCAACGTGACAGAGAAAGGCCTGTGAGACGCAGTTTCTTGGAAGGCCTGATCTGGCTGAGGTAGAACTTCTGCTCTGGGTGTACTCCATTGGCCTAGGGCTGCCAGGCCCAAAGGGCTGCCTTTATTTCCAAAGTGTGAGAGAGGCCCCAAAGCATCTTGCTTCCTGCTCTCTGGGAAGCTAAAACAACTGGCTCTGCACAGTGCTCTCAAAGCCAACCGGGAACGTCACATACAAAGGCCTGTGAAACGCAGCTTCTTGACAGGCCTTATCTGGCTGAGGTAGAACTTGTGCTCTGGGTGTGCTGCTTTGGCCTAGAGCTGCCAGGCACAAAGGCTGCTTTGTTTCCAAAGGGGGAGAGAGGCCCCAAATCATGTTGCTTCCAGCTGTTTTTGAAGCTAAGAAACAACTCGCTCTGCCAGGTACTCTTACAGCCTTCCGGGAACACCTCTTACGAAGGCCTGTGAAAAGCAGTTTCTTGGCAGGCCTGATCTGGCTGAGGTAGAACTTCTGCTCTGGGTGTGCTCCATTGCCCTAGAGCTGAAAGGCCCAAAGGGCTGCCTTGTTTCCAAAGGGGGAGAGAGGCCCCAAAGCATCTTGCTTCCACCTCTTGGGAAGCTAAGAAACAACTCGCTGTGCCCAGTGCTCTTATAGCCTAAGAGAACATCTCTTATCAAGGCCTGTGAAACGCACTTTCTAGGCAGGCCTGATCTGGAAGAAGTAGAACTTCTGCTCTGGTTGTGCTCCATTGCCCTAGAGCTGCCAGACCCAACGTGCTGCCTTGTTTCCAAAGGGGCAGAGAGGCCCCAAAGCGTCCTGCTTCCAGCTGTTTGGGAAACAAGGAAACAACTGGCTCTGCACCGTGCTCTCACAGCCTACCGGGAACGTCACATACAAAGGCCTCTGAAACGCAGTTCCTTGGCAGGCCTGATCTGGCTGAAGTAGGACTTCTGCTCTGGGTGTGCTCCATTGGCCTAGAGCTGAAAGGCCCAAAGGGATGCCTTGTTTGCAAAGGGGCAGAGAGGCCCCAAAGCATCTTGCTTCCAGCTCTTTGGGAAGCTAAGAAACAGCTGTCTCTGCCCAGTGCTCTGACAGAGTACCGGGAACATCTCTTACCAGAGCCTTTGAAACGCAGTTTCTTGGCAGGCCTTATCTGGCTGAGGTAGAACTTCTGCTCTGGGTGTGCTCCATTGGCCTAGAGCTGAAAGGCCCAAAGGTCGGCCTTGTTGGCAAAGGGGCAGGGAGCCCCCAAAGCATCTTGCTTCCAGCTCTTTGGGAAGCTAAGAAACAACTGGCTCTGCCCAGTGCTCTTACAGCCTAAGAGAAAATCTCTTACCAAGGCCTGTGAAACGCACTTTGTTGGTGGCCTGATCTAGCTGAAGTAGAACTGCTGCTCTGGGTGTGCTCCATTGGCCTAGAGCTGCCTGGCCCAAAGGGCCGCCTTGTTTGCAAAGGGGCAGAGAGGCCCCAAAGCATCTTGCTTCCAGCTCTTCGGGAAGCTAAGAAACATCTGGCGTTGCCCAGTGCTCTTACAGCCTACCGGGAACATCTCTTACCAAGGCCTGTGAAACGCAGTTTGTTGGTGGCCTGAACTGGCCGAAGTAGAACTTCTGCTCTGGGTGTGCTCCACTGGCCTAGAGCTACCTGGCGCAAAGGGCTGCCTTGATTCCAAAGTGAGAGAGTGGCACCAAAGCATCTTGCTCCCAGCTCTTCGGGAAGCTAAGAAACAGCTGGCTCTGCCCAGTGCTCTTACAGCCTAAGAGAACATCTCTTTGAAAGGCCTGTGAAACGCAGTTTCTTGGCAGGCCTGACCTGGCTGAAGTAGAACTTCTGTTCTGGTTGTGCTACATAGGCCTAGAGCTACCAGGACCTAAGGGCTGCCTTGTTTCCAAAGGGTGAGAGAGGCCCCAAAGCATCTTGCCTCCAGCACTTTGGGAAGCTAAAAAACAACTGGTTCTGCCCAGTGCTCTCACAGCCTACCGTGAACATCTCTTACCAAGGGCTGTGAAACGCAGTTTCTGGGCAGGACTGATCCGCCTGAAGTAGAACTTCTGCTGTGGGTGTGCTCCATTGGCCTAGAGCTGCCAGGCCCAAACGGCTGCCTTGTGTCCAAAGGGAGAGAGAGGCCCCAAAGCATCTTGCTTCCAGCTCTGTGGGAAGCTAAAGCAACTGGCTCTCCACAGTGCTCTCACAGCCTACCGGGAACATCTCTTACCAAGGCCTGTGAAACGCAGTTTCTTGGCAGGCCTGATCTGGCTGAAGTAGAACTCCTGCTCTGGGCGTGCTACTTTGGCCTAGAGCTGCCAGGCCCAAAGGGCCGCCTTGTTTCCAAAGGGGCTGAGAGTCCCCAAAGTATCTTGCTTCCAAATCTTTGGGAAGCTAAGAAACAACTGGCTCTGCACAGTGCTCTCACAGCCTACCGGCAACGTGACAGAGAAAGGCCTGTGAGACGCAGTTTCTTGGAAGGCCTGATCTGGCTGAGGTAGAACTTCTGCTCTGGGTGTACTCCATTGGCCTAGGGCTGCCAGGCCCAAAGGGCTGCCTTTATTTCCAAAGTGTGAGAGAGGCCCCAAAGCATCTTGCTTCCTGCTCTCTGGGAAGCTAAAACAACTGGCTCTGCACAGTGCTCTCAAAGCCAACCGGGAACGTCACATACAAAGGCCTGTGAAACGCAGCTTCTTGACAGGCCTTATCTGGCTGAGGTAGAACTTGTGCTCTGGGTGTGCTGCTTTGGCCTAGAGCTGCCAGGCACAAAGGCTGCTTTGTTTCCAAAGGGGGAGAGAGGCCCCAAATCATGTTGCTTCCAGCTGTTTTTGAAGCTAAGAAACAACTCGCTCTGCCAGGTACTCTTACAGCCTTCCGGGAACACCTCTTACGAAGGCCTGTGAAAAGCAGTTTCTTGGCAGGCCTGATCTGGCTGAGGTAGAACTTCTGCTCTGGGTGTGCTCCATTGCCCTAGAGCTGAAAGGCCCAAAGGGCTGCCTTGTTTCCAAAGGGGGAGAGAGGCCCCAAAGCATCTTGCTTCCACCTCTTGGGAAGCTAAGAAACAACTCGCTGTGCCCAGTGCTCTTATAGCCTAAGAGAACATCTCTTATCAAGGCCTGTGAAACGCACTTTCTAGGCAGGCCTGATCTGGAAGAAGTAGAACTTCTGCTCTGGTTGTGCTCCATTGCCCTAGAGCTGCCAGACCCAACGTGCTGCCTTGTTTCCAAAGGGGCAGAGAGGCCCCAAAGCGTCCTGCTTCCAGCTGTTTGGGAAACAAGGAAACAACTGGCTCTGCACCGTGCTCTCACAGCCTACCGGGAACGTCACATACAAAGGCCTCTGAAACGCAGTTCCTTGGCAGGCCTGATCTGGCTGAAGTAGGACTTCTGCTCTGGGTGTGCTCCATTGGCCTAGAGCTGAAAGGCCCAAAGGGATGCCTTGTTTGCAAAGGGGCAGAGAGGCCCCAAAGCATCTTGCTTCCAGCTCTTTGGGAAGCTAAGAAACAGCTGTCTCTGCCCAGTGCTCTGACAGAGTACCGGGAACATCTCTTACCAGAGCCTTTGAAACGCAGTTTCTTGGCAGGCCTTATCTGGCTGAGGTAGAACTTCTGCTCTGGGTGTGCTCCATTGGCCTAGAGCTGAAAGGCCCAAAGGTCGGCCTTGTTGGCAAAGGGGCAGGGAGCCCCCAAAGCATCTTGCTTCCAGCTCTTTGGGAAGCTAAGAAACAACTGGCTCTGCCCAGTGCTCTTACAGCCTAAGAGAAAATCTCTTACCAAGGCCTGTGAAACGCACTTTGTTGGTGGCCTGATCTAGCTGAAGTAGAACTGCTGCTCTGGGTGTGCTCCATTGGCCTAGAGCTGCCTGGCCCAAAGGGCCGCCTTGTTTGCAAAGGGGCAGAGAGGCCCCAAAGCATCTTGCTTCCAGCTCTTCGGGAAGCTAAGAAACATCTGGCGTTGCCCAGTGCTCTTACAGCCTACCGGGAACATCTCTTACCAAGGCCTGTGAAACGCAGTTTGTTGGTGGCCTGAACTGGCCGAAGTAGAACTTCTGCTCTGGGTGTGCTCCACTGGCCTAGAGCTACCTGGCGCAAAGGGCTGCCTTGATTCCAAAGTGAGAGAGTGGCACCAAAGCATCTTGCTCCCAGCTCTTCGGGAAGCTAAGAAACAGCTGGCTCTGCCCAGTGCTCTTACAGCCTAAGAGAACATCTCTTTGAAAGGCCTGTGAAACGCAGTTTCTTGGCAGGCCTGACCTGGCTGAAGTAGAACTTCTGTTCTGGTTGTGCTACATAGGCCTAGAGCTACCAGGACCTAAGGGCTGCCTTGTTTCCAAAGGGTGAGAGAGGCCCCAAAGCATCTTGCCTCCAGCACTTTGGGAAGCTAAAAAACAACTGGTTCTGCCCAGTGCTCTCACAGCCTACCGTGAACATCTCTTACCAAGGGCTGTGAAACGCAGTTTCTGGGCAGGACTGATCCGCCTGAAGTAGAACTTCTGCTGTGGGTGTGCTCCATTGGCCTAGAGCTGCCAGGCCCAAACGGCCGCCTTGTGTCCAAAGGGAGAGAGAGGCCCCAAAGCATCTTGCTTCCAGCTCTGTGGGAAGCTAAAGCAACTGGCTCTCCACAGTGCTCTCACAGCCTACCGGGAACATCTCTTACCAAGGCCTGTGAAACGCAGTTTCTTGGCAGGCCTGATCTGGCTGAAGTAGAACTCCTGCTCTGGGCGTGCTACTTTGGCCTAGAGCTGCCAGGCCCAAAGGGCCGCCTTGTTTCCAAAGGGGCTGAGAGTCCCCAAAGTATCTTGCTTCCAAATCTTTGGGAAGCTAAGAAACAACTGGCTCTGCACAGTGCTCTCACAGCCTACCGGCAACGTGACAGAGAAAGGCCTGTGAGACGCAGTTTCTTGGAAGGCCTGATCTGGCTGAGGTAGAACTTCTGCTCTGGGTGTACTCCATTGGCCTAGGGCTGCCAGGCCCAAAGGGCTGCCTTTATTTCCAAAGTGTGAGAGAGGCCCCAAAGCATCTTGCTTCCTGCTCTCTGGGAAGCTAAAACAACTGGCTCTGCACAGTGCTCTCAAAGCCAACCGGGAACGTCACATACAAAGGCCTGTGAAACGCAGCTTCTTGACAGGCCTTATCTGGCTGAGGTAGAACTTGTGCTCTGGGTGTGCTGCTTTGGCCTAGAGCTGCCAGGCACAAAGGCTGCTTTGTTTCCAAAGGGGGAGAGAGGCCCCAAATCATGTTGCTTCCAGCTGTTTTTGAAGCTAAGAAACAACTCGCTCTGCCAGGTACTCTTACAGCCTTCCGGGAACACCTCTTACGAAGGCCTGTGAAAAGCAGTTTCTTGGCAGGCCTGATCTGGCTGAGGTAGAACTTCTGCTCTGGGTGTGCTCCATTGCCCTAGAGCTGAAAGGCCCAAAGGGCTGCCTTGTTTCCAAAGGGGGAGAGAGGCCCCAAAGCATCTTGCTTCCACCTCTTGGGAAGCTAAGAAACAACTCGCTGTGCCCAGTGCTCTTATAGCCTAAGAGAACATCTCTTATCAAGGCCTGTGAAACGCACTTTCTAGGCAGGCCTGATCTGGAAGAAGTAGAACTTCTGCTCTGGTTGTGCTCCATTGCCCTAGAGCTGCCAGACCCAACGTGCTGCCTTGTTTCCAAAGGGGCAGAGAGGCCCCAAAGCGTCCTGCTTCCAGCTGTTTGGGAAACAAGGAAACAACTGGCTCTGCACCGTGCTCTCACAGCCTACCGGGAACGTCACATACAAAGGCCTCTGAAACGCAGTTCCTTGGCAGGCCTGATCTGGCTGAAGTAGGACTTCTGCTCTGGGTGTGCTCCATTGGCCTAGAGCTGAAAGGCCCAAAGGGATGCCTTGTTTGCAAAGGGGCAGAGAGGCCCCAAAGCATCTTGCTTCCAGCTCTTTGGGAAGCTAAGAAACAGCTGTCTCTGCCCAGTGCTCTGACAGAGTACCGGGAACATCTCTTACCAGAGCCTTTGAAACGCAGTTTCTTGGCAGGCCTTATCTGGCTGAGGTAGAACTTCTGCTCTGGGTGTGCTCCATTGGCCTAGAGCTGAAAGGCCCAAAGGTCGGCCTTGTTGGCAAAGGGGCAGGGAGCCCCCAAAGCATCTTGCTTCCAGCTCTTTGGGAAGCTAAGAAACAACTGGCTCTGCCCAGTGCTCTTACAGCCTAAGAGAAAATCTCTTACCAAGGCCTGTGAAACGCACTTTGTTGGTGGCCTGATCTAGCTGAAATAGAACTGCTGCTCTGGGTGTGCTCCATTGGCCTAGAGCTGCCTGGCCCAAAGGGCCGCCTTGTTTGCAAAGGGGCAGAGAGGCCCCAAAGCATCTTGCTTCCAGCTCTTCGGGAAGCTAAGAAACATCTGGCGTTGCCCAGTGCTCTTACAGCCTACCGGGAACATCTCTTACCAAGGCCTGTGAAACGCAGTTTGTTGGTGGCCTGAACTGGCCGAAGTAGAACTTCTGCTCTGGGTGTGCTCCACTGGCCTAGAGCTACCTGGCGCAAAGGGCTGCCTTGATTCCAAAGTGAGAGAGTGGCACCAAAGCATCTTGATCCCAGCTCTTCGGGAAGCTAAGAAACAGCTGGCTCTGCCCAGTGCTCTTACAGCCTAAGAGAACATCTCTTTGAAAGGCCTGTGAAACGCAGTTTCTTGGCAGGCCTGACCTGGCTGAAGTAGAACTTCTGTTCTGGTTGTGCTACATAGGCCTAGAGCTACCAGGACCTAAGGGCTGCCTTGTTTCCAAAGGGTGAGAGAGGCCCCAAAGCATCTTGCCTCCAGCACTTTGGGAAGCTAAAAAACAACTGGTTCTGCCCAGTGCTCTCACAGCCTACCGTGAACATCTCTTACCAAGGGCTGTGAAACGCAGTTTCTGGGCAGGACTGATCCGCCTGAAGTAGAACTTCTGCTGTGGGTGTGCTCCATTGGCCTAGAGCTGCCAGGCCCAAACGGCTGCCTTGTGTCCAAAGGGAGAGAGAGGCCCCAAAGCATCTTGCTTCCAGCTCTGTGGGAAGCTAAAGCAACTGGCTCTCCACAGTGCTCTCACAGCCTACCGGGAACATCTCTTACCAAGGCCTGTGAAACGCAGTTTCTTGGCAGGCCTGATCTGGCTGAAGTAGAACTCCTGCTCTGGGCGTGCTACTTTGGCCTAGAGCTGCCAGGCCCAAAGGGCCGCCTTGTTTCCAAAGGGGCTGAGAGTCCCCAAAGTATCTTGCTTCCAAATCTTTGGGAAGCTAAGAAACAACTGGCTCTGCACAGTGCTCTCACAGCCTACCGGCAACCTGACAGAGAAAGGCCTGTGAGACGCAGTTTCTTGGAAGGCCTGATCTGGCTGAGGTAGAACTTCTGCTCTGGGTGTACTCCATTGGCCTAGGGCTGCCAGGCCCAAAGGGCTGCCTTTATTTCCAAAGTGTGAGAGAGGCCCCAAAGCATCTTGCTTCCTGCTCTCTGGGAAGCTAAAACAACTGGCTCTGCACAGTGCTCTCAAAGCCAACTGGGAACGTCACATACAAAGGCCTGTGAAACGCAGCTTCTTGACAGGCCTTATCTGGCTGAGGTAGAACTTGTGCTCTGGGTGTGCTGCTTTGGCCTAGAGCTGCCAGGCACAAAGGCTGCTTTGTTTCCAAAGGGGGAGAGAGGCCCCAAATCATGTTGCTTCCAGCTGTTTTTGAAGCTAAGAAACAACTCGCTCTGCCAGGTACTCTTACAGCCTTCCGGGAACACCTCTTACGAAGGCCTGTGAAAAGCAGTTTCTTGGCAGGCCTGATCTGGCTGAGGTAGAACTTCTGCTCTGGGTGTGCTCCATTGCCCTAGAGCTGAAAGGCCCAAAGGGCTGCCTTGTTTCCAAAGGGGGAGAGAGGCCCCAAAGCATCTTGCTTCCACCTCTTGGGAAGCTAAGAAACAACTCGCTGTGCCCAGTGCTCTTATAGCCTAAGAGAACATCTCTTATCAAGGCCTGTGAAACGCACTTTCTAGGCAGGCCTGATCTGGAAGAAGTAGAACTTCTGCTCTGGTTGTGCTCCATTGCCCTAGAGCTGCCAGACCCAACGTGCTGCCTTGTTTCCAAAGGGGCAGAGAGGCCCCAAAGCGTCCTGCTTCCAGCTGTTTGGGAAACAAGGAAACAACTGGCTCTGCACCGTGCTCTCACAGCCTACCGGGAACGTCACATACAAAGGCCTCTGAAACGCAGTTCCTTGGCAGGCCTGATCTGGCTGAAGTAGGACTTCTGCTCTGGGTGTGCTCCATTGGCCTAGAGCTGAAAGGCCCAAAGGGATGCCTTGTTTGCAAAGGGGCAGAGAGGCCCCAAAGCATCTTGCTTCCAGCTCTTTGGGAAGCTAAGAAACAGCTGTCTCTGCCCAGTGCTCTGACAGAGTACCGGGAACATCTCTTACCAGAGCCTTTGAAACGCAGTTTCTTGGCAGGCCTTATCTGGCTGAGGTAGAACTTCTGCTCTGGGTGTGCTCCATTGGCCTAGAGCTGAAAGGCCCAAAGGTCGGCCTTGTTGGCAAAGGGGCAGGGAGCCCCCAAAGCATCTTGCTTCCAGCTCTTTGGGAAGCTAAGAAACAACTGGCTCTGCCCAGTGCTCTTACAGCCTAAGAGAAAATCTCTTACCAAGGCCTGTGAAACGCACTTTGTTGGTGGCCTGATCTAGCTGAAGTAGAACTTCTGCTCTGGGTGTGCTCCACTGGCCTAGAGCTGCCTGGCCCAAAGGGCCGCCTTGTTTGCAAAGGGGCAGAGAGGCCCCAAAGCATCTTGCTTCCAGCTCTTCGGGAAGCTAAGAAACATCTGGCGTTGCCCAGTGCTCTTACAGCCTACCGGGAACATCTCTTACCAAGGCCTGTGAAACGCAGTTTGTTGGTGGCCTGAACTGGCCGAAGTAGAACTTCTGCTCTGGGTGTGCTCCACTGGCCTAGAGCTACCTGGCGCAAAGGGCTGCCTTGATTCCAAAGTGAGAGAGTGGCACCAAAGCATCTTGCTCCCAGCTCTTCGGGAAGCTAAGAAACAGCTGGCTCTGCCCAGTGCTCTTACAGCCTAAGAGAACATCTCTTTGAAAGGCCTGTGAAACGCAGTTTCTTGGCAGGCCTGACCTGGCTGAAGTAGAACTTCTGTTCTGGTTGTGCTACATAGGCCTAGAGCTACCAGGACCTAAGGGCTGCCTTGTTTCCAAAGGGTGAGAGAGGCCCCAAAGCATCTTGCCTCCAGCACTTTGGGAAGCTAAAAAACAACTGGTTCTGCCCAGTGCTCTCACAGCCTACCGTGAACATCTCTTACCAAGGGCTGTGAAACGCAGTTTCTGGGCAGGACTGATCCGCCTGAAGTAGAACTTCTGCTGTGGGTGTGCTCCATTGGCCTAGAGCTGCCAGGCCCAAACGGCTGCCTTGTGTCCAAAGGGAGAGAGAGGCCCCAAAGCATCTTGCTTCCAGCTCTGTGGGAAGCTAAAGCAACTGGCTCTCCACAGTGCTCTCACAGCCTACCGGGAACATCTCTTACCAAGGCCTGTGAAACGCAGTTTCTTGGCAGGCCTGATCTGGCTGAAGTAGAACTCCTGCTCTGGGCGTGCTACTTTGGCCTAGAGCTGCCAGGCCCAAAGGGCCGCCTTGTTTCCAAAGGGGCTGAGAGTCCCCAAAGTATCTTGCTTCCAAATCTTTGGGAAGCTAAGAAACAACTGGCTCTGCACAGTGCTCTCACAGCCTACCGGCAACGTGACAGAGAAAGGCCTGTGAGACGCAGTTTCTTGGAAGGCCTGATCTGGCTGAGGTAGAACTTCTGCTCTGGGTGTACTCCATTGGCCTAGGGCTGCCAGGCCCAAAGGGCTGCCTTTATTTCCAAAGTGTGAGAGAGGCCCCAAAGCATCTTGCTTCCTGCTCTCTGGGAAGCTAAAACAACTGGCTCTGCACAGTGCTCTCAAAGCCAACCGGGAACGTCACATACAAAGGCCTGTGAAACGCAGCTTCTTGACAGGCCTTATCTGGCTGAGGTAGAACTTGTGCTCTGGGTGTGCTGCTTTGGCCTAGAGCTGCCAGGCACAAAGGCTGCTTTGTTTCCAAAGGGGGAGAGAGGCCCCAAATCATGTTGCTTCCAGCTGTTTTTGAAGCTAAGAAACAACTCGCTCTGCCAGGTACTCTTACAGCCTTCCGGGAACACCTCTTACGAAGGCCTGTGAAAAGCAGTTTCTTGGCAGGCCTGATCTGGCTGAGGTAGAACTTCTGCTCTGGGTGTGCTCCATTGCCCTAGAGCTGAAAGGCCCAAAGGGCTGCCTTGTTTCCAAAGGGGGAGAGAGGCCCCAAAGCATCTTGCTTCCACCTCTTGGGAAGCTAAGAAACAACTCGCTGTGCCCAGTGCTCTTATAGCCTAAGAGAACATCTCTTATCAAGGCCTGTGAAACGCACTTTCTAGGCAGGCCTGATCTGGAAGAAGTAGAACTTCTGCTCTGGTTGTGCTCCATTGCCCTAGAGCTGCCAGACCCAACGTGCTGCCTTGTTTCCAAAGGGGCAGAGAGGCCCCAAAGCGTCCTGCTTCCAGCTGTTTGGGAAACAAGGAAACAACTGGCTCTGCACCGTGCTCTCACAGCCTACCGGGAACGTCACATACAAAGGCCTCTGAAACGCAGTTCCTTGGCAGGCCTGATCTGGCTGAAGTAGGACTTCTGCTCTGGGTGTGCTCCATTGGCCTAGAGCTGAAAGGCCCAAAGGGATGCCTTGTTTGCAAAGGGGCAGAGAGGCCCCAAAGCATCTTGCTTCCAGCTCTTTGGGAAGCTAAGAAACAGCTGTCTCTGCCCAGTGCTCTGACAGAGTACCGGGAACATCTCTTACCAGAGCCTTTGAAACGCAGTTTCTTGGCAGGCCTTATCTGGCTGAGGTAGAACTTCTGCTCTGGGTGTGCTCCATTGGCCTAGAGCTGAAAGGCCCAAAGGTCGGCCTTGTTGGCAAAGGGGCAGGGAGCCCCCAAAGCATCTTGCTTCCAGCTCTTTGGGAAGCTAAGAAACAACTGGCTCTGCCCAGTGCTCTTACAGCCTAAGAGAAAATCTCTTACCAAGGCCTGTGAAACGCACTTTGTTGGTGGCCTGATCTAGCTGAAGTAGAACTGCTGCTCTGGGTGTGCTCCATTGGCCTAGAGCTGCCTGGCCCAAAGGGCCGCCTTGTTTGCAAAGGGGCAGAGAGGCCCCAAAGCATCTTGCTTCCAGCTCTTCGGGAAGCTAAGAAACATCTGGCGTTGCCCAGTGCTCTTACAGCCTACCGGGAACATCTCTTACCAAGGCCTGTGAAACGCAGTTTGTTGGTGGCCTGAACTGGCCGAAGTAGAACTTCTGCTCTGGGTGTGCTCCACTGGCCTAGAGCTACCTGGCGCAAAGGGCTGCCTTGATTCCAAAGTGAGAGAGTGGCACCAAAGCATCTTGCTCCCAGCTCTTCGGGAAGCTAAGAAACAGCTGGCTCTGCCCAGTGCTCTTACAGCCTAAGAGAACATCTCTTTGAAAGGCCTGTGAAACGCAGTTTCTTGGCAGGCCTGACCTGGCTGAAGTAGAACTTCTGTTCTGGTTGTGCTACATAGGCCTAGAGCTACCAGGACCTAAGGGCTGCCTTGTTTCCAAAGGGTGAGAGAGGCCCCAAAGCATCTTGCCTCCAGCACTTTGGGAAGCTAAAAAACAACTGGTTCTGCCCAGTGCTCTCACAGCCTACCGTGAACATCTCTTACCAAGGGCTGTGAAACGCAGTTTCTGGGCAGGACTGATCCGCCTGAAGTAGAACTTCTGCTGTGGGTGTGCTCCATTGGCCTAGAGCTGCCAGGCCCAAACGGCTGCCTTGTGTCCAAAGGGAGAGAGAGGCCCCAAAGCATCTTGCTTCCAGCTCTGTGGGAAGCTAAAGCAACTGGCTCTCCACAGTGCTCTCACAGCCTACCGGGAACATCTCTTACCAAGGCCTGTGAAACGCAGTTTCTTGGCAGGCCTGATCTGGCTGAAGTAGAACTCCTGCTCTGGGCGTGCTACTTTGGCCTAGAGCTGCCAGGCCCAAAGGGCCGCCTTGTTTCCAAAGGGGCTGAGAGTCCCCAAAGTATCTTGCTTCCAAATCTTTGGGAAGCTAAGAAACAACTGGCTCTGCACAGTGCTCTCACAGCCTACCGGCAACGTGACAGAGAAAGGCCTGTGAGACGCAGTTTCTTGGAAGGCCTGATCTGGCTGAGGTAGAACTTCTGCTCTGGGTGTACTCCATTGGCCTAGGGCTGCCAGGCCCAAAGGGCTGCCTTTATTTCCAAAGTGTGAGAGAGGCCCCAAAGCATCTTGCTTCCTGCTCTCTGGGAAGCTAAAACAACTGGCTCTGCACAGTGCTCTCAAAGCCAACCGGGAACGTCACATACAAAGGCCTGTGAAACGCAGCTTCTTGACAGGCCTTATCTGGCTGAGGTAGAACTTGTGCTCTGGGTGTGCTGCTTTGGCCTAGAGCTGCCAGGCACAAAGGCTGCTTTGTTTCCAAAGGGGGAGAGAGGCCCCAAATCATGTTGCTTCCAGCTGTTTTTGAAGCTAAGAAACAACTCGCTCTGCCAGGTACTCTTACAGCCTTCCGGGAACACCTCTTACGAAGGCCTGTGAAAAGCAGTTTCTTGGCAGGCCTGATCTGGCTGAGGTAGAACTTCTGCTCTGGGTGTGCTCCATTGCCCTAGAGCTGAAAGGCCCAAAGGGCTGCCTTGTTTCCAAAGGGGGAGAGAGGCCCCAAAGCATCTTGCTTCCACCTCTTGGGAAGCTAAGAAACAACTCGCTGTGCCCAGTGCTCTTATAGCCTAAGAGAACATCTCTTATCAAGGCCTGTGAAACGCACTTTCTAGGCAGGCCTGATCTGGAAGAAGTAGAACTTCTGCTCTGGTTGTGCTCCATTGCCCTAGAGCTGCCAGACCCAACGTGCTGCCTTGTTTCCAAAGGGGCAGAGAGGCCCCAAAGCGTCTTGCTTCCAGCTGTTTGGGAAACAAGGAAACAACTGGCTCTGCACCGTGCTCTCACAGCCTACCGGGAACGTCACATACAAAGGCCTCTGAAACGCAGTTCCTTGGCAGGCCTGATCTGGCTGAAGTAGGACTTCTGCTCTGGGTGTGCTCCATTGGCCTAGAGCTGAAAGGCCCAAAGGGATGCCTTGTTTGCAAAGGGGCAGAGAGGCCCCAAAGCATCTTGCTTCCAGCTCTTTGGGAAGCTAAGAAACAGCTGTCTCTGCCCAGTGCTCTTCCGGGAACATCTCTTACCAGAGCCTTTGAAACGCAGTTTCTTGGCAGGCCTTATCTGGCTGAGGTAGAACTTCTGCTCTGGGTGTGCTCCATTGGCCTAGAGCTGAAAGGCCCAAAGGTCGGCCTTGTTGGCAAAGGGGCAGGGAGCCCCCAAAGCATCTTGCTTCCAGCTCTTTGGGAAGCTAAGAAACAACTGGCTCTGCCCAGTGCTCTTACAGCCTAAGAGAAAATCTCTTACCAAGGCCTGTGAAACGCACTTTGTTGGTGGCCTGATCTAGCTGAAGTAGAACTTCTGCTCTGGGTGTGCTCCATTGGCCTAGAGCTGCCTGGCCCAAAGGGCCGCCTTGTTTGCAAAGGGGCAGAGAGGCCCCAAAGCATCTTGCTTCCAGCTCTTCGGGAAGCTAAGAAACATCTGGCGTTGCCCAGTGCTCTTACAGCCTACCGGGAACATCTCTTACCAAGGCCTGTGAAACGCAGTTTGTTGGTGGCCTGAACTGGCCGAAGTAGAACTTCTGCTCTGGGTGTGCTCCACTGGCCTAGAGCTACCTGGCGCAAAGGGCTGCCTTGATTCCAAAGTGAGAGAGTGGCACCAAAGCATCTTGCTCCCAGCTCTTCGGGAAGCTAAGAAACAGCTGGCTCTGCCCAGTGCTCTTACAGCCTAAGAGAACATCTCTTTGAAAGGCCTGTGAAACGCAGTTTCTTGGCAGGCCTGACCTGGCTGAAGTAGAACTTCTGTTCTGGTTGTGCTACATAGGCCTAGAGCTACCAGGACCTAAGGGCTGCCTTGTTTCCAAAGGGTGAGAGAGGCCCCAAAGCATCTTGCCTCCAGCACTTTGGGAAGCTAAAAAACAACTGGTTCTGCCCAGTGCTCTCACAGCCTACCGTGAACATCTCTTACCAAGGGCTGTGAAACGCAGTTTCTGGGCAGGACTGATCCGCCTGAAGTAGAACTTCTGCTGTGGGTGTGCTCCATTGGCCTAGAGCTGCCAGGCGCAAACGGCTGCCTTGTGTCCAAAGGGAGAGAGAGGCCCCAAAGCATCTTGCTTCCAGCTCTGTGGGAAGCTAAAGCAGCTGGCTCTCCACAGTGCTCTCACAGCCTACCGGGAACATCTCTTACCAAGGCCTGTGAAACGCAGTTTCTTGGCAGGCCTGATCTGGCTGAAGTAGAACTCCTGCTCTGGGCGTGCTACTTTGGCCTAGAGCTGCCAGGCCCAAAGGGCCGCCTTGTTTCCAAAGGGGCTGAGAGTCCCCAAAGTATCTTGCTTCCAAATCTTTGGGAAGCTAAGAAACAACTGGCTCTGCACAGTGCTCTCACAGCCTACCGGCAACGTGACAGAGAAAGGCCTGTGAGACGCAGTTTCTTGGAAGGCCTGATCTGGCTGAGGTAGAACTTCTGCTCTGGGTGTACTCCATTGGCCTAGGGCTGCCAGGCCCAAAGGGCTGCCTTTATTTCCAAAGTGTGAGAGAGGCCCCAAAGCATCTTGCTTCCTGCTCTCTGGGAAGCTAAAACAACTGGCTCTGCACAGTGCTCTCAAAGCCAACCGGGAACGTCACATACAAAGGCCTGTGAAACGCAGCTTCTTGACAGGCCTTATCTGGCTGAGGTAGAACTTGTGCTCTGGGTGTGCTGCTTTGGCCTAGAGCTGCCAGGCACAAAGGCTGCTTTGTTTCCAAAGGGGGAGAGAGGCCCCAAATCATGTTGCTTCCAGCTGTTTTTGAAGCTAAGAAACAACTCGCTCTGCCAGGTACTCTTACAGCCTTCCGGGAACACCTCTTACGAAGGCCTGTGAAAAGCAGTTTCTTGGCAGGCCTGATCTGGCTGAGGTAGAACTTCTGCTCTGGGTGTGCTCCATTGCCCTAGAGCTGAAAGGCCCAAAGGGCTGCCTTGTTTCCAAAGGGGGAGAGAGGCCCCAAAGCATCTTGCTTCCACCTCTTGGGAAGCTAAGAAACAACTCGCTGTGCCCAGTGCTCTTATAGCCTAAGAGAACATCTCTTATCAAGGCCTGTGAAACGCACTTTCTAGGCAGGCCTGATCTGGAAGAAGTAGAACTTCTGCTCTGGTTGTGCTCCATTGCCCTAGAGCTGCCAGACCCAACGTGCTGCCTTGTTTCCAAAGGGGCAGAGAGGCCCCAAAGCGTCTTGCTTCCAGCTGTTTGGGAAACAAGGAAACAACTGGCTCTGCACCGTGCTCTCACAGCCTACCGGGAACGTCACATACAAAGGCCTCTGAAACGCAGTTCCTTGGCAGGCCTGATCTGGCTGAAGTAGGACTTCTGCTCTGGGTGTGCTCCATTGGCCTAGAGCTGAAAGGCCCAAAGGGATGCCTTGTTTGCAAAGGGGCAGAGAGGCCCCAAAGCATCTTGCTTCCAGCTCTTTGGGAAGCTAAGAAACAGCTGTCTCTGCCCAGTGCTCTGACAGAGTACCGGGAACATCTCTTACCAGAGCCTTTGAAACGCAGTTTCTTGGCAGGCCTTATCTGGCTGAGGTAGAACTTCTGCTCTGGGTGTGCTCCATTGGCCTAGAGCTGAAAGGCCCAAAGGTCGGCCTTGTTGGCAAAGGGGCAGGGAGACCCCAAAGCATCTTGCTTCCAGCTCTTTGGGAAGCTAAGAAACAACTGGCTCTGCCCAGTGCTCTTACAGCCTAAGAGAAAATCTCTTACCAAGGCCTGTGAAACGCACTTTGTTGGTGGCCTGATCTAGCTGAAGTAGAACTTCTGCTCTGGGTGTGCTCCACTGGCCTAGAGCTGCCTGGCCCAAAGGGCCGCCTTGTTTGCAAAGGGGCAGAGAGGCCCCAAAGCATCTTGCTTCCAGCTCTTCGGGAAGCTAAGAAACATCTGGCGTTGCCCAGTGCTCTTACAGCCTACCGGGAACATCTCTTACCAAGGCCTGTGAAACGCAGTTTGTTGGTGGCCTGAACTGGCCGAAGTAGAACTTCTGCTCTGGGTGTGCTCCACTGGCCTAGAGCTACCTGGCGCAAAGGGCTGCCTTGATTCCAAAGTGAGAGAGTGGCACCAAAGCATCTTGCTCCCAGCTCTTCGGGAAGCTAAGAAACAGCTGGCTCTGCCCAGTGCTCTTACAGCCTAAGAGAACATCTCTTTGAAAGGCCTGTGAAACGCAGTTTCTTGGCAGGCCTGACCTGGCTGAAGTAGAACTTCTGTTCTGGTTGTGCTACATAGGCCTAGAGCTACCAGGACCTAAGGGCTGCCTTGTTTCCAAAGGGTGAGAGAGGCCCCAAAGCATCTTGCCTCCAGCACTTTGGGAAGCTAAAAAACAACTGGTTCTGCCCAGTGCTCTCACAGCCTACCGTGAACATCTCTTACCAAGGGCTGTGAAACGCAGTTTCTGGGCAGGACTGATCCGCCTGAAGTAGAACTTCTGCTGTGGGTGTGCTCCATTGGCCTAGAGCTGCCAGGCGCAAACGGCTGCCTTGTGTCCAAAGGGAGAGAGAGGCCCCAAAGCATCTTGCTTCCAGCTCTGTGGGAAGCTAAAGCAACTGGCTCTCCACAGTGCTCTCACAGCCTACCGGGAACATCTCTTACCAAGGCCTGTGAAACGCAGTTTCTTGGCAGGCCTGATCTGGCTGAAGTAGAACTCCTGCTCTGGGCGTGCTACTTTGGCCTAGAGCTGCCAGGCCCAAAGGGCCGCCTTGTTTCCAAAGGGGCTGAGAGTCCCCAAAGTATCTTGCTTCCAAATCTTTGGGAAGCTAAGAAACAACTGGCTCTGCACAGTGCTCTCACAGCCTACCGGCAACGTGACAGAGAAAGGCCTGTGAGACGCAGTTTCTTGGAAGGCCTGATCTGGCTGAGGTAGAACTTCTGCTCTGGGTGTACTCCATTGGCCTAGGGCTGCCAGGCCCAAAGGGCTGCCTTTATTTCCAAAGTGTGAGAGAGGCCCCAAAGCATCTTGCTTCCTGCTCTCTGGGAAGCTAAAACAACTGGCTCTGCACAGTGCTCTCAAAGCCAACCGGGAACGTCACATACAAAGGCCTGTGAAACGCAGCTTCTTGACAGGCCTTATCTGGCTGAGGTAGAACTTGTGCTCTGGGTGTGCTACTTTGGCCTAGAGCTGCCAGGCACAAAGGCTGCTTTGTTTCCAAAGGGGGAGAGAGGCCCCAAATCATGTTGCTTCCAGCTGTTTTTGAAGCTAAGAAACAACTCGCTCTGCCAGGTACTCTTACAGCCTTCCGGGAACACCTCTTACGAAGGCCTGTGAAAAGCAGTTTCTTGGCAGGCCTGATCTGGCTGAGGTAGAACTTCTGCTCTGGGTGTGCTCCATTGCCCTAGAGCTGAAAGGCCCAAAGGGCTGCCTTGTTTCCAAAGGGGGAGAGAGGCCCCAAAGCATCTTGCTTCCACCTCTTGGGAAGCTAAGAAACAACTCGCTGTGCCCAGTGCTCTTATAGCCTAAGAGAACATCTCTTATCAAGGCCTGTGAAACGCACTTTCTAGGCAGGCCTGATCTGGAAGAAGTAGAACTTCTGCTCTGGTTGTGCTCCATTGCCCTAGAGCTGCCAGACCCAACGTGCTGCCTTGTTTCCAAAGGGGCAGAGAGGCCCCAAAGCGTCTTGCTTCCAGCTGTTTGGGAAACAAGGAAACAACTGGCTCTGCACCGTGCTCTCACAGCCTACCGGGAACGTCACATACAAAGGCCTCTGAAACGCAGTTCCTTGGCAGGCCTGATCTGGCTGAAGTAGGACTTCTGCTCTGGGTGTGCTCCATTGGCCTAGAGCTGAAAGGCCCAAAGGGATGCCTTGTTTGCAAAGGGGCAGAGAGGCCCCAAAGCATCTTGCTTCCAGCTCTTTGGGAAGCTAAGAAACAACTGTCTCTGCCCAGTGCTCTGACAGAGTACCGGGAACATCTCTTACCAGAGCCTTTGAAACGCAGTTTCTTGGCAGGCCTTATCTGGCTGAGGTAGAACTTCTGCTCTGGGTGTGCTCCATTGGCCTAGAGCTGAAAGGCCCAAAGGTCGGCCTTGTTGGCAAAGGGGCAGGGAGCCCCCAAAGCATCTTGCTTCCAGCTCTTTGGGAAGCTAAGAAACAACTGGCTCTGCCCAGTGCTCTTACAGCCTAAGAGAAAATCTCTTACCAAGGCCTGTGAAACGCACTTTGTTGGTGGCCTGATCTAGCTGAAGTAGAACTTCTGCTCTGGGTGTGCTCCATTGGCCTAGAGCTGCCTGGCCCAAAGGGCCGCCTTGTTTGCAAAGGGGCAGAGAGGCCCCAAAGCATCTTGCTTCCAGCTCTTCGGGAAGCTAAGAAACATCTGGCGTTGCCCAGTGCTCTTAAAGCCTACCGGGAACATCTCTTACCAAGGCCTGTGAAACGCAGTTTGTTGGTGGCCTGAACTGGCCGAAGCAGAACTTCTGCTCTGGGTGTGCTCCACTGGCCTAGAGCTACCTGGCGCAAAGGGCTGCCTTGATTCCAAAGTGAGAGAGTGGCACCAAAGCATCTTGCTCCCAGCTCTTCGGGAAGCTAAGAAACAGCTGGCTCTGCCCAGTGCTCTTACAGCCTAAGAGAACATCTCTTCCAAAGGCCTGTGAAACGCAGTTTCTTGGCAGGCCTGACCTGGCTGAAGTAGAACTTCTGTTCTGGTTGTGCTACATAGGCCTAGAGCTACCAGGACCTAAGGGCTGCCTTGTTTCCAAAGGGTGAGAGAGGCCCCAAAGCATCTTGCCTCCAGCACTTTGGGAAGCTAAAAAACAACTGGTTCTGCCCAGTGCTCTCACAGCCTACCGTGAACATCTCTTACCAAGGGCTGTGAAATGCAGTTTCTGGGCAGGACTGATCCGCCTGAAGTAGAACTTCTGCTGTGGGTGTGCTCCATTGGCCTAGAGCTGCCAGGCCCAAACGGCTGCCTTGTGTCCAAAGGGAGAGAGAGGCCCCAAAGCATCTTGCTTCCAGCTCTGTGGGAAGCTAAAGCAACTGGCTCTCCACAGTGCTCTCACAGCCTACCGGGAACATCTCTTACCAAGGCCTGTGAAACGCAGTTTCTTGGCAGGCCTGATCTGGCTGAAGTAGAACTCCTGCTCTGGGCGTGCTACTTTGGCCTAGAGCTGCCAGGCCCAAAGGGCCGCCTTGTTTCCAAAGGGGCTGAGAGTCCCCAAAGTATCTTGCTTCCAAATCTTTGGGAAGCTAAGAAACAACTGGCTCTGCACAGTGCTCTCACAGCCTACCGGCAACGTGACAGAGAAAGGCCTGTGAGACGCAGTTTCTTGGAAGGCCTGATCTGGCTGAGGTAGAACTTCTGCTCTGGGTGTACTCCATTGGCCTAGGGCTGCCAGGCCCAAAGGGCTGCCTTTATTTCCAAAGTGTGAGAGAGGCCCCAAAGCATCTTGCTTCCTGCTCTCTGGGAAGCTAAAACAACTGGCTCTGCACAGTGCTCTCAAAGCCAACCGGGAACGTCACATACAAAGGCCTGTGAAACGCAGCTTCTTGACAGGCCTTATCTGGCTGAGGTAGAACTTGTGCTCTGGGTGTGCTACTTTGGCCTAGAGCTGCCAGGCACAAAGGCTGCTTTGTTTCCAAAGGGGGAGAGAGGCCCCAAATCATGTTGCTTCCAGCTGTTTTTGAAGCTAAGAAACAACTCGCTCTGCCAGGTACTCTTACAGCCTTCCGGGAACACCTCTTACGAAGGCCTGTGAAAAGCAATTTCTTGGCAGGCCTGATCTGGCTGAGGTAGAACTTCTGCTCTGGGTGTGCTCCATTGCCCTAGAGCTGAAAGGCCCAAAGGGCTGCCTTGTTTCCAAAGGGGGAGAGAGGCCCCAAAGCATCTTGCTTCCACCTCTTGGGAAGCTAAGAAACAACTCGCTGTGCCCAGTGCTCTTATAGCCTAAGAGAACATCTCTTATCAAGGCCTGTGAAACGCACTTTCTAGGCAGGCCTGATCTGGAAGAAGTAGAACTTCTGCTCTGGTTGTGCTCCATTGCCCTAGAGCTGCCAGACCCAACGTGCTGCCTTGTTTCCAAAGGGGCAGAGAGGCCCCAAAGCGTCTTGCTTCCAGCTGTTTGGGAAACAAGGAAACAACTGGCTCTGCACCGTGCTCTCACAGCCTACCGGGAACGTCACATACAAAGGCCTCTGAAACGCAGTTCCTTGGCAGGCCTGATCTGGCTGAAGTAGGACTTCTGCTCTGGGTGTGCTCCATTGGCCTAGAGCTGAAAGGCCCAAAGGGATGCCTTGTTTGCAAAGGGGCAGAGAGGCCCCAAAGCATCTTGCTTCCAGCTCTTTGGGAAGCTAAGAAACAGCTGTCTCTGCCCAGTGCTCTTCCGGGAACATCTCTTACCAGAGCCTTTGAAACGCAGTTTCTTGGCAGGCCTTATCTGGCTGAGGTAGAACTTCTGCTCTGGGTGTGCTCCATTGGCCTAGAGCTGAAAGCCCCAAAGGTCGGCCTTGTTGGCAAAGGGGCAGGGAGCCCCCAAAGCATCTTGCTTCCAGCTCTTCGGGAAGCTAAGAAGCATCTGGCGTTGCCCAGTGCTCTTACAGCCTACCGGGAACATCTCTTACCAAGGCCTGTGAAACGCAGTTTGTTGGTGGCCTGAACTGGCCGAAGTAGAACTTCTGCTCTGGGTGTGCTCCACTGGCCTAGAGCTACCTGGCGCAAAGGGCTGCCTTGATTCCAAAGTGAGAGAGTGTCACCAAAGCATCTTGCTCCCAGCTCTTCGGGAAGCTAAGAAACAGCTGGCTCTGCCCAGTGCTCTTACAGCCTAAGAGAACATCTCTTTGAAAGGCCTGTGAAACACAGTTTCTTGGCAGGCCTGACCTGGCTGAAGTAGAACTTCTGTTCTGGTTGTGCTACATAGGCCTAGAGCTACCAGGACCTAAGGGCTGCCTTGTTTCCAAAGGGTGAGAGAGGCCCCAAAGCATCTTGCCTCCAGCACTTTGGGAAGCTAAAAAACAACTGGTTCTGCCCAGTGCTCTCACAGCCTACCGTGAACATCTCTTACCAAGGGCTGTGAAACGCAGTTTCTGGGCAGGACTGATCCGCCTGAAGTAGAACTTCTGCTGTGGGTGTGCTCCATTGGCCTAGAGCTGCCAGGCGCAAACGGCTGCCTTGTGTCCAAAGGGAGAGAGAGGCCCCAAAGCATCTTGCTTCCAGCTCTGTGGGAAGCTAAAGCAACTGGCTCTCCACAGTGCTCTCACAGCCTACCGGGAACATCTCTTACCAAGGCCTGTGAAACGCAGTTTCTTGGCAGGCCTGATCTGGCTGAAGTAGAACTCCTGCTCTGGGCGTGCTACTTTGGCCTAGAGCTGCCAGGCCCAAAGGGCCGCCTTGTTTCCAAAGGGGCTGAGAGTCCCCAAAGTATCTTGCTTCCAAATCTTTGGGAAGCTAAGAAACAACTGGCTCTGCACAGTGCTCTCACAGCCTACCGGCAACGTGACAGAGAAAGGCCTGTGAGACGCAGTTTCTTGGAAGGCCTGATCTGGCTGAGGTAGAACTTCTGCTCTGGGTGTACTCCATTGGCCTAGGGCTGCCAGGCCCAAAGGGCTGCCTTTATTTCCAAAGTGTGAGAGAGGCCCCAAAGCATCTTGCTTCCTGCTCTCTGGGAAGCTAAAACAACTGGCTCTGCACAGTGCTCTCAAAGCCAACCGGGAACGTCACATACAAAGGCCTGTGAAACGCAGCTTCTTGACAGGCCTTATCTGGCTGAGGTAGAACTTGTGCTCTGGGTGTGCTACTTTGGCCTAGAGCTGCCAGGCACAAAGGCTGCTTTGTTTCCAAAGGGGGAGAGAGGCCCCAAATCATGTTGCTTCCAGCTGTTTTTGAAGCTAAGAAACAACTCGCTCTGCCAGGTACTCTTACAGCCTTCCGGGAACACCTCTTACGAAGGCCTGTGAAAAGCAGTTTCTTGGCAGGCCTGATCTGGCTGAGGTAGAACTTCTGCTCTGGGTGTGCTCCATTGCCCTAGAGCTGAAAGGCCCAAAGGGCTGCCTTGTTTCCAAAGGGGGAGAGAGGCCCCAAAGCATCTTGCTTCCACCTCTTGGGAAGCTAAGAAACAACTCGCTGTGCCCAGTGCTCTTATAGCCTAAGAGAACATCTCTTATCAAGGCCTGTGAAACGCACTTTCTAGGCAGGCCTGATCTGGAAGAAGTAGAACTTCTGCTCTGGTTGTGCTCCATTGCCCTAGAGCTGCCAGACCCAACGTGCTGCCTTGTTTCCAAAGGGGCAGAGAGGCCCCAAAGCGTCTTGCTTCCAGCTGTTTGGGAAACAAGGAAACAACTGGCTCTGCACCGTGCTCTCACAGCCTACCGGGAACGTCACATACAAAGGCCTCTGAAACGCAGTTCCTTGGCAGGCCTGATCTGGCTGAAATAGGACTTCTGCTCTGGGTGTGCTCCATTGGCCTAGAGCTGAAAGGCCCAAAGGGATGCCTTGTTTGCAAAGGGGCAGAGAGGCCCCAAAGCATCTTGCTTCCAGCTCTTTGGGAAGCTAAGAAACAACTGTCTCTGCCCAGTGCTCTGACAGAGTACCGGGAACATCTCTTACCAGAGCCTTTGAAACGCAGTTTCTTGGCAGGCCTTATCTGGCTGAGGTAGAACTTCTGCTCTGGGTGTGCTCCATTGGCCTAGAGCTGAAAGGCCCAAAGGTCGGCCTTGTTGGCAAAGGGGCAGGGAGCCCCCAAAGCATCTTGCTTCCAGCTCTTTGGGAAGCTAAGAAACAACTGGCTCTGCCCAGTGCTCTTACAGCCTAAGAGAAAATCTCTTACCAAGGCCTGTGAAACGCACTTTGTTGGTGGCCTGATCTAGCTGAAGTAGAACTTCTGCTCTGGGTGTGCTCCATTGGCCTAGAGCTGCCTGGCCCAAAGGGCCGCCTTGTTTGCAAAGGGGCAGAGAGGCCCCAAAGCATCTTGCTTCCAGCTCTTCGGGAAGCTAAGAAACATCTGGCGTTGCCCAGTGCTCTTAAAGCCTACCGGGAACATCTCTTACCAAGGCCTGTGAAACGCAGTTTGTTGGTGGCCTGAACTGGCCGAAGCAGAACTTCTGCTCTGGGTGTGCTCCACTGGCCTAGAGCTACCTGGCGCAAAGGGCTGCCTTGATTCCAAAGTGAGAGAGTGGCACCAAAGCATCTTGCTCCCAGCTCTTCGGGAAGCTAAGAAACAGCTGGCTCTGCCCAGTGCTCTTACAGCCTAAGAGAACATCTCTTCCAAAGGCCTGTGAAACGCAGTTTCTTGGCAGGCCTGACCTGGCTGAAGTAGAACTTCTGTTCTGGTTGTGCTACATAGGCCTAGAGCTACCAGGACCTAAGGGCTGCCTTGTTTCCAAAGGGTGAGAGAGGCCCCAAAGCATCTTGCCTCCAGCACTTTGGGAAGCTAAAAAACAACTGGTTCTGCCCAGTGCTCTCACAGCCTACCGTGAACATCTCTTACCAAGGGCTGTGAAATGCAGTTTCTGGGCAGGACTGATCCGCCTGAAGTAGAACTTCTGCTGTGGGTGTGCTCCATTGGCCTAGAGCTGCCAGGCCCAAACGGCTGCCTTGTGTCCAAAGGGAGAGAGAGGCCCCAAAGCATCTTGCTTCCAGCTCTGTGGGAAGCTAAAGCAACTGGCTCTCCACAGTGCTCTCACAGCCTACCGGGAACATCTCTTACCAAGGCCTGTGAAACGCAGTTTCTTGGCAGGCCTGATCTGGCTGAAGTAGAACTCCTGCTCTGGGCGTGCTACTTTGGCCTAGAGCTGCCAGGCCCAAAGGGCCGCCTTGTTTCCAAAGGGGCTGAGAGTCCCCAAAGTATCTTGCTTCCAAATCTTTGGGAAGCTAAGAAACAACTGGCTCTGCACAGTGCTCTCACAGCCTACCGGCAACGTGACAGAGAAAGGCCTGTGAGACGCAGTTTCTTGGAAGGCCTGATCTGGCTGAGGTAGAACTTCTGCTCTGGGTGTACTCCATTGGCCTAGGGCTGCCAGGCCCAAAGGGCTGCCTTTATTTCCAAAGTGTGAGAGAGGCCCCAAAGCATCTTGCTTCCTGCTCTCTGGGAAGCTAAAACAACTGGCTCTGCACAGTGCTCTCAAAGCCAACCGGGAACGTCACATACAAAGGCCTGTGAAACGCAGCTTCTTGACAGGCCTTATCTGGCTGAGGTAGAACTTGTGCTCTGGGTGTGCTACTTTGGCCTAGAGCTGCCAGGCACAAAGGCTGCTTTGTTTCCAAAGGGGGAGAGAGGCCCCAAATCATGTTGCTTCCAGCTGTTTTTGAAGCTAAGAAACAACTCGCTCTGCCAGGTACTCTTACAGCCTTCCGGGAACACCTCTTACGAAGGCCTGTGAAAAGCAGTTTCTTGGCAGGCCTGATCTGGCTGAGGTAGAACTTCTGCTCTGGGTGTGCTCCATTGCCCTAGAGCTGAAAGGCCCAAAGGGCTGCCTTGTTTCCAAAGGGGGAGAGAGGCCCCAAAGCATCTTGCTTCCACCTCTTGGGAAGCTAAGAAACAACTCGCTGTGCCCAGTGCTCTTATAGCCTAAGAGAACATCTCTTATCAAGGCCTGTGAAACGCACTTTCTAGGCAGGCCTGATCTGGAAGAAGTAGAACTTCTGCTCTGGTTGTGCTCCATTGCCCTAGAGCTGCCAGACCCAACGTGCTGCCTTGTTTCCAAAGGGGCAGAGAGGCCCCAAAGCGTCTTGCTTCCAGCTGTTTGGGAAACAAGGAAACAACTGGCTCTGCACCGTGCTCTCACAGCCTACCGGGAACGTCACATACAAAGGCCTCTGAAACGCAGTTCCTTGGCAGGCCTGATCTGGCTGAAGTAGGACTTCTGCTCTGGGTGTGCTCCATTGGCCTAGAGCTGAAAGGCCCAAAGGGATGCCTTGTTTGCAAAGGGGCAGAGAGGCCCCAAAGCATCTTGCTTCCAGCTCTTTGGGAAGCTAAGAAACAACTGTCTCTGCCCAGTGCTCTGACAGAGTACCGGGAACATCTCTTACCAGAGCCTTTGAAACGCAGTTTCTTGGCAGGCCTTATCTGGCTGAGGTAGAACTTCTGCTCTGGGTGTGCTCCATTGGCCTAGAGCTGAAAGCCCCAAAGGTCGGCCTTGTTGGCAAAGGGGCAGGGAGCCCCCAAAGCATCTTGCTTCCAGCTCTTCGGGAAGCTAAGAAGCATCTGGCGTTGCCCAGTGCTCTTACAGCATACCGGGAACATCTCTTACCAAGGCCTGTGAAACGCAGTTTGTTGGTGGCCTGAACTGGCCGAAGTAGAACTTCTGCTCTGGGTGTGCTCCACTGGCCTAGAGCTACCTGGCGCAAAGGGCTGCCTTGATTCCAAAGTGAGAGAGTGTCACCAAAGCATCTTGCTCCCAGCTCTTCGGGAAGCTAAGAAACAGCTGGCTCTGCCCAGTGCTCTTACAGCCTAAGAGAACATCTCTTTGAAAGGCCTGTGAAACACAGTTTCTTGGCAGGCCTGACCTGGCTGAAGTAGAACTTCTGTTCTGGTTGTGCTACATAGGCCTAGAGCTACCAGGACCTAAGGGCTGCCTTGTTTCCAAAGGGTGAGAGAGGCCCCAAAGCATCTTGCCTCCAGCACTTTGGGAAGCTAAAAAACAACTGGTTCTGCCCAGTGCTCTCACAGCCTACCGTGAACATCTCTTACCAAGGGCTGTGAAACGCAGTTTCTGGGCAGGACTGATCCGCCTGAAGTAGAACTTCTGCTGTGGGTGTGCTCCATTGGCCTAGAGCTGCCAGGCCCAAACGGCTGCCTTGTGTCCAAAGGGAGAGAGAGGCCCCAAAGCATCTTGCTTCCAGCTCTGTGGGAAGCTAAAGCAACTGGCTCTCCACAGTGCTCTCACAGCCTACCGGGAACATCTCTTACCAAGGCCTGTGAAACGCAGTTTCTTGGCAGGCCTGATCTGGCTGAAGTAGAACTCCTGCTCTGGGTGTGCTACTTTGGCCTAGAGCTGCCAGGCCCAAAGGGCCGCCTTGTTTCCAAAGGGGCTGAGAGTCCCCAAAGTATCTTGCTTCCAAATCTTTGGGAAGCTAAGAAACAACTGGCTCTTCACAGTGCCCTCACAGCCTACCGGCAACGTGACAGAGAAAGGCCTGTGAGACGCAGTTTCTTGGAAGGCCTGATCTGGCTGAGGTAGAACTTCTGCTCTGGGTGTCCTCCATTGGCCTAGGGCTGCCAGGCCCAAAGGGCTGCCTTTATTTCCAAAGTGTGAGAGAGGCCCCAAAGCATCTTGCTTCCTGCTCTCTGGGAAGCTAAAACAACTGGCTCTGCACAGTGCTCTCAAAGCCAACCGGGAACGTCACATACAAAGGCCTGTGAAACGCAGCTTCTTGACAGGCCTTATCTGGCTGAGGTAGAACTTGTGATCTGGGTGTGCTACTTTGGCCTAGAGCTGCCAGGCACAAAGGCTGCTTTGTTTCCAAAGGGGGAGAGAGGCCCCAAATCATGTTGCTTCCAGCTGTTTTTGAAGCTAAGAAACAACTCGCTCTGCCAGGTACTCTTACAGCCTTCCGGGAACACCTCTTACGAAGGCCTGTGAAAAGCAGTTTCTTGGCAGGCCTGATCTGGCTGAGGTAGAACTTCTGCTCTGGGTGTGCTCCATTGGCCTAGAGCTGAAAGCCCCAAAGGTCGGCCTTGTTGGCAAAGGGGCAGGGAGCCCCCAAAGCATCTTGCTTCCAGCTCTTTGGGAAGCTAAGAAACAACTGGCTCTGCCCAGTGCTCTTACAGCCTAAGAGAAAATCTCTTACCAAGGCCTGTGAAACGCACTTTGTTGGTGGCCTGATCTAGCTGAAGTAGAACTTCTGCTCTGGGTGTGCTCCATTGGCCTAGAGCTGCCTGGCCCAAAGGGCCGCCTTGTTTGCAAAGGGGCAGAGAGCCCCCAAAGCATCTTGCTTCCAGCTCTTCGGGAAGCTAAGAAACATCTGGCGTTGCCCAGTGCTCTTACAGCCTACCGGGAACATCTCTTACCAAGGCCTGTGAAACGCAGTTTGTTGGTGGCCTGAACTGGCCGAAGTAGAACTTCTGCTCTGGGTGTGCTCCACTGGCCTAGAGCTACCTGGCGCAAAGGGCTGCCTTGATTCCAAAGTGAGAGAGTGGCACCAAAGCATCTTGCTCCCAGCTCTTCGGGAAGCTAAGAAACAGCTGGCTCTGCCCAGTGCTCTTACAGCCTAAGAGAACATCTCTTTGAAAGGCCTGTGAAACGCAGTTTCTTGGCAGGCCTGACCTGGCTGAAGTAGAACTTCTGTTCTGGTTGTGCTACATAGGCCTAGAGCTACCAGGACCTAAGGGCTGCCTTGTTTCCAAAGGGTGAGAGAGGCCCCAAAGCATCTTGCCTCCAGCACATTGGGAAGCTAAAAAACAACTGGTTCTGCCCAGTGCTCTCACAGCCTACCGTGAACATCTCTTACCAAGGGCTGTGAAACGCAGTTTCTGGGCAGGACTGATCCGCCTGAAGTAGAACTTCTGCTGTGGGTGTGCTCCATTGCCCTAGAGCTGCCAGGCCCAAGGTGCTGCCTTGTTTCCAAAGGGGCAGAGAGGCCCCAAAGCATCTTGCTTCCAGCTCTCTGGGAAGCTAAGAACCAACTCGCTCTGCCCCGTGCTCTTACAGCCTACCGGGAACATGTCTTTGAAAGGCCTGTGAAACGCAGTTTCTTGGCAGGCCTCATCTGGCTGAAGTAGAACTCCGGCTCTGGGTGTGCTCCATTGCCCTAGAGCTGCCAGGCCCCAAGTGCTGCCCTGTTTCCAAGGGGCAGAGAGGCCCAAAGCATCTTGCTTCCCGGTCTTTGCGAAGCTAAGAAACAACTGGCTCTGCCCAGTGCTCTTACACCTACCGGGAACATCTCTTACCAAGGCCTGTCAAACGCTGTTTCTTTGCAGGCCTGATCAGGCTGAAGTAGAACTCCTGCTCTGCGTGTGCTCCATTGGCCTAGAGCTTCCCGACCCAAAAGGCTGCCTTGTTCCCAAACGGGCAGAGGGGTCCCAAGCGTCTTGCTTCCAGCTTTTCAGGAAGGTAAGAAACAACTGGCTCTGCCCAGTGCTCTTACAGCCTACCGGGAACATCTCTTACCAAGGCCTGTGAAACGCAGTTTCTTGGCAGGCCTGATCTGGCTGAAGTAGAACTCCTGCTCTGGGCGTGCTACTTTGGCCTAGAGCTGCCAGGCCCAAAGGGCCGCCTTGTTTCCCAAGGGGCTGAGAGTCCCCAAAGTATCTTGCTTCCAAATCTTTGGGAAGCTAAGAAACAACTGGCTCTGCACAGTGCTCTCACAGCCTACCGGCAACGTGACAGAGAAAGGCCTGTGAGACGCAGTTTCTTGGAAGGCCTGATCTGGCTGAGGTAGAACTTCTGCTCTGGGTGTACTCCATTGGCCTAGGGCTGCCAGGCCCAAAGGGCTGCCTTTATTTCCAAAGTGTGAGAGAGGCCCCAAAGCATCTTGCTTCCTGCTCTCTGGGAAGCTAAAACAACTGGCTCTGCACAGTGCTCTCAAAGCCAACCGGGAACGTCACATACAAAGGCCTGTGAAACGCAGCTTCTTGACAGGCCTTATCTGGCTGAGGTAGAACTTGTGCTCTGGGTGTGCTACTTTGGCCTAGAGCTGCCAGGCACAAAGGCTGCTTTGATTCCAAAGGGGGAGAGAGGCCCCAAATCATGTTGCTTCCAGCTGTTTTTGAAGCTAAGAAACAACTCGCTCTGCCAGGTACTCTTACAGCCTTCCGGGAACACCTCTTACGAAGGCCTGTGAAAAGCAGTTTCTTGGCAGGCCTGATCTGGCTGAGGTAGAACTTCTGCTCTGGGTGTGCTCCATTGCCCTAGAGCTGAAAGGCCCAAAGGGATGCCTTGTTTGCAAAGGGGCAGAGAGGCCCCAAAGCATCTTGCTTCCAGCTCTTTGGGAAGCTAAGAAACAACTGTCTCTGCCCAGTGCTCTGACAGAGTACTGGGAACATCTCTTACCAGAGCCTTTGAAACGCAGTTTCTTGGCAGGCCTTATCTGGCTGAGGTAGAACTTCTGCTCTGGGTGTGCTCCATTGGCCTAGAGCTGAAAGCCCCAAAGGTCGGCCTTGTTGGCAAAGGGGCAGTGAGCCCCCAAAGCATCTTGCTTCCAGCTCTTCGGGAAGCTAAGAAACAACTGGCTCTGCCCAGTGCTCTTACAGCCTGAGAGAAAATCTCTTACCAAGGCCTGTGAAACGCACTTTGTTGGTGGCCTGATCTAGCTGAAGTAGAACTTCTGCTCTGGGTGTGCTCCATTGGCCTAGAGCTGCCTGGCCCAAAGGGCCGCCTTGTTTGCAAAGGGGCAGAGAGGCCCCAAAGCATCTTGCTTCCAGCTCTTTGGGAAGCTAAGAAACATCTGGAGTTGCCCAGTGCTCTTACAGCCTACCGGGAACATCTCTTACCAAGGCCTGTGAAACGCCGTTTCCTGGCAGGCCTGGTTTGGCTGAAGTAGAACTTCTGCTCTGGGTGTGCTCCATTGCCCTAGAGCTGCCAGGCCCAAGGTGCTGCCTTGTTTCCAAAGGGGCAGAGAGGCCCCAAAGCATCTTGCTTCCAGCTCTCTGGGAAGCTAAGAACCAACTCGCTCTGCCCCGTGCTCTTACAGCCTACCGGGAACATGTCTTTGAAAGGCCTGTGAAACGCAGTTTCTTGGCAGGCCTCATCTGGCTGAAGTAGAACTCCGGCTCTGGGTGTGCTCCATTGCCCTAGAGCTGCCAGGCCCCAAGTACTGCCCTGTTTCCAAGGGGCAGAGAGGCCCAAAGCATCTTGCTTCCCGGTCTTTGCGAAGCTAAGAAACAACTGGCTCTGCCCAGTGCTCTTACACCTACCGGGAACATCTCTTACCAAGGCCTGTCAAACGCTGTTTCTTTGCAGGCCTGATCAGGCTGAAGTAGAACTCCTGCTCTGCGTGTGCTCCATTGGCCTAGAGCTTCCCGACCCAAAAGGCTGCCTTGTTCCCAAACGGGCAGAGGGGTCCCAAGCGTCTTGCTTCCAGCTTTTCAGGAAGGTAAGAAACAACTGGCTCTGCCCAGTGCTCTTACAGCCTACCGGGAACATCTCTTACCAAGGCCTGTGAAACGCAGTTTCTTGGCAGGCCTGATCTGGCTGAAGTAGAACTCCTGCTCTGGGCGTGCTACTTTGGCCTAGAGCTGCCAGGCCCAAAGGGCCGCCTTGTTTCCCAAGGGGCTGAGAGTCCCCAAAGTATCTTGCTTCCAAATCTTTGGGAAGCTAAGAAACAACTGGCTCTGCACAGTGCTCTCACAGCCTACCGGCAACGTGACAGAGAAAGGCCTGTGAGACGCAGTTTCTTGGAAGGCCTGATCTGGCTGAGGTAGAACTTCTGCTCTGGGTGTACTCCATTGGCCTAGGGCTGCCAGGCCCAAAGGGCTGCCTTTATTTCCAAAGTGTGAGAGAGGCCCCAAAGCATCTTGCTTCCTGCTCTCTGGGAAGCTAAAACAACTGGCTCTGCACAGTGCTCTCAAAGCCAACCGGGAACGTCACATACAAAGGCCTGTGAAACGCAGCTTCTTGACAGGCCTTATCTGGCTGAGGTAGAACTTGTGCTCTGGGTGTGCTACTTTGGCCTAGAGCTGCCAGGCACAAAGGCTGCTTTGTTTCCAAAGGGGGAGAGAGGCCCCAAATCATGTTGCTTCCAGCTGTTTTTGAAGCTAAGAAACAACTCGCTCTGCCAGGTACTCTTACAGCCTTCCGGGAACACCTCTTACGAAGGCCTGTGAAAAGCAGTTTCTTGGCAGGCCTGATCTGGCTGAGGTAGAACTTCTGCTCTGGGTGTGCTCCATTGCCCTAGAGCTGAAAGGCCCAAAGGGATGCCTTGTTTGCAAAGGGGCAGAGAGGCCCCAAAGCATCTTGCTTCCAGCTCATTGGGAAGCTAAGAAACAACTGTCTCTGCCCAGTGCTCTGACAGAGTACCGGGAACATCTCTTACCAGAGCCTTTGAAACGCAGTTTCTTGGCAGGCTTTATCTGGCTGAGGTAGAACTTCTGCTCTGGGTGTGCTCCATTGGCCTAGAGCTGAAAGGCCCAAAGGTCGGCCTTGTTGGCAAAGGGGCAGGGAGCCCCCAAAGCATCTTGCTTCCAGCTCTTCGGAAAGCTAAGAAACAACTGGCTCTGCCCAGTGCTCTTACAGCCTGAGAGAAAATCTCTTACCAAGGCCTGTGAAACGCACTTTGTTGGTGGCCTGATCTAGCTGAAGTAGAACTTCTGCTCTGGGTGTGCTCCATTGGCCTAGAGCTGCCTGGCCCAAAGGGCCGCCTTGTTTGCAAAGGGGCAGAGAGGCCCCAAAGCATCTTGCTTCCAGCTCTTTGGGAAGCTAAGAAACATCTGGAGTTGCCCAGTGCTCTTACAGCCTACCGGGAACATCTCTTACCAAGGCCTGTGAAACGCAGTTTGTTGGTGGCCTGAACTGGCCGAAGTAGAACTTCTGCTCTGGGTGTGCTCCACTGGCCTGGAGCTACCTGCCCCAAAGGGCTGCCTTGATTCCAAAGTGAGAGAGTGGCACCAAAGCATCTTGCTTCCAGCTCTTCGGGAAGCTAAGAAACATCTGGCGTTGCCCAGTGCTCTTACAGCCTACCGGGAACATCTCTTACCAAGGCCTGTGAAACGCCGTTTCCTGGCAGGCCTGGTTTGGCTGAAGTAGAACTTCTGCTCTGGGTGTGCTCCATTGCCCTAGAGCTGCCAGGCCCAAGGTGCTGCCTTGTTTCCAAAGGGGCAGAGAGGCCCCAAAGCATCTTGCTTCCAGCTCTCTGGGAAGCTAAGAACCAACTCGCTCTGCCCCGTGCTCTTACAGCCTACCGGGAACATGTCTTTGAAAGGCCTGTGAAACGCAGTTTCTTGGCAGGCCTCATCTGGCTGAAGTAGAACTCCGGCTCTGGGTGTGCTCCATTGCCCTAGAGCTGCCAGGCCCCAAGTGCTGCCCTGTTTCCAAGGGGCAGAGAGGCCCAAAGCATCTTGCTTCCCGGTCTTTGCGAAGCTAAGAAACAACTGGCTCTGCCCAGTGCTCTTACACCTACCGGGAACATCTCTTACCAAGGCCTGTCAAACGCTGTTTCTTTGCAGGCCTGATCAGGCTGAAGTAGAACTCCTGCTCTGCGTGTGCTCCATTGGCCTAGAGCTTCCCGACCCAAAAGGCTGCCTTGTTCCCAAACGGGCAGAGGGGTCCCAAGCGTCTTGCTTCCAGCTTTTCAGGAAGGTAAGAAACAACTGGCTCTGCCCAGTGCTCTTACAGCCTACCGGGAACATCTCTTACCAAGGCCTGTGAAACGCAGTTTCTTGGCAGGCCTGATCTGGCTGAAGTAGAACTCCTGCTCTGGGCGTGCTACTTTGGCCTAGAGCTGCCAGGCCCAAAGGGCCGCCTTGTTTCCCAAGGGGCTGAGAGTCCCCAAAGTATCTTGCTTCCAAATCTTTGGGAAGCTAAGAAACAACTGGCTCTGCACAGTGCTCTCACAGCCTACCGGCAACGTGACAGAGAAAGGCCTGTGAGACGCAGTTTCTTGGAAGGCCTGATCTGGCTGAGGTAGAACTTCTGCTCTGGGTGTACTCCATTGGCCTAGGGCTGCCAGGCCCAAAGGGCTGCCTTTATTTCCAAAGTGTGAGAGAGGCCCCAAAGCATCTTGCTTCCTGCTCTCTGGGAAGCTAAAACAACTGGCTCTGCACAGTGCTCTCAAAGCCAACCGGGAACGTCACATACAAAGGCCTGTGAAACGCAGCTTCTTGACAGGCCTTATCTGGCTGAGGTAGAACTTGTGCTCTGGGTGTGCTACTTTGGCCTAGAGCTGCCAGGCACAAAGGCTGCTTTGATTCCAAAGGGGGAGAGAGGCCCCAAATCATGTTGCTTCCAGCTGTTTTTGAAGCTAAGAAACAACTCGCTCTGCCAGGTACTCTTACAGCCTTCCGGGAACACCTCTTACGAAGGCCTGTGAAAAGCAGTTTCTTGGCAGGCCTGATCTGGCTGAGGTAGAACTTCTGCTCTGGGTGTGCTCCATTGCCCTAGAGCTGAAAGGCCCAAAGGGATGCCTTGTTTGCAAAGGGGCAGAGAGGCCCCAAAGCATCTTGCTTCCAGCTCTTTGGGAAGCTAAGAAACAACTGTCTCTGCCCAGTGCTCTGACAGAGTACCGGGAACATCTCTTACCAGAGCCTTTGAAACGCAGTTTCTTGGCAGGCCTTATCTGGCTGAGGTAGAACTTCTGCTCTGGGTGTGCTCCATTGGCCTAGAGCTGAAAGCCCCAAAGGTCGGCCTTGTTGGCAAAGGGGCAGTGAGCCCCCAAAGCATCTTGCTTCCAGCTCTTCGGGAAGCTAAGAAACAACTGGCTCTGCCCAGTGCTCTTACAGCCTGAGAGAAAATCTCTTACCAAGGCCTGTGAAACGCACTTTGTTGGTGGCCTGATCTAGCTGAAGTAGAACTTCTGCTCTGGGTGTGCTCCATTGGCCTAGAGCTGCCTGGCCCAAAGGGCCGCCTTGTTTGCAAAGGGGCAGAGAGGCCCCAAAGCATCTTGCTTCCAGCTCTTTGGGAAGCTAAGAAACATCTGGAGTTGCCCAGTGCTCTTACAGCCTACCGGGAACATCTCTTACCAAGGCCTGTGAAACGCCGTTTCCTGGCAGGCCTGGTTTGGCTGAAGTAGAACTTCTGCTCTGGGTGTGCTCCATTGCCCTAGAGCTGCCAGGCCCAAGGTGCTGCCTTGTTTCCAAAGGGGCAGAGAGGCCCCAAAGCATCTTGCTTCCAGCTCTCTGGGAAGCTAAGAACCAACTCGCTCTGCCCCGTGCTCTTACAGCCTACCGGGAACATGTCTTTGAAAGGCCTGTGAAACGCAGTTTCTTGGCAGGCCTCATCTGGCTGAAGTAGAACTCCGGCTCTGGGTGTGCTCCATTGCCCTAGAGCTGCCAGGCCCCAAGTGCTGCCCTGTTTCCAAGGGGCAGAGAGGCCCAAAGCATCTTGCTTCCCGGTCTTTGCGAAGCTAAGAAACAACTGGCTCTGCCCAGTGCTCTTACACCTACCGGGAACATCTCTTACCAAGGCCTGTCAAACGCTGTTTCTTTGCAGGCCTGATCAGGCTGAAGTAGAACTCCTGCTCTGCGTGTGCTCCATTGGCCTAGAGCTTCCCGACCCAAAAGGCTGCCTTGTTCCCAAACGGGCAGAGGGGTCCCAAGCGTCTTGCTTCCAGCTTTTCAGGAAGGTAAGAAACAACTGGCTCTGCCCAGTGCTCTTACAGCCTACCGGGAACATCTCTTACCAAGGCCTGTGAAACGCAGTTTCTTGGCAGGCCTGATCTGGCTGAAGTAGAACTCCTGCTCTGGGCGTGCTACTTTGGCCTAGAGCTGCCAGGCCCAAAGGGCCGCCTTGTTTCCAAAGGGGCTGAGAGTCCCCAAAGTATCTTGCTTCCAAATCTTTGGGAAGCTAAGAAACAACTGGCTCTGCACAGTGCTCTCACAGCCTACCGGCAACGTGACAGAGAAAGGCCTGTGAGACGCAGTTTCTTGGAAGGCCTGATCTGGCTGAGGTAGAACTTCTGCTCTGGGTGTACTCCATTGGCCTAGGGCTGCCAGGCCCAAAGGGCTGCCTTTATTTCCAAAGTGTGAGAGAGGCCCCAAAGCATCTTGCTTCCTGCTCTCTGGGAAGCTAAAACAACTGGCTCTGCACAGTGCTCTCAAAGCCAACCGGGAACGTCACATACAAAGGCCTGTGAAACGCAGCTTCTTGACAGGCCTTATCTGGCTGAGGTAGAACTTGTGCTCTGGGTGTGCTACTTTGGCCTAGAGCTGCCAGGCACAAAGGCTGCTTTGTTTCCAAAGGGGGAGAGAGGCCCCAAATCATGTTGCTTCCAGCTGTTTTTGAAGCTAAGAAACAACTCGCTCTGCCAGGTACTCTTACAGCCTTCCGGGAACACCTCTTACGAAGGCCTGTGAAAAGCAGTTTCTTGGCAGGCCTGATCTGGCTGAGGTAGAACTTCTGCTCTGGGTGTGCTCCATTGCCCTAGAGCTGAAAGGCCCAAAGGGATGCCTTGTTTGCAAAGGGGCAGAGAGGCCCCAAAGCATCTTGCTTCCAGCTCATTGGGAAGCTAAGAAACAACTGTCTCTGCCCAGTGCTCTGACAGAGTACCGGGAACATCTCTTACCAGAGCCTTTGAAACGCAGTTTCTTGGCAGGCCTTATCTGGCTGAGGTAGAACTTCTGCTCTGGGTGTGCTCCATTGGCCTAGAGCTGAAAGGCCCAAAGGTCGGCCTTGTTGGCAAAGGGGCAGGGAGCCCCCAAAGCATCTTGCTTCCAGCTCTTCGGGAAGCTAAGAAACAACTGGCTCTGCCCAGTGCTCTTACAGCCTGAGAGAAAATCTCTTACCAAGGCCTGTGAAACGCACTTTGTTGGTGGCCTGATCTAGCTGAAGTAGAACTTCTGCTCTGGGTGTGCTCCATTGGCCTAGAGCTGCCTGGCCCAAAGGGCCGCCTTGTTTGCAAAGGGGCAGAGAGGCCCCAAAGCATCTTGCTTCCAGCTCTTTGGGAAGCTAAGAAACATCTGGAGTTGCCCAGTGCTCTTACAGCCTACCGGGAACATCTCTTACCAAGGCCTGTGAAACGCAGTTTGTTGGTGGCCTGAACTGGCCGAAGTAGAACTTCTGCTCTGGGTGTGCTCCACTGGCCTGGAGCTACCTGCCCCAAAGGGCTGCCTTGATTCCAAAGTGAGAGAGTGGCACCAAAGCATCTTGCTTCCAGCTCTTCGGGAAGCTAAGAAACATCTGGCGTTGCCCAGTGCTCTTACAGCCTACCGGGAACATCTCTTACCAAGGCCTGTGAAACGCCGTTTCCTGGCAGGCCTGGTTTGGCTGAAGTAGAACTTCTGCTCTGGGTGTGCTCCATTGCCCTAGAGCTGCCAGGCCCAAGGTGCTGCCTTGTTTCCAAAGGGGCAGAGAGGCCCCAAAGCATCTTGCTTCCAGCTCTCTGGGAAGCTAAGAACCAACTCGCTCTGCCCCGTGCTCTTACAGCCTACCGGGAACATGTCTTTGAAAGGCCTGTGAAACGCAGTTTCTTGGCAGGCCTCATCTGGCTGAAGTAGAACTCCGGCTCTGGGTGTGCTCCATTGCCCTAGAGCTGCCAGGCCCCAAGTGCTGCCCTGTTTCCAAGGGGCAGAGAGGCCCAAAGCATCTTGCTTCCCGGTCTTTGCGAAGCTAAGAAACAACTGGCTCTGCCCAGTGCTCTTACACCTACCGGGAACATCTCTTACCAAGGCCTGTCAAACGCTGTTTCTTTGCAGGCCTGATCAGGCTGAAGTAGAACTCCTGCTCTGCGTGTGCTCCATTGGCCTAGAGCTTCCCGACCCAAAAGGCTGCCTTGTTCCCAAACGGGCAGAGGGGTCCCAAGCGTCTTGCTTCCAGCTTTTCAGGAAGGTAAGAAACAACTGGCTCTGCCCAGTGCTCTTACAGCCTACCGGGAACATCTCTCACCAAGGCCTGTGAAACGCAGTTTCTTGGCAGGCCTGATCTGGCTGAAGTAGAACTCCTGCTCTGGGCGTGCTACTTTGGCCTAGAGCTGCCAGGCCCAAAGGGCCGCCTTGTTTCCAAAGGGGCTGAGAGTCCCCAAAGTATCTTGCTTCCAAATCTTTGGGAAGCTAAGAAACAACTGGCTCTGCACAGTGCTCTCACAGCCTACCGGCAACGTGACAGAGAAAGGCCTGTGAGACGCAGTTTCTTGGAAGGCCTGATCTGGCTGAGGTAGAACTTCTGCTCTGGGTGTACTCCATTGGCCTAGGGCTGCCAGGCCCAAAGGGCTGCCTTTATTTCCAAAGTGTGAGAGAGGCCCCAAAGCATCTTGCTTCCTGCTCTCTGGGAAGCTAAAACAACTGGCTCTGCACAGTGCTCTCAAAGCCAACCGGGAACGTCACATACAAAGGCCTGTGAAACGCAGCTTCTTGACAGGCCTTATCTGGCTGAGGTAGAACTTGTGCTCTGGGTGTGCTACTTTGGCCTAGAGCTGCCAGGCACAAAGGCTGCTTTGTTTCCAAAGGGGGAGAGAGGCCCCAAATCATGTTGCTTCCAGCTGTTTTTGAAGCTAAGAAACAACTCGCTCTGCCAGGTACTCTTACAGCCTTCCGGGAACACCTCTTACGAAGGCCTGTGAAAAGCAGTTTCTTGGCAGGCCTGATCTGGCTGAGGTAGAACTTCTGCTCTGGGTGTGCTCCATTGCCCTAGAGCTGAAAGGCCCAAAGGGATGCCTTGTTTGCAAAGGGGCAGAGAGGCCCCAAAGCATCTTGCTTCCAGCTCATTGGGAAGCTAAGAAACAACTGTCTCTGCCCAGTGCTCTGACAGAGTACCGGGAACATCTCTTACCAGAGCCTTTGAAACGCAGTTTCTTGGCAGGCCTTATCTGGCTGAGGTAGAACTTCTGCTCTGGGTGTGCTCCATTGGCCTAGAGCTGAAAGGCCCAAAGGTCGGCCTTGTTGGCAAAGGGGCAGGGAGCCCCCAAAGCATCTTGCTTCCAGCTCTTCGGGAAGCTAAGAAACAACTGGCTCTGCCCAGTGCTCTTACAGCCTGAGAGAAAATCTCTTACCAAGGCCTGTGAAACGCACTTTGTTGGTGGCCTGATCTAGCTGAAGTAGAACTTCTGCTCTGGGTGTGCTCCATTGGCCTAGAGCTGCCTGGCCCAAAGGGCCGCCTTGTTTGCAAAGGGGCAGAGAGGCCCCAAAGCATCTTGCTTCCAGCTCTTTGGGAAGCTAAGAAACATCTGGAGTTGCCCAGTGCTCTTACAGCCTACCGGGAACATCTCTTACCAAGGCCTGTGAAACGCAGTTTGTTGGTGGCCTGAACTGGCCGAAGTAGAACTTCTGCTCTGGGTGTGCTCCACTGGCCTGGAGCTACCTGCCCCAAAGGGCTGCCTTGATTCCAAAGTGAGAGAGTGGCACCAAAGCATCTTGCTTCCAGCTCTTCGGGAAGCTAAGAAACATCTGGCGTTGCCCAGTGCTCTTACAGCCTACCGGGAACATCTCTTACCAAGGCCTGTGAAACGCCGTTTCCTGGCAGGCCTGGTTTGGCTGAAGTAGAACTTCTGCTCTGGGTGTGCTCCATTGCCCTAGAGCTGCCAGGCCCAAGGTGCTGCCTTGTTTCCAAAGGGGCAGAGAGGCCCCAAAGCATCTTGCTTCCAGCTCTCTGGGAAGCTAAGAACCAACTCGCTCTGCCCCGTGCTCTTACAGCCTACCGGGAACATGTCTTTGAAAGGCCTGTGAAACGCAGTTTCTTGGCAGGCCTCATCTGGCTGAAGTAGAACTCCGGCTCTGGGTGTGCTCCATTGCCCTAGAGCTGCCAGGCCCCAAGTGCTGCCCTGTTTCCAAGGGGCAGAGAGGCCCAAAGCATCTTGCTTCCCGGTCTTTGCGAAGCTAAGAAACAACTGGCTCTGCCCAGTGCTCTTACACCTACCGGGAACATCTCTTACCAAGGCCTGTCAAACGCTGTTTCTTTGCAGGCCTGATCAGGCTGAAGTAGAACTCCTGCTCTGCGTGTGCTCCATTGGCCTAGAGCTTCCCGACCCAAAAGGCTGCCTTGTTCCCAAACGGGCAGAGGGGTCCCAAGCGTCTTGCTTCCAGCTTTTCAGGAAGGTAAGAAACAACTGGCTCTGCCCAGTGCTCTTACAGCCTACCGGGAACATCTCTCACCAAGGCCTGTGAAACGCAGTTTCTTGGCAGGCCTGATCTGGCTGAAGTAGAACTCCTGCTCTGGGCGTGCTACTTTGGCCTAGAGCTGCCAGGCCCAAAGGGCCGCCTTGTTTCCAAAGGGGCTGAGAGTCCCCAAAGTATCTTGCTTCCAAATCTTTGGGAAGCTAAGAAACAACTGGCTCTGCACAGTGCTCTCACAGCCTACCGGCAACGTGACAGAGAAAGGCCTGTGAGACGCAGTTTCTTGGAAGGCCTGATCTGGCTGAGGTAGAACTTCTGCTCTGGGTGTACTCCATTGGCCTAGGGCTGCCAGGCCCAAAGGGCTGCCTTTATTTCCAAAGTGTGAGAGAGGCCCCAAAGCATCTTGCTTCCTGCTCTCTGGGAAGCTAAAACAACTGGCTCTGCACAGTGCTCTCAAAGCCAACCGGGAACGTCACATACAAAGGCCTGTGAAACGCAGCTTCTTGACAGGCCTTATCTGGCTGAGGTAGAACTTGTGCTCTGGGTGTGCTACTTTGGCCTAGAGCTGCCAGGCACAAAGGCTGCTTTGTTTCCAAAGGGGGAGAGAGGCCCCAAATCATGTTGCTTCCAGCTGTTTTTGAAGCTAAGAAACAACTCGCTCTGCCAGGTACTCTTACAGCCTTCCGGGAACACCTCTTACGAAGGCCTGTGAAAAGCAGTTTCTTGGCAGGCCTGATCTGGCTGAGGTAGAACTTCTGCTCTGGGTGTGCTCCATTGCCCTAGAGCTGAAAGGCCCAAAGGGATGCCTTGTTTGCAAAGGGGCAGAGAGGCCCCAAAGCATCTTGCTTCCAGCTCTTTGGGAAGCTAAGAAACAACTGTCTCTGCCCAGTGCTCTGACAGAGTACCGGGAACATCTCTTACCAGAGCCTTTGAAACGCAGTTTCTTGGCAGGCCTTATCTGGCTGAGGTAGAACTTCTGCTCTGGGTGTGCTCCATTGGCCTAGAGCTGAAAGGCCCAAAGGTCGGCCTTGTTGGCAAAGGGGCAGGGAGCCCCCAAAGCATCTTGCTTCCAGCTCTTCGGGAAGCTAAGAAACAACTGGCTCTGCCCAGTGCTCTTACAGCCTGAGAGAAAATCTCTTACCAAGGCCTGTGAAACGCACTTTGTTGGTGGCCTGATCTAGCTGAAGTAGAACTTCTGCTCTGGGTGTGCTCCATTGGCCTAGAGCTGCCTGGCCCAAAGGGCCGCCTTGTTTGCAAAGGGGCAGAGAGGCCCCAAAGCATCTTGCTTCCAGCTCTTTGGGAAGCTAAGAAACATCTGGAGTTGCCCAGTGCTCTTACAGCCTACCGGGAACATCTCTTACCAAGGCCTGTGAAACGCAGTTTGTTGGTGGCCTGAACTGGCCGAAGTAGAACTTCTGCTCTGGGTGTGCTCCACTGGCCTGGAGCTACCTGCCCCAAAGGGCTGCCTTGATTCCAAAGTGAGAGAGTGGCACCAAAGCATCTTGCTTCCAGCTCTTCGGGAAGCTAAGAAACATCTGGCGTTGCCCAGTGCTCTTACAGCCTACCGGGAACATCTCTTACCAAGGCCTGTGAAACGCCGTTTCCTGGCAGGCCTGATTTGGCTGAAGTAGAACTTCTGCTCTGGGTGTGCTCCATTGCCCTAGAGCTGCCAGGCCCAAGGTGCTGCCTTGTTTCCAAAGGGGCAGAGAGGCCCCAAAGCATCTTGCTTCCAGCTCTCTGGGAAGCTAAGAACCAACTCGCTCTGCCCCGTGCTCTTACAGCCTACCGGGAACATGTCTTTGAAAGGCCTGTGAAACGCAGTTTCTTGGCAGGCCTCATCTGGCTGAAGTAGAACTCCGGCTCTGGGTGTGCTCCATTGCCCTAGAGCTGCCAGGCCCCAAGTGCTGCCCTGTTTCCAAGGGGCAGAGAGGCCCAAAGCATCTTGCTTCCCGGTCTTTGCGAAGCTAAGAAACAACTGGCTCTGCCCAGTGCTCTTACACCTACCGGGAACATCTCTTACCAAGGCCTGTCAAACGCTGTTTCTTTGCAGGCCTGATCAGGCTGAAGTAGAACTCCTGCTCTGCGTGTGCTCCATTGGCCTAGAGCTTCCCGACCCAAAAGGCTGCCTTGTTCCCAAACGGGCAGAGGGGTCCCAAGCGTCTTGCTTCCAGCTTTTCAGGAAGGTAAGAAACAACTGGCTCTGCCCAGTGCTCTTACAGCCTACCGGGAACATCTCTTACCAAGGCCTGTGAAACGCAGTTTCTTGGCAGGCCTGATCTGGCTGAAGTAGAACTCCTGCTCTGGGCGTGCTACTTTGGCCTAGAGCTGCCAGGCCCAAAGGGCCGCCTTGTTTCCAAAGGGGCTGAGAGTCCCCAAAGTATCTTGCTTCCAAATCTTTGGGAAGCTAAGAAACAACTGGCTCTGCACAGTGCTCTCACAGCCTACCGGCAACGTGACAGAGAAAGGCCTGTGAGACGCAGTTTCTTGGAAGGCCTGATCTGGCTGAGGTAGAACTTCTGCTCTGGGTGTACTCCATTGGCCTAGGGCTGCCAGGCCCAAAGGGCTGCCTTTATTTCCAAAGTGTGAGAGAGGCCCCAAAGCATCTTGCTTCCTGCTCTCTGGGAAGCTAAAACAACTGGCTCTGCACAGTGCTCTCAAAGCCAACCGGGAACGTCACATACAAAGGCCTGTGAAACGCAGCTTCTTGACAGGCCTTATCTGGCTGAGGTAGAACTTGTGCTCTGGGTGTGCTACTTTGGCCTAGAGCTGCCAGGCACAAAGGCTGCTTTGTTTCCAAAGGGGGAGAGAGGCCCCAAATCATGTTGCTTCCAGCTGTTTTTGAAGCTAAGAAACAACTCGCTCTGCCAGGTACTCTTACAGCCTTCCGGGAACACCTCTTACGAAGGCCTGTGAAAAGCAGTTTCTTGGCAGGCCTGATCTGGCTGAGGTAGAACTTCTGCTCTGGGTGTGCTCCATTGCCCTAGAGCTGAAAGGCCCAAAGGGATGCCTTGTTTGCAAAGGGGCAGAGAGGCCCCAAAGCATCTTGCTTCCAGCTCTTTGGGAAGCTAAGAAACAACTGTCTCTGCCCAGTGCTCTGACAGAGTACCGGGAACATCTCTTACCAGAGCCTTTGAAACGCAGTTTCTTGGCAGGCCTTATCTGGCTGAGGTAGAACTTCTGCTCTGGGTGTGCTCCATTGGCCTAGAGCTGAAAGGCCCAAAGGTCGGCCTTGTTGGCAAAGGGGCAGGGAGCCCCCAAAGCATCTTGCTTCCAGCTCTTCGGGAAGCTAAGAAACAACTGGCTCTGCCCAGTGCTCTTACAGCCTGAGAGAAAATCTCTTACCAAGGCCTGTGAAACGCACTTTGTTGGTGGCCTGATCTAGCTGAAGTAGAACTTCTGCTCTGGGTGTGCTCCATTGGCCTAGAGCTGCCTGGCCCAAAGGGCCGCCTTGTTTGCAAAGGGGCAGAGAGGCCCCAAAGCATCTTGCTTCCAGCTCTTTGGGAAGCTAAGAAACATCTGGAGTTGCCCAGTGCTCTTACAGCCTACCGGGAACATCTCTTACCAAGGCCTGTGAAACGCAGTTTGTTGGTGGCCTGAACTGGCCGAAGTAGAACTTCTGCTCTGGGTGTGCTCCACTGGCCTGGAGCTACCTGCCCCAAAGGGCTGCCTTGATTCCAAAGTGAGAGAGTGGCACCAAAGCATCTTGCTTCCAGCTCTTCGGGAAGCTAAGAAACATCTGGCGTTGCCCAGTGCTCTTACAGCCTACCGGGAACATCTCTTACCAAGGCCTGTGAAACGCCGTTTCCTGGCAGGCCTGATTTGGCTGAAGTAGAACTTCTGCTCTGGGTGTGCTCCATTGCCCTAGAGCTGCCAGGCCCAAGGTGCTGCCTTGTTTCCAAAGGGGCAGAGAGGCCCCAAAGCATCTTGCTTCCAGCTCTCTGGGAAGCTAAGAACCAACTCGCTCTGCCCCGTGCTCTTACAGCCTACCGGGAACATGTCTTTGAAAGGCCTGTGAAACGCAGTTTCTTGGCAGGCCTCATCTGGCTGAAGTAGAACTCCGGCTCTGGGTGTGCTCCATTGCCCTAGAGCTGCCAGGCCCCAAGTGCTGCCCTGTTTCCAAGGGGCAGAGAGGCCCAAAGCATCTTGCTTCCCGGTCTTTGCGAAGCTAAGAAACAACTGGCTCTGCCCAGTGCTCTTACACCTACCGGGAACATCTCTTACCAAGGCCTGTCAAACGCTGTTTCTTTGCAGGCCTGATCAGGCTGAAGTAGAACTCCTGCTCTGCGTGTGCTCCATTGGCCTAGAGCTTCCCGACCCAAAAGGCTGCCTTGTTCCCAAACGGGCAGAGGGGTCCCAAGCGTCTTGCTTCCAGCTTTTCAGGAAGGTAAGAAACAACTGGCTCTGCCCAGTGCTCTTACAGCCTACCGGGAACATCTCTTACCAAGGCCTGTGAAACGCAGTTTCTTGGCAGGCCTGATCTGGCTGAAGTAGAACTCCTGCTCTGGGCGTGCTACTTTGGCCTAGAGCTGCCAGGCCCAAAGGGCCGCCTTGTTTCCAAAGGGGCTGAGAGTCCCCAAAGTATCTTGCTTCCAAATCTTTGGGAAGCTAAGAAACAACTGGCTCTGCACAGTGCTCTCACAGCCTACCGGCAACGTGACAGAGACAGGCCTGTGAGACGCAGTTTCTTGGAAGGCCTGATCTGGCTGAGGTAGAACTTCTGCTCTGGGTGTACTCCATTGGCCTAGGGCTGCCAGGCCCAAAGGGCTGCCTTTATTTCCAAAGTGTGAGAGAGGCCCCAAAGCATCTTGCTTCCTGCTCTCTGGGAAGCTAAAACAACTGGCTCTGCACAGTGCTCTCAAAGCCAACCGGGAACGTCACATACAAAGGCCTGTGAAACGCAGCTTCTTGACAGGCCTTATCTGGCTGAGGTAGAACTTGTGCTCTGGGTGTGCTACTTTGGCCTAGAGCTGCCAGGCACAAAGGCTGCTTTGTTTCCAAAGGGGGAGAGAGGCCCCAAATCATGTTGCTTCCAGCTGTTTTTGAAGCTAAGAAACAACTCGCTCTGCCAGGTACTCTTACAGCCTTCCGGGAACACCTCTTACGAAGGCCTGTGAAAAGCAGTTTCTTGGCAGGCCTGATCTGGCTGAGGTAGAACTTCTGCTCTGGGTGTGCTCCATTGCCCTAGAGCTGAAAGGCCCAAAGGGCTGCCTTGTTTCCAAAGGGGGAGAGAGGCCCCAAAGCATCTTGCTTCCACCTCTTGGGAAGCTAAGAAACAACTCGCTGTGCCCAGTGCTCTTATAGCCTAAGAGAACATCTCTTATCAAGGCCTGTGAAACGCACTTTCTAGGCAGGCCTGATCTGGAAGAAGTAGAACTTCTGCTCTGGTTGTGCTCCATTGCCCTAGAGCTGCCAGACCCAACGTGCTGCCTTGTTTCCAAAGGGGCAGAGAGGCCCCAAAGCGTCTTGCTTCCAGCTGTTTGGGAAACAAGGAAACAACTGGCTCTGCACCGTGCTCTCACAGCCTACCGGGAACGTCACATACAAAGGCCTCTGAAACGCAGTTCCTTGGCAGGCCTGATCTGGCTGAAGTAGGACTTCTGCTCTGGGTGTGCTCCATTGGCCTAGAGCTGAAAGGCCCAAAGGGATGCCTTGTTTGCAAAGGGGCAGAGAGGCCCCAAAGCATCTTGCTTCCAGCTGTTTGGGAAGCTAAGAAACAACTGTCTCTGCCCAGTGCTCTGACAGAGTACCGGGAACATCTCTTACCAGAGCCTTTGAAACGCAGTTTCTTGGCAGGCCTTATCTGGCTGAGGTAGAACTTCTGTTCTGGGTGTGCTCCATTGGCCTAGAGCTGAAAGGCCCAAAGGTCGGCCTTGTTGGCAAAGGGGCAGGGAGCCCCCAAAGCATCTTGCTTCCAGCTCTTCGGGAAGCTAAGAAACAACTGGCTCTGCCCAGTGCTCTTACAGCCTGAGAGAAAATCTCTTACCAAGGCCTGTGAAACGCACTTTGTTGGTGGCCTGATCTAGCTGAAGTAGAACTTCTGCTCTGGGTGTGCTCCATTGGCCTAGAGCTGCCTGGCCCAAAGGGCCGCCTTGTTTGCAAAGGGGCAGAGAGGCCCCAAAGCATCTTGCTTCCAGCTCTTTGGGAAGCTAAGAAACATCTGGAGTTGCCCAGTGCTCTTACAGCCTACCGGGAACATCTCTTACCAAGGCCTGTGAAACGCAGTTTGTTGGTGGCCTGAACTGGCCGAAGTAGAACTTCTGCTCTGGGTGTGCTCCACTGGCCTGGAGCTACCTGCCCCAAAGGGCTGCCTTGATTCCAAAGTGAGAGAGTGGCACCAAAGCATCTTGCTTCCAGCTCTTCGGGAAGCTAAGAAACATCTGGCGTTGCCCAGTGCTCTTACAGCCTACCGGGAACATCTCTTACCAAGGCCTGTGAAACGCCGTTTCCTGGCAGGCCTGGTTTGGCTGAAGTAGAACTTCTGCTCTGGGTGTGCTCCATTGCCCTAGAGCTGCCAGGCCCAAGGTGCTGCCTTGTTTCCAAAGGGGCAGAGAGGCCCCAAAGCATCTTGCTTCCAGCTCTCTGGGAAGCTAAGAACCAACTCGCTCTGCCCCGTGCTCTTACAGCCTACCGGGAACATGTCTTTGAAAGGCCTGTGAAACGCAGTTTCTTGGCAGGCCTCATCTGGCTGAAGTAGAACTCCGGCTCTGGGTGTGCTCCATTGCCCTAGAGCTGCCAGGCCCCAAGTGCTGCCCTGTTTCCAAGGGGCAGAGAGGCCCAAAGCATCTTGCTTCCCGGTCTTTGCGAAGCTAAGAAACAACTGGCTCTGCCCAGTGCTCTTACACCTACCGGGAACATCTCTTACCAAGGCCTGTCAAACGCTGTTTCTTTGCAGGCCTGATCAGGCTGAAGTAGAACTCCTGCTCTGCGTGTGCTCCATTGGCCTAGAGCTTCCCGACCCAAAAGGCTGCCTTGTTCCCAAACGGGCAGAGGGGTCCCAAGCGTCTTGCTTCCAGCTTTTCAGGAAGGTAAGAAACAACTGGCTCTGCCCAGTGCTCTTACAGCCTACCGGGAACATCTCTTACCAAGGCCTGTGAAACGCAGTTTCTTGGCAGGCCTGATCTGGCTGAAGTAGAACTCCTGCTCTGGGCGTGCTACTTTGGCCTAGAGCTGCCAGGCCCAAAGGGCCGCCTTGTTTCCCAAGGGGCTGAGAGTCCCCAAAGTATCTTGCTTCCAAATCTTTGGGAAGCTAAGAAACAACTGGCTCTGCACAGTGCTCTCACAGCCTACCGGCAACGTGACAGAGAAAGGCCTGTGAGACGCAGTTTCTTGGAAGGCCTGATCTGGCTGAGGTAGAACTTCTGCTCTGGGTGTACTCCATTGGCCTAGGGCTGCCAGGCCCAAAGGGCTGCCTTTATTTCCAAAGTGTGAGAGAGGCCCCAAAGCATCTTGCTTCCTGCTCTCTGGGAAGCTAAAACAACTGGCTCTGCACAGTGCTCTCAAAGCCAACCGGGAACGTCACATACAAAGGCCTGTGAAACGCAGCTTCTTGACAGGCCTTATCTGGCTGAGGTAGAACTTGTGCTCTGGGTGTGCTACTTTGGCCTAGAGCTGCCAGGCACAAAGGCTGCTTTGTTTCCAAAGGGGGAGAGAGGCCCCAAATCATGTTGCTTCCAGCTGTTTTTGAAGCTAAGAAACAACTCGCTCTGCCAGGTACTCTTACAGCCTTCCGGGAACACCTCTTACGAAGGCCTGTGAAAAGCAGTTTCTTGGCAGGCCTGATCTGGCTGAGGTAGAACTTCTGCTCTGGGTGTGCTCCATTGCCCTAGAGCTGAAAGGCCCAAAGGGCTGCCTTGTTTCCAAAGGGGGAGAGAGGCCCCAAAGCATCTTGCTTCCACCTCTTGGGAAGCTAAGAAACAACTCGCTGTGCCCAGTGCTCTTATAGCCTAAGAGAACATCTCTTATCAAGGCCTGTGAAACGCACTTTCTAGGCAGGCCTGATCTGGAAGAAGTAGAACTTCTGCTCTGGTTGTGCTCCATTGCCCTAGAGCTGCCAGACCCAACGTGCTGCCTTGTTTCCAAAGGGGCAGAGAGGCCCCAAAGCGTCTTGCTTCCAGCTGTTTGGGAAACAAGGAAACAACTGGCTCTGCACCGTGCTCTCACAGCCTACCGGGAACGTCACATACAAAGGCCTCTGAAACGCAGTTCCTTGGCAGGCCTGATCTGGCTGAAGTAGGACTTCTGCTCTGGGTGTGCTCCATTGGCCTAGAGCTGAAAGGCCCAAAGGGATGCCTTGTTTGCAAAGGGGCAGAGAGGCCCCAAAGCATCTTGCTTCCAGCTCTTTGGGAAGCTAAGAAACAACTGTCTCTGCCCAGTGCTCTGACAGAGTACCGGGAACATCTCTTACCAGAGCCTTTGAAACGCAGTTTCTTGGCAGGCCTTATCTGGCTGAGGTAGAACTTCTGCTCTGGGTGTGCTCCATTGGCCTAGAGCTGAAAGGCCCAAAGGTCGGCCTTGTTGGCAAAGGGGCAGGGATCCCCCAAAGCATCTTGCTTCCAGCTCTTCGGGAAGCTAAGAAACAACTGGCTCTGCCCAGTGCTCTTACAGCCTGAGAGAAAATCTCTTACCAAGGCCTGTGAAACGCACTTTGTTGGTGGCCTGATCTAGCTGAAGTAGAACTTCTGCTCTGGGTGTGCTCCATTGGCCTAGAGCTGCCTGGCCCAAAGGGCCGCCTTGTTTGCAAAGGGGCAGAGAGGCCCCAAAGCATCTTGCTTCCAGCTCTTTGGGAAGCTAAGAAACATCTGGAGTTGCCCAGTGCTCTTACAGCCTACCGGGAACATCTCTTACCAAGGCCTGTGAAACGCAGTTTGTTGGTGGCCTGAACTGGCCGAAGTAGAACTTCTGCTCTGGGTGTGCTCCACTGGCCTGGAGCTACCTGCCCCAAAGGGCTGCCTTGATTCCAAAGTGAGAGAGTGGCACCAAAGCATCTTGCTTCCAGCTCTTCGGGAAGCTAAGAAACATCTGGCGTTGCTCAGTGCTCTTACAGCCTACCGGGAACATCTCTTACCAAGGCCTGTGAAACGCCGTTTCCTGGCAGGCCTGATTTGGCTGAAGTAGAACTTCTGCTCTGGGTGTGCTCCATTGCCCTAGAGCTGCCAGGCCCAAGGTGCTGCCTTGTTTCCAAAGGGGCAGAGAGGCCCCAAAGCATCTTGCTTCCAGCTCTCTGGGAAGCTAAGAACCAACTCGCTCTGCCCCGTGCTCTTACAGCCTACCGGGAACATGTCTTTGAAAGGCCTGTGAAACGCAGTTTCTTGGCAGGCCTCATCTGGCTGAAGTAGAACTCCGGCTCTGGGTGTGCTCCATTGCCCTAGAGCTGCCAGGCCCCAAGTGCTGCCCTGTTTCCAAGGGGCAGAGAGGCCCAAAGCATCTTGCTTCCCGGTCTTTGCGAAGCTAAGAAACAACTGGCTCTGCCCAGTGCTCTTACACCTACCGGGAACATCTCTTACCAAGGCCTGTCAAACGCTGTTTCTTTGCAGGCCTGATCAGGCTGAAGTAGAACTCCTGCTCTGCGTGTGCTCCATTGGCCTAGAGCTTCCCGACCCAAAAGGCTGCCTTGTTCCCAAACGGGCAGAGGGGTCCCAAGCGTCTTGCTTCCAGCTTTTCAGGAAGGTAAGAAACAACTGGCTCTGCCCAGTGCTCTTACAGCCTACCGGGAACATCTCTTACCAAGGCCTGTGAAACGCAGTTTCTTGGCAGGCCTGATCTGGCTGAAGTAGAACTCCTGCTCTGGGCGTGCTACTTTGGCCTAGAGCTGCCAGGCCCAAAGGGCCGCCTTGTTTCCAAAGGGGCTGAGAGTCCCCAAAGTATCTTGCTTCCAAATCTTTGGGAAGCTAAGAAACAACTGGCTCTGCACAGTGCTCTCACAGCCTACCGGCAACGTGACAGAGAAAGGCCTGTGAGACGCAGTTTCTTGGAAGGCCTGATCTGGCTGAGGTAGAACTTCTGCTCTGGGTGTACTCCATTGGCCTAGGGCTGCCAGGCCCAAAGGGCTGCCTTTATTTCCAAAGTGTGAGAGAGGCCCCAAAGCATCTTGCTTCCTGCTCTCTGGGAAGCTAAAACAACTGGCTCTGCACAGTGCTCTCAAAGCCAACCGGGAACGTCACATACAAAGGCCTGTGAAACGCAGCTTCTTGACAGGCCTTATCTGGCTGAGGTAGAACTTGTGCTCTGGGTGTGCTACTTTGGCCTAGAGCTGCCAGGCACAAAGGCTGCTTTGTTTCCAAAGGGGGAGAGAGGCCCCAAATCATGTTGCTTCCAGCTGTTTTTGAAGCTAAGAAACAACTCGCTCTGCCAGGTACTCTTACAGCCTTCCGGGAACACCTCTTACGAAGGCCTGTGAAAAGCAGTTTCTTGGCAGGCCTGATCTGGCTGAGGTAGAACTTCTGCTCTGGGTGTGCTCCATTGCCCTAGAGCTGAAAGGCCCAAAGGGCTGCCTTGTTTCCAAAGGGGGAGAGAGGCCCCAAAGCATCTTGCTTCCACCTCTTGGGAAGCTAAGAAACAACTCGCTGTGCCCAGTGCTCTTATAGCCTAAGAGAACATCTCTTATCAAGGCCTGTGAAATGCACTTTCTAGGCAGGCCTGATCTGGAAGAAGTAGAACTTCTGCTCTGGTTGTGCTCCATTGCCCTAGAGCTGCCAGACCCAACGTGCTGCCTTGTTTCCAAAGGGGCAGAGAGGCCCCAAAGCGTCTTGCTTCCAGCTGTTTGGGAAACAAGGAAACAACTGGCTCTGCACCGTGCTCTCACAGCCTACCGGGAACGTCACATACAAAGGCCTCTGAAACGCAGTTCCTTGGCAGGCCTGATCTGGCTGAAGTAGGACTTCTGCTCTGGGTGTGCTCCATTGGCCTAGAGCTGAAAGGCCCAAAGGGATGCCTTGTTTGCAAAGGGGCAGAGAGGCCCCAAAGCATCTTGCTTCCAGCTCTTTGGGAAGCTAAGAAACAACTGTCTCTGCCCAGTGCTCTGACAGAGTACCGGGAACATCTCTTACCAGAGCCTTTGAAACGCAGTTTCTTGGCAGGCCTTATCTGGCTGAGGTAGAACTTCTGCTCTGGGTGTGCTCCATTGGCCTAGAGCTGAAAGGCCCAAAGGTCGGCCTTGTTGGCAAAGGGGCAGGGAGCCCCCAAAGCATCTTGCTTCCAGCTCTTCGGGAAGCTAAGAAACAACTGGCTCTGCCCAGTGCTCTTACAGCCTGAGAGAAAATCTCTTACCAAGGCCTGTGAAACGCACTTTGTTGGTGGCCTGATCTAGCTGAAGTAGAACTTCTGCTCTGGGTGTGCTCCATTGGCCTAGAGCTGCCTGGCCCAAAGGGCCGCCTTGTTTGCAAAGGGGCAGAGAGGCCCCAAAGCATCTTGCTTCCAGCTCTTTGGGAAGCTAAGAAACATCTGGAGTTGCCCAGTGCTCTTACAGCCTACCGGGAACATCTCTTACCAAGGCCTGTGAAACGCAGTTTGTTGGTGGCCTGAACTGGCCGAAGTAGAACTTCTGCTCTGGGTGTGCTCCACTGGCCTGGAGCTACCTGCCCCAAAGGGCTGCCTTGATTCCAAAGTGAGAGAGTGGCCCCAAAGCATCTTGCTTCCAGCTCTTCGGGAAGCTAAGAAACATCTGGCGTTGCCCAGTGCTCTTACAGCCTACCGGGAACATCTCTTACCAAGGCCTGTGAAACGCCGTTTCCTGGCAGGCCTGATTTGGCTGAAGTAGAACTTCTGCTCTGGGTGTGCTCCATTGCCTAGAGCTGCCAGGCCCAAGGTGCTGCCTTGTTTCCAAAGGGGCAGAGAGGCCCCAAAGCATCTTGCTTCCAGCTCTCTGGGAAGCTAAGAACCAACTCGCTCTGCCCCGTGCTCTTACAGCCTACCGGGAACATGTCTTTGAAAGGCCTGTGAAACGCAGTTTCTTGGCAGGCCTCATCTGGCTGAAGTAGAACTCCGGCTCTGGGTGTGCTCCATTGCCCTAGAGCTGCCAGGCCCCAAGTGCTGCCCTGTTTCCAAGGGGCAGAGAGGCCCAAAGCATCTTGCTTCCCGGTCTTTGCGAAGCTAAGAAACAACTGGCTCTGCCCAGTGCTCTTACACCTACCGGGAACATCTCTTACCAAGGCCTGTCAAACGCTGTTTCTTTGCAGGCCTGATCAGGCTGAAGTAGAACTCCTGCTCTGCGTGTGCTCCATTGGCCTAGAGCTTCCCGACCCAAAAGGCTGCCTTGTTCCCAAACGGGCAGAGGGGTCCCAAGCGTCTTGCTTCCAGCTTTTCAGGAAGGTAAGAAACAACTGGCTCTGCCCAGTGCTCTTACAGCCTACCGGGAACATCTCTTACCAAGGCCTGTGAAACGCAGTTTCTTGGCAGGCCTGATCTGGCTGAAGTAGAACTCCTGCTCTGGGCGTGCTACTTTGGCCTAGAGCTGCCAGGCCCAAAGGGCCGCCTTGTTTCCAAAGGGGCTGAGAGTCCCCAAAGTATCTTGCTTCCAAATCTTTGGGAAGCTAAGAAACAACTGGCTCTGCACAGTGCTCTCACAGCCTACCGGCAACGTGACAGAGAAAGGCCTGTGAGACGCAGTTTCTTGGAAGGCCTGATCTGGCTGAGGTAGAACTTCTGCTCTGGGTGTACTCCATTGGCCTAGGGCTGCCAGGCCCAAAGGGCTGCCTTTATTTCCAAAGTGTGAGAGAGGCCCCAAAGCATCTTGCTTCCTGCTCTCTGGGAAGCTAAAACAACTGGCTCTGCACAGTGCTCTCAAAGCCAACCGGGAACGTCACATACAAAGGCCTGTGAAACGCAGCTTCTTGACAGGCCTTATCTGGCTGAGGTAGAACTTGTGCTCTGGGTGTGCTACTTTGGCCTAGAGCTGCCAGGCACAAAGGCTGCTTTGTTTCCAAAGGGGGAGAGAGGCCCCAAATCATGTTGCTTCCAGCTGTTTTTGAAGCTAAGAAACAACTCGCTCTGCCAGGTACTCTTACAGCCTTCCGGGAACACCTCTTACGAAGGCCTGTGAAAAGCAGTTTCTTGGCAGGCCTGATCTGGCTGAGGTAGAACTTCTGCTCTGGGTGTGCTCCATTGCCCTAGAGCTGAAAGGCCCAAAGGGCTGCCTTGTTTCCAAAGGGGGAGAGAGGCCCCAAAGCATCTTGCTTCCACCTCTTGGGAAGCTAAGAAACAACTCGCTGTGCCCAGTGCTCTTATAGCCTAAGAGAACATCTCTTATCAAGGCCTGTGAAACGCACTTTCTAGGCAGGCCTGATCTGGAAGAAGTAGAACTTCTGCTCTGGTTGTGCTCCATTGCCCTAGAGCTGCCAGACCCAACGTGCTGCCTTGTTTCCAAAGGGGCAGAGAGGCCCCAAAGCGTCTTGCTTCCAGCTGTTTGGGAAACAAGGAAACAACTGGCTCTGCACCGTGCTCTCACAGCCTACCGGGAACGTCACATACAAAGGCCTCTGAAACGCAGTTCCTTGGCAGGCCTGATCTGGCTGAAGTAGGACTTCTGCTCTGGGTGTGCTCCATTGGCCTAGAGCTGAAAGGCCCAAAGGGATGCCTTGTTTGCAAAGGGGCAGAGAGGCCCCAAAGCATCTTGCTTCCAGCTCTTTGGGAAGCTAAGAAACAACTGTCTCTGCCCAGTGCTCTGACAGAGTACCGGGAACATCTCTTACCAGAGCCTTTGAAACGCAGTTTCTTGGCAGGCCTTATCTGGCTGAGGTAGAACTTCTGCTCTGGGTGTGCTCCATTGGCCTAGAGCTGAAAGGCCCAAAGGTCGGCCTTGTTGGCAAAGGGGCAGGGAGCCCCCAAAGCATCTTGCTTCCAGCTCTTTGGGAAGCTAAGAAACAACTGGCTCTGCCCAGTGCTCTTACAGCCTAAGAGAAAATCTCTTACCAAGGCCTGTGAAACGCACTTTGTTGGTGGCCTGATCTAGCTGAAGTAGAACTTCTGCTCTGGGTGTGCTCCATTGGCCTAGAGCTGCCTGGCCCAAAGGGCCGCCTTGTTTGCAAAGGGGCAGAGAGGCCCCAAAGCATCTTGCTTCCAGCTCTTTGGGAAGCTAAGAAACATCTGGAGTTGCCCAGTGCTCTTACAGCCTACCGGGAACATCTCTTACCAAGGCCTGTGAAACGCAGTTTGTTGGTGGCCTGAACTGGCCGAAGTAGAACTTCTGCTCTGGGTGTGCTCCACTGGCCTAGAGCTACCTGGCGCAAAGGGCTGCCTTGATTCCAAAGTGAGAGAGTGGCACCAAAGCATCTTGCTCCCAGCTCTTCGGGAAGCTAAGAAACAGCTGGCTCTGCCCAGTGCTCTTACAGCCTAAGAGAACATCTCTTTGAAAGGCCTGTGAAACGCAGTTTCTTGGCAGGCCTGACCTGGCTGAAGTAGAACTTCTGTTCTGGTTGTGCTACATAGGCCTAGAGCTACCAGGACCTAAGGGCTGCCTTGTTTCCAAAGGGTGAGAGAGGCCCCAAAGCATCTTGCCTCCAGCACTTTGGGAAGCTAAAAAACAACTGGTTCTGCCCAGTGCTCTCACAGCCTACCGTGAACATCTCTTACCAAGGGCTGTGAAACGCAGTTTCTGGGCAGGACTGATCCGCCTGAAGTAGAACTTCTGCTGTGGGTGTGCTCCATTGGCCTAGAGCTGCCAGGCCCAAACGGCTGCCTTGTGTCCAAAGGGAGAGAGAGGCCCCAAAGCATCTTGCTTCCAGCTCTGTGGGAAGCTAAAGCAACTGGCTCTCCACAGTGCTCTCACAGCCTACCGGGAACATCTCTTACCAAGGCCTGTGAAACGCAGTTTCTTGGCAGGCCTGATCTGGCTGAAGTAGAACTCCTGCTCTGGGCGTGCTACTTTGGCCTAGAGCTGCCAGGCCCAAAGGGCCGCCTTGTTTCCAAAGGGGCTGAGAGTCCCCAAAGTATCTTGCTTCCAAATCTTTGGGAAGCTAAGAAACAACTGGCTCTGCACAGTGCTCTCACAGCCTACCGGCAACGTGACAGAGAAAGGCCTGTGAGACGCAGTTTCTTGGAAGTCCTGATCTGGCTGAGGTAGAACTTCTGCTCTGGGTGTACTCCATTGGCCTAGGGCTGCCAGGCCCAAAGGGCTGCCTTTATTTCCAAAGTGTGAGAGAGGCCCCAAAGCATCTTGCTTCCTGCTCTCTGGGAAGCTAAAACAACTGGCTCTGCACAGTGCTCTCAAAGCCAACCGGGAACGTCACATACAAAGGCCTGTGAAACGCAGCTTCTTGACAGGCCTTATCTGGCTGAGGTAGAACTTGTGCTCTGGGTGTGCTACTTTGGCCTAGAGCTGCCAGGCACAAAGGCTGCTTTGTTTCCAAAGGGGGAGAGAGGCCCCAAATCATGTTGCTTCCAGCTGTTTTTGAAGCTAAGAAACAACTCGCTCTGCCAGGTACTCTTACAGCCTTCCGGGAACACCTCTTACGAAGGCCTGTGAAAAGCAGTTTCTTGGCAGGCCTGATCTGGCTGAGGTAGAACTTCTGCTCTGGGTGTGCTCCATTGCCCTAGAGCTGAAAGGCCCAAAGGGCTGCCTTGTTTCCAAAGGGGGAGAGAGGCCCCAAAGCATCTTGCTTCCACCTCTTGGGAAGCTAAGAAACAACTCGCTGTGCCCAGTGCTCTTATAGCCTAAGAGAACATCTCTTATCAAGGCCTGTGAAACGCACTTTCTAGGCAGGCCTGATCTGGAAGAAGTAGAACTTCTGCTCTGGTTGTGCTCCATTGCCCTAGAGCTGCCAGACCCAACGTGCTGCCTTTTTTCCAAAGGGGCAGAGAGGCCCCAAAGCGTCTTGCTTCCAGCTGTTTGGGAAACAAGGAAACAACTGGCTCTGCACCGTGCTCTCACAGCCTACGGGGAACGTCACATACAAAGGCCTCTGAAACGCAGTTCCTTGGCAGGCCTGATCTGGCTGAAGTAGGACTTCTGCTCTGGGTGTGCTCCATTGGCCTAGAGCTGAAAGGCCCAAAGGGATGCCTTGTTTGCAAAGGGGCAGAGAGGCCCCAAAGCATCTTGCTTCCAGCTCTTTGGGAAGCTAAGAAACAACTGTCTCTGCCCAGTGCTCTGACAGAGTACCGGGAACATCTCTTACCAAGGCCTGTGAAACGCAGTTTCTTGGCAGGCCTGATCTGGCTGAAGTAGAACTCCTGTTCTGGGCGTTCTACTTTGGCCTAGAGCTGCCAGGCCCAAAGGGCCGCCTTGTTTCCAAAGGGGCTGAGAGTCCCCAAAGTATCTTGCTTCCAAATCTTTGGGAAGCTAAGAAACAACTGGCTCTGCACAGTGCTCTCACAGCCTACCGGCAACGTGACAGAGAAAGGCCTGTGAGACGCAGTTTCTTGGAAGGCCTGATCTGGCTGAGGTAGAACTTCTGCTCTGGGTGTACTCCATTGGCCTAGGGCTGCCAGGCCCAAAGGGCTGCCTTTATTTCCAAAGTGTGAGAGAGGCCCCAAAGCATCTTGCTTCCTGCTCTCTGGGAAGCTAAAACAACTGGCTCTGCACAGTGCTCTCAAAGCCAACCGGGAACGTCACATACAAAGGCCTGTGAAACGCAGCTTCTTGACAGGCCTTATCTGGCTGAGGTAGAACTTGTGCTCTGGGTGTGCTACTTTGGCCTAGAGCTGCCAGGCACAAAGGCTGCTTTGTTTCCAAAGGGGGAGAGAGGCCCCAAATCATGTTGCTTCCAGCTGTTTTTGAAGCTAAGAAACAACTCGCTCTGCCAGGTACTCTTACAGCCTTCCGGGAACACCTCTTACGAAGGCCTGTGAAAAGCAGTTTCTTGGCAGGCCTGATCTGGCTGAGGTAGAACTTCTGCTCTGGGTGTACTCCATTGGCCTAGGGCTGCCAGGCCCAAAGGGCTGCCTTTATTTCCAAAGTGTGAGAGAGGCCCCAAAGCATCTTGCTTCCTGCTCTCTGGGAAGCTAAAACAACTGGCTCTGCACAGTGCTCTCAAAGCCAACCGGGAACGTCACATACAAAGGCCTGTGAAACGCAGCTTCTTGACAGGCCTTATCTGGCTGAGGTAGAACTTATGCTCTGGGTGTGCTACTTTGGCCTAGAGCTGCCAGGCACAAAGGCTGCTTTGTTTCCAAAGGGGGAGAGAGGCCCCAAATCATGTTGCTTCCAGCTGTTTTTGAAGCTAAGAAACAACTCGCTCTGCCAGGTACTCTTACAGCCTTCCGGGAACACCTCTTACGAAGGCCTGTGAAAAGCAGTTTCTTGGCAGGCCTGATCTGGCTGAGGTAGAACTTCTGCTCTGGGTGTGCTCCATTGCCCTAGAGCTGAAAGGCCCAAAGGGCTGCCTTGTTTCCAAAGGGGGAGAGAGGCCCCAAAGCATCTTGCTTCCACCTCTTGGGAAGCTAAGAAACAACTCGCTGTGCCCAGTGCTCTTATAGCCTAAGAGAACATCTCTTATCAAGGCCTGTGAAACGCACTTTCTAGGCAGGCCTGATCTGGAAGAAGTAGAACTTCTGCTCTGGTTGTGCTCCATTGCCCTAGAGCTGCCAGACCCAACGTGCTGCCTTGTTTCCAAAGGGGCAGAGAGGCCCCAAAGCGTCTTGCTTCCAGCTGTTTGGGAAACAAGGAAACAACTGGCTCTGCACCGTGCTCTCACAGCCTACCGGGAACGTCACATACAAAGGCCTCTGAAACGCAGTTCCTTGGCAGGCCTGATCTGGCTGAAGTAGGACTTCTGCTCTGGGTGTGCTCCATTGGCCTAGAGCTGAAAGGCCCAAAGGGATGCCTTGTTTGCAAAGGGGCAGAGAGGCCCCAAAGCATCTTGCTTCCAGCTCTTTGGGAAGCTAAGAAACAACTGTCTCTGCCCAGTGCTCTGACAGAGTACCGGGAACATCTCTTACCAGAGCCTTTGAAACGCAGTTTCTTGGCAGGCCTTATCTGGCTGAGGTAGAACTTCTGCTCTGGGTGTGCTCCATTGGCCTAGAGCTGAAAGGCCCAAAGGTCGGCCTTGTTGGCAAAGGGGCAGGGAGCCCCCAAAGCATCTTGCTTCCAGCTCTTCGGGAAGCTAAGAAACAACTGGCTCTGCCCAGTGCTCTTACAGCCTGAGAGAAAATCTCTTACCAAGGCCTGTGAAACGCACTTTGTTGGTGGCCTGATCTAGCTGAAGTAGAACTTCTGCTCTGGGTGTGCTCCATTGGCCTAGAGCTGCCTGGCCCAAAGGGCCGCCTTGTTTGCAAAGGGGCAGAGAGGCCCCAAAGCATCTTGCTTCCAGCTCTTTGGGAAGCTAAGAAACATCTGGAGTTGCCCAGTGCTCTTACAGCCTACCGGGAACATCTCTTACCAAGGCCTGTGAAACGCAGTTTGTTGGTGGCCTGAACTGGCCGAAGTAGAACTTCTGCTCTGGGTGTGCTCCACTGGCCTGGAGCTACCTGCCCCAAAGGGCTGCCTTGATTCCAAAGTGAGAGAGTGGCACCAAAGCATCTTGCTTCCAGCTCTTCGGGAAGCTAAGAAACATCTGGCGTTGCTCAGTGCTCTTACAGCCTACCGGGAACATCTCTTACCAAGGCCTGTGAAACGCCGTTTCCTGGCAGGCCTGATTTGGCTGAAGTAGAACTTCTGCTCTGGGTGTGCTCCATTGCCCTAGAGCTGCCAGGCCCAAGGTGCGGCCTTGTTTCCAAAGGGGCAGAGAGGCCCCAAAGCATCTTGCTTCCAGCTCTCTGGGAAGCTAAGAACCAACTCGCTCTGCCCCGTGCTCTTACAGCCTACCGGGAACATGTCTTTGAAAGGCCTGTGAAACGCAGTTTCTTGGCAGGCCTCATCTGGCTGAAGTAGAACTCCGGCTCTGGGTGTGCTCCATTGCCCTAGAGCTGCCAGGCCCCAAGTGCTGCCCTGTTTCCAAGGGGCAGAGAGGCCCAAAGCATCTTGCTTCCCGGTCTTTGCGAAGCTAAGAAACAACTGGCTCTGCCCAGTGCTCTTACACCTACCGGGAACATCTCTTACCAAGGCCTGTCAAACGCTGTTTCTTTGCAGGCCTGATCAGGCTGAAGTAGAACTTCTGCTCTGCGTGTGCTCCTTTGGCCTAGAGCTTCCCGACCCAAAAGGCTGCCTTGTTCCCAAACGGGCAGAGGGGTCCCAAGCGTCTTGCTTCCAGCTTTTCAGGAAGGTAAGAAACAACTGGCTCTGCCCAGTGCTCTTACAGCCTACCGGGAACATCTCTTACCAAGGCCTGTGAAACGCAGTTTCTTGGCAGGCCTGATCTGGCTGAAGTAGAACTCCTGCTCTGGGCGTGCTACTTTGGCCTAGAGCTGCCAGGCCCAAAGGGCCGCCTTGTTTCCAAAGGGGCTGAGAGTCCCCAAAGTATCTTGCTTCCAAATCTTTGGGAAGCTAAGAAACAACTGGCTCTGCACAGTGCTCTCACAGCCTACCGGCAACGTGACAGAGAAAGGCCTGTGAGACGCAGTTTCTTGGAAGGCCTGATCTGGCTGAGGTAGAACTTCTGCTCTGGGTGTACTCCATTGGCCTAGGGCTGCCAGGCCCAAAGGGCTGCCTTTATTTCCAAAGTGTGAGAGAGGCCCCAAAGCATCTTGCTTCCTGCTCTCTGGGAAGCTAAAACAACTGGCTCTGCACAGTGCTCTCAAAGCCAACCGGGAACGTCACATACAAAGGCCTGTGAAACGCAGCTTCTTGACAGGCCTTATCTGGCTGAGGTAGAACTTGTGCTCTGGGTGTGCTACTTTGGCCTAGAGCTGCCAGGCACAAAGGCTGCTTTGTTTCCAAAGGGGGAGAGAGGCCCCAAATCATGTTGCTTCCAGCTGTTTTTGAAGCTAAGAAACAACTCGCTCTGCCAGGTACTCTTACAGCCTTCCGGGAACACCTCTTACGAAGGCCTGTGAAAAGCAGTTTCTTGGCAGGCCTGATCTGGCTGAGGTAGAACTTCTGCTCTGGGTGTGCTCCATTGCCCTAGAGCTGAAAGGCCCAAAGGGCTGCCTTGTTTCCAAAGGGGGAGAGAGGCCCCAAAGCATCTTGCTTCCACCTCTTGGGAAGCTAAGAAACAACTCGCTGTGCCCAGTGCTCTTATAGCCTAAGAGAACATCTCTTATCAAGGCCTGTGAAACGCACTTTCTAGGCAGGCCTGATCTGGAAGAAGTAGAACTTCTGCTCTGGTTGTGCTCCATTGCCCTAGAGCTGCCAGACCCAACGTGCTGCCTTGTTTCCAAAGGGGCAGAGAGGCCCCAAAGCGTCTTGCTTCCAGCTGTTTGGGAAACAAGGAAACAACTGGCTCTGCACCGTGCTCTCACAGCCTACCGGGAACGTCACATACAAAGGCCTCTGAAACGCAGTTCCTTGGCAGGCCTGATCTGGCTGAAGTAGGACTTCTGCTCTGGGTGTGCTCCATTGGCCTAGAGCTGAAAGGCCCAAAGGGATGCCTTGTTTGCAAAGGGGCAGAGAGGCCCCAAAGCATCTTGCTTCCAGCTCTTTGGGAAGCTAAGAAACAACTGTCTCTGCCCAGTGCTCTGACAGAGTACCGGGAACATCTCTTACCAGAGCCTTTGAAACGCAGTTTCTTGGCAGGCCTTATCTGGCTGAGGTAGAACTTCTGCTCTGGGTGTGCTCCATTGGCCTAGAGCTGAAAGGCCCAAAGGTCGGCCTTGTTGGCAAAGGGGCAGGGAGCCCCCAAAGCATCTTGCTTCCAGCTCTTTGGGAAGCTAAGAAACAACTGGCTCTGCCCAGTGCTCTTACAGCCTAAGAGAAAATCTCTTACCAAGGCCTGTGAAACGCACTTTGTTGGTGGCCTGATCTAGCTGAAGTAGAACTTCTGCTCTGGGTGTGCTCCACTGGCCTAGAGCTGCCTGGCCCAAAGGGCCGCCTTGTTTGCAAAGGGGCAGAGAGGCCCCAAAGCATCTTGCTTCCAGCTCTTCGGGAAGCTAAGAAACATCTGGCGTTGCCCAGTGCTCTTACAGCCTACCGGGAACATCTCTTACCAAGGCCTGTGAAACGCAGTTTGTTGGTGGCCTGAACTGGCCGAAGTAGAACTTCTGCTCTGGGTGTGCTCCACTGGCCTAGAGCTACCTGGCGCAAAGGGCTGCCTTGATTCCAAAGTGAGAGAGTGGCACCAAAGCATCTTGCTCCCAGCTCTTCGGGAAGCTAAGAAACAGCTGGCTCTGCCCAGTGCTCTTACAGCCTAAGAGAACATCTCTTTGAAAGGCCTGTGAAACGCAGTTTCTTGGCAGGCCTGACCTGGCTGAAGTAGAACTTCTGTTCTGGTTGTGCTACATAGGCCTAGAGCTACCAGGACCTAAGGGCTGCCTTGTTTCCAAAGGGTGAGAGAGGCCCCAAAGCATCTTGCCTCCAGCACTTTGGGAAGCTAAAAAACAACTGGTTCTGCCCAGTGCTCTCACAGCCTACCGTGAACATCTCTTACCAAGGGCTGTGAAACGCAGTTTCTGGGCAGGACTGATCCGCCTGAAGTAGAACTTCTGCTGTGGGTGTGCTCCATTGGCCTAGAGCTGCCAGGCGCAAACGGCTGCCTTGTGTCCAAAGGGAGAGAGAGGCCCCAAAGCATCTTGCTTCCAGCTCTGTGGGAAGCTAAAGCAACTGGCTCTCCACAGTGCTCTCACAGCCTACCGGGAACATCTCTTACCAAGGCCTGTGAAACGCAGTTTCTTGGCAGGCCTGATCTGGCTGAAGTAGAACTCCTGCTCTGGGCGTGCTACTTTGGCCTAGAGCTGCCAGGCCCAAAGGGCCGCCTTGTTTCCAAAGGGGCTGAGAGTCCCCAAAGTATCTTGCTTCCAAATCTTTGGGAAGCTAAGAAACAACTGGCTCTGCACAGTGCTCTCACAGCCTACCGGCAACGTGACAGAGAAAGGCCTGTGAGACGCAGTTTCTTGGAAGGCCTGATCTGGCTGAGGTAGAACTTCTGCTCTGGGTGTACTCCATTGGCCTAGGGCTGCCAGGCCCAAAGGGCTGCCTTTATTTCCAAAGTGTGAGAGAGGCCCCAAAGCATCTTGCTTCCTGCTCTCTGGGAAGCTAAAACAACTGGCTCTGCACAGTGCTCTCAAAGCCAACCGGGAACGTCACATACAAAGGCCTGTGAAACGCAGCTTCTTGACAGGCCTTATCTGGCTGAGGTAGAACTTGTGCTCTGGGTGTGCTACTTTGGCCTAGAGCTGCCAGGCACAAAGGCTGCTTTGTTTCCAAAGGGGGAGAGAGGCCCCAAATCATGTTGCTTCCAGCTGTTTTTGAAGCTAAGAAACAACTCGCTCTGCCAGGTACTCTTACAGCCTTCCGGGAACACCTCTTACGAAGGCCTGTGAAAAGCAGTTTCTTGGCAGGCCTGATCTGGCTGAGGTAGAACTTCTGCTCTGGGTGTGCTCCATTGCCCTAGAGCTGAAAGGCCCAAAGGGCTGCCTTGTTTCCAAAGGGGGAGAGAGGCCCCAAAGCATCTTGCTTCCACCTCTTGGGAAGCTAAGAAACAACTCGCTGTGCCCAGTGCTCTTATAGCCTAAGAGAACATCTCTTATCAAGGCCTGTGAAACGCACTTTCTAGGCAGGCCTGATCTGGAAGAAGTAGAACTTCTGCTCTGGTTGTGCTCCATTGCCCTAGAGCTGCCAGACCCAACGTGCTGCCTTGTTTCCAAAGGGGCAGAGAGGCCCCAAAGCGTCTTGCTTCCAGCTGTTTGGGAAACAAGGAAACAACTGGCTCTGCACCGTGCTCTCACAGCCTACCGGGAACGTCACATACAAAGGCCTCTGAAACGCAGTTCCTTGGCAGGCCTGATCTGGCTGAAGTAGGACTTCTGCTCTGGGTGTGCTCCATTGGCCTAGAGCTGAAAGGCCCAAAGGGATGCCTTGTTTGCAAAGGGGCAGAGAGGCCCCAAAGCATCTTGCTTCCAGCTCTTTGGGAAGCTAAGAAACAGCTGTCTCTGCCCAGTGCTCTGACAGAGTACCGGGAACATCTCTTACCAGAGCCTTTGAAACGCAGTTTCTTGGCAGGCCTTATCTGGCTGAGGTAGAACTTCTGCTCTGGGTGTGCTCCATTGGCCTAGAGCTGAAAGGCCCAAAGGTCGGCCTTGTTGGCAAAGGGGCAGGGAGCCCCCAAAGCATCTTGCTTCCAGCTCTTTGGGAAGCTAAGAAACAACTGGCTCTGCCCGGTGCTCTTACAGCCTAAGAGAAAATCTCTTACCAAGGCCTGTGAAACGCACTTTGTTGGTGGCCTGATCTAGCTGAAGTAGAACTTCTGCTCTGGGTGTGCTCCACTGGCCTAGAGCTGCCTGGCCCAAAGGGCCGCCTTGTTTGCAAAGGGGCAGAGAGGCCCCAAAGCATCTTGCTTCCAGCTCTTCGGGAAGCTAAGAAACATCTGGCGTTGCCCAGTGCTCTTACAGCCTACCGGGAACATCTCTTACCAAGGCCTGTGAAACGCAGTTTGTTGGTGGCCTGAACTGGCCGAAGTAGAACTTCTGCTCTGGGTGTGCTCCACTGGCCTAGAGCTACCTGGCGCAAAGGGCTGCCTTGATTCCAAAGTGAGAGAGTGGCACCAAAGCATCTTGCTCCCAGCTCTTCGGGAAGCTAAGAAACAGCTGGCTCTGCCCAGTGCTCTTACAGCCTAAGAGAACATCTCTTTGAAAGGCCTGTGAAACGCAGTTTCTTGGCAGGCCTGACCTGGCTGAAGTAGAACTTCTGTTCTGGTTGTGCTACATAGGCCTAGAGCTACCAGGACCTAAGGGCTGCCTTGTTTCCAAAGGGTGAGAGAGGCCCCAAAGCATCTTGCCTCCAGCACTTTGGGAAGCTAAAAAACAACTGGTTCTGCCCAGTGCTCTCACAGCCTACCGTGAACATCTCTTACCAAGGGCTGTGAAACGCAGTTTCTGGGCAGGACTGATCCGCCTGAAGTAGAACTTCTGCTGTGGGTGTGCTCCATTGGCCTAGAGCTGCCAGGCCCAAACGGCTGCCTTGTGTCCAAAGGGAGAGAGAGGCCCCAAAGCATCTTGCTTCCAGCTCTGTGGGAAGCTAAAGCAACTGGCTCTCCACAGTGCTCTCACAGCCTACCGGGAACATCTCTTACCAAGGCCTGTGAAACGCAGTTTCTTGGCAGGCCTGATCTGGCTGAAGTAGAACTCCTGCTCTGGGCGTGCTACTTTGGCCTAGAGCTGCCAGGCCCAAAGGGCCGCCTTGTTTCCAAAGGGGCTGAGAGTCCCCAAAGTATCTTGCTTCCAAATCTTTGGGAAGCTAAGAAACAACTGGCTCTGCACAGTGCTCTCACAGCCTACCGGCAACGTGACAGAGAAAGGCCTGTGAGACGCAGTTTCTTGGAAGGCCTGATCTGGCTGAGGTAGAACTTCTGCTCTGGGTGTACTCCATTGGCCTAGGGCTGCCAGGCCCAAAGGGCTGCCTTTATTTCCAAAGTGTGAGAGAGGCCCCAAAGCATCTTGCTTCCTGCTCTCTGGGAAGCTAAAACAACTGGCTCTGCACAGTGCTCTCAAAGCCAACCGGGAACGTCACATACAAAGGCCTGTGAAACGCAGCTTCTTGACAGGCCTTATCTGGCTGAGGTAGAACTTGTGCTCTGGGTGTGCTGCTTTGGCCTAGAGCTGCCAGGCACAAAGGCTGCTTTGTTTCCAAAGGGGGAGAGAGGCCCCAAATCATGTTGCTTCCAGCTGTTTTTGAAGCTAAGAAACAACTCGCTCTGCCAGGTACTCTTACAGCCTTCCGGGAACACCTCTTACGAAGGCCTGTGAAAAGCAGTTTCTTGGCAGGCCTGATCTGGCTGAGGTAGAACTTCTGCTCTGGGTGTGCTCCATTGCCCTAGAGCTGAAAGGCCCAAAGGGCTGCCTTGTTTCCAAAGGGGGAGAGAGGCCCCAAAGCATCTTGCTTCCACCTCTTGGGAAGCTAAGAAACAACTCGCTGTGCCCAGTGCTCTTATAGCCTAAGAGAACATCTCTTATCAAGGCCTGTGAAACGCACTTTCTAGGCAGGCCTGATCTGGAAGAAGTAGAACTTCTGCTCTGGTTGTGCTCCATTGCCCTAGAGCTGCCAGACCCAACGTGCTGCCTTGTTTCCAAAGGGGCAGAGAGGCCCCAAAGCGTCTTGCTTCCAGCTGTTTGGGAAACAAGGAAACAACTGGCTCTGCACCGTGCTCTCACAGCCTACCGGGAACGTCACATACAAAGGCCTCTGAAACGCAGTTCCTTGGCAGGCCTGATCTGGCTGAAGTAGGACTTCTGCTCTGGGTGTGCTCCATTGGCCTAGAGCTGAAAGGCCCAAAGGGATGCCTTGTTTGCAAAGGGGCAGAGAGGCCCCAAAGCATCTTGCTTCCAGCTCTTTGGGAAGCTAAGAAACAACTGTCTCTGCCCAGTGCTCTGACAGAGTACCGGGAACATCTCTTACCAGAGCCTTTGAAACGCAGTTTCTTGGCAGGCCTTATCTGGCTGAGGTAGAACTTCTGTTCTGGGTGTGCTCCATTGGCCTAGAGCTGAAAGGCCCAAAGGTCGGCCTTGTTGGCAAAGGGGCAGGGAGCCCCCAAAGCATCTTGCTTCCAGCTCTTTGGGAAGCTAAGAAACAACTGGCTCTGCCCGGTGCTCTTACAGCCTAAGAGAAAATCTCTTACCAAGGCCTGTGAAACGCACTTTGTTGGTGGCCTGATCTAGCTGAAGTAGAACTTCTGCTCTGGGTGTGCTCCATTGGCCTAGAGCTGCCTGGCCCAAAGGGCCGCCTTGTTTGCAAAGGGGCAGAGAGGCCCCAAAGCATCTTGCTTCCAGCTCTTCGGGAAGCTAAGAAACATCTGGCGTTGCCCAGTGCTCTTACAGCCTACCGGGAACATCTCTTACCAAGGCCTGTGAAACGCAGTTTGTTGGTGGCCTGAACTGGCCGAAGTAGAACTTCTGCTCTGGGTGTGCTCCACTGGCCTAGAGCTACCTGGCGCAAAGGGCTGCCTTGATTCCAAAGTGAGAGAGTGGCACCAAAGCATCTTGCTCCCAGCTCTTCGGGAAGCTAAGAAACAGCTGGCTCTGCCCAGTGCTCTTACAGCCTAAGAGAACATCTCTTTGAAAGGCCTGTGAAACGCAGTTTCTTGGCAGGCCTGACCTGGCTGAAGTAGAACTTCTGTTCTGGTTGTGCTACATAGGCCTAGAGCTACCAGGACCTAAGGGCTGCCTTGTTTCCAAAGGGTGAGAGAGGCCCCAAAGCATCTTGCCTCCAGCACTTTGGGAAGCTAAAAAACAACTGGTTCTGCCCAGTGCTCTCACAGCCTACCGTGAACATCTCTTACCAAGGGCTGTGAAACGCAGTTTCTGGGCAGGACTGATCCGCCTGAAGTAGAACTTCTGCTGTGGGTGTGCTCCATTGGCCTAGAGCTGCCAGGCCCAAACGGCTGCCTTGTGTCCAAAGGGAGAGAGAGGCCCCAAAGCATCTTGCTTCCAGCTCTGTGGGAAGCTAAAGCAACTGGCTCTCCACAGTGCTCTCACAGCCTACCGGGAACATCTCTTACCAAGGCCTGTGAAACGCAGTTTCTTGGCAGGCCTGATCTGGCTGAAGTAGAACTCCTGCTCTGGGCGTGCTACTTTGGCCTAGAGCTGCCAGGCCCAAAGGGCCGCCTTGTTTCCAAAGGGGCTGAGAGTCCCCAAAGTATCTTGCTTCCAAATCTTTGGGAAGCTAAGAAACAACTGGCTCTGCACAGTGCTCTCACAGCCTACCGGCAACGTGACAGAGAAAGGCCTGTGAGACGCAGTTTCTTGGAAGGCCTGATCTGGCTGAGGTAGAACTTCTGCTCTGGGTGTACTCCATTGGCCTAGGGCTGCCAGGCCCAAAGGGCTGCCTTTATTTCCAAAGTGTGAGAGAGGCCCCAAAGCATCTTGCTTCCTGCTCTCTGGGAAGCTAAAACAACTGGCTCTGCACAGTGCTCTCAAAGCCAACCGGGAACGTCACATACAAAGGCCTGTGAAACGCAGCTTCTTGACAGGCCTTATCTGGCTGAGGTAGAACTTGTGCTCTGGGTGTGCTGCTTTGGCCTAGAGCTGCCAGGCACAAAGGCTGCTTTGTTTCCAAAGGGGGAGAGAGGCCCCAAATCATGTTGCTTCCAGCTGTTTTTGAAGCTAAGAAACAACTCGCTCTGCCAGGTACTCTTACAGCCTTCCGGGAACACCTCTTACGAAGGCCTGTGAAAAGCAGTTTCTTGGCAGGCCTGATCTGGCTGAGGTAGAACTTCTGCTCTGGGTGTGCTCCATTGCCCTAGAGCTGAAAGGCCCAAAGGGCTGCCTTGTTTCCAAAGGGGGAGAGAGGCCCCAAAGCATCTTGCTTCCACCTCTTGGGAAGCTAAGAAACAACTCGCTGTGCCCAGTGCTCTTATAGCCTAAGAGAACATCTCTTATCAAGGCCTGTGAAACGCACTTTCTAGGCAGGCCTGATCTGGAAGAAGTAGAACTTCTGCTCTGGTTGTGCTCCATTGCCCTAGAGCTGCCAGACCCAACGTGCTGCCTTGTTTCCAAAGGGGCAGAGAGGCCCCAAAGCGTCCTGCTTCCAGCTGTTTGGGAAACAAGGAAACAACTGGCTCTGCACCGTGCTCTCACAGCCTACCGGGAACGTCACATACAAAGGCCTCTGAAACGCAGTTCCTTGGCAGGCCTGATCTGGCTGAAGTAGGACTTCTGCTCTGGGTGTGCTCCATTGGCCTAGAGCTGAAAGGCCCAAAGGGATGCCTTGTTTGCAAAGGGGCAGAGAGGCCCCAAAGCATCTTGCTTCCAGCTCTTTGGGAAGCTAAGAAACAGCTGTCTCTGCCCAGTGCTCTGACAGAGTACCGGGAACATCTCTTACCAGAGCCTTTGAAACGCAGTTTCTTGGCAGGCCTTATCTGGCTGAGGTAGAACTTCTGCTCTGGGTGTGCTCCATTGGCCTAGAGCTGAAAGGCCCAAAGGTCGGCCTTGTTGGCAAAGGGGCAGGGAGCCCCCAAAGCATCTTGCTTCCAGCTCTTCGGGAAGCTAAGAAACAACTGGCTCTGCCCAGTGCTCTTACAGCCTAAGAGAAAATCTCTTACCAAGGCCTGTGAAACGCACTTTGTTGGTGGCCTGATCTAGCTGAAGTAGAACTGCTGCTCTGGGTGTGCTCCATTGGCCTAGAGCTGCCTGGCCCAAAGGGCCGCCTTGTTTGCAAAGGGGCAGAGAGGCCCCAAAGCATCTTGCTTCCAGCTCTTCGGGAAGCTAAGAAACATCTGGCGTTGCCCAGTGCTCTTACAGCCTACCGGGAACATCTCTTACCAAGGCCTGTGAAACGCAGTTTGTTGGTGGCCTGAACTGGCCGAAGTAGAACTTCTGCTCTGGGTGTGCTCCACTGGCCTAGAGCTACCTGGCGCAAAGGGCTGCCTTGATTCCAAAGTGAGAGAGTGGCACCAAAGCATCTTGATCCCAGCTCTTCGGGAAGCTAAGAAACAGCTGGCTCTGCCCAGTGCTCTTACAGCCTAAGAGAACATCTCTTTGAAAGGCCTGTGAAACGCAGTTTCTTGGCAGGCCTGACCTGGCTGAAGTAGAACTTCTGTTCTGGTTGTGCTACATAGGCCTAGAGCTACCAGGACCTAAGGGCTGCCTTGTTTCCAAAGGGTGAGAGAGGCCCCAAAGCATCTTGCCTCCAGCACTTTGGGAAGCTAAAAAACAACTGGTTCTGCCCAGTGCTCTCACAGCCTACCGTGAACATCTCTTACCAAGGGCTGTGAAACGCAGTTTCTGGGCAGGACTGATCCGCCTGAAGTAGAACTTCTGCTGTGGGTGTGCTCCATTGGCCTAGAGCTGCCAGGCCCAAACGGCTGCCTTGTGTCCAAAGGGAGAGAGAGGCCCCAAAGCATCTTGCTTCCAGCTCTGTGGGAAGCTAAAGCAACTGGCTCTCCACAGTGCTCTCACAGCCTACCGGGAACATCTCTTACCAAGGCCTGTGAAACGCAGTTTCTTGGCAGGCCTGATCTGGCTGAAGTAGAACTCCTGCTCTGGGCGTGCTACTTTGGCCTAGAGCTGCCAGGCCCAAAGGGCCGCCTTGTTTCCAAAGGGGCTGAGAGTCCCCAAAGTATCTTGCTTCCAAATCTTTGGGAAGCTAAGAAACAACTGGCTCTGCACAGTGCTCTCACAGCCTACCGGCAACCTGACAGAGAAAGGCCTGTGAGACGCAGTTTCTTGGAAGGCCTGATCTGGCTGAGGTAGAACTTCTGCTCTGGGTGTACTCCATTGGCCTAGGGCTGCCAGGCCCAAAGGGCTGCCTTTATTTCCAAAGTGTGAGAGAGGCCCCAAAGCATCTTGCTTCCTGCTCTCTGGGAAGCTAAAACAACTGGCTCTGCACAGTGCTCTCAAAGCCAACCGGGAACGTCACATACAAAGGCCTGTGAAACGCAGCTTCTTGACAGGCCTTATCTGGCTGAGGTAGAACTTGTGCTCTGGGTGTGCTGCTTTGGCCTAGAGCTGCCAGGCACAAAGGCTGCTTTGTTTCCAAAGGGGGAGAGAGGCCCCAAATCATGTTGCTTCCAGCTGTTTTTGAAGCTAAGAAACAACTCGCTCTGCCAGGTACTCTTACAGCCTTCCGGGAACACCTCTTACGAAGGCCTGTGAAAAGCAGTTTCTTGGCAGGCCTGATCTGGCTGAGGTAGAACTTCTGCTCTGGGTGTGCTCCATTGCCCTAGAGCTGAAATGCCCAAAGGGCTGCCTTGTTTCCAAAGGGGGAGAGAGGCCCCAAAGCATCTTGCTTCCACCTCTTGGGAAGCTAAGAAACAACTCGCTGTGCCCAGTGCTCTTATAGCCTAAGAGAACATCTCTTATCAAGGCCTGTGAAACGCACTTTCTAGGCAGGCCTGATCTGGAAGAAGTAGAACTTCTGCTCTGGTTGTGCTCCATTGCCCTAGAGCTGCCAGACCCAACGTGCTGCCTTGTTTCCAAAGGGGCAGAGAGGCCCCAAAGCGTCCTGCTTCCAGCTGTTTGGGAAACAAGGAAACAACTGGCTCTGCACCGTGCTCTCACAGCCTACCGGGAACGTCACATACAAAGGCCTCTGAAACGCAGTTCCTTGGCAGGCCTGATCTGGCTGAAGTAGGACTTCTGCTCTGGGTGTGCTCCATTGGCCTAGAGCTGAAAGGCCCAAAGGGATGCCTTGTTTGCAAAGGGGAAGAGAGGCCCCAAAGCATCTTGCTTCCAGCTCTTTGGGAAGCTAAGAAACAACTGTCTCTGCCCAGTGCTCTGACAGAGTACCGGGAACATCTCTTACCAGAGCCTTTGAAACGCAGTTTCTTGGCAGGCCTTATCTGGCTGAGGTAGAACTTCTGCTCTGGGTGTGCTCCATTGGCCTAGAGCTGAAAGCCCCAAAGGTCGGCCTTGTTGGCAAAGGGGCAGGGAGCCCCCAAAGCATCTTGCTTCCAGCTCTTCGGGAAGCTAAGAAGCATCTGGCGTTGCCCAGTGCTCTTACAGCCTACCGGGAACATCTCTTACCAAGGCCTGTGAAACGCAGTTTGTTGGTGGCCTGAACTGGCCGAAGTAGAACTTCTGCTCTGGGTGTGCTCCACTGGCCTAGAGCTACCTGGCGCAAAGGGCTGCCTTGATTCCAAAGTGAGAGAGTGTCACCAAAGCATCTTGCTCCCAGCTCTTCGGGAAGCTAAGAAACAGCTGGCTCTGCCCAGTGCTCTTACAGCCTAAGAGAACATCTCTTTGAAAGGCCTGTGAAACACAGTTTCTTGGCAGGCCTGACCTGGCTGAAGTAGAACTTCTGTTCTGGTTGTGCTACATAGGCCTAGAGCTACCAGGACCTAAGGGCTGCCTTGTTTCCAAAGGGTGAGAGAGGCCCCAAAGCATCTTGCCTCCAGCACTTTGGGAAGCTAAAAAACAACTGGTTCTGCCCAGTGCTCTCACAGCCTACCGTGAACATCTCTTACCAAGGGCTGTGAAACGCAGTTTCTGGGCAGGACTGATCCGCCTGAAGTAGAACTTCTGCTGTGGGTGTGCTCCATTGGCCTAGAGCTGCCAGGCCCAAACGGCTGCCTTGTGTCCAAAGGGAGAGAGAGGCCCCAAAGCATCTTGCTTCCAGCTCTGTGGGAAGCTAAAGCAACTGGCTCTCCACAGTGCTCTCACAGCCTACCGGGAACATCTCTTACCAAGGCCTGTGAAACGCAGTTTCTTGGCAGGCCTGATCTGGCTGAAGTAGAACTCCTGCTCTGGGTGTGCTACTTTGGCCTAGAGCTGCCAGGCCCAAAGGGCCGCCTTGTTTCCAAAGGGGCTGAGAGTCCCCAAAGTATCTTGCTTCCAAATCTTTGGGAAGCTAAGAAACAACTGGCTCTTCACAGTGCCCTCACAGCCTACCGGCAACGTGACAGAGAAAGGCCTGTGAGACGCAGTTTCTTGGAAGGCCTGATCTGGCTGAGGTAGAACTTCTGCTCTGGGTGTCCTCCATTGGCCTAGGGCTGCCAGGCCCAAAGGGCTGCCTTTATTTCCAAAGTGTGAGAGAGGCCCCAAAGCATCTTGCTTCCTGCTCTCTGGGAAGCTAAAACAACTGGCTCTGCACAGTGCTCTCAAAGCCAACCGGGAACGTCACATACAAAGGCCTGTGAAACGCAGCTTCTTGACAGGCCTTATCTGGCTGAGGTAGAACTTGTGATCTGGGTGTGCTACTTTGGCCTAGAGCTGCCAGGCACAAAGGCTGCTTTGTTTCCAAAGGGGGAGAGAGGCCCCAAATCATGTTGCTTCCAGCTGTTTTTGAAGCTAAGAAACAACTCGCTCTGCCAGGTACTCTTACAGCCTTCCGGGAACACCTCTTACGAAGGCCTGTGAAAAGCAGTTTCTTGGCAGGCCTGATCTGGCTGAGGTAGAACTTCTGCTCTGGGTGTGCTCCATTGGCCTAGAGCTGAAAGCCCCAAAGGTCGGCCTTGTTGGCAAAGGGGCAGGGAGCCCCCAAAGCATCTTGCTTCCAGCTCTTTGGGAAGCTAAGAAACAACTGGCTCTGCCCAGTGCTCTTACAGCCTAAGAGAAAATCTCTTACCAAGGCCTGTGAAACGCACTTTGTTGGTGGCCTGATCTAGCTGAAGTAGAACTTCTGCTCTGGGTGTGCTCCATTGGCCTAGAGCTGCCTGGCCCAAAGGGCCGCCTTGTTTGCAAAGGGGCAGAGAGCCCCCAAAGCATCTTGCTTCCAGCTCTTCGGGAAGCTAAGAAACATCTGGCGTTGCCCAGTGCTCTTACAGCCTACCGGGAACATCTCTTACCAAGGCCTGTGAAACGCAGTTTGTTGGTGGCCTGAACTGGCCGAAGTAGAACTTCTGCTCTGGGTGTGCTCCACTGGCCTAGAGCTACCTGGCGCAAAGGGCTGCCTTGATTCCAAAGTGAGAGAGTGGCACCAAAGCATCTTGCTCCCAGCTCTTCGGGAAGCTAAGAAACAGCTGGCTCTGCCCAGTGCTCTTACAGCCTAAGAGAACATCTCTTTGAAAGGCCTGTGAAACGCAGTTTCTTGGCAGGCCTGACCTGGCTGAAGTAGAACTTCTGTTCTGGTTGTGCTACATAGGCCTAGAGCTACCAGGACCTAAGGGCTGCCTTGTTTCCAAAGGGTGAGAGAGGCCCCAAAGCATCTTGCCTCCAGCACATTGGGAAGCTAAAAAACAACTGGTTCTGCCCAGTGCTCTCACAGCCTACCGTGAACATCTCTTACCAAGGGCTGTGAAACGCAGTTTCTGGGCAGGACTGATCCGCCTGAAGTAGAACTTCTGCTGTGGGTGTGCTCCATTGCCCTAGAGCTGCCAGGCCCAAGGTGCTGCCTTGTTTCCAAAGGGGCAGAGAGGCCCCAAAGCATCTTGCTTCCAGCTCTCTGGGAAGCTAAGAACCAACTCGCTCTGCCCCGTGCTCTTACAGCCTACCGGGAACATGTCTTTGAAAGGCCTGTGAAACGCAGTTTCTTGGCAGGCCTCATCTGGCTGAAGTAGAACTCCGGCTCTGGGTGTGCTCCATTGCCCTAGAGCTGCCAGGCCCCAAGTGCTGCCCTGTTTCCAAGGGGCAGAGAGGCCCAAAGCATCTTGCTTCCCGGTCTTTGCGAAGCTAAGAAACAACTGGCTCTGCCCAGTGCTCTTACACCTACCGGGAACATCTCTTACCAAGGCCTGTCAAACGCTGTTTCTTTGCAGGCCTGATCAGGCTGAAGTAGAACTCCTGCTCTGCGTGTGCTCCATTGGCCTAGAGCTTCCCGACCCAAAAGGCTGCCTTGTTCCCAAACGGGCAGAGGGGTCCCAAGCGTCTTGCTTCCAGCTTTTCAGGAAGGTAAGAAACAACTGGCTCTGCCCAGTGCTCTTACAGCCTACCGGGAACATCTCTTACCAAGGCCTGTGAAACGCAGTTTCTTGGCAGGCCTGATCTGGCTGAAGTAGAACTCCTGCTCTGGGCGTGCTACTTTGGCCTAGAGCTGCCAGGCCCAAAGGGCCGCCTTGTTTCCCAAGGGGCTGAGAGTCCCCAAAGTATCTTGCTTCCAAATCTTTGGGAAGCTAAGAAACAACTGGCTCTGCACAGTGCTCTCACAGCCTACCGGCAACGTGACAGAGAAAGGCCTGTGAGACGCAGTTTCTTGGAAGGCCTGATCTGGCTGAGGTAGAACTTCTGCTCTGGGTGTACTCCATTGGCCTAGGGCTGCCAGGCCCAAAGGGCTGCCTTTATTTCCAAAGTGTGAGAGAGGCCCCAAAGCATCTTGCTTCCTGCTCTCTGGGAAGCTAAAACAACTGGCTCTGCACAGTGCTCTCAAAGCCAACCGGGAACGTCACATACAAAGGCCTGTGAAACGCAGCTTCTTGACAGGCCTTATCTGGCTGAGGTAGAACTTGTGCTCTGGGTGTGCTACTTTGGCCTAGAGCTGCCAGGCACAAAGGCTGCTTTGATTCCAAAGGGGGAGAGAGGCCCCAAATCATGTTGCTTCCAGCTGTTTTTGAAGCTAAGAAACAACTCGCTCTGCCAGGTACTCTTACAGCCTTCCGGGAACACCTCTTACGAAGGCCTGTGAAAAGCAGTTTCTTGGCAGGCCTGATCTGGCTGAGGTAGAACTTCTGCTCTGGGTGTGCTCCATTGCCCTAGAGCTGAAAGGCCCAAAGGGATGCCTTGTTTGCAAAGGGGCAGAGAGGCCCCAAAGCATCTTGCTTCCAGCTCTTTGGGAAGCTAAGAAACAACTGTCTCTGCCCAGTGCTCTGACAGAGTACTGGGAACATCTCTTACCAGAGCCTTTGAAACGCAGTTTCTTGGCAGGCCTTATCTGGCTGAGGTAGAACTTCTGCTCTGGGTGTGCTCCATTGGCCTAGAGCTGAAAGCCCCAAAGGTCGGCCTTGTTGGCAAAGGGGCAGTGAGCCCCCAAAGCATCTTGCTTCCAGCTCTTCGGGAAGCTAAGAAACAACTGGCTCTGCCCAGTGCTCTTACAGCCTGAGAGAAAATCTCTTACCAAGGCCTGTGAAACGCACTTTGTTGGTGGCCTGATCTAGCTGAAGTAGAACTTCTGCTCTGGGTGTGCTCCATTGGCCTAGAGCTGCCTGGCCCAAAGGGCCGCCTTGTTTGCAAAGGGGCAGAGAGGCCCCAAAGCATCTTGCTTCCAGCTCTTTGGGAAGCTAAGAAACATCTGGAGTTGCCCAGTGCTCTTACAGCCTACCGGGAACATCTCTTACCAAGGCCTGTGAAACGCCGTTTCCTGGCAGGCCTGGTTTGGCTGAAGTAGAACTTCTGCTCTGGGTGTGCTCCATTGCCCTAGAGCTGCCAGGCCCAAGGTGCTGCCTTGTTTCCAAAGGGGCAGAGAGGCCCCAAAGCATCTTGCTTCCAGCTCTCTGGGAAGCTAAGAACCAACTCGCTCTGCCCCGTGCTCTTACAGCCTACCGGGAACATGTCTTTGAAAGGCCTGTGAAACGCAGTTTCTTGGCAGGCCTCATCTGGCTGAAGTAGAACTCCGGCTCTGGGTGTGCTCCATTGCCCTAGAGCTGCCAGGCCCCAAGTGCTGCCCTGTTTCCAAGGGGCAGAGAGGCCCAAAGCATCTTGCTTCCCGGTCTTTGCGAAGCTAAGAAACAACTGGCTCTGCCCAGTGCTCTTACACCTACCGGGAACATCTCTTACCAAGGCCTGTCAAACGCTGTTTCTTTGCAGGCCTGATCAGGCTGAAGTAGAACTCCTGCTCTGCGTGTGCTCCATTGGCCTAGAGCTTCCCGACCCAAAAGGCTGCCTTGTTCCCAAACGGGCAGAGGGGTCCCAAGCGTCTTGCTTCCAGCTTTTCAGGAAGGTAAGAAACAACTGGCTCTGCCCAGTGCTCTTACAGCCTACCGGGAACATCTCTTACCAAGGCCTGTGAAACGCAGTTTCTTGGCAGGCCTGATCTGGCTGAAGTAGAACTCCTGCTCTGGGCGTGCTACTTTGGCCTAGAGCTGCCAGGCCCAAAGGGCCGCCTTGTTTCCCAAGGGGCTGAGAGTCCCCAAAGTATCTTGCTTCCAAATCTTTGGGAAGCTAAGAAACAACTGGCTCTGCACAGTGCTCTCACAGCCTACCGGCAACGTGACAGAGAAAGGCCTGTGAGACGCAGTTTCTTGGAAGGCCTGATCTGGCTGAGGTAGAACTTCTGCTCTGGGTGTACTCCATTGGCCTAGGGCTGCCAGGCCCAAAGGGCTGCCTTTATTTCCAAAGTGTGAGAGAGGCCCCAAAGCATCTTGCTTCCTGCTCTCTGGGAAGCTAAAACAACTGGCTCTGCACAGTGCTCTCAAAGCCAACCGGGAACGTCACATACAAAGGCCTGTGAAACGCAGCTTCTTGACAGGCCTTATCTGGCTGAGGTAGAACTTGTGCTCTGGGTGTGCTACTTTGGCCTAGAGCTGCCAGGCACAAAGGCTGCTTTGTTTCCAAAGGGGGAGAGAGGCCCCAAATCATGTTGCTTCCAGCTGTTTTTGAAGCTAAGAAACAACTCGCTCTGCCAGGTACTCTTACAGCCTTCCGGGAACACCTCTTACGAAGGCCTGTGAAAAGCAGTTTCTTGGCAGGCCTGATCTGGCTGAGGTAGAACTTCTGCTCTGGGTGTGCTCCATTGCCCTAGAGCTGAAAGGCCCAAAGGGATGCCTTGTTTGCAAAGGGGCAGAGAGGCCCCAAAGCATCTTGCTTCCAGCTCATTGGGAAGCTAAGAAACAACTGTCTCTGCCCAGTGCTCTGACAGAGTACCGGGAACATCTCTTACCAGAGCCTTTGAAACGCAGTTTCTTGGCAGGTTTTATCTGGCTGAGGTAGAACTTCTGCTCTGGGTGTGCTCCATTGGCCTAGAGCTGAAAGGCCCAAAGGTCGGCCTTGTTGGCAAAGGGGCAGGGAGCCCCCAAAGCATCTTGCTTCCAGCTCTTCGGGAAGCTAAGAAACAACTGGCTCTGCCCAGTGCTCTTACAGCCTGAGAGAAAATCTCTTAGCAAGGCCTGTGAAACGCACTTTGTTGGTGGCCTGATCTAGCTGAAGTAGAACTTCTGCTCTGGGTGTGCTCCATTGGCCTAGAGCTGCCTGGCCCAAAGGGCCGCCTTGTTTGCAAAGGGGCAGAGAGGCCCCAAAGCATCTTGCTTCCAGCTCTTTGGGAAGCTAAGAAACATCTGGAGTTGCCCAGTGCTCTTACAGCCTACCGGGAACATCTCTTACCAAGGCCTGTGAAACGCAGTTTGTTGGTGGCCTGAACTGGCCGAAGTAGAACTTCTGCTCTGGGTGTGCTCCACTGGCCTGGAGCTACCTGCCCCAAAGGGCTGCCTTGATTCCAAAGTGAGAGAGTGGCACCAAAGCATCTTGCTTCCAGCTCTTCGGGAAGCTAAGAAACATCTGGCGTTGCCCAGTGCTCTTACAGCCTACCGGGAACATCTCTTACCAAGGCCTGTGAAACGCCGTTTCCTGGCAGGCCTGGTTTGGCTGAAGTAGAACTTCTGCTCTGGGTGTGCTCCATTGCCCTAGAGCTGCCAGGCCCAAGGTGCTGCCTTGTTTCCAAAGGGGCAGAGAGGCCCCAAAGCATCTTGCTTCCAGCTCTCTGGGAAGCTAAGAACCAACTCGCTCTGCCCCGTGCTCTTACAGCCTACCGGGAACATGTCTTTGAAAGGCCTGTGAAACGCAGTTTCTTGGCAGGCCTCATCTGGCTGAAGTAGAACTCCGGCTCTGGGTGTGCTCCATTGCCCTAGAGCTGCCAGGCCCCAAGTGCTGCCCTGTTTCCAAGGGGCAGAGAGGCCCAAAGCATCTTGCTTCCCGGTCTTTGCGAAGCTAAGAAACAACTGGCTCTGCCCAGTGCTCTTACACCTACCGGGAACATCTCTTACCAAGGCCTGTCAAACGCTGTTTCTTTGCAGGCCTGATCAGGCTGAAGTAGAACTCCTGCTCTGCGTGTGCTCCATTGGCCTAGAGCTTCCCGACCCAAAAGGCTGCCTTGTTCCCAAACGGGCAGAGGGGTCCCAAGCGTCTTGCTTCCAGCTTTTCAGGAAGGTAAGAAACAACTGGCTCTGCCCAGTGCTCTTACAGCCTACCGGGAACATCTCTTACCAAGGCCTGTGAAACGCAGTTTCTTGGCAGGCCTGATCTGGCTGAAGTAGAACTCCTGCTCTGGGCGTGCTACTTTGGCCTAGAGCTGCCAGGCCCAAAGGGCCGCCTTGTTTCCCAAGGGGCTGAGAGTCCCCAAAGTATCTTGCTTCCAAATCTTTGGGAAGCTAAGAAACAACTGGCTCTGCACAGTGCTCTCACAGCCTACCGGCAACGTGACAGAGAAAGGCCTGTGAGACGCAGTTTCTTGGAAGGCCTGATCTGGCTGAGGTAGAACTTCTGTTCTGGGTGTACTCCATTGGCCTAGGGCTGCCAGGCCCAAAGGGCTGCCTTTATTTCCAAAGTGTGAGAGAGGCCCCAAAGCATCTTGCTTCCTGCTCTCTGGGAAGCTAAAACAACTGGCTCTGCACAGTGCTCTCAAAGCCAACCGGGAACGTCACATACAAAGGCCTGTGAAACGCAGCTTCTTGACAGGCCTTATCTGGCTGAGGTAGAACTTGTGCTCTGGGTGTGCTACTTTGGCCTAGAGCTGCCAGGCACAAAGGCTGCTTTGATTCCAAAGGGGGAGAGAGGCCCCAAATCATGTTGCTTCCAGCTGTTTTTGAAGCTAAGAAACAACTCGCTCTGCCAGGTACTCTTACAGCCTTCCGGGAACACCTCTTACGAAGGCCTGTGAAAAGCAGTTTCTTGGCAGGCCTGATCTGGCTGAGGTAGAACTTCTGCTCTGGGTGTGCTCCATTGCCCTAGAGCTGAAAGGCCCAAAGGGATGCCTTGTTTGCAAAGGGGCAGAGAGGCCCCAAAGCATCTTGCTTCCAGCTCTTTGGGAAGCTAAGAAACAACTGTCTCTGCCCAGTGCTCTGACAGAGTACTGGGAACATCTCTTACCAGAGCCTTTGAAACGCAGTTTCTTGGCAGGCCTTATCTGGCTGAGGTAGAACTTCTGCTCTGGGTGTGCTCCATTGGCCTAGAGCTGAAAGCCCCAAAGGTCGGCCTTGTTGGCAAAGGGGCAGTGAGCCCCCAAAGCATCTTGCTTCCAGCTCTTCGGGAAGCTAAGAAACAACTGGCTCTGCCCAGTGCTCTTACAGCCTGAGAGAAAATCTCTTACCAAGGCCTGTGAAACGCACTTTGTTGGTGGCCTGATCTAGCTGAAGTAGAACTTCTGCTCTGGGTGTGCTCCATTGGCCTAGAGCTGCCTGGCCCAAAGGGCCGCCTTGTTTGCAAAGGGGCAGAGAGGCCCCAAAGCATCTTGCTTCCAGCTCTTTGGGAAGCTAAGAAACATCTGGAGTTGCCCAGTGCTCTTACAGCCTACCGGGAACATCTCTTACCAAGGCCTGTGAAACGCCGTTTCCTGGCAGGCCTGGTTTGGCTGAAGTAGAACTTCTGCTCTGGGTGTGCTCCATTGCCCTAGAGCTGCCAGGCCCAAGGTGCTGCCTTGTTTCCAAAGGGGCAGAGAGGCCCCAAAGCATCTTGCTTCCAGCTCTCTGGGAAGCTAAGAACCAACTCGCTCTGCCCCGTGCTCTTACAGCCTACCGGGAACATGTCTTTGAAAGGCCTGTGAAACGCAGTTTCTTGGCAGGCCTCATCTGGCTGAAGTAGAACTCCGGCTCTGGGTGTGCTCCATTGCCCTAGAGCTGCCAGGCCCCAAGTGCTGCCCTGTTTCCAAGGGGCAGAGAGGCCCAAAGCATCTTGCTTCCCGGTCTTTGCGAAGCTAAGAAACAACTGGCTCTGCCCAGTGCTCTTACACCTACCGGGAACATCTCTTACCAAGGCCTGTCAAACGCTGTTTCTTTGCAGGCCTGATCAGGCTGAAGTAGAACTCCTGCTCTGCGTGTGCTCCATTGGCCTAGAGCTTCCCGACCCAAAAGGCTGCCTTGTTCCCAAACGGGCAGAGGGGTCCCAAGCGTCTTGCTTCCAGCTTTTCAGGAAGGTAAGAAACAACTGGCTCTGCCCAGTGCTCTTACAGCCTACCGGGAACATCTCTTACCAAGGCCTGTGAAACGCAGTTTCTTGGCAGGCCTGATCTGGCTGAAGTAGAACTCCTGCTCTGGGCGTGCTACTTTGGCCTAGAGCTGCCAGGCCCAAAGGGCCGCCTTGTTTCCAAAGGGGCTGAGAGTCCCCAAAGTATCTTGCTTCCAAATCTTTGGGAAGCTAAGAAACAACTGGCTCTGCACAGTGCTCTCACAGCCTACCGGCAACGTGACAGAGAAAGGCCTGTGAGACGCAGTTTCTTGGAAGGCCTGATCTGGCTGAGGTAGAACTTCTGCTCTGGGTGTACTCCATTGGCCTAGGGCTGCCAGGCCCAAAGGGCTGCCTTTATTTCCAAAGTGTGAGAGAGGCCCCAAAGCATCTTGCTTCCTGCTCTCTGGGAAGCTAAAACAACTGGCTCTGCACAGTGCTCTCAAAGCCAACCGGGAACGTCACATACAAAGGCCTGTGAAACGCAGCTTCTTGACAGGCCTTATCTGGCTGAGGTAGAACTTGTGCTCTGGGTGTGCTACTTTGGCCTAGAGCTGCCAGGCACAAAGGCTGCTTTGTTTCCAAAGGGGGAGAGAGGCCCCAAATCATGTTGCTTCCAGCTGTTTTTGAAGCTAAGAAACAACTCGCTCTGCCAGGTACTCTTACAGCCTTCCGGGAACACCTCTTACGAAGGCCTGTGAAAAGCAGTTTCTTGGCAGGCCTGATCTGGCTGAGGTAGAACTTCTGCTCTGGGTGTGCTCCATTGCCCTAGAGCTGAAAGGCCCAAAGGGATGCCTTGTTTGCAAAGGGGCAGAGAGGCCCCAAAGCATCTTGCTTCCAGCTCTTTGGGAAGCTAAGAAACAACTGTCTCTGCCCAGTGCTCTGACAGAGTACCGGGAACATCTCTTACCAGAGCCTTTGAAACGCAGTTTCTTGGCAGGCCTTATCTGGCTGAGGTAGAACTTCTGCTCTGGGTGTGCTCCATTGGCCTAGAGCTGAAAGGCCCAAAGGTCGGCCTTGTTGGCAAAGGGGCAGGGAGCCCCCAAAGCATCTTGCTTCCAGCTCTTCGGGAAGCTAAGAAACAACTGGCTCTGCCCAGTGCTCTTACAGCCTGAGAGAAAATCTCTTACCAAGGCCTGTGAAACGCACTTTGTTGGTGGCCTGATCTAGCTGAAGTAGAACTTCTGCTCTGGGTGTGCTCCATTGGCCTAGAGCTGCCTGGCCCAAAGGGCCGCCTTGTTTGCAAAGGGGCAGAGAGGCCCCAAAGCATCTTGCTTCCAGCTCTTTGGGAAGCTAAGAAACATCTGGAGTTGCCCAGTGCTCTTACAGCCTACCGGGAACATCTCTTACCAAGGCCTGTGAAACGCAGTTTGTTGGTGGCCTGAACTGGCCGAAGTAGAACTTCTGCTCTGGGTGTGCTCCACTGGCCTGGAGCTACCTGCCCCAAAGGGCTGCCTTGATTCCAAAGTGAGAGAGTGGCCCCAAAGCATCTTGCTTCCAGCTCTTCGGGAAGCTAAGAAACATCTGGCGTTGCCCAGTGCTCTTACAGCCTACCGGGAACATCTCTTACCAAGGCCTGTGAAACGCCGTTTCCTGGCAGGCCTGGTTTGGCTGAAGTAGAACTTCTGCTCTGGGTGTGCTCCATTGCCCTAGAGCTGCCAGGCCCAAGGTGCTGCCTTGTTTCCAAAGGGGCAGAGAGGCCCCAAAGCATCTTGCTTCCAGCTCTCTGGGAAGCTAAGAACCAACTCGCTCTGCCCCGTGCTCTTACAGCCTACCGGGAACATGTCTTTGAAAGGCCTGTGAAACGCAGTTTCTTGGCAGGCCTCATCTGGCTGAAGTAGAACTCCGGCTCTGGGTGTGCTCCATTGCCCTAGAGCTGCCAGGCCCCAAGTGCTGCCCTGTTTCCAAGGGGCAGAGAGGCCCAAAGCATCTTGCTTCCCGGTCTTTGCGAAGCTAAGAAACAACTGGCTCTGCCCAGTGCTCTTACACCTACCGGGAACATCTCTTACCAAGGCCTGTCAAACGCTGTTTCTTTGCAGGCCTGATCAGGCTGAAGTAGAACTCCTGCTCTGCGTGTGCTCCATTGGCCTAGAGCTTCCCGACCCAAAAGGCTGCCTTGTTCCCAAACGGGCAGAGGGGTCCCAAGCGTCTTGCTTCCAGCTTTTCAGGAAGGTAAGAAACAACTGGCTCTGCCCAGTGCTCTTACAGCCTACCGGGAACATCTCTTACCAAGGCCTGTGAAACGCAGTTTCTTGGCAGGCCTGATCTGGCTGAAGTAGAACTCCTGCTCTGGGCGTGCTACTTTGGCCTAGAGCTGCCAGGCCCAAAGGGCCGCCTTGTTTCCAAAGGGGCTGAGAGTCCCCAAAGTATCTTGCTTCCAAATCTTTGGGAAGCTAAGAAACAACTGGCTCTGCACAGTGCTCTCACAGCCTACCGGCAACGTGACAGAGAAAGGCCTGTGAGACGCAGTTTCTTGGAAGGCCTGATCTGGCTGAGGTAGAACTTCTGCTCTGGGTGTACTCCATTGGCCTAGGGCTGCCAGGCCCAAAGGGCTGCCTTTATTTCCAAAGTGTGAGAGAGGCCCCAAAGCATCTTGCTTCCTGCTCTCTGGGAAGCTAAAACAACTGGCTCTGCACAGTGCTCTCAAAGCCAACCGGGAACGTCACATACAAAGGCCTGTGAAACGCAGCTTCTTGACAGGCCTTATCTGGCTGAGGTAGAACTTGTGCTCTGGGTGTGCTACTTTGGCCTAGAGCTGCCAGGCACAAAGGCTGCTTTGTTTCCAAAGGGGGAGAGAGGCCCCAAATCATGTTGCTTCCAGCTGTTTTTGAAGCTAAGAAACAACTCGCTCTGCCAGGTACTCTTACAGCCTTCCGGGAACACCTCTTACGAAGGCCTGTGAAAAGCAGTTTCTTGGCAGGCCTGATCTGGCTGAGGTAGAACTTCTGCTCTGGGTGTGCTCCATTGCCCTAGAGCTGAAAGGCCCAAAGGGATGCCTTGTTTGCAAAGGGGCAGAGAGGCCCCAAAGCATCTTGCTTCCAGCTCTTTGGGAAGCTAAGAAACAACTGTCTCTGCCCAGTGCTCTGACAGAGTACCGGGAACATCTCTTACCAGAGCCTTTGAAACGCAGTTTCTTGGCAGGCCTTATCTGGCTGAGGTAGAACTTCTGCTCTGGGTGTGCTCCATTGGCCTAGAGCTGAAAGGCCCAAAGGTCGGCCTTGTTGGCAAAGGGGCAGGGAGCCCCCAAAGCATCTTGCTTCCAGCTCTTCGGGAAGCTAAGAAACAACTGGCTCTGCCCAGTGCTCTTACAGCCTGAGAGAAAATCTCTTACCAAGGCCTGTGAAACGCACTTTGTTGGTGGCCTGATCTAGCTGAAGTAGAACTTCTGCTCTGGGTGTGCTCCATTGGCCTAGAGCTGCCTGGCCCAAAGGGCCGCCTTGTTTGCAAAGGGGCAGAGAGGCCCCAAAGCATCTTGCTTCCAGCTCTTTGGGAAGCTAAGAAACATCTGGAGTTGCCCAGTGCTCTTACAGCCTACCGGGAACATCTCTTACCAAGGCCTGTGAAACGCAGTTTGTTGGTGGCCTGAACTGGCCGAAGTAGAACTTCTGCTCTGGGTGTGCTCCACTGGCCTGGAGCTACCTGCCCCAAAGGGCTGCCTTGATTCCAAAGTGAGAGAGTGGCCCCAAAGCATCTTGCTTCCAGCTCTTCGGGAAGCTAAGAAACATCTGGCGTTGCCCAGTGCTCTTACAGCCTACCGGGAACATCTCTTACCAAGGCCTGTGAAACGCCGTTTCCTGGCAGGCCTGGTTTGGCTGAAGTAGAACTTCTGCTCTGGGTGTGCTCCATTGCCCTAGAGCTGCCAGGCCCAAGGTGCTGCCTTGTTTCCAAAGGGGCAGAGAGGCCCCAAAGCATCTTGCTTCCAGCTCTCTGGGAAGCTAAGAACCAACTCGCTCTGCCCCGTGCTCTTACAGCCTACCGGGAACATGTCTTTGAAAGGCCTGTGAAACGCAGTTTCTTGGCAGGCCTCATCTGGCTGAAGTAGAACTCCGGCTCTGGGTGTGCTCCATTGCCCTAGAGCTGCCAGGCCCCAAGTGCTGCCCTGTTTCCAAGGGGCAGAGAGGCCCAAAGCATCTTGCTTCCCGGTCTTTGCGAAGCTAAGAAACAACTGGCTCTGCCCAGTGCTCTTACACCTACCGGGAACATCTCTTACCAAGGCCTGTCAAACGCTGTTTCTTTGCAGGCCTGATCAGGCTGAAGTAGAACTCCTGCTCTGCGTGTGCTCCATTGGCCTAGAGCTTCCCGACCCAAAAGGCTGCCTTGTTCCCAAACGGGCAGAGGGGTCCCAAGCGTCTTGCTTCCAGCTTTTCAGGAAGGTAAGAAACAACTGGCTCTGCCCAGTGCTCTTACAGCCTACCGGGAACATCTCTTACCAAGGCCTGTGAAACGCAGTTTCTTGGCAGGCCTGATCTGGCTGAAGTAGAACTCCTGCTCTGGGCGTGCTACTTTGGCCTAGAGCTGCCAGGCCCAAAGGGCCGCCTTGTTTCCAAAGGGGCTGAGAGTCCCCAAAGTATCTTGCTTCCAAATCTTTGGGAAGCTAAGAAACAACTGGCTCTGCACAGTGCTCTCACAGCCTACCGGCAACGTGACAGAGAAAGGCCTGTGAGACGCAGTTTCTTGGAAGGCCTGATCTGGCTGAGGTAGAACTTCTGCTCTGGGTGTACTCCATTGGCCTAGGGCTGCCAGGCCCAAAGGGCTGCCTTTATTTCCAAAGTGTGAGAGAGGCCCCAAAGCATCTTGCTTCCTGCTCTCTGGGAAGCTAAAACAACTGGCTCTGCACAGTGCTCTCAAAGCCAACCGGGAACGTCACATACAAAGGCCTGTGAAACGCAGCTTCTTGACAGGCCTTATCTGGCTGAGGTAGAACTTGTGCTCTGGGTGTGCTACTTTGGCCTAGAGCTGCCAGGCACAAAGGCTGCTTTGTTTCCAAAGGGGGAGAGAGGCCCCAAATCATGTTGCTTCCAGCTGTTTTTGAAGCTAAGAAACAACTCGCTCTGCCAGGTACTCTTACAGCCTTCCGGGAACACCTCTTACGAAGGCCTGTGAAAAGCAGTTTCTTGGCAGGCCTGATCTGGCTGAGGTAGAACTTCTGCTCTGGGTGTGCTCCATTGCCCTAGAGCTGAAAGGCCCAAAGGGATGCCTTGTTTGCAAAGGGGCAGAGAGGCCCCAAAGCATCTTGCTTCCAGCTCTTTGGGAAGCTAAGAAACAACTGTCTCTGCCCAGTGCTCTGACAGAGTACCGGGAACATCTCTTACCAGAGCCTTTGAAACGCAGTTTCTTGGCAGGCCTTATCTGGCTGAGGTAGAACTTCTGCTCTGGGTGTGCTCCATTGGCCTAGAGCTGAAAGGCCCAAAGGTCGGCCTTGTTGGCAAAGGGGCAGGGAGCCCCCAAAGCATCTTGCTTCCAGCTCTTCGGGAAGCTAAGAAACAACTGGCTCTGCCCAGTGCTCTTACAGCCTGAGAGAAAATCTCTTAGCAAGGCCTGTGAAACGCACTTTGTTGGTGGCCTGATCTAGCTGAAGTAGAACTTCTGCTCTGGGTGTGCTCCATTGGCCTAGAGCTGCCTGGCCCAAAGGGCCGCCTTGTTTGCAAAGGGGCAGAGAGGCCCCAAAGCATCTTGCTTCCAGCTCTTTGGGAAGCTAAGAAACATCTGGAGTTGCCCAGTGCTCTTACAGCCTACCGGGAACATCTCTTACCAAGGCCTGTGAAACGCAGTTTGTTGGTGGCCTGAACTGGCCGAAGTAGAACTTCTGCTCTGGGTGTGCTCCACTGGCCTGGAGCTACCTGCCCCAAAGGGCTGCCTTGATTCCAAAGTGAGAGAGTGGCACCAAAGCATCTTGCTTCCAGCTCTTCGGGAAGCTAAGAAACATCTGGCGTTGCCCAGTGCTCTTACAGCCTACCGGGAACATCTCTTACCAAGGCCTGTGAAACGCCGTTTCCTGGCAGGCCTGATTTGGCTGAAGTAGAACTTCTGCTCTGGGTGTGCTCCATTGCCCTAGAGCTGCCAGGCCCAAGGTGCTGCCTTGTTTCCAAAGGGGCAGAGAGGCCCCAAAGCATCTTGCTTCCAGCTCTCTGGGAAGCTAAGAACCAACTCGCTCTGCCCCGTGCTCTTACAGCCTACCGGGAACATGTCTTTGAAAGGCCTGTGAAACGCAGTTTCTTGGCAGGCCTCATCTGGCTGAAGTAGAACTCCGGCTCTGGGTGTGCTCCATTGCCCTAGAGCTGCCAGGCCCCAAGTGCTGCCCTGTTTCCAAGGGGCAGAGAGGCCCAAAGCATCTTGCTTCCCGGTCTTTGCGAAGCTAAGAAACAACTGGCTCTGCCCAGTGCTCTTACACCTACCGGGAACATCTCTTACCAAGGCCTGTCAAACGCTGTTTCTTTGCAGGCCTGATCAGGCTGAAGTAGAACTCCTGCTCTGCGTGTGCTCCATTGGCCTAGAGCTTCCCGACCCAAAAGGCTGCCTTGTTCCCAAACGGGCAGAGGGGTCCCAAGCGTCTTGCTTCCAGCTTTTCAGGAAGGTAAGAAACAACTGGCTCTGCCCAGTGCTCTTACAGCCTACCGGGAACATCTCTTACCAAGGCCTGTGAAACGCAGTTTCTTGGCAGGCCTGATCTGGCTGAAGTAGAACTCCTGCTCTGGGCGTGCTACTTTGGCCTAGAGCTGCCAGGCCCAAAGGGCCGCCTTGTTTCCAAAGGGGCTGAGAGTCCCCAAAGTATCTTGCTTCCAAATCTTTGGGAAGCTAAGAAACAACTGGCTCTGCACAGTGCTCTCACAGCCTACCGGCAACGTGACAGAGAAAGGCCTGTGAGACGCAGTTTCTTGGAAGGCCTGATCTGGCTGAGGTAGAACTTCTGCTCTGGGTGTACTCCATTGGCCTAGGGCTGCCAGGCCCAAAGGGCTGCCTTTATTTCCAAAGTGTGAGAGAGGCCCCAAAGCATCTTGCTTCCTGCTCTCTGGGAAGCTAAAACAACTGGCTCTGCACAGTGCTCTCAAAGCCAACCGGGAACGTCACATACAAAGGCCTGTGAAACGCAGCTTCTTGACAGGCCTTATCTGGCTGAGGTAGAACTTGTGCTCTGGGTGTGCTACTTTGGCCTAGAGCTGCCAGGCACAAAGGCTGCTTTGTTTCCAAAGGGGGAGAGAGGCCCCAAATCATGTTGCTTCCAGCTGTTTTTGAAGCTAAGAAACAACTCGCTCTGCCAGGTACTCTTACAGCCTTCCGGGAACACCTCTTACGAAGGCCTGTGAAAAGCAGTTTCTTGGCAGGCCTGATCTGGCTGAGGTAGAACTTCTGCTCTGGGTGTGCTCCATTGCCCTAGAGCTGAAAGGCCCAAAGGGATGCCTTGTTTGCAAAGGGGCAGAGAGGCCCCAAAGCATCTTGCTTCCAGCTCTTTGGGAAGCTAAGAAACAACTGTCTCTGCCCAGTGCTCTGACAGAGTACCGGGAACATCTCTTACCAGAGCCTTTGAAACGCAGTTTCTTGGCAGGCCTTATCTGGCTGAGGTAGAACTTCTGCTCTGGGTGTGCTCCATTGGCCTAGAGCTGAAAGGCCCAAAGGTCGGCCTTGTTGGCAAAGGGGCAGGGAGCCCCCAAAGCATCTTGCTTCCAGCTCTTCGGGAAGCTAAGAAACAACTGGCTCTGCCCAGTGCTCTTACAGCCTGAGAGAAAATCTCTTAGCAAGGCCTGTGAAACGCACTTTGTTGGTGGCCTGATCTAGCTGAAGTAGAACTTCTGCTCTGGGTGTGCTCCATTGGCCTAGAGCTGCCTGGCCCAAAGGGCCGCCTTGTTTGCAAAGGGGCAGAGAGGCCCCAAAGCATCTTGCTTCCAGCTCTTTGGGAAGCTAAGAAACATCTGGAGTTGCCCAGTGCTCTTACAGCCTACCGGGAACATCTCTTACCAAGGCCTGTGAAACGCAGTTTGTTGGTGGCCTGAACTGGCCGAAGTAGAACTTCTGCTCTGGGTGTGCTCCACTGGCCTGGAGCTACCTGCCCCAAAGGGCTGCCTTGATTCCAAAGTGAGAGAGTGGCACCAAAGCATCTTGCTTCCAGCTCTTCGGGAAGCTAAGAAACATCTGGCGTTGCCCAGTGCTCTTACAGCCTACCGGGAACATCTCTTACCAAGGCCTGTGAAACGCCGTTTCCTGGCAGGCCTGATTTGGCTGAAGTAGAACTTCTGCTCTGGGTGTGCTCCATTGCCCTAGAGCTGCCAGGCCCAAGGTGCTGCCTTGTTTCCAAAGGGGCAGAGAGGCCCCAAAGCATCTTGCTTCCAGCTCTCTGGGAAGCTAAGAACCAACTCGCTCTGCCCCGTGCTCTTACAGCCTACCGGGAACATGTCTTTGAAAGGCCTGTGAAACGCAGTTTCTTGGCAGGCCTCATCTGGCTGAAGTAGAACTCCGGCTCTGGGTGTGCTCCATTGCCCTAGAGCTGCCAGGCCCCAAGTGCTGCCCTGTTTCCAAGGGGCAGAGAGGCCCAAAGCATCTTGCTTCCCGGTCTTTGCGAAGCTAAGAAACAACTGGCTCTGCCCAGTGCTCTTACACCTACCGGGAACATCTCTTACCAAGGCCTGTCAAACGCTGTTTCTTTGCAGGCCTGATCAGGCTGAAGTAGAACTCCTGCTCTGCGTGTGCTCCATTGGCCTAGAGCTTCCCGACCCAAAAGGCTGCCTTGTTCCCAAACGGGCAGAGGGGTCCCAAGCGTCTTGCTTCCAGCTTTTCAGGAAGGTAAGAAACAACTGGCTCTGCCCAGTGCTCTTACAGCCTACCGGGAACATCTCTTACCAAGGCCTGTGAAACGCAGTTTCTTGGCAGGCCTGATCTGGCTGAAGTAGAACTCCTGCTCTGGGCGTGCTACTTTGGCCTAGAGCTGCCAGGCCCAAAGGGCCGCCTTGTTTCCAAAGGGGCTGAGAGTCCCCAAAGTATCTTGCTTCCAAATCTTTGGGAAGCTAAGAAACAACTGGCTCTGCACAGTGCTCTCACAGCCTACCGGCAACGTGACAGAGAAAGGCCTGTGAGACGCAGTTTCTTGGAAGGCCTGATCTGGCTGAGGTAGAACTTCTGCTCTGGGTGTACTCCATTGGCCTAGGGCTGCCAGGCCCAAAGGGCTGCCTTTATTTCCAAAGTGTGAGAGAGGCCCCAAAGCATCTTGCTTCCTGCTCTCTGGGAAGCTAAAACAACTGGCTCTGCACAGTGCTCTCAAAGCCAACCGGGAACGTCACATACAAAGGCCTGTGAAACGCAGCTTCTTGACAGGCCTTATCTGGCTGAGGTAGAACTTGTGCTCTGGGTGTGCTACTTTGGCCTAGAGCTGCCAGGCACAAAGGCTGCTTTGTTTCCAAAGGGGGAGAGAGGCCCCAAATCATGTTGCTTCCAGCTGTTTTTGAAGCTAAGAAACAACTCGCTCTGCCAGGTACTCTTACAGCCTTCCGGGAACACCTCTTACGAAGGCCTGTGAAAAGCAGTTTCTTGGCAGGCCTGATCTGGCTGAGGTAGAACTTCTGCTCTGGGTGTGCTCCATTGCCCTAGAGCTGAAAGGCCCAAAGGGATGCCTTGTTTGCAAAGGGGCAGAGAGGCCCCAAAGCATCTTGCTTCCAGCTCTTTGGGAAGCTAAGAAACAACTGTCTCTGCCCAGTGCTCTGACAGAGTACCGGGAACATCTCTTACCAGAGCCTTTGAAACGCAGTTTCTTGGCAGGCCTTATCTGGCTGAGGTAGAACTTCTGCTCTGGGTGTGCTCCATTGGCCTAGAGCTGAAAGGCCCAAAGGTCGGCCTTGTTGGCAAAGGGGCAGGGAGCCCCCAAAGCATCTTGCTTCCAGCTCTTCGGGAAGCTAAGAAACAACTGGCTCTGCCCAGTGCTCTTACAGCCTGAGAGAAAATCTCTTACCAAGGCCTGTGAAACGCACTTTGTTGGTGGCCTGATCTAGCTGAAGTAGAACTTCTGCTCTGGGTGTGCTCCATTGGCCTAGAGCTGCCTGGCCCAAAGGGCCGCCTTGTTTGCAAAGGGGCAGAGAGGCCCCAAAGCATCTTGCTTCCAGCTCTTTGGGAAGCTAAGAAACATCTGGAGTTGCCCAGTGCTCTTACAGCCTACCGGGAACATCTCTTACCAAGGCCTGTGAAACGCAGTTTGTTGGTGGCCTGAACTGGCCGAAGTAGAACTTCTGCTCTGGGTGTGCTCCACTGGCCTGGAGCTACCTGCCCCAAAGGGCTGCCTTGATTCCAAAGTGAGAGAGTGGCACCAAAGCATCTTGCTTCCAGCTCTTCGGGAAGCTAAGAAACATCTGGCGTTGCCCAGTGCTCTTACAGCCTACCGGGAACATCTCTTACCAAGGCCTGTGAAACGCCGTTTCCTGGCAGGCCTGATTTGGCTGAAGTAGAACTTCTGCTCTGGGTGTGCTCCATTGCCCTAGAGCTGCCAGGCCCAAGGTGCTGCCTTGTTTCCAAAGGGGCAGAGAGGCCCCAAAGCATCTTGCTTCCAGCTCTCTGGGAAGCTAAGAACCAACTCGCTCTGCCCCGTGCTCTTACAGCCTACCGGGAACATGTCTTTGAAAGGCCTGTGAAACGCAGTTTCTTGGCAGGCCTCATCTGGCTGAAGTAGAACTCCGGCTCTGGGTGTGCTCCATTGCCCTAGAGCTGCCAGGCCCCAAGTGCTGCCCTGTTTCCAAGGGGCAGAGAGGCCCAAAGCATCTTGCTTCCCGGTCTTTGCGAAGCTAAGAAACAACTGGCTCTGCCCAGTGCTCTTACACCTACCGGGAACATCTCTTACCAAGGCCTGTCAAACGCTGTTTCTTTGCAGGCCTGATCAGGCTGAAGTAGAACTCCTGCTCTGCGTGTGCTCCATTGGCCTAGAGCTTCCCGACCCAAAAGGCTGCCTTGTTCCCAAACGGGCAGAGGGGTCCCAAGCGTCTTGCTTCCAGCTTTTCAGGAAGGTAAGAAACAACTGGCTCTGCCCAGTGCTCTTACAGCCTACCGGGAACATCTCTTACCAAGGCCTGTGAAACGCAGTTTCTTGGCAGGCCTGATCTGGCTGAAGTAGAACTCCTGCTCTGGGCGTGCTACTTTGGCCTAGAGCTGCCAGGCCCAAAGGGCCGCCTTGTTTCCAAAGGGGCTGAGAGTCCCCAAAGTATCTTGCTTCCAAATCTTTGGGAAGCTAAGAAACAACTGGCTCTGCACAGTGCTCTCACAGCCTACCGGCAACGTGACAGAGAAAGGCCTGTGAGACGCAGTTTCTTGGAAGGCCTGATCTGGCTGAGGTAGAACTTCTGCTCTGGGTGTACTCCATTGGCCTAGGGCTGCCAGGCCCAAAGGGCTGCCTTTATTTCCAAAGTGTGAGAGAGGCCCCAAAGCATCTTGCTTCCTGCTCTCTGGGAAGCTAAAACAACTGGCTCTGCACAGTGCTCTCAAAGCCAACCGGGAACGTCACATACAAAGGCCTGTGAAACGCAGCTTCTTGACAGGCCTTATCTGGCTGAGGTAGAACTTGTGCTCTGGGTGTGCTACTTTGGCCTAGAGCTGCCAGGCACAAAGGCTGCTTTGTTTCCAAAGGGGGAGAGAGGCCCCAAATCATGTTGCTTCCAGCTGTTTTTGAAGCTAAGAAACAACTCGCTCTGCCAGGTACTCTTACAGCCTTCCGGGAACACCTCTTACGAAGGCCTGTGAAAAGCAGTTTCTTGGCAGGCCTGATCTGGCTGAGGTAGAACTTCTGCTCTGGGTGTGCTCCATTGCCCTAGAGCTGAAAGGCCCAAAGGGATGCCTTGTTTGCAAAGGGGCAGAGAGGCCCCAAAGCATCTTGCTTCCAGCTCTTTGGGAAGCTAAGAAACAACTGTCTCTGCCCAGTGCTCTGACAGAGTACCGGGAACATCTCTTACCAGAGCCTTTGAAACGCAGTTTCTTGGCAGGCCTTATCTGGCTGAGGTAGAACTTCTGCTCTGGGTGTGCTCCATTGGCCTAGAGCTGAAAGGCCCAAAGGTCGGCCTTGTTGGCAAAGGGGCAGGGAGCCCCCAAAGCATCTTGCTTCCAGCTCTTCGGGAAGCTAAGAAACAACTGGCTCTGCCCAGTGCTCTTACAGCCTGAGAGAAAATCTCTTACCAAGGCCTGTGAAACGCACTTTGTTGGTGGCCTGATCTAGCTGAAGTAGAACTTCTGCTCTGGGTGTGCTCCATTGGCCTAGAGCTGCCTGGCCCAAAGGGCCGCCTTGTTTGCAAAGGGGCAGAGAGGCCCCAAAGCATCTTGCTTCCAGCTCTTTGGGAAGCTAAGAAACATCTGGAGTTGCCCAGTGCTCTTACAGCCTACCGGGAACATCTCTTACCAAGGCCTGTGAAACGCAGTTTGTTGGTGGCCTGAACTGGCCGAAGTAGAACTTCTGCTCTGGGTGTGCTCCACTGGCCTGGAGCTACCTGCCCCAAAGGGCTGCCTTGATTCCAAAGTGAGAGAGTGGCACCAAAGCATCTTGCTTCCAGCTCTTCGGGAAGCTAAGAAACATCTGGCGTTGCCCAGTGCTCTTACAGCCTACCGGGAACATCTCTTACCAAGGCCTGTGAAACGCCGTTTCCTGGCAGGCCTGATTTGGCTGAAGTAGAACTTCTGCTCTGGGTGTGCTCCATTGCCCTAGAGCTGCCAGGCCCAAGGTGCTGCCTTGTTTCCAAAGGGGCAGAGAGGCCCCAAAGCATCTTGCTTCCAGCTCTCTGGGAAGCTAAGAACCAACTCGCTCTGCCCCGTGCTCTTACAGCCTACCGGGAACATGTCTTTGAAAGGCCTGTGAAACGCAGTTTCTTGGCAGGCCTCATCTGGCTGAAGTAGAACTCCGGCTCTGGGTGTGCTCCATTGCCCTAGAGCTGCCAGGCCCCAAGTGCTGCCCTGTTTCCAAGGGGCAGAGAGGCCCAAAGCATCTTGCTTCCCGGTCTTTGCGAAGCTAAGAAACAACTGGCTCTGCCCAGTGCTCTTACACCTACCGGGAACATCTCTTACCAAGGCCTGTCAAACGCTGTTTCTTTGCAGGCCTGATCAGGCTGAAGTAGAACTCCTGCTCTGCGTGTGCTCCATTGGCCTAGAGCTTCCCGACCCAAAAGGCTGCCTTGTTCCCAAACGGGCAGAGGGGTCCCAAGCGTCTTGCTTCCAGCTTTTCAGGAAGGTAAGAAACAACTGGCTCTGCCCAGTGCTCTTACAGCCTACCGGGAACATCTCTTACCAAGGCCTGTGAAACGCAGTTTCTTGGCAGGCCTGATCTGGCTGAAGTAGAACTCCTGCTCTGGGCGTGCTACTTTGGCCTAGAGCTGCCAGGCCCAAAGGGCCGCCTTGTTTCCAAAGGGGCTGAGAGTCCCCAAAGTATCTTGCTTCCAAATCTTTGGGAAGCTAAGAAACAACTGGCTCTGCACAGTGCTCTCACAGCCTACCGGCAACGTGACAGAGAAAGGCCTGTGAGACGCAGTTTCTTGGAAGGCCTGATCTGGCTGAGGTAGAACTTCTGCTCTGGGTGTACTCCATTGGCCTAGGGCTGCCAGGCCCAAAGGGCTGCCTTTATTTCCAAAGTGTGAGAGAGGCCCCAAAGCATCTTGCTTCCTGCTCTCTGGGAAGCTAAAACAACTGGCTCTGCACAGTGCTCTCAAAGCCAACCGGGAACGTCACATACAAAGGCCTGTGAAACGCAGCTTCTTGACAGGCCTTATCTGGCTGAGGTAGAACTTGTGCTCTGGGTGTGCTACTTTGGCCTAGAGCTGCCAGGCACAAAGGCTGCTTTGTTTCCAAAGGGGGAGAGAGGCCCCAAATCATGTTGCTTCCAGCTGTTTTTGAAGCTAAGAAACAACTCGCTCTGCCAGGTACTCTTACAGCCTTCCGGGAACACCTCTTACGAAGGCCTGTGAAAAGCAGTTTCTTGGCAGGCCTGATCTGGCTGAGGTAGAACTTCTGCTCTGGGTGTGCTCCATTGCCCTAGAGCTGAAAGGCCCAAAGGGATGCCTTGTTTGCAAAGGGGCAGAGAGGCCCCAAAGCATCTTGCTTCCAGCTCTTTGGGAAGCTAAGAAACAACTGTCTCTGCCCAGTGCTCTGACAGAGTACCGGGAACATCTCTTACCAGAGCCTTTGAAACGCAGTTTCTTGGCAGGCCTTATCTGGCTGAGGTAGAACTTCTGCTCTGGGTGTGCTCCATTGGCCTAGAGCTGAAAGGCCCAAAGGTCGGCCTTGTTGGCAAAGGGGCAGGGAGCCCCCAAAGCATCTTGCTTCCAGCTCTTCGGGAAGCTAAGAAACAACTGGCTCTGCCCAGTGCTCTTACAGCCTGAGAGAAAATCTCTTACCAAGGCCTGTGAAACGCACTTTGTTGGTGGCCTGATCTAGCTGAAGTAGAACTTCTGCTCTGGGTGTGCTCCATTGGCCTAGAGCTGCCTGGCCCAAAGGGCCGCCTTGTTTGCAAAGGGGCAGAGAGGCCCCAAAGCATCTTGCTTCCAGCTCTTTGGGAAGCTAAGAAACATCTGGAGTTGCCCAGTGCTCTTACAGCCTACCGGGAACATCTCTTACCAAGGCCTGTGAAACGCAGTTTGTTGGTGGCCTGAACTGGCCGAAGTAGAACTTCTGCTCTGGGTGTGCTCCACTGGCCTGGAGCTACCTGCCCCAAAGGGCTGCCTTGATTCCAAAGTGAGAGAGTGGCCCCAAAGCATCTTGCTTCCAGCTCTTCGGGAAGCTAAGAAACATCTGGCGTTGCCCAGTGCTCTTACAGCCTACCGGGAACATCTCTTACCAAGGCCTGTGAAACGCCGTTTCCTGGCAGGCCTGGTTTGGCTGAAGTAGAACTTCTGCTCTGGGTGTGCTCCATTGCCCTAGAGCTGCCAGGCCCAAGGTGCTGCCTTGTTTCCAAAGGGGCAGAGAGGCCCCAAAGCATCTTGCTTCCAGCTCTCTGGGAAGCTAAGAACCAACTCGCTCTGCCCCGTGCTCTTACAGCCTACCGGGAACATGTCTTTGAAAGGCCTGTGAAACGCAGTTTCTTGGCAGGCCTCATCTGGCTGAAGTAGAACTCCGGCTCTGGGTGTGCTCCATTGCCCTAGAGCTGCCAGGCCCCAAGTGCTGCCCTGTTTCCAAGGGGCAGAGAGGCCCAAAGCATCTTGCTTCCCGGTCTTTGCGAAGCTAAGAAACAACTGGCTCTGCCCAGTGCTCTTACACCTACCGGGAACATCTCTTACCAAGGCCTGTCAAACGCTGTTTCTTTGCAGGCCTGATCAGGCTGAAGTAGAACTCCTGCTCTGCGTGTGCTCCATTGGCCTAGAGCTTCCCGACCCAAAAGGCTGCCTTGTTCCCAAACGGGCAGAGGGGTCCCAAGCGTCTTGCTTCCAGCTTTTCAGGAAGGTAAGAAACAACTGGCTCTGCCCAGTGCTCTTACAGCCTACCGGGAACATCTCTTACCAAGGCCTGTGAAACGCAGTTTCTTGGCAGGCCTGATCTGGCTGAAGTAGAACTCCTGCTCTGGGCGTGCTACTTTGGCCTAGAGCTGCCAGGCCCAAAGGGCCGCCTTGTTTCCAAAGGGGCTGAGAGTCCCCAAAGTATCTTGCTTCCAAATCTTTGGGAAGCTAAGAAACAACTGGCTCTGCACAGTGCTCTCACAGCCTACCGGCAACGTGACAGAGAAAGGCCTGTGAGACGCAGTTTCTTGGAAGGCCTGATCTGGCTGAGGTAGAACTTCTGCTCTGGGTGTACTCCATTGGCCTAGGGCTGCCAGGCCCAAAGGGCTGCCTTTATTTCCAAAGTGTGAGAGAGGCCCCAAAGCATCTTGCTTCCTGCTCTCTGGGAAGCTAAAACAACTGGCTCTGCACAGTGCTCTCAAAGCCAACCGGGAACGTCACATACAAAGGCCTGTGAAACGCAGCTTCTTGACAGGCCTTATCTGGCTGAGGTAGAACTTGTGCTCTGGGTGTGCTACTTTGGCCTAGAGCTGCCAGGCACAAAGGCTGCTTTGTTTCCAAAGGGGGAGAGAGGCCCCAAATCATGTTGCTTCCAGCTGTTTTTGAAGCTAAGAAACAACTCGCTCTGCCAGGTACTCTTACAGCCTTCCGGGAACACCTCTTACGAAGGCCTGTGAAAAGCAGTTTCTTGGCAGGCCTGATCTGGCTGAGGTAGAACTTCTGCTCTGGGTGTGCTCCATTGCCCTAGAGCTGAAAGGCCCAAAGGGCTGCCTTGTTTCCAAAGGGGGAGAGAGGCCCCAAAGCATCTTGCTTCCACCTCTTGGGAAGCTAAGAAACAACTCGCTGTGCCCAGTGCTCTTATAGCCTAAGAGAACATCTCTTATCAAGGCCTGTGAAATGCACTTTCTAGGCAGGCCTGATCTGGAAGAAGTAGAACTTCTGCTCTGGTTGTGCTCCATTGCCCTAGAGCTGCCAGACCCAACGTGCTGCCTTGTTTCCAAAGGGGCAGAGAGGCCCCAAAGCGTCTTGCTTCCAGCTGTTTGGGAAACAAGGAAACAACTGGCTCTGCACCGTGCTCTCACAGCCTACCGGGAACGTCACATACAAAGGCCTCTGAAACGCAGTTCCTTGGCAGGCCTGATCTGGCTGAAGTAGGACTTCTGCTCTGGGTGTGCTCCATTGGCCTAGAGCTGAAAGGCCCAAAGGGATGCCTTGTTTGCAAAGGGGCAGAGAGGCCCCAAAGCATCTTGCTTCCAGCTCTTTGGGAAGCTAAGAAACAACTGTCTCTGCCCAGTGCTCTGACAGAGTACCGGGAACATCTCTTACCAGAGCCTTTGAAACGCAGTTTCTTGGCAGGCCTTATCTGGCTGAGGTAGAACTTCTGCTCTGGGTGTGCTCCATTGGCCTAGAGCTGAAAGGCCCAAAGGTCGGCCTTGTTGGCAAAGGGGCAGGGAGCCCCCAAAGCATCTTGCTTCCAGCTCTTCGGGAAGCTAAGAAACAACTGGCTCTGCCCAGTGCTCTTACAGCCTGAGAGAAAATCTCTTACCAAGGCCTGTGAAACGCACTTTGTTGGTGGCCTGATCTAGCTGAAGTAGAACTTCTGCTCTGGGTGTGCTCCATTGGCCTAGAGCTGCCTGGCCCAAAGGGCCGCCTTGTTTGCAAAGGGGCAGAGAGGCCCCAAAGCATCTTGCTTCCAGCTCTTTGGGAAGCTAAGAAACATCTGGAGTTGCCCAGTGCTCTTACAGCCTACCGGGAACATCTCTTACCAAGGCCTGTGAAACGCAGTTTGTTGGTGGCCTGAACTGGCCGAAGTAGAACTTCTGCTCTGGGTGTGCTCCACTGGCCTAGAGCTACCTGGCGCAAAGGGCTGCCTTGATTCCAAAGTGAGAGAGTGGCACCAAAGCATCTTGCTCCCAGCTCTTCGGGAAGCTAAGAAACAGCTGGCTCTGCCCAGTGCTCTTACAGCCTAAGAGAACATCTCTTTGAAAGGCCTGTGAAACGCAGTTTCTTGGCAGGCCTGACCTGGCTGAAGTAGAACTTCTGTTCTGGTTGTGCTACATAGGCCTAGAGCTACCAGGACCTAAGGGCTGCCTTGTTTCCAAAGGGTGAGAGAGGCCCCAAAGCATCTTGCCTCCAGCACTTTGGGAAGCTAAAAAACAACTGGTTCTGCCCAGTGCTCTCACAGCCTACCGTGAACATCTCTTACCAAGGGCTGTGAAACGCAGTTTCTGGGCAGGACTGATCCGCCTGAAGTAGAACTTCTGCTGTGGGTGTGCTCCATTGGCCTAGAGCTGCCAGGCCCAAACGGCTGCCTTGTGTCCAAAGGGAGAGAGAGGCCCCAAAGCATCTTGCTTCCAGCTCTGTGGGAAGCTAAAGCAACTGGCTCTCCACAGTGCTCTCACAGCCTACCGGGAACATCTCTTACCAAGGCCTGTGAAACGCAGTTTCTTGGCAGGCCTGATCTGGCTGAAGTAGAACTCCTGCTCTGGGCGTGCTACTTTGGCCTAGAGCTGCCAGGCCCAAAGGGCCGCCTTGTTTCCAAAGGGGCTGAGAGTCCCCAAAGTATCTTGCTTCCAAATCTTTGGGAAGCTAAGAAACAACTGGCTCTGCACAGTGCTCTCACAGCCTACCGGCAACGTGACAGAGAAAGGCCTGTGAGACGCAGTTTCTTGGAAGGCCTGATCTGGCTGAGGTAGAACTTCTGCTCTGGGTGTACTCCATTGGCCTAGGGCTGCCAGGCCCAAAGGGCTGCCTTTATTTCCAAAGTGTGAGAGAGGCCCCAAAGCATCTTGCTTCCTGCTCTCTGGGAAGCTAAAACAACTGGCTCTGCACAGTGCTCTCAAAGCCAACCGGGAACGTCACATACAAAGGCCTGTGAAACGCAGCTTCTTGACAGGCCTTATCTGGCTGAGGTAGAACTTGTGCTCTGGGTGTGCTACTTTGGCCTAGAGCTGCCAGGCACAAAGGCTGCTTTGTTTCCAAAGGGGGAGAGAGGCCCCAAATCATGTTGCTTCCAGCTGTTTTTGAAGCTAAGAAACAACTCGCTCTGCCAGGTACTCTTACAGCCTTCCGGGAACACCTCTTACGAAGGCCTGTGAAAAGCAGTTTCTTGGCAGGCCTGATCTGGCTGAGGTAGAACTTCTGCTCTGGGTGTGCTCCATTGCCCTAGAGCTGAAAGGCCCAAAGGGCTGCCTTGTTTCCAAAGGGGGAGAGAGGCCCCAAAGCATCTTGCTTCCACCTCTTGGGAAGCTAAGAAACAACTCGCTGTGCCCAGTGCTCTTATAGCCTAAGAGAACATCTCTTATCAAGGCCTGTGAAATGCACTTTCTAGGCAGGCCTGATCTGGAAGAAGTAGAACTTCTGCTCTGGTTGTGCTCCATTGCCCTAGAGCTGCCAGACCCAACGTGCTGCCTTGTTTCCAAAGGGGCAGAGAGGCCCCAAAGCGTCTTGCTTCCAGCTGTTTGGGAAACAAGGAAACAACTGGCTCTGCACCGTGCTCTCACAGCCTACCGGGAACGTCACATACAAAGGCCTCTGAAACGCAGTTCCTTGGCAGGCCTGATCTGGCTGAAGTAGGACTTCTGCTCTGGGTGTGCTCCATTGGCCTAGAGCTGAAAGGCCCAAAGGGATGCCTTGTTTGCAAAGGGGCAGAGAGGCCCCAAAGCATCTTGCTTCCAGCTCTTTGGGAAGCTAAGAAACAACTGTCTCTGCCCAGTGCTCTGACAGAGTACCGGGAACATCTCTTACCAGAGCCTTTGAAACGCAGTTTCTTGGCAGGCCTTATCTGGCTGAGGTAGAACTTCTGCTCTGGGTGTGCTCCATTGGCCTAGAGCTGAAAGGCCCAAAGGTCGGCCTTGTTGGCAAAGGGGCAGGGAGCCCCCAAAGCATCTTGCTTCCAGCTCTTCGGGAAGCTAAGAAACAACTGGCTCTGCCCAGTGCTCTTACAGCCTGAGAGAAAATCTCTTACCAAGGCCTGTGAAACGCACTTTGTTGGTGGCCTGATCTAGCTGAAGTAGAACTTCTGCTCTGGGTGTGCTCCATTGGCCTAGAGCTGCCTGGCCCAAAGGGCCGCCTTGTTTGCAAAGGGGCAGAGAGGCCCCAAAGCATCTTGCTTCCAGCTCTTTGGGAAGCTAAGAAACATCTGGAGTTGCCCAGTGCTCTTACAGCCTACCGGGAACATCTCTTACCAAGGCCTGTGAAACGCAGTTTGTTGGTGGCCTGAACTGGCCGAAGTAGAACTTCTGCTCTGGGTGTGCTCCACTGGCCTGGAGCTACCTGCCCCAAAGGGCTGCCTTGATTCCAAAGTGAGAGAGTGGCCCCAAAGCATCTTGCTTCCAGCTCTTCGGGAAGCTAAGAAACATCTGGCGTTGCCCAGTGCTCTTACAGCCTACCGGGAACATCTCTTACCAAGGCCTGTGAAACGCCGTTTCCTGGCAGGCCTGATTTGGCTGAAGTAGAACTTCTGCTCTGGGTGTGCTCCATTGCCCTAGAGCTGCCAGGCCCAAGGTGCTGCCTTGTTTCCAAAGGGGCAGAGAGGCCCCAAAGCATCTTGCTTCCAGCTCTCTGGGAAGCTAAGAACCAACTCACTCTGCCCCGTGCTCTTACAGCCTACCGGGAACATGTCTTTGAAAGGCCTGTGAAACGCAGTTTCTTGGCAGGCCTCATCTGGCTGAAGTAGAACTCCGGCTCTGGGTGTGCTCCATTGCCCTAGAGCTGCCAGGCCCCAAGTGCTGCCCTGTTTCCAAGGGGCAGAGAGGCCCAAAGCATCTTGCTTCCCGGTCTTTGCGAAGCTAAGAAACAACTGGCTCTGCCCAGTGCTCTTACACCTACCGGGAACATCTCTTACCAAGGCCTGTCAAACGCTGTTTCTTTGCAGGCCTGATCAGGCTGAAGTAGAACTCCTGCTCTGCGTGTGCTCCATTGGCCTAGAGCTTCCCGACCCAAAAGGCTGCCTTGTTCCCAAACGGGCAGAGGGGTCCCAAGCGTCTTGCTTCCAGCTTTTCAGGAAGGTAAGAAACAACTGGCTCTGCCCAGTGCTCTTACAGCCTACCGGGAACATCTCTTACCAAGGCCTGTGAAACGCAGTTTCTTGGCAGGCCTGATCTGGCTGAAGTAGAACTCCTGCTCTGGGCGTGCTACTTTGGCCTAGAGCTGCCAGGCCCAAAGGGCCGCCTTGTTTCCAAAGGGGCTGAGAGTCCCCAAAGTATCTTGCTTCCAAATCTTTGGGAAGCTAAGAAACAACTGGCTCTGCACAGTGCTCTCACAGCCTACCGGCAACGTGACAGAGAAAGGCCTGTGAGACGCAGTTTCTTGGAAGGCCTGATCTGGCTGAGGTAGAACTTCTGCTCTGGGTGTACTCCATTGGCCTAGGGCTGCCAGGCCCAAAGGGCTGCCTTTATTTCCAAAGTGTGAGAGAGGCCCCAAAGCATCTTGCTTCCTGCTCTCTGGGAAGCTAAAACAACTGGCTCTGCACAGTGCTCTCAAAGCCAACCGGGAACGTCACATACAAAGGCCTGTGAAACGCAGCTTCTTGACAGGCCTTATCTGGCTGAGGTAGAACTTGTGCTCTGGGTGTGCTACTTTGGCCTAGAGCTGCCAGGCACAAAGGCTGCTTTGTTTCCAAAGGGGGAGAGAGGCCCCAAATCATGTTGCTTCCAGCTGTTTTTGAAGCTAAGAAACAACTCGCTCTGCCAGGTACTCTTACAGCCTTCCGGGAACACCTCTTACGAAGGCCTGTGAAAAGCAGTTTCTTGGCAGGCCTGATCTGGCTGAGGTAGAACTTCTGCTCTGGGTGTGCTCCATTGCCCTAGAGCTGAAAGGCCCAAAGGGCTGCCTTGTTTCCAAAGGGGGAGAGAGGCCCCAAAGCATCTTGCTTCCACCTCTTGGGAAGCTAAGAAACAACTCGCTGTGCCCAGTGCTCTTATAGCCTAAGAGAACATCTCTTATCAAGGCCTGTGAAACGCACTTTCTAGGCAGGCCTGATCTGGAAGAAGTAGAACTTCTGCTCTGGTTGTGCTCCATTGCCCTAGAGCTGCCAGACCCAACGTGCTGCCTTGTTTCCAAAGGGGCAGAGAGGCCCCAAAGCGTCTTGCTTCCAGCTGTTTGGGAAACAAGGAAACAACTGGCTCTGCACCGTGCTCTCACAGCCTACCGGGAACGTCACATACAAAGGCCTCTGAAACGCAGTTCCTTGGCAGGCCTGATCTGGCTGAAGTAGGACTTCTGCTCTGGGTGTGCTCCATTGGCCTAGAGCTGAAAGGCCCAAAGGGATGCCTTGTTTGCAAAGGGGCAGAGAGGCCCCAAAGCATCTTGCTTCCAGCTCTTTGGGAAGCTAAGAAACAACTGTCTCTGCCCAGTGCTCTGACAGAGTACCGGGAACATCTCTTACCAGAGCCTTTGAAACGCAGTTTCTTGGCAGGCCTTATCTGGCTGAGGTAGAACTTCTGCTCTGGGTGTGCTCCATTGGCCTAGAGCTGAAAGGCCCAAAGGTCGGCCTTGTTGGCAAAGGGGCAGGGAGCCCCCAAAGCATCTTGCTTCCAGCTCTTCGGGAAGCTAAGAAACAACTGGCTCTGCCCAGTGCTCTTACAGCCTGAGAGAAAATCTCTTACCAAGGCCTGTGAAACGCACTTTGTTGGTGGCCTGATCTAGCTGAAGTAGAACTTCTGCTCTGGGTGTGCTCCATTGGCCTAGAGCTGCCTGGCCCAAAGGGCCGCCTTGTTTGCAAAGGGGCAGAGAGGCCCCAAAGCATCTTGCTTCCAGCTCTTTGGGAAGCTAAGAAACATCTGGAGTTGCCCAGTGCTCTTACAGCCTACCGGGAACATCTCTTACCAAGGCCTGTGAAACGCAGTTTGTTGGTGGCCTGAACTGGCCGAAGTAGAACTTCTGCTCTGGGTGTGCTCCACTGGCCTAGAGCTACCTGGCGCAAAGGGCTGCCTTGATTCCAAAGTGAGAGAGTGGCACCAAAGCATCTTGCTCCCAGCTCTTCGGGAAGCTAAGAAACAGCTGGCTCTGCCCAGTGCTCTTACAGCCTAAGAGAACATCTCTTTGAAAGGCCTGTGAAACGCAGTTTCTTGGCAGGCCTGACCTGGCTGAAGTAGAACTTCTGTTCTGGTTGTGCTACATAGGCCTAGAGCTACCAGGACCTAAGGGCTGCCTTGTTTCCAAAGGGTGAGAGAGGCCCCAAAGCATCTTGCCTCCAGCACTTTGGGAAGCTAAAAAACAACTGGTTCTGCCCAGTGCTCTCACAGCCTACCGTGAACATCTCTTACCAAGGGCTGTGAAACGCAGTTTCTGGGCAGGACTGATCCGCCTGAAGTAGAACTTCTGCTGTGGGTGTGCTCCATTGGCCTAGAGCTGCCAGGCCCAAACGGCTGCCTTGTGTCCAAAGGGAGAGAGAGGCCCCAAAGCATCTTGCTTCCAGCTCTGTGGGAAGCTAAAGCAACTGGCTCTCCACAGTGCTCTCACAGCCTACCGGGAACATCTCTTACCAAGGCCTGTGAAACGCAGTTTCTTGGCAGGCCTGATCTGGCTGAAGTAGAACTCCTGCTCTGGGCGTGCTACTTTGGCCTAGAGCTGCCAGGCCCAAAGGGCCGCCTTGTTTCCAAAGGGGCTGAGAGTCCCCAAAGTATCTTGCTTCCAAATCTTTGGGAAGCTAAGAAACAACTGGCTCTGCACAGTGCTCTCACAGCCTACCGGCAACGTGACAGAGAAAGGCCTGTGAGACGCAGTTTCTTGGAAGGCCTGATCTGGCTGAGGTAGAACTTCTGCTCTGGGTGTACTCCATTGGCCTAGGGCTGCCAGGCCCAAAGGGCTGCCTTTATTTCCAAAGTGTGAGAGAGGCCCCAAAGCATCTTGCTTCCTGCTCTCTGGGAAGCTAAAACAACTGGCTCTGCACAGTGCTCTCAAAGCCAACCGGGAACGTCACATACAAAGGCCTGTGAAACGCAGCTTCTTGACAGGCCTTATCTGGCTGAGGTAGAACTTGTGCTCTGGGTGTGCTACTTTGGCCTAGAGCTGCCAGGCACAAAGGCTGCTTTGTTTCCAAAGGGGGAGAGAGGCCCCAAATCATGTTGCTTCCAGCTGTTTTTGAAGCTAAGAAACAACTCGCTCTGCCAGGTACTCTTACAGCCTTCCGGGAACACCTCTTACGAAGGCCTGTGAAAAGCAGTTTCTTGGCAGGCCTGATCTGGCTGAGGTAGAACTTCTGCTCTGGGTGTGCTCCATTGCCCTAGAGCTGAAAGGCCCAAAGGGCTGCCTTGTTTCCAAAGGGGGAGAGAGGCCCCAAAGCATCTTGCTTCCACCTCTTGGGAAGCTAAGAAACAACTCGCTGTGCCCAGTGCTCTTATAGCCTAAGAGAACATCTCTTATCAAGGCCTGTGAAATGCACTTTCTAGGCAGGCCTGATCTGGAAGAAGTAGAACTTCTGCTCTGGTTGTGCTCCATTGCCCTAGAGCTGCCAGACCCAACGTGCTGCCTTGTTTCCAAAGGGGCAGAGAGGCCCCAAAGCGTCTTGCTTCCAGCTGTTTGGGAAACAAGGAAACAACTGGCTCTGCACCGTGCTCTCACAGCCTACCGGGAACGTCACATACAAAGGCCTCTGAAACGCAGTTCCTTGGCAGGCCTGATCTGGCTGAAGTAGGACTTCTGCTCTGGGTGTGCTCCATTGGCCTAGAGCTGAAAGGCCCAAAGGGATGCCTTGTTTGCAAAGGGGCAGAGAGGCCCCAAAGCATCTTGCTTCCAGCTCTTTGGGAAGCTAAGAAACAACTGTCTCTGCCCAGTGCTCTGACAGAGTACCGGGAACATCTCTTACCAGAGCCTTTGAAACGCAGTTTCTTGGCAGGCCTTATCTGGCTGAGGTAGAACTTCTGCTCTGGGTGTGCTCCATTGGCCTAGAGCTGAAAGGCCCAAAGGTCGGCCTTGTTGGCAAAGGGGCAGGGAGCCCCCAAAGCATCTTGCTTCCAGCTCTTCGGGAAGCTAAGAAACAACTGGCTCTGCCCAGTGCTCTTACAGCCTGAGAGAAAATCTCTTACCAAGGCCTGTGAAACGCACTTTGTTGGTGGCCTGATCTAGCTGAAGTAGAACTTCTGCTCTGGGTGTGCTCCATTGGCCTAGAGCTGCCTGGCCCAAAGGGCCGCCTTGTTTGCAAAGGGGCAGAGAGGCCCCAAAGCATCTTGCTTCCAGCTCTTTGGGAAGCTAAGAAACATCTGGAGTTGCCCAGTGCTCTTACAGCCTACCGGGAACATCTCTTACCAAGGCCTGTGAAACGCAGTTTGTTGGTGGCCTGAACTGGCCGAAGTAGAACTTCTGCTCTGGGTGTGCTCCACTGGCCTGGAGCTACCTGCCCCAAAGGGCTGCCTTGATTCCAAAGTGAGAGAGTGGCCCCAAAGCATCTTGCTTCCAGCTCTTCGGGAAGCTAAGAAACATCTGGCGTTGCCCAGTGCTCTTACAGCCTACCGGGAACATCTCTTACCAAGGCCTGTGAAACGCCGTTTCCTGGCAGGCCTGATTTGGCTGAAGTAGAACTTCTGCTCTGGGTGTGCTCCATTGCCCTAGAGCTGCCAGGCCCAAGGTGCTGCCTTGTTTCCAAAGGGGCAGAGAGGCCCCAAAGCATCTTGCTTCCAGCTCTCTGGGAAGCTAAGAACCAACTCACTCTGCCCCGTGCTCTTACAGCCTACCGGGAACATGTCTTTGAAAGGCCTGTGAAACGCAGTTTCTTGGCAGGCCTCATCTGGCTGAAGTAGAACTCCGGCTCTGGGTGTGCTCCATTGCCCTAGAGCTGCCAGGCCCCAAGTGCTGCCCTGTTTCCAAGGGGCAGAGAGGCCCAAAGCATCTTGCTTCCCGGTCTTTGCGAAGCTAAGAAACAACTGGCTCTGCCCAGTGCTCTTACACCTACCGGGAACATCTCTTACCAAGGCCTGTCAAACGCTGTTTCTTTGCAGGCCTGATCAGGCTGAAGTAGAACTCCTGCTCTGCGTGTGCTCCATTGGCCTAGAGCTTCCCGACCCAAAAGGCTGCCTTGTTCCCAAACGGGCAGAGGGGTCCCAAGCGTCTTGCTTCCAGCTTTTCAGGAAGGTAAGAAACAACTGGCTCTGCCCAGTGCTCTTACAGCCTACCGGGAACATCTCTTACCAAGGCCTGTGAAACGCAGTTTCTTGGCAGGCCTGATCTGGCTGAAGTAGAACTCCTGCTCTGGGCGTGCTACTTTGGCCTAGAGCTGCCAGGCCCAAAGGGCCGCCTTGTTTCCAAAGGGGCTGAGAGTCCCCAAAGTATCTTGCTTCCAAATCTTTGGGAAGCTAAGAAACAACTGGCTCTGCACAGTGCTCTCACAGCCTACCGGCAACGTGACAGAGAAAGGCCTGTGAGACGCAGTTTCTTGGAAGGCCTGATCTGGCTGAGGTAGAACTTCTGCTCTGGGTGTACTCCATTGGCCTAGGGCTGCCAGGCCCAAAGGGCTGCCTTTATTTCCAAAGTGTGAGAGAGGCCCCAAAGCATCTTGCTTCCTGCTCTCTGGGAAGCTAAAACAACTGGCTCTGCACAGTGCTCTCAAAGCCAACCGGGAACGTCACATACAAAGGCCTGTGAAACGCAGCTTCTTGACAGGCCTTATCTGGCTGAGGTAGAACTTGTGCTCTGGGTGTGCTACTTTGGCCTAGAGCTGCCAGGCACAAAGGCTGCTTTGTTTCCAAAGGGGGAGAGAGGCCCCAAATCATGTTGCTTCCAGCTGTTTTTGAAGCTAAGAAACAACTCGCTCTGCCAGGTACTCTTACAGCCTTCCGGGAACACCTCTTACGAAGGCCTGTGAAAAGCAGTTTCTTGGCAGGCCTGATCTGGCTGAGGTAGAACTTCTGCTCTGGGTGTGCTCCATTGCCCTAGAGCTGAAAGGCCCAAAGGGCTGCCTTGTTTCCAAAGGGGGAGAGAGGCCCCAAAGCATCTTGCTTCCACCTCTTGGGAAGCTAAGAAACAACTCGCTGTGCCCAGTGCTCTTATAGCCTAAGAGAACATCTCTTATCAAGGCCTGTGAAACGCACTTTCTAGGCAGGCCTGATCTGGAAGAAGTAGAACTTCTGCTCTGGTTGTGCTCCATTGCCCTAGAGCTGCCAGACCCAACGTGCTGCCTTGTTTCCAAAGGGGCAGAGAGGCCCCAAAGCGTCTTGCTTCCAGCTGTTTGGGAAACAAGGAAACAACTGGCTCTGCACCGTGCTCTCACAGCCTACCGGGAACGTCACATACAAAGGCCTCTGAAACGCAGTTCCTTGGCAGGCCTGATCTGGCTGAAGTAGGACTTCTGCTCTGGGTGTGCTCCATTGGCCTAGAGCTGAAAGGCCCAAAGGGATGCCTTGTTTGCAAAGGGGCAGAGAGGCCCCAAAGCATCTTGCTTCCAGCTCTTTGGGAAGCTAAGAAACAACTGTCTCTGCCCAGTGCTCTGACAGAGTACCGGGAACATCTCTTACCAGAGCCTTTGAAACGCAGTTTCTTGGCAGGCCTTATCTGGCTGAGGTAGAACTTCTGCTCTGGGTGTGCTCCATTGGCCTAGAGCTGAAAGGCCCAAAGGTCGGCCTTGTTGGCAAAGGGGCAGGGAGCCCCCAAAGCATCTTGCTTCCAGCTCTTCGGGAAGCTAAGAAACAACTGGCTCTGCCCAGTGCTCTTACAGCCTGAGAGAAAATCTCTTACCAAGGCCTGTGAAACGCACTTTGTTGGTGGCCTGATCTAGCTGAAGTAGAACTTCTGCTCTGGGTGTGCTCCATTGGCCTAGAGCTGCCTGGCCCAAAGGGCCGCCTTGTTTGCAAAGGGGCAGAGAGGCCCCAAAGCATCTTGCTTCCAGCTCTTTGGGAAGCTAAGAAACATCTGGAGTTGCCCAGTGCTCTTACAGCCTACCGGGAACATCTCTTACCAAGGCCTGTGAAACGCAGTTTGTTGGTGGCCTGAACTGGCCGAAGTAGAACTTCTGCTCTGGGTGTGCTCCACTGGCCTAGAGCTACCTGGCGCAAAGGGCTGCCTTGATTCCAAAGTGAGAGAGTGGCACCAAAGCATCTTGCTCCCAGCTCTTCGGGAAGCTAAGAAACAGCTGGCTCTGCCCAGTGCTCTTACAGCCTAAGAGAACATCTCTTTGAAAGGCCTGTGAAACGCAGTTTCTTGGCAGGCCTGACCTGGCTGAAGTAGAACTTCTGTTCTGGTTGTGCTACATAGGCCTAGAGCTACCAGGACCTAAGGGCTGCCTTGTTTCCAAAGGGTGAGAGAGGCCCCAAAGCATCTTGCCTCCAGCACTTTGGGAAGCTAAAAAACAACTGGTTCTGCCCAGTGCTCTCACAGCCTACCGTGAACATCTCTTACCAAGGGCTGTGAAACGCAGTTTCTGGGCAGGACTGATCCGCCTGAAGTAGAACTTCTGCTGTGGGTGTGCTCCATTGGCCTAGAGCTGCCAGGCCCAAACGGCTGCCTTGTGTCCAAAGGGAGAGAGAGGCCCCAAAGCATCTTGCTTCCAGCTCTGTGGGAAGCTAAAGCAACTGGCTCTCCACAGTGCTCTCACAGCCTACCGGGAACATCTCTTACCAAGGCCTGTGAAACGCAGTTTCTTGGCAGGCCTGATCTGGCTGAAGTAGAACTCCTGCTCTGGGCGTGCTACTTTGGCCTAGAGCTGCCAGGCCCAAAGGGCCGCCTTGTTTCCAAAGGGGCTGAGAGTCCCCAAAGTATCTTGCTTCCAAATCTTTGGGAAGCTAAGAAACAACTGGCTCTGCACAGTGCTCTCACAGCCTACCGGCAACGTGACAGAGAAAGGCCTGTGAGACGCAGTTTCTTGGAAGGCCTGATCTGGCTGAGGTAGAACTTCTGCTCTGGGTGTACTCCATTGGCCTAGGGCTGCCAGGCCCAAAGGGCTGCCTTTATTTCCAAAGTGTGAGAGAGGCCCCAAAGCATCTTGCTTCCTGCTCTCTGGGAAGCTAAAACAACTGGCTCTGCACAGTGCTCTCAAAGCCAACCGGGAACGTCACATACAAAGGCCTGTGAAACGCAGCTTCTTGACAGGCCTTATCTGGCTGAGGTAGAACTTGTGCTCTGGGTGTGCTACTTTGGCCTAGAGCTGCCAGGCACAAAGGCTGCTTTGTTTCCAAAGGGGGAGAGAGGCCCCAAATCATGTTGCTTCCAGCTGTTTTTGAAGCTAAGAAACAACTCGCTCTGCCAGGTACTCTTACAGCCTTCCGGGAACACCTCTTACGAAGGCCTGTGAAAAGCAGTTTCTTGGCAGGCCTGATCTGGCTGAGGTAGAACTTCTGCTCTGGGTGTGCTCCATTGCCCTAGAGCTGAAAGGCCCAAAGGGCTGCCTTGTTTCCAAAGGGGGAGAGAGGCCCCAAAGCATCTTGCTTCCACCTCTTGGGAAGCTAAGAAACAACTCGCTGTGCCCAGTGCTCTTATAGCCTAAGAGAACATCTCTTATCAAGGCCTGTGAAACGCACTTTCTAGGCAGGCCTGATCTGGAAGAAGTAGAACTTCTGCTCTGGTTGTGCTCCATTGCCCTAGAGCTGCCAGACCCAACGTGCTGCCTTTTTTCCAAAGGGGCAGAGAGGCCCCAAAGCGTCTTGCTTCCAGCTGTTTGGGAAACAAGGAAACAACTGGCTCTGCACCGTGCTCTCACAGCCTACGGGGAACGTCACATACAAAGGCCTCTGAAACGCAGTTCCTTGGCAGGCCTGATCTGGCTGAAGTAGGACTTCTGCTCTGGGTGTGCTCCATTGGCCTAGAGCTGAAAGGCCCAAAGGGATGCCTTGTTTGCAAAGGGGCAGAGAGGCCCCAAAGCATCTTGCTTCCAGCTCTTTGGGAAGCTAAGAAACAACTGTCTCTGCCCAGTGCTCTGACAGAGTACCGGGAACATCTCTTACCAAGGCCTGTGAAACGCAGTTTCTTGGCAGGCCTGATCTGGCTGAAGTAGAACTCCTGTTCTGGGCGTTCTACTTTGGCCTAGAGCTGCCAGGCCCAAAGGGCCGCCTTGTTTCCAAAGGGGCTGAGAGTCCCCAAAGTATCTTGCTTCCAAATCTTTGGGAAGCTAAGAAACAACTGGCTCTGCACAGTGCTCTCACAGCCTACCGGCAACGTGACAGAGAAAGGCCTGTGAGACGCAGTTTCTTGGAAGGCCTGATCTGGCTGAGGTAGAACTTCTGCTCTGGATGTACTCCATTGGCCTAGGGCTGCCAGGCCCAAAGGGCTGCCTTTATTTCCAAAGTGTGAGAGAGGCCCCAAAGCATCTTGCTTCCTGCTCTCTGGGAAGCTAAAACAACTGGCTCTGCACAGTGCTCTCAAAGCCAACCGGGAACGTCACATACAAAGGCCTGTGAAACGCAGCTTCTTGACAGGCCTTATCTGGCTGAGGTAGAACTTGTGCTCTGGGTGTGCTACTTTGGCCTAGAGCTGCCAGGCACAAAGGCTGCTTTGTTTCCAAAGGGGGAGAGAGGCCCCAAATCATGTTGCTTCCAGCTGTTTTTGAAGCTGAGAAACAACTCGCTCTGCCAGGTACTCTTACAGCCTTCCGGGAACACCTCTTACGAAGGCCTGTGAAAAGCAGTTTCTTGGCAGGCCTGATCTGGCTGAGGTAGAACTTCTGCTCTGGGTGTACTCCATTGGCCTAGGGCTGCCAGGCCCAAAGGGCTGCCTTTATTTCCAAAGTGTGAGAGAGGCCCCAAAGCATCTTGCTTCCTGCTCTCTGGGAAGCTAAAACAACTGGCTCTGCACAGTGCTCTCAAAGCCAACCGGGAACGTCACATACAAAGGCCTGTGAAACGCAGCTTCTTGACAGGCCTTATCTGGCTGAGGTAGAACTTGTGCTCTGGGTGTGCTACTTTGGCCTAGAGCTGCCAGGCACAAAGGCTGCTTTGATTCCAAAGGGGGAGAGAGGCCCCAAATCATGTTGCTTCCAGCTGTTTTTGAAGCTAAGAAACAACTCGCTCTGCCAGGTACTCTTACAGCCTTCCGGGAACACCTCTTACGAAGGCCTGTGAAAAGCAGTTTCTTGGCAGGCCTGATCTGGCTGAGGTAGAACTTCTGCTCTGGGTGTGCTCCATTGCCCTAGAGCTGAAAGGCCCAAAGGGATGCCTTGTTTGCAAAGGGGCAGAGAGGCCCCAAAGCATCTTGCTTCCAGCTCTTTGGGAAGCTAAGAAACAACTGTCTCTGCCCAGTGCTCTGACAGAGTACCGGGAACATCTCTTACCAGAGCCTTTGAAACGCAGTTTCTTGGCAGGCCTGATCTGGCTGAGGTAGAACTTCTGCTCTGGGTGTGCTCCATTGCCCTAGAGCTGAAAGGCCCAAAGGGCTGCCTTGTTTCCAAAGGGGGAGAGAGGCCCCAAAGCATCTTGCTTCCACCTCTTGGGAAGCTAAGAAACAACTCGCTGTGCCCAGTGCTCTTATAGCCTAAGAGAACATCTCTTATCAAGGCCTGTGAAACGCACTTTCTAGGCAGGCCTGATCTGGAAGAAGTAGAACTTCTGCTCTGGTTGTGCTCCATTGCCCTAGAGCTGCCAGACCCAACGTGCTGCCTTGTTTCCAAAGGGGCAGAGAGGCCCCAAAGCGTCTTGCTTCCAGCTGTTTGGGAAACAAGGAAACAACTGGCTCTGCACCGTGCTCTCACAGCCTACCGGGAACGTCACATACAAAGGCCTCTGAAACGCAGTTCCTTGGCAGGCCTGATCTGGCTGAAGTAGGACTTCTGCTCTGGGTGTGCTCCATTGGCCTAGAGCTGAAAGGCCCAAAGGGATGCCTTGTTTGCAAAGGGGCAGAGAGGCCCCAAAGCATCTTGCTTCCAGCTCTTTGGGAAGCTAAGAAACAACTGTCTCTGCCCAGTGCTCTGACAGAGTACCGGGAACATCTCTTACCAGAGCCTTTGAAACGCAGTTTCTTGGCAGGCCTTATCTGGCTGAGGTAGAACTTCTGCTCTGGGTGTGCTCCATTGGCCTAGAGCTGAAAGCCCCAAAGGTCGGCCTTGTTGGCAAAGGGGCAGGGAGCCCCCAAAGCATCTTGCTTCCAGCTCTTCGGGAAGCTAAGAAACAACTGGCTCTGCCCAGTGCTCTTACAGCCTGAGAGAAAATCTCTTACCAAGGCCTGTGAAACGCACTTTGTTGGTGGCCTGATCTAGCTGAAGTAGAACTTCTGCTCTGGGTGTGCTCCATTGGCCTAGAGCTGCCTGGCCCAAAGGGCCGCCTTGTTTGCAAAGGGGCAGAGAGGCCCCAAAGCATCTTGCTTCCAGCTCTTTGGGAAGCTAAGAAACATCTGGAGTTGCCCAGTGCTCTTACAGCCTACCGGGAACATCTCTTACCAAGGCCTGTGAAACGCAGTTTGTTGGTGGCCTGAACTGGCCGAAGTAGAACTTCTGCTCTGGGTGTGCTCCACTGGCCTGGAGCTACCTGCCCCAAAGGGCTGCCTTGATTCCAAAGTGAGAGAGTGGCACCAAAGCATCTTGCTTCCAGCTCTTCGGGAAGCTAAGAAACATCTGGCGTTGCTCAGTGCTCTTACAGCCTACCGGGAACATCTCTTACCAAGGCCTGTGAAACGCCGTTTCCTGGCAGGCCTGATTTGGCTGAAGTAGAACTTCTGCTCTGGGTGTGCTCCATTGCCCTAGAGCTGCCAGGCCCAAGGTGCGGCCTTGTTTCCAAAGGGGCAGAGAGGCCCCAAAGCATCTTGCTTCCAGCTCTCTGGGAAGCTAAGAACCAACTCGCTCTGCCCCGTGCTCTTACAGCCTACCGGGAACATGTCTTTGAAAGGCCTGTGAAACGCAGTTTCTTGGCAGGCCTCATCTGGCTGAAGTAGAACTCCGGCTCTGGGTGTGCTCCATTGCCCTAGAGCTGCCAGGCCCCAAGTGCTGCCCTGTTTCCAAGGGGCAGAGAGGCCCAAAGCATCTTGCTTCCCGGTCTTTGCGAAGCTAAGAAACAACTGGCTCTGCCCAGTGCTCTTACACCTACCGGGAACATCTCTTACCAAGGCCTGTCAAACGCTGTTTCTTTGCAGGCCTGATCAGGCTGAAGTAGAACTTCTGCTCTGCGTGTGCTCCTTTGGCCTAGAGCTTCCCGACCCAAAAGGCTGCCTTGTTCCCAAACGGGCAGAGGGGTCCCAAGCGTCTTGCTTCCAGCTTTTCAGGAAGGTAAGAAACAACTGGCTCTGCCCAGTGCTCTTACAGCCTACCGGGAACATCTCTTACCAAGGCCTGTGAAACGCAGTTTCTTGGCAGGCCTGATCTGGCTGAAGTAGAACTCCTGCTCTGGGCGTGCTACTTTGGCCTAGAGCTGCCAGGCCCAAAGGGCCGCCTTGTTTCCAAAGGGGCTGAGAGTCCCCAAAGTATCTTGCTTCCAAATCTTTGGGAAGCTAAGAAACAACTGGCTCTGCACAGTGCTCTCACAGCCTACCGGCAACGTGACAGAGAAAGGCCTGTGAGACGCAGTTTCTTGGAAGGCCTGATCTGGCTGAGGTAGAACTTCTGCTCTGGGTGTACTCCATTGGCCTAGGGCTGCCAGGCCCAAAGGGCTGCCTTTATTTCCAAAGTGTGAGAGAGGCCCCAAAGCATCTTGCTTCCTGCTCTCTGGGAAGCTAAAACAACTGGCTCTGCACAGTGCTCTCAAAGCCAACCGGGAACGTCACATACAAAGGCCTGTGAAACGCAGCTTCTTGACAGGCCTTATCTGGCTGAGGTAGAACTTGTGCTCTGGGTGTGCTACTTTGGCCTAGAGCTGCCAGGCACAAAGGCTGCTTTGTTTCCAAAGGGGGAGAGAGGCCCCAAATCATGTTGCTTCCAGCTGTTTTTGAAGCTAAGAAACAACTCGCTCTGCCAGGTACTCTTACAGCCTTCCGGGAACACCTCTTACGAAGGCCTGTGAAAAGCAGTTTCTTGGCAGGCCTGATCTGGCTGAGGTAGAACTTCTGCTCTGGGTGTGCTCCATTGCCCTAGAGCTGAAAGGCCCAAAGGGCTGCCTTGTTTCCAAAGGGGGAGAGAGGCCCCAAAGCATCTTGCTTCCACCTCTTGGGAAGCTAAGAAACAACTCGCTGTGCCCAGTGCTCTTATAGCCTAAGAGAACATCTCTTATCAAGGCCTGTGAAACGCACTTTCTAGGCAGGCCTGATCTGGAAGAAGTAGAACTTCTGCTCTGGTTGTGCTCCATTGCCCTAGAGCTGCCAGACCCAACGTGCTGCCTTGTTTCCAAAGGGGCAGAGAGGCCCCAAAGCGTCTTGCTTCCAGCTGTTTGGGAAACAAGGAAACAACTGGCTCTGCACCGTGCTCTCACAGCCTACCGGGAACGTCACATACAAAGGCCTCTGAAACGCAGTTCCTTGGCAGGCCTGATCTGGCTGAAGTAGGACTTCTGCTCTGGGTGTGCTCCATTGGCCTAGAGCTGAAAGGCCCAAAGGGATGCCTTGTTTGCAAAGGGGCAGAGAGGCCCCAAAGCATCTTGCTTCCAGCTCTTTGGGAAGCTAAGAAACAACTGTCTCTGCCCAGTGCTCTGACAGAGTACCGGGAACATCTCTTACCAGAGCCTTTGAAACGCAGTTTCTTGGCAGGCCTTATCTGGCTGAGGTAGAACTTCTGCTCTGGGTGTGCTCCATTGGCCTAGAGCTGAAAGGCCCAAAGGTCGGCCTTGTTGGCAAAGGGGCAGGGAGCCCCCAAAGCATCTTGCTTCCAGCTCTTTGGGAAGCTAAGAAACAACTGGCTCTGCCCAGTGCTCTTACAGCCTAAGAGAAAATCTCTTACCAAGGCCTGTGAAACGCACTTTGTTGGTGGCCTGATCTAGCTGAAGTAGAACTTCTGCTCTGGGTGTGCTCCATTGGCCTAGAGCTGCCTGGCCCAAAGGGCCGCCTTGTTTGCAAAGGGGCAGAGAGGCCCCAAAGCATCTTGCTTCCAGCTCTTCGGGAAGCTAAGAAACATCTGGCGTTGCCCAGTGCTCTTACAGCCTACCGGGAACATCTCTTACCAAGGCCTGTGAAACGCAGTTTGTTGGTGGCCTGAACTGGCCGAAGTAGAACTTCTGCTCTGGGTGTGCTCCACTGGCCTAGAGCTACCTGGCGCAAAGGGCTGCCTTGATTCCAAAGTGAGAGAGTGGCACCAAAGCATCTTGCTCCCAGCTCTTCGGGAAGCTAAGAAACAGCTGGCTCTGCCCAGTGCTCTTACAGCCTAAGAGAACATCTCTTTGAAAGGCCTGTGAAACGCAGTTTCTTGGCAGGCCTGACCTGGCTGAAGTAGAACTTCTGTTCTGGTTGTGCTACATAGGCCTAGAGCTACCAGGACCTAAGGGCTGCCTTGTTTCCAAAGGGTGAGAGAGGCCCCAAAGCATCTTGCCTCCAGCACTTTGGGAAGCTAAAAAACAACTGGTTCTGCCCAGTGCTCTCACAGCCTACCGTGAACATCTCTTACCAAGGGCTGTGAAACGCAGTTTCTGGGCTGGACTGATCCGCCTGAAGTAGAACTTCTGCTGTGGGTGTGCTCCATTGGCCTAGAGCTGCCAGGCGCAAACGGCTGCCTTGTGTCCAAAGGGAGAGAGAGGCCCCAAAGCATCTTGCTTCCAGCTCTGTGGGAAGCTAAAGCAACTGGCTCTCCACAGTGCTCTCACAGCCTACCGGGAACATCTCTTACCAAGGCCTGTGAAACGCAGTTTCTTGGCAGGCCTGATCTGGCTGAAGTAGAACTCCTGCTCTGGGCGTGCTACTTTGGCCTAGAGCTGCCAGGCCCAAAGGGCCGCCTTGTTTCCAAAGGGGCTGAGAGTCCCCAAAGTATCTTGCTTCCAAATCTTTGGGAAGCTAAGAAACAACTGGCTCTGCACAGTGCTCTCACAGCCTACCGGCAACGTGACAGAGAAAGGCCTGTGAGACGCAGTTTCTTGGAAGGCCTGATCTGGCTGAGGTAGAACTTCTGCTCTGGGTGTACTCCATTGGCCTAGGGCTGCCAGGCCCAAAGGGCTGCCTTTATTTCCAAAGTGTGAGAGAGGCCCCAAAGCATCTTGCTTCCTGCTCTCTGGGAAGCTAAAACAACTGGCTCTGCACAGTGCTCTCAAAGCCAACCGGGAACGTCACATACAAAGGCCTGTGAAACGCAGCTTCTTGACAGGCCTTATCTGGCTGAGGTAGAACTTGTGCTCTGGGTGTGCTACTTTGGCCTAGAGCTGCCAGGCACAAAGGCTGCTTTGTTTCCAAAGGGGGAGAGAGGCCCCAAATCATGTTGCTTCCAGCTGTTTTTGAAGCTAAGAAACAACTCGCTCTGCCAGGTACTCTTACAGCCTTCCGGGAACACCTCTTACGAAGGCCTGTGAAAAGCAGTTTCTTGGCAGGCCTGATCTGGCTGAGGTAGAACTTCTGCTCTGGGTGTGCTCCATTGCCCTAGAGCTGAAAGGCCCAAAGGGCTGCCTTGTTTCCAAAGGGGGAGAGAGGCCCCAAAGCATCTTGCTTCCACCTCTTGGGAAGCTAAGAAACAACTCGCTGTGCCCAGTGCTCTTATAGCCTAAGAGAACATCTCTTATCAAGGCCTGTGAAACGCACTTTCTAGGCAGGCCTGATCTGGAAGAAGTAGAACTTCTGCTCTGGTTGTGCTCCATTGCCCTAGAGCTGCCAGACCCAACGTGCTGCCTTGTTTCCAAAGGGGCAGAGAGGCCCCAAAGCGTCTTGCTTCCAGCTGTTTGGGAAACAAGGAAACAACTGGCTCTGCACCGTGCTCTCACAGCCTACCGGGAACGTCACATACAAAGGCCTCTGAAACGCAGTTCCTTGGCAGGCCTGATCTGGCTGAAGTAGGACTTCTGCTCTGGGTGTGCTCCATTGGCCTAGAGCTGAAAGGCCCAAAGGGATGCCTTGTTTGCAAAGGGGCAGAGAGGCCCCAAAGCATCTTGCTTCCAGCTCTTTGGGAAGCTAGGAAACAACTGTCTCTGCCCAGTGCTCTGACAGAGTACCGGGAACATCTCTTACCAGAGCCTTTGAAACGCAGTTTCTTGGCAGGCCTTATCTGGCTGAGGTAGAACTTCTGCTCTGGGTGTGCTCCATTGGCCTAGAGCTGAAAGGCCCAAAGGTCGGCCTTGTTGGCAAAGGGGCAGGGAGCCCCCAAAGCATCTTGCTTCCAGCTCTTTGGGAAGCTAAGAAACAACTGGCTCTGCCCAGTGCTCTTACAGCCTAAGAGAAAATCTCTTACCAAGGCCTGTGAAACGCACTTTGTTGGTGGCCTGATCTAGCTGAAGTAGAACTTCTGCTCTGGGTGTGCTCCACTGGCCTAGAGCTGCCTGGCCAAAAGGGCCGCCTTGTTTGCAAAGGGGCAGAGAGGCCCCAAAGCATCTTGCTTCCAGCTCTTCGGGAAGCTAAGAAACATCTGGCGTTGCCCAGTGCTCTTACAGCCTACCGGGAACATCTCTTACCAAGGCCTGTGAAACGCAGTTTGTTGGTGGCCTGAACTGGCCGAAGCAGAACTTCTGCTCTGGGTGTGCTCCACTGGCCTAGAGCTACCTGGCGCAAAGGGCTGCCTTGATTCCAAAGTGAGAGAGTGGCACCAAAGCATCTTGCTCCCAGCTCTTCGGGAAGCTAAGAAACAGCTGGCTCTGCCCAGTGCTCTTACAGCCTAAGAGAACATCTCTTTGAAAGGCCTGTGAAACGCAGTTTCTTGGCAGGCCTGACCTGGCTGAAGTAGAACTTCTGTTCTGGTTGTGCTACATAGGCCTAGAGCTACCAGGACCTAAGGGCTGCCTTGTTTCCAAAGGGTGAGAGAGGCCCCAAAGCATCTTGCCTCCAGCACTTTGGGAAGCTAAAAAACAACTGGTTCTGCCCAGTGCTCTCACAGCCTACCGTGAACATCTCTTACCAAGGGCTGTGAAACGCAGTTTCTGGGCAGGACTGATCCGCCTGAAGTAGAACTTCTGCTGTGGGTGTGCTCCATTGGCCTAGAGCTGCCAGGCCCAAACGGCTGCCTTGTGTCCAAAGGGAGAGAGAGGCCCCAAAGCATCTTGCTTCCAGCTCTGTGGGAAGCTAAAGCAACTGGCTCTCCACAGTGCTCTCACAGCCTACCGGGAACATCTCTTACCAAGGCCTGTGAAACGCAGTTTCTTGGCAGGCCTGATCTGGCTGAAGTAGAACTCCTGCTCTGGGCGTGCTACTTTGGCCTAGAGCTGCCAGGCCCAAAGGGCCGCCTTGTTTCCAAAGGGGCTGAGAGTCCCCAAAGTATCTTGCTTCCAAATCTTTGGGAAGCTAAGAAACAACTGGCTCTGCACAGTGCTCTCACAGCCTACCGGCAACGTGACAGAGAAAGGCCTGTGAGACGCAGTTTCTTGGAAGGCCTGATCTGGCTGAGGTAGAACTTCTGCTCTGGGTGTACTCCATTGGCCTAGGGCTGCCAGGCCCAAAGGGCTGCCTTTATTTCCAAAGTGTGAGAGAGGCCCCAAAGCATCTTGCTTCCTGCTCTCTGGGAAGCTAAAACAACTGGCTCTGCACAGTGCTCTCAAAGCCAACCGGGAACGTCACATACAAAGGCCTGTGAAACGCAGCTTCTTGACAGGCCTTATCTGGCTGAGGTAGAACTTGTGCTCTGGGTGTGCTACTTTGGCCTAGAGCTGCCAGGCACAAAGGCTGCTTTGTTTCCAAAGGGGGAGAGAGGCCCCAAATCATGTTGCTTCCAGCTGTTTTTGAAGCTAAGAAACAACTCGCTCTGCCAGGTACTCTTACAGCCTTCCGGGAACACCTCTTACGAAGGCCTGTGAAAAGCAGTTTCTTGGCAGGCCTGATCTGGCTGAGGTAGAACTTCTGCTCTGGGTGTGCTCCATTGCCCTAGAGCTGAAAGGCCCAAAGGGCTGCCTTGTTTCCAAAGGGGGAGAGAGGCCCCAAAGCATCTTGCTTCCACCTCTTGGGAAGCTAAGAAACAACTCGCTGTGCCCAGTGCTCTTATAGCCTAAGAGAACATCTCTTATCAAGGCCTGTGAAACGCACTTTCTAGGCAGGCCTGATCTGGAAGAAGTAGAACTTCTGCTCTGGTTGTGCTCCATTGCCCTAGAGCTGCCAGACCCAACGTGCTGCCTTGTTTCCAAAGGGGCAGAGAGGCCCCAAAGCGTCTTGCTTCCAGCTGTTTGGGAAACAAGGAAACAACTGGCTCTGCACCGTGCTCTCACAGCCTACCGGGAACGTCACATACAAAGGCCTCTGAAACGCAGTTCCTTGGCAGGCCTGATCTGGCTGAAGTAGGACTTCTGCTCTGGGTGTGCTCCATTGGCCTAGAGCTGAAAGGCCCAAAGGGATGCCTTGTTTGCAAAGGGGCAGAGAGGCCCCAAAGCATCTTGCTTCCAGCTCTTTGGGAAGCTAAGAAACAGCTGTCTCTGCCCAGTGCTCTGACAGAGTACCGGGAACATCTCTTACCAGAGCCTTTGAAACGCAGTTTCTTGGCAGGCCTTATCTGGCTGAGGTAGAACTTCTGCTCTGGGTGTGCTCCATTGGCCTAGAGCTGAAAGGCCCAAAGGTCGGCCTTGTTGGCAAAGGGGCAGGGAGCCCCCAAAGCATCTTGCTTCCAGCTCTTTGGGAAGCTAAGAAACAACTGGCTCTGCCCAGTGCTCTTACAGCCTAAGAGAAAATCTCTTACCAAGGCCTGTGAAACGCACTTTGTTGGTGGCCTGATCTAGCTGAAGTAGAACTTCTGCTCTGGGTGTGCTCCACTGGCCTAGAGCTGCCTGGCCCAAAGGGCCGCCTTGTTTGCAAAGGGGCAGAGAGGCCCCAAAGCATCTTGCTTCCAGCTCTTCGGGAAGCTAAGAAACATCTGGCGTTGCCCAGTGCTCTTACAGCCTACCGGGAACATCTCTTACCAAGGCCTGTGAAACGCAGTTTGTTGGTGGCCTGAACTGGCCGAAGTAGAACTTCTGCTCTGGGTGTGCTCCACTGGCCTAGAGCTACCTGGCGCAAAGGGCTGCCTTGATTCCAAAGTGAGAGAGTGGCACCAAAGCATCTTGCTCCCAGCTCTTCGGGAAGCTAAGAAACAGCTGGCTCTGCCCAGTGCTCTTACAGCCTAAGAGAACATCTCTTTGAAAGGCCTGTGAAACGCAGTTTCTTGGCAGGCCTGACCTGGCTGAAGTAGAACTTCTGTTCTGGTTGTGCTACATAGGCCTAGAGCTACCAGGACCTAAGGGCTGCCTTGTTTCCAAAGGGTGAGAGAGGCCCCAAAGCATCTTGCCTCCAGCACTTTGGGAAGCTAAAAAACAACTGGTTCTGCCCAGTGCTCTCACAGCCTACCGTGAACATCTCTTACCAAGGGCTGTGAAACGCAGTTTCTGGGCAGGACTGATCCGCCTGAAGTAGAACTTCTGCTGTGGGTGTGCTCCATTGGCCTAGAGCTGCCAGGCCCAAACGGCTGCCTTGTGTCCAAAGGGAGAGAGAGGCCCCAAAGCATCTTGCTTCCAGCTCTGTGGGAAGCTAAAGCAACTGGCTCTCCACAGTGCTCTCACAGCCTACCGGGAACATCTCTTACCAAGGCCTGTGAAACGCAGTTTCTTGGCAGGCCTGATCTGGCTGAAGTAGAACTCCTGCTCTGGGCGTGCTACTTTGGCCTAGAGCTGCCAGGCCCAAAGGGCCGCCTTGTTTCCAAAGGGGCTGAGAGTCCCCAAAGTATCTTGCTTCCAAATCTTTGGGAAGCTAAGAAACAACTGGCTCTGCACAGTGCTCTCACAGCCTACCGGCAACGTGACAGAGAAAGGCCTGTGAGACGCAGTTTCTTGGAAGGCCTGATCTGGCTGAGGTAGAACTTCTGCTCTGGGTGTACTCCATTGGCCTAGGGCTGCCAGGCCCAAAGGGCTGCCTTTATTTCCAAAGTGTGAGAGAGGCCCCAAAGCATCTTGCTTCCTGCTCTCTGGGAAGCTAAAACAACTGGCTCTGCACAGTGCTCTCAAAGCCAACCGGGAACGTCACATACAAAGGCCTGTGAAACGCAGCTTCTTGACAGGCCTTATCTGGCTGAGGTAGAACTTGTGCTCTGGGTGTGCTGCTTTGGCCTAGAGCTGCCAGGCACAAAGGCTGCTTTGTTTCCAAAGGGGGAGAGAGGCCCCAAATCATGTTGCTTCCAGCTGTTTTTGAAGCTAAGAAACAACTCGCTCTGCCAGGTACTCTTACAGCCTTCCGGGAACACCTCTTACGAAGGCCTGTGAAAAGCAGTTTCTTGGCAGGCCTGATCTGGCTGAGGTAGAACTTCTGCTCTGGGTGTGCTCCATTGCCCTAGAGCTGAAAGGCCCAAAGGGCTGCCTTGTTTCCAAAGGGGGAGAGAGGCCCCAAAGCATCTTGCTTCCACCTCTTGGGAAGCTAAGAAACAACTCGCTGTGCCCAGTGCTCTTATAGCCTAAGAGAACATCTCTTATCAAGGCCTGTGAAACGCACTTTCTAGGCAGGCCTGATCTGGAAGAAGTAGAACTTCTGCTCTGGTTGTGCTCCATTGCCCTAGAGCTGCCAGACCCAACGTGCTGCCTTGTTTCCAAAGGGGCAGAGAGGCCCCAAAGCGTCTTGCTTCCAGCTGTTTGGGAAACAAGGAAACAACTGGCTCTGCACCGTGCTCTCACAGCCTACCGGGAACGTCACATACAAAGGCCTCTGAAACGCAGTTCCTTGGCAGGCCTGATCTGGCTGAAGTAGGACTTCTGCTCTGGGTGTGCTCCATTGGCCTAGAGCTGAAAGGCCCAAAGGGATGCCTTGTTTGCAAAGGGGCAGAGAGGCCCCAAAGCATCTTGCTTCCAGCTCTTTGGGAAGCTAAGAAACAACTGTCTCTGCCCAGTGCTCTGACAGAGTACCGGGAACATCTCTTACCAGAGCCTTTGAAACGCAGTTTCTTGGCAGGCCTTATCTGGCTGAGGTAGAACTTCTGTTCTGGGTGTGCTCCATTGGCCTAGAGCTGAAAGGCCCAAAGGTCGGCCTTGTTGGCAAAGGGGCAGGGAGCCCCCAAAGCATCTTGCTTCCAGCTCTTTGGGAAGCTAAGAAACAACTGGCTCTGCCCGGTGCTCTTACAGCCTAAGAGAAAATCTCTTACCAAGGCCTGTGAAACGCACTTTGTTGGTGGCCTGATCTAGCTGAAGTAGAACTTCTGCTCTGGGTGTGCTCCATTGGCCTAGAGCTGCCTGGCCCAAAGGGCCGCCTTGTTTGCAAAGGGGCAGAGAGGCCCCAAAGCATCTTGCTTCCAGCTCTTCGGGAAGCTAAGAAACATCTGGCGTTGCCCAGTGCTCTTACAGCCTACCGGGAACATCTCTTACCAAGGCCTGTGAAACGCAGTTTGTTGGTGGCCTGAACTGGCCGAAGTAGAACTTCTGCTCTGGGTGTGCTCCACTGGCCTAGAGCTACCTGGCGCAAAGGGCTGCCTTGATTCCAAAGTGAGAGAGTGGCACCAAAGCATCTTGCTCCCAGCTCTTCGGGAAGCTAAGAAACAGCTGGCTCTGCCCAGTGCTCTTACAGCCTAAGAGAACATCTCTTTGAAAGGCCTGTGAAACGCAGTTTCTTGGCAGGCCTGACCTGGCTGAAGTAGAACTTCTGTTCTGGTTGTGCTACATAGGCCTAGAGCTACCAGGACCTAAGGGCTGCCTTGTTTCCAAAGGGTGAGAGAGGCCCCAAAGCATCTTGCCTCCAGCACTTTGGGAAGCTAAAAAACAACTGGTTCTGCCCAGTGCTCTCACAGCCTACCGTGAACATCTCTTACCAAGGGCTGTGAAACGCAGTTTCTGGGCAGGACTGATCCGCCTGAAGTAGAACTTCTGCTGTGGGTGTGCTCCATTGGCCTAGAGCTGCCAGGCCCAAACGGCTGCCTTGTGTCCAAAGGGAGAGAGAGGCCCCAAAGCATCTTGCTTCCAGCTCTGTGGGAAGCTAAAGCAACTGGCTCTCCACAGTGCTCTCACAGCCTACCGGGAACATCTCTTACCAAGGCCTGTGAAACGCAGTTTCTTGGCAGGCCTGATCTGGCTGAAGTAGAACTCCTGCTCTGGGCGTGCTACTTTGGCCTAGAGCTGCCAGGCCCAAAGGGCCGCCTTGTTTCCAAAGGGGCTGAGAGTCCCCAAAGTATCTTGCTTCCAAATCTTTGGGAAGCTAAGAAACAACTGGCTCTGCACAGTGCTCTCACAGCCTACCGGCAACGTGACAGAGAAAGGCCTGTGAGACGCAGTTTCTTGGAAGGCCTGATCTGGCTGAGGTAGAACTTCTGCTCTGGGTGTACTCCATTGGCCTAGGGCTGCCAGGCCCAAAGGGCTGCCTTTATTTCCAAAGTGTGAGAGAGGCCCCAAAGCATCTTGCTTCCTGCTCTCTGGGAAGCTAAAACAACTGGCTCTGCACAGTGCTCTCAAAGCCAACCGGGAACGTCACATACAAAGGCCTGTGAAACGCAGCTTCTTGACAGGCCTTATCTGGCTGAGGTAGAACTTGTGCTCTGGGTGTGCTGCTTTGGCCTAGAGCTGCCAGGCACAAAGGCTGCTTTGTTTCCAAAGGGGGAGAGAGGCCCCAAATCATGTTGCTTCCAGCTGTTTTTGAAGCTAAGAAACAACTCGCTCTGCCAGGTACTCTTACAGCCTTCCGGGAACACCTCTTACGAAGGCCTGTGAAAAGCAGTTTCTTGGCAGGCCTGATCTGGCTGAGGTAGAACTTCTGCTCTGGGTGTGCTCCATTGCCCTAGAGCTGAAAGGCCCAAAGGGCTGCCTTGTTTCCAAAGGGGGAGAGAGGCCCCAAAGCATCTTGCTTCCACCTCTTGGGAAGCTAAGAAACAACTCGCTGTGCCCAGTGCTCTTATAGCCTAAGAGAACATCTCTTATCAAGGCCTGTGAAACGCACTTTCTAGGCAGGCCTGATCTGGAAGAAGTAGAACTTCTGCCCTGGTTGTGCTCCATTGCCCTAGAGCTGCCAGACCCAACGTGCTGCCTTGTTTCCAAAGGGGCAGAGAGGCCCCAAAGCGTCTTGCTTCCAGCTGTTTGGGAAACAAGGAAACAACTGGCTCTGCACCGTGCTCTCACAGCCTACCGGGAACGACACATACAAAGGCCTCTGAAACGCAGTTCCTTGGCAGGCCTGATCTGGCTGAAGTAGGACTTCTGCTCTGGGTGTGCTCCATTGGCCTAGAGCTGAAAGGCCAAAAGGGATGCCTTGTTTGCAAAGGGGCAGAGAGGCCCCAAAGCATCTTGCTCCCAGCTCTTCGGGAAGCTAAGAAACAGCTGGCTCTGCCCAGTGCTCTTACAGCCTAAGAGAACATCTCTTTGAAAGGCCTGTGAAACGCAGTTTCTTGGCAGGCCTGACCTGGCTGAAGTAGAACTTCTGTTCTGGTTGTGCTACATAGGCCTAGAGCTACCAGGACCTAAGGGCTGCCTTGTTTCCAAAGGGTGAGAGAGGCCCCAAAGCATCTTGCCTCCAGCACTTTGGGAAGCTAAAAAACAACTGGTTCTGCCCAGTGCTCTCACAGCCTACCGTGAACATCTCTTACCAAGGGCTGTGAAACGCAGTTTCTGGGCAGGACTGATCCGCCTGAAGTAGAACTTCTGCTGTGGGTGTGCTCCATTGGCCTAGAGCTGCCAGGCCCAAACGGCTGCCTTGTGTCCAAAGGGAGAGAGAGGCCCCAAAGCATCTTGCTTCCAGCTCTGTGGGAAGCTAAAGCAACTGGCTCTCCACAGTGCTCTCACAGCCTACCGGGAACATCTCTTACCAAGGCCTGTGAAACGCAGTTTCTTGGCAGGCCTGATCTGGCTGAAGTAGAACTCCTGCTCTGGGCGTGCTACTTTGGCCTAGAGCTGCCAGGCCCAAAGGGCCGCCTTGTTTCCAAAGGGGCTGAGAGTCCCCAAAGTATCTTGCTTCCAAATCTTTGGGAAGCTAAGAAACAACTGGCTCTGCACAGTGCTCTCACAGCCTACCGGCAACGTGACAGAGGAAGGCCTGTGAGACGCAGTTTCTTGGAAGGCCTGATCTGGCTGAGGTAGAACTTCTGCTCTGGGTGTACTCCATTGGCCTAGGGCTGCCAGGCCCAAAGGGCTGCCTTTATTTCCAAAGTGTGAGAGAGGCCCCAAAGCATCTTGCTTCCTGCTCTCTGGGAAGCTAAAACAACTGGCTCTGCACAGTGCTCTCAAAGCCAACCGGGAACGTCACATACAAAGGCCTGTGAAACGCAGCTTCTTGACAGGCCTTATCTGGCTGAGGTAGAACTTGTGCTCTGGGTGTGCTGCTTTGGCCTAGAGCTGCCAGGCACAAAGGCTGCTTTGTTTCCAAAGGGGGAGAGAGGCCCCAAATCATGTTGCTTCCAGCTGTTTTTGAAGCTAAGAAACAACTCGCTCTGCCAGGTACTCTTACAGCCTTCCGGGAACACCTCTTACGAAGGCCTGTGAAAAGCAGTTTCTTGGCAGGCCTGATCTGGCTGAGGTAGAACTTCTGCTCTGGGTGTGCTCCATTGCCCTAGAGCTGAAAGGCCCAAAGGGCTGCCTTGTTTCCAAAGGGGGAGAGAGGCCCCAAAGCATCTTGCTTCCACCTCTTGGGAAGCTAAGAAACAACTCGCTGTGCCCAGTGCTCTTATAGCCTAAGAGAACATCTCTTATCAAGGCCTGTGAAACGCACTTTCTAGGCAGGCCTGATCTGGAAGAAGTAGAACTTCTGCCCTGGTTGTGCTCCATTGCCCTAGAGCTGCCAGACCCAACGTGCTGCCTTGTTTCCAAAGGGGCAGAGAGGCCCCAAAGCGTCTTGCTTCCAGCTGTTTGGGAAACAAGGAAACAACTGGCTCTGCACCGTGCTCTCACAGCCTACCGGGAACGTCACATACAAAGGCCTCTGAAACGCAGTTCCTTGGCAGGCCTGATCTGGCTGAAGTAGGACTTCTGCTCTGGGTGTGCTCCATTGGCCTAGAGCTGAAAGGCCCAAAGGGATGCCTTGTTTGCAAAGGGGCAGAGAGGCCCCAAAGCATCTTGCTTCCAGCTCTTTGAGAAGCTAAGAAACAACTGTCTCTGCCCAGTGCTCTGACAGAGTACCGGGAACATCTCTTACCAGAGCCTTTGAAACGCAGTTTCTTGGCAGGCCTTATCTGGCTGAGGTAGAACTTCTGCTCTGGGTGTGCTCCTTTGGCCTAGAGCTGAAAGGCCCAAAGGTCGGCCTTGTTGGCAAAGGGGCAGGGAGCCCCCAAAGCATCTTGCTTCCAGCTCTTTGGGAAGCTAAGAAACAACTGGCTCTGCCCGGTGCTCTTACAGCCTAAGAGAAAATCTCTTACCAAGGCCTGTGAAACGCACTTTGTTGGTGGCCTGATCTAGCTGAAGTAGAACTTCTGCTCTGGGTGTGCTCCATTGGCCTAGAGCTGCCTGGCCCAAAGGGCCGCCTTGTTTGCAAAGGGGCAGAGAGGCCCCAAAGCATCTTGCTTCCAGCTCTTCGGGAAGCTAAGAAACATCTGGCGTTGCCCAGTGCTCTTACAGCCTACCGGGAACATCTCTTACCAAGGCCTGTGAAACGCAGTTTGTTGGTGGCCTGAACTGGCCGAAGTAGAACTTCTGCTCTGGGTGTGCTCCACTGGCCTAGAGCTACCTGGCGCAAAGGGCTGCCTTGATTCCAAAGTGAGAGAGTGGCACCAAAGCATCTTGCTCCCAGCTCTTCGGGAAGCTAAGAAACAGCTGGCTCTGCCCAGTGCTCTTACAGCCTAAGAGAACATCTCTTTGAAAGGCCTGTGAAACGCAGTTTCTTGGCAGGCCTGACCTGGCTGAAGTAGAACTTCTGTTCTGGTTGTGCTACATAGGCCTAGAGCTACCAGGACCTAAGGGCTGCCTTGTTTCCAAAGGGTGAGAGAGGCCCCAAAGCATCTTGCCTCCAGCACTTTGGGAAGCTAAAAAACAACTGGTTCTGCCCAGTGCTCTCACAGCCTACCGTGAACATCTCTTACCAAGGGCTGTGAAACGCAGTTTCTGGGCAGGACTGATCCGCCTGAAGTAGAACTTCTGCTGTGGGTGTGCTCCATTGGCCTAGAGCTGCCAGGCCCAAACGGCTGCCTTGTGTCCAAAGGGAGAGAGAGGCCCCAAAGCATCTTGCTTCCAGCTCTGTGGGAAGCTAAAGCAACTGGCTCTCCACAGTGCTCTCACAGCCTACCGGGAACATCTCTTACCAAGGCCTGTGAAACGCAGTTTCTTGGCAGGCCTGATCTGGCTGAAGTAGAACTCCTGCTCTGGGCGTGCTACTTTGGCCTAGAGCTGCCAGGCCCAAAGGGCCGCCTTGTTTCCAAAGGGGCTGAGAGTCCCCAAAGTATCTTGCTTCCAAATCTTTGGGAAGCTAAGAAACAACTGGCTCTGCACAGTGCTCTCACAGCCTACCGGCAACGTGACAGAGAAAGGCCTGTGAGACGCAGTTTCTTGGAAGGCCTGATCTGGCTGAGGTAGAACTTCTGCTCTGGGTGTACTCCATTGGCCTAGGGCTGCCAGGCCCAAAGGGCTGCCTTTATTTCCAAAGTGTGAGAGAGGCCCCAAAGCATCTTGCTTCCTGCTCTCTGGGAAGCTAAAACAACTGGCTCTGCACAGTGCTCTCAAAGCCAACCGGGAACGTCACATACAAAGGCCTGTGAAACGCAGCTTCTTGACAGGCCTTATCTGGCTGAGGTAGAACTTCTGCTCTGGGTGTGCTCCATTGCCCTAGAGCTGAAAGGCCCAAAGGGCTGCCTTGTTTCCAAAGGGGGAGAGAGGCCCCAAAGCATCTTGCTTCCACCTCTTGGGAAGCTAAGAAACAACTCGCTGTGCCCAGTGCTCTTATAGCCTAAGAGAACATCTCTTATCAAGGCCTGTGAAACGCACTTTCTAGGCAGGCCTGATCTGGAAGAAGTAGAACTTCTGCCCTGGTTGTGCTCCATTGCCCTAGAGCTGCCAGACCCAACGTGCTGCCTTGTTTCCAAAGGGGCAGAGAGGCCCCAAAGCGTCTTGCTTCCAGCTGTTTGGGAAACAAGGAAACAACTGGCTCTGCACCGTGCTCTCACAGCCTACCGGGAACGTCACATACAAAGGCCTCTGAAACGCAGTTCCTTGGCAGGCCTGATCTGGCTGAAGTAGGACTTCTGCTCTGGGTGTGCTCCATTGGCCTAGAGCTGAAAGGCCCAAAGGGATGCCTTGTTTGCAAAGGGGCAGAGAGGCCCCAAAGCATCTTGCTTCCAGCTCTTTGGGAAGCTAAGAAACAACTGTCTCTGCCCAGTGCTCTGACAGAGTACCGGGAACATCTCTTACCAGAGCCTTTGAAACGCAGTTTCTTGGCAGGCCTTATCTGGCTGAGGTAGAACTTCTGCTCTGGGTGTGCTCCATTGGCCTAGAGCTGAAAGGCCCAAAGGTCGGCCTTGTTGGCAAAGGGGCAGGGAGCCCCCAAAGCATCTTGCTTCCAGCTCTTTGGGAAGCTAAGAAACAACTGGCTCTGCCCGGTGCTCTTACAGCCTAAGAGAAAATCTCTTACCAAGGCCTGTGAAACGCACTTTGTTGGTGGCCTGATCTAGCTGAAGTAGAACTTCTGCTCTGGGTGTGCTCCATTGGCCTAGAGCTGCCTGGCCCAAAGGGCCGCCTTGTTTGCAAAGGGGCAGAGAGGCCCCAAAGCATCTTGCTTCCAGCTCTTCGGGAAGCTAAGAAACATCTGGCGTTGCCCAGTGCTCTTACAGCCTACCGGGAACATCTCTTACCAAGGCCTGTGAAACGCAGTTTGTTGGTGGCCTGAACTGGCCGAAGTAGAACTTCTGCTCTGGGTGTGCTCCACTGGCCTAGAGCTACCTGGCGCAAAGGGCTGCCTTGATTCCAAAGTGAGAGAGTGGCACCAAAGCATCTTGCTCCCAGCTCTTCGGGAAGCTAAGAAACAGCTGGCTCTGCCCAGTGCTCTTACAGCCTAAGAGAACATCTCTTTGAAAGGCCTGTGAAACGCAGTTTCTTGGCAGGCCTGACCTGGCTGAAGTAGAACTTCTGTTCTGGTTGTGCTACATAGGCCTAGAGCTACCAGGACCTAAGGGCTGCCTTGTTTCCAAAGGGTGAGAGAGGCCCCAAAGCATCTTGCCTCCAGCACTTTGGGAAGCTAAAAAACAACTGGTTCTGCCCAGTGCTCTCACAGCCTACCGTGAACATCTCTTACCAAGGGCTGTGAAACGCAGTTTCTGGGCAGGACTGATCCGCCTGAAGTAGAACTTCTGCTGTGGGTGTGCTCCATTGGCCTAGAGCTGCCAGGCCCAAACGGCTGCCTTGTGTCCAAAGGGAGAGAGAGGCCCCAAAGCATCTTGCTTCCAGCTCTGTGGGAAGCTAAAGCAACTGGCTCTCCACAGTGCTCTCACAGCCTACCGGGAACATCTCTTACCAAGGCCTGTGAAACGCAGTTTCTTGGCAGGCCTGATCTGGCTGAAGTAGAACTCCTGCTCTGGGCGTGCTACTTTGGCCTAGAGCTGCCAGGCCCAAAGGGCCGCCTTGTTTCCAAAGGGGCTGAGAGTCCCCAAAGTATCTTGCTTCCAAATCTTTGGGAAGCTAAGAAACAACTGGCTCTGCACAGTGCTCTCACAGCCTACCGGCAACGTGACAGAGAAAGGCCTGTGAGACGCAGTTTCTTGGAAGGCCTGATCTGGCTGAGGTAGAACTTCTGCTCTGGGTGTACTCCATTGGCCTAGGGCTGCCAGGCCCAAAGGGCTGCCTTTATTTCCAAAGTGTGAGAGAGGCCCCAAAGCATCTTGCTTCCTGCTCTCTGGGAAGCTAAAACAACTGGCTCTGCACAGTGCTCTCAAAGCCAACCGGGAACGTCACATACAAAGGCCTGTGAAACGCAGCTTCTTGACAGGCCTGATCTGGCTGAGGTAGAACTTGTGCTCTGGGTGTGCTGCTTTGGCCTAGAGCTGCCAGGCACAAAGGCTGCTTTGTTTCCAAAGGGGGAGAGAGGCCCCAAATCATGTTGCTTCCAGCTGTTTTTGAAGCTAAGAAACAACTCGCTCTGCCAGGTACTCTTACAGCCTTCCGGGAACACCTCTTACGAAGGCCTGTGAAAAGCAGTTTCTTGGCAGGCCTGATCTGGCTGAGGTAGAACTTCTGCTCTGGGTGTGCTCCATTGCCCTAGAGCTGAAAGGCCCAAAGGGCTGCCTTGTTTCCAAAGGGGGAGAGAGGCCCCAAAGCATCTTGCTTCCACCTCTTGGGAAGCTAAGAAACAACTCGCTGTGCCCAGTGCTCTTATAGCCTAAGAGAACATCTCTTATCAAGGCCTGTGAAACGCACTTTCTAGGCAGGCCTGATCTGGAAGAAGTAGAACTTCTGCCCTGGTTGTGCTCCATTGCCCTAGAGCTGCCAGACCCAACGTGCTGCCTTGTTTCCAAAGGGGCAGAGAGGCCCCAAAGCGTCTTGCTTCCAGCTGTTTGGGAAACAAGGAAACAACTGGCTCTGCACCGTGCTCTCACAGCCTACCGGGAACGTCACATACAAAGGCCTCTGAAACGCAGTTCCTTGGCAGGCCTGATCTGGCTGAAGTAGGACTTCTGCTCTGGGTGTGCTCCATTGGCCTAGAGCTGAAAGGCCCAAAGGGATGCCTTGTTTGCAAAGGGGCAGAGAGGCCCCAAAGCATCTTGCTTCCAGCTCTTTGGGAAGCTAAGAAACAACTGTCTCTGCCCAGTGCTCTGACAGAGTACCGGGAACATCTCTTACCAGAGCCTTTGAAACGCAGTTTCTTGGCAGGCCTTATCTGGCTGAGGTAGAACTTCTGCTCTGGGTGTGCTCCATTGGCCTAGAGCTGAAAGGCCCAAAGGTCGGCCTTGTTGGCAAAGGGGCAGGGAGCCCCCAAAGCATCTTGCTTCCAGCTCTTTGGGAAGCTAAGAAACAACTGGCTCTGCCCGGTGCTCTTACAGCCTAAGAGAAAATCTCTTACCAAGGCCTGTGAAACGCACTTTGTTGGTGGCCTGATCTAGCTGAAGTAGAACTTCTGCTCTGGGTGTGCTCCATTGGCCTAGAGCTGCCTGGCCCAAAGGGCCGCCTTGTTTGCAAAGGGGCAGAGAGGCCCCAAAGCATCTTGCTTCCAGCTCTTCGGGAAGCTAAGAAACATCTGGCGTTGCCCAGTGCTCTTACAGCCTACCGGGAACATCTCTTACCAAGGCCTGTGAAACGCAGTTTGTTGGTGGCCTGAACTGGCCGAAGTAGAACTTCTGCTCTGGGTGTGCTCCACTGGCCTAGAGCTACCTGGCGCAAAGGGCTGCCTTGATTCCAAAGTGAGAGAGTGGCACCAAAGCATCTTGCTCCCAGCTCTTCGGGAAGCTAAGAAACAGCTGGCTCTGCCCAGTGCTCTTACAGCCTAAGAGAACATCTCTTTGAAAGGCCTGTGAAACGCAGTTTCTTGGCAGGCCTGACCTGGCTGAAGTAGAACTTCTGTTCTGGTTGTGCTACATAGGCCTAGAGCTACCAGGACCTAAGGGCTGCCTTGTTTCCAAAGGGTGAGAGAGGCCCCAAAGCATCTTGCCTCCAGCACTTTGGGAAGCTAAAAAACAACTGGTTCTGCCCAGTGCTCTCACAGCCTACCGTGAACATCTCTTACCAAGGGCTGTGAAACGCAGTTTCTGGGCAGGACTGATCCGCCTGAAGTAGAACTTCTGCTGTGGGTGTGCTCCATTGGCCTAGAGCTGCCAGGCCCAAACGGCTGCCTTGTGTCCAAAGGGAGAGAGAGGCCCCAAAGCATCTTGCTTCCAGCTCTGTGGGAAGCTAAAGCAACTGGCTCTCCACAGTGCTCTCACAGCCTACCGGGAACATCTCTTACCAAGGCCTGTGAAACGCAGTTTCTTGGCAGGCCTGATCTGGCTGAAGTAGAACTCCTGCTCTGGGCGTGCTACTTTGGCCTAGAGCTGCCAGGCCCAAAGGGCCGCCTTGTTTCCAAAGGGGCTGAGAGTCCCCAAAGTATCTTGCTTCCAAATCTTTGGGAAGCTAAGAAACAACTGGCTCTGCACAGTGCTCTCACAGCCTACCGGCAACGTGACAGAGAAAGGCCTGTGAGACGCAGTTTCTTGGAAGGCCTGATCTGGCTGAGGTAGAACTTCTGCTCTGGGTGTACTCCATTGGCCTAGGGCTGCCAGGCCCAAAGGGCTGCCTTTATTTCCAAAGTGTGAGAGAGGCCCCAAAGCATCTTGCTTCCTGCTCTCTGGGAAGCTAAAACAACTGGCTCTGCACAGTGCTCTCAAAGCCAACCGGGAACGTCACATACAAAGGCCTGTGAAACGCAGCTTCTTGACAGGCCTTATCTGGCTGAGGTAGAACTTCTGCTCTGGGTGTGCTCCATTGCCCTAGAGCTGAAAGGCCCAAAGGGCTGCCTTGTTTCCAAAGGGGGAGAGAGGCCCCAAAGCATCTTGCTTCCACCTCTTGGGAAGCTAAGAAACAACTCGCTGTGCCCAGTGCTCTTATAGCCTAAGAGAACATCTCTTATCAAGGCCTGTGAAACGCACTTTCTAGGCAGGCCTGATCTGGAAGAAGTAGAACTTCTGCCCTGGTTGTGCTCCATTGCCCTAGAGCTGCCAGACCCAACGTGCTGCCTTGTTTCCAAAGGGGCAGAGAGGCCCCAAAGCGTCTTGCTTCCAGCTGTTTGGGAAACAAGGAAACAACTGGCTCTGCACCGTGCTCTCACAGCCTACCGGGAACGTCACATACAAAGGCCTCTGAAACGCAGTTCCTTGGCAGGCCTGATCTGGCTGAAGTAGGACTTCTGCTCTGGGTGTGCTCCATTGGCCTAGAGCTGAAAGGCCCAAAGGGATGCCTTGTTTGCAAAGGGGCAGAGAGGCCCCAAAGCATCTTGCTTCCAGCTCTTTGGGAAGCTAAGAAACAACTGTCTCTGCCCAGTGCTCTGACAGAGTACCGGGAACATCTCTTACCAGAGCCTTTGAAACGCAGTTTCTTGGCAGGCCTTATCTGGCTGAGGTAGAACTTCTGCTCTGGGTGTGCTCCATTGGCCTAGAGCTGAAAGGCCCAAAGGTCGGCCTTGTTGGCAAAGGGGCAGGGAGCCCCCAAAGCATCTTGCTTCCAGCTCTTTGGGAAGCTAAGAAACAACTGGCTCTGCCCGGTGCTCTTACAGCCTAAGAGAAAATCTCTTACCAAGGCCTGTGAAACGCACTTTGTTGGTGGCCTGATCTAGCTGAAGTAGAACTTCTGCTCTGGGTGTGCTCCATTGGCCTAGAGCTGCCTGGCCCAAAGGGCCGCCTTGTTTGCAAAGGGGCAGAGAGGCCCCAAAGCATCTTGCTTCCAGCTCTTCGGGAAGCTAAGAAACATCTGGCGTTGCCCAGTGCTCTTACAGCCTACCGGGAACATCTCTTACCAAGGCCTGTGAAACGCAGTTTGTTGGTGGCCTGAACTGGCCGAAGTAGAACTTCTGCTCTGGGTGTGCTCCACTGGCCTAGAGCTACCTGGCGCAAAGGGCTGCCTTGATTCCAAAGTGAGAGAGTGGCACCAAAGCATCTTGCTCCCAGCTCTTCGGGAAGCTAAGAAACAGCTGGCTCTGCCCAGTGCTCTTACAGCCTAAGAGAACATCTCTTTGAAAGGCCTGTGAAACGCAGTTTCTTGGCAGGCCTGACCTGGCTGAAGTAGAACTTCTGTTCTGGTTGTGCTACATAGGCCTAGAGCTACCAGGACCTAAGGGCTGCCTTGTTTCCAAAGGGTGAGAGAGGCCCCAAAGCATCTTGCCTCCAGCACTTTGGGAAGCTAAAAAACAACTGGTTCTGCCCAGTGCTCTCACAGCCTACCGTGAACATCTCTTACCAAGGGCTGTGAAACGCAGTTTCTGGGCAGGACTGATCCGCCTGAAGTAGAACTTCTGCTGTGGGTGTGCTCCATTGGCCTAGAGCTGCCAGGCCCAAACGGCTGCCTTGTGTCCAAAGGGAGAGAGAGGCCCCAAAGCATCTTGCTTCCAGCTCTGTGGGAAGCTAAAGCAACTGGCTCTCCACAGTGCTCTCACAGCCTACCGGGAACATCTCTTACCAAGGCCTGTGAAACGCAGTTTCTTGGCAGGCCTGATCTGGCTGAAGTAGAACTCCTGCTCTGGGCGTGCTACTTTGGCCTAGAGCTGCCAGGCCCAAAGGGCCGCCTTGTTTCCAAAGGGGCTGAGAGTCCCCAAAGTATCTTGCTTCCAAATCTTTGGGAAGCTAAGAAACAACTGGCTCTGCACAGTGCTCTCACAGCCTACCGGCAACGTGACAGAGAAAGGCCTGTGAGACGCAGTTTCTTGGAAGGCCTGATCTGGCTGAGGTAGAACTTCTGCTCTGGGTGTACTCCATTGGCCTAGGGCTGCCAGGCCCAAAGGGCTGCCTTTATTTCCAAAGTGTGAGAGAGGCCCCAAAGCATCTTGCTTCCTGCTCTCTGGGAAGCTAAAACAACTGGCTCTGCACAGTGCTCTCAAAGCCAACCGGGAACGTCACATACAAAGGCCTGTGAAACGCAGCTTCTTGACAGGCCTTATCTGGCTGAGGTAGAACTTGTGCTCTGGGTGTGCTGCTTTGGCCTAGAGCTGCCAGGCACAAAGGCTGCTTTGTTTCCAAAGGGGGAGAGAGGCCCCAAATCATGTTGCTTCCAGCTGTTTTTGAAGCTAAGAAACAACTCGCTCTGCCAGGTACTCTTACAGCCTTCCGGGAACACCTCTTACGAAGGCCTGTGAAAAGCAGTTTCTTGGCAGGCCTGATCTGGCTGAGGTAGAACTTCTGCTCTGGGTGTGCTCCATTGCCCTAGAGCTGAAAGGCCCAAAGGGCTGCCTTGTTTCCAAAGGGGGAGAGAGGCCCCAAAGCATCTTGCTTCCACCTCTTGGGAAGCTAAGAAACAACTCGCTGTGCCCAGTGCTCTTATAGCCTAAGAGAACATCTCTTATCAAGGCCTGTGAAACGCACTTTCTAGGCAGGCCTGATCTGGAAGAAGTAGAACTTCTGCCCTGGTTGTGCTCCATTGCCCTAGAGCTGCCAGACCCAACGTGCTGCCTTGTTTCCAAAGGGGCAGAGAGGCCCCAAAGCGTCTTGCTTCCAGCTGTTTGGGAAACAAGGAAACAACTGGCTCTGCACCGTGCTCTCACAGCCTACCGGGAACGTCACATACAAAGGCCTCTGAAACGCAGTTCCTTGGCAGGCCTGATCTGGCTGAAGTAGGACTTCTGCTCTGGGTGTGCTCCATTGGCCTAGAGCTGAAAGGCCCAAAGGGATGCCTTGTTTGCAAAGGGGCAGAGAGGCCCCAAAGCATCTTGCTTCCAGCTCTTTGGGAAGCTAAGAAACAACTGTCTCTGCCCAGTGCTCTGACAGAGTACCGGGAACATCTCTTACCAGAGCCTTTGAAACGCAGTTTCTTGGCAGGCCTTATCTGGCTGAGGTAGAACTTCTGCTCTGGGTGTGCTCCATTGGCCTAGAGCTGAAAGGCCCAAAGGTCGGCCTTGTTGGCAAAGGGGCAGGGAGCCCCCAAAGCATCTTGCTTCCAGCTCTTTGGGAAGCTAAGAAACAACTGGCTCTGCCCGGTGCTCTTACAGCCTAAGAGAAAATCTCTTACCAAGGCCTGTGAAACGCACTTTGTTGGTGGCCTGATCTAGCTGAAGTAGAACTTCTGCTCTGGGTGTGCTCCATTGGCCTAGAGCTGCCTGGCCCAAAGGGCCGCCTTGTTTGCAAAGGGGCAGAGAGGCCCCAAAGCATCTTGCTTCCAGCTCTTCGGGAAGCTAAGAAACATCTGGCGTTGCCCAGTGCTCTTACAGCCTACCGGGAACATCTCTTACCAAGGCCTGTGAAACGCAGTTTGTTGGTGGCCTGAACTGGCCGAAGTAGAACTTCTGCTCTGGGTGTGCTCCACTGGCCTAGAGCTACCTGGCGCAAAGGGCTGCCTTGATTCCAAAGTGAGAGAGTGGCACCAAAGCATCTTGCTCCCAGCTCTTCGGGAAGCTAAGAAACAGCTGGCTCTGCCCAGTGCTCTTACAGCCTAAGAGAACATCTCTTTGAAAGGCCTGTGAAACGCAGTTTCTTGGCAGGCCTGACCTGGCTGAAGTAGAACTTCTGTTCTGGTTGTGCTACATAGGCCTAGAGCTACCAGGACCTAAGGGCTGCCTTGTTTCCAAAGGGTGAGAGAGGCCCCAAAGCATCTTGCCTCCAGCACTTTGGGAAGCTAAAAAACAACTGGTTCTGCCCAGTGCTCTCACAGCCTACCGTGAACATCTCTTACCAAGGGCTGTGAAACGCAGTTTCTGGGCAGGACTGATCCGCCTGAAGTAGAACTTCTGCTGTGGGTGTGCTCCATTGGCCTAGAGCTGCCAGGCGCAAACGGCTGCCTTGTGTCCAAAGGGAGAGAGAGGCCCCAAAGCATCTTGCTTCCAGCTCTGTGGGAAGCTAAAGCAACTGGCTCTCCACAGTGCTCTCACAGCCTACCGGGAACATCTCTTACCAAGGCCTGTGAAACGCAGTTTCTTGGCAGGCCTGATCTGGCTGAAGTAGAACTCCTGCTCTGGGCGTGCTACTTTGGCCTAGAGCTGCCAGGCCCAAAGGGCCGCCTTGTTTCCAAAGGGGCTGAGAGTCCCCAAAGTATCTTGCTTCCAAATCTTTGGGAAGCTAAGAAACAACTGGCTCTGCACAGTGCTCTCACAGCCTACCGGCAACGTGACAGAGAAAGGCCTGTGAGACGCAGTTTCTTGGAAGGCCTGATCTGGCTGAGGTAGAACTTCTGCTCTGGGTGTACTCCATTGGCCTAGGGCTGCCAGGCCCAAAGGGCTGCCTTTATTTCCAAAGTGTGAGAGAGGCCCCAAAGCATCTTGCTTCCTGCTCTCTGGGAAGCTAAAACAACTGGCTCTGCACAGTGCTCTCAAAGCCAACCGGGAACGTCACATACAAAGGCCTGTGAAACGCAGCTTCTTGACAGGCCTTATCTGGCTGAGGTAGAACTTGTGCTCTGGGTGTGCTGCTTTGGCCTAGAGCTGCCAGGCACAAAGGCTGCTTTGTTTCCAAAGGGGGAGAGAGGCCCCAAATCATGTTGCTTCCAGCTGTTTTTGAAGCTAAGAAACAACTCGCTCTGCCAGGTACTCTTACAGCCTTCCGGGAACACCTCTTACGAAGGCCTGTGAAAAGCAGTTTCTTGGCAGGCCTGATCTGGCTGAGGTAGAACTTCTGCTCTGGGTGTGCTCCATTGCCCTAGAGCTGAAAGGCCCAAAGGGCTGCCTTGTTTCCAAAGGGGGAGAGAGGCCCCAAAGCATCTTGCTTCCACCTCTTGGGAAGCTAAGAAACAACTCGCTGTGCCCAGTGCTCTTATAGCCTAAGAGAACATCTCTTATCAAGGCCTGTGAAACGCACTTTCTAGGCAGGCCTGATCTGGAAGAAGTAGAACTTCTGCCCTGGTTGTGCTCCATTGCCCTAGAGCTGCCAGACCCAACGTGCTGCCTTGTTTCCAAAGGGGCAGAGAGGCCCCAAAGCGTCTTGCTTCCAGCTGTTTGGGAAACAAGGAAACAACTGGCTCTGCACCGTGCTCTCACAGCCTACCGGGAACGTCACATACAAAGGCCTCTGAAACGCAGTTCCTTGGCAGGCCTGATCTGGCTGAAGTAGGACTTCTGCTCTGGGTGTGCTCCATTGGCCTAGAGCTGAAAGGCCCAAAGGGATGCCTTGTTTGCAAAGGGGCAGAGAGGCCCCAAAGCATCTTGCTTCCAGCTCTTTGGGAAGCTAAGAAACAACTGTCTCTGCCCAGTGCTCTGACAGAGTACCGGGAACATCTCTTACCAGAGCCTTTGAAACGCAGTTTCTTGGCAGGCCTTATCTGGCTGAGGTAGAACTTCTGCTCTGGGTGTGCTCCTTTGGCCTAGAGCTGAAAGGCCCAAAGGTCGGCCTTGTTGGCAAAGGGGCAGGGAGCCCCCAAAGCATCTTGCTTCCAGCTCTTTGGGAAGCTAAGAAACAACTGGCTCTGCCCGGTGCTCTTACAGCCTAAGAGAAAATCTCTTACCAAGGCCTGTGAAACGCACTTTGTTGGTGGCCTGATCTAGCTGAAGTAGAACTTCTGCTCTGGGTGTGCTCCATTGGCCTAGAGCTGCCTGGCCCAAAGGGCCGCCTTGTTTGCAAAGGGGCAGAGAGGCCCCAAAGCATCTTGCTTCCAGCTCTTCGGGAAGCTAAGAAACATCTGGCGTTGCCCAGTGCTCTTACAGCCTACCGGGAACATCTCTTACCAAGGCCTGTGAAACGCAGTTTGTTGGTGGCCTGAACTGGCCGAAGTAGAACTTCTGCTCTGGGTGTGCTCCACTGGCCTAGAGCTACCTGGCGCAAAGGGCTGCCTTGATTCCAAAGTGAGAGAGTGGCACCAAAGCATCTTGCTCCCAGCTCTTCGGGAAGCTAAGAAACAGCTGGCTCTGCCCAGTGCTCTTACAGCCTAAGAGAACATCTCTTTGAAAGGCCTGTGAAACGCAGTTTCTTGGCAGGCCTGACCTGGCTGAAGTAGAACTTCTGTTCTGGTTGTGCTACATAGGCCTAGAGCTACCAGGACCTAAGGGCTGCCTTGTTTCCAAAGGGTGAGAGAGGCCCCAAAGCATCTTGCCTCCAGCACTTTGGGAAGCTAAAAAACAACTGGTTCTGCCCAGTGCTCTCACAGCCTACCGTGAACATCTCTTACCAAGGGCTGTGAAACGCAGTTTCTGGGCAGGACTGATCCGCCTGAAGTAGAACTTCTGCTGTGGGTGTGCTCCATTGGCCTAGAGCTGCCAGGCGCAAACGGCTGCCTTGTGTCCAAAGGGAGAGAGAGGCCCCAAAGCATCTTGCTTCCAGCTCTGTGGGAAGCTAAAGCAACTGGCTCTCCACAGTGCTCTCACAGCCTACCGGGAACATCTCTTACCAAGGCCTGTGAAACGCAGTTTCTTGGCAGGCTTGATCTGGCTGAAGTAGAACTCCTGCTCTGGGCGTGCTACTTTGGCCTAGAGCTGCCAGGCCCAAAGGGCCGCCTTGTTTCAAAAGGGGCTGAGAGTCCCCAAAGTATCTTGCTTCCAAATCTTTGGGAAGCTAAGAAACAACTGGCTCTGCACAGTGCTCTCACAGCCTACCGGCAACGTGACAGAGAAAGGCCTGTGAGACGCAGTTTCTTGGAAGGCCTGATCTGGCTGAGGTAGAACTTCTGCTCTGGGTGTACTCCATTGGCCTAGGGCTGCCAGGCCCAAAGGGCTGCCTTTATTTCCAAAGTGTGAGAGAGGCCCCAAAGCATCTTGCTTCCTGCTCTCTGGGAAGCTAAAACAACTGGCTCTGCACAGTGCTCTCAAAGCCAACCGGGAACGTCACATACAAAGGCCTGTGAAACGCAGCTTCTTGACAGGCCTTATCTGGCTGAGGTAGAACTTGTGCTCTGGGTGTGCTGCTTTGGCCTAGAGCTGCCAGGCACAAAGGCTGCTTTGTTTCCAAAGGGGGAGAGAGGCCCCAAATCATGTTGCTTCCAGCTGTTTTTGAAGCTAAGAAACAACTCGCTCTGCCAGGTACTCTTACAGCCTTCCGGGAACACCTCTTACGAAGGCCTGTGAAAAGCAGTTTCTTGGCAGGCCTGATCTGGCTGAGGTAGAACTTCTGCTCTGGGTGTGCTCCATTGCCCTAGAGCTGAAAGGCCCAAAGGGCTGCCTTGTTTCCAAAGGGGGAGAGAGGCCCCAAAGCATCTTGCTTCCACCTCTTGGGAAGCTAAGAAACAACTCGCTGTGCCCAGTGCTCTTATAGCCTAAGAGAACATCTCTTATCAAGGCCTGTGAAACGCACTTTCTAGGCAGGCCTGATCTGGAAGAAGTAGAACTTCTGCCCTGGTTGTGCTCCATTGCCCTAGAGCTGCCAGACCCAACGTGCTGCCTTGTTTCCAAAGGGGCAGAGAGGCCCCAAAGCGTCTTGCTTCCAGCTGTTTGGGAAACAAGGAAACAACTGGCTCTGCACCGTGCTCTCACAGCCTACCGGGAACGTCACATACAAAGGCCTCTGAAACGCAGTTCCTTGGCAGGCCTGATCTGGCTGAAGTAGGACTTCTGCTCTGGGTGTGCTCCATTGGCCTAGAGCTGAAAGGCCCAAAGGGATGCCTTGTTTGCAAAGGGGCAGAGAGGCCCCAAAGCATCTTGCTTCCAGCTCTTTGGGAAGCTAAGAAACAACTGTCTCTGCCCAGTGCTCTGACAGAGTACCGGGAACATCTCTTACCAGAGCCTTTGAAACGCAGTTTCTTGGCAGGCCTTATCTGGCTGAGGTAGAACTTCTGCTCTGGGTGTGCTCCATTGGCCTAGAGCTGAAAGGCCCAAAGGTCGGCCTTGTTGGCAAAGGGGCAGGGAGCCCCCAAAGCATCTTGCTTCCAGCTCTTTGGGAAGCTAAGAAACAACTGGCTCTGCCCGGTGCTCTTACAGCCTAAGAGAAAATCTCTTACCAAGGCCTGTGAAACGCACTTTGTTGGTGGCCTGATCTAGCTGAAGTAGAACTTCTGCTCTGGGTGTGCTCCATTGGCCTAGAGCTGCCTGGCCCAAAGGGCCGCCTTGTTTGCAAAGGGGCAGAGAGGCCCCAAAGCATCTTGCTTCCAGCTCTTCGGGAAGCTAAGAAACATCTGGCGTTGCCCAGTGCTCTTACAGCCTACCGGGAACATCTCTTACCAAGGCCTGTGAAACGCAGTTTGTTGGTGGCCTGAACTGGCCGAAGTAGAACTTCTGCTCTGGGTGTGCTCCACTGGCCTAGAGCTACCTGGCGCAAAGGGCTGCCTTGATTCCAAAGTGAGAGAGTGGCACCAAAGCATCTTGCTCCCAGCTCTTCGGGAAGCTAAGAAACAGCTGGCTCTGCCCAGTGCTCTTACAGCCTAAGAGAACATCTCTTTGAAAGGCCTGTGAAACGCAGTTTCTTGGCAGGCCTGACCTGGCTGAAGTAGAACTTCTGTTCTGGTTGTGCTACATAGGCCTAGAGCTACCAGGACCTAAGGGCTGCCTTGTTTCCAAAGGGTGAGAGAGGCCCCAAAGCATCTTGCCTCCAGCACTTTGGGAAGCTAAAAAACAACTGGTTCTGCCCAGTGCTCTCACAGCCTACCGTGAACATCTCTTACCAAGGGCTGTGAAACGCAGTTTCTGGGCAGGACTGATCCGCCTGAAGTAGAACTTCTGCTGTGGGTGTGTTCCATTGGCCTAGAGCTGCCAGGCCCAAACGGCTGCCTTGTGTCCAAAGGGAGAGAGAGGCCCCAAAGCATCTTGCTTCCAGCTCTGTGGGAAGCTAAAGCAACTGGCTCTCCACAGTGCTCTCACAGCCTACCGGGAACATCTCTTACCAAGGCCTGTGAAACGCAGTTTCTTGGCAGGCCTGATCTGGCTGAAGTAGAACTCCTGCTCTGGGCGTGCTACTTTGGCCTAGAGCTGCCAGGCCCAAAGGGCCGCCTTGTTTCCAAAGGGGCTGAGAGTCCCCAAAGTATCTTGCTTCCAAATCTTTGGGAAGCTAAGAAACAACTGGCTCTGCACAGTGCTCTCACAGCCTACCGGCAACGTGACAGAGAAAGGCCTGTGAGACGCAGTTTCTTGGAAGGCCTGATCTGGCTGAGGTAGAACTTCTGCTCTGGGTGTACTCCATTGGCCTAGGGCTGCCAGGCCCAAAGGGCTGCCTTTATTTCCAAAGTGTGAGAGAGGCCCCAAAGCATCTTGCTTCCTGCTCTCTGGGAAGCTAAAACAACTGGCTCTGCACAGTGCTCTCAAAGCCAACCGGGAACGTCACATACAAAGGCCTGTGAAACGCAGCTTCTTGACAGGCCTTATCTGGCTGAGGTAGAACTTGTGCTCTGGGTGTGCTGCTTTGGCCTAGAGCTGCCAGGCACAAAGGCTGCTTTGTTTCCAAAGGGGGAGAGAGGCCCCAAATCATGTTGCTTCCAGCTGTTTTTGAAGCTAAGAAACAACTCGCTCTGCCAGGTACTCTTACAGCCTTCCGGGAACACCTCTTACGAAGGCCTGTGAAAAGCAGTTTCTTGGCAGGCCTGATCTGGCTGAGGTAGAACTTCTGCTCTGGGTGTGCTCCATTGCCCTAGAGCTGAAAGGCCCAAAGGGCTGCCTTGTTTCCAAAGGGGGAGAGAGGCCCCAAAGCATCTTGCTTCCACCTCTTGGGAAGCTAAGAAACAACTCGCTGTGCCCAGTGCTCTTATAGCCTAAGAGAACATCTCTTATCAAGGCCTGTGAAACGCACTTTCTAGGCAGGCCTGATCTGGAAGAAGTAGAACTTCTGCCCTGGTTGTGCTCCATTGCCCTAGAGCTGCCAGACCCAACGTGCTGCCTTGTTTCCAAAGGGGCAGAGAGGCCCCAAAGCGTCTTGCTTCCAGCTGTTTGGGAAACAAGGAAACAACTGGCTCTGCACCGTGCTCTCACAGCCTACCGGGAACGACACATACAAAGGCCTCTGAAACGCAGTTCCTTGGCAGGCCTGATCTGGCTGAAGTAGGACTTCTGCTCTGGGTGTGCTCCATTGGCCTAGAGCTGAAAGGCCAAAAGGGATGCCTTGTTTGCAAAGGGGCAGAGAGGCCCCAAAGCATCTTGCTCCCAGCTCTTCGGGAAGCTAAGAAACAGCTGGCTCTGCCCAGTGCTCTTACAGCCTAAGAGAACATCTCTTTGAAAGGCCTTTGAAACGCAGTTTCTTGGCAGGCCTGACCTGGCTGAAGTAGAACTTCTGTTCTGGTTGTGCTACATAGGCCTAGAGCTACCAGGACCTAATGGCTGCCTTGTTTCCAAAGGGTGAGAGAGGCCCCAAAGCATCTTGCCTCCAGCACTTTGGGAAGCTAAAAAACAACTGGTTCTGCCCAGTGCTCTCACAGCCTACCGTGAACATCTCTTACCAAGGGCTGTGAAACGCAGTTTCTGGGCAGGACTGATCCGCCTGAAGTAGAACTTCTGCTGTGGGTGTGCTCCATTGGCCTAGAGCTGCCAGGCCCAAACGGCTGCCTTGTGTCCAAAGGGAGAGAGAGGCCCCAAAGCATCTTGCTTCCAGCTCTGTGGGAAGCTAAAGCAACTGGCTCTCCACAGTGCTCTCACAGCCTACCGGGAACATCTCTTACCAAGGCCTGTGAAACGCAGTTTCTTGGCAGGCCTGATCTGGCTGAAGTAGAACTCCTGCTCTGGGCGTGCTACTTTGGCCTAGAGCTGCCAGGCCCAAAGGGCCGCCTTGTTTCCAAAGGGGCTGAGAGTCCCCAAAGTATCTTGCTTCCAAATCTTTGGGAAGCTAAGAAACAACTGGCTCTGCACAGTGCTCTCACAGCCTACCGGCAACGTGACAGAGAAAGGCCTGTAAGACGCAGTTTCTTGGAAGGCCTGATCTGGCTGAGGTAGAACTTCTGCTCTGGGTGTACTCCATTGGCCTAGGGCTGCCAGGCCCAAAGGGCTGCCTTTATTTCCAAAGTGTGAGAGAGGCCCCAAAGCATATTGCTTCCTGCTCTCTGGGAAGCTAAAACAACTGGCTCTGCACAGTGCTCTCAAAGCCAACCGGGAACGTCACATACAAAGGCCTGTGAAACGCAGCTTCTTGACAGGCCTTATCTGGCTGAGGTAGAACTTGTGCTCTGGGTGTGCTGCTTTGGCCTAGAGCTGCCAGGCACAAAGGCTGCTTTGTTTCCAAAGGGGGAGAGAGGCCCCAAATCATGTTGCTTCCAGCTGTTTTTGAAGCTAAGAAACAACTCGCTCTGCCAGGTACTCTTACAGCCTTCCGGGAACACCTCTTACGAAGGCCTGTGAAAAGCAGTTTCTTGGCAGGCCTGATCTGGCTGAGGTAGAACTTCTGCTCTGGGTGTGCTCCATTGCCCTAGAGCTGAAAGGCCCAAAGGGCTGCCTTGTTTCCAAAGGGGGAGAGAGGCCCCAAAGCATCTTGCTTCCACCTCTTGGGAAGCTAAGAAACAACTCGCTGTGCCCAGTGCTCTTATAGCCTAAGAGAACATCTCTTATCAAGGCCTGTGAAACGCACTTTCTAGGCAGGCCTGATCTGGAAGAAGTAGAACTTCTGCCCTGGTTGTGCTCCATTGCCCTAGAGCTGCCAGACCCAACGTGCTGCCTTGTTTCCAAAGGGGCAGAGAGGCCCCAAAGCGTCTTGCTTCCAGCTGTTTGGGAAACAAGGAAACAACTGGCTCTGCACCGTGCTCTCACAGCCTACCGGGAACGTCACATACAAAGGCCTCTGAAACGCAGTTCCTTGGCAGGCCTGATCTGGCTGAAGTAGGACTTCTGCTCTGGGTGTGCTCCATTGGCCTAGAGCTGAAAGGCCCAAAGGGATGCCTTGTTTGCAAAGGGGCAGAGAGGCCCCAAAGCATCTTGCTTCCAGCTCTTTGGGAAGCTAAGAAACAACTGTCTCTGCCCAGTGCTCTGACAGAGTACCGGGAACATCTCTTACCAGAGCCTTTGAAACGCAGTTTCTTGGCAGGCCTTATCTGGCTGAGGTAGAACTTCTGCTCTGGGTGTGCTCCTTTGGCCTAGAGCTGAAAGGCCCAAAGGTCTGCCTTGTTGGCAAAGGGGCAGGGAGCCCCCAAAGCATCTTGCTTCCAGCTCTTTGGGAAGCTAAGAAACAACTGGCTCTGCCCGGTGCTCTTACAGCCTAAGAGAAAATCTCTTACCAAGGCCTGTGAAACGCACTTTGTTGGTGGCCTGATCTAGCTGAAGTAGAACTTCTGCTCTGGGTGTTCTCCATTGGCCTAGAGCTGCCTGGCCCAAAGGGCCGCCTTGTTTGCAAAGGGGCAGAGAGGCCCCAAAGCATCTTGCTTCCAGCTCTTCGGGAAGCTAAGAAACATCTGGCGTTGCCCAGTGCTCTTACAGCCTACCGGGAACATCTCTTACCAAGGCCTGTGAAACGCAGTTTGTTGGTGGCCTGAACTGGCCGAAGTAGAACTTCTGCTCTGGGTGTGCTCCACTGGCCTAGAGCTACCTGGCGCAAAGGGCTGCCTTGATTCCAAAGTGAGAGAGTGGCACCAAAGCATCTTGCTCCCAGCTCTTCGGGAAGCTAAGAAACAGCTGGCTCTGCCCAGTGCTCTTACAGCCTAAGAGAACATCTCTTTGAAAGGCCTGTGAAACGCAGTTTCTTGGCAGGCCTGACCTGGCTGAAGTAGAACTTCTGTTCTGGTTGTGCTACATAGGCCTAGAGCTACCAGGACCTAAGGGCTGCCTTGTTTCCAAAGGGTGAGAGAGGCCCCAAAGCATCTTGCCTCCAGCACTTTGGGAAGCTAAAAAACAACTGGTTCTGCCCAGTGCTCTCACAGCCTACCGTGAACATCTCTTACCAAGGGCTGTGAAACGCAGTTTCTGGGCAGGACTGATCCGCCTGAAGTAGAACTTCTGCTGTGGGTGTGCTCCATTGGCCTAGAGCTGCCAGGCGCAAACGGCTGCCTTGTGTCCAAAGGGAGAGAGAGGCCCCAAAGCATCTTGCTTCCAGCTCTGTGGGAAGCTAAAGCAACTGGCTCTCCACAGTGCTCTCACAGCCTACCGGGAACATCTCTTACCAAGGCCTGTGAAACGCAGTTTCTTGGCAGGCCTGATCTGGCTGAAGTAGAACTCCTGCTCTGGGCGTGCTACTTTGGCCTAGAGCTGCCAGGCCCAAAGGGCCGCCTTGTTTCCAAAGGGGCTGAGAGTCCCCAAAGTATCTTGCTTCCAAATCTTTGGGAAGCTAAGAAACAACTGGCTCTGCACAGTGCTCTCACAGCCTACCGGCAACGTGACAGAGAAAGGCCTGTGAGACGCAGTTTCTTGGAAGGCCTGATCTGGCTGAGGTAGAACTTCTGCTCTGGGTGTACTCCATTGGCCTAGGGCTGCCAGGCCCAAAGGGCTGCCTTTATTTCCAAAGTGTGAGAGAGGCCCCAAAGCATCTTGCTTCCTGCTCTCTGGGAAGCTAAAACAACTGGCTCTGCACAGTGCTCTCAAAGCCAACCGGGAACGTCACATACAAAGGCCTGTGAAACGCAGCTTCTTGACAGGCCTTATCTGGCTGAGGTAGAACTTGTGCTCTGGGTGTGCTACTTTGGCCTAGAGCTGCCAGGCACAAAGGCTGCTTTGTTTCCAAAGGGGGAGAGAGGCCCCAAATCATGTTGCTTCCAGCTGTTTTTGAAGCTAAGAAACAACTCGCTCTGCCAGGTACTCTTACAGCCTTCCGGGAACACCTCTTACGAAGGCCTGTGAAAAGCAGTTTCTTGGCAGGCCTGATCTGGCTGAGGTAGAACTTCTGCTCTGGGTGTGCTCCATTGCCCTAGAGCTGAAAGGCCCAAAGGGCTGCCTTGTTTCCAAAGGGGGAGAGAGGCCCCAAAGCATCTTGCTTCCACCTCTTGGGAAGCTAAGAAACAACTCGCTGTGCCCAGTGCTCTTATAGCCTAAGAGAACATCTCTTATCAAGGCCTGTGAAACGCACTTTCTAGGCAGGCCTGATCTGGAAGAAGTAGAACTTCTGCCCTGGTTGTGCTCCATTGCCCTAGAGCTGCCAGACCCAACGTGCTGCCTTGTTTCCAAAGGGGCAGAGAGGCCCCAAAGCGTCTTGCTTCCAGCTGTTTGGGAAACAAGGAAACAACTGGCTCTGCACCGTGCTCTCACAGCCTACCGGGAACGTCACATACAAAGGCCTCTGAAACGCAGTTCCTTGGCAGGCCTGATCTGGCTGAAGTAGGACTTCTGCTCTGGGTGTGCTCCATTGGCCTAGAGCTGAAAGGCCCAAAGGGATGCCTTGTTTGCAAAGGGGCAGAGAGGCCCCAAAGCATCTTGCTTCCAGCTCTTTGGGAAGCTAAGAAACAACTGTCTCTGCCCAGTGCTCTGACAGAGTACCGGGAACATCTCTTACCAGAGCCTTTGAAACGCAGTTTCTTGGCAGGCCTTATCTGGCTGAGGTAGAACTTCTGCTCTGGGTGTGCTCCATTGGCCTAGAGCTGAAAGGCCCAAAGGTCGGCCTTGTTGGCAAAGGGGCAGGGAGCCCCCAAAGCATCTTGCTTCCAGCTCTTTGGGAAGCTAAGAAACAACTGGCTCTGCCCGGTGCTCTTACAGCCTAAGAGAAAATCTCTTACCAAGGCCTGTGAAACGCACTTTGTTGGTGGCCTGATCTAGCTGAAGTAGAACTTCTGCTCTGGGTGTGCTCCATTGGCCTAGAGCTGCCTGGCCCAAAGGGCCGCCTTGTTTGCAAAGGGGCAGAGAGGCCCCAAAGCATCTTGCTTCCAGCTCTTCGGGAAGCTAAGAAACATCTGGCGTTGCCCAGTGCTCTTACAGCCTACCGGGAACATCTCTTACCAAGGCCTGTGAAACGCAGTTTGTTGGTGGCCTGAACTGGCCGAAGTAGAACTTCTGCTCTGGGTGTGCTCCACTGGCCTAGAGCTACCTGGCGCAAAGGGCTGCCTTGATTCCAAAGTGAGAGAGTGGCACCAAAGCATCTTGCTCCCAGCTCTTCGGGAAGCTAAGAAACAGCTGGCTCTGCCCAGTGCTCTTACAGCCTAAGAGAACATCTCTTTGAAAGGCCTGTGAAACGCAGTTTCTTGGCAGGCCTGACCTGGCTGAAGTAGAACTTCTGTTCTGGTTGTGCTACATAGGCCTAGAGCTACCAGGACCTAAGGGCTGCCTTGTTTCCAAGGGGTGAGAGAGGCCCCAAAGCATCTTGCCTCCAGCACTTTGGGAAGCTAAAAAACAACTGGTTCTGCCCAGTGCTCTCACAGCCTACCGTGAACATCTCTTACCAAGGGCTGTGAAACGCAGTTTCTGGGCAGGACTGATCCGCCTGAAGTAGAACTTCTGCTGTGGGTGTGCTCCATTGGCCTAGAGCTGCCAGGCCCAAACGGCTGCCTTGTGTCCAAAGGGAGAGAGAGGCCCCAAAGCATCTTGCTTCCAGCTCTGTGGGAAGCTAAAGCAACTGGCTCTCCACAGTGCTCTCACAGCCTACCGGGAACATCTCTTACCAAGGCCTGTGAAACGCAGTTTCTTGGCAGGCCTGATCTGGCTGAAGTAGAACTCCTGCTCTGGGCGTGCTACTTTGGCCTAGAGCTGCCAGGCCCAAAGGGCCGCCTTGTTTCCAAAGGGGCTGAGAGTCCCCAAAGTATCTTGCTTCCAAATCTTTGGGAAGCTAAGAAACAACTGGCTCTGCACAGTGCTCTCACAGCCTACCGGCAACGTGACAGAGAAAGGCCTGTGAGACGCAGTTTCTTGGAAGGCCTGATCTGGCTGAGGTAGAACTTCTGCTCTGGGTGTACTCCATTGGCCTAGGGCTGCCAGGCCCAAAGGGCTGCCTTTATTTCCAAAGTGTGAGAGAGGCCCCAAAGCATCTTGCTTCCTGCTCTCTGGGAAGCTAAAACAACTGGCTCTGCACAGTGCTCTCAAAGCCAACCGGGAACGTCACATACAAAGGCCTGTGAAACGCAGCTTCTTGACAGGCCTTATCTGGCTGAGGTAGAACTTGTGCTCTGGGTGTGCTACTTTGGCCTAGAGCTGCCAGGCACAAAGGCTGCTTTGTTTCCAAAGGGGGAGAGAGGCCCCAAATCATGTTGCTTCCAGCTGTTTTTGAAGCTAAGAAACAACTCGCTCTGCCAGGTACTCTTACAGCCTTCCGGGAACACCTCTTACGAAGGCCTGTGAAAAGCAGTTTCTTGGCAGGCCTGATCTGGCTGAGGTAGAACTTCTGCTCTGGGTGTGCTCCATTGCCCTAGAGCTGAAAGGCCCAAAGGGCTGCCTTGTTTCCAAAGGGGGAGAGAGGCCCCAAAGCATCTTGCTTCCACCTCTTGGGAAGCTAAGAAACAACTCGCTGTGCCCAGTGCTCTTATAGCCTAAGAGAACATCTCTTATCAAGGCCTGTGAAACGCACTTTCTAGGCAGGCCTGATCTGGAAGAAGTAGAACTTCTGCCCTGGTTGTGCTCCATTGCCCTAGAGCTGCCAGACCCAACGTGCTGCCTTGTTTCCAAAGGGGCAGAGAGGCCCCAAAGCGTCTTGCTTCCAGCTGTTTGGGAAACAAGGAAACAACTGGCTCTGCACCGTGCTCTCACAGCCTACCGGGAACGTCACATACAAAGGCCTCTGAAACGCAGTTCCTTGGCAGGCCTGATCTGGCTGAAGTAGGACTTCTGCTCTGGGTGTGCTCCATTGGCCTAGAGCTGAAAGGCCCAAAGGGATGCCTTGTTTGCAAAGGGGCAGAGAGGCCCCAAAGCATCTTGCTTCCAGCTCTTTGGGAAGCTAAGAAACAACTGTCTCTGCCCAGTGCTCTGACAGAGTACCGGGAACATCTCTTACCAGAGCCTTTGAAACGCAGTTTCTTGGCAGGCCTTATCTGGCTGAGGTAGAACTTCTGCTCTGGGTGTGCTCCATTGGCCTAGAGCTGAAAGGCCCAAAGGTCGGCCTTGTTGGCAAAGGGGCAGGGAGCCCCCAAAGCATCTTGCTTCCAGCTCTTTGGGAAGCTAAGAAACAACTGGCTCTGCCCGGTGCTCTTACAGCCTAAGAGAAAATCTCTTACCAAGGCCTGTGAAACGCACTTTGTTGGTGGCCTGATCTAGCTGAAGTAGAACTTCTGCTCTGGGTGTGCTCCATTGGCCTAGAGCTGCCTGGCCCAAAGGGCCGCCTTGTTTGCAAAGGGGCAGAGAGGCCCCAAAGCATCTTGCTTCCAGCTCTTCGGGAAGCTAAGAAACATCTGGCGTTGCCCAGTGCTCTTACAGCCTACCGGGAACATCTCTTACCAAGGCCTGTGAAACGCAGTTTGTTGGTGGCCTGAACTGGCCGAAGTAGAACTTCTGCTCTGGGTGTGCTCCACTGGCCTAGAGCTACCTGGCGCAAAGGGCTGCCTTGATTCCAAAGTGAGAGAGTGGCACCAAAGCATCTTGCTCCCAGCTCTTCGGGAAGCTAAGAAACAGCTGGCTCTGCCCAGTGCTCTTACAGCCTAAGAGAACATCTCTTTGAAAGGCCTGTGAAACGCAGTTTCTTGGCAGGCCTGACCTGGCTGAAGTAGAACTTCTGTTCTGGTTGTGCTACATAGGCCTAGAGCTACCAGGACCTAAGGGCTGCCTTGTTTCCAAGGGGTGAGAGAGGCCCCAAAGCATCTTGCCTCCAGCACTTTGGGAAGCTAAAAAACAACTGGTTCTGCCCAGTGCTCTCACAGCCTACCGTGAACATCTCTTACCAAGGGCTGTGAAACGCAGTTTCTGGGCAGGACTGATCCGCCTGAAGTAGAACTTCTGCTGTGGGTGTGCTCCATTGGCCTAGAGCTGCCAGGCCCAAACGGCTGCCTTGTGTCCAAAGGGAGAGAGAGGCCCCAAAGCATCTTGCTTCCAGCTCTGTGGGAAGCTAAAGCAACTGGCTCTCCACAGTGCTCTCACAGCCTACCGGGAACATCTCTTACCAAGGCCTGTGAAACGCAGTTTCTTGGCAGGCCTGATCTGGCTGAAGTAGAACTCCTGCTCTGAGCGTGCTACTTTGGCCTAGAGCTGCCAGGCCCAAAGGGCCGCCTTGTTTCCAAAGGGGCTGAGAGTCCCCAAAGTATCTTGCTTCCAAATCTTTGGGAAGCTAAGAAACAACTGGCTCTGCACAGTGCTCTCACAGCCTACCGGCAACGTGACAGAGAAAGGCCTGTGAGACGCAGTTTCTTGGAAGGACTGATCTGGCTGAGGTAGAACTTCTGCTCTGGGTGTACTCCATTGGCCTAGGGCTGCCAGGCCCAAAGGGCTGCCTTTATTTCCAAAGTGTGAGAGAGGCCCCAAAGCATCTTGCTTCCTGCTCTCTGGGAAGCTAAAACAACTGGCTCTGCACAGTGCTCTCAAAGCCAACCGGGAACGTCACATACAAAGGCCTGTGAAACGCAGCTTCTTGACAGGCCTTATCTGGCTGAGGTAGAACTTGTGCTCTGGGTGTGCTACTTTGGCCTAGAGCTGCCAGGCACAAAGGCTGCTTTGTTTCCAAAGGGGGAGAGAGGCCCCAAATCATGTTGCTTCCAGCTGTTTTTGAAGCTAAGAAACAACTCGCTCTGCCAGGTACTCTTACAGCCTTCCGGGAACACCTCTTACGAAGGCCTGTGAAAAGCAGTTTCTTGGCAGGCCTGATCTGGCTGAGGTAGAACTTCTGCTCTGGGTGTGCTCCATTGCCCTAGAGCTGAAAGGCCCAAAGGGCTGCCTTGTTTCCAAAGGGGGAGAGAGGCCCCAAAGCATCTTGCTTCCACCTCTTGGGAAGCTAAGAAACAACTCGCTGTGCCCAGTGCTCTTATAGCCTAAGAGAACATCTCTTATCAAGGCCTGTGAAACGCACTTTCTAGGCAGGCCTGATCTGGAAGAAGTAGAACTTCTGCCCTGGTTGTGCTCCATTGCCCTAGAGCTGCCAGACCCAACGTGCTGCCTTGTTTCCAAAGGGGCAGAGAGGCTCCAAAGCGTCTTGCTTCCAGCTGTTTGGGAAACAAGGAAACAACTGGCTCTGCACCGTGCTCTCACAGCCTACTGGGAACGTCACATACAAAGGCCTCTGAAACGCAGTTCCACGGCAGGCCTGATCTGGCTGAAGTAGGACTTCTGCTCTGGGTGTGCTCCATTGGCCTAGAGCTGAAAGGCCCAAAGGGATGCCTTGTTTGCAAAGGGGCAGAGAGGCCCCAAAGCATCTTGCTTCCAGCTCTTTGGGAAGCTAAGAAACAACTGGCTCTGCCCGGTGCTCTTACAGCCTAAGAGAAAATCTCTTACCAAGGCCTGTGAAACGCACTTTGTTGGTGGCCTGATCTAGCTGAAGTAGAACTTCTGCTCTGGGTGTGCTCCATTGGCCTAGAGCTGCCTGGCCCAAAGGGCCGCCTTGTTTGCAAAGGGGCAGAGAGGCCCCAAAGCATCTTGCTTCCAGCTCTTCGGGAAGCTAAGAAACATCTGGCGTTGCCCAGTGCTCTTACAGCCTACCGGGAACATCTCTTACCAAGGCCTGTGAAACGCAGTTTGTTGGTGGCCTGAACTGGCCGAAGTAGAACTTCTGCTCTGGGTGTGCTCCACTGGCCTAGAGCTACCTGGCGCAAAGGGCTGCCTTGATTCCAAAGTGAGAGAGTGGCACCAAAGCATCTTGCTCCCAGCTCTTCGGGAAGCTAAGAAACAGCTGGCTCTGCCCAGTGCTCTTACAGCCTAAGAGAACATCTCTTTGAAAGGCCTGTGAAACGCAGTTTCTTGGCAGGCCTGACCTGGCTGAAGTAGAACTTCTGTTCTGGTTGTGCTACATAGGCCTAGAGCTACCAGGACCTAAGGGCTGCCTTGTTTCCAAGGGGTGAGAGAGGCCCCAAAGCATCTTGCCTCCAGCACTTTGGGAAGCTAAAAAACAACTGGTTCTGCCCAGTGCTCTCACAGCCTACCGTGAACATCTCTTACCAAGGGCTGTGAAACGCAGTTTCTGGGCAGGACTGATCCGCCTGAAGTAGAACTTCTGCTGTGGGTGTGCTCCATTGGCCTAGAGCTGCCAGGCGCAAACGGCTGCCTTGTGTCCAAAGGGAGAGAGAGGCCCCAAAGCATCTTGCTTCCAGCTCTGTGGGAAGCTAAAGCAACTGGCTCTCCACAGTGCTCTCACAGCCTACCGGGAACATCTCTTACCAAGGCCTGTGAAACGCAGTTTCTTGGCAGGCCTGATCTGGCTGAAGTAGAACTCCTGCTCTGGGCGTGCTACTTTGGCCTAGAGCTGCCAGGCCCAAAGGGCCGCCTTGTTTCCAAAGGGGCTGAGAGTCCCCAAAGTATCTTGCTTCCAAATCTTTGGGAAGCTAAGAAACAACTGGCTCTGCACAGTGCTCTCACAGCCTACCGGCAACGTGACAGAGAAAGGCCTGTGAGACGCAGTTTCTTGGAAGGCCTGATCTGGCTGAGGTAGAACTTCTGCTCTGGGTGTACTCCATTGGCCTAGGGCTGCCAGGCCCAAAGGGCTGCCTTTATTTCCAAAGTGTGAGAGAGGCCCCAAAGCATCTTGCTTCCTGCTCTCTGGGAAGCTAAAACAACTGGCTCTGCACAGTGCTCTCAAAGCCAACCGGGAACGTCACATACAAAGGCCTGTGAAACGCAGCTTCTTGACAGGCCTTATCTGGCTGAGGTAGAACTTGTGCTCTGGGTGTGCTACTTTGGCCTAGAGCTGCCAGGCACAAAGGCTGCTTTGTTTCCAAAGGGGGAGAGAGGCCCCAAATCATGTTGCTTCCAGCTGTTTTTGAAGCTAAGAAACAACTCGCTCTGCCAGGTACTCTTACAGCCTTCCGGGAACACCTCTTACGAAGGCCTGTGAAAAGCAGTTTCTTGGCAGGCCTGATCTGGCTGAGGTAGAACTTCTGCTCTGGGTGTGCTCCATTGCCCTAGAGCTGAAAGGCCCAAAGGGCTGCCTTGTTTCCAAAGGGGGAGAGAGGCCCCAAAGCATCTTGCTTCCACCTCTTGGGAAGCTAAGAAACAACTCGCTGTGCCCAGTGCTCTTATAGCCTAAGAGAACATCTCTTATCAAGGCCTGTGAAACGCACTTTCTAGGCAGGCCTGATCTGGAAGAAGTAGAACTTCTGCTCTGGTTGTGCTCCATTGCCCTAGAGCTGCCAGACCCAACGTGCTGCCTTGTTTCCAAAGGGGCAGAGAGGCCCCAAAGCGTCTTGCTTCCAGCTGTTTGGGAAACAAGGAAACAACTGGCTCTGCACCGTGCTCTCACAGCCTACCGGGAACGTCACATACAAAGGCCTCTGAAACGCAGTTCCTTGGCAGGCCTGATCTGGCTGAGGTAGAACTTCTGCTCTGGGTGTGCTCCATTGGCCTAGAGCTGAAAGGCCCAAAGGTCGGCCTTGTTGGCAAAGGGGCAGGGAGCCCCCAAAGCATCTTGCTTCCAGCTCTTTGGGAAGCTAAGAAACAACTGGCTCTGCCCGGTGCTCTTACAGCCTAAGAGAAAATCTCTTACCAAGGCCTGTGAAACGCACTTTGTTGGTGGCCTGATCTAGCTGAAGTAGAACTTCTGCTCTGGGTGTGCTCCATTGGCCTAGAGCTGCCTGGCCCAAAGGGCCGCCTTGTTTGCAAAGGGGCAGAGAGGCCCCAAAGCATCTTGCTTCCAGCTCTTCGGGAAGCTAAGAAACATCTGGCGTTGCCCAGTGCTCTTACAGCCTACCGGGAACATCTCTTACCAAGGCCTGTGAAACGCAGTTTGTTGGTGGCCTGAACTGGCCGAAGTAGAACTTCTGCTCTGGGTGTGCTCCACTGGCCTAGAGCTACCTGGCGCAAAGGGCTGCCTTGATTCCAAAGTGAGAGAGTGGCACCAAAGCATCTTGCTCCCAGCTCTTCGGGAAGCTAAGAAACAGCTGGCTCTGCCCAGTGCTCTTACAGCCTAAGAGAACATCTCTTTGAAAGGCCTGTGAAACGCAGTTTCTTGGCAGGCCTGACCTGGCTGAAGTAGAACTTCTGTTCTGGTTGTGCTACATAGGCCTAGAGCTACCAGGACCTAAGGGCTGCCTTGTTTCCAAGGGGTGAGAGAGGCCCCAAAGCATCTTGCCTCCAGCACTTTGGGAAGCTAAAAAACAACTGGTTCTGCCCAGTGCTCTCACAGCCTACCGTGAACATCTCTTACCAAGGGCTGTGAAACGCAGTTTCTGGGCAGGACTGATCCGCCTGAAGTAGAACTTCTGCTGTGGGTGTGCTCCATTGGCCTAGAGCTGCCAGGCGCAAACGGCTGCCTTGTGTCCAAAGGGAGAGAGAGGCCCCAAAGCATCTTGCTTCCAGCTCTGTGGGAAGCTAAAGCAACTGGCTCTCCACAGTGCTCTCACAGCCTACCGGGAACATCTCTTACCAAGGCCTGTGAAACGCAGTTTCTTGGCAGGCCTGATCTGGCTGAAGTAGAACTCCTGCTCTGGGCGTGCTACTTTGGCCTAGAGCTGCCAGGCCCAAAGGGCCGCCTTGTTTCCAAAGGGGCTGAGAGTCCCCAAAGTATCTTGCTTCCAAATCTTTGGGAAGCTAAGAAACAACTGGCTCTGCACAGTGCTCTCACAGCCTACCGGCAACGTGACAGAGAAAGTCCTGTGAGACGCAGTTTCTTGGAAGGCCTGATCTGGCTGAGGTAGAACTTCTGCTCTGGGTGTACTCCATTGGCCTAGGGCTGCCAGGCCCAAAGGGCTGCCTTTATTTCCAAAGTGTGAGAGAGGCCCCAAAGCATCTTGCTTCCTGCTCTCTGGGAAGCTAAAACAACTGGCTCTGCACAGTGCTCTCAAAGCCAACCGGGAACGTCACATACAAAGGCCTGTGAAACGCAGCTTCTTGACAGGCCTTATCTGGCTGAGGTAGAACTTGTGCTCTGGGTGTGCTACTTTGGCCTAGAGCTGCCAGGCACAAAGGCTGCTTTGTTTCCAAAGGGGGAGAGAGGCCCCAAATCATGTTGCTTCCAGCTGTTTTTGAAGCTAAGAAACAACTCGCTCTGCCAGGTACTCTTACAGCCTTCCGGGAACACCTCTTACGAAGGCCTGTGAAAAGCAGTTTCTTGGCAGGCCTGATCTGGCTGAGGTAGAACTTCTGCTCTGGGTGTGCTCCATTGCCCTAGAGCTGAAAGGCCCAAAGGGCTGCCTTGTTTCCAAAGGGGGAGAGAGGCCCCAAAGCATCTTGCTTCCACCTCTTGGGAAGCTAAGAAACAACTCGCTGTGCCCAGTGCTCTTATAGCCTAAGAGAACATCTCTTATCAAGGCCTGTGAAACGCACTTTCTAGGCAGGCCTGATCTGGAAGAAGTAGAACTTCTGCTCTGGTTGTGCTCCATTGCCCTAGAGCTGCCAGACCCAACGTGCTGCCTTGTTTCCAAAGGGGCAGAGAGGCCCCAAAGCGTCTTGCTTCCAGCTGTTTGGGAAACAAGGAAACAACTGGCTCTGCACCGTGCTCTCACAGCCTACGGGGAACGTCACATACAAAGGCCTCTGAAACGCAGTTCCTTGGCAGGCCTGATCTGGCTGAAGTAGGACTTCTGCTCTGGGTGTGCTCCATTGGCCTAGAGCTGAAAGGCCCAAAGGAATGCCTTGTTTGCAAAGGGGCAGAGAGGCCCCAAAGCATCTTGCTTCCAGCTCTTTGGGAAGCTAAGAAACAACTGGCTCTGCCCGGTGCTCTTACAGCCTAAGAGAAAATCTCTTACCAAGGCCTGTGAAACGCACTTTGTTGGTGGCCTGATCTAGCTGAAGTAGAACTTCTGCTCTGGGTGTGCTCCATTGGCCTAGAGCTGCCTGGCCCAAAGGGCCGCCTTGTTTGCAAAGGGGCAGAGAGGCCCCAAAGCATCTTGCTTCCAGCTCTTCGGGAAGCTAAGAAACATCTGGCGTTGCCCAGTGCTCTTACAGCCTACCGGGAACATCTCTTACCAAGGCCTGTGAAACGCAGTTTGTTGGTGGCCTGAACTGGCCGAAGTAGAACTTCTGCTCTGGGTGTGCTCCACTGGCCTAGAGCTACCTGGCGCAAAGGGCTGCCTTGATTCCAAAGTGAGAGAGTGGCACCAAAGCATCTTGCTCCCAGCTCTTCGGGAAGCTAAGAAACAGCTGGCTCTGCCCAGTGCTCTTACAGCCTAAGAGAACATCTCTTTGAAAGGCCTGTGAAACGCAGTTTCTTGGCAGGCCTGACCTGGCTGAAGTAGAACTTCTGTTCTGGTTGTGCTACATAGGCCTAGAGCTACCAGGACCTAAGGGCTGCCTTGTTTCCAAGGGGTGAGAGAGGCCCCAAAGCATCTTGCCTCCAGCACTTTGGGAAGCTAAAAAACAACTGGTTCTGCCCAGTGCTCTCACAGCCTACCGTGAACATCTCTTACCAAGGGCTGTGAAACGCAGTTTCTGGGCAGGACTGATCCGCCTGAAGTAGAACTTCTGCTGTGGGTGTGCTCCATTGGCCTAGAGCTGCCAGGCCCAAACGGCTGCCTTGTGTCCAAAGGGAGAGAGAGGCCCCAAAGCATCTTGCTTCCAGCTCTGTGGGAAGCTAAAGCAACTGGCTCTCCACAGTGCTCTCACAGCCTACCGGGTACATCTCTTACCAAGGCCTGTGAAACGCAGTTTCTTGGCAGGCCTGATCTGGCTGAAGTAGAACTCCTGCTCTGAGCGTGCTACTTTGGCCTAGAGCTGCCAGGCCCAAAGGGCCGCCTTGTTTCCAAAGGGGCTGAGAGTCCCCAAAGTATCTTGCTTCCAAATCTTTGGGAAGCTAAGAAACAACTGGCTCTGCACAGTGCTCTCACAGCCTACCGGCAACGTGACAGAGAAAGGCCTGTGAGACGCAGTTTCTTGGAAGGCCTGATCTGGCTGAGGTAGAACTTCTGCTCTGGGTGTACTCCATTGGCCTAGGGCTGCCAGGCCCAAAGGGCTGCCTTTATTTCCAAAGTGTGAGAGAGGCCCCAAAGCATCTTGCTTCCTGCTCTCTGGGAAGCTAAAACAACTGGCTCTGCACAGTGCTCTCAAAGCCAACCGGGAACGTCACATACAAAGGCCTGTGAAACGCAGCTTCTTGACAGGCCTTATCTGGCTGAGGTAGAACTTGTGCTCTGGGTGTGCTACTTTGGCCTAGAGCTGCCAGGCACAAAGGCTGCTTTGTTTCCAAAGGGGGAGAGAGGCCCCAAATCATGTTGCTTCCAGCTGTTTTTGAAGCTAAGAAACAACTCGCTCTGCCAGGTACTCTTACAGCCTTCCGGGAACACCTCTTACGAAGGCCTGTGAAAAGCAGTTTCTTGGCAGGCCTGATCTGGCTGAGGTAGAACTTCTGCTCTGGGTGTGCTCCATTGCCCTAGAGCTGAAAGGCCCAAAGGGCTGCCTTGTTTCCAAAGGGGGAGAGAGGCCCCAAAGCATCTTGCTTCCACCTCTTGGGAAGCTAAGAAACAACTCGCTGTGCCCAGTGCTCTTATAGCCTAAGAGAACATCTCTTATCAAGGCCTGTGAAACGCACTTTCTAGGCAGGCCTGATCTGGAAGAAGTAGAACTTCTGCTCTGGTTGTGCTCCATTGCCCTAGAGCTGCCAGACCCAACGTGCTGCCTTGTTTCCAAAGGGGCAGAGAGGCCCCAAAGCGTCTTGCTTCCAGCTGTTTGGGAAACAAGGAAACAACTGGCTCTGCACCGTGCTCTCACAGCCTACCGGGAACGTCACATACAAAGGCCTCTGAAACGCAGTTCCTTGGCAGGCCTGATCTGGCTGAAGTAGGACTTCTGCTCTGGGTGTGCTCCATTGGCCTAGAGCTGAAAGGCCCAAAGGGATGCCTTGTTTGCAAAGGGGCAGAGAGGCCCCAAAGCATCTTGCTTCCAGCTCTTTGGGAAGCTAAGAAACAACTGTCTCTGCCCAGTGCTCTGACAGAGTACCGGGAACATCTCTTACCAGAGCCTTTGAAACGCAGTTTCTTGGCAGGCCTTATCTGGCTGAGGTAGAACTTCTGCTCTGGGTGTGCTCCATTGGCCTAGAGCTGAAAGGCCCAAAGGTCGGCCTTGTTGGCAAAGGGGCAGGGAGCCCCCAAAGCATCTTGCTTCCAGCTCTTTGGGAAGCTAAGAAACAACTGGCTCTGCCCGGTGCTCTTACAGCCTAAGAGAAAATCTCTTACCAAGGCCTGTGAAACGCACTTTGTTGGTGGCCTGATCTAGGTAAAGTAGAACTTCTGCTCTGGGTGTGCTCCATTGGCCTAGAGCTGCCTGGCCCAAAGGGCCGCCTTGTTTGCAAAGGGGCAGAGAGGCCCCAAAGCATCTTGCTTCCAGCTCTTCGGGAAGCTAAGAAACATCTGGCGTTGCCCAGTGCTCTTACAGCCTACCGGGAACATCTCTTACCAAGGCCTGTGAAACGCAGTTTGTTGGTGGCCTGAACTGGCCGAAGTAGAACTTCTGCTCTGGGTGTGCTCCACTGGCCTAGAGCTACCTGGCGCAAAGGGCTGCCTTGATTCCAAAGTGAGAGAGTGGCACCAAAGCATCTTGCTCCCAGCTCTTCGGGAAGCTAAGAAACAGCTGGCTCTGCCCAGTGCTCTTACAGCCTAAGAGAACATCTCTTTGAAAGGCCTGTGAAACGCAGTTTCTTGGCAGGCCTGACCTGGCTGAAGTAGAACTTCTGTTCTGGTTGTGCTACATAGGCCTAGAGCTACCAGGACCTAAGGGCTGCCTTGTTTCCAAGGGGTGAGAGAGGCCCCAAAGCATCTTGCCTCCAGCACTTTGGGAAGCTAAAAAACAACTGGTTCTGCCCAGTGCTCTCACAGCCTACCGTGAACATCTCTTACCAAGGGCTGTGAAACGCAGTTTCTGGGCAGGACTGATCCGCCTGAAGTAGAACTTCTGCTGTGGGTGTGCTCCATTGGCCTAGAGCTGCCAGGCGCAAACGGCTGCCTTGTGTCCAAAGGGAGAGAGAGGCCCCAAAGCATCTTGCTTCCAGCTCTGTGGGAAGCTAAAGCAACTGGCTCTCCACAGTGCTCTCACAGCCTACCGGGAACATCTCTTACCAAGGCCTGTGAAACGCAGTTTCTTGGCAGGCCTGATCTGGCTGAAGTAGAACTCCTGCTCTGGGCGTGCTACTTTGGCCTAGAGCTGCCAGGCCCAAAGGGCCGCCTTGTTTCCAAAGGGGCTGAGAGTCCCCAAAGTATCTTGCTTCCAAATCTTTGGGAAGCTAAGAAACAACTGGCTCTGCACAGTGCTCTCACAGCCTACCGGCAACGTGACAGAGAAAGGCCTGTGAGACGCAGTTTCTTGGAAGGCCTGATCTGGCTGAGGTAGAACTTCTGCTCTGGGTGTACTCCATTGGCCTAGGGCTGCCAGGCCCAAAGGGCTGCCTTTATTTCCAAAGTGTGAGAGAGGCCCCAAAGCATCTTGCTTCCTGCTCTCTGGGAAGCTAAAACAACTGGCTCTGCACAGTGCTCTCAAAGCCAACCGGGAACGTCACATACAAAGGCCTGTGAAACGCAGCTTCTTGACAGGCCTTATCTGGCTGAGGTAGAACTTGTGCTCTGGGTGTGCTACTTTGGCCTAGAGCTGCCAGGCACAAAGGCTGCTTTGTTTCCAAAGGGGGAGAGAGGCCCCAAATCATGTTGCTTCCAGCTGTTTTTGAAGCTAAGAAACAACTCGCTCTGCCAGGTACTCTTACAGCCTTCCGGGAACACCTCTTACGAAGGCCTGTGAAAAGCAGTTTCTTGGCAGGCCTGATCTGGCTGAGGTAGAACTTCTGCTCTGGGTGTGCTCCATTGCCCTAGAGCTGAAAGGCCCAAAGGGCTGCCTTGTTTCCAAAGGGGGAGAGAGGCCCCAAAGCATCTTGCTTCCACCTCTTGGGAAGCTAAGAAACAACTCGCTGTGCCCAGTGCTCTTATAGCCTAAGAGAACATCTCTTATCAAGGCCTGTGAAACGCACTTTCTAGGCAGGCCTGATCTGGAAGAAGTAGAACTTCTGCTCTGGTTGTGCTCCATTGCCCTAGAGCTGCCAGACCCAACGTGCTGCCTTGTTTCCAAAGGGGCAGAGAGGCCCCAAAGCGTCTTGCTTCCAGCTGTTTGGGAAACAAGGAAACAACTGGCTCTGCACCGTGCTCTCACAGCCTACCGGGAACGTCACATACAAAGGCCTCTGAAACGCAGTTCCTTGGCAGGCCTGATCTGGCTGAAGTAGGACTTCTGCTCTGGGTGTGCTCCATTGGCCTAGAGCTGAAAGGCCCAAAGGGATGCCTTGTTTGCAAAGGGGCAGAGAGGCCCCAAAGCATCTTGCTTCCAGCTCTTTGGGAAGCTAAGAAACAACTGTCTCTGCCCAGTGCTCTGACAGAGTACCGGGAACATCTCTTACCAGAGCCTTTGAAACGCAGTTTCTTGGCAGGCCTTATCTGGCTGAGGTAGAACTTCTGCTCTGGGTGTGCTCCATTGGCCTAGAGCTGAAAGGCCCAAAGGTCGGCCTTGTTGGCAAAGGGGCAGGGAGCCCCCAAAGCATCTTGCTTCCAGCTCTTTGGGAAGCTAAGAAACAACTGGCTCTGCCCGGTGCTCTTACAGCCTAAGAGAAAATCTCTTACCAAGGCCTGTGAAACGCACTTTGTTGGTGGCCTGATCTAGCTGAAGTAGAACTTCTGCTCTGGGTGTGCTCCATTGGCCTAGAGCTGCCTGGCCCAAAGGGCCGCCTTGTTTGCAAAGGGGCAGAGAGGCCCCAAAGCATCTTGCTTCCAGCTCTTCGGGAAGCTAAGAAACATCTGGCGTTGCCCAGTGCTCTTACAGCCTACCGGGAACATCTCTTACCAAGGCCTGTGAAACGCAGTTTGTTGGTGGCCTGAACTGGCCGAAGTAGAACTTCTGCTCTGGGTGTGCTCCACTGGCCTAGAGCTACCTGGCGCAAAGGGCTGCCTTGATTCCAAAGTGAGAGAGTGGCACCAAAGCATCTTGCTCCCAGCTCTTCGGGAAGCTAAGAAACAGCTGGCTCTGCCCAGTGCTCTTACAGCCTAAGAGAACATCTCTTTGAAAGGCCTGTGAAACGCAGTTTCTTGGCAGGCCTGACCTGGCTGAAGTAGAACTTCTGTTCTGGTTGTGCTACATAGGCCTAGAGCTACCAGGACCTAAGGGCTGCCTTGTTTCCAAAGGGTGAGAGAGGCCCCAAAGCATCTTGCCTCCAGCACTTTGGGAAGCTAAAAAACAACTGGTTCTGCCCAGTGCTCTCACAGCCTACCGTGAACATCTCTTACCAAGGGCTGTGAAACGCAGTTTCTGGGCAGGACTGATCCGCCTGAAGTAGAACTTCTGCTGTGGGTGTGCTCCATTGGCCTAGAGCTGCCAGGCCCAAACGGCTGCCTTGTGTCCAAAGGGAGAGAGAGGCCCCAAAGCATCTTGCTTCCAGCTCTGTGGGAAGCTAAAGCAACTGGCTCTCCACAGTGCTCTCACAGCCTACCGGGAACATCTCTTACCAAGGCCTGTGAAACGCAGTTTCTTGGCAGGCCTGATCTGGCTGAAGTAGAACTCCTGCTCTGGGCGTGCTACTTTGGCCTAGAGCTGCCAGGCCCAAAGGGCCGCCTTGTTTCCAAAGGGGCTGAGAGTCCCCAAAGTATCTTGCTTCCAAATCTTTGGGAAGCTAAGAAACAACTGGCTCTGCACAGTGCTCTCACAGCCTACCGGCAACGTGACAGAGAAAGGCCTGTGAGACGCAGTTTCTTGGAAGGCCTGATCTGGCTGAGGTAGAACTTCTGCTCTGGGTGTACTCCATTGGCCTAGGGCTGCCAGGCCCAAAGGGCTGCCTTTATTTCCAAAGTGTGAGAGAGGCCCCAAAGCATCTTGCTTCCTGCTCTCTGGGAAGCTAAAACAACTGGCTCTGCACAGTGCTCTCAAAGCCAACCGGGAACGTCACATACAAAGGCCTGTGAAACGCAGCTTCTTGACAGGCCTTATCTGGCTGAGGTAGAACTTGTGCTCTGGGTGTGCTACTTTGGCCTAGAGCTGCCAGGCACAAAGGCTGCTTTGTTTCCAAAGGGGGAGAGAGGCCCCAAATCATGTTGCTTCCAGCTGTTTTTGAAGCTAAGAAACAACTCGCTCTGCCAGGTACTCTTACAGCCTTCCGGGAACACCTCTTACGAAGGCCTGTGAAAAGCAGTTTCTTGGCAGGCCTGATCTGGCTGAGGTAGAACTTCTGCTCTGGGTGTGCTCCATTGCCCTAGAGCTGAAAGGCCCAAAGGGCTGCCTTGTTTCCAAAGGGGGAGAGAGGCCCCAAAGCATCTTGCTTCCACCTCTTGGGAAGCTAAGAAACAACTCGCTGTGCCCAGTGCTCTTATAGCCTAAGAGAACATCTCTTATCAAGGCCTGTGAAACGCACTTTCTAGGCAGGCCTGATCTGGAAGAAGTAGAACTTCTGCTCTGGTTGTGCTCCATTGCCCTAGAGCTGCCAGACCCAACGTGCTGCCTTGTTTCCAAAGGGGCAGAGAGGCCCCAAAGCGTCTTGCTTCCAGCTGTTTGGGAAACAAGGAAACAACTGGCTCTGCACCGTGCTCTCACAGCCTACGGGGAACGTCACATACAAAGGCCTCTGAAACGCAGTTCCTTGGCAGGCCTGATCTGGCTGAAGTAGGACTTCTGCTCTGGGTGTGCTCCATTGGCCTAGAGCTGAAAGGCCCAAAGGAATGCCTTGTTTGCAAAGGGGCAGAGAGGCCCCAAAGCATCTTGCTTCCAGCTCTTTGGGAAGCTAAGAAACAACTGGCTCTGCCCGGTGCTCTTACAGCCTAAGAGAAAATCTCTTACCAAGGCCTGTGAAACGCACTTTGTTGGTGGCCTGATCTAGCTGAAGTAGAACTTCTGCTCTGGGTGTGCTCCATTGGCCTAGAGCTGCCTGGCCCAAAGGGCCGCCTTGTTTGCAAAGGGGCAGAGAGGCCCCAAAGCATCTTGCTTCCAGCTCTTCGGGAAGCTAAGAAACATCTGGCGTTGCCCAGTGCTCTTACAGCCTACCGGGAACATCTCTTACCAAGGCCTGTGAAACGCAGTTTGTTGGTGGCCTGAACTGGCCGAAGTAGAACTTCTGCTCTGGGTGTGCTCCACTGGCCTAGAGCTACCTGGCGCAAAGGGCTGCCTTGATTCCAAAGTGAGAGAGTGGCACCAAAGCATCTTGCTCCCAGCTCTTCGGGAAGCTAAGAAACAGCTGGCTCTGCCCAGTGCTCTTACAGCCTAAGAGAACATCTCTTTGAAAGGCCTGTGAAACGCAGTTTCTTGGCAGGCCTGACCTGGCTGAAGTAGAACTTCTGTTCTGGTTGTGCTACATAGGCCTAGAGCTACCAGGACCTAAGGGCTGCCTTGTTTCCAAGGGGTGAGAGAGGCCCCAAAGCATCTTGCCTCCAGCACTTTGGGAAGCTAAAAAACAACTGGTTCTGCCCAGTGCTCTCACAGCCTACCGTGAACATCTCTTACCAAGGGCTGTGAAACGCAGTTTCTGGGCAGGACTGATCCGCCTGAAGTAGAACTTCTGCTGTGGGTGTGCTCCATTGGCCTAGAGCTGCCAGGCGCAAACGGCTGCCTTGTGTCCAAAGGGAGAGAGAGGCCCCAAAGCATCTTGCTTCCAGCTCTGTGGGAAGCTAAAGCAACTGGCTCTCCACAGTGCTCTCACAGCCTACCGGGAACATCTCTTACCAAGGCCTGTGAAACGCAGTTTCTTGGCAGGCCTGATCTGGCTGAAGTAGAACTCCTGCTCTGAGCGTGCTACTTTGGCCTAGAGCTGCCAGGCCCAAAGGGCCGCCTTGTTTCCAAAGGGGCTGAGAGTCCCCAAAGTATCTTGCTTCCAAATCTTTGGGAAGCTAAGAAACAACTGGCTCTGCACAGTGCTCTCACAGCCTACCGGCAACGTGACAGAGAAAGGCCTGTGAGACGCAGTTTCTTGGAAGGCCTGATCTGGCTGAGGTAGAACTTCTGCTCTGGGTGTACTCCATTGGCCTTGGGCTGCCAGGCCCAAAGGGCTGCCTTTATTTCCAAAGTGTGAGAGAGGCCCCAAAGCATCTTGCTTCCTGCTCTCTGGGAAGCTAAAACAACTGGCTCTGCACAGTGCTCTCAAAGCCAACCGGGAACGTCACATACAAAGGCCTGTGAAACGCAGCTTCTTGACAGGCCTTATCTGGCTGAGGTAGAACTTGTGCTCTGGGTGTGCTACTTTGGCCTAGAGCTGCCAGGCACAAAGGCTGCTTTGTTTCCAAAGGGGGAGAGAGGCCCCAAATCATGTTGCTTCCAGCTGTTTTTGAAGCTAAGAAACAACTCGCTCTGCCAGGTACTCTTACAGCCTTCCGGGAACACCTCTTACGAAGGCCTGTGAAAAGCAGTTTCTTGGCAGGCCTGATCTGGCTGAGGTAGAACTTCTGCTCTGGGTGTGCTCCATTGCCCTAGAGCTGAAAGGCCCAAAGGGCTGCCTTGTTTCCAAAGGGGGAGAGAGGCCCCAAAGCATCTTGCTTCCACCTCTTGGGAAGCTAAGAAACAACTCGCTGTGCCCAGTGCTCTTATAGCCTAAGAGAACATCTCTTATCAAGGCCTGTGAAACGCACTTTCTAGGCAGGCCTGATCTGGAAGAAGTAGAACTTCTGCTCTGGTTGTGCTCCATTGCCCTAGAGCTGCCAGACCCAACGTGCTGCCTTGTTTCCAAAGGGGCAGAGAGGCCCCAAAGCGTCTTGCTTCCAGCTGTTTGGGAAACAAGGAAACAACTGGCTCTGCACCGTGCTCTCACAGCCTACCGGGAACGTCACATACAAAGGCCTCTGAAACGCAGTTCCTTGGCAGGCCTGATCTGGCTGAAGTAGGACTTCTGCTCTGGGTGTGCTCCATTGGCCTAGAGCTGAAAGGCCCAGAGGGATGCCTTGTTTGCAAAGGGGCAGAGAGGCCCCAAAGCATCTTGCTTCCAGCTCTTTGGGAAGCTAAGAAACAACTGTCTCTGCCCAGTGCTCTGACAGAGTACCGGGAACATCTCTTACCAGAGCCTTTGAAACGCAGTTTCTTGGCAGGCCTTATCTGGCTGAGGTAGAACTTCTGCTCTGGGTGTGCTCCATTGGCCTAGAGCTGAAAGGCCCAAAGGTCGGCCTTGTTGGCAAAGGGGCAGGGAGCCCCCAAAGCATCTTGCTTCCAGCTCTTTGGGAAGCTAAGAAACAACTGGCTCTGCCCGGTGCTCTTACAGCCTAAGAGAAAATCTCTTACCAAGGCCTGTGAAACGCACTTTGTTGGTGGCCTGATCTAGCTGAAGTAGAACTGCTGCTCTGGGTGTGCTCCACTGGCCTAGAGCTGCCTGGCCCAAAGGGCCGCCTTGTTTGCAAAGGGGCAGAGAGGCCCCAAAGCATCTTGCTTCCAGCTCTTCGGGAAGCTAAGAAACATCTGGCGTTGCCCAGTGCTCTTACAGCCTACCGGGAACATCTCTTACCAAGGCCTGTGAAACGCAGTTTGTTGGTGGCCTGAACTGGCCGAAGTAGAACTTCTGCTCTGGGTGTGCTCCACTGGCCTAGAGCTACCTGGCGCAAAGGGCTGCCTTGATTCCAAAGTGAGAGAGTGGCACCAAAGCATCTTGCTCCCAGCTCTTCGGGAAGCTAAGAAACAGCTGGCTCTGCCCAGTGCTCTTACAGCCTAAGAGAACATCTCTTTGAAAGGCCTGTGAAACGCAGTTTCTTGGCAGGCCTGACCTGGCTGAAGTAGAACTTCTGTTCTGGTTGTGCTACATAGGCCTAGAGCTACCAGGACCTAAGGGCTGCCTTGTTTCCAAGGGGTGAGAGAGGCCCCAAAGCATCTTGCCTCCAGCACTTTGGGAAGCTAAAAAACAACTGGTTCTGCCCAGTGCTCTCACAGCCTACCGTGAACATCTCTTACCAAGGGCTGTGAAACGCAGTTTCTGGGCAGGACTGATCCGCCTGAAGTAGAACTTCTGCTGTGGGTGTGCTCCATTGGCCTAGAGCTGCCAGGCGCAAACGGCTGCCTTGTGTCCAAAGGGAGAGAGAGGCCCCAAAGCATCTTGCTTCCAGCTCTGTGGGAAGCTAAAGCAACTGGCTCTCTACAGTGCTCTCACAGCCTACCGGGAACATCTCTTACCAAGGCCTGTGAAACGCAGTTTCTTGGCAGGCCTGATCTGGCTGAAGTAGAACTCCTGCTCTGGGCGTGCTACTTTGGCCTAGAGCTGCCAGGCCCAAAGGGCCGCCTTGTTTCCAAAGGGGCTGAGAGTCCCCAAAGTATCTTGCTTCCAAATCTTTGGGAAGCTAAGAAACAACTGGCTCTGCACAGTGCTCTCACAGCCTACCGGCAACGTGACAGAGAAAGGCCTGTGAGACGCAGTTTCTTGGAAGGCCTGATCTGGCTGAGGTAGAACTTCTGCTCTGGGTGTACTCCATTGGCCTAGGGCTGCCAGGCCCAAAGGGCTGCCTTTATTTCCAAAGTGTGAGAGAGGCCCCAAAGCATCTTGCTTCCTGCTCTCTGGGAAGCTAAAACAACTGGCTCTGCACAGTGCTCTCAAAGCCAACCGGGAACGTCACATACAAAGGCCTGTGAAACGCAGCTTCTTGACAGGCCTTATCTGGCTGAGGTAGAACTTGTGCTCTGGGTGTGCTACTTTGGCCTAGAGCTGCCAGGCACAAAGGCTGCTTTGTTTCCAAAGGGGGAGAGAGGCCCCAAATCATGTTGCTTCCAGCTGTTTTTGAAGCTAAGAAACAACTCGCTCTGCCAGGTACTCTTACAGCCTTCCGGGAACACCTCTTACGAAGGCCTGTGAAAAGCAGTTTCTTGGCAGGCCTGATCTGGCTGAGGTAGAACTTCTGCTCTGGGTGTGCTCCATTGCCCTAGAGCTGAAAGGCCCAAAGGGCTGCCTTGTTTCCAAAGGGGGAGAGAGGCCCCAAAGCATCTTGCTTCCACCTCTTGGGAAGCTAAGAAACAACTCGCTGTGCCCAGTGCTCTTATAGCCTAAGAGAACATCTCTTATCAAGGCCTGTGAAACGCACTTTCTAGGCAGGCCTGATCTGGAAGAAGTAGAACTTCTGCTCTGGTTGTGCTCCATTGCCCTAGAGCTGCCAGACCCAACGTGCTGCCTTGTTTCCAAAGGGGCAGAGAGGCCCCAAAGCGTCTTGCTTCCAGCTGTTTGGGAAACAAGGAAACAACTGGCTCTGCACCGTGCTCTCACAGCCTACCGGGAACGTCACATACAAAGGCCTCTGAAACGCAGTTCCACGGCAGGCCTGATCTGGCTGAAGTAGGACTTCTGCTCTGGGTGTGCTCCATTGGCCTAGAGCTGAAAGGCCCAAAGGGATGCCTTGTTTGCAAAGGGGCAGAGAGGCCCCAAAGCATCTTGCTTCCAGCTCTTTGGGAAGCTAAGAAACAACTGGCTCTGCCCGGTGCTCTTACAGCCTAAGAGAAAATCTCTTACCAAGGCCTGTGAAACGCACTTTGTTGGTGGCCTGATCTAGCTGAAGTAGAACTTCTGCTCTGGGTGTGCTCCATTGGCCTAGAGCTGCCTGGCCCAAAGGGCCGCCTTGTTTGCAAAGGGGCAGAGAGGCCCCAAAGCATCTTGCTTCCAGCTCTTCGGGAAGCTAAGAAACATCTGGCGTTGCCCAGTGCTCTTACAGCCTACCGGGAACATCTCTTACCAAGGCCTGTGAAACGCAGTTTGTTGGTGGCCTGAACTGGCCGAAGTAGAACTTCTGCTCTGGGTGTGCTCCACTGGCCTAGAGCTACCTGGCGCAAAGGGCTGCCTTGATTCCAAAGTGAGAGAGTGGCACCAAAGCATCTTGCTCCCAGCTCTTCGGGAAGCTAAGAAACAGCTGGCTCTGCCCAGTGCTCTTACAGCCTAAGAGAACATCTCTTTGAAAGGCCTGTGAAACGCAGTTTCTTGGCAGGCCTGACCTGGCTGAAGTAGAACTTCTGTTCTGGTTGTGCTACATAGGCCTAGAGCTACCAGGACCTAAGGGCTGCCTTGTTTCCAAGGGGTGAGAGAGGCCCCAAAGCATCTTGCCTCCAGCACTTTGGGAAGCTAAAAAACAACTGGTTCTGCCCAGTGCTCTCACAGCCTACCGTGAACATCTCTTACCAAGGGCTGTGAAACGCAGTTTCTGGGCAGGACTGATCCGCCTGAAGTAGAACTTCTGCTGTGGGTGTGCTCCATTGGCCTAGAGCTGCCAGGCCCAAACGGCTGCCTTGTGTCCAAAGGGAGAGAGAGGCCCCAAAGCATCTTGCTTCCAGCTCTGTGGGAAGCTAAAGCAACTGGCTCTCCACAGTGCTCTCACAGCCTACCGGGAACATCTCTTACCAAGGCCTGTGAAACGCAGTTTCTTGGCAGGCCTGATCTGGCTGAAGTAGAACTCCTGCTCTGGGCGTGCTACTTTGGCCTAGAGCTGCCAGGCCCAAAGGGCCGCCTTGTTTCCAAAGGGGCTGAGAGTCCCCAAAGTATCTTGCTTCCAAATCTTTGGGAAGCTAAGAAACAACTGGCTCTGCACAGTGCTCTCACAGCCTACCGGCAACGTGACAGAGAAAGGCCTGTGAGACGCAGTTTCTTGGAAGGCCTGATCTGGCTGAGGTAGAACTTCTGCTCTGGGTGTACTCCATTGGCCTAGGGCTGCCAGGCCCAAAGGGCTGCCTTTATTTCCAAAGTGTGAGAGAGGCCCCAAAGCATCTTGCTTCCTGCTCTCTGGGAAGCTAAAACAACTGGCTCTGCACAGTGCTCTCAAAGCCAACCGGGAACGTCACATACAAAGGCCTGTGAAACGCAGCTTCTTGACAGGCCTTATCTGGCTGAGGTAGAACTTGTGCTCTGGGTGTGCTACTTTGGCCTAGAGCTGCCAGGCACAAAGGCTGCTTTGTTTCCAAAGGGGGAGAGAGGCCCCAAATCATGTTGCTTCCAGCTGTTTTTGAAGCTAAGAAACAACTCGCTCTGCCAGGTACTCTTACAGCCTTCCGGGAACACCTCTTACGAAGGCCTGTGAAAAGCAGTTTCTTGGCAGGCCTGATCTGGCTGAGGTAGAACTTCTGCTCTGGGTGTGCTCCATTGCCCTAGAGCTGAAAGGCCCAAAGGGCTGCCTTGTTTCCAAAGGGGGAGAGAGGCCCCAAAGCATCTTGCTTCCACCTCTTGGGAAGCTAAGAAACAACTCGCTGTGCCCAGTGCTCTTATAGCCTAAGAGAACATCTCTTATCAAGGCCTGTGAAACGCACTTTCTAGGCAGGCCTGATCTGGAAGAAGTAGAACTTCTGCTCTGGTTGTGCTCCATTGCCCTAGAGCTGCCAGACCCAACGTGCTGCCTTGTTTCCAAAGGGGCAGAGAGGCCCCAAAGCGTCTTGCTTCCAGCTGTTTGGGAAACAAGGAAACAACTGGCTCTGCACCGTGCTCTCACAGCCTACCGGGAACGTCACATACAAAGGCCTCTGAAACGCAGTTCCTTGGCAGGCCTGATCTGGCTGAAGTATGACTTCTGCTCTGGGTGTGCTCCATTGGCCTAGAGCTGAAAGGCCCAGAGGGATGCCTTGTTTGCAAAGGGGCAGAGAGGCCCCAAAGCATCTTGCTTCCAGCTCTTTGGGAAGCTAAGAAACAACTGTCTCTGCCCAGTGCTCTGACAGAGTACCGGGAACATCTCTTACCAGAGCCTTTGAAACGCAGTTTCTTGGCAGGCCTTATCTGGCTGAGGTAGAACTTCTGCTCTGGGTGTGCTCCATTGGCCTAGAGCTGAAAGGCCCAAAGGTCGGCCTTGTTGGCAAAGGGGCAGGGAGCCCCCAAAGCATCTTGCTTCCAGCTCTTTGGGAAGCTAAGAAACAACTGGCTCTGCCCGGTGCTCTTACAGCCTAAGAGAAAATCTCTTACCAAGGCCTGTGAAACGCACTTTGTTGGTGGCCTGATCTAGCTGAAGTAGAACTGCTGCTCTGGGTGTGCTCCACTGGCCTAGAGCTGCCTGGCCCAAAGGGCCGCCTTGTTTGCAAAGGGGCAGAGAGGCCCCAAAGCATCTTGCTTCCAGCTCTTCGGGAAGCTAAGAAACATCTGGCGTTGCCCAGTGCTCTTACAGCCTACCGGGAACATCTCTTACCAAGGCCTGTGAAACGCAGTTTGTTGGTGGCCTGAACTGGCCGAAGTAGAACTTCTGCTCTGGGTGTGCTCCACTGGCCTAGAGCTACCTGGCGCAAAGGGCTGCCTTGATTCCAAAGTGAGAGAGTGGCACCAAAGCATCTTGCTCCCAGCTCTTCGGGAAGCTAAGAAACAGCTGGCTCTGCCCAGTGCTCTTACAGCCTAAGAGAACATCTCTTTGAAAGGCCTGTGAAACGCAGTTTCTTGGCAGGCCTGACCTGGCTGAAGTAGAACTTCTGTTCTGGTTGTGCTACATAGGCCTAGAGCTACCAGGACCTAAGGGCTGCCTTGTTTCCAAGGGGTGAGAGAGGCCCCAAAGCATCTTGCCTCCAGCACTTTGGGAAGCTAAAAAACAACTGGTTCTGCCCAGTGCTCTCACAGCCTACCGTGAACATCTCTTACCAAGGGCTGTGAAACGCAGTTTCTGGGCAGGACTGATCCGCCTGAAGTAGAACTTCTGCTGTGGGTGTGCTCCATTGGCCTAGAGCTGCCAGGCCCAAACGGCTGCCTTGTGTCCAAAGGGAGAGAGAGGCCCCAAAGCATCTTGCTTCCAGCTCTGTGGGAAGCTAAAGCAACTGGCTCTCCACAGTGCTCTCACAGCCTACCGGGAACATCTCTTACCAAGGCCTGTGAAACGCAGTTTCTTGGCAGGCCTGATCTGGCTGAAGTAGAACTCCTGCTCTGGGCGTGCTACTTTGGCCTAGAGCTGCCAGGCCCAAAGGGCCACCTTGTTTCCAAAGGGGCTGAGAGTCCCCAAAGTATCTTGCTTCCAAATCTTTGGGAAGCTAAGAAACAACTGGCTCTGCACAGTGCTCTCACAGCCTACCGGCAACGTGACAGAGAAAGGCCTGTGAGACGCAGTTTCTTGGAAGGCCTGATCTGGCTGAGGTAGAACTTCTGCTCTGGGTGTACTCCATTGGCCTAGGGCTGCCAGGCCCAAAGGGCTGCCTTTATTTCCAAAGTGTGAGAGAGGCCCCAAAGCATCTTGCTTCCTGCTCTCTGGGAAGCTAAAACAACTGGCTCTGCACAGTGCTCTCAAAGCCAACCGGGAACGTCACATACAAAGGCCTGTGAAACGCAGCTTCTTGACAGGCCTTATCTGGCTGAGGTAGAACTTGTGCTCTGGGTGTGCTACTTTGGCCTAGAGCTGCCAGGCACAAAGGCTGCTTTGTTTCCAAAGGGGGAGAGAGGCCCCAAATCATGTTGCTTCCAGCTGTTTTTGAAGCTAAGAAACAACTCGCTCTGCCAGGTACTCTTACAGCCTTCCGGGAACACCTCTTACGAAGGCCTGTGAAAAGCAGTTTCTTGGCAGGCCTGATCTGGCTGAGGTAGAACTTCTGCTCTGGGTGTGCTCCATTGCCCTAGAGCTGAAAGGCCCAAAGGGCTGCCTTGTTTCCAAAGGGGGAGAGAGGCCCCAAAGCATCTTGCTTCCACCTCTTGGGAAGCTAAGAAACAACTCGCTGTGCCCAGTGCTCTTATAGCCTAAGAGAACATCTCTTATCAAGGCCTGTGAAACGCACTTTCTAGGCAGGCCTGATCTGGAAGAAGTAGAACTTCTGCTCTGGTTGTGCTCCATTGCCCTAGAGCTGCCAGACCCAACGTGCTGCCTTGTTTCCAAAGGGGCAGAGAGGCCCCAAAGCGTCTTGCTTCCAGCTGTTTGGGAAACAAGGAAACAACTGGCTCTGCACCGTGCTCTCACAGCCTACCGGGAACGTCACATACAAAGGCCTCTGAAACGCAGTTCCTTGGCAGGCCTGATCTGGCTGAAGTAGGACTTCTGCTCTGGGTGTGCTCCATTGGCCTAGAGCTGAAAGGCCCAGAGGGATGCCTTGTTTGCAAAGGGGCAGAGAGGCCCCAAAGCATCTTGCTTCCAGCTCTTTGGGAAGCTAAGAAACAACTGTCTCTGCCCAGTGCTCTGACAGAGTACCGGGAACATCTCTTACCAGAGCCTTTGAAACGCAGTTTCTTGGCAGGCCTTATCTGGCTGAGGTAGAACTTCTGCTCTGGGTGTGCTCCATTGGCCTAGAGCTGAAAGGCCCAAAGGTCGGCCTTGTTGGCAAAGGGGCAGGGAGCCCCCAAAGCATCTTGCTTCCAGCTCTTTGGGAAGCTAAGAAACAACTGGCTCTGCCCAGTGCTCTTACAGCCTAAGAGAAAATCTCTTACCAAGGCCTGTGAAACGCACTTTGTTGGTGGCCTGATCTAGCTGAAGTAGAACTGCTGCTCTGGGCGTGCTCCACTGGCCTAGAGCTGCCTGGCCCAAAGGGCCGCCTTGTTTGCAAAGGGGCAGAGAGGCCCCAAAGCATCTTGCTTCCAGCTCTTCGGGAAGCTAAGAAACATCTGGCGTTGCCCAGTGCTCTTACAGCCTACCGGGAACATCTCTTACCAAGGCCTGTGAAACGCAGTTTGTTGGTGGCCTGAACTGGCCGAAGTAGAACTTCTGCTCTGGGTGTGCTCCACTGGCCTAGAGCTACCTGGCGCAAAGGGCTGCCTTGATTCCAAAGTGAGAGAGTGGCACCAAAGCATCTTGCTCCCAGCTCTTCGGGAAGCTAAGAAACAGCTGGCTCTGCCCAGTGCTCTTACAGCCTAAGAGAACATCTCTTTGAAAGGCCTGTGAAACGCAGTTTCTTGGCAGGCCTGACCTGGCTGAAGTAGAACTTCTGTTCTGGTTGTGCTACATAGGCCTAGAGCTACCAGGACCTAAGGGCTGCCTTGTTTCCAAGGGGTGAGAGAGGCCCCAAAGCATCTTGCCTCCAGCACTTTGGGAAGCTAAAAAACAACTGGTTCTGCCCAGTGCTCTCACAGCCTACCGTGAACATCTCTTACCAAGGGCTGTGAAACGCAGTTTCTGGGCAGGACTGATCCGCCTGAAGTAGAACTTCTGCTGTGGGTGTGCTCCATTGGCCTAGAGCTGCCAGGCCCAAACGGCTGCCTTGTGTCCAAAGGGAGAGAGAGGCCCCAAAGCATCTTGCTTCCAGCTCTGTGGGAAGCTAAAGCAACTGGCTCTCCACAGTGCTCTCACAGCCTACCGGGAACATCTCTTACCAAGGCCTGTGAAACGCAGTTTCTTGGCAGGCCTGATCTGGCTGAAGTAGAGCTCCTGCTCTGGGCGTGCTACTTTGGCCTAGAGCTGCCAGGCCCAAAGGGCCGCCTTGTTTCCAAAGGGGCTGAGAGTCCCCAAAGTATCTTGCTTCCAAATCTTTGGGAAGCTAAGAAACAACTGGCTCTGCACAGTGCTCTCACAGCCTACCGGCAACGTGACAGAGAAAGGCCTGTGAGACGCAGTTTCTTGGAAGGCCTGATCTGGCTGAGGTAGAACTTCTGCTCTGGGTGTACTCCATTGGCCTAGGGCTGCCAGGCCCAAAGGGCTGCCTTTATTTCCAAAGTGTGAGAGAGGCCCCAAAGCATCTTGCTTCCTGCTCTCTGGGAAGCTAAAACAACTGGCTCTGCACAGTGCTCTCAAAGCCAACCGGGAACGTCACATACAAAGGCCTGTGAAACGCAGCTTCTTGACAGGCCTTATCTGGCTGAGGTAGAACTTGTGCTCTGGGTGTGCTACTTTGGCCTAGAGCTGCCAGGCACAAAGGCTGCTTTGTTTCCAAAGGGGGAGAGAGGCCCCAAATCATGTTGCTTCCAGCTGTTTTTGAAGCTAAGAAACAACTCGCTCTGCCAGGTACTCTTACAGCCTTCCGGGAACACCTCTTACGAAGGCCTGTGAAAAGCAGTTTCTTGGCAGGCCTGATCTGGCTGAGGTAGAACTTCTGCTCTGGGTGTGCTCCATTGCCCTAGAGCTGAAAGGCCCAAAGGGCTGCCTTGTTTCCAAAGGGGGAGAGAGGCCCCAAAGCATCTTGCTTCCACCTCTTGGGAAGCTAAGAAACAACTCGCTGTGCCCAGTGCTCTTATAGCCTAAGAGAACATCTCTTATCAAGGCCTGTGAAACGCACTTTCTAGGCAGGCCTGATCTGGAAGAAGTAGAACTTCTGCTCTGGTTGTGCTCCATTGCCCTAGAGCTGCCAGACCCAACGTGCTGCCTTGTTTCCAAAGGGGCAGAGAGGCCCCAAAGCGTCTTGCTTCCAGCTGTTTGGGAAACAAGGAAACAACTGGCTCTGCACCGTGCTCTCACAGCCTACCGGGAACGTCACATACAAAGGCCTCTGAAACGCAGTTCCTTGGCAGGCCTGATCTGGCTGAAGTAGGACTTCTGCTCTGGGTGTGCTCCATTGGCCTAGAGCTGAAAGGCCCAGAGGGATGCCTTGTTTGCAAAGGGGCAGAGAGGCCCCAAAGCATCTTGCTTCCAGCTCTTTGGGAAGCTAAGAAACAACTGTCTCTGCCCAGTGCTCTGACAGAGTACCGGGAACATCTCTTACCAGAGCCTTTGAAACGCAGTTTCTTGGCAGGCCTTATCTGGCTGAGGTAGAACTTCTGCTCTGGGTGTGCTCCATTGGCCTAGAGCTGAAAGGCCCAAAGGTCGGCCTTGTTGGCAAAGGGGCAGGGAGCCCCCAAAGCATCTTGCTTCCAGCTCTTTGGGAAGCTAAGAAACAACTGGCTCTGCCCAGTGCTCTTACAGCCTAAGAGAAAATCTCTTACCAAGGCCTGTGAAACGCACTTTGTTGGTGGCCTGATCTAGCTGAAGTAGAACTGCTGCTCTGGGCGTGCTCCACTGGCCTAGAGCTGCCTGGCCCAAAGGGCCGCCTTGTTTGCAAAGGGGCAGAGAGGCCCCAAAGCATCTTGCTTCCAGCTCTTCGGGAAGCTAAGAAACATCTGGCGTTGCCCAGTGCTCTTACAGCCTACCGGGAACATCTCTTACCAAGGCCTGTGAAACGCAGTTTGTTGGTGGCCTGAACTGGCCGAAGTAGAACTTCTGCTCTGGGTGTGCTCCACTGGCCTAGAGCTACCTGGCGCAAAGGGCTGCCTTGATTCCAAAGTGAGAGAGTGGCACCAAAGCATCTTGCTCCCAGCTCTTCGGGAAGCTAAGAAACAGCTGGCTCTGCCCAGTGCTCTTACAGCCTAAGAGAACATCTCTTTGAAAGGCCTGTGAAACGCAGTTTCTTGGCAGGCCTGACCTGGCTGAAGTAGAACTTCTGTTCTGGTTGTGCTACATAGGCCTAGAGCTACCAGGACCTAAGGGCTGCCTTGTTTCCAAGGGGTGAGAGAGGCCCCAAAGCATCTTGCCTCCAGCACTTTGGGAAGCTAAAAAACAACTGGTTCTGCCCAGTGCTCTCACAGCCTACCGTGAACATCTCTTACCAAGGGCTGTGAAACGCAGTTTCTGGGCAGGACTGATCCGCCTGAAGTAGAACTTCTGCTGTGGGTGTGCTCCATTGGCCTAGAGCTGCCAGGCCCAAACGGCTGCCTTGTGTCCAAAGGGAGAGAGAGGCCCCAAAGCATCTTGCTTCCAGCTCTGTGGGAAGCTAAAGCAACTGGCTCTCCACAGTGCTCTCACAGCCTACCGGGAACATCTCTTACCAAGGCCTGTGAAACGCAGTTTCTTGGCAGGCCTGATCTGGCTGAAGTAGAGCTCCTGCTCTGGGCGTGCTACTTTGGCCTAGAGCTGCCAGGCCCAAAGGGCCGCCTTGTTTCCAAAGGGGCTGAGAGTCCCCAAAGTATCTTGCTTCCAAATCTTTGGGAAGCTAAGAAACAACTGGCTCTGCACAGTGCTCTCACAGCCTACCGGCAACGTGACAGAGAAAGGCCTGTGAGACGCAGTTTCTTGGAAGGCCTGATCTGGCTGAGGTAGAACTTCTGCTCTGGGTGTACTCCATTGGCCTAGGGCTGCCAGGCCCAAAGGGCTGCCTTTATTTCCAAAGTGTGAGAGAGGCCCCAAAGCATCTTGCTTCCTGCTCTCTGGGAAGCTAAAACAACTGGCTCTGCACAGTGCTCTCAAAGCCAACCGGGAACGTCACATACAAAGGCCTGTGAAACGCAGCTTCTTGACAGGCCTTATCTGGCTGAGGTAGAACTTGTGCTCTGGGTGTGCTACTTTGGCCTAGAGCTGCCAGGCACAAAGGCTGCTTTGTTTCCAAAGGGGGAGAGAGGCCCCAAATCATGTTGCTTCCAGCTGTTTTTGAAGCTAAGAAACAACTCGCTCTGCCAGGTACTCTTACAGCCTTCCGGGAACACCTCTTACGAAGGCCTGTGAAAAGCAGTTTCTTGGCAGGCCTGATCTGGCTGAGGTAGAACTTCTGCTCTGGGTGTGCTCCATTGCCCTAGAGCTGAAAGGCCCAAAGGGCTGCCTTGTTTCCAAAGGGGGAGAGAGGCCCCAAAGCATCTTGCTTCCACCTCTTGGGAAGCTAAGAAACAACTCGCTGTGCCCAGTGCTCTTATAGCCTAAGAGAACATCTCTTATCAAGGCCTGTGAAACGCACTTTCTAGGCAGGCCTGATCTGGAAGAAGTAGAACTTCTGCTCTGGTTGTGCTCCATTGCCCTAGAGCTGCCAGACCCAACGTGCTGCCTTGTTTCCAAAGGGGCAGAGAGGCCCCAAAGCGTCTTGCTTCCAGCTGTTTGGGAAACAAGGAAACAACTGGCTCTGCACCGTGCTCTCACAGCCTACCGGGAACGTCACATACAAAGGCCTCTGAAACGCAGTTCCTTGGCAGGCCTGATCTGGCTGAAGTAGGACTTCTGCTCTGGGTGTGCTCCATTGGCCTAGAGCTGAAAGGCCCAGAGGGATGCCTTGTTTGCAAAGGGGCAGAGAGGCCCCAAAGCATCTTGCTTCCAGCTCTTTGGGAAGCTAAGAAACAACTGTCTCTGCCCAGTGCTCTGACAGAGTACCGGGAACATCTCTTACCAGAGCCTTTGAAACGCAGTTTCTTGGCAGGCCTTATCTGGCTGAGGTAGAACTTCTGCTCTGGGTGTGCTCCATTGGCCTAGAGCTGAAAGGCCCAAAGGTCGGCCTTGTTGGCAAAGGGGCAGGGAGCCCCCAAAGCATCTTGCTTCCAGCTCTTTGGGAAGCTAAGAAACAACTGGCTCTGCCCAGTGCTCTTACAGCCTAAGAGAAAATCTCTTACCAAGGCCTGTGAAACGCACTTTGTTGGTGGCCTGATCTAGCTGAAGTAGAACTGCTGCTCTGGGCGTGCTCCACTGGCCTAGAGCTGCCTGGCCCAAAGGGCCGCCTTGTTTGCAAAGGGGCAGAGAGGCCCCAAAGCATCTTGCTTCCAGCTCTTCGGGAAGCTAAGAAACATCTGGCGTTGCCCAGTGCTCTTACAGCCTACCGGGAACATCTCTTACCAAGGCCTGTGAAACGCAGTTTGTTGGTGGCCTGAACTGGCCGAAGTAGAACTTCTGCTCTGGGTGTGCTCCACTGGCCTAGAGCTACCTGGCGCAAAGGGCTGCCTTGATTCCAAAGTGAGAGAGTGGCACCAAAGCATCTTGCTCCCAGCTCTTCGGGAAGCTAAGAAACAGCTGGCTCTGCCCAGTGCTCTTACAGCCTAAGAGAACATCTCTTTGAAAGGCCTGTGAAACGCAGTTTCTTGGCAGGCCTGACCTGGCTGAAGTAGAACTTCTGTTCTGGTTGTGCTACATAGGCCTAGAGCTACCAGGACCTAAGGGCTGCCTTGTTTCCAAGGGGTGAGAGAGGCCCCAAAGCATCTTGCCTCCAGCACTTTGGGAAGCTAAAAAACAACTGGTTCTGCCCAGTGCTCTCACAGCCTACCGTGAACATCTCTTACCAAGGGCTGTGAAACGCAGTTTCTGGGCAGGACTGATCCGCCTGAAGTAGAACTTCTGCTGTGGGTGTGCTCCATTGGCCTAGAGCTGCCAGGCCCAAACGGCTGCCTTGTGTCCAAAGGGAGAGAGAGGCCCCAAAGCATCTTGCTTCCAGCTCTGTGGGAAGCTAAAGCAACTGGCTCTCCACAGTGCTCTCACAGCCTACCGGGAACATCTCTTACCAAGGCCTGTGAAACGCAGTTTCTTGGCAGGCCTGATCTGGCTGAAGTAGAGCTCCTGCTCTGGGCGTGCTACTTTGGCCTAGAGCTGCCAGGCCCAAAGGGCCGCCTTGTTTCCAAAGGGGCTGAGAGTCCCCAAAGTATCTTGCTTCCAAATCTTTGGGAAGCTAAGAAACAACTGGCTCTGCACAGTGCTCTCACAGCCTACCGGCAACGTGACAGAGAAAGGCCTGTGAGACGCAGTTTCTTGGAAGGCCTGATCTGGCTGAGGTAGAACTTCTGCTCTGGGTGTACTCCATTGGCCTAGGGCTGCCAGGCCCAAAGGGCTGCCTTTATTTCCAAAGTGTGAGAGAGGCCCCAAAGCATCTTGCTTCCTGCTCTCTGGGAAGCTAAAACAACTGGCTCTGCACAGTGCTCTCAAAGCCAACCGGGAACGTCACATACAAAGGCCTGTGAAACGCAGCTTCTTGACAGGCCTTATCTGGCTGAGGTAGAACTTGTGCTCTGGGTGTGCTACTTTGGCCTAGAGCTGCCAGGCACAAAGGCTGCTTTGTTTCCAAAGGGGGAGAGAGGCCCCAAATCATGTTGCTTCCAGCTGTTTTTGAAGCTAAGAAACAACTCGCTCTGCCAGGTACTCTTACAGCCTTCCGGGAACACCTCTTACGAAGGCCTGTGAAAAGCAGTTTCTTGGCAGGCCTGATCTGGCTGAGGTAGAACTTCTGCTCTGGGTGTGCTCCATTGCCCTAGAGCTGAAAGGCCCAAAGGGCTGCCTTGTTTCCAAAGGGGGAGAGAGGCCCCAAAGCATCTTGCTTCCACCTCTTGGGAAGCTAAGAAACAACTCGCTGTGCCCAGTGCTCTTATAGCCTAAGAGAACATCTCTTATCAAGGCCTGTGAAACGCACTTTCTAGGCAGGCCTGATCTGGAAGAAGTAGAACTTCTGCTCTGGTTGTGCTCCATTGCCCTAGAGCTGCCAGACCCAACGTGCTGCCTTGTTTCCAAAGGGGCAGAGAGGCCCCAAAGCGTCTTGCTTCCAGCTGTTTGGGAAACAAGGAAACAACTGGCTCTGCACCGTGCTCTCACAGCCTACCGGGAACGTCACATACAAAGGCCTCTGAAACGCAGTTCCTTGGCAGGCCTGATCTGGCTGAAGTAGGACTTCTGCTCTGGGTGTGCTCCATTGGCCTAGAGCTGAAAGGCCCAGAGGGATGCCTTGTTTGCAAAGGGGCAGAGAGGCCCCAAAGCATCTTGCTTCCAGCTCTTTGGGAAGCTAAGAAACAACTGTCTCTGCCCAGTGCTCTGACAGAGTACCGGGAACATCTCTTACCAGAGCCTTTGAAACGCAGTTTCTTGGCAGGCCTTATCTGGCTGAGGTAGAACTTCTGCTCTGGGTGTGCTCCATTGGCCTAGAGCTGAAAGGCCCAAAGGTCGGCCTTGTTGGCAAAGGGGCAGGGAGCCCCCAAAGCATCTTGCTTCCAGCTCTTTGGGAAGCTAAGAAACAACTGGCTCTGCCCAGTGCTCTTACAGCCTAAGAGAAAATCTCTTACCAAGGCCTGTGAAACGCACTTTGTTGGTGGCCTGATCTAGCTGAAGTAGAACTGCTGCTCTGGGCGTGCTCCACTGGCCTAGAGCTGCCTGGCCCAAAGGGCCGCCTTGTTTGCAAAGGGGCAGAGAGGCCCCAAAGCATCTTGCTTCCAGCTCTTCGGGAAGCTAAGAAACATCTGGCGTTGCCCAGTGCTCTTACAGCCTACCGGGAACATCTCTTACCAAGGCCTGTGAAACGCAGTTTGTTGGTGGCCTGAACTGGCCGAAGTAGAACTTCTGCTCTGGGTGTGCTCCACTGGCCTAGAGCTACCTGGCGCAAAGGGCTGCCTTGATTCCAAAGTGAGAGAGTGGCACCAAAGCATCTTGCTCCCAGCTCTTCGGGAAGCTAAGAAACAGCTGGCTCTGCCCAGTGCTCTTACAGCCTAAGAGAACATCTCTTTGAAAGGCCTGTGAAACGCAGTTTCTTGGCAGGCCTGACCTGGCTGAAGTAGAACTTCTGTTCTGGTTGTGCTACATAGGCCTAGAGCTACCAGGACCTAAGGGCTGCCTTGTTTCCAAGGGGTGAGAGAGGCCCCAAAGCATCTTGCCTCCAGCACTTTGGGAAGCTAAAAAACAACTGGTTCTGCCCAGTGCTCTCACAGCCTACCGTGAACATCTCTTACCAAGGGCTGTGAAACGCAGTTTCTGGGCAGGACTGATCCGCCTGAAGTAGAACTTCTGCTGTGGGTGTGCTCCATTGGCCTAGAGCTGCCAGGCCCAAACGGCTGCCTTGTGTCCAAAGGGAGAGAGAGGCCCCAAAGCATCTTGCTTCCAGCTCTGTGGGAAGCTAAAGCAACTGGCTCTCCACAGTGCTCTCACAGCCTACCGGGAACATCTCTTACCAAGGCCTGTGAAACGCAGTTTCTTGGCAGGCCTGATCTGGCTGAAGTAGAGCTCCTGCTCTGGGCGTGCTACTTTGGCCTAGAGCTGCCAGGCCCAAAGGGCCGCCTTGTTTCCAAAGGGGCTGAGAGTCCCCAAAGTATCTTGCTTCCAAATCTTTGGGAAGCTAAGAAACAACTGGCTCTGCACAGTGCTCTCACAGCCTACCGGCAACGTGACAGAGAAAGGCCTGTGAGACGCAGTTTCTTGGAAGGCCTGATCTGGCTGAGGTAGAACTTCTGCTCTGGGTGTACTCCATTGGCCTAGGGCTGCCAGGCCCAAAGGGCTGCCTTTATTTCCAAAGTGTGAGAGAGGCCCCAAAGCATCTTGCTTCCTGCTCTCTGGGAAGCTAAAACAACTGGCTCTGCACAGTGCTCTCAAAGCCAACCGGGAACGTCACATACAAAGGCCTGTGAAACGCAGCTTCTTGACAGGCCTTATCTGGCTGAGGTAGAACTTGTGCTCTGGGTGTGCTACTTTGGCCTAGAGCTGCCAGGCACAAAGGCTGCTTTGTTTCCAAAGGGGGAGAGAGGCCCCAAATCATGTTGCTTCCAGCTGTTTTTGAAGCTAAGAAACAACTCGCTCTGCCAGGTACTCTTACAGCCTTCCGGGAACACCTCTTACGAAGGCCTGTGAAAAGCAGTTTCTTGGCAGGCCTGATCTGGCTGAGGTAGAACTTCTGCTCTGGGTGTGCTCCATTGCCCTAGAGCTGAAAGGCCCAAAGGGCTGCCTTGTTTCCAAAGGGGGAGAGAGGCCCCAAAGCATCTTGCTTCCACCTCTTGGGAAGCTAAGAAACAACTCGCTGTGCCCAGTGCTCTTATAGCCTAAGAGAACATCTCTTATCAAGGCCTGTGAAACGCACTTTCTAGGCAGGCCTGATCTGGAAGAAGTAGAACTTCTGCTCTGGTTGTGCTCCATTGCCCTAGAGCTGCCAGACCCAACGTGCTGCCTTGTTTCCAAAGGGGCAGAGAGGCCCCAAAGCGTCTTGCTTCCAGCTGTTTGGGAAACAAGGAAACAACTGGCTCTGCACCGTGCTCTCACAGCCTACCGGGAACGTCACATACAAAGGCCTCTGAAACGCAGTTCCTTGGCAGGCCTGATCTGGCTGAAGTAGGACTTCTGCTCTGGGTGTGCTCCATTGGCCTAGAGCTGAAAGGCCCAAAGGGATGCCTTGTTTGCAAAGGGGCAGAGAGGCCCCAAAGCATCTTGCTTCCAGCTCTTTGGGAAGCTAGGAAACAACTGTCTCTGCCCAGTGCTCTGACAGAGTACCGGGAACATCTCTTACCAGAGCCTTTGAAACGCAGTTTCTTGGCAGGCCTTATCTGGCTGAGGTAGAACTTCTGCTCTGGGTGTGCTCCATTGGCCTAGAGCTGAAAGGCCCAAAGGTCGGCCTTGTTGGCAAAGGGGCAGGGAGCCCCCAAAGCATCTTGCTTCCAGCTCTTTGGGAAGCTAAGAAACAACTGGCTCTGCCCAGTGCTCTTACAGCCTAAGAGAAAATCTCTTACCAAGGCCTGTGAAACGCACTTTGTTGGTGGCCTGATCTAGCTGAAGTAGAACTGCTGCTCTGGGCGTGCTCCACTGGCCTAGAGCTGCCTGGCCCAAAGGGCCGCCTTGTTTGCAAAGGGGCAGAGAGGCCCCAAAGCATCTTGCTTCCAGCTCTTCGGGAAGCTAAGAAACATCTGGCGTTGCCCAGTGCTCTTACAGCCTACCGGGAACATCTCTTACCAAGGCCTGTGAAACGCAGTTTGTTGGTGGCCTGAACTGGCCGAAGTAGAACTTCTGCTCTGGGTGTGCTCCACTGGCCTAGAGCTACCTGGCGCAAAGGGCTGCCTTGATTCCAAAGTGAGAGAGTGGCACCAAAGCATCTTGCTCCCAGCTCTTCGGGAAGCTAAGAAACAGCTGGCTCTGCCCAGTGCTCTTACAGCCTAAGAGAACATCTCTTTGAAAGGCCTGTGAAACGCAGTTTCTTGGCAGGCCTGACCTGGCTGAAGTAGAACTTCTGTTCTGGTTGTGCTACATAGGCCTAGAGCTACCAGGACCTAAGGGCTGCCTTGTTTCCAAGGGGTGAGAGAGGCCCCAAAGCATCTTGCCTCCAGCACTTTGGGAAGCTAAAAAACAACTGGTTCTGCCCAGTGCTCTCACAGCCTACCGTGAACATCTCTTACCAAGGGCTGTGAAACGCAGTTTCTGGGCAGGACTGATCCGCCTGAAGTAGAACTTCTGCTGTGGGTGTGCTCCATTGGCCTAGAGCTGCCAGGCCCAAACGGCTGCCTTGTGTCCAAAGGGAGAGAGAGGCCCCAAAGCATCTTGCTTCCAGCTCTGTGGGAAGCTAAAGCAACTGGCTCTCCACAGTGCTCTCACAGCCTACCGGGAACATCTCTTACCAAGGCCTGTGAAACGCAGTTTCTTGGCAGGCCTGATCTGGCTGAAGTAGAGCTCCTGCTCTGGGCGTGCTACTTTGGCCTAGAGCTGCCAGGCCCAAAGGGCCGCCTTGTTTCCAAAGGGGCTGAGAGTCCCCAAAGTATCTTGCTTCCAAATCTTTGGGAAGCTAAGAAACAACTGGCTCTGCACAGTGCTCTCACAGCCTACCGGCAACGTGACAGAGAAAGGCCTGTGAGACGCAGTTTCTTGGAAGGCCTGATCTGGCTGAGGTAGAACTTCTGCTCTGGGTGTACTCCATTGGCCTAGGGCTGCCAGGCCCAAAGGGCTGCCTTTATTTCCAAAGTGTGAGAGAGGCCCCAAAGCATCTTGCTTCCTGCTCTCTGGGAAGCTAAAACAACTGGCTCTGCACAGTGCTCTCAAAGCCAACCGGGAACGTCACATACAAAGGCCTGTGAAACGCAGCTTCTTGACAGGCCTTATCTGGCTGAGGTAGAACTTGTGCTCTGGGTGTGCTACTTTGGCCTAGAGCTGCCAGGCACAAAGGCTGCTTTGTTTCCAAAGGGGGAGAGAGGCCCCAAATCATGTTGCTTCCAGCTGTTTTTGAAGCTAAGAAACAACTCGCTCTGCCAGGTACTCTTACAGCCTTCCGGGAACACCTCTTACGAAGGCCTGTGAAAAGCAGTTTCTTGGCAGGCCTGATCTGGCTGAGGTAGAACTTCTGCTCTGGGTGTGCTCCATTGCCCTAGAGCTGAAAGGCCCAAAGGGCTGCCTTGTTTCCAAAGGGGGAGAGAGGCCCCAAAGCATCTTGCTTCCACCTCTTGGGAAGCTAAGAAACAACTCGCTGTGCCCAGTGCTCTTATAGCCTAAGAGAACATCTCTTATCAAGGCCTGTGAAACGCACTTTCTAGGCAGGCCTGATCTGGAAGAAGTAGAACTTCTGCTCTGGTTGTGCTCCATTGCCCTAGAGCTGCCAGACCCAACGTGCTGCCTTGTTTCCAAAGGGGCAGAGAGGCCCCAAAGCGTCTTGCTTCCAGCTGTTTGGGAAACAAGGAAACAACTGGCTCTGCACCGTGCTCTCACAGCCTACCGGGAACGTCACATACAAAGGCCTCTGAAACGCAGTTCCTTGGCAGGCCTGATCTGGCTGAAGTAGGACTTCTGCTCTGGGTGTGCTCCATTGGCCTAGAGCTGAAAGGCCCAGAGGGATGCCTTGTTTGCAAAGGGGCAGAGAGGCCCCAAAGCATCTTGCTTCCAGCTCTTTGGGAAGCTAAGAAACAACTGTCTCTGCCCAGTGCTCTGACAGAGTACCGGGAACATCTCTTACCAGAGCCTTTGAAACGCAGTTTCTTGGCAGGCCTTATCTGGCTGAGGTAGAACTTCTGCTCTGGGTGTGCTCCATTGGCCTAGAGCTGAAAGGCCCAAAGGTCGGCCTTGTTGGCAAAGGGGCAGGGAGCCCCCAAAGCATCTTGCTTCCAGCTCTTTGGGAAGCTAAGAAACAACTGGCTCTGCCCAGTGCTCTTACAGCCTAAGAGAAAATCTCTTACCAAGGCCTGTGAAACGCACTTTGTTGGTGGCCTGATCTAGCTGAAGTAGAACTGCTGCTCTGGGCGTGCTCCACTGGCCTAGAGCTGCCTGGCCCAAAGGGCCGCCTTGTTTGCAAAGGGGCAGAGAGGCCCCAAAGCATCTTGCTTCCAGCTCTTCGGGAAGCTAAGAAACATCTGGCGTTGCCCAGTGCTCTTACAGCCTACCGGGAACATCTCTTACCAAGGCCTGTGAAACGCAGTTTGTTGGTGGCCTGAACTGGCCGAAGTAGAACTTCTGCTCTGGGTGTGCTCCACTGGCCTAGAGCTACCTGGCGCAAAGGGCTGCCTTGATTCCAAAGTGAGAGAGTGGCACCAAAGCATCTTGCTCCCAGCTCTTCGGGAAGCTAAGAAACAGCTGGCTCTGCCCAGTGCTCTTACAGCCTAAGAGAACATCTCTTTGAAAGGCCTGTGAAACGCAGTTTCTTGGCAGGCCTGACCTGGCTGAAGTAGAACTTCTGTTCTGGTTGTGCTACATAGGCCTAGAGCTACCAGGACCTAAGGGCTGCCTTGTTTCCAAGGGGTGAGAGAGGCCCCAAAGCATCTTGCCTCCAGCACTTTGGGAAGCTAAAAAACAACTGGTTCTGCCCAGTGCTCTCACAGCCTACCGTGAACATCTCTTACCAAGGGCTGTGAAACGCAGTTTCTGGGCAGGACTGATCCGCCTGAAGTAGAACTTCTGCTGTGGGTGTGCTCCATTGGCCTAGAGCTGCCAGGCCCAAACGGCTGCCTTGTGTCCAAAGGGAGAGAGAGGCCCCAAAGCATCTTGCTTCCAGCTCTGTGGGAAGCTAAAGCAACTGGCTCTCCACAGTGCTCTCACAGCCTACCGGGAACATCTCTTACCAAGGCCTGTGAAACGCAGTTTCTTGGCAGGCCTGATCTGGCTGAAGTAGAGCTCCTGCTCTGGGCGTGCTACTTTGGCCTAGAGCTGCCAGGCCCAAAGGGCCGCCTTGTTTCCAAAGGGGCTGAGAGTCCCCAAAGTATCTTGCTTCCAAATCTTTGGGAAGCTAAGAAACAACTGGCTCTGCACAGTGCTCTCACAGCCTACCGGCAACGTGACAGAGAAAGGCCTGTGAGACGCAGTTTCTTGGAAGGCCTGATCTGGCTGAGGTAGAACTTCTGCTCTGGGTGTACTCCATTGGCCTAGGGCTGCCAGGCCCAAAGGGCTGCCTTTATTTCCAAAGTGTGAGAGAGGCCCCAAAGCATCTTGCTTCCTGCTCTCTGGGAAGCTAAAACAACTGGCTCTGCACAGTGCTCTCAAAGCCAACCGGGAACGTCACATACAAAGGCCTGTGAAACGCAGCTTCTTGACAGGCCTTATCTGGCTGAGGTAGAACTTGTGCTCTGGGTGTGCTACTTTGGCCTAGAGCTGCCAGGCACAAAGGCTGCTTTGTTTCCAAAGGGGGAGAGAGGCCCCAAATCATGTTGCTTCCAGCTGTTTTTGAAGCTAAGAAACAACTCGCTCTGCCAGGTACTCTTACAGCCTTCCGGGAACACCTCTTACGAAGGCCTGTGAAAAGCAGTTTCTTGGCAGGCCTGATCTGGCTGAGGTAGAACTTCTGCTCTGGGTGTGCTCCATTGCCCTAGAGCTGAAAGGCCCAAAGGGCTGCCTTGTTTCCAAAGGGGGAGAGAGGCCCCAAAGCATCTTGCTTCCACCTCTTGGGAAGCTAAGAAACAACTCGCTGTGCCCAGTGCTCTTATAGCCTAAGAGAACATCTCTTATCAAGGCCTGTGAAACGCACTTTCTAGGCAGGCCTGATCTGGAAGAAGTAGAACTTCTGCTCTGGTTGTGCTCCATTGCCCTAGAGCTGCCAGACCCAACGTGCTGCCTTGTTTCCAAAGGGGCAGAGAGGCCCCAAAGCGTCTTGCTTCCAGCTGTTTGGGAAACAAGGAAACAACTGGCTCTGCACCGTGCTCTCACAGCCTACCGGGAACGTCACATACAAAGGCCTCTGAAACGCAGTTCCTTGGCAGGCCTGATCTGGCTGAAGTAGGACTTCTGCTCTGGGTGTGCTCCATTGGCCTAGAGCTGAAAGGCCCAAAGGGATGCCTTGTTTGCAAAGGGGCAGAGAGGCCCCAAAGCATCTTGCTTCCAGCTCTTTGGGAAGCTAGGAAACAACTGTCTCTGCCCAGTGCTCTGACAGAGTACCGGGAACATCTCTTACCAGAGCCTTTGAAACGCAGTTTCTTGGCAGGCCTTATCTGGCTGAGGTAGAACTTCTGCTCTGGGTGTGCTCCATTGGCCTAGAGCTGAAAGGCCCAAAGGTCGGCCTTGTTGGCAAAGGGGCAGGGAGCCCCCAAAGCATCTTGCTTCCAGCTCTTTGGGAAGCTAAGAAACAACTGGCTCTGCCCAGTGCTCTTACAGCCTAAGAGAAAATCTCTTACCAAGGCCTGTGAAACGCACTTTGTTGGTGGCCTGATCTAGCTGAAGTAGAACTGCTGCTCTGGGCGTGCTCCACTGGCCTAGAGCTGCCTGGCCCAAAGGGCCGCCTTGTTTGCAAAGGGGCAGAGAGGCCCCAAAGCATCTTGCTTCCAGCTCTTCGGGAAGCTAAGAAACATCTGGCGTTGCCCAGTGCTCTTACAGCCTACCGGGAACATCTCTTACCAAGGCCTGTGAAACGCAGTTTGTTGGTGGCCTGAACTGGCCGAAGTAGAACTTCTGCTCTGGGTGTGCTCCACTGGCCTAGAGCTACCTGGCGCAAAGGGCTGCCTTGATTCCAAAGTGAGAGAGTGGCACCAAAGCATCTTGCTCCCAGCTCTTCGGGAAGCTAAGAAACAGCTGGCTCTGCCCAGTGCTCTTACAGCCTAAGAGAACATCTCTTTGAAAGGCCTGTGAAACGCAGTTTCTTGGCAGGCCTGACCTGGCTGAAGTAGAACTTCTGTTCTGGTTGTGCTACATAGGCCTAGAGCTACCAGGACCTAAGGGCTGCCTTGTTTCCAAGGGGTGAGAGAGGCCCCAAAGCATCTTGCCTCCAGCACTTTGGGAAGCTAAAAAACAACTGGTTCTGCCCAGTGCTCTCACAGCCTACCGTGAACATCTCTTACCAAGGGCTGTGAAACGCAGTTTCTGGGCAGGACTGATCCGCCTGAAGTAGAACTTCTGCTGTGGGTGTGCTCCATTGGCCTAGAGCTGCCAGGCCCAAACGGCTGCCTTGTGTCCAAAGGGAGAGAGAGGCCCCAAAGCATCTTGCTTCCAGCTCTGTGGGAAGCTAAAGCAACTGGCTCTCCACAGTGCTCTCACAGCCTACCGGGAACATCTCTTACCAAGGCCTGTGAAACGCAGTTTCTTGGCAGGCCTGATCTGGCTGAAGTAGAGCTCCTGCTCTGGGCGTGCTACTTTGGCCTAGAGCTGCCAGGCCCAAAGGGCCGCCTTGTTTCCAAAGGGGCTGAGAGTCCCCAAAGTATCTTGCTTCCAAATCTTTGGGAAGCTAAGAAACAACTGGCTCTGCACAGTGCTCTCACAGCCTACCGGCAACGTGACAGAGAAAGGCCTGTGAGACGCAGTTTCTTGGAAGGCCTGATCTGGCTGAGGTAGAACTTCTGCTCTGGGTGTACTCCATTGGCCTAGGGCTGCCAGGCCCAAAGGGCTGCCTTTATTTCCAAAGTGTGAGAGAGGCCCCAAAGCATCTTGCTTCCTGCTCTCTGGGAAGCTAAAACAACTGGCTCTGCACAGTGCTCTCAAAGCCAACCGGGAACGTCACATACAAAGGCCTGTGAAACGCAGCTTCTTGACAGGCCTTATCTGGCTGAGGTAGAACTTGTGCTCTGGGTGTGCTACTTTGGCCTAGAGCTGCCAGGCACAAAGGCTGCTTTGTTTCCAAAGGGGGAGAGAGGCCCCAAATCATGTTGCTTCCAGCTGTTTTTGAAGCTAAGAAACAACTCGCTCTGCCAGGTACTCTTACAGCCTTCCGGGAACACCTCTTACGAAGGCCTGTGAAAAGCAGTTTCTTGGCAGGCCTGATCTGGCTGAGGTAGAACTTCTGCTCTGGGTGTGCTCCATTGCCCTAGAGCTGAAAGGCCCAAAGGGCTGCCTTGTTTCCAAAGGGGGAGAGAGGCCCCAAAGCATCTTGCTTCCACCTCTTGGGAAGCTAAGAAACAACTCGCTGTGCCCAGTGCTCTTATAGCCTAAGAGAACATCTCTTATCAAGGCCTGTGAAACGCACTTTCTAGGCAGGCCTGATCTGGAAGAAGTAGAACTTCTGCTCTGGTTGTGCTCCATTGCCCTAGAGCTGCCAGACCCAACGTGCTGCCTTGTTTCCAAAGGGGCAGAGAGGCCCCAAAGCGTCTTGCTTCCAGCTGTTTGGGAAACAAGGAAACAACTGGCTCTGCACCGTGCTCTCACAGCCTACCGGGAACGTCACATACAAAGGCCTCTGAAACGCAGTTCCTTGGCAGGCCTGATCTGGCTGAAGTAGGACTTCTGCTCTGGGTGTGCTCCGTTGGCCTAGAGCTGAAAGGCCCAAAGGGATGCCTTGTTTGCAAAGGGGCAGAGAGGCCCCAAAGCATCTTGCTTCCAGCTCTTTGGGAAGCTAGGAAACAACTGTCTCTGCCCAGTGCTCTGACAGAGTACCGGGAACATCTCTTACCAGAGCCTTTGAAACGCAGTTTCTTGGCAGGCCTTATCTGGCTGAGGTAGAACTTCTGCTCTGGGTGTGCTCCATTGGCCTAGAGCTGAAAGGCCCAAAGGTCGGCCTTGTTGGCAAAGGGGCAGGGAGCCCCCAAAGCATCTTGCTTCCAGCTCTTTGGGAAGCTAAGAAACAACTGGCTCTGCCCAGTGCTCTTACAGCCTAAGAGAAAATCTCTTACCAAGGCCTGTGAAACGCACTTTGTTGGTGGCCTGATCTAGCTGAAGTAGAACTGCTGCTCTGGGCGTGCTCCACTGGCCTAGAGCTGCCTGGCCCAAAGGGCCGCCTTGTTTGCAAAGGGGCAGAGAGGCCCCAAAGCATCTTGCTTCCAGCTCTTCGGGAAGCTAAGAAACATCTGGCGTTGCCCAGTGCTCTTACAGCCTACCGGGAACATCTCTTACCAAGGCCTGTGAAACGCAGTTTGTTGGTGGCCTGAACTGGCCGAAGTAGAACTTCTGCTCTGGGTGTGCTCCACTGGCCTAGAGCTACCTGGCGCAAAGGGCTGCCTTGATTCCAAAGTGAGAGAGTGGCACCAAAGCATCTTGCTCCCAGCTCTTCGGGAAGCTAAGAAACAGCTGGCTCTGCCCAGTGCTCTTACAGCCTAAGAGAACATCTCTTTGAAAGGCCTGTGAAACGCAGTTTCTTGGCAGGCCTGACCTGGCTGAAGTAGAACTTCTGTTCTGGTTGTGCTACATAGGCCTAGAGCTACCAGGACCTAAGGGCTGCCTTGTTTCCAAGGGGTGAGAGAGGCCCCAAAGCATCTTGCCTCCAGCACTTTGGGAAGCTAAAAAACAACTGGTTCTGCCCAGTGCTCTCACAGCCTACCGTGAACATCTCTTACCAAGGGCTGTGAAACGCAGTTTCTGGGCAGGACTGATCCGCCTGAAGTAGAACTTCTGCTGTGGGTGTGCTCCATTGGCCTAGAGCTGCCAGGCCCAAACGGCTGCCTTGTGTCCAAAGGGAGAGAGAGGCCCCAAAGCATCTTGCTTCCAGCTCTGTGGGAAGCTAAAGCAACTGGCTCTCCACAGTGCTCTCACAGCCTACCGGGAACATCTCTTACCAAGGCCTGTGAAACGCAGTTTCTTGGCAGGCCTGATCTGGCTGAAGTAGAACTCCTGCTCTGGGCGTGCTACTTTGGCCTAGAGCTGCCAGGCCCAAAGGGCCGCCTTGTTTCCAAAGGGGCTGAGAGTCCCCAAAGTATCTTGCTTCCAAATCTTTGGGAAGCTAAGAAACAACTGGCTCTGCACAGTGCTCTCACAGCCTACCGGCAACGTGACAGAGAAAGGCCTGTGAGACGCAGTTTCTTGGAAGGCCTGATCTGGCTGAGGTAGAACTTCTGCTCTGGGTGTACTCCATTGGCCTAGGGCTGCCAGGCCCAAAGGGCTGCCTTTATTTCCAAAGTGTGAGAGAGGCCCCAAAGCATCTTGCTTCCTGCTCTCTGGGAAGCTAAAACAACTGGCTCTGCACAGTGCTCTCAAAGCCAACCGGGAACGTCACATACAAAGGCCTGTGAAACGCAGCTTCTTGACAGGCCTTATCTGGCTGAGGTAGAACTTGTGCTCTGGGTGTGCTACTTTGGCCTAGAGCTGCCAGGCACAAAGGCTGCTTTGTTTCCAAAGGGGGAGAGAGGCCCCAAATCATGTTGCTTCCAGCTGTTTTTGAAGCTAAGAAACAACTCGCTCTGCCAGGTACTCTTACAGCCTTCCGGGAACACCTCTTACGAAGGCCTGTGAAAAGCAGTTTCTTGGCAGGCCTGATCTGGCTGAGGTAGAACTTCTGCTCTGGGTGTGCTCCATTGCCCTAGAGCTGAAAGGCCCAAAGGGCTGCCTTGTTTCCAAAGGGGGAGAGAGGCCCCAAAGCATCTTGCTTCCACCTCTTGGGAAGCTAAGAAACAACTCGCTGTGCCCAGTGCTCTTATAGCCTAAGAGAACATCTCTTATCAAGGCCTGTGAAACGCACTTTCTAGGCAGGCCTGATCTGGAAGAAGTAGAACTTCTGCTCTGGTTGTGCTCCATTGCCCTAGAGCTGCCAGACCCAACGTGCTGCCTTGTTTCCAAAGGGGCAGAGAGGCCCCAAAGCGTCTTGCTTCCAGCTGTTTGGGAAACAAGGAAACAACTGGCTCTGCACCGTGCTCTCACAGCCTACCGGGAACGTCACATACAAAGGCCTCTGAAACGCAGTTCCTTGGCAGGCCTGATCTGGCTGAAGTAGGACTTCTGCTCTGGGTGTGCTCCATTGGCCTAGAGCTGAAAGGCCCAAAGGGATGCCTTGTTTGCAAAGGGGCAGAGAGGCCCCAAAGCATCTTGCTTCCAGCTCTTTGGGAAGCTAGGAAACAACTGTCTCTGCCCAGTGCTCTGACAGAGTACCGGGAACATCTCTTACCAGAGCCTTTGAAACGCAGTTTCTTGGCAGGCCTTATCTGGCTGAGGTAGAACTTCTGCTCTGGGTGTGCTCCATTGGCCTAGAGCTGAAAGGCCCAAAGGTCGGCCTTGTTGGCAAAGGGGCAGGGAGCCCCCAAAGCATCTTGCTTCCAGCTCTTTGGGAAGCTAAGAAACAACTGGCTCTGCCCAGTGCTCTTACAGCCTAAGAGAAAATCTCTTACCAAGGCCTGTGAAACGCACTTTGTTGGTGGCCTGATCTAGCTGAAGTAGAACTGCTGCTCTGGGCGTGCTCCACTGGCCTAGAGCTGCCTGGCCCAAAGGGCCGCCTTGTTTGCAAAGGGGCAGAGAGGCCCCAAAGCATCTTGCTTCCAGCTCTTCGGGAAGCTAAGAAACATCTGGCGTTGCCCAGTGCTCTTACAGCCTACCGGGAACATCTCTTACCAAGGCCTGTGAAACGCAGTTTGTTGGTGGCCTGAACTGGCCGAAGTAGAACTTCTGCTCTGGGTGTGCTCCACTGGCCTAGAGCTACCTGGCGCAAAGGGCTGCCTTGATTCCAAAGTGAGAGAGTGGCACCAAAGCATCTTGCTCCCAGCTCTTCGGGAAGCTAAGAAACAGCTGGCTCTGCCCAGTGCTCTTACAGCCTAAGAGAACATCTCTTTGAAAGGCCTGTGAAACGCAGTTTCTTGGCAGGCCTGACCTGGCTGAAGTAGAACTTCTGTTCTGGTTGTGCTACATAGGCCTAGAGCTACCAGGACCTAAGGGCTGCCTTGTTTCCAAGGGGTGAGAGAGGCCCCAAAGCATCTTGCCTCCAGCACTTTGGGAAGCTAAAAAACAACTGGTTCTGCCCAGTGCTCTCACAGCCTACCGTGAACATCTCTTACCAAGGGCTGTGAAACGCAGTTTCTGGGCAGGACTGATCCGCCTGAAGTAGAACTTCTGCTGTGGGTGTGCTCCATTGGCCTAGAGCTGCCAGGCCCAAACGGCTGCCTTGTGTCCAAAGGGAGAGAGAGGCCCCAAAGCATCTTGCTTCCAGCTCTGTGGGAAGCTAAAGCAACTGGCTCTCCACAGTGCTCTCACAGCCTACCGGGAACATCTCTTACCAAGGCCTGTGAAACGCAGTTTCTTGGCAGGCCTGATCTGGCTGAAGTAGAACTCCTGCTCTGGGCGTGCTACTTTGGCCTAGAGCTGCCAGGCCCAAAGGGCCGCCTTGTTTCCAAAGGGGCTGAGAGTCCCCAAAGTATCTTGCTTCCAAATCTTTGGGAAGCTAAGAAACAACTGGCTCTGCACAGTGCTCTCACAGCCTACCGGCAACGTGACAGAGAAAGGCCTGTGAGACGCAGTTTCTTGGAAGGCCTGATCTGGCTGAGGTAGAACTTCTGCTCTGGGTGTACTCCATTGGCCTAGGGCTGCCAGGCCCAAAGGGCTGCCTTTATTTCCAAAGTGTGAGAGAGGCCCCAAAGCATCTTGCTTCCTGCTCTCTGGGAAGCTAAAACAACTGGCTCTGCACAGTGCTCTCAAAGCCAACCGGGAACGTCACATACAAAGGCCTGTGAAACGCAGCTTCTTGACAGGCCTTATCTGGCTGAGGTAGAACTTGTGCTCTGGGTGTGCTACTTTGGCCTAGAGCTGCCAGGCACAAAGGCTGCTTTGTTTCCAAAGGGGGAGAGAGGCCCCAAATCATGTTGCTTCCAGCTGTTTTTGAAGCTAAGAAACAACTCGCTCTGCCAGGTACTCTTACAGCCTTCCGGGAACACCTCTTACGAAGGCCTGTGAAAAGCAGTTTCTTGGCAGGCCTGATCTGGCTGAGGTAGAACTTCTGCTCTGGGTGTGCTCCATTGCCCTAGAGCTGAAAGGCCCAAAGGGCTGCCTTGTTTCCAAAGGGGGAGAGAGGCCCCAAAGCATCTTGCTTCCACCTCTTGGGAAGCTAAGAAACAACTCGCTGTGCCCAGTGCTCTTATAGCCTAAGAGAACATCTCTTATCAAGGCCTGTGAAACGCACTTTCTAGGCAGGCCTGATCTGGAAGAAGTAGAACTTCTGCTCTGGTTGTGCTCCATTGCCCTAGAGCTGCCAGACCCAACGTGCTGCCTTGTTTCCAAAGGGGCAGAGAGGCCCCAAAGCGTCTTGCTTCCAGCTGTTTGGGAAACAAGGAAACAACTGGCTCTGCACCGTGCTCTCACAGCCTACCGGGAACGTCACATACAAAGGCCTCTGAAACGCAGTTCCTTGGCAGGCCTGATCTGGCTGAAGTAGGACTTCTGCTCTGGGTGTGCTCCGTTGGCCTAGAGCTGAAAGGCCCAAAGGGATGCCTTGTTTGCAAAGGGGCAGAGAGGCCCCAAAGCATCTTGCTTCCAGCTCTTTGGGAAGCTAGGAAACAACTGTCTCTGCCCAGTGCTCTGACAGAGTACCGGGAACATCTCTTACCAGAGCCTTTGAAACGCAGTTTCTTGGCAGGCCTTATCTGGCTGAGGTAGAACTTCTGCTCTGGGTGTGCTCCATTGGCCTAGAGCTGAAAGGCCCAAAGGTCGGCCTTGTTGGCAAAGGGGCAGGGAGCCCCCAAAGCATCTTGCTTCCAGCTCTTTGGGAAGCTAAGAAACAACTGGCTCTGCCCAGTGCTCTTACAGCCTAAGAGAAAATCTCTTACCAAGGCCTGTGAAACGCACTTTGTTGGTGGCCTGATCTAGCTGAAGTAGAACTGCTGCTCTGGGTGTGCTCCATTGGCCTAGAGCTGCCTGGCCCAAAGGGCCGCCTTGTTTGCAAAGGGGCAGAGAGGCCCCAAAGCATCTTGCTTCCAGCTCTTCGGGAAGCTAAGAAACATCTGGCGTTGCCCAGTGCTCTTACAGCCTACCGGGAACATCTCTTACCAAGGCCTGTGAAACGCAGTTTGTTGGTGGCCTGAACTGGCCGAAGTAGAACTTCTGCTCTGGGTGTGCTCCACTGGCCTAGAGCTACCTGGCGCAAAGGGCTGCCTTGATTCCAAAGTGAGAGAGTGGCACCAAAGCATCTTGCTCCCAGCTCTTCGGGAAGCTAAGAAACAGCTGGCTCTGCCCAGTGCTCTTACAGCCTAAGAGAACATCTCTTTGAAAGGCCTGTGAAACGCAGTTTCTTGGCAGGCCTGACCTGGCTGAAGTAGAACTTCTGTTCTGGTTGTGCTACATAGGCCTAGAGCTACCAGGACCTAAGGGCTGCCTTGTTTCCAAGGGGTGAGAGAGGCCCCAAAGCATCTTGCCTCCAGCACTTTGGGAAGCTAAAAAACAACTGGTTCTGCCCAGTGCTCTCACAGCCTACCGTGAACATCTCTTACCAAGGGCTGTGAAACGCAGTTTCTGGGCAGGACTGATCCGCCTGAAGTAGAACTTCTGCTGTGGGTGTGCTCCATTGGCCTAGAGCTGCCAGGCCCAAACGGCTGCCTTGTGTCCAAAGGGAGAGAGAGGCCCCAAAGCATCTTGCTTCCAGCTCTGTGGGAAGCTAAAGCAACTGGCTCTCCACAGTGCTCTCACAGCCTACCGGGAACATCTCTTACCAAGGCCTGTGAAACGCAGTTTCTTGGCAGGCCTGATCTGGCTGAAGTAGAACTCCTGCTCTGGGCGTGCTACTTTGGCCTAGAGCTGCCAGGCCCAAAGGGCCGCCTTGTTTCCAAAGGGGCTGAGAGTCCCCAAAGTATCTTGCTTCCAAATCTTTGGGAAGCTAAGAAACAACTGGCTCTGCACAGTGCTCTCACAGCCTACCGGCAACGTGACAGAGAAAGGCCTGTGAGACGCAGTTTCTTGGAAGGCCTGATCTGGCTGAGGTAGAACTTCTGCTCTGGGTGTACTCCATTGGCCTAGGGCTGCCAGGCCCAAAGGGCTGCCTTTATTTCCAAAGTGTGAGAGAGGCCCCAAAGCATCTTGCTTCCTGCTCTCTGGGAAGCTAAAACAACTGGCTCTGCACAGTGCTCTCAAAGCCAACCGGGAACGTCACATACAAAGGCCTGTGAAACGCAGCTTCTTGACAGGCCTTATCTGGCTGAGGTAGAACTTGTGCTCTGGGTGTGCTACTTTGGCCTAGAGCTGCCAGGCACAAAGGCTGCTTTGTTTCCAAAGGGGGAGAGAGGCCCCAAATCATGTTGCTTCCAGCTGTTTTTGAAGCTAAGAAACAACTCGCTCTGCCAGGTACTCTTACAGCCTTCCGGGAACACCTCTTACGAAGGCCTGTGAAAAGCAGTTTCTTGGCAGGCCTGATCTGGCTGAGGTAGAACTTCTGCTCTGGGTGTGCTCCATTGCCCTAGAGCTGAAAGGCCCAAAGGGCTGCCTTGTTTCCAAAGGGGGAGAGAGGCCCCAAAGCATCTTGCTTCCACCTCTTGGGAAGCTAAGAAACAACTCGCTGTGCCCAGTGCTCTTATAGCCTAAGAGAACATCTCTTATCAAGGCCTGTGAAACGCACTTTCTAGGCAGGCCTGATCTGGAAGAAGTAGAACTTCTGCTCTGGTTGTGCTCCATTGCCCTAGAGCTGCCAGACCCAACGTGCTGCCTTGTTTCCAAAGGGGCAGAGAGGCCCCAAAGCGTCTTGCTTCCAGCTGTTTGGGAAACAAGGAAACAACTGGCTCTGCACCGTGCTCTCACAGCCTACCGGGAACGTCACATACAAAGGCCTCTGAAACGCAGTTCCTTGGCAGGCCTGATCTGGCTGAAGTAGGACTTCTGCTCTGGGTGTGCTCCATTGGCCTAGAGCTGAAAGGCCCAGAGGGATGCCTTGTTTGCAAAGGGGCAGAGAGGCCCCAAAGCATCTTGCTTCCAGCTCTTTGGGAAGCTAGGAAACAACTGTCTCTGCCCAGTGCTCTGACAGAGTACCGGGAACATCTCTTACCAGAGCCTTTGAAACGCAGTTTCTTGGCAGGCCTTATCTGGCTGAGGTAGAACTTCTGCTCTGGGTGTGCTCCATTGGCCTAGAGCTGAAAGGCCCAAAGGTCGGCCTTGTTGGCAAAGGGGCAGGGAGCCCCCAAAGCATCTTGCTTCCAGCTCTTTGGGAAGCTAAGAAACAACTGGCTCTGCCCAGTGCTCTTACAGCCTAAGAGAAAATCTCTTACCAAGGCCTGTGAAACGCACTTTGTTGGTGGCCTGATCTAGCTGAAGTAGAACTGCTGCTCTGGGTGTGCTCCATTGGCCTAGAGCTGCCTGGCCCAAAGGGCCGCCTTGTTTGCAAAGGGGCAGAGAGGCCCCAAAGCATCTTGCTTCCAGCTCTTCGGGAAGCTAAGAAACATCTGGCGTTGCCCAGTGCTCTTACAGCCTACCGGGAACATCTCTTACCAAGGCCTGTGAAACGCAGTTTGTTGGTGGCCTGAACTGGCCGAAGTAGAACTTCTGCTCTGGGTGTGCTCCACTGGCCTAGAGCTACCTGGCGCAAAGGGCTGCCTTGATTCCAAAGTGAGAGAGTGGCACCAAAGCATCTTGCTCCCAGCTCTTCGGGAAGCTAAGAAACAGCTGGCTCTGCCCAGTGCTCTTACAGCCTAAGAGAACATCTCTTTGAAAGGCCTGTGAAACGCAGTTTCTTGGCAGGCCTGACCTGGCTGAAGTAGAACTTCTGTTCTGGTTGTGCTACATAGGCCTAGAGCTACCAGGACCTAAGGGCTGCCTTGTTTCCAAGGGGTGAGAGAGGCCCCAAAGCATCTTGCCTCCAGCACTTTGGGAAGCTAAAAAACAACTGGTTCTGCCCAGTGCTCTCACAGCCTACCGTGAACATCTCTTACCAAGGGCTGTGAAACGCAGTTTCTGGGCAGGACTGATCCGCCTGAAGTAGAACTTCTGCTGTGGGTGTGCTCCATTGGCCTAGAGCTGCCAGGCCCAAACGGCTGCCTTGTGTCCAAAGGGAGAGAGAGGCCCCAAAGCATCTTGCTTCCAGCTCTGTGGGAAGCTAAAGCAACTGGCTCTCCACAGTGCTCTCACAGCCTACCGGGAACATCTCTTACCAAGGCCTGTGAAACGCAGTTTCTTGGCAGGCCTGATCTGGCTGAAGTAGAGCTCCTGCTCTGGGCGTGCTACTTTGGCCTAGAGCTGCCAGGCCCAAAGGGCCGCCTTGTTTCCAAAGGGGCTGAGAGTCCCCAAAGTATCTTGCTTCCAAATCTTTGGGAAGCTAAGAAACAACTGGCTCTGCACAGTGCTCTCACAGCCTACCGGCAACGTGACAGAGAAAGGCCTGTGAGACGCAGTTTCTTGGAAGGCCTGATCTGGCTGAGGTAGAACTTCTGCTCTGGGTGTACTCCATTGGCCTAGGGCTGCCAGGCCCAAAGGGCTGCCTTTATTTCCAAAGTGTGAGAGAGGCCCCAAAGCATCTTGCTTCCTGCTCTCTGGGAAGCTAAAACAACTGGCTCTGCACAGTGCTCTCAAAGCCAACCGGGAACGTCACATACAAAGGCCTGTGAAACGCAGCTTCTTGACAGGCCTTATCTGGCTGAGGTAGAACTTGTGCTCTGGGTGTGCTACTTTGGCCTAGAGCTGCCAGGCACAAAGGCTGCTTTGTTTCCAAAGGGGGAGAGAGGCCCCAAATCATGTTGCTTCCAGCTGTTTTTGAAGCTAAGAAACAACTCGCTCTGCCAGGTACTCTTACAGCCTTCCGGGAACACCTCTTACGAAGGCCTGTGAAAAGCAGTTTCTTGGCAGGCCTGATCTGGCTGAGGTAGAACTTCTGCTCTGGGTGTGCTCCATTGCCCTAGAGCTGAAAGGCCCAAAGGGCTGCCTTGTTTCCAAAGGGGGAGAGAGGCCCCAAAGCATCTTGCTTCCACCTCTTGGGAAGCTAAGAAACAACTCGCTGTGCCCAGTGCTCTTATAGCCTAAGAGAACATCTCTTATCAAGGCCTGTGAAACGCACTTTCTAGGCAGGCCTGATCTGGAAGAAGTAGAACTTCTGCTCTGGTTGTGCTCCATTGCCCTAGAGCTGCCAGACCCAACGTGCTGCCTTGTTTCCAAAGGGGCAGAGAGGCCCCAAAGCGTCTTGCTTCCAGCTGTTTGGGAAACAAGGAAACAACTGGCTCTGCACCGTGCTCTCACAGCCTACCGGGAACGTCACATACAAAGGCCTCTGAAACGCAGTTCCTTGGCAGGCCTGATCTGGCTGAAGTAGGACTTCTGCTCTGGGTGTGCTCCGTTGGCCTAGAGCTGAAAGGCCCAAAGGGATGCCTTGTTTGCAAAGGGGCAGAGAGGCCCCAAAGCATCTTGCTTCCAGCTCTTTGGGAAGCTAGGAAACAACTGTCTCTGCCCAGTGCTCTGACAGAGTACCGGGAACATCTCTTACCAGAGCCTTTGAAACGCAGTTTCTTGGCAGGCCTTATCTGGCTGAGGTAGAACTTCTGCTCTGGGTGTGCTCCATTGGCCTAGAGCTGAAAGGCCCAAAGGTCGGCCTTGTTGGCAAAGGGGCAGGGAGCCCCCAAAGCATCTTGCTTCCAGCTCTTTGGGAAGCTAAGAAACAACTGGCTCTGCCCAGTGCTCTTACAGCCTAAGAGAAAATCTCTTACCAAGGCCTGTGAAACGCACTTTGTTGGTGGCCTGATCTAGCTGAAGTAGAACTGCTGCTCTGGGTGTGCTCCATTGGCCTAGAGCTGCCTGGCCCAAAGGGCCGCCTTGTTTGCAAAGGGGCAGAGAGGCCCCAAAGCATCTTGCTTCCAGCTCTTCGGGAAGCTAAGAAACATCTGGCGTTGCCCAGTGCTCTTACAGCCTACCGGGAACATCTCTTACCAAGGCCTGTGAAACGCAGTTTGTTGGTGGCCTGAACTGGCCGAAGTAGAACTTCTGCTCTGGGTGTGCTCCACTGGCCTAGAGCTACCTGGCGCAAAGGGCTGCCTTGATTCCAAAGTGAGAGAGTGGCACCAAAGCATCTTGCTCCCAGCTCTTCGGGAAGCTAAGAAACAGCTGGCTCTGCCCAGTGCTCTTACAGCCTAAGAGAACATCTCTTTGAAAGGCCTGTGAAACGCAGTTTCTTGGCAGGCCTGACCTGGCTGAAGTAGAACTTCTGTTCTGGTTGTGCTACATAGGCCTAGAGCTACCAGGACCTAAGGGCTGCCTTGTTTCCAAGGGGTGAGAGAGGCCCCAAAGCATCTTGCCTCCAGCACTTTGGGAAGCTAAAAAACAACTGGTTCTGCCCAGTGCTCTCACAGCCTACCGTGAACATCTCTTACCAAGGGCTGTGAAACGCAGTTTCTGGGCAGGACTGATCCGCCTGAAGTAGAACTTCTGCTGTGGGTGTGCTCCATTGGCCTAGAGCTGCCAGGCCCAAACGGCTGCCTTGTGTCCAAAGGGAGAGAGAGGCCCCAAAGCATCTTGCTTCCAGCTCTGTGGGAAGCTAAAGCAACTGGCTCTCCACAGTGCTCTCACAGCCTACCGGGAACATCTCTTACCAAGGCCTGTGAAACGCAGTTTCTTGGCAGGCCTGATCTGGCTGAAGTAGAACTCCTGCTCTGGGCGTGCTACTTTGGCCTAGAGCTGCCAGGCCCAAAGGGCCGCCTTGTTTCCAAAGGGGCTGAGAGTCCCCAAAGTATCTTGCTTCCAAATCTTTGGGAAGCTAAGAAACAACTGGCTCTGCACAGTGCTCTCACAGCCTACCGGCAACGTGACAGAGAAAGGCCTGTGAGACGCAGTTTCTTGGAAGGCCTGATCTGGCTGAGGTAGAACTTCTGCTCTGGGTGTACTCCATTGGCCTAGGGCTGCCAGGCCCAAAGGGCTGCCTTTATTTCCAAAGTGTGAGAGAGGCCCCAAAGCATCTTGCTTCCTGCTCTCTGGGAAGCTAAAACAACTGGCTCTGCACAGTGCTCTCAAAGCCAACCGGGAACGTCACATACAAAGGCCTGTGAAACGCAGCTTCTTGACAGGCCTTATCTGGCTGAGGTAGAACTTGTGCTCTGGGTGTGCTACTTTGGCCTAGAGCTGCCAGGCACAAAGGCTGCTTTGTTTCCAAAGGGGGAGAGAGGCCCCAAATCATGTTGCTTCCAGCTGTTTTTGAAGCTAAGAAACAACTCGCTCTGCCAGGTACTCTTACAGCCTTCCGGGAACACCTCTTACGAAGGCCTGTGAAAAGCAGTTTCTTGGCAGGCCTGATCTGGCTGAGGTAGAACTTCTGCTCTGGGTGTGCTCCATTGCCCTAGAGCTGAAAGGCCCAAAGGGCTGCCTTGTTTCCAAAGGGGGAGAGAGGCCCCAAAGCATCTTGCTTCCACCTCTTGGGAAGCTAAGAAACAACTCGCTGTGCCCAGTGCTCTTATAGCCTAAGAGAACATCTCTTATCAAGGCCTGTGAAACGCACTTTCTAGGCAGGCCTGATCTGGAAGAAGTAGAACTTCTGCTCTGGTTGTGCTCCATTGCCCTAGAGCTGCCAGACCCAACGTGCTGCCTTGTTTCCAAAGGGGCAGAGAGGCCCCAAAGCGTCTTGCTTCCAGCTGTTTGGGAAACAAGGAAACAACTGGCTCTGCACCGTGCTCTCACAGCCTACCGGGAACGTCACATACAAAGGCCTCTGAAACGCAGTTCCTTGGCAGGCCTGATCTGGCTGAAGTAGGACTTCTGCTCTGGGTGTGCTCCGTTGGCCTAGAGCTGAAAGGCCCAAAGGGATGCCTTGTTTGCAAAGGGGCAGAGAGGCCCCAAAGCATCTTGCTTCCAGCTCTTTGGGAAGCTAGGAAACAACTGTCTCTGCCCAGTGCTCTGACAGAGTACCGGGAACATCTCTTACCAGAGCCTTTGAAACGCAGTTTCTTGGCAGGCCTTATCTGGCTGAGGTAGAACTTCTGCTCTGGGTGTGCTCCATTGGCCTAGAGCTGAAAGGCCCAAAGGTCGGCCTTGTTGGCAAAGGGGCAGGGAGCCCCCAAAGCATCTTGCTTCCAGCTCTTTGGGAAGCTAAGAAACAACTGGCTCTGCCCAGTGCTCTTACAGCCTAAGAGAAAATCTCTTACCAAGGCCTGTGAAACGCACTTTGTTGGTGGCCTGATCTAGCTGAAGTAGAACTGCTGCTCTGGGTGTGCTCCATTGGCCTAGAGCTGCCTGGCCCAAAGGGCCGCCTTGTTTGCAAAGGGGCAGAGAGGCCCCAAAGCATCTTGCTTCCAGCTCTTCGGGAAGCTAAGAAACATCTGGCGTTGCCCAGTGCTCTTACAGCCTACCGGGAACATCTCTTACCAAGGCCTGTGAAACGCAGTTTGTTGGTGGCCTGAACTGGCCGAAGTAGAACTTCTGCTCTGGGTGTGCTCCACTGGCCTAGAGCTACCTGGCGCAAAGGGCTGCCTTGATTCCAAAGTGAGAGAGTGGCACCAAAGCATCTTGCTCCCAGCTCTTCGGGAAGCTAAGAAACAGCTGGCTCTGCCCAGTGCTCTTACAGCCTAAGAGAACATCTCTTTGAAAGGCCTGTGAAACGCAGTTTCTTGGCAGGCCTGACCTGGCTGAAGTAGAACTTCTGTTCTGGTTGTGCTACATAGGCCTAGAGCTACCAGGACCTAAGGGCTGCCTTGTTTCCAAGGGGTGAGAGAGGCCCCAAAGCATCTTGCCTCCAGCACTTTGGGAAGCTAAAAAACAACTGGTTCTGCCCAGTGCTCTCACAGCCTACCGTGAACATCTCTTACCAAGGGCTGTGAAACGCAGTTTCTGGGCAGGACTGATCCGCCTGAAGTAGAACTTCTGCTGTGGGTGTGTTCCATTGGCCTAGAGCTGCCAGGCCCAAACGGCTGCCTTGTGTCCAAAGGGAGAGAGAGGCCCCAAAGCATCTTGCTTCCAGCTCTGTGGGAAGCTAAAGCAACTGGCTCTCCACAGTGCTCTCACAGCCTACCGGGAACATCTCTTACCAAGGCCTGTGAAACGCAGTTTCTTGGCAGGCCTGATCTGGCTGAAGTAGAGCTCCTGCTCTGGGCGTGCTACTTTGGCCTAGAGCTGCCAGGCCCAAAGGGCCGCCTTGTTTCCAAAGGGGCTGAGAGTCCCCAAAGTATCTTGCTTCCAAATCTTTGGGAAGCTAAGAAACAACTGGCTCTGCACAGTGCTCTCACAGCCTACCGGCAACGTGACAGAGAAAGGCCTGTGAGACGCAGTTTCTTGGAAGGCCTGATCTGGCTGAGGTAGAACTTCTGCTCTGGGTGTACTCCATTGGCCTAGGGCTGCCAGGCCCAAAGGGCTGCCTTTATTTCCAAAGTGTGAGAGAGGCCCCAAAGCATCTTGCTTCCTGCTCTCTGGGAAGCTAAAACAACTGGCTCTGCACAGTGCTCTCAAAGCCAACCGGGAACGTCACATACAAAGGCCTGTGAAACGCAGCTTCTTGACAGGCCTTATCTGGCTGAGGTAGAACTTGTGCTCTGGGTGTGCTACTTTGGCCTAGAGCTGCCAGGCACAAAGGCTGCTTTGTTTCCAAAGGGGGAGAGAGGCCCCAAATCATGTTGCTTCCAGCTGTTTTTGAAGCTAAGAAACAACTCGCTCTGCCAGGTACTCTTACAGCCTTCCGGGAACACCTCTTACGAAGGCCTGTGAAAAGCAGTTTCTTGGCAGGCCTGATCTGGCTGAGGTAGAACTTCTGCTCTGGGTGTGCTCCATTGCCCTAGAGCTGAAAGGCCCAAAGGGCTGCCTTGTTTCCAAAGGGGGAGAGAGGCCCCAAAGCATCTTGCTTCCACCTCTTGGGAAGCTAAGAAACAACTCGCTGTGCCCAGTGCTCTTATAGCCTAAGAGAACATCTCTTATCAAGGCCTGTGAAACGCACTTTCTAGGCAGGCCTGATCTGGAAGAAGTAGAACTTCTGCTCTGGTTGTGCTCCATTGCCCTAGAGCTGCCAGACCCAACGTGCTGCCTTGTTTCCAAAGGGGCAGAGAGGCCCCAAAGCGTCTTGCTTCCAGCTGTTTGGGAAACAAGGAAACAACTGGCTCTGCACCGTGCTCTCACAGCCTACCGGGAACGTCACATACAAAGGCCTCTGAAACGCAGTTCCTTGGCAGGCCTGATCTGGCTGAAGTAGGACTTCTGCTCTGGGTGTGCTCCGTTGGCCTAGAGCTGAAAGGCCCAAAGGGATGCCTTGTTTGCAAAGGGGCAGAGAGGCCCCAAAGCATCTTGCTTCCAGCTCTTTGGGAAGCTAAGAAACAACTGTCTCTGCCCAGTGCTCTGACAGAGTACCGGGAACATCTCTTACCAGAGCCTTTGAAACGCAGTTTCTTGGCAGGCCTTATCTGGCTGAGGTAGAACTTCTGCTCTGGGTGTGCTCCATTGGCCTAGAGCTGAAAGGCCCAAAGGTCGGCCTTGTTGGCAAAGGGGCAGGGAGCCCCCAAAGCATCTTGCTTCCAGCTCTTTGGGAAGCTAAGAAACAACTGGCTCTGCCCAGTGCTCTTACAGCCTAAGAGAAAATCTCTTACCAAGGCCTGTGAAACGCACTTTGTTGGTGGCCTGATCTAGCTGAAGTAGAACTGCTGCTCTGGGTGTGCTCCATTGGCCTAGAGCTGCCTGGCCCAAAGGGCCGCCTTGTTTGCAAAGGGGCAGAGAGGCCCCAAAGCATCTTGCTTCCAGCTCTTCGGGAAGCTAAGAAACATCTGGCGTTGCCCAGTGCTCTTACAGCCTACCGGGAACATCTCTTACCAAGGCCTGTGAAACGCAGTTTGTTGGTGGCCTGAACTGGCCGAAGTAGAACTTCTGCTCTGGGTGTGCTCCACTGGCCTAGAGCTACCTGGCGCAAAGGGCTGCCTTGATTCCAAAGTGAGAGAGTGGCACCAAAGCATCTTGCTCCCAGCTCTTCGGGAAGCTAAGAAACAGCTGGCTCTGCCCAGTGCTCTTACAGCCTAAGAGAACATCTCTTTGAAAGGCCTGTGAAACGCAGTTTCTTGGCAGGCCTGACCTGGCTGAAGTAGAACTTCTGTTCTGGTTGTGCTACATAGGCCTAGAGCTACCAGGACCTAAGGGCTGCCTTGTTTCCAAGGGGTGAGAGAGGCCCCAAAGCATCTTGCCTCCAGCACTTTGGGAAGCTAAAAAACAACTGGTTCTGCCCAGTGCTCTCACAGCCTACCGTGAACATCTCTTACCAAGGGCTGTGAAACGCAGTTTCTGGGCAGGACTGATCCGCCTGAAGTAGAACTTCTGCTGTGGGTGTGCTCCATTGGCCTAGAGCTGCCAGGCCCAAACGGCTGCCTTGTGTCCAAAGGGAGAGAGAGGCCCCAAAGCATCTTGCTTCCAGCTCTGTGGGAAGCTAAAGCAACTGGCTCTCCACAGTGCTCTCACAGCCTACCGGGAACATCTCTTACCAAGGCCTGTGAAACGCAGTTTCTTGGCAGGCCTGATCTGGCTGAAGTAGAACTCCTGCTCTGGGCGTGCTACTTTGGCCTAGAGCTGCCAGGCCCAAAGGGCCGCCTTGTTTCCAAAGGGGCTGAGAGTCCCCAAAGTATCTTGCTTCCAAATCTTTGGGAAGCTAAGAAACAACTGGCTCTGCACAGTGCTCTCACAGCCTACCGGCAACGTGACAGAGAAAGGCCTGTGAGACGCAGTTTCTTGGAAGGCCTGATCTGGCTGAGGTAGAACTTCTGCTCTGGGTGTACTCCATTGGCCTAGGGCTGCCAGGCCCAAAGGGCTGCCTTTATTTCCAAAGTGTGAGAGAGGCCCCAAAGCATCTTGCTTCCTGCTCTCTGGGAAGCTAAAACAACTGGCTCTGCACAGTGCTCTCAAAGCCAACCGGGAACGTCACATACAAAGGCCTGTGAAACGCAGCTTCTTGACAGGCCTTATCTGGCTGAGGTAGAACTTGTGCTCTGGGTGTGCTACTTTGGCCTAGAGCTGCCAGGCACAAAGGCTGCTTTGTTTCCAAAGGGGGAGAGAGGCCCCAAATCATGTTGCTTCCAGCTGTTTTTGAAGCTAAGAAACAACTCGCTCTGCCAGGTACTCTTACAGCCTTCCGGGAACACCTCTTACGAAGGCCTGTGAAAAGCAGTTTCTTGGCAGGCCTGATCTGGCTGAGGTAGAACTTCTGCTCTGGGTGTGCTCCATTGCCCTAGAGCTGAAAGGCCCAAAGGGCTGCCTTGTTTCCAAAGGGGGAGAGAGGCCCCAAAGCATCTTGCTTCCACCTCTTGGGAAGCTAAGAAACAACTCGCTGTGCCCAGTGCTCTTATAGCCTAAGAGAACATCTCTTATCAAGGCCTGTGAAACGCACTTTCTAGGCAGGCCTGATCTGGAAGAAGTAGAACTTCTGCTCTGGTTGTGCTCCATTGCCCTAGAGCTGCCAGACCCAACGTGCTGCCTTGTTTCCAAAGGGGCAGAGAGGCCCCAAAGCGTCTTGCTTCCAGCTGTTTGGGAAACAAGGAAACAACTGGCTCTGCACCGTGCTCTCACAGCCTACCGGGAACGTCACATACAAAGGCCTCTGAAACGCAGTTCCTTGGCAGGCCTGATCTGGCTGAAGTAGGACTTCTGCTCTGGGTGTGCTCCGTTGGCCTAGAGCTGAAAGGCCCAAAGGGATGCCTTGTTTGCAAAGGGGCAGAGAGGCCCCAAAGCATCTTGCTTCCAGCTCTTTGGGAAGCTAAGAAACAACTGTCTCTGCCCAGTGCTCTGACAGAGTACCGGGAACATCTCTTACCAGAGCCTTTGAAACGCAGTTTCTTGGCAGGCCTTATCTGGCTGAGGTAGAACTTCTGCTCTGGGTGTGCTCCATTGGCCTAGAGCTGAAAGGCCCAAAGGTCGGCCTTGTTGGCAAAGGGGCAGGGAGCCCCCAAAGCATCTTGCTTCCAGCTCTTTGGGAAGCTAAGAAACAACTGGCTCTGCCCAGTGCTCTTACAGCCTAAGAGAAAATCTCTTACCAAGGCCTGTGAAACGCACTTTGTTGGTGGCCTGATCTAGCTGAAGTAGAACTGCTGCTCTGGGTGTGCTCCATTGGCCTAGAGCTGCCTGGCCCAAAGGGCCGCCTTGTTTGCAAAGGGGCAGAGAGGCCCCAAAGCATCTTGCTTCCAGCTCTTCGGGAAGCTAAGAAACATCTGGCGTTGCCCAGTGCTCTTACAGCCTACCGGGAACATCTCTTACCAAGGCCTGTGAAACGCAGTTTGTTGGTGGCCTGAACTGGCCGAAGTAGAACTTCTGCTCTGGGTGTGCTCCACTGGCCTAGAGCTACCTGGCGCAAAGGGCTGCCTTGATTCCAAAGTGAGAGAGTGGCACCAAAGCATCTTGCTCCCAGCTCTTCGGGAAGCTAAGAAACAGCTGGCTCTGCCCAGTGCTCTTACAGCCTAAGAGAACATCTCTTTGAAAGGCCTGTGAAACGCAGTTTCTTGGCAGGCCTGACCTGGCTGAAGTAGAACTTCTGTTCTGGTTGTGCTACATAGGCCTAGAGCTACCAGGACCTAAGGGCTGCCTTGTTTCCAAGGGGTGAGAGAGGCCCCAAAGCATCTTGCCTCCAGCACTTTGGGAAGCTAAAAAACAACTGGTTCTGCCCAGTGCTCTCACAGCCTACCGTGAACATCTCTTACCAAGGGCTGTGAAACGCAGTTTCTGGGCAGGACTGATCCGCCTGAAGTAGAACTTCTGCTGTGGGTGTGCTCCATTGGCCTAGAGCTGCCAGGCCCAAACGGCTGCCTTGTGTCCAAAGGGAGAGAGAGGCCCCAAAGCATCTTGCTTCCAGCTCTGTGGGAAGCTAAAGCAACTGGCTCTCCACAGTGCTCTCACAGCCTACCGGGAACATCTCTTACCAAGGCCTGTGAAACGCAGTTTCTTGGCAGGCCTGATCTGGCTGAAGTAGAACTCCTGCTCTGGGCGTGCTACTTTGGCCTAGAGCTGCCAGGCCCAAAGGGCCGCCTTGTTTCCAAAGGGGCTGAGAGTCCCCAAAGTATCTTGCTTCCAAATCTTTGGGAAGCTAAGAAACAACTGGCTCTGCACAGTGCTCTCACAGCCTACCGGCAACGTGACAGAGAAAGGCCTGTGAGACGCAGTTTCTTGGAAGGCCTGATCTGGCTGAGGTAGAACTTCTGCTCTGGGTGTACTCCATTGGCCTAGGGCTGCCAGGCCCAAAGGGCTGCCTTTATTTCCAAAGTGTGAGAGAGGCCCCAAAGCATCTTGCTTCCTGCTCTCTGGGAAGCTAAAACAACTGGCTCTGCACAGTGCTCTCAAAGCCAACCGGGAACGTCACATACAAAGGCCTGTGAAACGCAGCTTCTTGACAGGCCTTATCTGGCTGAGGTAGAACTTGTGCTCTGGGTGTGCTACTTTGGCCTAGAGCTGCCAGGCACAAAGGCTGCTTTGTTTCCAAAGGGGGAGAGAGGCCCCAAATCATGTTGCTTCCAGCTGTTTTTGAAGCTAAGAAACAACTCGCTCTGCCAGGTACTCTTACAGCCTTCCGGGAACACCTCTTACGAAGGCCTGTGAAAAGCAGTTTCTTGGCAGGCCTGATCTGGCTGAGGTAGAACTTCTGCTCTGGGTGTGCTCCATTGCCCTAGAGCTGAAAGGCCCAAAGGGCTGCCTTGTTTCCAAAGGGGGAGAGAGGCCCCAAAGCATCTTGCTTCCACCTCTTGGGAAGCTAAGAAACAACTCGCTGTGCCCAGTGCTCTTATAGCCTAAGAGAACATCTCTTATCAAGGCCTGTGAAACGCACTTTCTAGGCAGGCCTGATCTGGAAGAAGTAGAACTTCTGCTCTGGTTGTGCTCCATTGCCCTAGAGCTGCCAGACCCAACGTGCTGCCTTGTTTCCAAAGGGGCAGAGAGGCCCCAAAGCGTCTTGCTTCCAGCTGTTTGGGAAACAAGGAAACAACTGGCTCTGCACCGTGCTCTCACAGCCTACCGGGAACGTCACATACAAAGGCCTCTGAAACGCAGTTCCTTGGCAGGCCTGATCTGGCTGAAGTAGGACTTCTGCTCTGGGTGTGCTCCGTTGGCCTAGAGCTGAAAGGCCCAAAGGGATGCCTTGTTTGCAAAGGGGCAGAGAGGCCCCAAAGCATCTTGCTTCCAGCTCTTTGGGAAGCTAGGAAACAACTGTCTCTGCCCAGTGCTCTGACAGAGTACCGGGAACATCTCTTACCAGAGCCTTTGAAACGCAGTTTCTTGGCAGGCCTTATCTGGCTGAGGTAGAACTTCTGCTCTGGGTGTGCTCCATTGGCCTAGAGCTGAAAGGCCCAAAGGTCGGCCTTGTTGGCAAAGGGGCAGGGAGCCCCCAAAGCATCTTGCTTCCAGCTCTTTGGGAAGCTAAGAAACAACTGGCTCTGCCCAGTGCTCTTACAGCCTAAGAGAAAATCTCTTACCAAGGCCTGTGAAACGCACTTTGTTGGTGGCCTGATCTAGCTGAAGTAGAACTGCTGCTCTGGGTGTGCTCCATTGGCCTAGAGCTGCCTGGCCCAAAGGGCCGCCTTGTTTGCAAAGGGGCAGAGAGGCCCCAAAGCATCTTGCTTCCAGCTCTTCGGGAAGCTAAGAAACATCTGGCGTTGCCCAGTGCTCTTACAGCCTACCGGGAACATCTCTTACCAAGGCCTGTGAAACGCAGTTTGTTGGTGGCCTGAACTGGCCGAAGTAGAACTTCTGCTCTGGGTGTGCTCCACTGGCCTAGAGCTACCTGGCGCAAAGGGCTGCCTTGATTCCAAAGTGAGAGAGTGGCACCAAAGCATCTTGCTCCCAGCTCTTCGGGAAGCTAAGAAACAGCTGGCTCTGCCCAGTGCTCTTACAGCCTAAGAGAACATCTCTTTGAAAGGCCTGTGAAACGCAGTTTCTTGGCAGGCCTGACCTGGCTGAAGTAGAACTTCTGTTCTGGTTGTGCTACATAGGCCTAGAGCTACCAGGACCTAAGGGCTGCCTTGTTTCCAAGGGGTGAGAGAGGCCCCAAAGCATCTTGCCTCCAGCACTTTGGGAAGCTAAAAAACAACTGGTTCTGCCCAGTGCTCTCACAGCCTACCGTGAACATCTCTTACCAAGGGCTGTGAAACGCAGTTTCTGGGCAGGACTGATCCGCCTGAAGTAGAACTTCTGCTGTGGGTGTGCTCCATTGGCCTAGAGCTGCCAGGCCCAAACGGCTGCCTTGTGTCCAAAGGGAGAGAGAGGCCCCAAAGCATCTTGCTTCCAGCTCTGTGGGAAGCTAAAGCAACTGGCTCTCCACAGTGCTCTCACAGCCTACCGGGAACATCTCTTACCAAGGCCTGTGAAACGCAGTTTCTTGGCAGGCCTGATCTGGCTGAAGTAGAACTCCTGCTCTGGGCGTGCTACTTTGGCCTAGAGCTGCCAGGCCCAAAGGGCCGCCTTGTTTCCAAAGGGGCTGAGAGTCCCCAAAGTATCTTGCTTCCAAATCTTTGGGAAGCTAAGAAACAACTGGCTCTGCACAGTGCTCTCACAGCCTACCGGCAACGTGACAGAGAAAGGCCTGTGAGACGCAGTTTCTTGGAAGGCCTGATCTGGCTGAGGTAGAACTTCTGCTCTGGGTGTACTCCATTGGCCTAGGGCTGCCAGGCCCAAAGGGCTGCCTTTATTTCCAAAGTGTGAGAGAGGCCCCAAAGCATCTTGCTTCCTGCTCTCTGGGAAGCTAAAACAACTGGCTCTGCACAGTGCTCTCAAAGCCAACCGGGAACGTCACATACAAAGGCCTGTGAAACGCAGCTTCTTGACAGGCCTTATCTGGCTGAGGTAGAACTTGTGCTCTGGGTGTGCTACTTTGGCCTAGAGCTGCCAGGCACAAAGGCTGCTTTGTTTCCAAAGGGGGAGAGAGGCCCCAAATCATGTTGCTTCCAGCTGTTTTTGAAGCTAAGAAACAACTCGCTCTGCCAGGTACTCTTACAGCCTTCCGGGAACACCTCTTACGAAGGCCTGTGAAAAGCAGTTTCTTGGCAGGCCTGATCTGGCTGAGGTAGAACTTCTGCTCTGGGTGTGCTCCATTGCCCTAGAGCTGAAAGGCCCAAAGGGCTGCCTTGTTTCCAAAGGGGGAGAGAGGCCCCAAAGCATCTTGCTTCCACCTCTTGGGAAGCTAAGAAACAACTCGCTGTGCCCAGTGCTCTTATAGCCTAAGAGAACATCTCTTATCAAGGCCTGTGAAACGCACTTTCTAGGCAGGCCTGATCTGGAAGAAGTAGAACTTCTGCTCTGGTTGTGCTCCATTGCCCTAGAGCTGCCAGACCCAACGTGCTGCCTTGTTTCCAAAGGGGCAGAGAGGCCCCAAAGCGTCTTGCTTCCAGCTGTTTGGGAAACAAGGAAACAACTGGCTCTGCACCGTGCTCTCACAGCCTACCGGGAACGTCACATACAAAGGCCTCTGAAACGCAGTTCCTTGGCAGGCCTGATCTGGCTGAAGTAGGACTTCTGCTCTGGGTGTGCTCCGTTGGCCTAGAGCTGAAAGGCCCAAAGGGATGCCTTGTTTGCAAAGGGGCAGAGAGGCCCCAAAGCATCTTGCTTCCAGCTCTTTGGGAAGCTAGGAAACAACTGTCTCTGCCCAGTGCTCTGACAGAGTACCGGGAACATCTCTTACCAGAGCCTTTGAAACGCAGTTTCTTGGCAGGCCTTATCTGGCTGAGGTAGAACTTCTGCTCTGGGTGTGCTCCATTGGCCTAGAGCTGAAAGGCCCAAAGGTCGGCCTTGTTGGCAAAGGGGCAGGGAGCCCCCAAAGCATCTTGCTTCCAGCTCTTTGGGAAGCTAAGAAACAACTGGCTCTGCCCAGTGCTCTTACAGCCTAAGAGAAAATCTCTTACCAAGGCCTGTGAAACGCACTTTGTTGGTGGCCTGATCTAGCTGAAGTAGAACTGCTGCTCTGGGTGTGCTCCATTGGCCTAGAGCTGCCTGGCCCAAAGGGCCGCCTTGTTTGCAAAGGGGCAGAGAGGCCCCAAAGCATCTTGCTTCCAGCTCTTCGGGAAGCTAAGAAACATCTGGCGTTGCCCAGTGCTCTTACAGCCTACCGGGAACATCTCTTACCAAGGCCTGTGAAACGCAGTTTGTTGGTGGCCTGAACTGGCCGAAGTAGAACTTCTGCTCTGGGTGTGCTCCACTGGCCTAGAGCTACCTGGCGCAAAGGGCTGCCTTGATTCCAAAGTGAGAGAGTGGCACCAAAGCATCTTGCTCCCAGCTCTTCGGGAAGCTAAGAAACAGCTGGCTCTGCCCAGTGCTCTTACAGCCTAAGAGAACATCTCTTTGAAAGGCCTGTGAAACGCAGTTTCTTGGCAGGCCTGACCTGGCTGAAGTAGAACTTCTGTTCTGGTTGTGCTACATAGGCCTAGAGCTACCAGGACCTAAGGGCTGCCTTGTTTCCAAGGGGTGAGAGAGGCCCCAAAGCATCTTGCCTCCAGCACTTTGGGAAGCTAAAAAACAACTGGTTCTGCCCAGTGCTCTCACAGCCTACCGTGAACATCTCTTACCAAGGGCTGTGAAACGCAGTTTCTGGGCAGGACTGATCCGCCTGAAGTAGAACTTCTGCTGTGGGTGTGCTCCATTGGCCTAGAGCTGCCAGGCCCAAACGGCTGCCTTGTGTCCAAAGGGAGAGAGAGGCCCCAAAGCATCTTGCTTCCAGCTCTGTGGGAAGCTAAAGCAACTGGCTCTCCACAGTGCTCTCACAGCCTACCGGGAACATCTCTTACCAAGGCCTGTGAAACGCAGTTTCTTGGCAGGCCTGATCTGGCTGAAGTAGAACTCCTGCTCTGGGCGTGCTACTTTGGCCTAGAGCTGCCAGGCCCAAAGGGCCGCCTTGTTTCCAAAGGGGCTGAGAGTCCCCAAAGTATCTTGCTTCCAAATCTTTGGGAAGCTAAGAAACAACTGGCTCTGCACAGTGCTCTCACAGCCTACCGGCAACGTGACAGAGAAAGGCCTGTGAGACGCAGTTTCTTGGAAGGCCTGATCTGGCTGAGGTAGAACTTCTGCTCTGGGTGTACTCCATTGGCCTAGGGCTGCCAGGCCCAAAGGGCTGCCTTTATTTCCAAAGTGTGAGAGAGGCCCCAAAGCATCTTGCTTCCTGCTCTCTGGGAAGCTAAAACAACTGGCTCTGCACAGTGCTCTCAAAGCCAACCGGGAACGTCACATACAAAGGCCTGTGAAACGCAGCTTCTTGACAGGCCTTATCTGGCTGAGGTAGAACTTGTGCTCTGGGTGTGCTACTTTGGCCTAGAGCTGCCAGGCACAAAGGCTGCTTTGTTTCCAAAGGGGGAGAGAGGCCCCAAATCATGTTGCTTCCAGCTGTTTTTGAAGCTAAGAAACAACTCGCTCTGCCAGGTACTCTTACAGCCTTCCGGGAACACCTCTTACGAAGGCCTGTGAAAAGCAGTTTCTTGGCAGGCCTGATCTGGCTGAGGTAGAACTTCTGCTCTGGGTGTGCTCCATTGCCCTAGAGCTGAAAGGCCCAAAGGGCTGCCTTGTTTCCAAAGGGGGAGAGAGGCCCCAAAGCATCTTGCTTCCACCTCTTGGGAAGCTAAGAAACAACTCGCTGTGCCCAGTGCTCTTATAGCCTAAGAGAACATCTCTTATCAAGGCCTGTGAAACGCACTTTCTAGGCAGGCCTGATCTGGAAGAAGTAGAACTTCTGCTCTGGTTGTGCTCCATTGCCCTAGAGCTGCCAGACCCAACGTGCTGCCTTGTTTCCAAAGGGGCAGAGAGGCCCCAAAGCGTCTTGCTTCCAGCTGTTTGGGAAACAAGGAAACAACTGGCTCTGCACCGTGCTCTCACAGCCTACCGGGAACGTCACATACAAAGGCCTCTGAAACGCAGTTCCTTGGCAGGCCTGATCTGGCTGAAGTAGGACTTCTGCTCTGGGTGTGCTCCGTTGGCCTAGAGCTGAAAGGCCCAAAGGGATGCCTTGTTTGCAAAGGGGCAGAGAGGCCCCAAAGCATCTTGCTTCCAGCTCTTTGGGAAGCTAGGAAACAACTGTCTCTGCCCAGTGCTCTGACAGAGTACCGGGAACATCTCTTACCAGAGCCTTTGAAACGCAGTTTCTTGGCAGGCCTTATCTGGCTGAGGTAGAACTTCTGCTCTGGGTGTGCTCCATTGGCCTAGAGCTGAAAGGCCCAAAGGTCGGCCTTGTTGGCAAAGGGGCAGGGAGCCCCCAAAGCATCTTGCTTCCAGCTCTTTGGGAAGCTAAGAAACAACTGGCTCTGCCCAGTGCTCTTACAGCCTAAGAGAAAATCTCTTACCAAGGCCTGTGAAACGCACTTTGTTGGTGGCCTGATCTAGCTGAAGTAGAACTGCTGCTCTGGGTGTGCTCCATTGGCCTAGAGCTGCCTGGCCCAAAGGGCCGCCTTGTTTGCAAAGGGGCAGAGAGGCCCCAAAGCATCTTGCTTCCAGCTCTTCGGGAAGCTAAGAAACATCTGGCGTTGCCCAGTGCTCTTACAGCCTACCGGGAACATCTCTTACCAAGGCCTGTGAAACGCAGTTTGTTGGTGGCCTGAACTGGCCGAAGTAGAACTTCTGCTCTGGGTGTGCTCCACTGGCCTAGAGCTACCTGGCGCAAAGGGCTGCCTTGATTCCAAAGTGAGAGAGTGGCACCAAAGCATCTTGCTCCCAGCTCTTCGGGAAGCTAAGAAACAGCTGGCTCTGCCCAGTGCTCTTACAGCCTAAGAGAACATCTCTTTGAAAGGCCTGTGAAACGCAGTTTCTTGGCAGGCCTGACCTGGCTGAAGTAGAACTTCTGTTCTGGTTGTGCTACATAGGCCTAGAGCTACCAGGACCTAAGGGCTGCCTTGTTTCCAAGGGGTGAGAGAGGCCCCAAAGCATCTTGCCTCCAGCACTTTGGGAAGCTAAAAAACAACTGGTTCTGCCCAGTGCTCTCACAGCCTACCGTGAACATCTCTTACCAAGGGCTGTGAAACGCAGTTTCTGGGCAGGACTGATCCGCCTGAAGTAGAACTTCTGCTGTGGGTGTGCTCCATTGGCCTAGAGCTGCCAGGCCCAAACGGCTGCCTTGTGTCCAAAGGGAGAGAGAGGCCCCAAAGCATCTTGCTTCCAGCTCTGTGGGAAGCTAAAGCAACTGGCTCTCCACAGTGCTCTCACAGCCTACCGGGAACATCTCTTACCAAGGCCTGTGAAACGCAGTTTCTTGGCAGGCCTGATCTGGCTGAAGTAGAACTCCTGCTCTGGGCGTGCTACTTTGGCCTAGAGCTGCCAGGCCCAAAGGGCCGCCTTGTTTCCAAAGGGGCTGAGAGTCCCCAAAGTATCTTGCTTCCAAATCTTTGGGAAGCTAAGAAACAACTGGCTCTGCACAGTGCTCTCACAGCCTACCGGCAACGTGACAGAGAAAGGCCTGTGAGACGCAGTTTCTTGGAAGGCCTGATCTGGCTGAGGTAGAACTTCTGCTCTGGGTGTACTCCATTGGCCTAGGGCTGCCAGGCCCAAAGGGCTGCCTTTATTTCCAAAGTGTGAGAGAGGCCCCAAAGCATCTTGCTTCCTGCTCTCTGGGAAGCTAAAACAACTGGCTCTGCACAGTGCTCTCAAAGCCAACCGGGAACGTCACATACAAAGGCCTGTGAAACGCAGCTTCTTGACAGGCCTTATCTGGCTGAGGTAGAACTTGTGCTCTGGGTGTGCTACTTTGGCCTAGAGCTGCCAGGCACAAAGGCTGCTTTGTTTCCAAAGGGGGAGAGAGGCCCCAAATCATGTTGCTTCCAGCTGTTTTTGAAGCTAAGAAACAACTCGCTCTGCCAGGTACTCTTACAGCCTTCCGGGAACACCTCTTACGAAGGCCTGTGAAAAGCAGTTTCTTGGCAGGCCTGATCTGGCTGAGGTAGAACTTCTGCTCTGGGTGTGCTCCATTGCCCTAGAGCTGAAAGGCCCAAAGGGCTGCCTTGTTTCCAAAGGGGGAGAGAGGCCCCAAAGCATCTTGCTTCCACCTCTTGGGAAGCTAAGAAACAACTCGCTGTGCCCAGTGCTCTTATAGCCTAAGAGAACATCTCTTATCAAGGCCTGTGAAACGCACTTTCTAGGCAGGCCTGATCTGGAAGAAGTAGAACTTCTGCTCTGGTTGTGCTCCATTGCCCTAGAGCTGCCAGACCCAACGTGCTGCCTTGTTTCCAAAGGGGCAGAGAGGCCCCAAAGCGTCTTGCTTCCAGCTGTTTGGGAAACAAGGAAACAACTGGCTCTGCACCGTGCTCTCACAGCCTACCGGGAACGTCACATACAAAGGCCTCTGAAACGCAGTTCCTTGGCAGGCCTGATCTGGCTGAAGTAGGACTTCTGCTCTGGGTGTGCTCCGTTGGCCTAGAGCTGAAAGGCCCAAAGGGATGCCTTGTTTGCAAAGGGGCAGAGAGGCCCCAAAGCATCTTGCTTCCAGCTCTTTGGGAAGCTAGGAAACAACTGTCTCTGCCCAGTGCTCTGACAGAGTACCGGGAACATCTCTTACCAGAGCCTTTGAAACGCAGTTTCTTGGCAGGCCTTATCTGGCTGAGGTAGAACTTCTGCTCTGGGTGTGCTCCATTGGCCTAGAGCTGAAAGGCCCAAAGGTCGGCCTTGTTGGCAAAGGGGCAGGGAGCCCCCAAAGCATCTTGCTTCCAGCTCTTTGGGAAGCTAAGAAACAACTGGCTCTGCCCAGTGCTCTTACAGCCTAAGAGAAAATCTCTTACCAAGGCCTGTGAAACGCACTTTGTTGGTGGCCTGATCTAGCTGAAGTAGAACTGCTGCTCTGGGTGTGCTCCATTGGCCTAGAGCTGCCTGGCCCAAAGGGCCGCCTTGTTTGCAAAGGGGCAGAGAGGCCCCAAAGCATCTTGCTTCCAGCTCTTCGGGAAGCTAAGAAACATCTGGCGTTGCCCAGTGCTCTTACAGCCTACCGGGAACATCTCTTACCAAGGCCTGTGAAACGCAGTTTGTTGGTGGCCTGAACTGGCCGAAGTAGAACTTCTGCTCTGGGTGTGCTCCACTGGCCTAGAGCTACCTGGCGCAAAGGGCTGCCTTGATTCCAAAGTGAGAGAGTGGCACCAAAGCATCTTGCTCCCAGCTCTTCGGGAAGCTAAGAAACAGCTGGCTCTGCCCAGTGCTCTTACAGCCTAAGAGAACATCTCTTTGAAAGGCCTGTGAAACGCAGTTTCTTGGCAGGCCTGACCTGGCTGAAGTAGAACTTCTGTTCTGGTTGTGCTACATAGGCCTAGAGCTACCAGGACCTAAGGGCTGCCTTGTTTCCAAGGGGTGAGAGAGGCCCCAAAGCATCTTGCCTCCAGCACTTTGGGAAGCTAAAAAACAACTGGTTCTGCCCAGTGCTCTCACAGCCTACCGTGAACATCTCTTACCAAGGGCTGTGAAACGCAGTTTCTGGGCAGGACTGATCCGCCTGAAGTAGAACTTCTGCTGTGGGTGTGCTCCATTGGCCTAGAGCTGCCAGGCCCAAACGGCTGCCTTGTGTCCAAAGGGAGAGAGAGGCCCCAAAGCATCTTGCTTCCAGCTCTGTGGGAAGCTAAAGCAACTGGCTCTCCACAGTGCTCTCACAGCCTACCGGGAACATCTCTTACCAAGGCCTGTGAAACGCAGTTTCTTGGCAGGCCTGATCTGGCTGAAGTAGAACTCCTGCTCTGGGCGTGCTACTTTGGCCTAGAGCTGCCAGGCCCAAAGGGCCGCCTTGTTTCCAAAGGGGCTGAGAGTCCCCAAAGTATCTTGCTTCCAAATCTTTGGGAAGCTAAGAAACAACTGGCTCTGCACAGTGCTCTCACAGCCTACCGGCAACGTGACAGAGAAAGGCCTGTGAGACGCAGTTTCTTGGAAGGCCTGATCTGGCTGAGGTAGAACTTCTGCTCTGGGTGTACTCCATTGGCCTAGGGCTGCCAGGCCCAAAGGGCTGCCTTTATTTCCAAAGTGTGAGAGAGGCCCCAAAGCATCTTGCTTCCTGCTCTCTGGGAAGCTAAAACAACTGGCTCTGCACAGTGCTCTCAAAGCCAACCGGGAACGTCACATACAAAGGCCTGTGAAACGCAGCTTCTTGACAGGCCTTATCTGGCTGAGGTAGAACTTGTGCTCTGGGTGTGCTACTTTGGCCTAGAGCTGCCAGGCACAAAGGCTGCTTTGTTTCCAAAGGGGGAGAGAGGCCCCAAATCATGTTGCTTCCAGCTGTTTTTGAAGCTAAGAAACAACTCGCTCTGCCAGGTACTCTTACAGCCTTCCGGGAACACCTCTTACGAAGGCCTGTGAAAAGCAGTTTCTTGGCAGGCCTGATCTGGCTGAGGTAGAACTTCTGCTCTGGGTGTGCTCCATTGCCCTAGAGCTGAAAGGCCCAAAGGGCTGCCTTGTTTCCAAAGGGGGAGAGAGGCCCCAAAGCATCTTGCTTCCACCTCTTGGGAAGCTAAGAAACAACTCGCTGTGCCCAGTGCTCTTATAGCCTAAGAGAACATCTCTTATCAAGGCCTGTGAAACGCACTTTCTAGGCAGGCCTGATCTGGAAGAAGTAGAACTTCTGCTCTGGTTGTGCTCCATTGCCCTAGAGCTGCCAGACCCAACGTGCTGCCTTGTTTCCAAAGGGGCAGAGAGGCCCCAAAGCGTCTTGCTTCCAGCTGTTTGGGAAACAAGGAAACAACTGGCTCTGCACCGTGCTCTCACAGCCTACCGGGAACGTCACATACAAAGGCCTCTGAAACGCAGTTCCTTGGCAGGCCTGATCTGGCTGAAGTAGGACTTCTGCTCTGGGTGTGCTCCGTTGGCCTAGAGCTGAAAGGCCCAAAGGGATGCCTTGTTTGCAAAGGGGCAGAGAGGCCCCAAAGCATCTTGCTTCCAGCTCTTTGGGAAGCTAGGAAACAACTGTCTCTGCCCAGTGCTCTGACAGAGTACCGGGAACATCTCTTACCAGAGCCTTTGAAACGCAGTTTCTTGGCAGGCCTTATCTGGCTGAGGTAGAACTTCTGCTCTGGGTGTGCTCCATTGGCCTAGAGCTGAAAGGCCCAAAGGTCGGCCTTGTTGGCAAAGGGGCAGGGAGCCCCCAAAGCATCTTGCTTCCAGCTCTTTGGGAAGCTAAGAAACAACTGGCTCTGCCCAGTGCTCTTACAGCCTAAGAGAAAATCTCTTACCAAGGCCTGTGAAACGCACTTTGTTGGTGGCCTGATCTAGCTGAAGTAGAACTGCTGCTCTGGGTGTGCTCCATTGGCCTAGAGCTGCCTGGCCCAAAGGGCCGCCTTGTTTGCAAAGGGGCAGAGAGGCCCCAAAGCATCTTGCTTCCAGCTCTTCGGGAAGCTAAGAAACATCTGGCGTTGCCCAGTGCTCTTACAGCCTACCGGGAACATCTCTTACCAAGGCCTGTGAAACGCAGTTTGTTGGTGGCCTGAACTGGCCGAAGTAGAACTTCTGCTCTGGGTGTGCTCCACTGGCCTAGAGCTACCTGGCGCAAAGGGCTGCCTTGATTCCAAAGTGAGAGAGTGGCACCAAAGCATCTTGCTCCCAGCTCTTCGGGAAGCTAAGAAACAGCTGGCTCTGCCCAGTGCTCTTACAGCCTAAGAGAACATCTCTTTGAAAGGCCTGTGAAACGCAGTTTCTTGGCAGGCCTGACCTGGCTGAAGTAGAACTTCTGTTCTGGTTGTGCTACATAGGCCTAGAGCTACCAGGACCTAAGGGCTGCCTTGTTTCCAAGGGGTGAGAGAGGCCCCAAAGCATCTTGCCTCCAGCACTTTGGGAAGCTAAAAAACAACTGGTTCTGCCCAGTGCTCTCACAGCCTACCGTGAACATCTCTTACCAAGGGCTGTGAAACGCAGTTTCTGGGCAGGACTGATCCGCCTGAAGTAGAACTTCTGCTGTGGGTGTGCTCCATTGGCCTAGAGCTGCCAGGCCCAAACGGCTGCCTTGTGTCCAAAGGGAGAGAGAGGCCCCAAAGCATCTTGCTTCCAGCTCTGTGGGAAGCTAAAGCAACTGGCTCTCCACAGTGCTCTCACAGCCTACCGGGAACATCTCTTACCAAGGCCTGTGAAACGCAGTTTCTTGGCAGGCCTGATCTGGCTGAAGTAGAACTCCTGCTCTGGGCGTGCTACTTTGGCCTAGAGCTGCCAGGCCCAAAGGGCCGCCTTGTTTCCAAAGGGGCTGAGAGTCCCCAAAGTATCTTGCTTCCAAATCTTTGGGAAGCTAAGAAACAACTGGCTCTGCACAGTGCTCTCACAGCCTACCGGCAACGTGACAGAGAAAGGCCTGTGAGACGCAGTTTCTTGGAAGGCCTGATCTGGCTGAGGTAGAACTTCTGCTCTGGGTGTACTCCATTGGCCTAGGGCTGCCAGGCCCAAAGGGCTGCCTTTATTTCCAAAGTGTGAGAGAGGCCCCAAAGCATCTTGCTTCCTGCTCTCTGGGAAGCTAAAACAACTGGCTCTGCACAGTGCTCTCAAAGCCAACCGGGAACGTCACATACAAAGGCCTGTGAAACGCAGCTTCTTGACAGGCCTTATCTGGCTGAGGTAGAACTTGTGCTCTGGGTGTGCTACTTTGGCCTAGAGCTGCCAGGCACAAAGGCTGCTTTGTTTCCAAAGGGGGAGAGAGGCCCCAAATCATGTTGCTTCCAGCTGTTTTTGAAGCTAAGAAACAACTCGCTCTGCCAGGTACTCTTACAGCCTTCCGGGAACACCTCTTACGAAGGCCTGTGAAAAGCAGTTTCTTGGCAGGCCTGATCTGGCTGAGGTAGAACTTCTGCTCTGGGTGTGCTCCATTGCCCTAGAGCTGAAAGGCCCAAAGGGCTGCCTTGTTTCCAAAGGGGGAGAGAGGCCCCAAAGCATCTTGCTTCCACCTCTTGGGAAGCTAAGAAACAACTCGCTGTGCCCAGTGCTCTTATAGCCTAAGAGAACATCTCTTATCAAGGCCTGTGAAACGCACTTTCTAGGCAGGCCTGATCTGGAAGAAGTAGAACTTCTGCTCTGGTTGTGCTCCATTGCCCTAGAGCTGCCAGACCCAACGTGCTGCCTTGTTTCCAAAGGGGCAGAGAGGCCCCAAAGCGTCTTGCTTCCAGCTGTTTGGGAAACAAGGAAACAACTGGCTCTGCACCGTGCTCTCACAGCCTACCGGGAACGTCACATACAAAGGCCTCTGAAACGCAGTTCCTTGGCAGGCCTGATCTGGCTGAAGTAGGACTTCTGCTCTGGGTGTGCTCCGTTGGCCTAGAGCTGAAAGGCCCAAAGGGATGCCTTGTTTGCAAAGGGGCAGAGAGGCCCCAAAGCATCTTGCTTCCAGCTCTTTGGGAAGCTAGGAAACAACTGTCTCTGCCCAGTGCTCTGACAGAGTACCGGGAACATCTCTTACCAGAGCCTTTGAAACGCAGTTTCTTGGCAGGCCTTATCTGGCTGAGGTAGAACTTCTGCTCTGGGTGTGCTCCATTGGCCTAGAGCTGAAAGGCCCAAAGGTCGGCCTTGTTGGCAAAGGGGCAGGGAGCCCCCAAAGCATCTTGCTTCCAGCTCTTTGGGAAGCTAAGAAACAACTGGCTCTGCCCAGTGCTCTTACAGCCTAAGAGAAAATCTCTTACCAAGGCCTGTGAAACGCACTTTGTTGGTGGCCTGATCTAGCTGAAGTAGAACTTCTGCTCTGGGTGTGCTCCATTGGCCTAGAGCTGCCTGGCCCAAAGGGCCGCCTTGTTTGCAAAGGGGCAGAGAGGCCCCAAAGCATCTTGCTTCCAGCTCTTCGGGAAGCTAAGAAACATCTGGCGTTGCCCAGTGCTCTTACAGCCTACCGGGAACATCTCTTACCAAGGCCTGTGAAACGCAGTTTGTTGGTGGCCTGAACTGGCCGAAGTAGAACTTCTGCTCTGGGTGTGCTCCACTGGCCTAGAGCTACCTGGCGCAAAGGGCTGCCTTGATTCCAAAGTGAGAGAGTGGCACCAAAGCATCTTGCTCCCAGCTCTTCGGGAAGCTAAGAAACAGCTGGCTCTGCCCAGTGCTCTTACAGCCTAAGAGAACATCTCTTTGAAAGGCCTGTGAAACGCAGTTTCTTGGCAGGCCTGACCTGGCTGAAGTAGAACTTCTGTTCTGGTTGTGCTACATAGGCCTAGAGCTACCAGGACCTAAGGGCTGCCTTGTTTCCAAGGGGTGAGAGAGGCCCCAAAGCATCTTGCCTCCAGCACTTTGGGAAGCTAAAAAACAACTGGTTCTGCCCAGTGCTCTCACAGCCTACCGTGAACATCTCTTACCAAGGGCTGTGAAACGCAGTTTCTGGGCAGGACTGATCCGCCTGAAGTAGAACTTCTGCTGTGGGTGTGCTCCATTGGCCTAGAGCTGCCAGGCCCAAACGGCTGCCTTGTGTCCAAAGGGAGAGAGAGGCCCCAAAGCATCTTGCTTCCAGCTCTGTGGGAAGCTAAAGCAACTGGCTCTCCACAGTGCTCTCAAAGCCAACCGGGAACGTCACATACAAAGGCCTGTGAAACGCAGCTTCTTGACAGGCCTTATCTGGCTGAGGTAGAACTTGTGCTCTGGGTGTGCTACTTTGGCCTAGAGCTGCCAGGCACAAAGGCTGCTTTGTTTCCAAAGGGGGAGAGAGGCCCCAAATCATGTTGCTTCCAGCTGTTTTTGAAGCTAAGAAACAACTCGCTCTGCCAGGTACTCTTACAGCCTTCCGGGAACACCTCTTACGAAGGCCTGTGAAAAGCAGTTTCTTGGCAGGCCTGATCTGGCTGAGGTAGAACTTCTGCTCTGGGTGTGCTCCATTGCCCTAGAGCTGAAAGGCCCAAAGGGCTGCCTTGTTTCCAAAGGGGGAGAGAGGCCCCAAAGCATCTTGCTTCCACCTCTTGGGAAGCTAAGAAACAACTCGCTGTGCCCAGTGCTCTTATAGCCTAAGAGAACATCTCTTATCAAGGCCTGTGAAACGCACTTTCTAGGCAGGCCTGATCTGGAAGAAGTAGAACTTCTGCTCTGGTTGTGCTCCATTGCCCTAGAGCTGCCAGACCCAACGTGCTGCCTTGTTTCCAAAGGGGCAGAGAGGCCCCAAAGCGTCTTGCTTCCAGCTGTTTGGGAAACAAGGAAACAACTGGCTCTGCACCGTGCTCTCACAGCCTACCGGGAACGTCACATACAAAGGCCTCTGAAACGCAGTTCCTTGGCAGGCCTGATCTGGCTGAAGTAGGACTTCTGCTCTGGGTGTGCTCCGTTGGCCTAGAGCTGAAAGGCCCAAAGGGATGCCTTGTTTGCAAAGGGGCAGAGAGGCCCCAAAGCATCTTGCTTCCAGCTCTTTGGGAAGCTAGGAAACAACTGTCTCTGCCCAGTGCTCTGACAGAGTACCGGGAACATCTCTTACCAGAGCCTTTGAAACGCAGTTTCTTGGCAGGCCTTATCTGGCTGAGGTAGAACTTCTGCTCTGGGTGTGCTCCATTGGCCTAGAGCTGAAAGGCCCAAAGGTCGGCCTTGTTGGCAAAGGGGCAGGGAGCCCCCAAAGCATCTTGCTTCCAGCTCTTTGGGAAGCTAAGAAACAACTGGCTCTGCCCAGTGCTCTTACAGCCTAAGAGAAAATCTCTTACCAAGGCCTGTGAAACGCACTTTGTTGGTGGCCTGATCTAGCTGAAGTAGAACTTCTGCTCTGGGTGTGCTCCATTGGCCTAGAGCTGCCTGGCCCAAAGGGCCGCCTTGTTTGCAAAGGGGCAGAGAGGCCCCAAAGCATCTTGCTTCCAGCTCTTCGGGAAGCTAAGAAACATCTGGCGTTGCCCAGTGCTCTTACAGCCTACCGGGAACATCTCTTACCAAGGCCTGTGAAACGCAGTTTGTTGGTGGCCTGAACTGGCCGAAGTAGAACTTCTGCTCTGGGTGTGCTCCACTGGCCTAGAGCTACCTGGCGCAAAGGGCTGCCTTGATTCCAAAGTGAGAGAGTGGCACCAAAGCATCTTGCTCCCAGCTCTTCGGGAAGCTAAGAAACAGCTGGCTCTGCCCAGTGCTCTTACAGCCTAAGAGAACATCTCTTTGAAAGGCCTGTGAAACGCAGTTTCTTGGCAGGCCTGACCTGGCTGAAGTAGAACTTCTGTTCTGGTTGTGCTACATAGGCCTAGAGCTACCAGGACCTAAGGGCTGCCTTGTTTCCAAGGGGTGAGAGAGGCCCCAAAGCATCTTGCCTCCAGCACTTTGGGAAGCTAAAAAACAACTGGTTCTGCCCAGTGCTCTCACAGCCTACCGTGAACATCTCTTACCAAGGGCTGTGAAACGCAGTTTCTGGGCAGGACTGATCCGCCTGAAGTAGAACTTCTGCTGTGGGTGTGCTCCATTGGCCTAGAGCTGCCAGGCCCAAACGGCTGCCTTGTGTCCAAAGGGAGAGAGAGGCCCCAAAGCATCTTGCTTCCAGCTCTGTGGGAAGCTAAAGCAACTGGCTCTCCACAGTGCTCTCACAGCCTACCGGGAACATCTCTTACCAAGGCCTGTGAAACGCAGTTTCTTGGCAGGCCTGATCTGGCTGAAGTAGAACTCCTGCTCTGGGCGTGCTACTTTGGCCTAGAGCTGCCAGGCCCAAAGGGCCGCCTTGTTTCCAAAGGGGCTGAGAGTCCCCAAAGTATCTTGCTTCCAAATCTTTGGGAAGCTAAGAAACAACTGGCTCTGCACAGTGCTCTCACAGCCTACCGGCAACGTGACAGAGAAAGGCCTGTGAGACGCAGTTTCTTGGAAGGCCTGATCTGGCTGAGGTAGAACTTCTGCTCTGGGTGTACTCCATTGGCCTAGGGCTGCCAGGCCCAAAGGGCTGCCTTTATTTCCAAAGTGTGAGAGAGGCCCCAAAGCATCTTGCTTCCTGCTCTCTGGGAAGCTAAAACAACTGGCTCTGCACAGTGCTCTCAAAGCCAACCGGGAACGTCACATACAAAGGCCTGTGAAACGCAGCTTCTTGACAGGCCTTATCTGGCTGAGGTAGAACTTGTGCTCTGGGTGTGCTACTTTGGCCTAGAGCTGCCAGGCACAAAGGCTGCTTTGTTTCCAAAGGGGGAGAGAGGCCCCAAATCATGTTGCTTCCAGCTGTTTTTGAAGCTAAGAAACAACTCGCTCTGCCAGGTACTCTTACAGCCTTCCGGGAACACCTCTTACGAAGGCCTGTGAAAAGCAGTTTCTTGGCAGGCCTGATCTGGCTGAGGTAGAACTTCTGCTCTGGGTGTGCTCCATTGCCCTAGAGCTGAAAGGCCCAAAGGGCTGCCTTGTTTCCAAAGGGGGAGAGAGGCCCCAAAGCATCTTGCTTCCACCTCTTGGGAAGCTAAGAAACAACTCGCTGTGCCCAGTGCTCTTATAGCCTAAGAGAACATCTCTTATCAAGGCCTGTGAAACGCACTTTCTAGGCAGGCCTGATCTGGAAGAAGTAGAACTTCTGCTCTGGTTGTGCTCCATTGCCCTAGAGCTGCCAGACCCAACGTGCTGCCTTGTTTCCAAAGGGGCAGAGAGGCCCCAAAGCGTCTTGCTTCCAGCTGTTTGGGAAACAAGGAAACAACTGGCTCTGCACCGTGCTCTCACAGCCTACCGGGAACGTCACATACAAAGGCCTCTGAAACGCAGTTCCTTGGCAGGCCTGATCTGGCTGAAGTAGGACTTCTGCTCTGGGTGTGCTCCGTTGGCCTAGAGCTGAAAGGCCCAAAGGGATGCCTTGTTTGCAAAGGGGCAGAGAGGCCCCAAAGCATCTTGCTTCCAGCTCTTTGGGAAGCTAGGAAACAACTGTCTCTGCCCAGTGCTCTGACAGAGTACCGGGAACATCTCTTACCAGAGCCTTTGAAACGCAGTTTCTTGGCAGGCCTTATCTGGCTGAGGTAGAACTTCTGCTCTGGGTGTGCTCCATTGGCCTAGAGCTGAAAGGCCCAAAGGTCGGCCTTGTTGGCAAAGGGGCAGGGAGCCCCCAAAGCATCTTGCTTCCAGCTCTTTGGGAAGCTAAGAAACAACTGGCTCTGCCCAGTGCTCTTACAGCCTAAGAGAAAATCTCTTACCAAGGCCTGTGAAACGCACTTTGTTGGTGGCCTGATCTAGCTGAAGTAGAACTTCTGCTCTGGGTGTGCTCCATTGGCCTAGAGCTGCCTGGCCCAAAGGGCCGCCTTGTTTGCAAAGGGGCAGAGAGGCCCCAAAGCATCTTGCTTCCAGCTCTTCGGGAAGCTAAGAAACATCTGGCGTTGCCCAGTGCTCTTACAGCCTACCGGGAACATCTCTTACCAAGGCCTGTGAAACGCAGTTTGTTGGTGGCCTGAACTGGCCGAAGTAGAACTTCTGCTCTGGGTGTGCTCCACTGGCCTAGAGCTACCTGGCGCAAAGGGCTGCCTTGATTCCAAAGTGAGAGAGTGGCACCAAAGCATCTTGCTCCCAGCTCTTCGGGAAGCTAAGAAACAGCTGGCTCTGCCCAGTGCTCTTACAGCCTAAGAGAACATCTCTTTGAAAGGCCTGTGAAACGCAGTTTCTTGGCAGGCCTGACCTGGCTGAAGTAGAACTTCTGTTCTGGTTGTGCTACATAGGCCTAGAGCTACCAGGACCTAAGGGCTGCCTTGTTTCCAAGGGGTGAGAGAGGCCCCAAAGCATCTTGCCTCCAGCACTTTGGGAAGCTAAAAAACAACTGGTTCTGCCCAGTGCTCTCACAGCCTACCGTGAACATCTCTTACCAAGGGCTGTGAAACGCAGTTTCTGGGCAGGACTGATCCGCCTGAAGTAGAACTTCTGCTGTGGGTGTGCTCCATTGGCCTAGAGCTGCCAGGCCCAAACGGCTGCCTTGTGTCCAAAGGGAGAGAGAGGCCCCAAAGCATCTTGCTTCCAGCTCTGTGGGAAGCTAAAGCAACTGGCTCTCCACAGTGCTCTCAAAGCCAACCGGGAACGTCACATACAAAGGCCTGTGAAACGCAGCTTCTTGACAGGCCTTATCTGGCTGAGGTAGAACTTGTGCTCTGGGTGTGCTACTTTGGCCTAGAGCTGCCAGGCACAAAGGCTGCTTTGTTTCCAAAGGGGGAGAGAGGCCCCAAATCATGTTGCTTCCAGCTGTTTTTGAAGCTAAGAAACAACTCGCTCTGCCAGGTACTCTTACAGCCTTCCGGGAACACCTCTTACGAAGGCCTGTGAAAAGCAGTTTCTTGGCAGGCCTGATCTGGCTGAGGTAGAACTTCTGCTCTGGGTGTGCTCCATTGCCCTAGAGCTGAAAGGCCCAAAGGGCTGCCTTGTTTCCAAAGGGGGAGAGAGGCCCCAAAGCATCTTGCTTCCACCTCTTGGGAAGCTAAGAAACAACTCGCTGTGCCCAGTGCTCTTATAGCCTAAGAGAACATCTCTTATCAAGGCCTGTGAAACGCACTTTCTAGGCAGGCCTGATCTGGAAGAAGTAGAACTTCTGCTCTGGTTGTGCTCCATTGCCCTAGAGCTGCCAGACCCAACGTGCTGCCTTGTTTCCAAAGGGGCAGAGAGGCCCCAAAGCGTCTTGCTTCCAGCTGTTTGGGAAACAAGGAAACAACTGGCTCTGCACCGTGCTCTCACAGCCTACCGGGAACGTCACATACAAAGGCCTCTGAAACGCAGTTCCTTGGCAGGCCTGATCTGGCTGAAGTAGGACTTCTGCTCTGGGTGTGCTCCATTGGCCTAGAGCTGAAAGGCCCAAAGGGATGCCTTGTTTGCAAAGGGGCAGAGAGGCCCCAAAGCATCTTGCTTCCAGCTCTTTGGGAAGCTAAGAAACAACTGTCTCTGCCCAGTGCTCTGACAGAGTACCGGCAACATCTCTTACCAGAGCCTTTGAAACGCAGTTTCTTGGCAGGCCTTATCTGGCTGAGGTAGAACTTCTGCTCTGGGTGTGCTCCATTGGCCTAGAGCTGAAAGGCCCAAAGGTCGGCCTTGTTGGCAAAGGGGCAGGGAGCCCCCAAAGCATCTTGCTTCCAGCTCTTTGGGAAGCTAAGAAACAACTGGCTCTGCCCAGTGCTCTTACAGCCTAAGAGAAAATCTCTTACCAAGGCCTGTGAAACGCACTTTGTTGGTGGCCTGATCTAGCTGAAGTAGAACTGCTGCTCTGGGTGTGCTCCATTGGCCTAGAGCTGCCTGGCCCAAAGGGCCGCCTTGTTTGCAAAGGGGCAGAGAGGCCCCAAAGCATCTTGCTTCCAGCTCTTCGGGAAGCTAAGAAACATCTGGCGTTGCCCAGCACTCTTACAGCCTACCGGGAACATCTCTTACCAAGGCCTGTGAAACGCAGTTTGTTGGTGGCCTGAACTGGCCGAAGTAGAACTTCTGCTCTGGGTGTGCTCCACTGGCCTAGAGCTACCTGGCGCAAAGGGCTGCCTTGATTCCAAAGTGAGAGAGTGGCACCAAAGCATCTTGCTCCCAGCTCTTCGGGAAGCTAAGAAACAGCTGGCTCTGCCCAGTGCTCTTACAGCCTAAGAGAACATCTCTTTGAAAGGCCTGTGAAACGCAGTTTCTTGGCAGGCCTGACCTGGCTGAAGTAGAACTTCTGTTCTGGTTGTGCTACATAGGCCTAGAGCTACCAGGACCTAAGGGCTGCCTTGTTTCCAAGGGGTGAGAGAGGCCCCAAAGCATCTTGCCTCCAGCACTTTGGGAAGCTAAAAAACAACTGGTTCTGCCCAGTGCTCTCACAGCCTACCGTGAACATCTCTTACCAAGGGCTGTGAAACGCAGTTTCTGGGCAGGACTGATCCGCCTGAAGTAGAACTTCTGCTGTGGGTGTGCTCCATTGGCCTAGAGCTGCCAGGCCCAAACGGCTGCCTTGTGTCCAAAGGGAGAGAGAGGCCCCAAAGCATCTTGCTTCCAGCTCTGTGGGAAGCTAAAGCAACTGGCTCTCCACAGTGCTCTCACAGCCTACCGGGAACATCTCTTACCAAGGCCTGTGAAACGCAGTTTCTTGGCAGGCCTGATCTGGCTGAAGTAGAACTCCTGCTCTGGGCGTGCTACTTTGGCCTAGAGCTGCCAGGCCCAAAGGGCCGCCTTGTTTCCAAAGGGGCTGAGAGTCCCCAAAGTATCTTGCTTCCAAATCTTTGGGAAGCTAAGAAACAACTGGCTCTGCACAGTGCTCTCACAGCCTACCGGCAACGTGACAGAGAAAGGCCTGTGAGACGCAGTTTCTTGGAAGGCCTGATCTGGCTGAGGTAGAACTTCTGCTCTGGGTGTACTCCATTGGCCTAGGGCTGCCAGGCCCAAAGGGCTGCCTTTATTTCCAAAGTGTGAGAGAGGCCCCAAAGCATCTTGCTTCCTGCTCTCTGGGAAGCTAAAACAACTGGCTCTGCACAGTGCTCTCAAAGCCAACCGGGAACGTCACATACAAAGGCCTGTGAAACGCAGCTTCTTGACAGGCCTTATCTGGCTGAGGTAGAACTTGTGCTCTGGGTGTGCTACTTTGGCCTAGAGCTGCCAGGCACAAAGGCTGCTTTGTTTCCAAAGGGGGAGAGAGGCCCCAAATCATGTTGCTTCCAGCTGTTTTTGAAGCTAAGAAACAACTCGCTCTGCCAGGTACTCTTACAGCCTTCCGGGAACACCTCTTACGAAGGCCTGTGAAAAGCAGTTTCTTGGCAGGCCTGATCTGGCTGAGGTAGAACTTCTGCTCTGGGTGTGCTCCATTGCCCTAGAGCTGAAAGGCCCAAAGGGCTGCCTTGTTTCCAAAGGGGGAGAGAGGCCCCAAAGCATCTTGCTTCCACCTCTTGGGAAGCTAAGAAACAACTCGCTGTGCCCAGTGCTCTTATAGCCTAAGAGAACATCTCTTATCAAGGCCTGTGAAACGCACTTTCTAGGCAGGCCTGATCTGGAAGAAGTAGAACTTCTGCTCTGGTTGTGTTCCATTGCCCTAGAGCTGCCAGACCCAACGTGCTGCCTTGTTTCCAAAGGGGCAGAGAGGCCCCAAAGCGTCTTGCTTCCAGCTGTTTGGGAAACAAGGAAACAACTGGCTCTGCACCGTGCTCTCACAGCCTACCGGGAACGTCACATACAAAGGCCTCTGAAACGCAGTTCCTTGGCAGGCCTGATCTGGCTGAAGTAGGACTTCTGCTCTGGGTGTGCTCCGTTGGCCTAGAGCTGAAAGGCCCAAAGGGATGCCTTGTTTGCAAAGGGGCAGAGAGGCCCCAAAGCATCTTGCTTCCAGCTCTTTGGGAAGCTAAGAAACAACTGTCTCTGCCCAGTGCTCTGACAGAGTACCGGGAACATCTCTTACCAGAGCCTTTGAAACGCAGTTTCTTGGCAGGCCTTATCTGGCTGAGGTAGAACTTCTGCTCTGGGTGTGCTCCATTGGCCTAGAGCTGAAAGGCCCAAAGGTCGGCCTTGTTGGCAAAGGGGCAGGGAGCCCCCAAAGCATCTTGCTTCCAGCTCTTTGGGAAGCTAAGAAACAACTGGCTCTGCCCAGTGCTCTTACAGCCTAAGAGAAAATCTCTTACCAAGGCCTGTGAAACGCACTTTGTTGGTGGCCTGATCTAGCTGAAGTAGAACTGCTGCTCTGGGTGTGCTCCATTGGCCTAGAGCTGCCTGGCCCAAAGGGCCGCCTTGTTTGCAAAGGGGCAGAGAGGCCCCAAAGCATCTTGCTTCCAGCTCTTCGGGAAGCTAAGAAACATCTGGCGTTGCCCAGCGCTCTTACAGCCTACCGGGAACATCTCTTACCAAGGCCTGTGAAACGCAGTTTGTTGGTGGCCTGAACTGGCCGAAGTAGAACTTCTGCTCTGGGTGTGCTCCACTGGCCTAGAGCTACCTGGCGCAAAGGGCTGCCTTGATTCCAAAGTGAGAGAGTGGCACCAAAGCATCTTGCTCCCAGCTCTTCGGGAAGCTAAGAAACAGCTGGCTCTGCCCAGTGCTCTTACAGCCTAAGAGAACATCTCTTTGAAAGGCCTGTGAAACGCAGTTTCTTGGCAGGCCTGACCTGGCTGAAGTAGAACTTCTGTTCTGGTTGTGCTACATAGGCCTAGAGCTACCAGGACCTAAGGGCTGCCTTGTTTCCAAGGGGTGAGAGAGGCCCCAAAGCATCTTGCCTCCAGCACTTTGGGAAGCTAAAAAACAACTGGTTCTGCCCAGTGCTCTCACAGCCTACCGTGAACATCTCTTACCAAGGGCTGTGAAACGCAGTTTCTGGGCAGGACTGATCCGCCTGAAGTAGAACTTCTGCTGTGGGTGTGCTCCATTGGCCTAGAGCTGCCAGGCCCAAACGGCTGCCTTGTGTCCAAAGGGAGAGAGAGGCCCCAAAGCATCTTGCTTCCAGCTCTGTGGGAAGCTAAAGCAACTGGCTCTCCACAGTGCTCTCACAGCCTACCGGGAACATCTCTTACCAAGGCCTGTGAAACGCAGTTTCTTGGCAGGCCTGATCTGGCTGAAGTAGAACTCCTGCTCTGGGCGTGCTACTTTGGCCTAGAGCTGCCAGGCCCAAAGGGCCGCCTTGTTTCCAAAGGGGCTGAGAGTCCCCAAAGTATCTTGCTTCCAAATCTTTGGGAAGCTAAGAAACAACTGGCTCTGCACAGTGCTCTCACAGCCTACCGGCAACGTGACAGAGAAAGGCCTGTGAGACGCAGTTTCTTGGAAGGCCTGATCTGGCTGAGGTAGAACTTCTGCTCTGGGTGTACTCCATTGGCCTAGGGCTGCCAGGCCCAAAGGGCTGCCTTTATTTCCAAAGTGTGAGAGAGGCCCCAAAGCATCTTGCTTCCTGCTCTCTGGGAAGCTAAAACAACTGGCTCTGCACAGTGCTCTCAAAGCCAACCGGGAACGTCACATACAAAGGCCTGTGAAACGCAGCTTCTTGACAGGCCTTATCTGGCTGAGGTAGAACTTGTGCTCTGGGTGTGCTACTTTGGCCTAGAGCTGCCAGGCACAAAGGCTGCTTTGTTTCCAAAGGGGGAGAGAGGCCCCAAATCATGTTGCTTCCAGCTGTTTTTGAAGCTAAGAAACAACTCGCTCTGCCAGGTACTCTTACAGCCTTCCGGGAACACCTCTTACGAAGGCCTGTGAAAAGCAGTTTCTTGGCAGGCCTGATCTGGCTGAGGTAGAACTTCTGCTCTGGGTGTGCTCCATTGCCCTAGAGCTGAAAGGCCCAAAGGGCTGCCTTGTTTCCAAAGGGGGAGAGAGGCCCCAAAGCATCTTGCTTCCACCTCTTGGGAAGCTAAGAAACAACTCGCTGTGCCCAGTGCTCTTATAGCCTAAGAGAACATCTCTTATCAAGGCCTGTGAAACGCACTTTCTAGGCAGGCCTGATCTGGAAGAAGTAGAACTTCTGCTCTGGTTGTGCTCCATTGCCCTAGAGCTGCCAGACCCAACGTGCTGCCTTGTTTCCAAAGGGGCAGAGAGGCCCCAAAGCGTCTTGCTTCCAGCTGTTTGGGAAACAAGGAAACAACTGGCTCTGCACCGTGCTCTCACAGCCTACCGGGAACGTCACATACAAAGGCCTCTGAAACGCAGTTCCTTGGCAGGCCTGATCTGGCTGAAGTAGGACTTCTGCTCTGGGTGTGCTCCGTTGGCCTAGAGCTGAAAGGCCCAAAGGGATGCCTTGTTTGCAAAGGGGCAGAGAGGCCCCAAAGCATCTTGCTTCCAGCTCTTTGGGAAGCTAGGAAACAACTGTCTCTGCCCAGTGCTCTGACAGAGTACCGGGAACATCTCTTACCAGAGCCTTTGAAACGCAGTTTCTTGGCAGGCCTTATCTGGCTGAGGTAGAACTTCTGCTCTGGGTGTGCTCCATTGGCCTAGAGCTGAAAGGCCCAAAGGTCGGCCTTGTTGGCAAAGGGGCAGGGAGCCCCCAAAGCATCTTGCTTCCAGCTCTTTGGGAAGCTAAGAAACAACTGGCTCTGCCCAGTGCTCTTACAGCCTAAGAGAAAATCTCTTACCAAGGCCTGTGAAACGCACTTTGTTGGTGGCCTGATCTAGCTGAAGTAGAACTGCTGCTCTGGGTGTGCTCCATTGGCCTAGAGCTGCCTGGCCCAAAGGGCCGCCTTGTTTGCAAAGGGGCAGAGAGGCCCCAAAGCATCTTGCTTCCAGCTCTTCGGGAAGCTAAGAAACATCTGGCGTTGCCCAGTGCTCTTACAGCCTACCGGGAACATCTCTTACCAAGGCCTGTGAAACGCAGTTTGTTGGTGGCCTGAACTGGCCGAAGTAGAACTTCTGCTCTGGGTGTGCTCCACTGGCCTAGAGCTACCTGGCGCAAAGGGCTGCCTTGATTCCAAAGTGAGAGAGTGGCACCAAAGCATCTTGCTCCCAGCTCTTCGGGAAGCTAAGAAACAGCTGGCTCTGCCCAGTGCTCTTACAGCCTAAGAGAACATCTCTTTGAAAGGCCTGTGAAACGCAGTTTCTTGGCAGGCCTGACCTGGCTGAAGTAGAACTTCTGTTCTGGTTGTGCTACATAGGCCTAGAGCTACCAGGACCTAAGGGCTGCCTTGTTTCCAAGGGGTGAGAGAGGCCCCAAAGCATCTTGCCTCCAGCACTTTGGGAAGCTAAAAAACAACTGGTTCTGCCCAGTGCTCTCACAGCCTACCGTGAACATCTCTTACCAAGGGCTGTGAAACGCAGTTTCTGGGCAGGACTGATCCGCCTGAAGTAGAACTTCTGCTGTGGGTGTGCTCCATTGGCCTAGAGCTGCCAGGCCCAAACGGCTGCCTTGTGTCCAAAGGGAGAGAGAGGCCCCAAAGCATCTTGCTTCCAGCTCTGTGGGAAGCTAAAGCAACTGGCTCTCCACAGTGCTCTCACAGCCTACCGGGAACATCTCTTACCAAGGCCTGTGAAACGCAGTTTCTTGGCAGGCCTGATCTGGCTGAAGTAGAACTCCTGCTCTGGGCGTGCTACTTTGGCCTAGAGCTGCCAGGCCCAAAGGGCCGCCTTGTTTCCAAAGGGGCTGAGAGTCCCCAAAGTATCTTGCTTCCAAATCTTTGGGAAGCTAAGAAACAACTGGCTCTGCACAGTGCTCTCACAGCCTACCGGCAACGTGACAGAGAAAGGCCTGTGAGACGCAGTTTCTTGGAAGGCCTGATCTGGCTGAGGTAGAACTTCTGCTCTGGGTGTACTCCATTGGCCTAGGGCTGCCAGGCCCAAAGGGCTGCCTTTATTTCCAAAGTGTGAGAGAGGCCCCAAAGCATCTTGCTTCCTGCTCTCTGGGAAGCTAAAACAACTGGCTCTGCACAGTGCTCTCAAAGCCAACCGGGAACGTCACATACAAAGGCCTGTGAAACGCAGCTTCTTGACAGGCCTTATCTGGCTGAGGTAGAACTTGTGCTCTGGGTGTGCTACTTTGGCCTAGAGCTGCCAGGCACAAAGGCTGCTTTGTTTCCAAAGGGGGAGAGAGGCCCCAAATCATGTTGCTTCCAGCTGTTTTTGAAGCTAAGAAACAACTCGCTCTGCCAGGTACTCTTACAGCCTTCCGGGAACACCTCTTACGAAGGCCTGTGAAAAGCAGTTTCTTGGCAGGCCTGATCTGGCTGAGGTAGAACTTCTGCTCTGGGTGTGCTCCATTGCCCTAGAGCTGAAAGGCCCAAAGGGCTGCCTTGTTTCCAAAGGGGGAGAGAGGCCCCAAAGCATCTTGCTTCCACCTCTTGGGAAGCTAAGAAACAACTCGCTGTGCCCAGTGCTCTTATAGCCTAAGAGAACATCTCTTATCAAGGCCTGTGAAACGCACTTTCTAGGCAGGCCTGATCTGGAAGAAGTAGAACTTCTGCTCTGGTTGTGCTCCATTGCCCTAGAGCTGCCAGACCCAACGTGCTGCCTTGTTTCCAAAGGGGCAGAGAGGCCCCAAAGCGTCTTGCTTCCAGCTGTTTGGGAAACAAGGAAACAACTGGCTCTGCACCGTGCTCTCACAGCCTACCGGGAACGTCACATACAAAGGCCTCTGAAACGCAGTTCCTTGGCAGGCCTGATCTGGCTGAAGTAGGACTTCTGCTCTGGGTGTGCTCCGTTGGCCTAGAGCTGAAAGGCCCAAAGGGATGCCTTGTTTGCAAAGGGGCAGAGAGGCCCCAAAGCATCTTGCTTCCAGCTCTTTGGGAAGCTAGGAAACAACTGTCTCTGCCCAGTGCTCTGACAGAGTACCGGGAACATCTCTTACCAGAGCCTTTGAAACGCAGTTTCTTGGCAGGCCTTATCTGGCTGAGGTAGAACTTCTGCTCTGGGTGTGCTCCATTGGCCTAGAGCTGAAAGGCCCAAAGGTCGGCCTTGTTGGCAAAGGGGCAGGGAGCCCCCAAAGCATCTTGCTTCCAGCTCTTTGGGAAGCTAAGAAACAACTGGCTCTGCCCAGTGCTCTTACAGCCTAAGAGAAAATCTCTTACCAAGGCCTGTGAAACGCACTTTGTTGGTGGCCTGATCTAGCTGAAGTAGAACTGCTGCTCTGGGTGTGCTCCATTGGCCTAGAGCTGCCTGGCCCAAAGGGCCGCCTTGTTTGCAAAGGGGCAGAGAGGCCCCAAAGCATCTTGCTTCCAGCTCTTCGGGAAGCTAAGAAACATCTGGCGTTGCCCAGTGCTCTTACAGCCTACCGGGAACATCTCTTACCAAGGCCTGTGAAACGCAGTTTGTTGGTGGCCTGAACTGGCCGAAGTAGAACTTCTGCTCTGGGTGTGCTCCACTGGCCTAGAGCTACCTGGCGCAAAGGGCTGCCTTGATTCCAAAGTGAGAGAGTGGCACCAAAGCATCTTGCTCCCAGCTCTTCGGGAAGCTAAGAAACAGCTGGCTCTGCCCAGTGCTCTTACAGCCTAAGAGAACATCTCTTTGAAAGGCCTGTGAAACGCAGTTTCTTGGCAGGCCTGACCTGGCTGAAGTAGAACTTCTGTTCTGGTTGTGCTACATAGGCCTAGAGCTACCAGGACCTAAGGGCTGCCTTGTTTCCAAGGGGTGAGAGAGGCCCCAAAGCATCTTGCCTCCAGCACTTTGGGAAGCTAAAAAACAACTGGTTCTGCCCAGTGCTCTCACAGCCTACCGTGAACATCTCTTACCAAGGGCTGTGAAACGCAGTTTCTGGGCAGGACTGATCCGCCTGAAGTAGAACTTCTGCTGTGGGTGTGCTCCATTGGCCTAGAGCTGCCAGGCCCAAACGGCTGCCTTGTGTCCAAAGGGAGAGAGAGGCCCCAAAGCATCTTGCTTCCAGCTCTGTGGGAAGCTAAAGCAACTGGCTCTCCACAGTGCTCTCACAGCCTACCGGGAACATCTCTTACCAAGGCCTGTGAAACGCAGTTTCTTGGCAGGCCTGATCTGGCTGAAGTAGAACTCCTGCTCTGGGCGTGCTACTTTGGCCTAGAGCTGCCAGGCCCAAAGGGCCGCCTTGTTTCCAAAGGGGCTGAGAGTCCCCAAAGTATCTTGCTTCCAAATCTTTGGGAAGCTAAGAAACAACTGGCTCTGCACAGTGCTCTCACAGCCTACCGGCAACGTGACAGAGAAAGGCCTGTGAGACGCAGTTTCTTGGAAGGCCTGATCTGGCTGAGGTAGAACTTCTGCTCTGGGTGTACTCCATTGGCCTAGGGCTGCCAGGCCCAAAGGGCTGCCTTTATTTCCAAAGTGTGAGAGAGGCCCCAAAGCATCTTGCTTCCTGCTCTCTGGGAAGCTAAAACAACTGGCTCTGCACAGTGCTCTCAAAGCCAACCGGGAACGTCACATACAAAGGCCTGTGAAACGCAGCTTCTTGACAGGCCTTATCTGGCTGAGGTAGAACTTGTGCTCTGGGTGTGCTACTTTGGCCTAGAGCTGCCAGGCACAAAGGCTGCTTTGTTTCCAAAGGGGGAGAGAGGCCCCAAATCATGTTGCTTCCAGCTGTTTTTGAAGCTAAGAAACAACTCGCTCTGCCAGGTACTCTTACAGCCTTCCGGGAACACCTCTTACGAAGGCCTGTGAAAAGCAGTTTCTTGGCAGGCCTGATCTGGCTGAGGTAGAACTTCTGCTCTGGGTGTGCTCCATTGCCCTAGAGCTGAAAGGCCCAAAGGGCTGCCTTGTTTCCAAAGGGGGAGAGAGGCCCCAAAGCATCTTGCTTCCACCTCTTGGGAAGCTAAGAAACAACTCGCTGTGCCCAGTGCTCTTATAGCCTAAGAGAACATCTCTTATCAAGGCCTGTGAAACGCACTTTCTAGGCAGGCCTGATCTGGAAGAAGTAGAACTTCTGCTCTGGTTGTGCTCCATTGCCCTAGAGCTGCCAGACCCAACGTGCTGCCTTGTTTCCAAAGGGGCAGAGAGGCCCCAAAGCGTCTTGCTTCCAGCTGTTTGGGAAACAAGGAAACAACTGGCTCTGCACCGTGCTCTCACAGCCTACCGGGAACGTCACATACAAAGGCCTCTGAAACGCAGTTCCTTGGCAGGCCTGATCTGGCTGAAGTAGGACTTCTGCTCTGGGTGTGCTCCGTTGGCCTAGAGCTGAAAGGCCCAAAGGGATGCCTTGTTTGCAAAGGGGCAGAGAGGCCCCAAAGCATCTTGCTTCCAGCTCTTTGGGAAGCTAGGAAACAACTGTCTCTGCCCAGTGCTCTGACAGAGTACCGGGAACATCTCTTACCAGAGCCTTTGAAACGCAGTTTCTTGGCAGGCCTTATCTGGCTGAGGTAGAACTTCTGCTCTGGGTGTGCTCCATTGGCCTAGAGCTGAAAGGCCCAAAGGTCGGCCTTGTTGGCAAAGGGGCAGGGAGCCCCCAAAGCATCTTGCTTCCAGCTCTTTGGGAAGCTAAGAAACAACTGGCTCTGCCCAGTGCTCTTACAGCCTAAGAGAAAATCTCTTACCAAGGCCTGTGAAACGCACTTTGTTGGTGGCCTGATCTAGCTGAAGTAGAACTGCTGCTCTGGGTGTGCTCCATTGGCCTAGAGCTGCCTGGCCCAAAGGGCCGCCTTGTTTGCAAAGGGGCAGAGAGGCCCCAAAGCATCTTGCTTCCAGCTCTTCGGGAAGCTAAGAAACATCTGGCGTTGCCCAGTGCTCTTACAGCCTACCGGGAACATCTCTTACCAAGGCCTGTGAAACGCAGTTTGTTGGTGGCCTGAACTGGCCGAAGTAGAACTTCTGCTCTGGGTGTGCTCCACTGGCCTAGAGCTACCTGGCGCAAAGGGCTGCCTTGATTCCAAAGTGAGAGAGTGGCACCAAAGCATCTTGCTCCCAGCTCTTCGGGAAGCTAAGAAACAGCTGGCTCTGCCCAGTGCTCTTACAGCCTAAGAGAACATCTCTTTGAAAGGCCTGTGAAACGCAGTTTCTTGGCAGGCCTGACCTGGCTGAAGTAGAACTTCTGTTCTGGTTGTGCTACATAGGCCTAGAGCTACCAGGACCTAAGGGCTGCCTTGTTTCCAAGGGGTGAGAGAGGCCCCAAAGCATCTTGCCTCCAGCACTTTGGGAAGCTAAAAAACAACTGGTTCTGCCCAGTGCTCTCACAGCCTACCGTGAACATCTCTTACCAAGGGCTGTGAAACGCAGTTTCTGGGCAGGACTGATCCGCCTGAAGTAGAACTTCTGCTGTGGGTGTGCTCCATTGGCCTAGAGCTGCCAGGCCCAAACGGCTGCCTTGTGTCCAAAGGGAGAGAGAGGCCCCAAAGCATCTTGCTTCCAGCTCTGTGGGAAGCTAAAGCAACTGGCTCTCCACAGTGCTCTCACAGCCTACCGGGAACATCTCTTACCAAGGCCTGTGAAACGCAGTTTCTTGGCAGGCCTGATCTGGCTGAAGTAGAACTCCTGCTCTGGGCGTGCTACTTTGGCCTAGAGCTGCCAGGCCCAAAGGGCCGCCTTGTTTCCAAAGGGGCTGAGAGTCCCCAAAGTATCTTGCTTCCAAATCTTTGGGAAGCTAAGAAACAACTGGCTCTGCACAGTGCTCTCACAGCCTACCGGCAACGTGACAGAGAAAGGCCTGTGAGACGCAGTTTCTTGGAAGGCCTGATCTGGCTGAGGTAGAACTTCTGCTCTGGGTGTACTCCATTGGCCTAGGGCTGCCAGGCCCAAAGGGCTGCCTTTATTTCCAAAGTGTGAGAGAGGCCCCAAAGCATCTTGCTTCCTGCTCTCTGGGAAGCTAAAACAACTGGCTCTGCACAGTGCTCTCAAAGCCAACCGGGAACGTCACATACAAAGGCCTGTGAAACGCAGCTTCTTGACAGGCCTTATCTGGCTGAGGTAGAACTTGTGCTCTGGGTGTGCTACTTTGGCCTAGAGCTGCCAGGCACAAAGGCTGCTTTGTTTCCAAAGGGGGAGAGAGGCCCCAAATCATGTTGCTTCCAGCTGTTTTTGAAGCTAAGAAACAACTCGCTCTGCCAGGTACTCTTACAGCCTTCCGGGAACACCTCTTACGAAGGCCTGTGAAAAGCAGTTTCTTGGCAGGCCTGATCTGGCTGAGGTAGAACTTCTGCTCTGGGTGTGCTCCATTGCCCTAGAGCTGAAAGGCCCAAAGGGCTGCCTTGTTTCCAAAGGGGGAGAGAGGCCCCAAAGCATCTTGCTTCCACCTCTTGGGAAGCTAAGAAACAACTCGCTGTGCCCAGTGCTCTTATAGCCTAAGAGAACATCTCTTATCAAGGCCTGTGAAACGCACTTTCTAGGCAGGCCTGATCTGGAAGAAGTAGAACTTCTGCTCTGGTTGTGCTCCATTGCCCTAGAGCTGCCAGACCCAACGTGCTGCCTTGTTTCCAAAGGGGCAGAGAGGCCCCAAAGCGTCTTGCTTCCAGCTGTTTGGGAAACAAGGAAACAACTGGCTCTGCACCGTGCTCTCACAGCCTACCGGGAACGTCACATACAAAGGCCTCTGAAACGCAGTTCCTTGGCAGGCCTGATCTGGCTGAAGTAGGACTTCTGCTCTGGGTGTGCTCCGTTGGCCTAGAGCTGAAAGGCCCAAAGGGATGCCTTGTTTGCAAAGGGGCAGAGAGGCCCCAAAGCATCTTGCTTCCAGCTCTTTGGGAAGCTAGGAAACAACTGTCTCTGCCCAGTGCTCTGACAGAGTACCGGGAACATCTCTTACCAGAGCCTTTGAAACGCAGTTTCTTGGCAGGCCTTATCTGGCTGAGGTAGAACTTCTGCTCTGGGTGTGCTCCATTGGCCTAGAGCTGAAAGGCCCAAAGGTCGGCCTTGTTGGCAAAGGGGCAGGGAGCCCCCAAAGCATCTTGCTTCCAGCTCTTTGGGAAGCTAAGAAACAACTGGCTCTGCCCAGTGCTCTTACAGCCTAAGAGAAAATCTCTTACCAAGGCCTGTGAAACGCACTTTGTTGGTGGCCTGATCTAGCTGAAGTAGAACTGCTGCTCTGGGTGTGCTCCATTGGCCTAGAGCTGCCTGGCCCAAAGGGCCGCCTTGTTTGCAAAGGGGCAGAGAGGCCCCAAAGCATCTTGCTTCCAGCTCTTCGGGAAGCTAAGAAACATCTGGCGTTGCCCAGCGCTCTTACAGCCTACCGGGAACATCTCTTACCAAGGCCTGTGAAACGCAGTTTGTTGGTGGCCTGAACTGGCCGAAGTAGAACTTCTGCTCTGGGTGTGCTCCACTGGCCTAGAGCTACCTGGCGCAAAGGGCTGCCTTGATTCCAAAGTGAGAGAGTGGCACCAAAGCATCTTGCTCCCAGCTCTTCGGGAAGCTAAGAAACAGCTGGCTCTGCCCAGTGCTCTTACAGCCTAAGAGAACATCTCTTTGAAAGGCCTGTGAAACGCAGTTTCTTGGCAGGCCTGACCTGGCTGAAGTAGAACTTCTGTTCTGGTTGTGCTACATAGGCCTAGAGCTACCAGGACCTAAGGGCTGCCTTGTTTCCAAGGGGTGAGAGAGGCCCCAAAGCATCTTGCCTCCAGCACTTTGGGAAGCTAAAAAACAACTGGTTCTGCCCAGTGCTCTCACAGCCTACCGTGAACATCTCTTACCAAGGGCTGTGAAACACAGTTTCTGGGCAGGACTGATCCGCCTGAAGTAGAACTTCTGCTGTGGGTGTGCTCCATTGGCCTAGAGCTGCCAGGCCCAAACGGCTGCCTTGTGTCCAAAGGGAGAGAGAGGCCCCAAAGCATCTTGCTTCCAGCTCTGTGGGAAGCTAAAGCAACTGGCTCTCCACAGTGCTCTCACAGCCTACCGGGAACATCTCTTACCAAGGCCTGTGAAACGCAGTTTCTTGGCAGGCCTGATCTGGCTGAAGTAGAACTCCTGCTCTGGGCGTGCTACTTTGGCCTAGAGCTGCCAGGCCCAAAGGGCCGCCTTGTTTCCAAAGGGGCTGAGAGTCCCCAAAGTATCTTGCTTCCAAATCTTTGGGAAGCTAAGAAACAACTGGCTCTGCACAGTGCTCTCACAGCCTACCGGCAACGTGACAGAGAAAGGCCTGTGAGACGCAGTTTCTTGGAAGGCCTGATCTGGCTGAGGTAGAACTTCTGCTCTGGGTGTACTCCATTGGCCTAGGGCTGCCAGGCCCAAAGGGCTGCCTTTATTTCCAAAGTGTGAGAGAGGCCCCAAAGCATCTTGCTTCCTGCTCTCTGGGAAGCTAAAACAACTGGCTCTGCACAGTGCTCTCAAAGCCAACCGGGAACGTCACATACAAAGGCCTGTGAAACGCAGCTTCTTGACAGGCCTTATCTGGCTGAGGTAGAACTTGTGCTCTGGGTGTGCTACTTTGGCCTAGAGCTGCCAGGCACAAAGGCTGCTTTGTTTCCAAAGGGGGAGAGAGGCCCCAAATCATGTTGCTTCCAGCTGTTTTTGAAGCTAAGAAACAACTCGCTCTGCCAGGTACTCTTACAGCCTTCCGGGAACACCTCTTACGAAGGCCTGTGAAAAGCAGTTTCTTGGCAGGCCTGATCTGGCTGAGGTAGAACTTCTGCTCTGGGTGTGCTCCATTGCCCTAGAGCTGAAAGGCCCAAAGGGCTGCCTTGTTTCCAAAGGGGGAGAGAGGCCCCAAAGCATCTTGCTTCCACCTCTTGGGAAGCTAAGAAACAACTCGCTGTGCCCAGTGCTCTTATAGCCTAAGAGAACATCTCTTATCAAGGCCTGTGAAACGCACTTTCTAGGCAGGCCTGATCTGGAAGAAGTAGAACTTCTGCTCTGGTTGTGCTCCATTGCCCTAGAGCTGCCAGACCCAACGTGCTGCCTTGTTTCCAAAGGGGCAGAGAGGCCCCAAAGCGTCTTGCTTCCAGCTGTTTGGGAAACAAGGAAACAACTGGCTCTGCACCGTGCTCTCACAGCCTACCGGGAACGTCACATACAAAGGCCTCTGAAACGCAGTTCCTTGGCAGGCCTGATCTGGCTGAAGTAGGACTTCTGCTCTGGGTGTGCTCCGTTGGCCTAGAGCTGAAAGGCCCAAAGGGATGCCTTGTTTGCAAAGGGGCAGAGAGGCCCCAAAGCATCTTGCTTCCAGCTCTTTGGGAAGCTAGGAAACAACTGTCTCTGCCCAGTGCTCTGACAGAGTACCGGGAACATCTCTTACCAGAGCCTTTGAAACGCAGTTTCTTGGCAGGCCTTATCTGGCTGAGGTAGAACTTCTGCTCTGGGTGTGCTCCATTGGCCTAGAGCTGAAAGGCCCAAAGGTCGGCCTTGTTGGCAAAGGGGCAGGGAGCCCCCAAAGCATCTTGCTTCCAGCTCTTTGGGAAGCTAAGAAACAACTGGCTCTGCCCAGTGCTCTTACAGCCTAAGAGAAAATCTCTTACCAAGGCCTGTGAAACGCACTTTGTTGGTGGCCTGATCTAGCTGAAGTAGAACTGCTGCTCTGGGTGTGCTCCATTGGCCTAGAGCTGCCTGGCCCAAAGGGCCGCCTTGTTTGCAAAGGGGCAGAGAGGCCCCAAAGCATCTTGCTTCCAGCTCTTCGGGAAGCTAAGAAACATCTGGCGTTGCCCAGCGCTCTTACAGCCTACCGGGAACATCTCTTACCAAGGCCTGTGAAACGCAGTTTGTTGGTGGCCTGAACTGGCCGAAGTAGAACTTCTGCTCTGGGTGTGCTCCACTGGCCTAGAGCTACCTGGCGCAAAGGGCTGCCTTGATTCCAAAGTGAGAGAGTGGCACCAAAGCATCTTGCTCCCAGCTCTTCGGGAAGCTAAGAAACAGCTGGCTCTGCCCAGTGCTCTTACAGCCTAAGAGAACATCTCTTTGAAAGGCCTGTGAAACGCAGTTTCTTGGCAGGCCTGACCTGGCTGAAGTAGAACTTCTGTTCTGGTTGTGCTACATAGGCCTAGAGCTACCAGGACCTAAGGGCTGCCTTGTTTCCAAGGGGTGAGAGAGGCCCCAAAGCATCTTGCCTCCAGCACTTTGGGAAGCTAAAAAACAACTGGTTCTGCCCAGTGCTCTCACAGCCTACCGTGAACATCTCTTACCAAGGGCTGTGAAACGCAGTTTCTGGGCAGGACTGATCCGCCTGAAGTAGAACTTCTGCTGTGGGTGTGCTCCATTGGCCTAGAGCTGCCAGGCCCAAACGGCTGCCTTGTGTCCAAAGGGAGAGAGAGGCCCCAAAGCATCTTGCTTCCAGCTCTGTGGGAAGCTAAAGCAACTGGCTCTCCACAGTGCTCTCACAGCCTACCGGGAACATCTCTTACCAAGGCCTGTGAAACGCAGTTTCTTGGCAGGCCTGATCTGGCTGAAGTAGAACTCCTGCTCTGGGCGTGCTACTTTGGCCTAGAGCTGCCAGGCCCAAAGGGCCGCCTTGTTTCCAAAGGGGCTGAGAGTCCCCAAAGTATCTTGCTTCCAAATCTTTGGGAAGCTAAGAAACAACTGGCTCTGCACAGTGCTCTCACAGCCTACCGGCAACGTGACAGAGAAAGGCCTGTGAGACGCAGTTTCTTGGAAGGCCTGATCTGGCTGAGGTAGAACTTCTGCTCTGGGTGTACTCCATTGGCCTAGGGCTGCCAGGCCCAAAGGGCTGCCTTTATTTCCAAAGTGTGAGAGAGGCCCCAAAGCATCTTGCTTCCTGCTCTCTGGGAAGCTAAAACAACTGGCTCTGCACAGTGCTCTCAAAGCCAACCGGGAACGTCACATACAAAGGCCTGTGAAACGCAGCTTCTTGACAGGCCTTATCTGGCTGAGGTAGAACTTGTGCTCTGGGTGTGCTACTTTGGCCTAGAGCTGCCAGGCACAAAGGCTGCTTTGTTTCCAAAGGGGGAGAGAGGCCCCAAATCATGTTGCTTCCAGCTGTTTTTGAAGCTAAGAAACAACTCGCTCTGCCAGGTACTCTTACAGCCTTCCGGGAACACCTCTTACGAAGGCCTGTGAAAAGCAGTTTCTTGGCAGGCCTGATCTGGCTGAGGTAGAACTTCTGCTCTGGGTGTGCTCCATTGCCCTAGAGCTGAAAGGCCCAAAGGGCTGCCTTGTTTCCAAAGGGGGAGAGAGGCCCCAAAGCATCTTGCTTCCACCTCTTGGGAAGCTAAGAAACAACTCGCTGTGCCCAGTGCTCTTATAGCCTAAGAGAACATCTCTTATCAAGGCCTGTGAAACGCACTTTCTAGGCAGGCCTGATCTGGAAGAAGTAGAACTTCTGCTCTGGTTGTGCTCCATTGCCCTAGAGCTGCCAGACCCAACGTGCTGCCTTGTTTCCAAAGGGGCAGAGAGGCCCCAAAGCGTCTTGCTTCCAGCTGTTTGGGAAACAAGGAAACAACTGGCTCTGCACCGTGCTCTCACAGCCTACCGGGAACGTCACATACAAAGGCCTCTGAAACGCAGTTCCTTGGCAGGCCTGATCTGGCTGAAGTAGGACTTCTGCTCTGGGTGTGCTCCGTTGGCCTAGAGCTGAAAGGCCCAAAGGGATGCCTTGTTTGCAAAGGGGCAGAGAGGCCCCAAAGCATCTTGCTTCCAGCTCTTTGGGAAGCTAAGAAACAACTGTCTCTGCCCAGTGCTCTGACAGAGTACCGGGAACATCTCTTACCAGAGCCTTTGAAACGCAGTTTCTTGGCAGGCCTTATCTGGCTGAGGTAGAACTTCTGCTCTGGGTGTGCTCCATTGGCCTAGAGCTGAAAGGCCCAAAGGTCGGCCTTGTTGGCAAAGGGGCAGGGAGCCCCCAAAGCATCTTGCTTCCAGCTCTTTGGGAAGCTAAGAAACAACTGGCTCTGCCCAGTGCTCTTACAGCCTAAGAGAAAATCTCTTACCAAGGCCTGTGAAACGCACTTTGTTGGTGGCCTGATCTAGCTGAAGTAGAACTGCTGCTCTGGGTGTGCTCCATTGGCCTAGAGCTGCCTGGCCCAAAGGGCCGCCTTGTTTGCAAAGGGGCAGAGAGGCCCCAAAGCATCTTGCTTCCAGCTCTTCGGGAAGCTAAGAAACATCTGGCGTTGCCCAGCGCTCTTACAGCCTACCGGGAACATCTCTTACCAAGGCCTGTGAAACGCAGTTTGTTGGTGGCCTGAACTGGCCGAAGTAGAACTTCTGCTCTGGGTGTGCTCCACTGGCCTAGAGCTACCTGGCGCAAAGGGCTGCCTTGATTCCAAAGTGAGAGAGTGGCACCAAAGCATCTTGCTCCCAGCTCTTCGGGAAGCTAAGAAACAGCTGGCTCTGCCCAGTGCTCTTACAGCCTAAGAGAACATCTCTTTGAAAGGCCTGTGAAACGCAGTTTCTTGGCAGGCCTGACCTGGCTGAAGTAGAACTTCTGTTCTGGTTGTGCTACATAGGCCTAGAGCTACCAGGACCTAAGGGCTGCCTTGTTTCCAAGGGGTGAGAGAGGCCCCAAAGCATCTTGCCTCCAGCACTTTGGGAAGCTAAAAAACAACTGGTTCTGCCCAGTGCTCTCACAGCCTACCGTGAACATCTCTTACCAAGGGCTGTGAAACGCAGTTTCTGGGCAGGACTGATCCGCCTGAAGTAGAACTTCTGCTGTGGGTGTGCTCCATTGGCCTAGAGCTGCCAGGCCCAAACGGCTGCCTTGTGTCCAAAGGGAGAGAGAGGCCCCAAAGCATCTTGCTTCCAGCTCTGTGGGAAGCTAAAGCAACTGGCTCTCCACAGTGCTCTCACAGCCTACCGGGAACATCTCTTACCAAGGCCTGTGAAACGCAGTTTCTTGGCAGGCCTGATCTGGCTGAAGTAGAACTCCTGCTCTGGGCGTGCTACTTTGGCCTAGAGCTGCCAGGCCCAAAGGGCCGCCTTGTTTCCAAAGGGGCTGAGAGTCCCCAAAGTATCTTGCTTCCAAATCTTTGGGAAGCTAAGAAACAACTGGCTCTGCACAGTGCTCTCACAGCCTACCGGCAACGTGACAGAGAAAGGCCTGTGAGACGCAGTTTCTTGGAAGGCCTGATCTGGCTGAGGTAGAACTTCTGCTCTGGGTGTACTCCATTGGCCTAGGGCTGCCAGGCCCAAAGGGCTGCCTTTATTTCCAAAGTGTGAGAGAGGCCCCAAAGCATCTTGCTTCCTGCTCTCTGGGAAGCTAAAACAACTGGCTCTGCACAGTGCTCTCAAAGCCAACCGGGAACGTCACATACAAAGGCCTGTGAAACGCAGCTTCTTGACAGGCCTTATCTGGCTGAGGTAGAACTTGTGCTCTGGGTGTGCTACTTTGGCCTAGAGCTGCCAGGCACAAAGGCTGCTTTGTTTCCAAAGGGGGAGAGAGGCCCCAAATCATGTTGCTTCCAGCTGTTTTTGAAGCTAAGAAACAACTCGCTCTGCCAGGTACTCTTACAGCCTTCCGGGAACACCTCTTACGAAGGCCTGTGAAAAGCAGTTTCTTGGCAGGCCTGATCTGGCTGAGGTAGAACTTCTGCTCTGGGTGTGCTCCATTGCCCTAGAGCTGAAAGGCCCAAAGGGCTGCCTTGTTTCCAAAGGGGGAGAGAGGCCCCAAAGCATCTTGCTTCCACCTCTTGGGAAGCTAAGAAACAACTCGCTGTGCCCAGTGCTCTTATAGCCTAAGAGAACATCTCTTATCAAGGCCTGTGAAACGCACTTTCTAGGCAGGCCTGATCTGGAAGAAGTAGAACTTCTGCTCTGGTTGTGCTCCATTGCCCTAGAGCTGCCAGACCCAACGTGCTGCCTTGTTTCCAAAGGGGCAGAGAGGCCCCAAAGCGTCTTGCTTCCAGCTGTTTGGGAAACAAGGAAACAACTGGCTCTGCACCGTGCTCTCACAGCCTACCGGGAACGTCACATACAAAGGCCTCTGAAACGCAGTTCCTTGGCAGGCCTGATCTGGCTGAAGTAGGACTTCTGCTCTGGGTGTGCTCCGTTGGCCTAGAGCTGAAAGGCCCAAAGGGATGCCTTGTTTGCAAAGGGGCAGAGAGGCCCCAAAGCATCTTGCTTCCAGCTCTTTGGGAAGCTAAGAAACAACTGTCTCTGCCCAGTGCTCTGACAGAGTACCGGGAACATCTCTTACCAGAGCCTTTGAAACGCAGTTTCTTGGCAGGCCTTATCTGGCTGAGGTAGAACTTCTGCTCTGGGTGTGCTCCATTGGCCTAGAGCTGAAAGGCCCAAAGGTCGGCCTTGTTGGCAAAGGGGCAGGGAGCCCCCAAAGCATCTTGCTTCCAGCTCTTTGGGAAGCTAAGAAACAACTGGCTCTGCCCAGTGCTCTTACAGCCTAAGAGAAAATCTCTTACCAAGGCCTGTGAAACGCACTTTGTTGGTGGCCTGATCTAGCTGAAGTAGAACTGCTGCTCTGGGTGTGCTCCATTGGCCTAGAGCTGCCTGGCCCAAAGGGCCGCCTTGTTTGCAAAGGGGCAGAGAGGCCCCAAAGCATCTTGCTTCCAGCTCTTCGGGAAGCTAAGAAACATCTGGCGTTGCCCAGCGCTCTTACAGCCTACCGGGAACATCTCTTACCAAGGCCTGTGAAACGCAGTTTGTTGGTGGCCTGAACTGGCCGAAGTAGAACTTCTGCTCTGGGTGTGCTCCACTGGCCTAGAGCTACCTGGCGCAAAGGGCTGCCTTGATTCCAAAGTGAGAGAGTGGCACCAAAGCATCTTGCTCCCAGCTCTTCGGGAAGCTAAGAAACAGCTGGCTCTGCCCAGTGCTCTTACAGCCTAAGAGAACATCTCTTTGAAAGGCCTGTGAAACGCAGTTTCTTGGCAGGCCTGACCTGGCTGAAGTAGAACTTCTGTTCTGGTTGTGCTACATAGGCCTAGAGCTACCAGGACCTAAGGGCTGCCTTGTTTCCAAGGGGTGAGAGAGGCCCCAAAGCATCTTGCCTCCAGCACTTTGGGAAGCTAAAAAACAACTGGTTCTGCCCAGTGCTCTCACAGCCTACCGTGAACATCTCTTACCAAGGGCTGTGAAACGCAGTTTCTGGGCAGGACTGATCCGCCTGAAGTAGAACTTCTGCTGTGGGTGTGCTCCATTGGCCTAGAGCTGCCAGGCCCAAACGGCTGCCTTGTGTCCAAAGGGAGAGAGAGGCCCCAAAGCATCTTGCTTCCAGCTCTGTGGGAAGCTAAAGCAACTGGCTCTCCACAGTGCTCTCACAGCCTACCGGGAACATCTCTTACCAAGGCCTGTGAAACGCAGTTTCTTGGCAGGCCTGATCTGGCTGAAGTAGAACTCCTGCTCTGGGCGTGCTACTTTGGCCTAGAGCTGCCAGGCCCAAAGGGCCGCCTTGTTTCCAAAGGGGCTGAGAGTCCCCAAAGTATCTTGCTTCCAAATCTTTGGGAAGCTAAGAAACAACTGGCTCTGCACAGTGCTCTCACAGCCTACCGGCAACGTGACAGAGAAAGGCCTGTGAGACGCAGTTTCTTGGAAGGCCTGATCTGGCTGAGGTAGAACTTCTGCTCTGGGTGTACTCCATTGGCCTAGGGCTGCCAGGCCCAAAGGGCTGCCTTTATTTCCAAAGTGTGAGAGAGGCCCCAAAGCATCTTGCTTCCTGCTCTCTGGGAAGCTAAAACAACTGGCTCTGCACAGTGCTCTCAAAGCCAACCGGGAACGTCACATACAAAGGCCTGTGAAACGCAGCTTCTTGACAGGCCTTATCTGGCTGAGGTAGAACTTGTGCTCTGGGTGTGCTACTTTGGCCTAGAGCTGCCAGGCACAAAGGCTGCTTTGTTTCCAAAGGGGGAGAGAGGCCCCAAATCATGTTGCTTCCAGCTGTTTTTGAAGCTAAGAAACAACTCGCTCTGCCAGGTACTCTTACAGCCTTCCGGGAACACCTCTTACGAAGGCCTGTGAAAAGCAGTTTCTTGGCAGGCCTGATCTGGCTGAGGTAGAACTTCTGCTCTGGGTGTGCTCCATTGCCCTAGAGCTGAAAGGCCCAAAGGGCTGCCTTGTTTCCAAAGGGGGAGAGAGGCCCCAAAGCATCTTGCTTCCACCTCTTGGGAAGCTAAGAAACAACTCGCTGTGCCCAGTGCTCTTATAGCCTAAGAGAACATCTCTTATCAAGGCCTGTGAAACGCACTTTCTAGGCAGGCCTGATCTGGAAGAAGTAGAACTTCTGCTCTGGTTGTGCTCCATTGCCCTAGAGCTGCCAGACCCAACGTGCTGCCTTGTTTCCAAAGGGGCAGAGAGGCCCCAAAGCGTCTTGCTTCCAGCTGTTTGGGAAACAAGGAAACAACTGGCTCTGCACCGTGCTCTCACAGCCTACCGGGAACGTCACATACAAAGGCCTCTGAAACGCAGTTCCTTGGCAGGCCTGATCTGGCTGAAGTAGGACTTCTGCTCTGGGTGTGCTCCATTGGCCTAGAGCTGAAAGGCCCAAAGGGATGCCTTGTTTGCAAAGGGGCAGAGAGGCCCCAAAGCATCTTGCTTCCAGCTCTTTGGGAAGCTAAGAAACAACTGTCTCTGCCCAGTGCTCTGACAGAGTACCGGGAACATCTCTTACCAGAGCCTTTGAAACGCAGTTTCTTGGCAGGCCTTATCTGGCTGAGGTAGAACTTCTGCTCTGGGTGTGCTCCATTGGCCTAGAGCTGAAAGGCCCAAAGGTCGGCCTTGTTGGCAAAGGGGCAGGGAGCCCCCAAAGCATCTTGCTTCCAGCTCTTTGGGAAGCTAAGAAACAACTGGCTCTGCCCAGTGCTCTTACAGCCTAAGAGAAAATCTCTTACCAAGGCCTGTGAAACGCACTTTGTTGGTGGCCTGATCTAGCTGAAGTAGAACTGCTGCTCTGGGTGTGCTCCATTGGCCTAGAGCTGCCTGGCCCAAAGGGCCGCCTTGTTTGCAAAGGGGCAGAGAGGCCCCAAAGCATCTTGCTTCCAGCTCTTCGGGAAGCTAAGAAACATCTGGCGTTGCCCAGCGCTCTTACAGCCTACCGGGAACATCTCTTACCAAGGCCTGTGAAACGCAGTTTGTTGGTGGCCTGAACTGGCCGAAGTAGAACTTCTGCTCTGGGTGTGCTCCACTGGCCTAGAGCTACCTGGCGCAAAGGGCTGCCTTGATTCCAAAGTGAGAGAGTGGCACCAAAGCATCTTGCTCCCAGCTCTTCGGGAAGCTAAGAAACAGCTGGCTCTGCCCAGTGCTCTTACAGCCTAAGAGAACATCTCTTTGAAAGGCCTGTGAAACGCAGTTTCTTGGCAGGCCTGACCTGGCTGAAGTAGAACTTCTGTTCTGGTTGTGCTACATAGGCCTAGAGCTACCAGGACCTAAGGGCTGCCTTGTTTCCAAGGGGTGAGAGAGGCCCCAAAGCATCTTGCCTCCAGCACTTTGGGAAGCTAAAAAACAACTGGTTCTGCCCAGTGCTCTCACAGCCTACCGTGAACATCTCTTACCAAGGGCTGTGAAACGCAGTTTCTGGGCAGGACTGATCCGCCTGAAGTAGAACTTCTGCTGTGGGTGTGCTCCATTGGCCTAGAGCTGCCAGGCCCAAACGGCTGCCTTGTGTCCAAAGGGAGAGAGAGGCCCCAAAGCATCTTGCTTCCAGCTCTGTGGGAAGCTAAAGCAACTGGCTCTCCACAGTGCTCTCACAGCCTACCGGGAACATCTCTTACCAAGGCCTGTGAAACGCAGTTTCTTGGCAGGCCTGATCTGGCTGAAGTAGAACTCCTGCTCTGGGCGTGCTACTTTGGCCTAGAGCTGCCAGGCCCAAAGGGCCGCCTTGTTTCCAAAGGGGCTGAGAGTCCCCAAAGTATCTTGCTTCCAAATCTTTGGGAAGCTAAGAAACAACTGGCTCTGCACAGTGCTCTCACAGCCTACCGGCAACGTGACAGAGAAAGGCCTGTGAGACGCAGTTTCTTGGAAGGCCTGATCTGGCTGAGGTAGAACTTCTGCTCTGGGTGTACTCCATTGGCCTAGGGCTGCCAGGCCCAAAGGGCTGCCTTTATTTCCAAAGTGTGAGAGAGGCCCCAAAGCATCTTGCTTCCTGCTCTCTGGGAAGCTAAAACAACTGGCTCTGCACAGTGCTCTCAAAGCCAACCGGGAACGTCACATACAAAGGCCTGTGAAACGCAGCTTCTTGACAGGCCTTATCTGGCTGAGGTAGAACTTGTGCTCTGGGTGTGCTACTTTGGCCTAGAGCTGCCAGGCACAAAGGCTGCTTTGTTTCCAAAGGGGGAGAGAGGCCCCAAATCATGTTGCTTCCAGCTGTTTTTGAAGCTAAGAAACAACTCGCTCTGCCAGGTACTCTTACAGCCTTCCGGGAACACCTCTTACGAAGGCCTGTGAAAAGCAGTTTCTTGGCAGGCCTGATCTGGCTGAGGTAGAACTTCTGCTCTGGGTGTGCTCCATTGCCCTAGAGCTGAAAGGCCCAAAGGGCTGCCTTGTTTCCAAAGGGGGAGAGAGGCCCCAAAGCATCTTGCTTCCACCTCTTGGGAAGCTAAGAAACAACTCGCTGTGCCCAGTGCTCTTATAGCCTAAGAGAACATCTCTTATCAAGGCCTGTGAAACGCACTTTCTAGGCAGGCCTGATCTGGAAGAAGTAGAACTTCTGCTCTGGTTGTGCTCCATTGCCCTAGAGCTGCCAGACCCAACGTGCTGCCTTGTTTCCAAAGGGGCAGAGAGGCCCCAAAGCGTCTTGCTTCCAGCTGTTTGGGAAACAAGGAAACAACTGGCTCTGCACCGTGCTCTCACAGCCTACCGGGAACGTCACATACAAAGGCCTCTGAAACGCAGTTCCTTGGCAGGCCTGATCTGGCTGAAGTAGGACTTCTGCTCTGGGTGTGCTCCATTGGCCTAGAGCTGAAAGGCCCAAAGGGATGCCTTGTTTGCAAAGGGGCAGAGAGGCCCCAAAGCATCTTGCTTCCAGCTCTTTGGGAAGCTAAGAAACAACTGTCTCTGCCCAGTGCTCTGACAGAGTACCGGCAACATCTCTTACCAGAGCCTTTGAAACGCAGTTTCTTGGCAGGCCTTATCTGGCTGAGGTAGAACTTCTGCTCTGGGTGTGCTCCATTGGCCTAGAGCTGAAAGGCCCAAAGGTCGGCCTTGTTGGCAAAGGGGCAGGGAGCCCCCAAAGCATCTTGCTTCCAGCTCTTTGGGAAGCTAAGAAACAACTGGCTCTGCCCAGTGCTCTTACAGCCTAAGAGAAAATCTCTTACCAAGGCCTGTGAAACGCACTTTGTTGGTGGCCTGATCTAGCTGAAGTAGAACTGCTGCTCTGGGTGTGCTCCATTGGCCTAGAGCTGCCTGGCCCAAAGGGCCGCCTTGTTTGCAAAGGGGCAGAGAGGCCCCAAAGCATCTTGCTTCCAGCTCTTCGGGAAGCTAAGAAACATCTGGCGTTGCCCAGCACTCTTACAGCCTACCGGGAACATCTCTTACCAAGGCCTGTGAAACGCAGTTTGTTGGTGGCCTGAACTGGCCGAAGTAGAACTTCTGCTCTGGGTGTGCTCCACTGGCCTAGAGCTACCTGGCGCAAAGGGCTGCCTTGATTCCAAAGTGAGAGAGTGGCACCAAAGCATCTTGCTCCCAGCTCTTCGGGAAGCTAAGAAACAGCTGGCTCTGCCCAGTGCTCTTACAGCCTAAGAGAACATCTCTTTGAAAGGCCTGTGAAACGCAGTTTCTTGGCAGGCCTGACCTGGCTGAAGTAGAACTTCTGTTCTGGTTGTGCTACATAGGCCTAGAGCTACCAGGACCTAAGGGCTGCCTTGTTTCCAAGGGGTGAGAGAGGCCCCAAAGCATCTTGCCTCCAGCACTTTGGGAAGCTAAAAAACAACTGGTTCTGCCCAGTGCTCTCACAGCCTACCGTGAACATCTCTTACCAAGGGCTGTGAAACGCAGTTTCTGGGCAGGACTGATCCGCCTGAAGTAGAACTTCTGCTGTGGGTGTGCTCCATTGGCCTAGAGCTGCCAGGCCCAAACGGCTGCCTTGTGTCCAAAGGGAGAGAGAGGCCCCAAAGCATCTTGCTTCCAGCTCTGTGGGAAGCTAAAGCAACTGGCTCTCCACAGTGCTCTCACAGCCTACCGGGAACATCTCTTACCAAGGCCTGTGAAACGCAGTTTCTTGGCAGGCCTGATCTGGCTGAAGTAGAACTCCTGCTCTGGGCGTGCTACTTTGGCCTAGAGCTGCCAGGCCCAAAGGGCCGCCTTGTTTCCAAAGGGGCTGAGAGTCCCCAAAGTATCTTGCTTCCAAATCTTTGGGAAGCTAAGAAACAACTGGCTCTGCACAGTGCTCTCACAGCCTACCGGCAACGTGACAGAGAAAGGCCTGTGAGACGCAGTTTCTTGGAAGGCCTGATCTGGCTGAGGTAGAACTTCTGCTCTGGGTGTACTCCATTGGCCTAGGGCTGCCAGGCCCAAAGGGCTGCCTTTATTTCCAAAGTGTGAGAGAGGCCCCAAAGCATCTTGCTTCCTGCTCTCTGGGAAGCTAAAACAACTGGCTCTGCACAGTGCTCTCAAAGCCAACCGGGAACGTCACATACAAAGGCCTGTGAAACGCAGCTTCTTGACAGGCCTTATCTGGCTGAGGTAGAACTTGTGCTCTGGGTGTGCTACTTTGGCCTAGAGCTGCCAGGCACAAAGGCTGCTTTGTTTCCAAAGGGGGAGAGAGGCCCCAAATCATGTTGCTTCCAGCTGTTTTTGAAGCTAAGAAACAACTCGCTCTGCCAGGTACTCTTACAGCCTTCCGGGAACACCTCTTACGAAGGCCTGTGAAAAGCAGTTTCTTGGCAGGCCTGATCTGGCTGAGGTAGAACTTCTGCTCTGGGTGTGCTCCATTGCCCTAGAGCTGAAAGGCCCAAAGGGCTGCCTTGTTTCCAAAGGGGGAGAGAGGCCCCAAAGCATCTTGCTTCCACCTCTTGGGAAGCTAAGAAACAACTCGCTGTGCCCAGTGCTCTTATAGCCTAAGAGAACATCTCTTATCAAGGCCTGTGAAACGCACTTTCTAGGCAGGCCTGATCTGGAAGAAGTAGAACTTCTGCTCTGGTTGTGTTCCATTGCCCTAGAGCTGCCAGACCCAACGTGCTGCCTTGTTTCCAAAGGGGCAGAGAGGCCCCAAAGCGTCTTGCTTCCAGCTGTTTGGGAAACAAGGAAACAACTGGCTCTGCACCGTGCTCTCACAGCCTACCGGGAACGTCACATACAAAGGCCTCTGAAACGCAGTTCCTTGGCAGGCCTGATCTGGCTGAAGTAGGACTTCTGCTCTGGGTGTGCTCCGTTGGCCTAGAGCTGAAAGGCCCAAAGGGATGCCTTGTTTGCAAAGGGGCAGAGAGGCCCCAAAGCATCTTGCTTCCAGCTCTTTGGGAAGCTAAGAAACAACTGTCTCTGCCCAGTGCTCTGACAGAGTACCGGGAACATCTCTTACCAGAGCCTTTGAAACGCAGTTTCTTGGCAGGCCTTATCTGGCTGAGGTAGAACTTCTGCTCTGGGTGTGCTCCATTGGCCTAGAGCTGAAAGGCCCAAAGGTCGGCCTTGTTGGCAAAGGGGCAGGGAGCCCCCAAAGCATCTTGCTTCCAGCTCTTTGGGAAGCTAAGAAACAACTGGCTCTGCCCAGTGCTCTTACAGCCTAAGAGAAAATCTCTTACCAAGGCCTGTGAAACGCACTTTGTTGGTGGCCTGATCTAGCTGAAGTAGAACTGCTGCTCTGGGTGTGCTCCATTGGCCTAGAGCTGCCTGGCCCAAAGGGCCGCCTTGTTTGCAAAGGGGCAGAGAGGCCCCAAAGCATCTTGCTTCCAGCTCTTCGGGAAGCTAAGAAACATCTGGCGTTGCCCAGCGCTCTTACAGCCTACCGGGAACATCTCTTACCAAGGCCTGTGAAACGCAGTTTGTTGGTGGCCTGAACTGGCCGAAGTAGAACTTCTGCTCTGGGTGTGCTCCACTGGCCTAGAGCTACCTGGCGCAAAGGGCTGCCTTGATTCCAAAGTGAGAGAGTGGCACCAAAGCATCTTGCTCCCAGCTCTTCGGGAAGCTAAGAAACAGCTGGCTCTGCCCAGTGCTCTTACAGCCTAAGAGAACATCTCTTTGAAAGGCCTGTGAAACGCAGTTTCTTGGCAGGCCTGACCTGGCTGAAGTAGAACTTCTGTTCTGGTTGTGCTACATAGGCCTAGAGCTACCAGGACCTAAGGGCTGCCTTGTTTCCAAGGGGTGAGAGAGGCCCCAAAGCATCTTGCCTCCAGCACTTTGGGAAGCTAAAAAACAACTGGTTCTGCCCAGTGCTCTCACAGCCTACCGTGAACATCTCTTACCAAGGGCTGTGAAACGCAGTTTCTGGGCAGGACTGATCCGCCTGAAGTAGAACTTCTGCTGTGGGTGTGCTCCATTGGCCTAGAGCTGCCAGGCCCAAACGGCTGCCTTGTGTCCAAAGGGAGAGAGAGGCCCCAAAGCATCTTGCTTCCAGCTCTGTGGGAAGCTAAAGCAACTGGCTCTCCACAGTGCTCTCACAGCCTACCGGGAACATCTCTTACCAAGGCCTGTGAAACGCAGTTTCTTGGCAGGCCTGATCTGGCTGAAGTAGAACTCCTGCTCTGGGCGTGCTACTTTGGCCTAGAGCTGCCAGGCCCAAAGGGCCGCCTTGTTTCCAAAGGGGCTGAGAGTCCCCAAAGTATCTTGCTTCCAAATCTTTGGGAAGCTAAGAAACAACTGGCTCTGCACAGTGCTCTCACAGCCTACCGGCAACGTGACAGAGAAAGGCCTGTGAGACGCAGTTTCTTGGAAGGCCTGATCTGGCTGAGGTAGAACTTCTGCTCTGGGTGTACTCCATTGGCCTAGGGCTGCCAGGCCCAAAGGGCTGCCTTTATTTCCAAAGTGTGAGAGAGGCCCCAAAGCATCTTGCTTCCTGCTCTCTGGGAAGCTAAAACAACTGGCTCTGCACAGTGCTCTCAAAGCCAACCGGGAACGTCACATACAAAGGCCTGTGAAACGCAGCTTCTTGACAGGCCTTATCTGGCTGAGGTAGAACTTGTGCTCTGGGTGTGCTACTTTGGCCTAGAGCTGCCAGGCACAAAGGCTGCTTTGTTTCCAAAGGGGGAGAGAGGCCCCAAATCATGTTGCTTCCAGCTGTTTTTGAAGCTAAGAAACAACTCGCTCTGCCAGGTACTCTTACAGCCTTCCGGGAACACCTCTTACGAAGGCCTGTGAAAAGCAGTTTCTTGGCAGGCCTGATCTGGCTGAGGTAGAACTTCTGCTCTGGGTGTGCTCCATTGCCCTAGAGCTGAAAGGCCCAAAGGGCTGCCTTGTTTCCAAAGGGGGAGAGAGGCCCCAAAGCATCTTGCTTCCACCTCTTGGGAAGCTAAGAAACAACTCGCTGTGCCCAGTGCTCTTATAGCCTAAGAGAACATCTCTTATCAAGGCCTGTGAAACGCACTTTCTAGGCAGGCCTGATCTGGAAGAAGTAGAACTTCTGCTCTGGTTGTGCTCCATTGCCCTAGAGCTGCCAGACCCAACGTGCTGCCTTGTTTCCAAAGGGGCAGAGAGGCCCCAAAGCGTCTTGCTTCCAGCTGTTTGGGAAACAAGGAAACAACTGGCTCTGCACCGTGCTCTCACAGCCTACCGGGAACGTCACATACAAAGGCCTCTGAAACGCAGTTCCTTGGCAGGCCTGATCTGGCTGAAGTAGGACTTCTGCTCTGGGTGTGCTCCATTGGCCTAGAGCTGAAAGGCCCAAAGGGATGCCTTGTTTGCAAAGGGGCAGAGAGGCCCCAAAGCATCTTGCTTCCAGCTCTTTGGGAAGCTAAGAAACAACTGTCTCTGCCCAGTGCTCTGACAGAGTACCGGGAACATCTCTTACCAGAGCCTTTGAAACGCAGTTTCTTGGCAGGCCTTATCTGGCTGAGGTAGAACTTCTGCTCTGGGTGTGCTCCATTGGCCTAGAGCTGAAAGGCCCAAAGGTCGGCCTTGTTGGCAAAGGGGCAGGGAGCCCCCAAAGCATCTTGCTTCCAGCTCTTTGGGAAGCTAAGAAACAACTGGCTCTGCCCAGTGCTCTTACAGCCTAAGAGAAAATCTCTTACCAAGGCCTGTGAAACGCACTTTGTTGGTGGCCTGATCTAGCTGAAGTAGAACTGCTGCTCTGGGTGTGCTCCATTGGCCTAGAGCTGCCTGGCCCAAAGGGCCGCCTTGTTTGCAAAGGGGCAGAGAGGCCCCAAAGCATCTTGCTTCCAGCTCTTCGGGAAGCTAAGAAACATCTGGCGTTGCCCAGTGCTCTTACAGCCTACCGGGAACATCTCTTACCAAGGCCTGTGAAACGCAGTTTGTTGGTGGCCTGAACTGGCCGAAGTAGAACTTCTGCTCTGGGTGTGCTCCACTGGCCTAGAGCTACCTGGCGCAAAGGGCTGCCTTGATTCCAAAGTGAGAGAGTGGCACCAAAGCATCTTGCTCCCAGCTCTTCGGGAAGCTAAGAAACAGCTGGCTCTGCCCAGTGCTCTTACAGCCTAAGAGAACATCTCTTTGAAAGGCCTGTGAAACGCAGTTTCTTGGCAGGCCTGACCTGGCTGAAGTAGAACTTCTGTTCTGGTTGTGCTACATAGGCCTAGAGCTACCAGGACCTAAGGGCTGCCTTGTTTCCAAGGGGTGAGAGAGGCCCCAAAGCATCTTGCCTCCAGCACTTTGGGAAGCTAAAAAACAACTGGTTCTGCCCAGTGCTCTCACAGCCTACCGTGAACATCTCTTACCAAGGGCTGTGAAACGCAGTTTCTGGGCAGGACTGATCCGCCTGAAGTAGAACTTCTGCTGTGGGTGTGCTCCATTGGCCTAGAGCTGCCAGGCCCAAACGGCTGCCTTGTGTCCAAAGGGAGAGAGAGGCCCCAAAGCATCTTGCTTCCAGCTCTGTGGGAAGCTAAAGCAACTGGCTCTCCACAGTGCTCTCACAGCCTACCGGGAACATCTCTTACCAAGGCCTGTGAAACGCAGTTTCTTGGCAGGCCTGATCTGGCTGAAGTAGAACTCCTGCTCTGGGCGTGCTACTTTGGCCTAGAGCTGCCAGGCCCAAAGGGCCGCCTTGTTTCCAAAGGGGCTGAGAGTCCCCAAAGTATCTTGCTTCCAAATCTTTGGGAAGCTAAGAAACAACTGGCTCTGCACAGTGCTCTCACAGCCTACCGGCAACGTGACAGAGAAAGGCCTGTGAGACGCAGTTTCTTGGAAGGCCTGATCTGGCTGAGGTAGAACTTCTGCTCTGGGTGTACTCCATTGGCCTAGGGCTGCCAGGCCCAAAGGGCTGCCTTTATTTCCAAAGTGTGAGAGAGGCCCCAAAGCATCTTGCTTCCTGCTCTCTGGGAAGCTAAAACAACTGGCTCTGCACAGTGCTCTCAAAGCCAACCGGGAACGTCACATACAAAGGCCTGTGAAACGCAGCTTCTTGACAGGCCTTATCTGGCTGAGGTAGAACTTGTGCTCTGGGTGTGCTACTTTGGCCTAGAGCTGCCAGGCACAAAGGCTGCTTTGTTTCCAAAGGGGGAGAGAGGCCCCAAATCATGTTGCTTCCAGCTGTTTTTGAAGCTAAGAAACAACTCGCTCTGCCAGGTACTCTTACAGCCTTCCGGGAACACCTCTTACGAAGGCCTGTGAAAAGCAGTTTCTTGGCAGGCCTGATCTGGCTGAGGTAGAACTTCTGCTCTGGGTGTGCTCCATTGCCCTAGAGCTGAAAGGCCCAAAGGGCTGCCTTGTTTCCAAAGGGGGAGAGAGGCCCCAAAGCATCTTGCTTCCACCTCTTGGGAAGCTAAGAAACAACTCGCTGTGCCCAGTGCTCTTATAGCCTAAGAGAACATCTCTTATCAAGGCCTGTGAAACGCACTTTCTAGGCAGGCCTGATCTGGAAGAAGTAGAACTTCTGCTCTGGTTGTGCTCCATTGCCCTAGAGCTGCCAGACCCAACGTGCTGCCTTGTTTCCAAAGGGGCAGAGGCGCCCCAAAGCGTCTTGCTTCCAGCTGTTTGGGAAACAAGGAAACAACTGGCTCTGCACCGTGCTCTCACAGCCTACCGGGAACGTCACATACAAAGGCCTCTGAAACGCAGTTCCTTGGCAGGCCTGATCTGGCTGAAGTAGGACTTCTGCTCTGGGTGTGCTCCGTTGGCCTAGAGCTGAAAGGCCCAAAGGGATGCCTTGTTTGCAAAGGGGCAGAGAGGCCCCAAAGCATCTTGCTTCCAGCTCTTTGGGAAGCTAAGAAACAACTGTCTCTGCCCAGTGCTCTGACAGAGTACCGGGAACATCTCTTACCAGAGCCTTTGAAACGCAGTTTCTTGGCAGGCCTTATCTGGCTGAGGTAGAACTTCTGCTCTGGGTGTGCTCCATTGGCCTAGAGCTGAAAGGCCCAAAGGTCGGCCTTGTTGGCAAAGGGGCAGGGAGCCCCCAAAGCATCTTGCTTCCAGCTCTTTGGGAAGCTAAGAAACAACTGGCTCTGCCCAGTGCTCTTACAGCCTAAGAGAAAATCTCTTACCAAGGCCTGTGAAACGCACTTTGTTGGTGGCCTGATCTAGCTGAAGTAGAACTGCTGCTCTGGGTGTGCTCCATTGGCCTAGAGCTGCCTGGCCCAAAGGGCCGCCTTGTTTGCAAAGGGGCAGAGAGGCCCCAAAGCATCTTGCTTCCAGCTCTTCGGGAAGCTAAGAAACATCTGGCGTTGCCCAGTGCTCTTACAGCCTACCGGGAACATCTCTTACCAAGGCCTGTGAAACGCAGTTTGTTGGTGGCCTGAACTGGCCGAAGTAGAACTTCTGCTCTGGGTGTGCTCCACTGGCCTAGAGCTACCTGGCGCAAAGGGCTGCCTTGATTCCAAAGTGAGAGAGTGGCACCAAAGCATCTTGCTCCCAGCTCTTCGGGAAGCTAAGAAACAGCTGGCTCTGCCCAGTGCTCTTACAGCCTAAGAGAACATCTCTTTGAAAGGCCTGTGAAACGCAGTTTCTTGGCAGGCCTGACCTGGCTGAAGTAGAACTTCTGTTCTGGTTGTGCTACATAGGCCTAGAGCTACCAGGACCTAAGGGCTGCCTTGTTTCCAAGGGGTGAGAGAGGCCCCAAAGCATCTTGCCTCCAGCACTTTGGGAAGCTAAAAAACAACTGGTTCTGCCCAGTGCTCTCACAGCCTACCGTGAACATCTCTTACCAAGGGCTGTGAAACGCAGTTTCTGGGCAGGACTGATCCGCCTGAAGTAGAACTTCTGCTGTGGGTGTGCTCCATTGGCCTAGAGCTGCCAGGCCCAAACGGCTGCCTTGTGTCCAAAGGGAGAGAGAGGCCCCAAAGCATCTTGCTTCCAGCTCTGTGGGAAGCTAAAGCAACTGGCTCTCCACAGTGCTCTCACAGCCTACCGGGAACATCTCTTACCAAGGCCTGTGAAACGCAGTTTCTTGGCAGGCCTGATCTGGCTGAAGTAGAACTCCTGCTCTGGGCGTGCTACTTTGGCCTAGAGCTGCCAGGCCCAAAGGGCCGCCTTGTTTCCAAAGGGGCTGAGAGTCCCCAAAGTATCTTGCTTCCAAATCTTTGGGAAGCTAAGAAACAACTGGCTCTGCACAGTGCTCTCACAGCCTACCGGCAACGTGACAGAGAAAGGCCTGTGAGACGCAGTTTCTTGGAAGGCCTGATCTGGCTGAGGTAGAACTTCTGCTCTGGGTGTACTCCATTGGCCTAGGGCTGCCAGGCCCAAAGGGCTGCCTTTATTTCCAAAGTGTGAGAGAGGCCCCAAAGCATCTTGCTTCCTGCTCTCTGGGAAGCTAAAACAACTGGCTCTGCACAGTGCTCTCAAAGCCAACCGGGAACGTCACATACAAAGGCCTGTGAAACGCAGCTTCTTGACAGGCCTTATCTGGCTGAGGTAGAACTTGTGCTCTGGGTGTGCTACTTTGGCCTAGAGCTGCCAGGCACAAAGGCAGCTTTGTTTCCAAAGGGGGAGAGAGGCCCCAAATCATGTTGCTTCCAGCTGTTTTTGAAGCTAAGAAACAACTCGCTCTGCCAGGTACTCTTACAGCCTTCCGGGAACACCTCTTACGAAGGCCTGTGAAAAGCAGTTTCTTGGCAGGCCTGATCTGGCTGAGGTAGAACTTCTGCTCTGGGTGTGCTCCATTGCCCTAGAGCTGAAAGGCCCAAAGGGCTGCCTTGTTTCCAAAGGGGGAGAGAGGCCCCAAAGCATCTTGCTTCCACCTCTTGGGAAGCTAAGAAACAACTCGCTGTGCCCAGTGCTCTTATAGCCTAAGAGAACATCTCTTATCAGGGCCTGTGAAACGCACTTTCTAGGCAGGCCTGATCTGAAAGAAGTAGAACTTCTGCTCTGGTTGTGCTCCATTGCCCTAGAGCTGCCAGACCCAACGTGCTGCCTTGTTTCCAAAGGGGCAGAGAGGCCCCAAAGCGTCTTGCTTCCAGCTGTTTGGGAAACAAGGAAACAACTGGCTCTGCACCGTGCTCTCACAGCCTACCGGGAACGTCACATACAAAGGCCTCTGAAACGCAGTTCCTTGGCAGGCCTGATCTGGCTGAAGTAGGACTTCTGCTCTGGGTGTGCTCCATTGGCCTAGAGCTGAAAGGCCCAAAGGGATGCCTTGTTTGCAAAGGGGCAGAGAGGCCCCAAAGCATCTTGCTTCCAGCTCTTTGGGAAGCTAAGAAACAACTGTCTCTGCCCAGTGCTCTGACAGAGTACCGGGAACATCTCTTACCAGAGCCTTTGAAACGCAGTTTCTTGGCAGGCCTTATCTGGCTGAGGTAGAACTTCTGCTCTGGGTGTGCTCCATTGGCCTAGAGCTGAAAGGCCCAAAGGTCGGCCTTGTTGGCAAAGGGGCAGGGAGCCCCCAAAGCATCTTGCTTCCAGCTCTTTGGGAAGCTAAGAAACAACTGGCTCTGCCCAGTGCTCTTACAGCCTAAGAGAAAATCTCTTACCAAGGCCTGTGAAACGCACTTTGTTGGTGGCCTGATCTAGCTGAAGTAGAACTGCTGCTCTGGGTGTGCTCCATTGGCCTAGAGCTGCCTGGCCCAAAGGGCCGCCTTGTTTGCAAAGGGGCAGAGAGGCCCCAAAGCATCTTGCTTCCAGCTCTTCGGGAAGCTAAGAAACATCTGGCGTTGCCCAGTGCTCTTACAGCCTACCGGGAACATCTCTTACCAAGGCCTGTGAAACGCAGTTTGTTGGTGGCCTGAACTGGCCGAAGTAGAACTTCTGCTCTGGGTGTGCTCCACTGGCCTAGAGCTACCTGGCGCAAAGGGCTGCCTTGATTCCAAAGTGAGAGAGTGGCACCAAAGCATCTTGCTCCCAGCTCTTCGGGAAGCTAAGAAACAGCTGGCTCTGCCCAGTGCTCTTACAGCCTAAGAGAACATCTCTTTGAAAGGCCTGTGAAACGCAGTTTCTTGGCAGGCCTGACCTGGCTGAAGTAGAACTTCTGTTCTGGTTGTGCTACATAGGCCTAGAGCTACCAGGACCTAAGGGCTGCCTTGTTTCCAAGGGGTGAGAGAGGCCCCAAAGCATCTTGCCTCCAGCACTTTGGGAAGCTAAAAAACAACTGGTTCTGCCCAGTGCTCTCACAGCCTACCGTGAACATCTCTTACCAAGGGCTGTGAAACGCAGTTTCTGGGCAGGACTGATCCGCCTGAAGTAGAACTTCTGCTGTGGGTGTGCTCCATTGGCCTAGAGCTGCCAGGCCCAAACGGCTGCCTTGTGTCCAAAGGGAGAGAGAGGCCCCAAAGCATCTTGCTTCCAGCTCTGTGGGAAGCTAAAGCAACTGGCTCTCCACAGTGCTCTCACAGCCTACCGGGAACATCTCTTACCAAGGCCTGTGAAACGCAGTTTCTTGGCAGGCCTGATCTGGCTGAAGTAGAACTCCTGCTCTGGGCGTGCTACTTTGGCCTAGAGCTGCCAGGCCCAAAGGGCCGCCTTGTTTCCAAAGGGGCTGAGAGTCCCCAAAGTATCTTGCTTCCAAATCTTTGGGAAGCTAAGAAACAACTGGCTCTGCACAGTGCTCTCACAGCCTACCGGCAACGTGACAGAGAAAGGCCTGTGAGACGCAGTTTCTTGGAAGGCCTGATCTGGCTGAGGTAGAACTTCTGCTCTGGGTGTACTCCATTGGCCTAGGGCTGCCAGGCCCAAAGGGCTGCCTTTATTTCCAAAGTGTGAGAGAGGCCCCAAAGCATCTTGCTTCCTGCTCTCTGGGAAGCTAAAACAACTGGCTCTGCACAGTGCTCTCAAAGCCAACCGGGAACGTCACATACAAAGGCCTGTGAAACGCAGCTTCTTGACAGGCCTTATCTGGCTGAGGTAGAACTTGTGCTCTGGGTGTGCTACTTTGGCCTAGAGCTGCCAGGCACAAAGGCTGCTTTGTTTCCAAAGGGGGAGAGAGGCCCCAAATCATGTTGCTTCCAGCTGTTTTTGAAGCTAAGAAACAACTCGCTCTGCCAGGTACTCTTACAGCCTTCCGGGAACACCTCTTACGAAGGCCTGTGAAAAGCAGTTTCTTGGCAGGCCTGATCTGGCTGAGGTAGAACTTCTGCTCTGGGTGTGCTCCATTGCCCTAGAGCTGAAAGGCCCAAAGGGCTGCCTTGTTTCCAAAGGGGGAGAGAGGCCCCAAAGCATCTTGCTTCCACCTCTTGGGAAGCTAAGAAACAACTCGCTGTGCCCAGTGCTCTTATAGCCTAAGAGAACATCTCTTATCAAGGCCTGTGAAACGCACTTTCTAGGCAGGCCTGATCTGGAAGAAGTAGAACTTCTGCTCTGGTTGTGCTCCATTGCCCTAGAGCTGCCAGACCCAACGTGCTGCCTTGTTTCCAAAGGGGCAGAGGCGCCCCAAAGCGTCTTGCTTCCAGCTGTTTGGGAAACAAGGAAACAACTGGCTCTGCACCGTGCTCTCACAGCCTACCGGGAACGTCACATACAAAGGCCTCTGAAACGCAGTTCCTTGGCAGGCCTGATCTGGCTGAAGTAGGACTTCTGCTCTGGGTGTGCTCCGTTGGCCTAGAGCTGAAAGGCCCAAAGGGATGCCTTGTTTGCAAAGGGGCAGAGAGGCCCCAAAGCATCTTGCTTCCAGCTCTTTGGGAAGCTAAGAAACAACTGTCTCTGCCCAGTGCTCTGACAGAGTACCGGGAACATCTCTTACCAGAGCCTTTGAAACGCAGTTTCTTGGCAGGCCTTATCTGGCTGAGGTAGAACTTCTGCTCTGGGTGTGCTCCATTGGCCTAGAGCTGAAAGGCCCAAAGGTCGGCCTTGTTGGCAAAGGGGCAGGGAGCCCCCAAAGCATCTTGCTTCCAGCTCTTTGGGAAGCTAAGAAACAACTGGCTCTGCCCAGTGCTCTTACAGCCTAAGAGAAAATCTCTTACCAAGGCCTGTGAAACGCACTTTGTTGGTGGCCTGATCTAGCTGAAGTAGAACTGCTGCTCTGGGTGTGCTCCATTGGCCTAGAGCTGCCTGGCCCAAAGGGCCGCCTTGTTTGCAAAGGGGCAGAGAGGCCCCAAAGCATCTTGCTTCCAGCTCTTCGGGAAGCTAAGAAACATCTGGCGTTGCCCAGTGCTCTTACAGCCTACCGGGAACATCTCTTACCAAGGCCTGTGAAACGCAGTTTGTTGGTGGCCTGAACTGGCCGAAGTAGAACTTCTGCTCTGGGTGTGCTCCACTGGCCTAGAGCTACCTGGCGCAAAGGGCTGCCTTGATTCCAAAGTGAGAGAGTGGCACCAAAGCATCTTGCTCCCAGCTCTTCGGGAAGCTAAGAAACAGCTGGCTCTGCCCAGTGCTCTTACAGCCTAAGAGAACATCTCTTTGAAAGGCCTGTGAAACGCAGTTTCTTGGCAGGCCTGACCTGGCTGAAGTAGAACTTCTGTTCTGGTTGTGCTACATAGGCCTAGAGCTACCAGGACCTAAGGGCTGCCTTGTTTCCAAGGGGTGAGAGAGGCCCCAAAGCATCTTGCCTCCAGCACTTTGGGAAGCTAAAAAACAACTGGTTCTGCCCAGTGCTCTCACAGCCTACCGTGAACATCTCTTACCAAGGGCTGTGAAACGCAGTTTCTGGGCAGGACTGATCCGCCTGAAGTAGAACTTCTGCTGTGGGTGTGCTCCATTGGCCTAGAGCTGCCAGGCCCAAACGGCTGCCTTGTGTCCAAAGGGAGAGAGAGGCCCCAAAGCATCTTGCTTCCAGCTCTGTGGGAAGCTAAAGCAACTGGCTCTCCACAGTGCTCTCACAGCCTACCGGGAACATCTCTTACCAAGGCCTGTGAAACGCAGTTTCTTGGCAGGCCTGATCTGGCTGAAGTAGAACTCCTGCTCTGGGCGTGCTACTTTGGCCTAGAGCTGCCAGGCCCAAAGGGCCGCCTTGTTTCCAAAGGGGCTGAGAGTCCCCAAAGTATCTTGCTTCCAAATCTTTGGGAAGCTAAGAAACAACTGGCTCTGCACAGTGCTCTCACAGCCTACCGGCAACGTGACAGAGAAAGGCCTGTGAGACGCAGTTTCTTGGAAGGCCTGATCTGGCTGAGGTAGAACTTCTGCTCTGGGTGTACTCCATTGGCCTAGGGCTGCCAGGCCCAAAGGGCTGCCTTTATTTCCAAAGTGTGAGAGAGGCCCCAAAGCATCTTGCTTCCTGCTCTCTGGGAAGCTAAAACAACTGGCTCTGCACAGTGCTCTCAAAGCCAACCGGGAACGTCACATACAAAGGCCTGTGAAACGCAGCTTCTTGACAGGCCTTATCTGGCTGAGGTAGAACTTGTGCTCTGGGTGTGCTACTTTGGCCTAGAGCTGCCAGGCACAAAGGCTGCTTTGTTTCCAAAGGGGGAGAGAGGCCCCAAATCATGTTGCTTCCAGCTGTTTTTGAAGCTAAGAAACAACTCGCTCTGCCAGGTACTCTTACAGCCTTCCGGGAACACCTCTTACGAAGGCCTGTGAAAAGCAGTTTCTTGGCAGGCCTGATCTGGCTGAGGTAGAACTTCTGCTCTGGGTGTGCTCCATTGCCCTAGAGCTGAAAGGCCCAAAGGGCTGCCTTGTTTCCAAAGGGGGAGAGAGGCCCCAAAGCATCTTGCTTCCACCTCTTGGGAAGCTAAGAAACAACTCGCTGTGCCCAGTGCTCTTATAGCCTAAGAGAACATCTCTTATCAAGGCCTGTGAAACGCACTTTCTAGGCAGGCCTGATCTGGAAGAAGTAGAACTTCTGCTCTGGTTGTGCTCCATTGCCCTAGAGCTGCCAGACCCAACGTGCTGCCTTGTTTCCAAAGGGGCAGAGAGGCCCCAAAGCGTCTTGCTTCCAGCTGTTTGGGAAACAAGGAAACAACTGGCTCTGCACCGTGCTCTCACAGCCTACCGGGAACGTCACATACAAAGGCCTCTGAAACGCAGTTCCTTGGCAGGCCTGATCTGGCTGAAGTAGGACTTCTGCTCTGGGTGTGCTCCGTTGGCCTAGAGCTGAAAGGCCCAAAGGGATGCCTTGTTTGCAAAGGGGCAGAGAGGCCCCAAAGCATCTTGCTTCCAGCTCTTTGGGAAGCTAAGAAACAACTGTCTCTGCCCAGTGCTCTGACAGAGTACCGGGAACATCTCTTACCAGAGCCTTTGAAACGCAGTTTCTTGGCAGGCCTTATCTGGCTGAGGTAGAACTTCTGCTCTGGGTGTGCTCCATTGGCCTAGAGCTGAAAGGCCCAAAGGTCGGCCTTGTTGGCAAAGGGGCAGGGAGCCCCCAAAGCATCTTGCTTCCAGCTCTTTGGGAAGCTAAGAAACAACTGGCTCTGCCCAGTGCTCTTACAGCCTAAGAGAAAATCTCTTACCAAGGCCTGTGAAACGCACTTTGTTGGTGGCCTGATCTAGCTGAAGTAGAACTGCTGCTCTGGGTGTGCTCCATTGGCCTAGAGCTGCCTGGCCCAAAGGGCCGCCTTGTTTGCAAAGGGGCAGAGAGGCCCCAAAGCATCTTGCTTCCAGCTCTTCGGGAAGCTAAGAAACATCTGGCGTTGCCCAGTGCTCTTACAGCCTACCGGGAACATCTCTTACCAAGGCCTGTGAAACGCAGTTTGTTGGTGGCCTGAACTGGCCGAAGTAGAACTTCTGCTCTGGGTGTGCTCCACTGGCCTAGAGCTACCTGGCGCAAAGGGCTGCCTTGATTCCAAAGTGAGAGAGTGGCACCAAAGCATCTTGCTCCCAGCTCTTCGGGAAGCTAAGAAACAGCTGGCTCTGCCCAGTGCTCTTACAGCCTAAGAGAACATCTCTTTGAAAGGCCTGTGAAACGCAGTTTCTTGGCAGGCCTGACCTGGCTGAAGTAGAACTTCTGTTCTGGTTGTGCTACATAGGCCTAGAGCTACCAGGACCTAAGGGCTGCCTTGTTTCCAAGGGGTGAGAGAGGCCCCAAAGCATCTTGCCTCCAGCACTTTGGGAAGCTAAAAAACAACTGGTTCTGCCCAGTGCTCTCACAGCCTACCGTGAACATCTCTTACCAAGGGCTGTGAAACGCAGTTTCTGGGCAGGACTGATCCGCCTGAAGTAGAACTTCTGCTGTGGGTGTGCTCCATTGGCCTAGAGCTGCCAGGCCCAAACGGCTGCCTTGTGTCCAAAGGGAGAGAGAGGCCCCAAAGCATCTTGCTTCCAGCTCTGTGGGAAGCTAAAGCAACTGGCTCTCCACAGTGCTCTCACAGCCTACCGGGAACATCTCTTACCAAGGCCTGTGAAACGCAGTTTCTTGGCAGGCCTGATCTGGCTGAAGTAGAACTCCTGCTCTGGGCGTGCTACTTTGGCCTAGAGCTGCCAGGCCCAAAGGGCCGCCTTGTTTCCAAAGGGGCTGAGAGTCCCCAAAGTATCTTGCTTCCAAATCTTTGGGAAGCTAAGAAACAACTGGCTCTGCACAGTGCTCTCACAGCCTACCGGCAACGTGACAGAGAAAGGCCTGTGAGACGCAGTTTCTTGGAAGGCCTGATCTGGCTGAGGTAGAACTTCTGCTCTGGGTGTACTCCATTGGCCTAGGGCTGCCAGGCCCAAAGGGCTGCCTTTATTTCCAAAGTGTGAGAGAGGCCCCAAAGCATCTTGCTTCCTGCTCTCTGGGAAGCTAAAACAACTGGCTCTGCACAGTGCTCTCAAAGCCAACCGGGAACGTCACATACAAAGGCCTGTGAAACGCAGCTTCTTGACAGGCCTTATCTGGCTGAGGTAGAACTTGTGCTCTGGGTGTGCTACTTTGGCCTAGAGCTGCCAGGCACAAAGGCTGCTTTGTTTCCAAAGGGGGAGAGAGGCCCCAAATCATGTTGCTTCCAGCTGTTTTTGAAGCTAAGAAACAACTCGCTCTGCCAGGTACTCTTACAGCCTTCCGGGAACACCTCTTACGAAGGCCTGTGAAAAGCAGTTTCTTGGCAGGCCTGATCTGGCTGAGGTAGAACTTCTGCTCTGGGTGTGCTCCATTGCCCTAGAGCTGAAAGGCCCAAAGGGCTGCCTTGTTTCCAAAGGGGGAGAGAGGCCCCAAAGCATCTTGCTTCCACCTCTTGGGAAGCTAAGAAACAACTCGCTGTGCCCAGTGCTCTTATAGCCTAAGAGAACATCTCTTATCAAGGCCTGTGAAACGCACTTTCTAGGCAGGCCTGATCTGGAAGAAGTAGAACTTCTGCTCTGGTTGTGCTCCATTGCCCTAGAGCTGCCAGACCCAACGTGCTGCCTTGTTTCCAAAGGGGCAGAGAGGCCCCAAAGCGTCTTGCTTCCAGCTGTTTGGGAAACAAGGAAACAACTGGCTCTGCACCGTGCTCTCACAGCCTACCGGGAACGTCACATACAAAGGCCTCTGAAACGCAGTTCCTTGGCAGGCCTGATCTGGCTGAAGTAGGACTTCTGCTCTGGGTGTGCTCCGTTGGCCTAGAGCTGAAAGGCCCAAAGGGATGCCTTGTTTGCAAAGGGGCAGAGAGGCCCCAAAGCATCTTGCTTCCAGCTCTTTGGGAAGCTAAGAAACAACTGTCTCTGCCCAGTGCTCTGACAGAGTACCGGGAACATCTCTTACCAGAGCCTTTGAAACGCAGTTTCTTGGCAGGCCTTATCTGGCTGAGGTAGAACTTCTGCTCTGGGTGTGCTCCATTGGCCTAGAGCTGAAAGGCCCAAAGGTCGGCCTTGTTGGCAAAGGGGCAGGGAGCCCCCAAAGCATCTTGCTTCCAGCTCTTTGGGAAGCTAAGAAACAACTGGCTCTGCCCAGTGCTCTTACAGCCTAAGAGAAAATCTCTTACCAAGGCCTGTGAAACGCACTTTGTTGGTGGCCTGATCTAGCTGAAGTAGAACTGCTGCTCTGGGTGTGCTCCATTGGCCTAGAGCTGCCTGGCCCAAAGGGCCGCCTTGTTTGCAAAGGGGCAGAGAGGCCCCAAAGCATCTTGCTTCCAGCTCTTCGGGAAGCTAAGAAACATCTGGCGTTGCCCAGTGCTCTTACAGCCTACCGGGAACATCTCTTACCAAGGCCTGTGAAACGCAGTTTGTTGGTGGCCTGAACTGGCCGAAGTAGAACTTCTGCTCTGGGTGTGCTCCACTGGCCTAGAGCTACCTGGCGCAAAGGGCTGCCTTGATTCCAAAGTGAGAGAGTGGCACCAAAGCATCTTGCTCCCAGCTCTTCGGGAAGCTAAGAAACAGCTGGCTCTGCCCAGTGCTCTTACAGCCTAAGAGAACATCTCTTTGAAAGGCCTGTGAAACGCAGTTTCTTGGCAGGCCTGACCTGGCTGAAGTAGAACTTCTGTTCTGGTTGTGCTACATAGGCCTAGAGCTACCAGGACCTAAGGGCTGCCTTGTTTCCAAGGGGTGAGAGAGGCCCCAAAGCATCTTGCCTCCAGCACTTTGGGAAGCTAAAAAACAACTGGTTCTGCCCAGTGCTCTCACAGCCTACCGTGAACATCTCTTACCAAGGGCTGTGAAACGCAGTTTCTGGGCAGGACTGATCCGCCTGAAGTAGAACTTCTGCTGTGGGTGTGCTCCATTGGCCTAGAGCTGCCAGGCCCAAACGGCTGCCTTGTGTCCAAAGGGAGAGAGAGGCCCCAAAGCATCTTGCTTCCAGCTCTGTGGGAAGCTAAAGCAACTGGCTCTCCACAGTGCTCTCACAGCCTACCGGGAACATCTCTTACCAAGGCCTGTGAAACGCAGTTTCTTGGCAGGCCTGATCTGGCTGAAGTAGAACTCCTGCTCTGGGCGTGCTACTTTGGCCTAGAGCTGCCAGGCCCAAAGGGCCGCCTTGTTTCCAAAGGGGCTGAGAGTCCCCAAAGTATCTTGCTTCCAAATCTTTGGGAAGCTAAGAAACAACTGGCTCTGCACAGTGCTCTCACAGCCTACCGGCAACGTGACAGAGAAAGGCCTGTGAGACGCAGTTTCTTGGAAGGCCTGATCTGGCTGAGGTAGAACTTCTGCTCTGGGTGTACTCCATTGGCCTAGGGCTGCCAGGCCCAAAGGGCTGCCTTTATTTCCAAAGTGTGAGAGAGGCCCCAAAGCATCTTGCTTCCTGCTCTCTGGGAAGCTAAAACAACTGGCTCTGCACAGTGCTCTCAAAGCCAACCGGGAACGTCACATACAAAGGCCTGTGAAACGCAGCTTCTTGACAGGCCTTATCTGGCTGAGGTAGAACTTGTGCTCTGGGTGTGCTACTTTGGCCTAGAGCTGCCAGGCACAAAGGCTGCTTTGTTTCCAAAGGGGGAGAGAGGCCCCAAATCATGTTGCTTCCAGCTGTTTTTGAAGCTAAGAAACAACTCGCTCTGCCAGGTACTCTTACAGCCTTCCGGGAACACCTCTTACGAAGGCCTGTGAAAAGCAGTTTCTTGGCAGGCCTGATCTGGCTGAGGTAGAACTTCTGCTCTGGGTGTGCTCCATTGCCCTAGAGCTGAAAGGCCCAAAGGGCTGCCTTGTTTCCAAAGGGGGAGAGAGGCCCCAAAGCATCTTGCTTCCACCTCTTGGGAAGCTAAGAAACAACTCGCTGTGCCCAGTGCTCTTATAGCCTAAGAGAACATCTCTTATCAAGGCCTGTGAAACGCACTTTCTAGGCAGGCCTGATCTGGAAGAAGTAGAACTTCTGCTCTGGTTGTGCTCCATTGCCCTAGAGCTGCCAGACCCAACGTGCTGCCTTGTTTCCAAAGGGGCAGAGAGGCCCCAAAGCGTCTTGCTTCCAGCTGTTTGGGAAACAAGGAAACAACTGGCTCTGCACCGTGCTCTCACAGCCTACCGGGAACGTCACATACAAAGGCCTCTGAAACGCAGTTCCTTGGCAGGCCTGATCTGGCTGAAGTAGGACTTCTGCTCTGGGTGTGCTCCGTTGGCCTAGAGCTGAAAGGCCCAAAGGGATGCCTTGTTTGCAAAGGGGCAGAGAGGCCCCAAAGCATCTTGCTTCCAGCTCTTTGGGAAGCTAAGAAACAACTGTCTCTGCCCAGTGCTCTGACAGAGTACCGGGAACATCTCTTACCAGAGCCTTTGAAACGCAGTTTCTTGGCAGGCCTTATCTGGCTGAGGTAGAACTTCTGCTCTGGGTGTGCTCCATTGGCCTAGAGCTGAAAGGCCCAAAGGTCGGCCTTGTTGGCAAAGGGGCAGGGAGCCCCCAAAGCATCTTGCTTCCAGCTCTTTGGGAAGCTAAGAAACAACTGGCTCTGCCCAGTGCTCTTACAGCCTAAGAGAAAATCTCTTACCAAGGCCTGTGAAACGCACTTTGTTGGTGGCCTGATCTAGCTGAAGTAGAACTGCTGCTCTGGGTGTGCTCCATTGGCCTAGAGCTGCCTGGCCCAAAGGGCCGCCTTGTTTGCAAAGGGGCAGAGAGGCCCCAAAGCATCTTGCTTCCAGCTCTTCGGGAAGCTAAGAAACATCTGGCGTTGCCCAGTGCTCTTACAGCCTACCGGGAACATCTCTTACCAAGGCCTGTGAAACGCAGTTTGTTGGTGGCCTGAACTGGCCGAAGTAGAACTTCTGCTCTGGGTGTGCTCCACTGGCCTAGAGCTACCTGGCGCAAAGGGCTGCCTTGATTCCAAAGTGAGAGAGTGGCACCAAAGCATCTTGCTCCCAGCTCTTCGGGAAGCTAAGAAACAGCTGGCTCTGCCCAGTGCTCTTACAGCCTAAGAGAACATCTCTTTGAAAGGCCTGTGAAACGCAGTTTCTTGGCAGGCCTGACCTGGCTGAAGTAGAACTTCTGTTCTGGTTGTGCTACATAGGCCTAGAGCTACCAGGACCTAAGGGCTGCCTTGTTTCCAAGGGGTGAGAGAGGCCCCAAAGCATCTTGCCTCCAGCACTTTGGGAAGCTAAAAAACAACTGGTTCTGCCCAGTGCTCTCACAGCCTACCGTGAACATCTCTTACCAAGGGCTGTGAAACGCAGTTTCTGGGCAGGACTGATCCGCCTGAAGTAGAACTTCTGCTGTGGGTGTGCTCCATTGGCCTAGAGCTGCCAGGCCCAAACGGCTGCCTTGTGTCCAAAGGGAGAGAGAGGCCCCAAAGCATCTTGCTTCCAGCTCTGTGGGAAGCTAAAGCAACTGGCTCTCCACAGTGCTCTCACAGCCTACCGGGAACATCTCTTACCAAGGCCTGTGAAACGCAGTTTCTTGGCAGGCCTGATCTGGCTGAAGTAGAACTCCTGCTCTGGGCGTGCTACTTTGGCCTAGAGCTGCCAGGCCCAAAGGGCCGCCTTGTTTCCAAAGGGGCTGAGAGTCCCCAAAGTATCTTGCTTCCAAATCTTTGGGAAGCTAAGAAACAACTGGCTCTGCACAGTGCTCTCACAGCCTACCGGCAACGTGACAGAGAAAGGCCTGTGAGACGCAGTTTCTTGGAAGGCCTGATCTGGCTGAGGTAGAACTTCTGCTCTGGGTGTACTCCATTGGCCTAGGGCTGCCAGGCCCAAAGGGCTGCCTTTATTTCCAAAGTGTGAGAGAGGCCCCAAAGCATCTTGCTTCCTGCTCTCTGGGAAGCTAAAACAACTGGCTCTGCACAGTGCTCTCAAAGCCAACCGGGAACGTCACATACAAAGGCCTGTGAAACGCAGCTTCTTGACAGGCCTTATCTGGCTGAGGTAGAACTTGTGCTCTGGGTGTGCTACTTTGGCCTAGAGCTGCCAGGCACAAAGGCTGCTTTGTTTCCAAAGGGGGAGAGAGGCCCCAAATCATGTTGCTTCCAGCTGTTTTTGAAGCTAAGAAACAACTCGCTCTGCCAGGTACTCTTACAGCCTTCCGGGAACACCTCTTACGAAGGCCTGTGAAAAGCAGTTTCTTGGCAGGCCTGATCTGGCTGAGGTAGAACTTCTGCTCTGGGTGTGCTCCATTGCCCTAGAGCTGAAAGGCCCAAAGGGCTGCCTTGTTTCCAAAGGGGGAGAGAGGCCCCAAAGCATCTTGCTTCCACCTCTTGGGAAGCTAAGAAACAACTCGCTGTGCCCAGTGCTCTTATAGCCTAAGAGAACATCTCTTATCAAGGCCTGTGAAACGCACTTTCTAGGCAGGCCTGATCTGGAAGAAGTAGAACTTCTGCTCTGGTTGTGCTCCATTGCCCTAGAGCTGCCAGACCCAACGTGCTGCCTTGTTTCCAAAGGGGCAGAGAGGCCCCAAAGCGTCTTGCTTCCAGCTGTTTGGGAAACAAGGAAACAACTGGCTCTGCACCGTGCTCTCACAGCCTACCGGGAACGTCACATACAAAGGCCTCTGAAACGCAGTTCCTTGGCAGGCCTGATCTGGCTGAAGTAGGACTTCTGCTCTGGGTGTGCTCCGTTGGCCTAGAGCTGAAAGGCCCAAAGGGATGCCTTGTTTGCAAAGGGGCAGAGAGGCCCCAAAGCATCTTGCTTCCAGCTCTTTGGGAAGCTAAGAAACAACTGTCTCTGCCCAGTGCTCTGACAGAGTACCGGGAACATCTCTTACCAGAGCCTTTGAAACGCAGTTTCTTGGCAGGCCTTATCTGGCTGAGGTAGAACTTCTGCTCTGGGTGTGCTCCATTGGCCTAGAGCTGAAAGGCCCAAAGGTCGGCCTTGTTGGCAAAGGGGCAGGGAGCCCCCAAAGCATCTTGCTTCCAGCTCTTTGGGAAGCTAAGAAACAACTGGCTCTGCCCAGTGCTCTTACAGCCTAAGAGAAAATCTCTTACCAAGGCCTGTGAAACGCAGTTTCTTGGCAGGCCTGACCTGGCTGAAGTAGAACTTCTGTTCTGGTTGTGCTACATAGGCCTAGAGCTACCAGGACCTAAGGGCTGCCTTGTTTCCAAGGGGTGAGAGAGGCCCCAAAGCATCTTGCCTCCAGCACTTTGGGAAGCTAAAAAACAACTGGTTCTGCCCAGTGCTCTCACAGCCTACCGTGAACATCTCTTACCAAGGGCTGTGAAACGCAGTTTCTGGGCAGGACTGATCCGCCTGAAGTAGAACTTCTGCTGTGGGTGTGCTCCATTGGCCTAGAGCTGCCAGGCCCAAACGGCTGCCTTGTGTCCAAAGGGAGAGAGAGGCCCCAAAGCATCTTGCTTCCAGCTCTGTGGGAAGCTAAAGCAACTGGCTCTCCACAGTGCTCTCACAGCCTACCGGGAACATCTCTTACCAAGGCCTGTGAAACGCAGTTTCTTGGCAGGCCTGATCTGGCTGAAGTAGAACTCCTGCTCTGGGCGTGCTACTTTGGCCTAGAGCTGCCAGGCCCAAAGGGCCGCCTTGTTTCCAAAGGGGCTGAGAGTCCCCAAAGTATCTTGCTTCCAAATCTTTGGGAAGCTAAGAAACAACTGGCTCTGCACAGTGCTCTCACAGCCTACCGGCAACGTGACAGAGAAAGGCCTGTGAGACGCAGTTTCTTGGAAGGCCTGATCTGGCTGAGGTAGAACTTCTGCTCTGGGTGTACTCCATTGGCCTAGGGCTGCCAGGCCCAAAGGGCTGCCTTTATTTCCAAAGTGTGAGAGAGGCCCCAAAGCATCTTGCTTCCTGCTCTCTGGGAAGCTAAAACAACTGGCTCTGCACAGTGCTCTCAAAGCCAACCGGGAACGTCACATACAAAGGCCTGTGAAACGCAGCTTCTTGACAGGCCTTATCTGGCTGAGGTAGAACTTGTGCTCTGGGTGTGCTACTTTGGCCTAGAGCTGCCAGGCACAAAGGCTGCTTTGTTTCCAAAGGGGGAGAGAGGCCCCAAATCATGTTGCTTCCAGCTGTTTTTGAAGCTAAGAAACAACTCGCTCTGCCAGGTACTCTTACAGCCTTCCGGGAACACCTCTTACGAAGGCCTGTGAAAAGCAGTTTCTTGGCAGGCCTGATCTGGCTGAGGTAGAACTTCTGCTCTGGGTGTGCTCCATTGCCCTAGAGCTGAAAGGCCCAAAGGGCTGCCTTGTTTCCAAAGGGGGAGAGAGGCCCCAAAGCATCTTGCTTCCACCTCTTGGGAAGCTAAGAAACAACTCGCTGTGCCCAGTGCTCTTATAGCCTAAGAGAACATCTCTTATCAAGGCCTGTGAAACGCACTTTCTAGGCAGGCCTGATCTGGAAGAAGTAGAACTTCTGCTCTGGTTGTGCTCCATTGCCCTAGAGCTGCCAGACCCAACGTGCTGCCTTGTTTCCAAAGGGGCAGAGAGGCCCCAAAGCGTCTTGCTTCCAGCTGTTTGGGAAACAAGGAAACAACTGGCTCTGCACCGTGCTCTCACAGCCTACCGGGAACGTCACATACAAAGGCCTCTGAAACGCAGTTCCTTGGCAGGCCTGATCTGGCTGAAGTAGGACTTCTGCTCTGGGTGTGCTCCGTTGGCCTAGAGCTGAAAGGCCCAAAGGGATGCCTTGTTTGCAAAGGGGCAGAGAGGCCCCAAAGCATCTTGCTTCCAGCTCTTTGGGAAGCTAAGAAACAACTGTCTCTGCCCAGTGCTCTGACAGAGTACCGGGAACATCTCTTACCAGAGCCTTTGAAACGCAGTTTCTTGGCAGGCCTTATCTGGCTGAGGTAGAACTTCTGCTCTGGGTGTGCTCCATTGGCCTAGAGCTGAAAGGCCCAAAGGTCGGCCTTGTTGGCAAAGGGGCAGGGAGCCCCCAAAGCATCTTGCTTCCAGCTCTTTGGGAAGCTAAGAAACAACTGGCTCTGCCCAGTGCTCTTACAGCCTAAGAGAAAATCTCTTACCAAGGCCTGTGAAACGCACTTTGTTGGTGGCCTGATCTAGCTGAAGTAGAACTGCTGCTCTGGGTGTGCTCCATTGGCCTAGAGCTGCCTGGCCCAAAGGGCCGCCTTGTTTGCAAAGGGGCAGAGAGGCCCCAAAGCATCTTGCTTCCAGCTCTTCGGGAAGCTAAGAAACATCTGGCGTTGCCCAGTGCTCTTACAGCCTACCGGGAACATCTCTTACCAAGGCCTGTGAAACGCAGTTTGTTGGTGGCCTGAACTGGCCGAAGTAGAACTTCTGCTCTGGGTGTGCTCCACTGGCCTAGAGCTACCTGGCGCAAAGGGCTGCCTTGATTCCAAAGTGAGAGAGTGGCACCAAAGCATCTTGCTCCCAGCTCTTCGGGAAGCTAAGAAACAGCTGGCTCTGCCCAGTGCTCTTACAGCCTAAGAGAACATCTCTTTGAAAGGCCTGTGAAACGCAGTTTCTTGGCAGGCCTGACCTGGCTGAAGTAGAACTTCTGTTCTGGTTGTGCTACATAGGCCTAGAGCTACCAGGACCTAAGGGCTGCCTTGTTTCCAAGGGGTGAGAGAGGCCCCAAAGCATCTTGCCTCCAGCACTTTGGGAAGCTAAAAAACAACTGGTTCTGCCCAGTGCTCTCACAGCCTACCGTGAACATCTCTTACCAAGGGCTGTGAAACGCAGTTTCTGGGCAGGACTGATCCGCCTGAAGTAGAACTTCTGCTGTGGGTGTGCTCCATTGGCCTAGAGCTGCCAGGCCCAAACGGCTGCCTTGTGTCCAAAGGGAGAGAGAGGCCCCAAAGCATCTTGCTTCCAGCTCTGTGGGAAGCTAAAGCAACTGGCTCTCCACAGTGCTCTCACAGCCTACCGGGAACATCTCTTACCAAGGCCTGTGAAACGCAGTTTCTTGGCAGGCCTGATCTGGCTGAAGTAGAACTCCTGCTCTGGGCGTGCTACTTTGGCCTAGAGCTGCCAGGCCCAAAGGGCCGCCTTGTTTCCAAAGGGGCTGAGAGTCCCCAAAGTATCTTGCTTCCAAATCTTTGGGAAGCTAAGAAACAACTGGCTCTGCACAGTGCTCTCACAGCCTACCGGCAACGTGACAGAGAAAGGCCTGTGAGACGCAGTTTCTTGGAAGGCCTGATCTGGCTGAGGTAGAACTTCTGCTCTGGGTGTACTCCATTGGCCTAGGGCTGCCAGGCCCAAAGGGCTGCCTTTATTTCCAAAGTGTGAGAGAGGCCCCAAAGCATCTTGCTTCCTGCTCTCTGGGAAGCTAAAACAACTGGCTCTGCACAGTGCTCTCAAAGCCAACCGGGAACGTCACATACAAAGGCCTGTGAAACGCAGCTTCTTGACAGGCCTTATCTGGCTGAGGTAGAACTTGTGCTCTGGGTGTGCTACTTTGGCCTAGAGCTGCCAGGCACAAAGGCTGCTTTGTTTCCAAAGGGGGAGAGAGGCCCCAAATCATGTTGCTTCCAGCTGTTTTTGAAGCTAAGAAACAACTCGCTCTGCCAGGTACTCTTACAGCCTTCCGGGAACACCTCTTACGAAGGCCTGTGAAAAGCAGTTTCTTGGCAGGCCTGATCTGGCTGAGGTAGAACTTCTGCTCTGGGTGTGCTCCATTGCCCTAGAGCTGAAAGGCCCAAAGGGCTGCCTTGTTTCCAAAGGGGGAGAGAGGCCCCAAAGCATCTTGCTTCCACCTCTTGGGAAGCTAAGAAACAACTCGCTGTGCCCAGTGCTCTTATAGCCTAAGAGAACATCTCTTATCAAGGCCTGTGAAACGCACTTTCTAGGCAGGCCTGATCTGGAAGAAGTAGAACTTCTGCTCTGGTTGTGCTCCATTGCCCTAGAGCTGCCAGACCCAACGTGCTGCCTTGTTTCCAAAGGGGCAGAGAGGCCCCAAAGCGTCTTGCTTCCAGCTGTTTGGGAAACAAGGAAACAACTGGCTCTGCACCGTGCTCTCACAGCCTACCGGGAACGTCACATACAAAGGCCTCTGAAACGCAGTTCCTTGGCAGGCCTGATCTGGCTGAAGTAGGACTTCTGCTCTGGGTGTGCTCCGTTGGCCTAGAGCTGAAAGGCCCAAAGGGATGCCTTGTTTGCAAAGGGGCAGAGAGGCCCCAAAGCATCTTGCTTCCAGCTCTTTGGGAAGCTAAGAAACAACTGTCTCTGCCCAGTGCTCTGACAGAGTACCGGGAACATCTCTTACCAGAGCCTTTGAAACGCAGTTTCTTGGCAGGCCTTATCTGGCTGAGGTAGAACTTCTGCTCTGGGTGTGCTCCATTGGCCTAGAGCTGAAAGGCCCAAAGGTCGGCCTTGTTGGCAAAGGGGCAGGGAGCCCCCAAAGCATCTTGCTTCCAGCTCTTTGGGAAGCTAAGAAACAACTGGCTCTGCCCAGTGCTCTTACAGCCTAAGAGAAAATCTCTTACCAAGGCCTGTGAAACGCACTTTGTTGGTGGCCTGATCTAGCTGAAGTAGAACTGCTGCTCTGGGTGTGCTCCATTGGCCTAGAGCTGCCTGGCCCAAAGGGCCGCCTTGTTTGCAAAGGGGCAGAGAGGCCCCAAAGCATCTTGCTTCCAGCTCTTCGGGAAGCTAAGAAACATCTGGCGTTGCCCAGTGCTCTTACAGCCTACCGGGAACATCTCTTACCAAGGCCTGTGAAACGCAGTTTGTTGGTGGCCTGAACTGGCCGAAGTAGAACTTCTGCTCTGGGTGTGCTCCACTGGCCTAGAGCTACCTGGCGCAAAGGGCTGCCTTGATTCCAAAGTGAGAGAGTGGCACCAAAGCATCTTGCTCCCAGCTCTTCGGGAAGCTAAGAAACAGCTGGCTCTGCCCAGTGCTCTTACAGCCTAAGAGAACATCTCTTTGAAAGGCCTGTGAAACGCAGTTTCTTGGCAGGCCTGACCTGGCTGAAGTAGAACTTCTGTTCTGGTTGTGCTACATAGGCCTAGAGCTACCAGGACCTAAGGGCTGCCTTGTTTCCAAGGGGTGAGAGAGGCCCCAAAGCATCTTGCCTCCAGCACTTTGGGAAGCTAAAAAACAACTGGTTCTGCCCAGTGCTCTCACAGCCTACCGTGAACATCTCTTACCAAGGGCTGTGAAACGCAGTTTCTGGGCAGGACTGATCCGCCTGAAGTAGAACTTCTGCTGTGGGTGTGCTCCATTGGCCTAGAGCTGCCAGGCCCAAACGGCTGCCTTGTGTCCAAAGGGAGAGAGAGGCCCCAAAGCATCTTGCTTCCAGCTCTGTGGGAAGCTAAAGCAACTGGCTCTCCACAGTGCTCTCACAGCCTACCGGGAACATCTCTTACCAAGGCCTGTGAAACGCAGTTTCTTGGCAGGCCTGATCTGGCTGAAGTAGAACTCCTGCTCTGGGCGTGCTACTTTGGCCTAGAGCTGCCAGGCCCAAAGGGCCGCCTTGTTTCCAAAGGGGCTGAGAGTCCCCAAAGTATCTTGCTTCCAAATCTTTGGGAAGCTAAGAAACAACTGGCTCTGCACAGTGCTCTCACAGCCTACCGGCAACGTGACAGAGAAAGGCCTGTGAGACGCAGTTTCTTGGAAGGCCTGATCTGGCTGAGGTAGAACTTCTGCTCTGGGTGTACTCCATTGGCCTAGGGCTGCCAGGCCCAAAGGGCTGCCTTTATTTCCAAAGTGTGAGAGAGGCCCCAAAGCATCTTGCTTCCTGCTCTCTGGGAAGCTAAAACAACTGGCTCTGCACAGTGCTCTCAAAGCCAACCGGGAACGTCACATACAAAGGCCTGTGAAACGCAGCTTCTTGACAGGCCTTATCTGGCTGAGGTAGAACTTGTGCTCTGGGTGTGCTACTTTGGCCTAGAGCTGCCAGGCACAAAGGCTGCTTTGTTTCCAAAGGGGGAGAGAGGCCCCAAATCATGTTGCTTCCAGCTGTTTTTGAAGCTAAGAAACAACTCGCTCTGCCAGGTACTCTTACAGCCTTCCGGGAACACCTCTTACGAAGGCCTGTGAAAAGCAGTTTCTTGGCAGGCCTGATCTGGCTGAGGTAGAACTTCTGCTCTGGGTGTGCTCCATTGCCCTAGAGCTGAAAGGCCCAAAGGGCTGCCTTGTTTCCAAAGGGGGAGAGAGGCCCCAAAGCATCTTGCTTCCACCTCTTGGGAAGCTAAGAAACAACTCGCTGTGCCCAGTGCTCTTATAGCCTAAGAGAACATCTCTTATCAAGGCCTGTGAAACGCACTTTCTAGGCAGGCCTGATCTGGAAGAAGTAGAACTTCTGCTCTGGTTGTGCTCCATTGCCCTAGAGCTGCCAGACCCAACGTGCTGCCTTGTTTCCAAAGGGGCAGAGAGGCCCCAAAGCGTCTTGCTTCCAGCTGTTTGGGAAACAAGGAAACAACTGGCTCTGCACCGTGCTCTCACAGCCTACCGGGAACGTCACATACAAAGGCCTCTGAAACGCAGTTCCTTGGCAGGCCTGATCTGGCTGAAGTAGGACTTCTGCTCTGGGTGTGCTCCGTTGGCCTAGAGCTGAAAGGCCCAAAGGGATGCCTTGTTTGCAAAGGGGCAGAGAGGCCCCAAAGCATCTTGCTTCCAGCTCTTTGGGAAGCTAAGAAACAACTGTCTCTGCCCAGTGCTCTGACAGAGTACCGGGAACATCTCTTACCAGAGCCTTTGAAACGCAGTTTCTTGGCAGGCCTTATCTGGCTGAGGTAGAACTTCTGCTCTGGGTGTGCTCCATTGGCCTAGAGCTGAAAGGCCCAAAGGTCGGCCTTGTTGGCAAAGGGGCAGGGAGCCCCCAAAGCATCTTGCTTCCAGCTCTTTGGGAAGCTAAGAAACAACTGGCTCTGCCCAGTGCTCTTACAGCCTAAGAGAAAATCTCTTACCAAGGCCTGTGAAACGCACTTTGTTGGTGGCCTGATCTAGCTGAAGTAGAACTGCTGCTCTGGGTGTGCTCCATTGGCCTAGAGCTGCCTGGCCCAAAGGGCCGCCTTGTTTGCAAAGGGGCAGAGAGGCCCCAAAGCATCTTGCTTCCAGCTCTTCGGGAAGCTAAGAAACATCTGGCGTTGCCCAGTGCTCTTACAGCCTACCGGGAACATCTCTTACCAAGGCCTGTGAAACGCAGTTTGTTGGTGGCCTGAACTGGCCGAAGTAGAACTTCTGCTCTGGGTGTGCTCCACTGGCCTAGAGCTACCTGGCGCAAAGGGCTGCCTTGATTCCAAAGTGAGAGAGTGGCACCAAAGCATCTTGCTCCCAGCTCTTCGGGAAGCTAAGAAACAGCTGGCTCTGCCCAGTGCTCTTACAGCCTAAGAGAACATCTCTTTGAAAGGCCTGTGAAACGCAGTTTCTTGGCAGGCCTGACCTGGCTGAAGTAGAACTTCTGTTCTGGTTGTGCTACATAGGCCTAGAGCTACCAGGACCTAAGGGCTGCCTTGTTTCCAAGGGGTGAGAGAGGCCCCAAAGCATCTTGCCTCCAGCACTTTGGGAAGCTAAAAAACAACTGGTTCTGCCCAGTGCTCTCACAGCCTACCGTGAACATCTCTTACCAAGGGCTGTGAAACGCAGTTTCTGGGCAGGACTGATCCGCCTGAAGTAGAACTTCTGCTGTGGGTGTGCTCCATTGGCCTAGAGCTGCCAGGCCCAAACGGCTGCCTTGTGTCCAAAGGGAGAGAGAGGCCCCAAAGCATCTTGCTTCCAGCTCTGTGGGAAGCTAAAGCAACTGGCTCTCCACAGTGCTCTCACAGCCTACCGGGAACATCTCTTACCAAGGCCTGTGAAACGCAGTTTCTTGGCAGGCCTGATCTGGCTGAAGTAGAACTCCTGCTCTGGGCGTGCTACTTTGGCCTAGAGCTGCCAGGCCCAAAGGGCCGCCTTGTTTCCAAAGGGGCTGAGAGTCCCCAAAGTATCTTGCTTCCAAATCTTTGGGAAGCTAAGAAACAACTGGCTCTGCACAGTGCTCTCACAGCCTACCGGCAACGTGACAGAGAAAGGCCTGTGAGACGCAGTTTCTTGGAAGGCCTGATCTGGCTGAGGTAGAACTTCTGCTCTGGGTGTACTCCATTGGCCTAGGGCTGCCAGGCCCAAAGGGCTGCCTTTATTTCCAAAGTGTGAGAGAGGCCCCAAAGCATCTTGCTTCCTGCTCTCTGGGAAGCTAAAACAACTGGCTCTGCACAGTGCTCTCAAAGCCAACCGGGAACGTCACATACAAAGGCCTGTGAAACGCAGCTTCTTGACAGGCCTTATCTGGCTGAGGTAGAACTTGTGCTCTGGGTGTGCTACTTTGGCCTAGAGCTGCCAGGCACAAAGGCTGCTTTGTTTCCAAAGGGGGAGAGAGGCCCCAAATCATGTTGCTTCCAGCTGTTTTTGAAGCTAAGAAACAACTCGCTCTGCCAGGTACTCTTACAGCCTTCCGGGAACACCTCTTACGAAGGCCTGTGAAAAGCAGTTTCTTGGCAGGCCTGATCTGGCTGAGGTAGAACTTCTGCTCTGGGTGTGCTCCATTGCCCTAGAGCTGAAAGGCCCAAAGGGCTGCCTTGTTTCCAAAGGGGGAGAGAGGCCCCAAAGCATCTTGCTTCCACCTCTTGGGAAGCTAAGAAACAACTCGCTGTGCCCAGTGCTCTTATAGCCTAAGAGAACATCTCTTATCAAGGCCTGTGAAACGCACTTTCTAGGCAGGCCTGATCTGGAAGAAGTAGAACTTCTGCTCTGGTTGTGCTCCATTGCCCTAGAGCTGCCAGACCCAACGTGCTGCCTTGTTTCCAAAGGGGCAGAGAGGCCCCAAAGCGTCTTGCTTCCAGCTGTTTGGGAAACAAGGAAACAACTGGCTCTGCACCGTGCTCTCACAGCCTACCGGGAACGTCACATACAAAGGCCTCTGAAACGCAGTTCCTTGGCAGGCCTGATCTGGCTGAAGTAGGACTTCTGCTCTGGGTGTGCTCCGTTGGCCTAGAGCTGAAAGGCCCAAAGGGATGCCTTGTTTGCAAAGGGGCAGAGAGGCCCCAAAGCATCTTGCTTCCAGCTCTTTGGGAAGCTAAGAAACAACTGTCTCTGCCCAGTGCTCTGACAGAGTACCGGGAACATCTCTTACCAGAGCCTTTGAAACGCAGTTTCTTGGCAGGCCTTATCTGGCTGAGGTAGAACTTCTGCTCTGGGTGTGCTCCATTGGCCTAGAGCTGAAAGGCCCAAAGGTCGGCCTTGTTGGCAAAGGGGCAGGGAGCCCCCAAAGCATCTTGCTTCCAGCTCTTTGGGAAGCTAAGAAACAACTGGCTCTGCCCAGTGCTCTTACAGCCTAAGAGAAAATCTCTTACCAAGGCCTGTGAAACGCACTTTGTTGGTGGCCTGATCTAGCTGAAGTAGAACTGCTGCTCTGGGTGTGCTCCATTGGCCTAGAGCTGCCTGGCCCAAAGGGCCGCCTTGTTTGCAAAGGGGCAGAGAGGCCCCAAAGCATCTTGCTTCCAGCTCTTCGGGAAGCTAAGAAACATCTGGCGTTGCCCAGTGCTCTTACAGCCTACCGGGAACATCTCTTACCAAGGCCTGTGAAACGCAGTTTGTTGGTGGCCTGAACTGGCCGAAGTAGAACTTCTGCTCTGGGTGTGCTCCACTGGCCTAGAGCTACCTGGCGCAAAGGGCTGCCTTGATTCCAAAGTGAGAGAGTGGCACCAAAGCATCTTGCTCCCAGCTCTTCGGGAAGCTAAGAAACAGCTGGCTCTGCCCAGTGCTCTTACAGCCTAAGAGAACATCTCTTTGAAAGGCCTGTGAAACGCAGTTTCTTGGCAGGCCTGACCTGGCTGAAGTAGAACTTCTGTTCTGGTTGTGCTACATAGGCCTAGAGCTACCAGGACCTAAGGGCTGCCTTGTTTCCAAGGGGTGAGAGAGGCCCCAAAGCATCTTGCCTCCAGCACTTTGGGAAGCTAAAAAACAACTGGTTCTGGCCAGTGCTCTCACAGCCTACCGTGAACATCTCTTACCAAGGGCTGTGAAACGCAGTTTCTGGGCAGGACTGATCCGCCTGAAGTAGAACTTCTGCTGTGGGTGTGCTCCATTGGCCTAGAGCTGCCAGGCCCAAACGGCTGCCTTGTGTCCAAAGGGAGAGAGAGGCCCCAAAGCATCTTGCTTCCAGCTCTGTGGGAAGCTAAAGCAACTGGCTCTCCACAGTGCTCTCACAGCCTACCGGGAACATCTCTTACCAAGGCCTGTGAAACGCAGTTTCTTGGCAGGCCTGATCTGGCTGAAGTAGAACTCCTGCTCTGGGCGTGCTACTTTGGCCTAGAGCTGCCAGGCCCAAAGGGCCGCCTTGTTTCCAAAGGGGCTGAGAGTCCCCAAAGTATCTTGCTTCCAAATCTTTGGGAAGCTAAGAAACAACTGGCTCTGCACAGTGCTCTCACAGCCTACCGGCAACGTGACAGAGAAAGGCCTGTGAGACGCAGTTTCTTGGAAGGCCTGATCTGGCTGAGGTAGAACTTCTGCTCTGGGTGTACTCCATTGGCCTAGGGCTGCCAGGCCCAAAGGGCTGCCTTTATTTCCAAAGTGTGAGAGAGGCCCCAAAGCATCTTGCTTCCTGCTCTCTGGGAAGCTAAAACAACTGGCTCTGCACAGTGCTCTCAAAGCCAACCGGGAACGTCACATACAAAGGCCTGTGAAACGCAGCTTCTTGACAGGCCTTATCTGGCTGAGGTAGAACTTGTGCTCTGGGTGTGCTACTTTGGCCTAGAGCTGCCAGGCACAAAGGCTGCTTTGTTTCCAAAGGGGGAGAGAGGCCCCAAATCATGTTGCTTCCAGCTGTTTTTGAAGCTAAGAAACAACTCGCTCTGCCAGGTACTCTTACAGCCTTCCGGGAACACCTCTTACGAAGGCCTGTGAAAAGCAGTTTCTTGGCAGGCCTGATCTGGCTGAGGTAGAACTTCTGCTCTGGGTGTGCTCCATTGCCCTAGAGCTGAAAGGCCCAAAGGGCTGCCTTGTTTCCAAAGGGGGAGAGAGGCCCCAAAGCATCTTGCTTCCACCTCTTGGGAAGCTAAGAAACAACTCGCTGTGCCCAGTGCTCTTATAGCCTAAGAGAACATCTCTTATCAAGGCCTGTGAAACGCACTTTCTAGGCAGGCCTGATCTGGAAGAAGTAGAACTTCTGCTCTGGTTGTGCTCCATTGCCCTAGAGCTGCCAGACCCAACGTGCTGCCTTGTTTCCAAAGGGGCAGAGAGGCCCCAAAGCGTCTTGCTTCCAGCTGTTTGGGAAACAAGGAAACAACTGGCTCTGCACCGTGCTCTCACAGCCTACCGGGAACGTCACATACAAAGGCCTCTGAAACGCAGTTCCTTGGCAGGCCTGATCTGGCTGAAGTAGGACTTCTGCTCTGGGTGTGCTCCGTTGGCCTAGAGCTGAAAGGCCCAAAGGGATGCCTTGTTTGCAAAGGGGCAGAGAGGCCCCAAAGCATCTTGCTTCCAGCTCTTTGGGAAGCTAAGAAACAACTGTCTCTGCCCAGTGCTCTGACAGAGTACCGGGAACATCTCTTACCAGAGCCTTTGAAACGCAGTTTCTTGGCAGGCCTTATCTGGCTGAGGTAGAACTTCTGCTCTGGGTGTGCTCCATTGGCCTAGAGCTGAAAGGCCCAAAGGTCGGCCTTGTTGGCAAAGGGGCAGGGAGCCCCCAAAGCATCTTGCTTCCAGCTCTTTGGGAAGCTAAGAAACAACTGGCTCTGCCCAGTGCTCTTACAGCCTAAGAGAAAATCTCTTACCAAGGCCTGTGAAACGCACTTTGTTGGTGGCCTGATCTAGCTGAAGTAGAACTTCTGCTCTGGGTGTGCTCCATTGGCCTAGAGCTGCCTGGCCCAAAGGGCCGCCTTGTTTGCAAAGGGGCAGAGAGGCCCCAAAGCATCTTGCTTCCAGCTCTTCGGGAAGCTAAGAAACATCTGGCGTTGCCCAGTGCTCTTACAGCCTACCGGGAACATCTCTTACCAAGGCCTGTGAAACGCAGTTTGTTGGTGGCCTGAACTGGCCGAAGTAGAACTTCTGCTCTGGGTGTGCTCCACTGGCCTAGAGCTACCTGGCGCAAAGGGCTGCCTTGATTCCAAAGTGAGAGAGTGGCACCAAAGCATCTTGCTCCCAGCTCTTCGGGAAGCTAAGAAACAGCTGGCTCTGCCCAGTGCTCTTACAGCCTAAGAGAACATCTCTTTGAAAGGCCTGTGAAACGCAGTTTCTTGGCAGGCCTGACCTGGCTGAAGTAGAACTTCTGTTCTGGTTGTGCTACATAGGCCTAGAGCTACCAGGACCTAAGGGCTGCCTTGTTTCCAAGGGGTGAGAGAGGCCCCAAAGCATCTTGCCTCCAGCACTTTGGGAAGCTAAAAAACAACTGGTTCTGCCCAGTGCTCTCACAGCCTACCGTGAACATCTCTTACCAAGGGCTGTGAAACGCAGTTTCTGGGCAGGACTGATCCGCCTGAAGTAGAACTTCTGCTGTGGGTGTGCTCCATTGGCCTAGAGCTGCCAGGCCCAAACGGCTGCCTTGTGTCCAAAGGGAGAGAGAGGCCCCAAAGCATCTTGCTTCCAGCTCTGTGGGAAGCTAAAGCAACTGGCTCTCCACAGTGCTCTCACAGCCTACCGGGAACATCTCTTACCAAGGCCTGTGAAACGCAGTTTCTTGGCAGGCCTGATCTGGCTGAAGTAGAACTCCTGCTCTGGGCGTGCTACTTTGGCCTAGAGCTGCCAGGCCCAAAGGGCCGCCTTGTTTCCAAAGGGGCTGAGAGTCCCCAAAGTATCTTGCTTCCAAATCTTTGGGAAGCTAAGAAACAACTGGCTCTGCACAGTGCTCTCACAGCCTACCGGCAACGTGACAGAGAAAGGCCTGTGAGACGCAGTTTCTTGGAAGGCCTGATCTGGCTGAGGTAGAACTTCTGCTCTGGGTGTACTCCATTGGCCTAGGGCTGCCAGGCCCAAAGGGCTGCCTTTATTTCCAAAGTGTGAGAGAGGCCCCAAAGCATCTTGCTTCCTGCTCTCTGGGAAGCTAAAACAACTGGCTCTGCACAGTGCTCTCAAAGCCAACCGGGAACGTCACATACAAAGGCCTGTGAAACGCAGCTTCTTGACAGGCCTTATCTGGCTGAGGTAGAACTTGTGCTCTGGGTGTGCTACTTTGGCCTAGAGCTGCCAGGCACAAAGGCTGCTTTGTTTCCAAAGGGGGAGAGAGGCCCCAAATCATGTTGCTTCCAGCTGTTTTTGAAGCTAAGAAACAACTCGCTCTGCCAGGTACTCTTACAGCCTTCCGGGAACACCTCTTACGAAGGCCTGTGAAAAGCAGTTTCTTGGCAGGCCTGATCTGGCTGAGGTAGAACTTCTGCTCTGGGTGTGCTCCATTGCCCTAGAGCTGAAAGGCCCAAAGGGCTGCCTTGTTTCCAAAGGGGGAGAGAGGCCCCAAAGCATCTTGCTTCCACCTCTTGGGAAGCTAAGAAACAACTCGCTGTGCCCAGTGCTCTTATAGCCTAAGAGAACATCTCTTATCAAGGCCTGTGAAACGCACTTTCTAGGCAGGCCTGATCTGGAAGAAGTAGAACTTCTGCTCTGGTTGTGCTCCATTGCCCTAGAGCTGCCAGACCCAACGTGCTGCCTTGTTTCCAAAGGGGCAGAGAGGCCCCAAAGCGTCTTGCTTCCAGCTGTTTGGGAAACAAGGAAACAACTGGCTCTGCACCGTGCTCTCACAGCCTACCGGGAACGTCACATACAAAGGCCTCTGAAACGCAGTTCCTTGGCAGGCCTGATCTGGCTGAAGTAGGACTTCTGCTCTGGGTGTGCTCCGTTGGCCTAGAGCTGAAAGGCCCAAAGGGATGCCTTGTTTGCAAAGGGGCAGAGAGGCCCCAAAGCATCTTGCTTCCAGCTCTTTGGGAAGCTAAGAAACAACTGTCTCTGCCCAGTGCTCTGACAGAGTACCGGGAACATCTCTTACCAGAGCCTTTGAAACGCAGTTTCTTGGCAGGCCTTATCTGGCTGAGGTAGAACTTCTGCTCTGGGTGTGCTCCATTGGCCTAGAGCTGAAAGGCCCAAAGGTCGGCCTTGTTGGCAAAGGGGCAGGGAGCCCCCAAAGCATCTTGCTTCCAGCTCTTTGGGAAGCTAAGAAACAACTGGCTCTGCCCAGTGCTCTTACAGCCTAAGAGAAAATCTCTTACCAAGGCCTGTGAAACGCACTTTGTTGGTGGCCTGATCTAGCTGAAGTAGAACTGCTGCTCTGGGTGTGCTCCATTGGCCTAGAGCTGCCTGGCCCAAAGGGCCGCCTTGTTTGCAAAGGGGCAGAGAGGCCCCAAAGCATCTTGCTTCCAGCTCTTCGGGAAGCTAAGAAACATCTGGCGTTGCCCAGTGCTCTTACAGCCTACCGGGAACATCTCTTACCAAGGCCTGTGAAACGCAGTTTGTTGGTGGCCTGAACTGGCCGAAGTAGAACTTCTGCTCTGGGTGTGCTCCACTGGCCTAGAGCTACCTGGCGCAAAGGGCTGCCTTGATTCCAAAGTGAGAGAGTGGCACCAAAGCATCTTGCTCCCAGCTCTTCGGGAAGCTAAGAAACAGCTGGCTCTGCCCAGTGCTCTTACAGCCTAAGAGAACATCTCTTTGAAAGGCCTGTGAAACGCAGTTTCTTGGCAGGCCTGACCTGGCTGAAGTAGAACTTCTGTTCTGGTTGTGCTACATAGGCCTAGAGCTACCAGGACCTAAGGGCTGCCTTGTTTCCAAGGGGTGAGAGAGGCCCCAAAGCATCTTGCCTCCAGCACTTTGGGAAGCTAAAAAACAACTGGTTCTGCCCAGTGCTCTCACAGCCTACCGTGAACATCTCTTACCAAGGGCTGTGAAACGCAGTTTCTGGGCAGGACTGATCCGCCTGAAGTAGAACTTCTGCTGTGGGTGTGCTCCATTGGCCTAGAGCTGCCAGGCCCAAACGGCTGCCTTGTGTCCAAAGGGAGAGAGAGGCCCCAAAGCATCTTGCTTCCAGCTCTGTGGGAAGCTAAAGCAACTGGCTCTCCACAGTGCTCTCACAGCCTACCGGGAACATCTCTTACCAAGGCCTGTGAAACGCAGTTTCTTGGCAGGCCTGATCTGGCTGAAGTAGAACTCCTGCTCTGGGCGTGCTACTTTGGCCTAGAGCTGCCAGGCCCAAAGGGCCGCCTTGTTTCCAAAGGGGCTGAGAGTCCCCAAAGTATCTTGCTTCCAAATCTTTGGGAAGCTAAGAAACAACTGGCTCTGCACAGTGCTCTCACAGCCTACCGGCAACGTGACAGAGAAAGGCCTGTGAGACGCAGTTTCTTGGAAGGCCTGATCTGGCTGAGGTAGAACTTCTGCTCTGGGTGTACTCCATTGGCCTAGGGCTGCCAGGCCCAAAGGGCTGCCTTTATTTCCAAAGTGTGAGAGAGGCCCCAAAGCATCTTGCTTCCTGCTCTCTGGGAAGCTAAAACAACTGGCTCTGCACAGTGCTCTCAAAGCCAACCGGGAACGTCACATACAAAGGCCTGTGAAACGCAGCTTCTTGACAGGCCTTATCTGGCTGAGGTAGAACTTGTGCTCTGGGTGTGCTACTTTGGCCTAGAGCTGCCAGGCACAAAGGCTGCTTTGTTTCCAAAGGGGGAGAGAGGCCCCAAATCATGTTGCTTCCAGCTGTTTTTGAAGCTAAGAAACAACTCGCTCTGCCAGGTACTCTTACAGCCTTCCGGGAACACCTCTTACGAAGGCCTGTGAAAAGCAGTTTCTTGGCAGGCCTGATCTGGCTGAGGTAGAACTTCTGCTCTGGGTGTGCTCCATTGCCCTAGAGCTGAAAGGCCCAAAGGGCTGCCTTGTTTCCAAAGGGGGAGAGAGGCCCCAAAGCATCTTGCTTCCACCTCTTGGGAAGCTAAGAAACAACTCGCTGTGCCCAGTGCTCTTATAGCCTAAGAGAACATCTCTTATCAAGGCCTGTGAAACGCACTTTCTAGGCAGGCCTGATCTGGAAGAAGTAGAACTTCTGCTCTGGTTGTGCTCCATTGCCCTAGAGCTGCCAGACCCAACGTGCTGCCTTGTTTCCAAAGGGGCAGAGAGGCCCCAAAGCGTCTTGCTTCCAGCTGTTTGGGAAACAAGGAAACAACTGGCTCTGCACCGTGCTCTCACAGCCTACCGGGAACGTCACATACAAAGGCCTCTGAAACGCAGTTCCTTGGCAGGCCTGATCTGGCTGAAGTAGGACTTCTGCTCTGGGTGTGCTCCGTTGGCCTAGAGCTGAAAGGCCCAAAGGGATGCCTTGTTTGCAAAGGGGCAGAGAGGCCCCAAAGCATCTTGCTTCCAGCTCTTTGGGAAGCTAAGAAACAACTGTCTCTGCCCAGTGCTCTGACAGAGTACCGGGAACATCTCTTACCAGAGCCTTTGAAACGCAGTTTCTTGGCAGGCCTTATCTGGCTGAGGTAGAACTTCTGCTCTGGGTGTGCTCCATTGGCCTAGAGCTGAAAGGCCCAAAGGTCGGCCTTGTTGGCAAAGGGGCAGGGAGCCCCCAAAGCATCTTGCTTCCAGCTCTTTGGGAAGCTAAGAAACAACTGGCTCTGCCCAGTGCTCTTACAGCCTAAGAGAAAATCTCTTACCAAGGCCTGTGAAACGCACTTTGTTGGTGGCCTGATCTAGCTGAAGTAGAACTGCTGCTCTGGGTGTGCTCCATTGGCCTAGAGCTGCCTGGCCCAAAGGGCCGCCTTGTTTGCAAAGGGGCAGAGAGGCCCCAAAGCATCTTGCTTCCAGCTCTTCGGGAAGCTAAGAAACATCTGGCGTTGCCCAGTGCTCTTACAGCCTACCGGGAACATCTCTTACCAAGGCCTGTGAAACGCAGTTTGTTGGTGGCCTGAACTGGCCGAAGTAGAACTTCTGCTCTGGGTGTGCTCCACTGGCCTAGAGCTACCTGGCGCAAAGGGCTGCCTTGATTCCAAAGTGAGAGAGTGGCACCAAAGCATCTTGCTCCCAGCTCTTCGGGAAGCTAAGAAACAGCTGGCTCTGCCCAGTGCTCTTACAGCCTAAGAGAACATCTCTTTGAAAGGCCTGTGAAACGCAGTTTCTTGGCAGGCCTGACCTGGCTGAAGTAGAACTTCTGTTCTGGTTGTGCTACATAGGCCTAGAGCTACCAGGACCTAAGGGCTGCCTTGTTTCCAAGGGGTGAGAGAGGCCCCAAAGCATCTTGCCTCCAGCACTTTGGGAAGCTAAAAAACAACTGGTTCTGCCCAGTGCTCTCACAGCCTACCGTGAACATCTCTTACCAAGGGCTGTGAAACGCAGTTTCTGGGCAGGACTGATCCGCCTGAAGTAGAACTTCTGCTGTGGGTGTGCTCCATTGGCCTAGAGCTGCCAGGCCCAAACGGCTGCCTTGTGTCCAAAGGGAGAGAGAGGCCCCAAAGCATCTTGCTTCCAGCTCTGTGGGAAGCTAAAGCAACTGGCTCTCCACAGTGCTCTCACAGCCTACCGGGAACATCTCTTACCAAGGCCTGTGAAACGCAGTTTCTTGGCAGGCCTGATCTGGCTGAAGTAGAACTCCTGCTCTGGGCGTGCTACTTTGGCCTAGAGCTGCCAGGCCCAAAGGGCCGCCTTGTTTCCAAAGGGGCTGAGAGTCCCCAAAGTATCTTGCTTCCAAATCTTTGGGAAGCTAAGAAACAACTGGCTCTGCACAGTGCTCTCACAGCCTACCGGCAACGTGACAGAGAAAGGCCTGTGAGACGCAGTTTCTTGGAAGGCCTGATCTGGCTGAGGTAGAACTTCTGCTCTGGGTGTACTCCATTGGCCTAGGGCTGCCAGGCCCAAAGGGCTGCCTTTATTTCCAAAGTGTGAGAGAGGCCCCAAAGCATCTTGCTTCCTGCTCTCTGGGAAGCTAAAACAACTGGCTCTGCACAGTGCTCTCAAAGCCAACCGGGAACGTCACATACAAAGGCCTGTGAAACGCAGCTTCTTGACAGGCCTTATCTGGCTGAGGTAGAACTTGTGCTCTGGGTGTGCTACTTTGGCCTAGAGCTGCCAGGCACAAAGGCTGCTTTGTTTCCAAAGGGGGAGAGAGGCCCCAAATCATGTTGCTTCCAGCTGTTTTTGAAGCTAAGAAACAACTCGCTCTGCCAGGTACTCTTACAGCCTTCCGGGAACACCTCTTACGAAGGCCTGTGAAAAGCAGTTTCTTGGCAGGCCTGATCTGGCTGAGGTAGAACTTCTGCTCTGGGTGTGCTCCATTGCCCTAGAGCTGAAAGGCCCAAAGGGCTGCCTTGTTTCCAAAGGGGGAGAGAGGCCCCAAAGCATCTTGCTTCCACCTCTTGGGAAGCTAAGAAACAACTCGCTGTGCCCAGTGCTCTTATAGCCTAAGAGAACATCTCTTATCAAGGCCTGTGAAACGCACTTTCTAGGCAGGCCTGATCTGGAAGAAGTAGAACTTCTGCTCTGGTTGTGCTCCATTGCCCTAGAGCTGCCAGACCCAACGTGCTGCCTTGTTTCCAAAGGGGCAGAGAGGCCCCAAAGCGTCTTGCTTCCAGCTGTTTGGGAAACAAGGAAACAACTGGCTCTGCACCGTGCTCTCACAGCCTACCGGGAACGTCACATACAAAGGCCTCTGAAACGCAGTTCCTTGGCAGGCCTGATCTGGCTGAAGTAGGACTTCTGCTCTGGGTGTGCTCCGTTGGCCTAGAGCTGAAAGGCCCAAAGGGATGCCTTGTTTGCAAAGGGGCAGAGAGGCCCCAAAGCATCTTGCTTCCAGCTCTTTGGGAAGCTAAGAAACAACTGTCTCTGCCCAGTGCTCTGACAGAGTACCGGGAACATCTCTTACCAGAGCCTTTGAAACGCAGTTTCTTGGCAGGCCTTATCTGGCTGAGGTAGAACTTCTGCTCTGGGTGTGCTCCATTGGCCTAGAGCTGAAAGGCCCAAAGGTCGGCCTTGTTGGCAAAGGGGCAGGGAGCCCCCAAAGCATCTTGCTTCCAGCTCTTTGGGAAGCTAAGAAACAACTGGCTCTGCCCAGTGCTCTTACAGCCTAAGAGAAAATCTCTTACCAAGGCCTGTGAAACGCACTTTGTTGGTGGCCTGATCTAGCTGAAGTAGAACTGCTGCTCTGGGTGTGCTCCATTGGCCTAGAGCTGCCTGGCCCAAAGGGCCGCCTTGTTTGCAAAGGGGCAGAGAGGCCCCAAAGCATCTTGCTTCCAGCTCTTCGGGAAGCTAAGAAACATCTGGCGTTGCCCAGTGCTCTTACAGCCTACCGGGAACATCTCTTACCAAGGCCTGTGAAACGCAGTTTGTTGGTGGCCTGAACTGGCCGAAGTAGAACTTCTGCTCTGGGTGTGCTCCACTGGCCTAGAGCTACCTGGCGCAAAGGGCTGCCTTGATTCCAAAGTGAGAGAGTGGCACCAAAGCATCTTGCTCCCAGCTCTTCGGGAAGCTAAGAAACAGCTGGCTCTGCCCAGTGCTCTTACAGCCTAAGAGAACATCTCTTTGAAAGGCCTGTGAAACGCAGTTTCTTGGCAGGCCTGACCTGGCTGAAGTAGAACTTCTGTTCTGGTTGTGCTACATAGGCCTAGAGCTACCAGGACCTAAGGGCTGCCTTGTTTCCAAGGGGTGAGAGAGGCCCCAAAGCATCTTGCCTCCAGCACTTTGGGAAGCTAAAAAACAACTGGTTCTGCCCAGTGCTCTCACAGCCTACCGTGAACATCTCTTACCAAGGGCTGTGAAACGCAGTTTCTGGGCAGGACTGATCCGCCTGAAGTAGAACTTCTGCTGTGGGTGTGCTCCATTGGCCTAGAGCTGCCAGGCCCAAACGGCTGCCTTGTGTCCAAAGGGAGAGAGAGGCCCCAAAGCATCTTGCTTCCAGCTCTGTGGGAAGCTAAAGCAACTGGCTCTCCACAGTGCTCTCACAGCCTACCGGGAACATCTCTTACCAAGGCCTGTGAAACGCAGTTTCTTGGCAGGCCTGATCTGGCTGAAGTAGAACTCCTGCTCTGGGCGTGCTACTTTGGCCTAGAGCTGCCAGGCCCAAAGGGCCGCCTTGTTTCCAAAGGGGCTGAGAGTCCCCAAAGTATCTTGCTTCCAAATCTTTGGGAAGCTAAGAAACAACTGGCTCTGCACAGTGCTCTCACAGCCTACCGGCAACGTGACAGAGAAAGGCCTGTGAGACGCAGTTTCTTGGAAGGCCTGATCTGGCTGAAGTAGAACTTCTGCTCTGGGTGTGCTCCATTGCCCAAGAGCTGCCAGGCCCAAGGTGCTGCCTTGTTTCCAAAGGGGCAGAGAGGCCCCAAAGCATCTTGCTTCCAGCTCTCTGGGAATCTAAGAACCAACTCGCTCTGCCCCGTGCTCTTACAGCCTACTGGGAACATGTCTTTGAAAGGCCTGTGAAACGCAGTTTCTTGGCAGGCCTCATCTGGCTGAAGTAGAACTCCGGCTCTGGGTGTGCTCCATTGCCCCAGAGCTGCCAGGCCCCAAGTGCTGCCCTGTTTCCAAGGGGCAGAGAGGCCCAAAGCATCTTGCTTCCCGGTCTTTGCGAAGCTAAGAAACAACAGGCTCTGCCAAGTGCTCTTACACCTACCGGGAACATCTCTTACCAAGGCCTGTCAAACGCTGTTTCTTTGCAGGCCTGATCAGGCTGAAGTAGAACTCCTGCTCTGCGTGTGCTCCATTGGCCTAGAGCTTCCCGACCCAAAAGGCTGCCTTGTTCCCAAACGGGCAGAGGGGTCCCAAGCATCTTGCTTCCAGCTTTTCAGGAAGGTGAGAAACAACTGGCTCTGCCCAGTGCTCTTACAGCCTAATGGGACCATCTCTTACCAAGGCCCCTGAAACGCAGTTTCCTGGCAGGCCTGATCTGGCTGAAGTAGAACTTCTGCTCTGGGTGTGCTCCATTGCCCTAGAGCTGCCAGGCCCAAAGGGCTGCCTTGTTTCCAAAGACAGATAGTGGACCCAAAGCATCTTGCTCCCAGCTCTTCGGGAAACTAAGAAACAGCTGGCTCTGCCCAGTGCTCTTACAGCCTAAGAGAACATCTCTTTGAAAGGCCTGTGAAACGCAGTTTCTTGGCAGGCCTGACCTGGCTGAAGTAGAACTTCTGTTCTGGTTGTGCTACATAGGCCTAGAGCTACCAGGACCTAAGGGCTGCCTTGTTTCCAAGGGGTGAGAGAGGCCCCAAAGCATCTTGCCTCCAGCACTTTGGGAAGCTAAAAAACAACTGGTTCTGGCCAGTGCTCTCACAGCCTACCGTGAACATCTCTTACCAAGGGCTGTGAAACGCAGTTTCTGGGCAGGCCTGATCTGGCTGAAGTAGAACTCCTGCTCTGGGCGTGCTACTTTGGCCTAGAGCTGCCAGGCCCAAAGGGCCGCCTTGTTTCCAAAGGGGCTGAGAGTCCCCAAAGTATCTTGCTTCCAAATCTTTGGGAAGCTAAGAAACAACTGGCTCTGCACAGTGCTCTCACAGCCTACCGGCAACGTGACAGAGAAAGGCCTGTGAGACGCAGTTTCTTGGCAGGCCTGATCTGGCTGAGGTAGAACTTGTGCTCTGGGTGTGCTACTTTGGCCTAGAGCTGCCAGGCACAAAGGCTGCTTTGTTTCCAAAGGGGGAGAGAGGCCCCAAATCATGTTGCTTCCAGCTGTTTTTGAAGCTAAGAAACAACTCGCTCTGCCAGGTACTCTTACAGCCTTCCGGGAACACCTCTTACGAAGGCCTGTGAAAAGCAGTTTCTTGGCAGGCCTGATCTGGCTGAGGTAGAACTTCTGCTCTGGGTGTGCTCCATTGCCCTAGAGCTGAAAGGCCCAAAGGGCTGCCTTGTTTCCAAAGGGGGAGAGAGGCCCCAAAGCATCTTGCTTCCACCTCTTGGGAAGCTAAGAAACAACTCGCTGTGCCCAGTGCTCTTATAGCCTAAGAGAACATCTCTTATCAAGGCCTGTGAAACGCACTTTCTAGGCAGGCCTGATCTGGAAGAAGTAGAACTTCTGCTCTGGTTGTGCTCCATTGCCCTAGAGCTGCCAGACCCAACGTGCTGCCTTGTTTCCAAAGGGGCAGAGAGGCCCCAAAGCGTCTTGCTTCCAGCTGTTTGGGAAACAAGGAAACAACTGGCTCTGCACCGTGCTCTCACAGCCTACCGGGAACGTCACATACAAAGGCCTCTGAAACGCAGTTCCTTGGCAGGCCTGATCTGGCTGAAGTAGGACTTCTGCTCTGGGTGTGCTCCGTTGGCCTAGAGCTGAAAGGCCCAAAGGGATGCCTTGTTTGCAAAGGGGCAGAGAGGCCCCAAAGCATCTTGCTTCCAGCTCTTTGGGAAGCTAAGAAACAACTGTCTCTGCCCAGTGCTCTGACAGAGTACCGGGAACATCTCTTACCAGAGCCTTTGAAACGCAGTTTCTTGGCAGGCCTTATCTGGCTGAGGTAGAACTTCTGCTCTGGGTGTGCTCCATTGGCCTAGAGCTGAAAGGCCCAAAGGTCGGCCTTGTTGGCAAAGGGGCAGGGAGCCCCCAAAGCATCTTGCTTCCAGCTCTTTGGGAAGCTAAGAAACAACTGGCTCTGCCCAGTGCTCTTACAGCCTAAGAGAAAATCTCTTACCAAGGCCTGTGAAACGCACTTTGTTGGTGGCCTGATCTAGCTGAAGTAGAACTGCTGCTCTGGGTGTGCTCCATTGGCCTAGAGCTGCCTGGCCCAAAGGGCCGCCTTGTTTGCAAAGGGGCAGAGAGGCCCCAAAGCATCTTGCTTCCAGCTCTTCGGGAAGCTAAGAAACATCTGGCGTTGCCCAGTGCTCTTACAGCCTACCGGGAACATCTCTTACCAAGGCCTGTGAAACGCAGTTTGTTGGTGGCCTGAACTGGCCGAAGTAGAACTTCTGCTCTGGGTGTGCTCCACTGGCCTAGAGCTACCTGGCGCAAAGGGCTGCCTTGATTCCAAAGTGAGAGAGTGGCACCAAAGCATCTTGCTCCCAGCTCTTCGGGAAGCTAAGAAACAGCTGGCTCTGCCCAGTGCTCTTACAGCCTAAGAGAACATCTCTTTGAAAGGCCTGTGAAACGCAGTTTCTTGGCAGGCCTGACCTGGCTGAAGTAGAACTTCTGTTCTGGTTGTGCTACATAGGCCTAGAGCTACCAGGACCTAAGGGCTGCCTTGTTTCCAAGGGGTGAGAGAGGCCCCAAAGCATCTTGCCTCCAGCACTTTGGGAAGCTAAAAAACAACTGGTTCTGCCCAGTGCTCTCACAGCCTACCGTGAACATCTCTTACCAAGGGCTGTGAAACGCAGTTTCTGGGCAGGACTGATCCGCCTGAAGTAGAACTTCTGCTGTGGGTGTGCTCCATTGGCCTAGAGCTGCCAGGCCCAAACGGCTGCCTTGTGTCCAAAGGGAGAGAGAGGCCCCAAAGCATCTTGCTTCCAGCTCTGTGGGAAGCTAAAGCAACTGGCTCTCCACAGTGCTCTCACAGCCTACCGGGAACATCTCTTACCAAGGCCTGTGAAACGCAGTTTCTTGGCAGGCCTGATCTGGCTGAAGTAGAACTCCTGCTCTGGGCGTGCTACTTTGGCCTAGAGCTGCCAGGCCCAAAGGGCCGCCTTGTTTCCAAAGGGGCTGAGAGTCCCCAAAGTATCTTGCTTCCAAATCTTTGGGAAGCTAAGAAACAACTGGCTCTGCACAGTGCTCTCACAGCCTACCGGCAACGTGACAGAGAAAGGCCTGTGAGACGCAGTTTCTTGGAAGGCCTGATCTGGCTGAGGTAGAACTTCTGCTCTGGGTGTACTCCATTGGCCTAGGGCTGCCAGGCCCAAAGGGCTGCCTTTATTTCCAAAGTGTGAGAGAGGCCCCAAAGCATCTTGCTTCCTGCTCTCTGGGAAGCTAAAACAACTGGCTCTGCACAGTGCTCTCAAAGCCAACCGGGAACGTCACATACAAAGGCCTGTGAAACGCAGCTTCTTGACAGGCCTTATCTGGCTGAGGTAGAACTTGTGCTCTGGGTGTGCTACTTTGGCCTAGAGCTGCCAGGCACAAAGGCTGCTTTGTTTCCAAAGGGGGAGAGAGGCCCCAAATCATGTTGCTTCCAGCTGTTTTTGAAGCTAAGAAACAACTCGCTCTGCCAGGTACTCTTACAGCCTTCCGGGAACACCTCTTACGAAGGCCTGTGAAAAGCAGTTTCTTGGCAGGCCTGATCTGGCTGAGGTAGAACTTCTGCTCTGGGTGTGCTCCATTGCCCTAGAGCTGAAAGGCCCAAAGGGCTGCCTTGTTTCCAAAGGGGGAGAGAGGCCCCAAAGCATCTTGCTTCCACCTCTTGGGAAGCTAAGAAACAACTCGCTGTGCCCAGTGCTCTTATAGCCTAAGAGAACATCTCTTATCAAGGCCTGTGAAACGCACTTTCTAGGCAGGCCTGATCTGGAAGAAGTAGAACTTCTGCTCTGGTTGTGCTCCATTGCCCTAGAGCTGCCAGACCCAACGTGCTGCCTTGTTTCCAAAGGGGCAGAGAGGCCCCAAAGCGTCTTGCTTCCAGCTGTTTGGGAAACAAGGAAACAACTGGCTCTGCACCGTGCTCTCACAGCCTACCGGGAACGTCACATACAAAGGCCTCTGAAACGCAGTTCCTTGGCAGGCCTGATCTGGCTGAAGTAGGACTTCTGCTCTGGGTGTGCTCCGTTGGCCTAGAGCTGAAAGGCCCAAAGGGATGCCTTGTTTGCAAAGGGGCAGAGAGGCCCCAAAGCATCTTGCTTCCAGCTCTTTGGGAAGCTAAGAAACAACTGTCTCTGCCCAGTGCTCTGACAGAGTACCGGGAACATCTCTTACCAGAGCCTTTGAAACGCAGTTTCTTGGCAGGCCTTATCTGGCTGAGGTAGAACTTCTGCTCTGGGTGTGCTCCATTGGCCTAGAGCTGAAAGGCCCAAAGGTCGGCCTTGTTGGCAAAGGGGCAGGGAGCCCCCAAAGCATCTTGCTTCCAGCTCTTTGGGAAGCTAAGAAACAACTGGCTCTGCCCAGTGCTCTTACAGCCTAAGAGAAAATCTCTTACCAAGGCCTGTGAAACGCACTTTGTTGGTGGCCTGATCTAGCTGAAGTAGAACTGCTGCTCTGGGTGTGCTCCATTGGCCTAGAGCTGCCTGGCCCAAAGGGCCGCCTTGTTTGCAAAGGGGCAGAGAGGCCCCAAAGCATCTTGCTTCCAGCTCTTCGGGAAGCTAAGAAACATCTGGCGTTGCCCAGTGCTCTTACAGCCTACCGGGAACATCTCTTACCAAGGCCTGTGAAACGCAGTTTGTTGGTGGCCTGAACTGGCCGAAGTAGAACTTCTGCTCTGGGTGTGCTCCACTGGCCTAGAGCTACCTGGCGCAAAGGGCTGCCTTGATTCCAAAGTGAGAGAGTGGCACCAAAGCATCTTGCTCCCAGCTCTTCGGGAAGCTAAGAAACAGCTGGCTCTGCCCAGTGCTCTTACAGCCTAAGAGAACATCTCTTTGAAAGGCCTGTGAAACGCAGTTTCTTGGCAGGCCTGACCTGGCTGAAGTAGAACTTCTGTTCTGGTTGTGCTACATAGGCCTAGAGCTACCAGGACCTAAGGGCTGCCTTGTTTCCAAGGGGTGAGAGAGGCCCCAAAGCATCTTGCCTCCAGCACTTTGGGAAGCTAAAAAACAACTGGTTCTGCCCAGTGCTCTCACAGCCTACCGTGAACATCTCTTACCAAGGGCTGTGAAACGCAGTTTCTGGGCAGGACTGATCCGCCTGAAGTAGAACTTCTGCTGTGGGTGTGCTCCATTGGCCTAGAGCTGCCAGGCCCAAACGGCTGCCTTGTGTCCAAAGGGAGAGAGAGGCCCCAAAGCATCTTGCTTCCAGCTCTGTGGGAAGCTAAAGCAACTGGCTCTCCACAGTGCTCTCACAGCCTACCGGGAACATCTCTTACCAAGGCCTGTGAAACGCAGTTTCTTGGCAGGCCTGATCTGGCTGAAGTAGAACTCCTGCTCTGGGCGTGCTACTTTGGCCTAGAGCTGCCAGGCCCAAAGGGCCGCCTTGTTTCCAAAGGGGCTGAGAGTCCCCAAAGTATCTTGCTTCCAAATCTTTGGGAAGCTAAGAAACAACTGGCTCTGCACAGTGCTCTCACAGCCTACCGGCAACGTGACAGAGAAAGGCCTGTGAGACGCAGTTTCTTGGAAGGCCTGATCTGGCTGAAGTAGAACTTCTGCTCTGGGTGTGCTCCATTGCCCAAGAGCTGCCAGGCCCAAGGTGCTGCCTTGTTTCCAAAGGGGCAGAGAGGCCCCAAAGCATCTTGCTTCCAGCTCTCTGGGAATCTAAGAACCAACTCGCTCTGCCCCGTGCTCTTACAGCCTACTGGGAACATGTCTTTGAAAGGCCTGTGAAACGCAGTTTCTTGGCAGGCCTCATCTGGCTGAAGTAGAACTCCGGCTCTGGGTGTGCTCCATTGCCCCAGAGCTGCCAGGCCCCAAGTGCTGCCCTGTTTCCAAGGGGCAGAGAGGCCCAAAGCATCTTGCTTCCCGGTCTTTGCGAAGCTAAGAAACAACAGGCTCTGCCAAGTGCTCTTACACCTACCGGGAACATCTCTTACCAAGGCCTGTCAAACGCTGTTTCTTTGCAGGCCTGATCAGGCTGAAGTAGAACTCCTGCTCTGCGTGTGCTCCATTGGCCTAGAGCTTCCCGACCCAAAAGGCTGCCTTGTTCCCAAACGGGCAGAGGGGTCCCAAGCATCTTGCTTCCAGCTTTTCAGGAAGGTGAGAAACAACTGGCTCTGCCCAGTGCTCTTACAGCCTAATGGGACCATCTCTTACCAAGGCCCCTGAAACGCAGTTTCCTGGCAGGCCTGATCTGGCTGAAGTAGAACTTCTGCTCTGGGTGTGCTCCATTGCCCTAGAGCTGCCAGGCCCAAAGGGCTGCCTTGTTTCCAAAGACAGATAGTGGACCCAAAGCATCTTGCTCCCAGCTCTTCGGGAAACTAAGAAACAGCTGGCTCTGCCCAGTGCTCTTACAGCCTAAGAGAACATCTCTTTGAAAGGCCTGTGAAACGCAGTTTCTTGGCAGGCCTGACCTGGCTGAAGTAGAACTTCTGTTCTGGTTGTGCTACATAGGCCTAGAGCTACCAGGACCTAAGGGCTGCCTTGTTTCCAAAGGGTGAGAGAGGCCGCAAAGCATCTTGCCTCCAGCACTTTGGGAAGCTAAAAAACAACTGGTTCTGGCCAGTGCTCTCACAGCCTACCGTGAACATCTCTTACCAAGGGCTGTGAAACGCAGTTTCTGGGCAGGCCTGATCTGGCTGAAGTAGAACTCCTGCTCTGGGCGTGCTACTTTGGCCTAGAGCTGCCAGGCCCAAAGGGCCGCCTTGTTTCCAAAGGGGCTGAGAGTCCCCAAAGTATCTTGCTTCCAAATCTTTGGGAAGCTAAGAAACAACTGGCTCTGCACAGTGCTCTCACAGCCTACCGGCAACGTGACAGAGAAAGGCCTGTGAGACGCAGTTTCTTGGCAGGCCTGATCTGGCTGAGGTAGAACTTGTGCTCTGGGTGTGCTACTTTGGCCTAGAGCTGCCAGGCACAAAGGCTGCTTTGTTTCCAAAGGGGGAGAGAGGCCCCAAATCATGTTGCTTCCAGCTGTTTTTGAAGCTAAGAAACAACTCGCTCTGCCAGGTACTCTTACAGCCTTCCGGGAACACCTCTTACGAAGGCCTGTGAAAAGCAGTTTCTTGGCAGGCCTGATCTGGCTGAGGTAGAACTTCTGCTCTGGGTGTGCTCCATTGCCCTAGAGCTGAAAGGCCCAAAGGGCTGCCTTGTTTCCAAAGGGGGAGAGAGGCCCCAAAGCATCTTGCTTCCACCTCTTGGGAAGCTAAGAAACAACTCGCTGTGCCCAGTGCTCTTATAGCCTAAGAGAACATCTCTTATCAAGGCCTGTGAAACGCACTTTCTAGGCAGGCCTGATCTGGAAGAAGTAGAACTTCTGCTCTGGTTGTGCTCCATTGCCCTAGAGCTGCCAGACCCAACGTGCTGCCTTGTTTCCAAAGGGGCAGAGAGGCCCCAAAGCGTCTTGCTTCCAGCTGTTTGGGAAACAAGGAAACAACTGGCTCTGCACCGTGCTCTCACAGCCTACCGGGAACGTCACATACAAAGGCCTCTGAAACGCAGTTCCTTGGCAGGCCTGATCTGGCTGAAGTAGGACTTCTGCTCTGGGTGTGCTCCGTTGGCCTAGAGCTGAAAGGCCCAAAGGGATGCCTTGTTTGCAAAGGGGCAGAGAGGCCCCAAAGCATCTTGCTTCCAGCTCTTTGGGAAGCTAAGAAACAACTGTCTCTGCCCAGTGCTCTGACAGAGTACCGGGAACATCTCTTACCAGAGCCTTTGAAACGCAGTTTCTTGGCAGGCCTTATCTGGCTGAGGTAGAACTTCTGCTCTGGGTGTGCTCCATTGGCCTAGAGCTGAAAGGCCCAAAGGTCGGCCTTGTTGGCAAAGGGGCAGGGAGCCCCCAAAGCATCTTGCTTCCAGCTCTTTGGGAAGCTAAGAAACAACTGGCTCTGCCCAGTGCTCTTACAGCCTAAGAGAAAATCTCTTACCAAGGCCTGTGAAACGCACTTTGTTGGTGGCCTGATCTAGCTGAAGTAGAACTGCTGCTCTGGGTGTGCTCCATTGGCCTAGAGCTGCCTGGCCCAAAGGGCCGCCTTGTTTGCAAAGGGGCAGAGAGGCCCCAAAGCATCTTGCTTCCAGCTCTTCGGGAAGCTAAGAAACATCTGGCGTTGCCCAGTGCTCTTACAGCCTACCGGGAACATCTCTTACCAAGGCCTGTGAAACGCAGTTTGTTGGTGGCCTGAACTGGCCGAAGTAGAACTTCTGCTCTGGGTGTGCTCCACTGGCCTAGAGCTACCTGGCGCAAAGGGCTGCCTTGATTCCAAAGTGAGAGAGTGGCACCAAAGCATCTTGCTCCCAGCTCTTCGGGAAGCTAAGAAACAGCTGGCTCTGCCCAGTGCTCTTACAGCCTAAGAGAACATCTCTTTGAAAGGCCTGTGAAACGCAGTTTCTTGGCAGGCCTGACCTGGCTGAAGTAGAACTTCTGTTCTGGTTGTGCTACATAGGCCTAGAGCTACCAGGACCTAAGGGCTGCCTTGTTTCCAAGGGGTGAGAGAGGCCCCAAAGCATCTTGCCTCCAGCACTTTGGGAAGCTAAAAAACAACTGGTTCTGCCCAGTGCTCTCACAGCCTACCGTGAACATCTCTTACCAAGGGCTGTGAAACGCAGTTTCTGGGCAGGACTGATCCGCCTGAAGTAGAACTTCTGCTGTGGGTGTGCTCCATTGGCCTAGAGCTGCCAGGCCCAAACGGCTGCCTTGTGTCCAAAGGGAGAGAGAGGCCCCAAAGCATCTTGCTTCCAGCTCTGTGGGAAGCTAAAGCAACTGGCTCTCCACAGTGCTCTCACAGCCTACCGGGAACATCTCTTACCAAGGCCTGTGAAATGCAGTTTCTTGGCAGGCCTGATCTGGCTGAAGTAGAACTCCTGCTCTGGGCGTGCTACTTTGGCGTAGAGCTGCCAGGCCCAAAGGGCCGCCCTGCTTCCAAAGGGGCTGAGAGTCCCCAAAGTATCTTGCTTCCAAACCTTTGGGAAGCTAAGAAACAACTGGCTCTGCACAGGGCTCTCACAGCCTACCGGCAACGTGACAGAGAAAGGCCTGCGAGACGCAGTTTCTTGGAAGGCCTGACCTGGCTGACGTAGAACTTCTGCTCTGGGTGTGCTCCATTGCCCTAGAGCTGCCAGGCCCAAGGTGCTGCCTTGTTTCCAAAGGGGCAGAGAGGCCCCAAAGCATCTTGCTTCCAGCTCTCTGGGAATCTAAGAACCAACTCGCTCTGCCCCGTGCTCTTACAGCCTACTGGGAACATGTCTTTGAAAGGCCTGTGAAACGCAGTTTCTTGGCAGGCCTCATCTGGCTGAAGTAGAACTCCGGCTCTGGGTGTGCTCCATTGCCCCAGAGCTGCCAGGCCCCAAGTGCTGCCCTGTTTCCAAGGGGCAGAGAGGCCCAAAGCATCTTGCTTCCCGGTCTTTGCGAAGCTAAGAAACAACAGGCTCTGCCAAGTGCTCTTACACCTACCGGGAACATCTCTTACCAAGGCCTGTCAAACGCTGTTTCTTTGCAGGCCTGATCAGGCTGAAGTAGAACTCCTGCTCTGCGTGTGCTCCATTGGCCTAGAGCTTCCCGACCCAAAAGGCTGCCTTGTTCCCAAACGGGCAGAGGGGTCCCAAGCATCTTGCTTCCAGCTTTTCAGGAAGGTGAGAAACAACTGGCTCTGCCCAGTGCTCTTACAGCCTAATGGGACCATCTCTTACCAAGGCCCCTGAAACGCAGTTTCCTGGCAGGCCTGATCTGGCTGAAGTAGAACTTCTGCTCTGGGTGTGCTCCATTGCCCTAGAGCTGCCAGGCCCAAAGGGCTGCCTTGTTTCCAAAGACAGATAGTGGACCCAAAGCATCTTGCTCCCAGCTCTTCGGGAAACTAAGAAACAGCTGGCTCTGCCCAGTGCTCTTACAGCCTAAGAGAACATCTCTTTGAAAGGCCTGTGAAACGCAGTTTCTTGGCAGGCCTGACCTGGCTGAAGTAGAACTTCTGTTCTGGTTGTGCTACATAGGCCTAGAGCTACCAGGACCTAAGGGCTGCCTTGTTTCCAAAGGGTGAGAGAGGCCGCAAAGCATCTTGCCTCCAGCACTTTGGGAAGCTAAAAAACAACTGGTTCTGGCCAGTGCTCTCACAGCCTACCGTGAACATCTCTTACCAAGGGCTGTGAAACGCAGTTTCTGGGCAGGCCTGATCTGGCTGAAGTAGAACTCCTGCTCTGGGCGTGCTACTTTGGCCTAGAGCTGCCAGGCCCAAAGGGCCGCCTTGTTTCCAAAGGGGCTGAGAGTCCCCAAAGTATCTTGCTTCCAAATCTTTGGGAAGCTAAGAAACAACTGGCTCTGCACAGTGCTCTCACAGCCTACCGGCAACGTGACAGAGAAAGGCCTGTGAGACGCAGTTTCTTGGCAGGCCTGATCTGGCTGAGGTAGAACTTGTGCTCTGGGTGTGCTACTTTGGCCTAGAGCTGCCAGGCACAAAGGCTGCTTTGTTTCCAAAGGGGGAGAGAGGCCCCAAATCATGTTGCTTCCAGCTGTTTTTGAAGCTAAGAAACAACTCGCTCTGCCAGGTACTCTTACAGCCTTCCGGGAACACCTCTTACGAAGGCCTGTGAAAAGCAGTTTCTTGGCAGGCCTGATCTGGCTGAGGTAGAACTTCTGCTCTGGGTGTGCTCCATTGCCCTAGAGCTGAAAGGCCCAAAGGGCTGCCTTGTTTCCAAAGGGGGAGAGAGGCCCCAAAGCATCTTGCTTCCACCTCTTGGGAAGCTAAGAAACAACTCGCTGTGCCCAGTGCTCTTATAGCCTAAGAGAACATCTCTTATCAAGGCCTGTGAAACGCACTTTCTAGGCAGGCCTGATCTGGAAGAAGTAGAACTTCTGCTCTGGTTGTGCTCCATTGCCCTAGAGCTGCCAGACCCAACGTGCTGCCTTGTTTCCAAAGGGGCAGAGAGGCCCCAAAGCGTCTTGCTTCCAGCTGTTTGGGAAACAAGGAAACAACTGGCTCTGCACCGTGCTCTCACAGCCTACCGGGAACGTCACATACAAAGGCCTCTGAAACGCAGTTCCTTGGCAGGCCTGATCTGGCTGAAGTAGGACTTCTGCTCTGGGTGTGCTCCATTGGCCTAGAGCTGAAAGGCCCAAAGGGATGCCTTGTTTGCAAAGGGGCAGAGAGGCCCCAAAGCATCTTGCTTCCAGCTCTTTGGGAAGCTAAGAAACAACTGTCTCTGCCCAGTGCTCTGACAGAGTACCGGGAACATCTCTTACCAGAGCCTTTGAAACGCAGTTTCTTGGCAGGCCTTATCTGGCTGAGGTAGAACTTCTGCTCTGGGTGTGCTCCATTGGCCTAGAGCTGAAAGGCCCAAAGGTCGGCCTTGTTGGCAAAGGGGCAGGGAGCCCCCAAAGCATCTTGCTTCCAGCTCTTTGGGAAGCTAAGAAACAACTGGCTCTGCCCAGTGCTCTTACAGCCTAAGAGAAAATCTCTTACCAAGGCCTGTGAAACGCACTTTGTTGGTGGCCTGATCTAGCTGAAGTAGAACTGCTGCTCTGGGTGTGCTCCATTGGCCTAGAGCTGCCTGGCCCAAAGGGCCGCCTTGTTTGCAAAGGGGCAGAGAGGCCCCAAAGCATCTTGCTTCCAGCTCTTCGGGAAGCTAAGAAACATCTGGCGTTGCCCAGCGCTCTTACAGCCTACCGGGAACATCTCTTACCAAGGCCTGTGAAACGCAGTTTGTTGGTGGCCTGAACTGGCCGAAGTAGAACTTCTGCTCTGGGTGTGCTCCACTGGCCTAGAGCTACCTGCCCCAAAGGGCTGCCTTGATTCCAAAGTGAGAGAGTGGCACCAAAGCATCTTGCTTCCAGCTCTTCGGGAAGCTAAGAAACATCTGGCGTGGCCCAGTGCTCTTACAGCCTACCGGGAACATCTCTTACCAAGGCCTGTGAAACGCCGTTTCCTGGCAGGCCTGATTTGGCTGAAGTAGAACTTCTGCTCTGGGTGTGCTCCATTGCCCTAGAGCTGCCAGGCCCAAGGTGCTGCCTTGTTTCCAAAGGGGCAGAGAGGCCCCAAAGCATCTTGCTTCCAGCTCTCTGGGAAGCTAAGAACCAACTCGCTCTGCCCCGTGCTCTTACAGCCTACCGGGAACATGTCTTTGAAAGGCCTGTGAAACGCAGTTTCTTGGCAGGCCTCATCTGGCTGAAGTAGAACTCCGGCTCTGGGTGTGCTCCATTGCCCTAGAGCTGCCAGGCCCAAAGGGCTGCCTTGTTTCCAAATACGGAGAGTGGACCCAAAGCATCTTGCTCCCAGCTCTTCGGGAAGCTAGGAAACAGCTGGCTCTGCCCAGTGCTCTTACAGCCTAAGAGAACATCTCTTTGAAAGGCCTGTGAAACGCAGTTTCTTGGCAGGCCTGACCTGGCTGAAGTAGAACTTCTGTTCTGGTTGTGCTACATAGGCCTAGAGCTACCAGGACCTAAGGGCTGCCTTGTTTCCAAGGGGTGAGAGAGGCCCCAAAGCATCTTGCCTCCAGCACTTTGGGAAGCTAAAAAACAACTGGTTCTGCCCAGTGCTCTCACAGCCTACCGTGAACATCTCTTACCAAGGGCTGTGAAACGCAGTTTCTGGGCAGGACTGATCCGCCTGAAGTAGAACTTCTGCTGTGGGTGTGCTCCATTGGCCTAGAGCTGCCAGGCCCAAACGGCTGCCTTGTGTCCAAAGGGAGAGAGAGGCCCCAAAGCATCTTGCTTCCAGCTCTGTGGGAAGCTAAAGCAACTGGCTCTCCACAGTGCTCTCACAGCCTACCGGGAACATCTCTTACCAAGGCCTGTGAAACGCAGTTTCTTGGCAGGCCTGATCTGGCTGAAGTAGAACTCCTGCTCTGGGCGTGCTACTTTGGCCTAGAGCTGCCAGGCCCAAAGGGCCGCCTTGTTTCCAAAGGGGCTGAGAGTCCCCAAAGTATCTTGCTTCCAAATCTTTGGGAAGCTAAGAAACAACTGGCTCTGCACAGTGCTCTCACAGCCTACCGGCAACGTGACAGAGAAAGGCCTGTGAGACGCAGTTTCTTGGAAGGCCTGATCTGGCTGAGGTAGAACTTCTGCTCTGGGTGTACTCCATTGGCCTAGGGCTGCCAGGCCCAAAGGGCTGCCTTTATTTCCAAAGTGTGAGAGAGGCCCCAAAGCATCTTGCTTCCTGCTCTCTGGGAAGCTAAAACAACTGGCTCTGCACAGTGCTCTCAAAGCCAACCGGGAACGTCACATACAAAGGCCTGTGAAACGCAGCTTCTTGACAGGCCTTATCTGGCTGAGGTAGAACTTGTGCTCTGGGTGTGCTACTTTGGCCTAGAGCTGCCAGGCACAAAGGCTGCTTTGTTTCCAAAGGGGGAGAGAGGCCCCAAATCATGTTGCTTCCAGCTGTTTTTGAAGCTAAGAAACAACTCGCTCTGCCAGGTACTCTTACAGCCTTCCGGGAACACCTCTTACGAAGGCCTGTGAAAAGCAGTTTCTTGGCAGGCCTGATCTGGCTGAGGTAGAACTTCTGCTCTGGGTGTGCTCCATTGCCCTAGAGCTGAAAGGCCCAAAGGGCTGCCTTGTTTCCAAAGGGGGAGAGAGGCCCCAAAGCATCTTGCTTCCACCTCTTGGGAAGCTAAGAAACAACTCGCTGTGCCCAGTGCTCTTATAGCCTAAGAGAACATCTCTTATCAAGGCCTGTGAAACGCACTTTCTAGGCAGGCCTGATCTGGAAGAAGTAGAACTTCTGCTCTGGTTGTGCTCCATTGCCCTAGAGCTGCCAGACCCAACGTGCTGCCTTGTTTCCAAAGGGGCAGAGAGGCCCCAAAGCGTCTTGCTTCCAGCTGTTTGGGAAACAAGGAAACAACTGGCTCTGCACCGTGCTCTCACAGCCTACCGGGAACGTCACATACAAAGGCCTCTGAAACGCAGTTCCTTGGCAGGCCTGATCTGGCTGAAGTAGGACTTCTGCTCTGGGTGTGCTCCGTTGGCCTAGAGCTGAAAGGCCCAAAGGGATGCCTTGTTTGCAAAGGGGCAGAGAGGCCCCAAAGCATCTTGCTTCCAGCTCTTTGGGAAGCTAAGAAACAACTGTCTCTGCCCAGTGCTCTGACAGAGTACCGGGAACATCTCTTACCAGAGCCTTTGAAACGCAGTTTCTTGGCAGGCCTTATCTGGCTGAGGTAGAACTTCTGCTCTGGGTGTGCTCCATTGGCCTAGAGCTGAAAGGCCCAAAGGTCGGCCTTGTTGGCAAAGGGGCAGGGAGCCCCCAAAGCATCTTGCTTCCAGCTCTTTGGGAAGCTAAGAAACAACTGGCTCTGCCCAGTGCTCTTACAGCCTAAGAGAAAATCTCTTACCAAGGCCTGTGAAACGCACTTTGTTGGTGGCCTGATCTAGCTGAAGTAGAACTGCTGCTCTGGGTGTGCTCCATTGGCCTAGAGCTGCCTGGCCCAAAGGGCCGCCTTGTTTGCAAAGGGGCAGAGAGGCCCCAAAGCATCTTGCTTCCAGCTCTTCGGGAAGCTAAGAAACATCTGGCGTTGCCCAGTGCTCTTACAGCCTACCGGGAACATCTCTTACCAAGGCCTGTGAAACGCAGTTTGTTGGTGGCCTGAACTGGCCGAAGTAGAACTTCTGCTCTGGGTGTGCTCCACTGGCCTAGAGCTACCTGGCGCAAAGGGCTGCCTTGATTCCAAAGTGAGAGAGTGGCACCAAAGCATCTTGCTCCCAGCTCTTCGGGAAGCTAAGAAACAGCTGGCTCTGCCCAGTGCTCTTACAGCCTAAGAGAACATCTCTTTGAAAGGCCTGTGAAACGCAGTTTCTTGGCAGGCCTGACCTGGCTGAAGTAGAACTTCTGTTCTGGTTGTGCTACATAGGCCTAGAGCTACCAGGACCTAAGGGCTGCCTTGTTTCCAAGGGGTGAGAGAGGCCCCAAAGCATCTTGCCTCCAGCACTTTGGGAAGCTAAAAAACAACTGGTTCTGCCCAGTGCTCTCACAGCCTACCGTGAACATCTCTTACCAAGGGCTGTGAAACGCAGTTTCTGGGCAGGACTGATCCGCCTGAAGTAGAACTTCTGCTGTGGGTGTGCTCCATTGGCCTAGAGCTGCCAGGCCCAAACGGCTGCCTTGTGTCCAAAGGGAGAGAGAGGCCCCAAAGCATCTTGCTTCCAGCTCTGTGGGAAGCTAAAGCAACTGGCTCTCCACAGTGCTCTCACAGCCTACCGGGAACATCTCTTACCAAGGCCTGTGAAACGCAGTTTCTTGGCAGGCCTGATCTGGCTGAAGTAGAACTCCTGCTCTGGGCGTGCTACTTTGGCCTAGAGCTGCCAGGCCCAAAGGGCCGCCTTGTTTCCAAAGGGGCTGAGAGTCCCCAAAGTATCTTGCTTCCAAATCTTTGGGAAGCTAAGAAACAACTGGCTCTGCACAGTGCTCTCACAGCCTACCGGCAACGTGACAGAGAAAGGCCTGTGAGACGCAGTTTCTTGGAAGGCCTGATCTGGCTGAGGTAGAACTTCTGCTCTGGGTGTACTCCATTGGCCTAGGGCTGCCAGGCCCAAAGGGCTGCCTTTATTTCCAAAGTGTGAGAGAGGCCCCAAAGCATCTTGCTTCCTGCTCTCTGGGAAGCTAAAACAACTGGCTCTGCACAGTGCTCTCAAAGCCAACCGGGAACGTCACATACAAAGGCCTGTGAAACGCAGCTTCTTGACAGGCCTTATCTGGCTGAGGTAGAACTTGTGCTCTGGGTGTGCTACTTTGGCCTAGAGCTGCCAGGCACAAAGGCTGCTTTGTTTCCAAAGGGGGAGAGAGGCCCCAAATCATGTTGCTTCCAGCTGTTTTTGAAGCTAAGAAACAACTCGCTCTGCCAGGTACTCTTACAGCCTTCCGGGAACACCTCTTACGAAGGCCTGTGAAAAGCAGTTTCTTGGCAGGCCTGATCTGGCTGAGGTAGAACTTCTGCTCTGGGTGTGCTCCATTGCCCTAGAGCTGAAAGGCCCAAAGGGCTGCCTTGTTTCCAAAGGGGGAGAGAGGCCCCAAAGCATCTTGCTTCCACCTCTTGGGAAGCTAAGAAACAACTCGCTGTGCCCAGTGCTCTTATAGCCTAAGAGAACATCTCTTATCAAGGCCTGTGAAACGCACTTTCTAGGCAGGCCTGATCTGGAAGAAGTAGAACTTCTGCTCTGGTTGTGCTCCATTGCCCTAGAGCTGCCAGACCCAACGTGCTGCCTTGTTTCCAAAGGGGCAGAGAGGCCCCAAAGCGTCTTGCTTCCAGCTGTTTGGGAAACAAGGAAACAACTGGCTCTGCACCGTGCTCTCACAGCCTACCGGGAACGTCACATACAAAGGCCTCTGAAACGCAGTTCCTTGGCAGGCCTGATCTGGCTGAAGTAGGACTTCTGCTCTGGGTGTGCTCCGTTGGCCTAGAGCTGAAAGGCCCAAAGGGATGCCTTGTTTGCAAAGGGGCAGAGAGGCCCCAAAGCATCTTGCTTCCAGCTCTTTGGGAAGCTAAGAAACAACTGTCTCTGCCCAGTGCTCTGACAGAGTACCGGGAACATCTCTTACCAGAGCCTTTGAAACGCAGTTTCTTGGCAGGCCTTATCTGGCTGAGGTAGAACTTCTGCTCTGGGTGTGCTCCATTGGCCTAGAGCTGAAAGGCCCAAAGGTCGGCCTTGTTGGCAAAGGGGCAGGGAGCCCCCAAAGCATCTTGCTTCCAGCTCTTTGGGAAGCTAAGAAACAACTGGCTCTGCCCAGTGCTCTTACAGCCTAAGAGAAAATCTCTTACCAAGGCCTGTGAAACGCACTTTGTTGGTGGCCTGATCTAGCTGAAGTAGAACTGCTGCTCTGGGTGTGCTCCATTGGCCTAGAGCTGCCTGGCCCAAAGGGCCGCCTTGTTTGCAAAGGGGCAGAGAGGCCCCAAAGCATCTTGCTTCCAGCTCTTCGGGAAGCTAAGAAACATCTGGCGTTGCCCAGTGCTCTTACAGCCTACCGGGAACATCTCTTACCAAGGCCTGTGAAACGCAGTTTGTTGGTGGCCTGAACTGGCCGAAGTAGAACTTCTGCTCTGGGTGTGCTCCACTGGCCTAGAGCTACCTGGCGCAAAGGGCTGCCTTGATTCCAAAGTGAGAGAGTGGCACCAAAGCATCTTGCTCCCAGCTCTTCGGGAAGCTAAGAAACAGCTGGCTCTGCCCAGTGCTCTTACAGCCTAAGAGAACATCTCTTTGAAAGGCCTGTGAAACGCAGTTTCTTGGCAGGCCTGACCTGGCTGAAGTAGAACTTCTGTTCTGGTTGTGCTACATAGGCCTAGAGCTACCAGGACCTAAGGGCTGCCTTGTTTCCAAGGGGTGAGAGAGGCCCCAAAGCATCTTGCCTCCAGCACTTTGGGAAGCTAAAAAACAACTGGTTCTGCCCAGTGCTCTCACAGCCTACCGTGAACATCTCTTACCAAGGGCTGTGAAACGCAGTTTCTGGGCAGGACTGATCCGCCTGAAGTAGAACTTCTGCTGTGGGTGTGCTCCATTGGCCTAGAGCTGCCAGGCCCAAACGGCTGCCTTGTGTCCAAAGGGAGAGAGAGGCCCCAAAGCATCTTGCTTCCAGCTCTGTGGGAAGCTAAAGCAACTGGCTCTCCACAGTGCTCTCACAGCCTACCGGGAACATCTCTTACCAAGGCCTGTGAAACGCAGTTTCTTGGCAGGCCTGATCTGGCTGAAGTAGAACTCCTGCTCTGGGCGTGCTACTTTGGCCTAGAGCTGCCAGGCCCAAAGGGCCGCCTTGTTTCCAAAGGGGCTGAGAGTCCCCAAAGTATCTTGCTTCCAAATCTTTGGGAAGCTAAGAAACAACTGGCTCTGCACAGTGCTCTCACAGCCTACCGGCAACGTGACAGAGAAAGGCCTGTGAGACGCAGTTTCTTGGAAGGCCTGATCTGGCTGAGGTAGAACTTCTGCTCTGGGTGTACTCCATTGGCCTAGGGCTGCCAGGCCCAAAGGGCTGCCTTTATTTCCAAAGTGTGAGAGAGGCCCCAAAGCATCTTGCTTCCTGCTCTCTGGGAAGCTAAAACAACTGGCTCTGCACAGTGCTCTCAAAGCCAACCGGGAACGTCACATACAAAGGCCTGTGAAACGCAGCTTCTTGACAGGCCTTATCTGGCTGAGGTAGAACTTGTGCTCTGGGTGTGCTACTTTGGCCTAGAGCTGCCAGGCACAAAGGCTGCTTTGTTTCCAAAGGGGGAGAGAGGCCCCAAATCATGTTGCTTCCAGCTGTTTTTGAAGCTAAGAAACAACTCGCTCTGCCAGGTACTCTTACAGCCTTCCGGGAACACCTCTTACGAAGGCCTGTGAAAAGCAGTTTCTTGGCAGGCCTGATCTGGCTGAGGTAGAACTTCTGCTCTGGGTGTGCTCCATTGCCCTAGAGCTGAAAGGCCCAAAGGGCTGCCTTGTTTCCAAAGGGGGAGAGAGGCCCCAAAGCATCTTGCTTCCACCTCTTGGGAAGCTAAGAAACAACTCGCTGTGCCCAGTGCTCTTATAGCCTAAGAGAACATCTCTTATCAAGGCCTGTGAAACGCACTTTCTAGGCAGGCCTGATCTGGAAGAAGTAGAACTTCTGCTCTGGTTGTGCTCCATTGCCCTAGAGCTGCCAGACCCAACGTGCTGCCTTGTTTCCAAAGGGGCAGAGAGGCCCCAAAGCGTCTTGCTTCCAGCTGTTTGGGAAACAAGGAAACAACTGGCTCTGCACCGTGCTCTCACAGCCTACCGGGAACGTCACATACAAAGGCCTCTGAAACGCAGTTCCTTGGCAGGCCTGATCTGGCTGAAGTAGGACTTCTGCTCTGGGTGTGCTCCGTTGGCCTAGAGCTGAAAGGCCCAAAGGGATGCCTTGTTTGCAAAGGGGCAGAGAGGCCCCAAAGCATCTTGCTTCCAGCTCTTTGGGAAGCTAAGAAACAACTGTCTCTGCCCAGTGCTCTGACAGAGTACCGGGAACATCTCTTACCAGAGCCTTTGAAACGCAGTTTCTTGGCAGGCCTTATCTGGCTGAGGTAGAACTTCTGCTCTGGGTGTGCTCCATTGGCCTAGAGCTGAAAGGCCCAAAGGTCGGCCTTGTTGGCAAAGGGGCAGGGAGCCCCCAAAGCATCTTGCTTCCAGCTCTTTGGGAAGCTAAGAAACAACTGGCTCTGCCCAGTGCTCTTACAGCCTAAGAGAAAATCTCTTACCAAGGCCTGTGAAACGCACTTTGTTGGTGGCCTGATCTAGCTGAAGTAGAACTGCTGCTCTGGGTGTGCTCCATTGGCCTAGAGCTGCCTGGCCCAAAGGGCCGCCTTGTTTGCAAAGGGGCAGAGAGGCCCCAAAGCATCTTGCTTCCAGCTCTTCGGGAAGCTAAGAAACATCTGGCGTTGCCCAGTGCTCTTACAGCCTACCGGGAACATCTCTTACCAAGGCCTGTGAAACGCAGTTTGTTGGTGGCCTGAACTGGCCGAAGTAGAACTTCTGCTCTGGGTGTGCTCCACTGGCCTAGAGCTACCTGGCGCAAAGGGCTGCCTTGATTCCAAAGTGAGAGAGTGGCACCAAAGCATCTTGCTCCCAGCTCTTCGGGAAGCTAAGAAACAGCTGGCTCTGCCCAGTGCTCTTACAGCCTAAGAGAACATCTCTTTGAAAGGCCTGTGAAACGCAGTTTCTTGGCAGGCCTGACCTGGCTGAAGTAGAACTTCTGTTCTGGTTGTGCTACATAGGCCTAGAGCTACCAGGACCTAAGGGCTGCCTTGTTTCCAAGGGGTGAGAGAGGCCCCAAAGCATCTTGCCTCCAGCACTTTGGGAAGCTAAAAAACAACTGGTTCTGCCCAGTGCTCTCACAGCCTACCGTGAACATCTCTTACCAAGGGCTGTGAAACGCAGTTTCTGGGCAGGACTGATCCGCCTGAAGTAGAACTTCTGCTGTGGGTGTGCTCCATTGGCCTAGAGCTGCCAGGCCCAAACGGCTGCCTTGTGTCCAAAGGGAGAGAGAGGCCCCAAAGCATCTTGCTTCCAGCTCTGTGGGAAGCTAAAGCAACTGGCTCTCCACAGTGCTCTCACAGCCTACCGGGAACATCTCTTACCAAGGCCTGTGAAACGCAGTTTCTTGGCAGGCCTGATCTGGCTGAAGTAGAACTCCTGCTCTGGGCGTGCTACTTTGGCCTAGAGCTGCCAGGCCCAAAGGGCCGCCTTGTTTCCAAAGGGGCTGAGAGTCCCCAAAGTATCTTGCTTCCAAATCTTTGGGAAGCTAAGAAACAACTGGCTCTGCACAGTGCTCTCACAGCCTACCGGCAACGTGACAGAGAAAGGCCTGTGAGACGCAGTTTCTTGGAAGGCCTGATCTGGCTGAGGTAGAACTTCTGCTCTGGGTGTACTCCATTGGCCTAGGGCTGCCAGGCCCAAAGGGCTGCCTTTATTTCCAAAGTGTGAGAGAGGCCCCAAAGCATCTTGCTTCCTGCTCTCTGGGAAGCTAAAACAACTGGCTCTGCACAGTGCTCTCAAAGCCAACCGGGAACGTCACATACAAAGGCCTGTGAAACGCAGCTTCTTGACAGGCCTTATCTGGCTGAGGTAGAACTTGTGCTCTGGGTGTGCTACTTTGGCCTAGAGCTGCCAGGCACAAAGGCTGCTTTGTTTCCAAAGGGGGAGAGAGGCCCCAAATCATGTTGCTTCCAGCTGTTTTTGAAGCTAAGAAACAACTCGCTCTGCCAGGTACTCTTACAGCCTTCCGGGAACACCTCTTACGAAGGCCTGTGAAAAGCAGTTTCTTGGCAGGCCTGATCTGGCTGAGGTAGAACTTCTGCTCTGGGTGTGCTCCATTGCCCTAGAGCTGAAAGGCCCAAAGGGCTGCCTTGTTTCCAAAGGGGGAGAGAGGCCCCAAAGCATCTTGCTTCCACCTCTTGGGAAGCTAAGAAACAACTCGCTGTGCCCAGTGCTCTTATAGCCTAAGAGAACATCTCTTATCAAGGCCTGTGAAACGCACTTTCTAGGCAGGCCTGATCTGGAAGAAGTAGAACTTCTGCTCTGGTTGTGCTCCATTGCCCTAGAGCTGCCAGACCCAACGTGCTGCCTTGTTTCCAAAGGGGCAGAGAGGCCCCAAAGCGTCTTGCTTCCAGCTGTTTGGGAAACAAGGAAACAACTGGCTCTGCACCGTGCTCTCACAGCCTACCGGGAACGTCACATACAAAGGCCTCTGAAACGCAGTTCCTTGGCAGGCCTGATCTGGCTGAAGTAGGACTTCTGCTCTGGGTGTGCTCCGTTGGCCTAGAGCTGAAAGGCCCAAAGGGATGCCTTGTTTGCAAAGGGGCAGAGAGGCCCCAAAGCATCTTGCTTCCAGCTCTTTGGGAAGCTAAGAAACAACTGTCTCTGCCCAGTGCTCTGACAGAGTACCGGGAACATCTCTTACCAGAGCCTTTGAAACGCAGTTTCTTGGCAGGCCTTATCTGGCTGAGGTAGAACTTCTGCTCTGGGTGTGCTCCATTGGCCTAGAGCTGAAAGGCCCAAAGGTCGGCCTTGTTGGCAAAGGGGCAGGGAGCCCCCAAAGCATCTTGCTTCCAGCTCTTTGGGAAGCTAAGAAACAACTGGCTCTGCCCAGTGCTCTTACAGCCTAAGAGAAAATCTCTTACCAAGGCCTGTGAAACGCACTTTGTTGGTGGCCTGATCTAGCTGAAGTAGAACTGCTGCTCTGGGTGTGCTCCATTGGCCTAGAGCTGCCTGGCCCAAAGGGCCGCCTTGTTTGCAAAGGGGCAGAGAGGCCCCAAAGCATCTTGCTTCCAGCTCTTCGGGAAGCTAAGAAACATCTGGCGTTGCCCAGTGCTCTTACAGCCTACCGGGAACATCTCTTACCAAGGCCTGTGAAACGCAGTTTGTTGGTGGCCTGAACTGGCCGAAGTAGAACTTCTGCTCTGGGTGTGCTCCACTGGCCTAGAGCTACCTGGCGCAAAGGGCTGCCTTGATTCCAAAGTGAGAGAGTGGCACCAAAGCATCTTGCTCCCAGCTCTTCGGGAAGCTAAGAAACAGCTGGCTCTGCCCAGTGCTCTTACAGCCTAAGAGAACATCTCTTTGAAAGGCCTGTGAAACGCAGTTTCTTGGCAGGCCTGACCTGGCTGAAGTAGAACTTCTGTTCTGGTTGTGCTACATAGGCCTAGAGCTACCAGGACCTAAGGGCTGCCTTGTTTCCAAGGGGTGAGAGAGGCCCCAAAGCATCTTGCCTCCAGCACTTTGGGAAGCTAAAAAACAACTGGTTCTGCCCAGTGCTCTCACAGCCTACCGTGAACATCTCTTACCAAGGGCTGTGAAACGCAGTTTCTGGGCAGGACTGATCCGCCTGAAGTAGAACTTCTGCTGTGGGTGTGCTCCATTGGCCTAGAGCTGCCAGGCCCAAACGGCTGCCTTGTGTCCAAAGGGAGAGAGAGGCCCCAAAGCATCTTGCTTCCAGCTCTGTGGGAAGCTAAAGCAACTGGCTCTCCACAGTGCTCTCACAGCCTACCGGGAACATCTCTTACCAAGGCCTGTGAAACGCAGTTTCTTGGCAGGCCTGATCTGGCTGAAGTAGAACTCCTGCTCTGGGCGTGCTACTTTGGCCTAGAGCTGCCAGGCCCAAAGGGCCGCCTTGTTTCCAAAGGGGCTGAGAGTCCCCAAAGTATCTTGCTTCCAAATCTTTGGGAAGCTAAGAAACAACTGGCTCTGCACAGTGCTCTCACAGCCTACCGGCAACGTGACAGAGAAAGGCCTGTGAGACGCAGTTTCTTGGAAGGCCTGATCTGGCTGAGGTAGAACTTCTGCTCTGGGTGTACTCCATTGGCCTAGGGCTGCCAGGCCCAAAGGGCTGCCTTTATTTCCAAAGTGTGAGAGAGGCCCCAAAGCATCTTGCTTCCTGCTCTCTGGGAAGCTAAAACAACTGGCTCTGCACAGTGCTCTCAAAGCCAACCGGGAACGTCACATACAAAGGCCTGTGAAACGCAGCTTCTTGACAGGCCTTATCTGGCTGAGGTAGAACTTGTGCTCTGGGTGTGCTACTTTGGCCTAGAGCTGCCAGGCACAAAGGCTGCTTTGTTTCCAAAGGGGGAGAGAGGCCCCAAATCATGTTGCTTCCAGCTGTTTTTGAAGCTAAGAAACAACTCGCTCTGCCAGGTACTCTTACAGCCTTCCGGGAACACCTCTTACGAAGGCCTGTGAAAAGCAGTTTCTTGGCAGGCCTGATCTGGCTGAGGTAGAACTTCTGCTCTGGGTGTGCTCCATTGCCCTAGAGCTGAAAGGCCCAAAGGGCTGCCTTGTTTCCAAAGGGGGAGAGAGGCCCCAAAGCATCTTGCTTCCACCTCTTGGGAAGCTAAGAAACAACTCGCTGTGCCCAGTGCTCTTATAGCCTAAGAGAACATCTCTTATCAAGGCCTGTGAAACGCACTTTCTAGGCAGGCCTGATCTGGAAGAAGTAGAACTTCTGCTCTGGTTGTGCTCCATTGCCCTAGAGCTGCCAGACCCAACGTGCTGCCTTGTTTCCAAAGGGGCAGAGAGGCCCCAAAGCGTCTTGCTTCCAGCTGTTTGGGAAACAAGGAAACAACTGGCTCTGCACCGTGCTCTCACAGCCTACCGGGAACGTCACATACAAAGGCCTCTGAAACGCAGTTCCTTGGCAGGCCTGATCTGGCTGAAGTAGGACTTCTGCTCTGGGTGTGCTCCGTTGGCCTAGAGCTGAAAGGCCCAAAGGGATGCCTTGTTTGCAAAGGGGCAGAGAGGCCCCAAAGCATCTTGCTTCCAGCTCTTTGGGAAGCTAAGAAACAACTGTCTCTGCCCAGTGCTCTGACAGAGTACCGGGAACATCTCTTACCAGAGCCTTTGAAACGCAGTTTCTTGGCAGGCCTTATCTGGCTGAGGTAGAACTTCTGCTCTGGGTGTGCTCCATTGGCCTAGAGCTGAAAGGCCCAAAGGTCGGCCTTGTTGGCAAAGGGGCAGGGAGCCCCCAAAGCATCTTGCTTCCAGCTCTTTGGGAAGCTAAGAAACAACTGGCTCTGCCCAGTGCTCTTACAGCCTAAGAGAAAATCTCTTACCAAGGCCTGTGAAACGCACTTTGTTGGTGGCCTGATCTAGCTGAAGTAGAACTGCTGCTCTGGGTGTGCTCCATTGGCCTAGAGCTGCCTGGCCCAAAGGGCCGCCTTGTTTGCAAAGGGGCAGAGAGGCCCCAAAGCATCTTGCTTCCAGCTCTTCGGGAAGCTAAGAAACATCTGGCGTTGCCCAGTGCTCTTACAGCCTACCGGGAACATCTCTTACCAAGGCCTGTGAAACGCAGTTTGTTGGTGGCCTGAACTGGCCGAAGTAGAACTTCTGCTCTGGGTGTGCTCCACTGGCCTAGAGCTACCTGGCGCAAAGGGCTGCCTTGATTCCAAAGTGAGAGAGTGGCACCAAAGCATCTTGCTCCCAGCTCTTCGGGAAGCTAAGAAACAGCTGGCTCTGCCCAGTGCTCTTACAGCCTAAGAGAACATCTCTTTGAAAGGCCTGTGAAACGCAGTTTCTTGGCAGGCCTGACCTGGCTGAAGTAGAACTTCTGTTCTGGTTGTGCTACATAGGCCTAGAGCTACCAGGACCTAAGGGCTGCCTTGTTTCCAAGGGGTGAGAGAGGCCCCAAAGCATCTTGCCTCCAGCACTTTGGGAAGCTAAAAAACAACTGGTTCTGCCCAGTGCTCTCACAGCCTACCGTGAACATCTCTTACCAAGGGCTGTGAAACGCAGTTTCTGGGCAGGACTGATCCGCCTGAAGTAGAACTTCTGCTGTGGGTGTGCTCCATTGGCCTAGAGCTGCCAGGCCCAAACGGCTGCCTTGTGTCCAAAGGGAGAGAGAGGCCCCAAAGCATCTTGCTTCCAGCTCTGTGGGAAGCTAAAGCAACTGGCTCTCCACAGTGCTCTCACAGCCTACCGGGAACATCTCTTACCAAGGCCTGTGAAACGCAGTTTCTTGGCAGGCCTGATCTGGCTGAAGTAGAACTCCTGCTCTGGGCGTGCTACTTTGGCCTAGAGCTGCCAGGCCCAAAGGGCCGCCTTGTTTCCAAAGGGGCTGAGAGTCCCCAAAGTATCTTGCTTCCAAATCTTTGGGAAGCTAAGAAACAACTGGCTCTGCACAGTGCTCTCACAGCCTACCGGCAACGTGACAGAGAAAGGCCTGTGAGACGCAGTTTCTTGGAAGGCCTGATCTGGCTGAAGTAGAACTTCTGCTCTGGGTGTGCTCCATTGCCCAAGAGCTGCCAGGCCCAAGGTGCTGCCTTGTTTCCAAAGGGGCAGAGAGGCCCCAAAGCATCTTGCTTCCAGCTCTCTGGGAATCTAAGAACCAACTCGCTCTGCCCCGTGCTCTTACAGCCTACTGGGAACATGTCTTTGAAAGGCCTGTGAAACGCAGTTTCTTGGCAGGCCTCATCTGGCTGAAGTAGAACTCCGGCTCTGGGTGTGCTCCATTGCCCCAGAGCTGCCAGGCCCCAAGTGCTGCCCTGTTTCCAAGGGGCAGAGAGGCCCAAAGCATCTTGCTTCCCGGTCTTTGCGAAGCTAAGAAACAACAGGCTCTGCCAAGTGCTCTTACACCTACCGGGAACATCTCTTACCAAGGCCTGTCAAACGCTGTTTCTTTGCAGGCCTGATCAGGCTGAAGTAGAACTCCTGCTCTGCGTGTGCTCCATTGGCCTAGAGCTTCCCGACCCAAAAGGCTGCCTTGTTCCCAAACGGGCAGAGGGGTCCCAAGCATCTTGCTTCCAGCTTTTCAGGAAGGTGAGAAACAACTGGCTCTGCCCAGTGCTCTTACAGCCTAATGGGACCATCTCTTACCAAGGCCCCTGAAACGCAGTTTCCTGGCAGGCCTGATCTGGCTGAAGTAGAACTTCTGCTCTGGGTGTGCTCCATTGCCCTAGAGCTGCCAGGCCCAAAGGGCTGCCTTGTTTCCAAAGACAGATAGTGGACCCAAAGCATCTTGCTCCCAGCTCTTCGGGAAACTAAGAAACAGCTGGCTCTGCCCAGTGCTCTTACAGCCTAAGAGAACATCTCTTTGAAAGGCCTGTGAAACGCAGTTTCTTGGCAGGCCTGACCTGGCTGAAGTAGAACTTCTGTTCTGGTTGTGCTACATAGGCCTAGAGCTGCCAGGCCCAAACGGCTGCCTTGTGTCCAAAGGGAGAGAGAGGCCCCAAAGCATCTTGCTTCCAGCTCTGTGGGAAGCTAAAGCAACTGGCTCTCCACAGTGCTCTCACAGCCTACCGGGAACATCTCTTACCAAGGCCTGTGAAACGCAGTTTCTTGGCAGGCCTGATCTGGCTGAAGTAGAACTCCTGCTCTGGGCGTGCTACTTTGGCCTAGAGCTGCCAGGCCCAAAGGGCCGCCTTGTTTCCAAAGGGGCTGAGAGTCCCCAAAGTATCTTGCTTCCAAATCTTTGGGAAGCTAAGAAACAACTGGCTCTGCACAGTGCTCTCACAGCCTACCGGCAACGTGACAGAGAAAGGCCTGTGAGACGCAGTTTCTTGGAAGGCCTGATCTGGCTGAGGTAGAACTTCTGCTCTGGGTGTACTCCATTGGCCTAGGGCTGCCAGGCCCAAAGGGCTGCCTTTATTTCCAAAGTGTGAGAGAGGCCCCAAAGCATCTTGCTTCCTGCTCTCTGGGAAGCTAAAACAACTGGCTCTGCACAGTGCTCTCAAAGCCAACCGGGAACGTCACATACAAAGGCCTGTGAAACGCAGCTTCTTGACAGGCCTTATCTGGCTGAGGTAGAACTTGTGCTCTGGGTGTGCTACTTTGGCCTAGAGCTGCCAGGCACAAAGGCTGCTTTGTTTCCAAAGGGGGAGAGAGGCCCCAAATCATGTTGCTTCCAGCTGTTTTTGAAGCTAAGAAACAACTCGCTCTGCCAGGTACTCTTACAGCCTTCCGGGAACACCTCTTACGAAGGCCTGTGAAAAGCAGTTTCTTGGCAGGCCTGATCTGGCTGAGGTAGAACTTCTGCTCTGGGTGTGCTCCATTGCCCTAGAGCTGAAAGGCCCAAAGGGCTGCCTTGTTTCCAAAGGGGGAGAGAGGCCCCAAAGCATCTTGCTTCCACCTCTTGGGAAGCTAAGAAACAACTCGCTGTGCCCAGTGCTCTTATAGCCTAAGAGAACATCTCTTATCAAGGCCTGTGAAACGCACTTTCTAGGCAGGCCTGATCTGGAAGAAGTAGAACTTCTGCTCTGGTTGTGCTCCATTGCCCTAGAGCTGCCAGACCCAACGTGCTGCCTTGTTTCCAAAGGGGCAGAGAGGCCCCAAAGCGTCTTGCTTCCAGCTGTTTGGGAAACAAGGAAACAACTGGCTCTGCACCGTGCTCTCACAGCCTACCGGGAACGTCACATACAAAGGCCTCTGAAACGCAGTTCCTTGGCAGGCCTGATCTGGCTGAAGTAGGACTTCTGCTCTGGGTGTGCTCCGTTGGCCTAGAGCTGAAAGGCCCAAAGGGATGCCTTGTTTGCAAAGGGGCAGAGAGGCCCCAAAGCATCTTGCTTCCAGCTCTTTGGGAAGCTAAGAAACAACTGTCTCTGCCCAGTGCTCTGACAGAGTACCGGGAACATCTCTTACCAGAGCCTTTGAAACGCAGTTTCTTGGCAGGCCTTATCTGGCTGAGGTAGAACTTCTGCTCTGGGTGTGCTCCATTGGCCTAGAGCTGAAAGGCCCAAAGGTCGGCCTTGTTGGCAAAGGGGCAGGGAGCCCCCAAAGCATCTTGCTTCCAGCTCTTTGGGAAGCTAAGAAACAACTGGCTCTGCCCAGTGCTCTTACAGCCTAAGAGAAAATCTCTTACCAAGGCCTGTGAAACGCACTTTGTTGGTGGCCTGATCTAGCTGAAGTAGAACTGCTGCTCTGGGTGTGCTCCATTGGCCTAGAGCTGCCTGGCCCAAAGGGCCGCCTTGTTTGCAAAGGGGCAGAGAGGCCCCAAAGCATCTTGCTTCCAGCTCTTCGGGAAGCTAAGAAACATCTGGCGTTGCCCAGTGCTCTTACAGCCTACCGGGAACATCTCTTACCAAGGCCTGTGAAACGCAGTTTGTTGGTGGCCTGAACTGGCCGAAGTAGAACTTCTGCTCTGGGTGTGCTCCACTGGCCTAGAGCTACCTGGCGCAAAGGGCTGCCTTGATTCCAAAGTGAGAGAGTGGCACCAAAGCATCTTGCTCCCAGCTCTTCGGGAAGCTAAGAAACAGCTGGCTCTGCCCAGTGCTCTTACAGCCTAAGAGAACATCTCTTTGAAAGGCCTGTGAAACGCAGTTTCTTGGCAGGCCTGACCTGGCTGAAGTAGAACTTCTGTTCTGGTTGTGCTACATAGGCCTAGAGCTACCAGGACCTAAGGGCTGCCTTGTTTCCAAGGGGTGAGAGAGGCCCCAAAGCATCTTGCCTCCAGCACTTTGGGAAGCTAAAAAACAACTGGTTCTGCCCAGTGCTCTCACAGCCTACCGTGAACATCTCTTACCAAGGGCTGTGAAACGCAGTTTCTGGGCAGGACTGATCCGCCTGAAGTAGAACTTCTGCTGTGGGTGTGCTCCATTGGCCTAGAGCTGCCAGGCCCAAACGGCTGCCTTGTGTCCAAAGGGAGAGAGAGGCCCCAAAGCATCTTGCTTCCAGCTCTGTGGGAAGCTAAAGCAACTGGCTCTCCACAGTGCTCTCACAGCCTACCGGGAACATCTCTTACCAAGGCCTGTGAAACGCAGTTTCTTGGCAGGCCTGATCTGGCTGAAGTAGAACTCCTGCTCTGGGCGTGCTACTTTGGCCTAGAGCTGCCAGGCCCAAAGGGCCGCCTTGTTTCCAAAGGGGCTGAGAGTCCCCAAAGTATCTTGCTTCCAAATCTTTGGGAAGCTAAGAAACAACTGGCTCTGCACAGTGCTCTCACAGCCTACCGGCAACGTGACAGAGAAAGGCCTGTGAGACGCAGTTTCTTGGAAGGCCTGATCTGGCTGAAGTAGAACTTCTGCTCTGGGTGTGCTCCATTGCCCAAGAGCTGCCAGGCCCAAGGTGCTGCCTTGTTTCCAAAGGGGCAGAGAGGCCCCAAAGCATCTTGCTTCCAGCTCTCTGGGAATCTAAGAACCAACTCGCTCTGCCCCGTGCTCTTACAGCCTACTGGGAACATGTCTTTGAAAGGCCTGTGAAACGCAGTTTCTTGGCAGGCCTCATCTGGCTGAAGTAGAACTCCGGCTCTGGGTGTGCTCCATTGCCCCAGAGCTGCCAGGCCCCAAGTGCTGCCCTGTTTCCAAGGGGCAGAGAGGCCCAAAGCATCTTGCTTCCCGGTCTTTGCGAAGCTAAGAAACAACAGGCTCTGCCAAGTGCTCTTACACCTACCGGGAACATCTCTTACCAAGGCCTGTCAAACGCTGTTTCTTTGCAGGCCTGATCAGGCTGAAGTAGAACTCCTGCTCTGCGTGTGCTCCATTGGCCTAGAGCTTCCCGACCCAAAAGGCTGCCTTGTTCCCAAACGGGCAGAGGGGTCCCAAGCATCTTGCTTCCAGCTTTTCAGGAAGGTGAGAAACAACTGGCTCTGCCCAGTGCTCTTACAGCCTAATGGGACCATCTCTTACCAAGGCCCCTGAAACGCAGTTTCCTGGCAGGCCTGATCTGGCTGAAGTAGAACTTCTGCTCTGGGTGTGCTCCATTGCCCTAGAGCTGCCAGGCCCAAAGGGCTGCCTTGTTTCCAAAGACAGATAGTGGACCCAAAGCATCTTGCTCCCAGCTCTTCGGGAAACTAAGAAACAGCTGGCTCTGCCCAGTGCTCTTACAGCCTAAGAGAACATCTCTTTGAAAGGCCTGTGAAACGCAGTTTCTTGGCAGGCCTGACCTGGCTGAAGTAGAACTTCTGTTCTGGTTGTGCTACATAGGCCTAGAGCTACCAGGACCTAAGGGCTGCCTTGTTTCCAAAGGGTGAGAGAGGCCGCAAAGCATCTTGCCTCCAGCACTTTGGGAAGCTAAAAAACAACTGGTTCTGGCCAGTGCTCTCACAGCCTACCGTGAACATCTCTTACCAAGGGCTGTGAAACGCAGTTTCTGGGCAGGCCTGATCTGGCTGAAGTAGAACTCCTGCTCTGGGCGTGCTACTTTGGCCTAGAGCTGCCAGGCCCAAAGGGCCGCCTTGTTTCCAAAGGGGCTGAGAGTCCCCAAAGTATCTTGCTTCCAAATCTTTGGGAAGCTAAGAAACAACTGGCTCTGCACAGTGCTCTCACAGCCTACCGGCAACGTGACAGAGAAAGGCCTGTGAGACGCAGTTTCTTGGCAGGCCTGATCTGGCTGAGGTAGAACTTGTGCTCTGGGTGTGCTACTTTGGCCTAGAGCTGCCAGGCACAAAGGCTGCTTTGTTTCCAAAGGGGGAGAGAGGCCCCAAATCATGTTGCTTCCAGCTGTTTTTGAAGCTAAGAAACAACTCGCTCTGCCAGGTACTCTTACAGCCTTCCGGGAACACCTCTTACGAAGGCCTGTGAAAAGCAGTTTCTTGGCAGGCCTGATCTGGCTGAGGTAGAACTTCTGCTCTGGGTGTGCTCCATTGCCCTAGAGCTGAAAGGCCCAAAGGGCTGCCTTGTTTCCAAAGGGGGAGAGAGGCCCCAAAGCATCTTGCTTCCACCTCTTGGGAAGCTAAGAAACAACTCGCTGTGCCCAGTGCTCTTATAGCCTAAGAGAACATCTCTTATCAAGGCCTGTGAAACGCACTTTCTAGGCAGGCCTGATCTGGAAGAAGTAGAACTTCTGCTCTGGTTGTGCTCCATTGCCCTAGAGCTGCCAGACCCAACGTGCTGCCTTGTTTCCAAAGGGGCAGAGAGGCCCCAAAGCGTCTTGCTTCCAGCTGTTTGGGAAACAAGGAAACAACTGGCTCTGCACCGTGCTCTCACAGCCTACCGGGAACGTCACATACAAAGGCCTCTGAAACGCAGTTCCTTGGCAGGCCTGATCTGGCTGAAGTAGGACTTCTGCTCTGGGTGTGCTCCATTGGCCTAGAGCTGAAAGGCCCAAAGGGATGCCTTGTTTGCAAAGGGGCAGAGAGGCCCCAAAGCATCTTGCTTCCAGCTCTTTGGGAAGCTAAGAAACAACTGTCTCTGCCCAGTGCTCTGACAGAGTACCGGGAACATCTCTTACCAGAGCCTTTGAAACGCAGTTTCTTGGCAGGCCTTATCTGGCTGAGGTAGAACTTCTGCTCTGGGTGTGCTCCATTGGCCTAGAGCTGAAAGGCCCAAAGGTCGGCCTTGTTGGCAAAGGGGCAGGGAGCCCCCAAAGCATCTTGCTTCCAGCTCTTTGGGAAGCTAAGAAACAACTGGCTCTGCCCAGTGCTCTTACAGCCTAAGAGAAAATCTCTTACCAAGGCCTGTGAAACGCACTTTGTTGGTGGCCTGATCTAGCTGAAGTAGAACTGCTGCTCTGGGTGTGCTCCATTGGCCTAGAGCTGCCTGGCCCAAAGGGCCGCCTTGTTTGCAAAGGGGCAGAGAGGCCCCAAAGCATCTTGCTTCCAGCTCTTCGGGAAGCTAAGAAACATCTGGCGTTGCCCAGCGCTCTTACAGCCTACCGGGAACATCTCTTACCAAGGCCTGTGAAACGCAGTTTGTTGGTGGCCTGAACTGGCCGAAGTAGAACTTCTGCTCTGGGTGTGCTCCACTGGCCTAGAGCTACCTGCCCCAAAGGGCTGCCTTGATTCCAAAGTGAGAGAGTGGCACCAAAGCATCTTGCTCCCAGCTCTTCGGGAAGCTAAGAAACATCTGGCGTGGCCCAGTGCTCTTACAGCCTACCGGGAACATCTCTTACCAAGGCCTGTGAAACGCCGTTTCCTGGCAGGCCTGATATGGCTGAAGTACAACTTCTGCTCTGGGTGTGCTCCATTGCCCTAGAGCTGCCAGGCCCAAGGTGCTGCCTTGTTTCCAAAGGGGCAGAGAGGCCCCAAAGCATCTTGCTTCCAGCTCTCTGGGAAGCTAAGAACCAACTCGCTCTGCCCCGTGCTCTTACAGCCTACCGGGAACATGTCTTTGAAAGGCCTGTGAAACGCAGTTTCTTGGCAGGCCTCATCTGGCTGAAGTAGAACTCCGGCTCTGGGTGTGCTCCATTGCCCTAGAGCTGCCAGGCCCAAAGGGCTGCCTTGTTTCCAAATACGGAGAGTGGACCCAAAGCATCTTGCTCCCAGCTCTTCGGGAAGCTAGGAAACAGCTGGCTCTGCCCAGTGCTCTTACAGCCTAAGAGAACATCTCTTTGAAAGGCCTGTGAAACGCAGTTTCTTGGCAGGCCTGACCTGGCTGAAGTAGAACTTCTGTTCTGGTTGTGCTACATAGGCCTAGAGCTACCAGGACCTAAGGGCTGCCTTGTTTCCAAGGGGTGAGAGAGGCCCCAAAGCATCTTGCCTCCAGCACTTTGGGAAGCTAAAAAACAACTGGTTCTGCCCAGTGCTCTCACAGCCTACCGTGAACATCTCTTACCAAGGGCTGTGAAACGCAGTTTCTGGGCAGGACTGATCCGCCTGAAGTAGAACTTCTGCTGTGGGTGTGCTCCATTGGCCTAGAGCTGCCAGGCCCAAACGGCTGCCTTGTGTCCAAAGGGAGAGAGAGGCCCCAAAGCATCTTGCTTCCAGCTCTGTGGGAAGCTAAAGCAACTGGCTCTCCACAGTGCTCTCACAGCCTACCGGGAACATCTCTTACCAAGGCCTGTGAAACGCAGTTTCTTGGCAGGCCTGATCTGGCTGAAGTAGAACTCCTGCTCTGGGCGTGCTACTTTGCCCTAGAGCTGCCAGACCCAACGTGCTGCCTTGTTTCCAAAGGGGCAGAGAGGCCCCAAAGCGTCTTGCTTCCAGCTGTTTGGGAAACAAGGAAACAACTGGCTCTGCACCGTGCTCTCACAGCCTACCGGGAACGTCACATACAAAGGCCTCTGAAACGCAGTTCCTTGGCAGGCCTGATCTGGCTGAAGTAGGACTTCTGCTCTGGGTGTGCTCCATTGGCCTAGAGCTGAAATGCCCAAAGGGATGCCTTGTTTGCAAAGGGGCAGAGAGGCCCCAAAGCATCTTGCTTCCAGCTCTTTGGGAAGCTAAGAAACAACTGTCTCTGCCCAGTGCTCTGACAGAGTACCGGGAACATCTCTTACCAGAGCCTTTGAAACGCAGTTTCTTGGCAGGCCTTATCTGGCTGAGGTAGAACTTCTGCTCTGGGTGTGCTCCATTGGCCTAGAGCTGAAAGGCCCAAAGGTCGGCCTTGTTGGCAAAGGGGCAGGGAGCCCCCAAAGCATCTTGCTTCCAGCTCTTTGGGAAGCTAAGAAACAACTGGCTCTGCCCAGTGCTCTTACAGCCTAAGAGAAAATCTCTTACCAAGGCCTGTGAAACGCACTTTGTTGGTGGCCTGATCTAGCTGAAGTAGAACTGCTGCTCTGGGTGTGCTCCATTGGCCTAGAGCTGCCTGGCCCAAAGGGCCGCCTTGTTTGCAAAGGGGCAGAGAGGCCCCAAAGCATCTTGCTTCCAGCTCTTCGGGAAGCTAAGAAACATCTGGCGTTGCCCAGTGCTCTTACAGCCTACCGGGAACATCTCTTACCAAGGCCTGTGAAACGCAGTTTGTTGGTGGCCTGAACTGGCCGAAGTAGAACTTCTGCTCTGGGTGTGCTCCACTGGCCTAGAGCTACCTGGCGCAAAGGGCTGCCTTGATTCCAAAGTGAGAGAGTGGCACCAAAGCATCTTGCTCCCAGCTCTTCGGGAAGCTAAGAAACATCTGGCGTGGCCCAGTGCTCTTACAGCCTAGCGGGAACATCTCTTACCAAGGCCTGTGAAACGCCGTTTCCTGGCAGGCCTGATTTGGCTGAAGTAGAACTTCTGCTCTGGGTGTGCTCCATTGCCCTAGAGCTGCCAGGCCCAAGGTGCTGCCTTGTTTCCAAAGGGGCAGAGAGGCCCCAAAGCATCTTGCTTCCAGCTCTCTGGGAAGCTAAGAACCAACTCGCTCTGCCCCGTGCTCTTACAGCCTACTGGGAACATGTCTTTGAAAGGCCTGTGAAACGCAGTTTCTTGGCAGGCCTCATCTGGCTGAAGTAGAACTCCGGCTCTGGGTGTGCTCCATTGCCCCAGAGCTGCCAGGCCCCAAGTGCTGCCCTGTTTCCAAGGGGCAGAGAGGCCCAAAGCATCTTGCTTCCCGGTCTTTGCGAAGCTAAGAAACAACAGGCTCTGCCAAGTGCTCTTACACCTACCGGGAACATCTCTTACCAAGGCCTGTCAAACGCTGTTTCTTTGCAGGCCTGATCAGGCTGAAGTAGAACTCCTGCTCTGCGTGTGCTCCATTGGCCTAGAGCTTCCCGACCCAAAAGGCTGCCTTGTTCCCAAACGGGCAGAGGGGTCCCAAGCATCTTGCTTCCAGCTTTTCAGGAAGGTGAGAAACAACTGGCTCTGCCCAGTGCTCTTACAGCCTAACGGGACCATCTCTTACCAAGGCCCCTGAAACGCAGTTTCCTGGCAGGCCTGATCTGGCTGAAGTAGAACTTCTGCTCTGGGTGTGCTCCATTGCCCTAGAGCTGCCAGGCCCAAAGGGCTGCCTTGTTTCCAAAGACAGATAGTGGACCCAAAGCATCTTGCTCCCAGCTCTTCGGGAAACTAAGAAACAGCTGGCTCTGCCCAGTGCTCTTACAGCCTAAGAGAACATCTCTTTGAAAGGCCTGTGAAACGCAGTTTCTTGGCAGGCCTGACCTGGCTGAAGTAGAACTTCTGTTCTGGTTGTGCTACATAGGCCTAGAGCTACCAGGACCTAAGGGCTGCCTTGTTTCCAAAGGGTGAGAGAGGCCGCAAAGCATCTTGCCTCCAGCACTTTGGGAAGCTAAAAAACAACTGGTTCTGGCCAGTGCTCTCACAGCCTACCGTGAACATCTCTTACCAAGGGCTGTGAAACGCAGTTTCTGGGCAGGCCTGATCTGGCTGAAGTAGAACTCCTGCTCTGGGCGTGCTACTTTGGCCTAGAGCTGCCAGGCCCAAAGGGCCGCCTTGTTTCCAAAGGGGCTGAGAGTCCCCAAAGTATCTTGCTTCCAAATCTTTGGGAAGCTAAGAAACAACTGGCTCTGCACAGTGCTCTCACAGCCTACCGGCAACGTGACAGAGAAAGGCCTGTGAGACGCAGTTTCTTGGCAGGCCTGATCTGGCTGAGGTAGAACTTGTGCTCTGGGTGTGCTACTTTGGCCTAGAGCTGCCAGGCACAAAGGCTGCTTTGTTTCCAAAGGGGGAGAGAGGCCCCAAATCATGTTGCTTCCAGCTGTTTTTGAAGCTATGAAACAACTCGCTCTGCCAGGTACTCTTACAGCCTTCCGGGAACACCTCTTACGAAGGCCTGTGAAAAGCAGTTTCTTGGCAGGCCTGATCTGGCTGAGGTAGAACTTCTGCTCTGGGTGTGCTCCATTGCCCTAGAGCTGAAAGGCCCAAAGGGCTGCCTTGTTTCCAAAGGGGGAGAGAGGCCCCAAAGCATCTTGCTTCCACCTCTTGGGAAGCTAAGAAACAACTCGCTGTGCCCAGTGCTCTTATAGCCTAAGAGAACATCTCTTATCAAGGCCTGTGAAACGCACTTTCTAGGCAGGCCTGATCTGGAAGAAGTAGAACTTCTGCTCTGGTTGTGCTCCATTGCCCTAGAGCTGCCAGACCCAACGTGCTGCCTTGTTTCCAAAGGGGCAGAGAGGCCCCAAAGCGTCTTGCTTCCAGCTGTTTGGGAAACAAGGAAACAACTGGCTCTGCACCGTGCTCTCACAGCCTACCGGGAACGTCACATACAAAGGCCTCTGAAACGCAGTTCCTTGGCAGGCCTGATCTGGCTGAAGTAGGACTTCTGCTCTGGGTGTGCTCCATTGGCCTAGAGCTGAAATGCCCAAAGGGATGCCTTGTTTGCAAAGGGGCAGAGAGGCCCCAAAGCATCTTGCTTCCAGCTCTTTGGGAAGCTAAGAAACAACTGTCTCTGCCCAGTGCTCTGACAGAGTACCGGGAACATCTCTTACCAGAGCCTTTGAAACGCAGTTTCTTGGCAGGCCTTATCTGGCTGAGGTAGAACTTCTGCTCTGGGTGTGCTCCATTGGCCTAGAGCTGAAAGGCCCAAAGGTCGGCCTTGTTGGCAAAGGGGCAGGGAGCCCCCAAAGCATCTTGCTTCCAGCTCTTTGGGAAGCTAAGAAACAACTGGCTCTGCCCAGTGCTCTTACAGCCTAAGAGAAAATCTCTTACCAAGGCCTGTGAAACGCACTTTGTTGGTGGCCTGATCTAGCTGAAGTAGAACTGCTGCTCTGGGTGTGCTCCATTGGCCTAGAGCTGCCTGGCCCAAAGGGCCGCCTTGTTTGCAAAGGGGCAGAGAGGCCCCAAAGCATCTTGCTTCCAGCTCTTCGGGAAGCTAAGAAACATCTGGCGTTGCCCAGTGCTCTTACAGCCTACCGGGAACATCTCTTACCAAGGCCTGTGAAACGCAGTTTGTTGGTGGCCTGAACTGGCCGAAGTAGAACTTCTGCTCTGGGTGTGCTCCACTGGCCTAGAGCTACCTGGCGCAAAGGGCTGCCTTGATTCCAAAGTGAGAGAGTGGCACCAAAGCATCTTGCTCCCAGCTCTTCGGGAAGCTAAGAAACATCTGGCGTGGCCCAGTGCTCTTACAGCCTAGCGGGAACATCTCTTACCAAGGCCTGTGAAACGCCGTTTCCTGGCAGGCCTGATTTGGCTGAAGTAGAACTTCTGCTCTGGGTGTGCTCCATTGCCCTAGAGCTGCCAGGCCCAAGGTGCTGCCTTGTTTCCAAAGGGGCAGAGAGGCCCCAAAGCATCTTGCTTCCAGCTCTCTGGGAAGCTAAGAACCAACTCGCTCTGCCCCGTGCTCTTACAGCCTACTGGGAACATGTCTTTGAAAGGCCTGTGAAACGCAGTTTCTTGGCAGGCCTCATCTGGCTGAAGTAGAACTCCGGCTCTGGGTGTGCTCCATTGCCCCAGAGCTGCCAGGCCCCAAGTGCTGCCCTGTTTCCAAGGGGCAGAGAGGCCCAAAGCATCTTGCTTCCCGGTCTTTGCGAAGCTAAGAAACAACAGGCTCTGCCAAGTGCTCTTACACCTACCGGGAACATCTCTTACCAAGGCCTGTCAAACGCTGTTTCTTTGCAGGCCTGATCAGGCTGAAGTAGAACTCCTGCTCTGCGTGTGCTCCATTGGCCTAGAGCTTCCCGACCCAAAAGGCTGCCTTGTTCCCAAACGGGCAGAGGGGTCCCAAGCATCTTGCTTCCAGCTTTTCAGGAAGGTGAGAAACAACTGGCTCTGCCCAGTGCTCTTACAGCCTAACGGGACCATCTCTTACCAAGGCCCCTGAAACGCAGTTTCCTGGCAGGCCTGATCTGGCTGAAGTAGAACTTCTGCTCTGGGTGTGCTCCATTGCCCTAGAGCTGCCAGGCCCAAAGGGCTGCCTTGTTTCCAAAGACAGATAGTGGACCCAAAGCATCTTGCTCCCAGCTCTTCGGGAAACTAAGAAACAGCTGGCTCTGCCCAGTGCTCTTACAGCCTAAGAGAACATCTCTTTGAAAGGCCTGTGAAACGCAGTTTCTTGGCAGGCCTGACCTGGCTGAAGTAGAACTTCTGTTCTGGTTGTGCTACATAGGCCTAGAGCTACCAGGACCTAAGGGCTGCCTTGTTTCCAAAGGGTGAGAGAGGCCGCAAAGCATCTTGCCTCCAGCACTTTGGGAAGCTAAAAAACAACTGGTTCTGGCCAGTGCTCTCACAGCCTACCGTGAACATCTCTTACCAAGGGCTGTGAAACGCAGTTTCTGGGCAGGCCTGATCTGGCTGAAGTAGAACTCCTGCTCTGGGCGTGCTACTTTGGCCTAGAGCTGACAGGCCCAAAGGGCCGCCTTGTTTCCAAAGGGGCTGAGAGTCCCCAAAGTATCTTGCTTCCAAATCTTTGGGAAGCTAAGAAACAACTGGCTCTGCACAGTGCTCTCACAGCCTACCGGCAACGTGACAGAGAAAGGCCTGTGAGACGCAGTTTCTTGGCAGGCCTGATCTGGCTGAGGTAGAACTTGTGCTCTGGGTGTGCTACTTTGGCCTAGAGCTGCCAGGCACAAAGGCTGCTTTGTTTCCAAAGGGGGAGAGAGGCCCCAAATCATGTTGCTTCCAGCTGTTTTTGAAGCTATGAAACAACTCGCTCTGCCAGGTACTCTTACAGCCTTCCGGGAACACCTCTTACGAAGGCCTGTGAAAAGCAGTTTCTTGGCAGGCCTGATCTGGCTGAGGTAGAACTTCTGCTCTGGGTGTGCTCCATTGCCCTAGAGCTGAAAGGCCCAAAGGGCTGCCTTGTTTCCAAAGGGGGAGAGAGGCCCCAAAGCATCTTGCTTCCACCTCTTGGGAAGCTAAGAAACAACTCGCTGTGCCCAGTGCTCTTATAGCCTAAGAGAACATCTCTTATCAAGGCCTGTGAAACGCACTTTCTAGGCAGGCCTGATCTGGAAGAAGTAGAACTTCTGCTCTGGTTGTGCTCCATTGCCCTAGAGCTGCCAGACCCAACGTGCTGCCTTGTTTCCAAAGGGGCAGAGAGGCCCCAAAGCGTCTTGCTTCCAGCTGTTTGGGAAACAAGGAAACAACTGGCTCTGCACCGTGCTCTCACAGCCTACCGGGAACGTCACATACAAAGGCCTCTGAAACGCAGTTCCTTGGCAGGCCTGATCTGGCTGAAGTAGGACTTCTGCTCTGGGTGTGCTCCATTGGCCTAGAGCTGAAATGCCCAAAGGGATGCCTTGTTTGCAAAGGGGCAGAGAGGCCCCAAAGCATCTTGCTTCCAGCTCTTTGGGAAGCTAAGAAACAACTGTCTCTGCCCAGTGCTCTGACAGAGTACCGGGAACATCTCTTACCAGAGCCTTTGAAACGCAGTTTCTTGGCAGGCCTTATCTGGCTGAGGTAGAACTTCTGCTCTGGGTGTGCTCCATTGGCCTAGAGCTGAAAGGCCCAAAGGTCGGCCTTGTTGGCAAAGGGGCAGGGAGCCCCCAAAGCATCTTGCTTCCAGCTCTTTGGGAAGCTAAGAAACAACTGGCTCTGCCCAGTGCTCTTACAGCCTAAGAGAAAATCTCTTACCAAGGCCTGTGAAACGCACTTTGTTGGTGGCCTGATCTAGCTGAAGTAGAACTGCTGCTCTGGGTGTGCTCCATTGGCCTAGAGCTGCCTGGCCCAAAGGGCCGCCTTGTTTGCAAAGGGGCAGAGAGGCCCCAAAGCATCTTGCTTCCAGCTCTTCGGGAAGCTAAGAAACATCTGGCGTTGCCCAGTGCTCTTACAGCCTACCGGGAACATCTCTTACCAAGGCCTGTGAAACGCAGTTTGTTGGTGGCCTGAACTGGCCGAAGTAGAACTTCTGCTCTGGGTGTGCTCCACTGGCCTAGAGCTACCTGGCGCAAAGGGCTGCCTTGATTCCAAAGTGAGAGAGTGGCACCAAAGCATCTTGCTTGCAGCTCTTCGGGAAGCTAAGAAACATCTGGCGTGGCCCAGTGCTCTTACAGCCTACCGGGAACATCTCTTACCAAGGCCTGTGAAACGCCGTTTCCTGGCAGGCCTGATTTGGCTGAAGTAGAACTTCTGCTCTGGGTGTGCTCCATTGCCCTAGAGCTGCCAGGCCCAAGGTGCTGCCTTGTTTCCAAAGGGGCAGAGAGGCCCCAAAGCATCTTGCTTCCAGCTCTCTGGGAAGCTAAGAACCAACTCGCTCTGCCCCGTGCTCTTACAGCCTACCGGGAACATGTCTTTGAAAGGCCTGTGAAACGCAGTTTCTTGGCAGGCCTCATCTGGCTGAAGTAGAACTCCGGCTCTGGGTGTGCTCCATTGCCCTAGAGCTGCCAGGCCCCAAGTGCTGCCCTGTTTCAAAGGGGCAGAGAGGCCCAAAGCATCTTGCTTCCCAGTCTTTGCGAAGCTAAGAAACAACAGGCTCTGCCCAGTGCTCTTACACCTACCGGGAACATCTCTTACCAAGGCCTGTCAAACGCTGTTTCTTTGCAGGCCTGATCAGGCTGAAGTAGAACTCCTGCTCTGCGTGTGCTCCATTGGCCTAGAGCTTCCCGACCCAAAAGGCTGCCTTGTTCCCAACCGGGCAGAGGGGTCCCAAGCATCTTGCTTCCAGCTTTTCAGGAAGGTAAGAAACAACTGGCTCTGCCCAGTGCTCTTACAGCCTAACGGGAACATCTCTTACCAAGGCCCCTGAAACGCAGTTTCCTGGCAGGCCTGATCTGGCTGAAGTAGAACTTCTGCTCTGGGTGTGCTCCATTGCCCTAGAGCTGCCAGACCCAACGTGCTGCCTTGTTTCCAAAGGGGCACAGAGGCCCCAAAGCATCTTGCTTCCAGCTCTCTGGGAAGCTAAGAACCAACTCGCTCTGCCCCGTGCTCTTACAGCCTACCGGGAACATGTCTTTGAAAGGCCTGTGAAACGCAGTTTCTTGGCAGGCCTCATCTGGCTGAAGTAGAACTCCGGCTCTGGGTGTGCTCCATTGCCCTAGAGCTGCCAGGCCCCAAGTGCTGCCCTGTTTCAAAGGGGCAGAGAGGCCCAAAGCATCTTGCTTCCCAGTCTTTGCGAAGCTAAGAAACAACAGGCTCTGCCCAGTGCTCTTACACCTACCGGGAACATCTCTTACCAAGGCCTGTCAAACGCTGTTTCTTTGCAGTCCTGATCAGGCTGAAGTAGAACTTCTGTTCTGGTTGTGCTACATAGGCATAGAGCTGCCAGGCCCAAAGGGCTGCCTTGTTTCCAAATACGGAGAGTGGACCCAAAGCATCTTGCTCCCAGCTCTTCGGGAAGCTAGGAAACAGCTGGCTCTGCCCAGTGCTCTTACAGCCTAAGAGAACATCTCTTTGAAAGGCCTGTGAAACGCAGTTTCTTGGCAGGCCTGACCTGGCTGAAGTAGAACTTCTGTTCTGGTTGTGCTACATAGGCCTAGAGCTACCAGGACCTAAGGGCTGCCTTGTTTCCAAAGGGGGAGAGAGGCCCCAAAGCATCTTTCCTCCAGAATTTTGGGAAGCTTAAAAACAACTGGCTCTGCCCAGTGCTCTCACAGCCTACCGTGAACATCTCTTACCAAGGGCTATGAAACGCAGTCTCTGGGCAGGACTGGTCTGCCTGAAGTAGAACTTCTGCTGTGGGTGTGCTCCATTGGCCTAGAGCTGCCAGGCCCAAACGGCTGCCTTGTGTCCAAAGGGAGAGAGAGGCCCCAAAGCATCTTGCTTCCAGCTCTGTGGGAAGCTAAAGCAACTGGCTCTCCTCAGTGCTCTCACAGCCTACCGGGAACATCTCTTACCAAGGCCTGTGAAACGCAGTTTCTTGGCAGGCCTGATCTGGCTGAAGTAGAACTCCTGCTCTGGGCGTGCTACTTTGGCCTAGAGCTGCCAGGCCCAAAGGGCCGCCTTGTTTCCAAAGGGGCTGAGAGTCCCCAAAGTATCTTGCTTCCAAATCTTTGGGAAGCTAAGAAACAACTGGCTCTGCACAGTGCTCTCACAGCCTACCGGCAACGTGACAGAGAAAGGCCTGTGAGACGCAGTTTATTGGAAGGCCTGATCTGGCTGAGGTAGAACTTCTGCTCTGGGTGTACTCCATTGGCCTAGGGCTGCCAGGCCCAAAGGGCTGCCTTTATTTCCAAAGTGTGAGAGAGGCCCCAAAGCATCTTGCTTCCTGCTCTCTGGGAAGCTAAAACAACTGGCTCTGCACAGTGCTCTCAAAGCCAACCGGGAACGTCACATACAAAGGCCTGTGAAACGCAGCTTCTTGACAGGCCTTATCTGGCTGAGGTAGAACTTGTGCTCTGGGTGTGCTACTTTGGCCTAGAGCTGCCAGGCACAAAGGCTGCTTTGTTTCCAAAGGGGGAGAGAGGCCCCAAATCATGTTGCTTCCAGCTGTTTTTGAAGCTAAGAAACAACTCGCTCTGCCAGGTACTCTTACAGCCTTCCGGGAACACCTCTTACGAAGGCCTGTGAAAAGCAGTTTCTTGGCAGGCCTGATCTGGCTGAGGTAGAACTTCTGCTCTGGGTGTGCTCCATTGGCCTAGAGCTGCAGGCCCAACGTGTTGCCTTGTTTCCAAAGGGGCAGAGAGGCCCCAAAGCGTCTTGCTTCCAGCTGTTTGGGAAACAAGGAAACAACTGGCTCTGCACCGTGCTCTCACAGCATACCGGGAACGTCACATACAAAGGCCTCTGAAACGCAGTTCCTTGGCAGGCCTGATCTGGCTGAAGTAGGACTTCTGCTCTGGGTGTGCTCCATTGGCCTAGAGCTGAAAGGCCCAAAGGGATGCCTTGTTTGGAAAGGGGCAGAGAGGCCCCAAAGCATCTTCCTTCCAGCTCTTCGGGAAGCTAAGAAACAGCTGGCTCTGCCCAGTGCTCTTACAGCCTACTGCGAACATCTCTTACCAAGGCCTGTGAAACGCAGTTTATGGTCAGGCCTGATCTGGCTCTAGTAGAACTTCTGCTCTGGGTGTGCTACATGGGCCTAGAGCTGCCAGGCCCAAGGGCTGCCTTGTTTCCAAAGGGACAGAGAGACCCCAAAGCATCTTGATTCCAGGTCTTTGGGAACCAAAAATCAACTGGCTCTGCCCAGTGCTCTTAGAGCCTACTGGGAACACCTCTTACCGGGGTCTGTGAAACGCAGTATCTTGGCAGGCCTGATTTGGCTTAAGTACAACTTCTGCTCTGGGTGTGCTACATTTGCCTAGAGCTGTCAGGCCCAGAGTGCTGCCTTGTTTCCAAAGCTGGAGAGAGGTCCCAAAGCATCTTGCTTCCAGCTCTTTCGGAAGGTAAGAAACAAGTGGCTCTGTCCAGTGCTCTCACAGCCTACCGGGAACGTCACAAAGGCCTGTGAAACGCCGTTTCTTGGCAGGCCTGATCTGGCTGAAGTAGAACTACTTCTCTGGGTGTGCTACATTGGCCTAGAGCTGCCAGGCCCAAAGGGCTGCGTTGTTTCCAAAGGGACAGAGAGGCCCCAAAGCATCTTGCTTCCAGCTCTTTGGGAAGAAAAGAAACAACTGGCTCTGCACAGTGCTCTTAGAGCCTACCGGGAACACCTCTTACCTAGGCCTGTGCAACGCAGTTTCTTTCCAGGCCAGATCTGGCTGAGGTAGAACTCCTGCTCCGGGTGTGCTCCATTGGCCTAGAGCTGCCAGGCCAAAGGAATACCTTGTTTCCAAAGGAGCAGAGAGGCCCCAAAGCATCTTGCTTCCAGTTCTGTGGGAAGCTAAGAAACAAGTGGCTCTGCCCTGTGCTCTCACAGCCTACCGGGAACGTCACATACAAAGGCCTGTGAATCGCAGTTCCTTGGCAGGCCTGATCTGCCTGAAGTAGAAATTCTGCTCTGGGTGTGCTCCATTGGCCTAGATTTGCCGGGACCAATGAGCTGCCTTGTTTCAAAAGTGGGAGAGAGGCCACAAAGCATGTTGCTTCCAGCTCTTTGGGAAGTTAAGAAACAACTGGCTCTGCCAGGTGCTCTTACAGCCTACCAGGAACATATCTAACCAAGGCCTGTGAAATGCAGTTTCTTGGCAGGCCTGATCTGGCGGAAGTAGAACTTCACCTCTGGGTGTGCTACATTGCCCTAGAGCTGCCAGCGCCAAAGGGCTGCCTTGTTTTCTAAGGTTCAGAGAGGCCCCAAGCATCTTACTTGCAGCTCTTTGGGAAGCTAAGAAACAACAGAATCTGCCCAGTGCTCTTACAGCCTACCAGTAACATCTCTTTGAAAGGCCTGTGAAACACAGTTTCTTGGCAGGCCTGATCTGGATGATGTGGAACTGCTGCTCTGGGTGTGCTCCATTGGCCTAGAGCTGCCAGGCCCAAACGGCTGCCCTGTCTCCAAAGGGGCAGAGAGGCCCCAAAGCATCTTGCTTCCAGCTCTTTGGGAAGCTGAGAGACAACTGGCTCTGCCCAGTGCTCTTACAGCCTACCTGGAACATCTCTTACCAAGGCCTGAAAAACGCAGTTTCTTTGCAGGCCTGATCTGGCTAAAGTTGAACTCCTGCTGTGGGTGTGCTTCCTTGCCCTAGAGCTGCCAGGCCCAAAGTGCTGCCTAGTTTCCAACGGGCAGAGAGGCCCCAAAGCATCTTGCTTCCAGCTCTTTGGGAAGCTACAAACAAGTGGCTCTGCCCAGTGCTCATACAGCCTACTGGGAACATCAGTTACCAAGTCTGTGAAATGCAGCTTCTTGGCAGGCATGATCTGGCTGAACTACAACTTCTGCTCTGTGTGTGCTACAGTGGCCTAGAACTGCCAGGCCCAAATTGCTGCCTCGTTTCCAGAGGGGCAGAGAGGCCAGAAAGCATCTTGCTTCTGTCTCTTAGGTAAGCTAAGAAACAAGAGGCTCTGCCCAGTTTTCTTACAGCCTACCAGGAACATCTCTTACCATGGCCTGTGAAACGCAGTTTCTTGGCAGGCCTGGTCTGGCTGAAGTAGAACTTCTGCTCTGTGTGTGCTTCATTGGCGTAAAGCTGCGAGCCCCAGTGGGCTGCCTTGTTTCCAATGGGGCAGACAGACCCCAAAGCATCTTGCTTCCAGGTCTTTGGGAAGCTAAGAAACAACTGGCTCTGCCCAGTGTTCTTACAGCCCACAGGGAACCTCTCGTACTAAGGCCTGTGAAATGCATTTTCTGGAATGCCTGATCTTGGGAAGTAGAACTTCTGCTCTGTGTGTGCCACATTGGCCTAGAGCTGCCAGTCCCAAAGGGCTTCCTTGTTTCCAAAGGGGGAGAGGAACCCCAAAGCGTCTTGCTTCCAGCCCTTTGGGACTCTAAGAAACAACAGGCTCTGCACAGTGCTCTTACAGCCTACCGGGAACATCTCCTACAAAGGCCTGTGAAACGCAGTTTCTTTCCAGCCCTCATCTCGCTGTGTTAGAACTTTTGCTCTGAGCCACGTCTTGGCATATATTCGAAGAGTCTTATTTACTCTCCGTATGGCTGTGGAATAGTCAGCTGTTCTATTAAATGCTAGGGAACAAGCATATTATGAATATGACCCAGTATCAGCCATTTGCAGGCTTAGTGAATAGCCTGTGCCAGAGACCAATGCTGTGTGGAATCACAGTGATCCTAATGATCATGAAGAGGAAGACAACAAGATGAAAAAGCAAGCCACCCTGTTTGGTGTGTCCCTTCAAGTCTGTTCAAGGTAACCTGAGGAAGAGAAGGAGTGAGTGACCTCAGCCTCCAACCAGTGACCAGAATGCCACCAGCAAATTTGGGTGTGTGTACTGCAATCTGGAAGGGCATTGGCAGCAGGACTGTCCCAACCATCACCAGAGAGGGAAGAGATTGAACAGGGTCAAGCCACGGTATCTTCTCTTGACCACAGATGAGATGTCACAGGGCCATGTGGCTCCCCAGTTGGCTCTAGGGGTGACCTTGGCAGTAGGAGGAGAACATGTTAAAATTTTTGGTCAATACTGGAGCCACATTCTCAGTGCTGAATACCTAAAAGAGAAACCTTTCAAATAGTTAAAGATGTAGCCTCAAAGGTGTATCAGGCAAAGGGGAGACCAAAAGTTTTCTGGAGCCCCTTGACCTATGAAACAGGATAAAAAGTACTTAAGCGTTTCTTTCTGTATGTACCAGAATGCCTTGCTCCCCCTCTAGGGAGTGACAGGCTATCTAAGCTAGGGGCCTCAATAAGCTGGGAAAAAGATAAAGTAGAGATCCAAGATCCCAAAAGTTTGGGAATTGGGCTTATGGCCCTATTACAGGATACACCAGCACCTGAGAAGGAAGAGATTCCACTAAATATTTTAAGTTAAGCTAACTCAGAATTATACGCACAAGGACAGGTGGAGTGAGCAGCCAGTGTCAGGTCAGTAAAGGTAAAACTGAAGCAGGTAGTTTGCTGGCCCCGGGTAAGACAATACCCCCCTGAAGCCAGAAGCCATAAAGATGAATCTTTCTTGTAATCAATACGTTTTTAGAACTGGGGAATGTAGGTTTGTTCAAGACCGTAGTGCTGTCAATGCTGTACAGTACTGGATTTATAATAGTAAATATCTTCATTTTGTTTCTGGCACAGAGATCCAAAAACTCTTGTAATTTCCCATATAAGAGCCATAGAGGCATATATTGTTATAATAATTACTTTAGTCCTCAGTTCCTGAAATTACTCCAGAGCAATAAAGGGGAAAGAGGTGTCTTTTGTTATTCCTAACAAGACCCTTTCAACCACATTGAATTTATGTTAATAAGGTGACATTTGGAAAGCCCCTAAGGGTGGAGGCTGGTATGTGGGAAAATAGGGAAAGCTATCTTGTGATTCAGGGTTGGAATTTTCAGCCCCATCCCCCTCTCCATAGGTCCAGGATGAGGAGGGGGCTGAAGATTGAGTTCGATTGTCAAAGGCCAATGACGTAATCAACTGTGCTTGTGTAGGGGGGTCTCCATTAAAATCCAAACGGATGGGCTTCAGAGAGCTTCTGGGTTGGTAAACACCCAGGGAGATTTGGGGAGAGTGGCATGCCCAGAGAGGGTCTGGGAGCTCCACGTCCTTGCCCCACGTATTTTACTCTATGCATCTCTTCCATCTGGCTGCTAAGTAAAAGGTTTTCCTGAGTTCTGTGAGCCGCTGTATCAAAATAATCAAACACAATGAGGGTTGTGGGAACATCTACTCTGTGGCTGGTTGCTCAGAAGCACAGGTGACAACCTGAACTTACAATTGGCATCTAAAATGGGAGGCAAAGGGTAATTTTGTGGGACTGAACTCTTAACCTGTGGGATCTGATTCTATGCCCAGGTAGTGTCAAAACTGAGTTAAAATGTTAAACTTCTTAGCCAGTAAGGGATATAAAGTGTCTAAAGGGAAGGCACAAATATCTAAAGAGACTGTAAAGTACTCGGGGTTCATCATTTCAAGGGGACAACACAGCCTTCCCCTAGAGAGGAAAATGGTAATATGTCAACTTGCTTCACCAAAAACTTACAGGCAGCTCTGAGGATTCTTGGGGATGGCTGGCTTTTGCTGCATTTAGATCCCTAACTTTGGATTAATTGCTAAGCCTCTCTAGATAAGCTGCAGGGGCCAGAAATAGACCCCTTTGAATGGGATAAGCTATGTCACCAAACTTTCAATAAGCTTAAAACTTGCTAATGGAAGCACCTACACTGGCCTTACCAGACCTGAGCAAAACATTTGACCTATTTGCCTGTGACAGACAGGGAGTAGCTACAGGAGTGCTAACCCAAATGCTGAGACCCCCTAAAAGCGTGGTAGCCTATTATTGTGGCAAAAATGATGACTCCCATGCTTGAGAAATGTAGCTGCCACCTTCCTATTAATCAAGAATGCAGAAAAAGTGATGATGGGCCAAACTTTGACTGATGTGGAGCCCCCAGCAAGTCTCTAGCTTACTAGAGACTAAAGGACATCTCCGGCTATCCAAGAATAGAACACTACAATATCAAGCTATGCTGTTAGGGTCCCCTCAGATTTCTTTAAAACCTTGTCATACCTTAAACCAAGTTACCCTGCTCCTTGATTCCAAGGAGCCTATTACCCATGCTTGACCAGAAGTGATTGATCAGGTTTACTCTACCCACAGAGATCTCCAGGGTGAACTATTGCCTAATGCAGAGGAGGTACGATTTGTAGATGGGAGCACCTTTGTGAGTAACAGACAAGGAAGAGCAGATTATGCAGTAGTGTCTCTGCATGAAACTATAGAAGCCAAGGGGCTGACACCAGTCACCTTGACCCAAAAGGCAGAAATAATTGCATCAATCAGAACTTTGGAATTGGGACTAGAAAAAATACTAACAATATACACAGACCTTAAATATGCTTTCTCTGTAATTCATGCTCATGGAGACATTTGCAAAGAAAGAGGACTTTGTAATGGCAGCAGTAAGAGAAATCAAACTTGAGCCAGAGATCCTCTGGTGCACGGCCCCAAGGAACTAGCTGTGGCCATTGTAAAGGCCATCGAAGTGGGGAATCAGAGCATATAAAGGGGAATGATTTGGGACATGCAGCTGCAAAAAGGGCTGCTATATCAGGAGAGCTTCTCCAATTATCATTAATTCCTATTCTACCCGTCTATGTATTAATTCCCCTGATGAAGTCATGGAAACCACTACACAGGGTTATCAGTGGTCTCCAGTAGTCAAGGGCTGGATGATAAACCCATGAGGGAAGATTTGGGTCCCCAAACAGCTTGGGGGCTCCTTAAGAGTGCTCATGATTCTACCCATCATGGAAAAGAAACCTTATATACCTATGGCTGACAAAGGTCATAAGCACCCCAGGTATAAAAGAACTTATTGAAAACAATATCTGGACAGTGAATTTATCACCAGAAGAATAATGCATAAACCAGGCCTCCTGTACCGACCCTGGCCAAAGGAATGCAAATTTGGGAAACTTTAGTGGGGGAAGACTGGCAAGCTGTTTTTACTGTTATGTCCATGGTCTCTGGAGGGTACAAATTCCTCTTGGTGTTTGTGGATAAATTTACTGGATGCATTGAAGCCCTTCCTTGTAGGTCAGAAAGGGCGAATGTGGTAACAAAGTGTTAAAAGAAATAATTGCCCATTTGGGGTTGCCAAGATCAATTCAGAGGGACAACAGGCCAACTTTTATATGAAAAATAACCTCCAAAGTAGCCAGAGTTTTAAAAATTAAACGGAGGGCTACATGCTGCAAAGAGACCACAACTTCTGGAAAAACTGAGTGGGCCAATCAAACTTTAAAGAAAACATTAGCAAAATTGTGCCAAGAGATGCAGGAAAACTGGCTAAATTACTGCTAATAGCCCTCACTCAGATAAGGGTAGTTTCAAAAGGCAAATGAAGCATAGCCCCTTGGAAATCACCCATGGGAGGCTGCTCCCTAAGGACTCAGATTCGCTACAAACCCAGACAAAGAGGTTTCCATGGCAAACACATAATCAATCTGAAGCAGGTGGTAGAAGAACTCAATAAATATGGAAACTTCTGACTTCCCTTGTCCATGTAGGTTAAACTCCACCCATATGAGCCAGGAGATTGGGTCTTCCTTAAAACTTGGAAAAGCGGTTTGTCCCAAGATCTACTATGTCCTATTTGGGTAGGGCCTTGCTTGGTGTTACTAATCACACACTCTTCCCTAAACTAAGGAGTCGCCCCTTCGATCCACCACACAGGAGTTAAAAAGACGCCCACGCCTGAACATCAAGAGAGGTCATCACAGACGCTTGATGACTCGGAGTTTTCCTGCAAACCACTCTGTCTTGAAACTCTTGCTTTGGTGACACTATACAGATTACTAATGACTCCCTACTCACCCCAGGCTCTTCCCTGGATCCTAGCCAACCCCACACCAATTAGGGATGGTATGCTTCTAAGGGGGTGGCATGTTCCTGGGCAGCAAGACTAGGTCCATCAGAGAATGATAGACAACTCAGTTTCTAGATTATAAAGAGCTGGTGGAATTGGGGGCAAGTACGCCCAGATCCGAAACATATACTAAACACATTGAGAGTATAAAATTACAGGTGGTTGTTACGAACAACTTGGGGCTATGCCTGTGGTGAGCCACAAACCTATTTGAGAGTAGCTGGAAATTCAGCTCCTCTTCTGGTCCCTATGACAATGCCCAAGCTCAGCAGTCACAGAACATGGACCTTCGACCTGTGCCCCTCAAGAACAAGGCACAGGATAAAACCAGAGGAGGGATTTGTGTCACCAACTAGTTACCCCTAGAAACTCAAGGGTGGGTATGGATATTTTAACTGTTTTTCCAAGTTGTTACTGTTCCTTATGTTAAGGAGATGCAATCACCAAGCTCTCTGGGTCAGACAAAGCCTCATCACAAGAGCAATGCCTATGACCTTTGCCTTATTTTTAAGGCTAAGATCTCTCCAGGAGGAGCTTAGGCCTTATTACCATAACCTACAGTGTATGTGGAAGCATGTTTTCAAACTGAGCCTGTGCAAGGAAATACCCACCTTACCCTTTTGAATATTCATTTCTTATCTGAAATAAACGTCCCTTTTTCCCTTTGTTCAGGGAGGCCATGACTTGGGAGATGATTACTCATAGTCTCCTATTTGCTGCAAATATGCCTTACTTTGTGAGATAGCTACTTCTGATGGAGAGCCTGATTTAACTCACCAGGAGCAAACTCACATTGGCTTGGTAAAAAAGGGAATCCTGAGAATAAAATAACAAAGATGGAGGGACCACACTCCCTGATTTCAAAATATACTACAAGGCTATAGTAATCAAAACAGCACTGTAGTGGCACAAAAACACACACACAGATCAATGGAACAGAATTGAGAGCAAGGTAAATAAACCCATATATATATGGACAGCTAATTTTTGACTAGGGAGCAAAGAAAATACACTGGACAAAGTAAAGTCTCTTCAATAAATGGTATGGGGAAAACTGGACAGCTACCTGCAAAAGGATGGAAGACCATTATCTTACATCATACACAAAAATTAACTCAAAGCGGATTAGAGGACTTGAATGTAAGACCTGAAACCATAACACTTCTAGAGGAAAACATAGGCACTATCCTCTTCAACATCGATCATAGCAGTGTATTTTCAAGTACCATGTCTGGCCAGGAAAGGGAAAAAATAAACAAATGAGAGTACATCAAATGAAAAAGCTTCTGTACAGCAAAGGAAACCATCAACAAAACGAAAGTCAACCTGAAAATTGGGAGAAGATATTTTCAAACTTGTGCTCATCACATGTATGGTATGAGCTGTTAATATCCAAATTACATAAAGAACTCATACATCTCAACAACAAATAAACGAAAAACCCAACTCAAAAATGGGCAAAAGACGTTTCTCCAAAGAAGATATACCGATGGCCAGCAAGCACAAGAAAAGATGTTCAACATCACTAATTATCAGGGAAATGCAAATGAACACTATCATGAGATACAAACTTACACCCATCAGAATGGCTATAATTAACAAAAAAAGAAATAAGAAGTATGATTAAGTATAGTAGTTCAGTATGATCCAGCCAGTCCACTGCTGGGTATTTTTGCAAAGAACATGAAAACATGAGTATGTAAAGACATATTCACCCTTATGTTCATGGCAGCTTCATTCAGAGTAGCCAAAACTTGGAAGCATTTAGGTGCCCATTAAGAGATGAATGGGAGCCAGCAGTTAAGTTCACATGTTCTGCTTTGGTGGCCTGCGGTTCACCAGTTAGGATCCCAGGTGGGGACATGGCACTGCTTGGCAAGCCATGCTGTGGTAGGCATCCCACATATAAAGTAGAAGAAGATGGGCATTGACGTTAGCTTAGGGCCAGTCTTCCTCAGCAAAAAGAGGAAGATTGGTGGTAGATGTTAGCTCAGGGCTAATCTCCATCAAACAAAAAAAGAGATGAATGGACAAAGAAGATGTGGTATGTATACACAATGTAATACTACTCCACAATGGAATACTACTCAGCCATGAAAGAGAATGAAATCTGACCATTTGTGACAACATGGATGGAACTTGAGGGTATTATGCTAAGTGAGATAAGTCACAGTGAGAAAGTCAAATACCATATGACCTCATTCCTATATAGAAGATAAAAATGAGAACAAAGACATAGAGACAGAGATTGGATTGGTCGTTACCAGAGGTTAGGAGGGAGGCAGGAGGGTAAACGGGGTAATTACACACTTGGGTATGGTGATTCATTGTAATTAGCCTTTGGGTGGTGAATATGATGTAACACACCAAAATCGAAGGATAATCATGTACACTTGAAATTTATATAATGTTATAAACCAATGTTACTGCAACAAATAAATAAAAAAGGAATGAATATGGTAAAGTTGCAGGATGCAAATCAACATGAAGACATATGTTGGGTTTCTATACAATAACAAGGAATTTGCTGAAAGAGAAATTGCAAATGCAATCCCATTTACAATTGCAGCAAAAGGAATAAGCCACCTGGGAAGAAACTTCTCCAATGAGGTGAAAGAACTTTGCACTCAAAAAGTTAAAACATTGTTGAAAGAAATGGAAGATGCAAAGAAATAGAATGATATTCCACGCTCTTGGATTGGAAGAATTAACATAGTTAAAATGTCCATACATCTTAAAGCAATCTTCAGGCTCAATGCAATCCCTACCAAAGTTCCAATGACATTTGTCACAGAAATAGAACAAAGAATCCTAAAATTTATATGGCACAACAAGAGACCAAAAAGACCCAAAAGAATCTTGAGAAAAAAGAACAAAGTTGGAGATATCACACTCCCTGATTACAAAATATGGTACAGAGCTATAGTAATCAAAACAGTACTGTACGGGCACAAAAACAGACACACAGATCAATGGAGCAGACTCACGAGGGCAGAACTAAACCCACACATCTATGGATATCTAGTTTTTGACAAGGGAGCAAACAACATACAATGGACAAAGGAAAGCCTCTTCAATAAATGGTGTTGGGAAAACTGGAGAGCCACTTGCAAAAGAATGAAAGTAGACCATTGTCTCACACCGTACACAAAAATTAACTCAAAATGGACTATAGATTTGAATGTAAGACCTGAAACCATGAAAATTCTAGAAGAAGATAAAAGTAGTACCATCTTTGACATTGGTCTTAACAGTATATTTTCGAGTACTATGTCTGACCGGGCAAGGGAAACAATAGAAAAAATAAACAGATGGGACTACATCAAACTAAAAAGCTTCTGCAAAGCAAAGGAAACCACCAACAAAACAGAAAGACAACCTAACAATCGCTAGAATATGTTGGCAAACCATATATCTGATAAGAGGTTAATATCCAAAATCTATAAAGAACTCATACATATCAGCTAGAAAAAATGGAAAAGCCCAATCAAAAAATGGGTAAAAGGCATTTCTCCAAAGAAGATATACACATGGCCGACAGGCACATGAAAAGATGTTCAACGTGACTAATTATCAGGGAAATGCAAATGAAAACTATGATGATATATCACCTCATGCCCGTCAAAATGCCTATAATTAGCAAGACAGGAAATAAGTGTTGGAGAAGATGTGGAGAAAAGAGAATTCTCATACACAGCGGGTGGGAGTGCAAACTGGTGCAGCCACGATGGAAAACAGTTTGGAGATTCCTCAAAATAATTGTGAGTAGAACTACCATATGATCCAGCTATTCCAATGAAGGGTATTTACCCAAAGAAGATGAAAACATGAACATGTAAATATGTATGCGCCCCTATGTTCATGGCAGCATCATTCACAGTAGCCAAGACTTTGAAGCAAACAAGGTTTCCATCAAGGGCCAATTGGTAAAGAAGATGTGGTATACAACTAGACGGACACACAACTGAAAATGCACAACTATGTACCTGGGGGCTTTGGGGAGAAAAAGGAAAAATAAAATATTTAAAATAAAAAAAAGGAGATGTGGTAAATATACACAATGGAATATTGTTCACCATAAAAAAGGATGAAATCTGGTCATTTGTGACAACATGGATGGAACTTGAGGGTCCACTGTGCTAAGTGGAATAAGTCATAGTATGGAAGTCAAATGTTGCATGATCTCATTCATAAATAAAAACAATAAACAAGGGGCTGGCCCCGTGGCCGAGTGGTTAAGTTCACGTGCTCTGCTGCAGGCGGCCCAGTGTTTCGTTGGTTCGAATCCTGGGCGCGGACATGGCACTGCTCATCAAACGACGCTGAGGCAGCGTCCCACATGCCACAACTAGAAGGACCTACAATGAAGAATATACAACTATGTACCAGTGGGCTTTGGGGAGAAAAACGAAAAATAAGATCTTTAAAAAAAACAACAAAGAAACACATAGAGACAGAGATTGGATTTGTGGTCACTAGAGGGTAAGGAGGGAGGGAGGATGGTGAAAGGAGTGATGAGGCACATGTGTATGGTGATGGATTGTGATTGGGCTTTGGGTGGTGAGCATGATACACTCTACACACAAATCGAAATGTACTGATTTACACCTCAAATTTACGTAATGGTGTAAACCAACGTTACCACAATAATGAATGAATGAATGAATGAAATAAGAAATGAATATGGTAAAGTTGTAGAATACAAAATTAACATGCAGAAATCAGTTGCTTTTTTATACACTAAAAAGGAAGTAGCAGAAAGAGAAATTAAGAAATAAATCCCATTTACAATTGAAGCAGAAAGAATAAAATACCTTGGAAGAAAGTGAACCAAAGAGGTAAAAGGCTTTTATACTGAAAATGATAAAACATTGTTCAGAGAAATAGAAGGAGACACAAAGAAATGGAATGGTATTCCATGCTCTTGGATTGGGATAATTAACACAGCTAGAATGTCCATACTCCCTAAAGCAATCTACAGATTCAATGCCGTCTCCATCATAGTTCCAATGACACTTGTCACAGAAATAGAACAAACAATCCTAAAATTTATATGGCACAACAAGATTCCAAACAGCCAAGGGAATCCTGAGAACAAAGAGCAAAGCTGGAAGTATCACACTCCCTGACTTGATGTAAGTTGAAGAGATTGGAAACTTTGGCTGAGCCAGTGGCTGGTGTCTCTGATGAGCTCCTGTGGCTCATCCTTGATCTGGAAGTCACTGACATGCTTCCCATTCTCCCCTACATCCCTAATCCTGCCGTCTCCTTCCATAGGTCTCAGGGGTGGGAAAAGCATTAAGCCCCAACATCCACCTCCTTCAACTCTTCCTGGAACTTTTGGCAAATATCAGCCCAATAACGACATTGACCATGGCCAAGCTCCCTGCTGAGCACTTTCATTCATGATCACCTCATTTAAATCCCGTAGAAGCCTCCATGAGGTGGATAAAATGAACATTCCTGTTGTTCAGATGGGGCCACTGAGCCTCAGAGAAGTGAAGCAAACGGGCCAAGAAGTGCACATGGGTTTGAATCCAGGTCTCTCAGGGATGGGTGGAGAAACTAGGACATCCACACAGGGGAAGAGGGGGATCATGGGACACAGTGCTATCTTTGAATCTTTCTAAACTTCAGTTCCTTTGTCTTTAACATGGGGATAATTATAATAATACTTTCCACCACAGTAATGGTGAGGGAATGTGTAAGTCACGTCTCAGAAGTGCTCAGTAGGTGTTCATTATTGTCACTGTTACTGCTTCTATTCCCAACTCCAGGAAGCCTTTTCTTTCTGGTCAGGGTCTCTTTCCCAGCCTGGGAGAAGAGACAGCCAGATAACCCCGCACTGCTTGTCCCTAGGTCTCTGACTGTGTAAAGCAGGACCTCAGGAGTTCCCTTGGTCTCTGTCTCTAGTTTGGACTACATGTTGGCCACCATCCAGGCACTGTTCTCCTCCAATCTGGACCACTTCATGGTGAAGCAAGTGCTTTTAGACAACATCCTGAATGTCTCATCCCACTGCCTGGGTGCATCTTAATTGGTGGTTGATGTGCATGTGACAGGTGCAAGATGGAGTCTGGTTTCGTGGCTTGAAGAGATGGGGCTGTGAGGAAGGATGGGTTTTCTCAGTAGCAATGTAATGGATGGAGGCTCTGGAGGTGAAAGGGGGTCTATCTAGATACCCATGGAAGTGTCCCATCCAACAGGAGGCAGGGAGACGACATCAAGCAACTGCACCCAAGGGAATGGTTATTATTACACATCAATTTTTCCAACTCAAAACGTGAAGGATCCTGAGTTGACTTCTTAGGCCCCTTAGTTATGAGTCATGCATTGTTTCATTCGCATTCATTTATTCAACAAATACTTAAAGGGAGTAAATAGGCACTGATGGTACATTTTGATGGTTGCTATAATCAGAGAATTTCAAGAGCCTGTGGGAACCTCAAGGAGGGACACACAGCCATGTCTTGAAAAGTTTTCTGAGGAAGTGATGAGGAAACAGAGATGTGACGGGGAACAGGACCTAGAAAGGGGGAAGAGATGGGGAGTGGTGCTGCATGTGTCTATCACCTAGAGAGAAAGATCAGGGCATATTTGGGGAAGCTGTTAGAAGTTTAGTGAGGCTGAACCATACAGTTTGACACAGGAGAGGTGACTGTTGAGGCTAAAGATGTGGGCAGGGTCTTTGGGCACTGGAATGGTTCATGGGGGGACACTACACATTCAGAGTCCTGCTTTAGAAAACTCATCTTCTAGGTGATGTTTGGAGAATGGATTGGGACGGGGAAGACGACCAGCGGCAGAAAGCCCCATTAGGAACCTAGGTCAGAAAAGGTATGTGACAGATGCCCACTGGGGTGACAAGCACCTTCACTTGCTGACTATGCCCCCCAAGAGGCCCAATCTCCTCTTCCCCCATCCTAGTGAACTCTCATAATTCTTGGTTGGGTGTTGGACAGGTAGACATATGAATGGATTCGATGTGGACAGGGAGGTGAAGGGCCTTCTGCAGCCCACCTTTAAAAACCCAGCTCAGGGGCCAGCCCGGTGGCCGAGTGGTTGGGTTCGCATGCTCTGATTTGGGGGCCAGGGATTTCACCAGTTCAGGTCGTGGGCGCAGGCATGGCACTGCTCGTCAGGCCATGCTGGGGAGGCATCCCACCTGCCACAGCTAGAAGAACCCACAACTAAAAATACACAACTATGTACTGGGGGGCTTTGGGAGAAAGAGGAAAAATAAAATCTTCTTTAAAAAAAAATAAACCCAGCTCAGGTCATGTTGCGAGAAATAAGTGGACCTGGCTGGAATGACGTCTTTGTTAAAATCTTCTCCTGATCCAGGAATTTTATACTTTCTGTTTATTCTAGGAGTGGAGGCACAATTTCATCTGCTGACAGACAAGCCAAGAAGCGATCCCAGTCCCCAGCGTTTCCAGCAGAATTTCACTGTCACCAACCTACTCTATTCCCAGGACATAACCCAGCCAAGCACCAGCAAACACCAATAGAACAAGAGAAGTATGGAGGGTGCGGTGAGAATGGAGATGCTTGTCCACTCTGTTCTCATGTAAGGACTGACCTATGGACACTGGGTGGTCAGAGTTTGACTTTTCTTAACAATTCATGGAGACAGGTTCTTATTCCTGTTTTACAAATTAAGAAATAGGCACTGAGAGTTTCCATAGCTGGCCCAGGGTCACATAGCTAAGTCATAGCCTGGGACAAGACATCCTTTGGTACACATACCTGGTCTAGTGCTCATTGAGACAAGAAAAAATAAATGGGGAAGTTCATTCAGTAGCTGAAAACTCTCAGAGGCCACAGAGCCTGGGATTCTGACCTCGGAAATATTGCCGTGTCTTTCAGCTCAACCAGCTCTTCTGAAATAGCAGTGGCAGGAGTTATTTTCCTGACTGTCAAGTTTTAGCATTCAGTCGAGTTTCAACTCAGGACCTAATGACTCTGGAAAGTTCTCCTTCTGTAAAAGAATTCCCATTTCATAGTCTCTCAGTTCCAGCTGTTATGGAAGAGAATCCTTGGAATATAGAATTGTTACCTAAAATCCAGCTTCTTCCTAAACCAGTGAGCCCAACAGGTTTAGAACCTCAAGGAAGCCTGTGTAAACTCAGAAGTCATGGAGGTACCTAGTGCTTGGAGCCATGGAATATAGTGTGTAGGAATCATGCCTTAGTCAAGATTCATGGAAGATGGGGGCCTAGAACCAGTTGACTTAGGATCCAGCAGTCTAACTGTGCTGTTCAGGAGTGTATCCACTAACCACATGAGGCAATTTAAGTTTTTAATACACCTGTTGGGATAGGGTTCACATACCGTGTGTTCATCTGCTTATCTCTTAGGATTTTATATATATGATATGTCATCTGCAAAAGGAAATAGTTTTACACCTTCCTTTCCAACCTGGATGCCTTTTATTTCTTTTTCTTACCTAACTGCCCTCATTAGAACCTCTAGTACAATGTGGTTGCCACATGAGATGAGGGCAGACATTGCTCTCTTGTCCCTGGTCTTAGGGGGAAATTTTCAGTCTTTCACCATTGAGTATGTTGTTAGCTGTGGGTTTTTCAAGGATGATATTTATCAGGTTGACAAAATTTCTTTCTATTCCTAATGTGTTGAGCGATTTCTTTTTTAATCCTGAAGGATTTGTATTTTGTGAAACCTATATTCCATGTGTGTATTGAGATTATGTGGTATTTGTCCTTTACTCTGTTAATACAGCATATTATGTTAATCAGCTTTTCAGATAAACCAAACCTTCAGCTAAAGGTGAGAGATTAAGACCTTCTCAAGTCTTTCCTGGTTATGCACAGAGCCCTGCACACTTACAGCCTTCTAGATAACCACAAATCCACTGGAGCTTTCCAAAGCTCCCTATGGACATTTCATTCCCACAAGTTTTCTTTTATGCTTCTGCTCACCTCTTGCCTGCCTCAACTGGCATAGCTCACTCAGGCCTCTGAAATGTAAAACACTTACCACTGATGTTTTTTCTTCAAGTGCTCTGGGGAAAAGCTTTCCTCACTAAGCAAGCTCTGAGTCAACTACAGAGAAGCCCTGAGAGTGAGGCTTTTTCAAGGAGCTGCCACACAGGCCAAATAGTGACAGTTCAGTGGGGATGGGTCTTTTGGGAGCTCCAAATCCATTATGGCTGCTAAGATCTTGGTTTTCAGAGCTATCATGGTTCTGAGACTGATGGTTTTCAAAGTTATTGAGAATATTGTGAGGGCAGGATGGGAATAGTGCACGTTATAATGCCACAGAGCTTACTCACTTCACCAAGAATCAAGTTTTTCTTAACCAAACAGTCCTCAGATTGCTCTAAGACTTTGGTTCATTTCTAGACTTCTGAAAATATTGATTTTGACCATTTTGACCAGTCTTCTCATTTGTTTTGTATTTTCAGAAATCCTTTCTCCAACATTTCCCTGTGACTAATCATTTATAAATCAATTACATTAAATTAAAATATATGAGAAATTTAGCTCCTTGTCCATGCCCAGTAGGCACATTTTAACTGCTCAGTAACAACATAGGACTAATGATGACTGTATTGGGTAGGGCAGACAGATGTTCACATCCTTACAGAAAGTTCTCTTGAACAGGACCTAGAATCAGGGTAGAATTCCAGACACCCTTGTGCATCCCTTGTGCCCTTCTAGCTCTGTCCCCACAGTAACCACACTGGGGGACCATCTGTGTAACTTCTCACCATTGATGTGGAGACTGGACAGAGTTGCCATCTGTGAGGAATTCCTGTGACTGACGCAGAATGGTACCCAGCTACAGAGCCTTACCCTGGACAAGATCAGTGTCTTTGTGGATGGGAAGGCTCCCTGGTCACTGGGACAGGAGTAGGTTTCCAACTTCTACACCTGGGGTTGTTCCTGGGAATCGGGAGGACTGGAGCTGAGAGAGCATGGAAACTTCTCAGGCTAGTGGGAGGTGGCATAGTTCCCCAGGCTTTACCCACCATTGCGGGAGAGAAAAGGAGACCCAGTGGAATATAAGAGGCCTTCTCCTAGACAGCTCTGTGAGCTCAGGCTGGTCACTTCCCCTCTCTGGACTCTGTTTCCTTATCTCTGCACTGAAAGCCACTTGGCCAGATGGTCAGTGAGGGCCTCTAGCTGTGTGTGAACCAGCATTGACAAGTGTGGCAAGGTGGACCTGTTTCCACATCCATAGGCTGTATAAAAATAGGAACGAGCCTGACTTGGCCCACAGGCTGTAGTTTGCCAAGTCCTTCTCTAGATCAGCACCATGCACTAGAGCTTTCTGCAAAGATGGAAGTGTTCTAGATCTGTGCTGTCCAGTGCATAACTACCTGTGGCTATCGAGTACTTGAAGTTACATTATTGTGACTAGGATTTATGGTTACCGATTTCTAACGGTACTGAAGTACCAGATTTTTAATTTTACTTAATTAAAATTAATTTTAATTTAAAAAGGCACTTGTTGCAACTCCACATTGGACAACACATCTATAAGAATTTGGCTGGAGAGAGGTTGCACAAGTACAGGGACCTGAAACCCTACCCACATGCACAACAGGTGCTGTGTGTCCAAACTCTCCTGGAGTTTATCTTGTAGTTGGTAACAACAATGATAGATGATTGAAAATTATAAATTATGTGACGTGAACCAATCCATGATTGGGAGTGGTAATCTGAGATGGCTACTTGGAGGAAATTACGTTATAAGAGAATCCTTAAAAATGAGTATAAAACAACTCAGTAAAGGAGAAGCGGATGAATACTTTTCTAGGCAGAGAAGAAAGCGTTTGAGTGAGAATTTACAAATTTAGAGAGATCCCATGGGCTTGCCAGGTATGATGATCCATTCTGCCCTCGACCATCATAAGATGACTCAGCCCAATTTCAGTTCTCCGTGCCCAGAGGTATAAGTTCGATTTAATTTGTTACTCTCTTGTCGTGCGATAATGACCTTGAATATGTAGCAAAATTCCCTGATTTTCAGAGGTGCAAAATGGGGGTGAAACATCACGATGACTTTAATATTTTAATTTTAATTTTAATATTAATATCCATTTTCAAAGAAGCAAGGGTGGCAAGTGTTAATAATTTACACATTGGAAGAAATATTGTTTTACTTGGCTAAAATATACATTGTAAAATCTAGGTGATGGATGTTTCTGATATTGTTCTACTTTTCTGTGTTTGAAATGTTTTATTTAAAAAAGTAAAACACACATGCATTCTCCATTCCATTCACTTCCAGGGTATTCTCCCAACAGAAATGGTGCCTTGACTGAGAATTCTGGTCAACCTCAAGGAAACCTCAGCCCAGGGTGGGGAGGGAATATCTTGATGCTCTGACCCATAAAAGATAACCATGAAAACAGGGTCTTGGGTGATGATGAAAGTTGGCCAACCCATGTCAAGGAGTGTTGCAACACAGTGAGGGGACAGCAGCAGCCCTGGGAGAATTACCAGAGGTGGCTCACAGGAACAATTGTCTGCCCATATCTCCCCTTCTAGACCATCATTCTCATTTGCTTGGCAGGATTCATGGTGCTCATCACTCGCTGGATCTGCTGTCTCCTGGCAAGCAGGGAAGTGTTGCTTGTCTTCTTACTATTGGGTTGTAAGAGCTCTTTGTATATTATAAATACATGTGCTTTGCTAGGGATATGTTTTGCAAATGTTTTCTCCCAATGACCGCTTGGTATGCAGAGCTCCTTTAGAGCTTAAATTAATAGTGAAATTATCTACATGACTCTTAGTGACTCACTCCCACATCCCAGATATTTCCGTCAACCCAAATGGTCTTGTGCAATAATAAATAACTCAGAAAACATATCCACCCACAACCAATTCCTGATTTCCAGTTTTTACTCAAATGCTCATACAATAGATACTCGTTCCTCAAGATTGGAAATAATGGCAGATCACCACATCCTCACCTTCATTTCTCTTCTCCTCTTCATTCTCTTCTCCTATCATCCCAGGATTCCATGGGCTATGATCTCAATAATTCCCTTGGAATGATCCAAACTTTCTTACTGCTGATATCTGTCTTGTAAAACTTCAAACCCAGAAGATCCTGGTTATCTGCCATGCCTTACCTGCTGCTGGTTTTATGTTAACTGCTAAGAAAAGCACATAACATATGTTGGTACCACTGTACATCCAACATTATCTACCTCAACTGGGAAACATCCATAAAGCCTGGAAATTTTACTTGCTTTTTATGTGTCAGTAATTTTGAGCCTGTTTTTAATATTCTCCACTTTCCTTATTCCTTCCAACATATTCAAAGTCACTTAACTTTCCTCACATTTCACAGAGAAATTGCTGTCTATAACTCCTTTTCTGTAGTGGTGAACCATTGCGAAAAGATCATCTATATTATGTGTCTCTGTCCCACCACCTCCTCAGATCCTCCACACTCCATCTGCCCTCAGTATTCTATGAGTGATTCCCTTGGTAAGGCAGCACTGACTCCTTTCTTACTAGACCCAAGGGAAACTTTTCATTATTCATCCTAAGTGATCCTTAAATGGAAATCTTTTAAGCATGTTTGCAACAACTTACAGATGTGAATCTTATGTTACAACTGTCAACGTTATAATATAATGTATATACGAAAAAATTCAAGTTACGAATGCAGATTATGCTACAGCTGAAAGGCACAAACTGGATTTGTGGAACCAATAAAAAAAAAACCCAGAATGTAAACTCTCTCATTATTAATTTTTATATAGATTGCATGCATGAATGATAATATCATGGTTATAATGGGTTAAAATATACTATTAAAATTAGGTTCAGAGTTTGTTTTTACTTTCTTAAAGGTGGCCACTAGAAAGTTTTGATTTCATGTTATAGAGTGTTAATGCTACTATTGGACAGCACCAGTCAAGGCAGGAGTGAAAATAAAGCACAGAGAAAGTGGTTAGGGGGGCCCGCTGGGTGGTGCAGCGGTTAAGTTTGCCCATTCTGCTTCTTGGCAGCCTGGGGTTCACCGGTTCGGAACCCGGGTGTGGACATGGCACCGATCTGCAAAAGCCATGCTGCGGTAGTCATCCAACCTATAAAGTAGAGGAAGATGGGCATGGATGTTAGCTCAGGGCCACTCTTCCTCAGTGAAAAGAGAAGGATTGGCAGTAGTTAGCTCAGGGCTAATCTTCCTCAAAAAAAAAAAAGTGGTTAGGGAACATTTTTCCCAAGAAAAGGAGTGTACTCTGCCCCACACTGCAAGAGGCAGTAAACACTCTCATTCACACACACAGACACACAAAATGAAACAAATGTCATCCTAGGGTCCCACCGCTACTTCTCAACTGGCATGAAGTTGCACTCCTACATAGTGCTAAATGGACTAATCTCAAGAAAGTAATCAGAAATCAAGATAATTTACCATTAGGAAGATCTAAAACCAGAGACTAAGGGTCAAAATTTTTCTTGTGAATTTTCCATCAATGGCTTCTGTTATTAATTCAATATGGGAGGGAGACTCTTTGAAGGAGAGTTCTTTTAAAACTCACTTTTTCTTTACTATGTAAATGTATACAAGATATGTAAAGAATAATTGAATTATACCAGCCAATCAATGAAAAGGAGATGATAGAATACAAATATCACTACTATAAATCACTATTGGATTAGCGAGTTGGTCAGGGAACAGATGACATTGGATTAATTTGGACCTCATTAGGATGATTCTGACTTCATGAACCATTATATTGCAGGTATTATGCTAGGACCTATGAAATAGCCATCCCCTCCCCACACACAGTTTAACTATCAAGGCCCACCAGCAGAACAGGTCCTTGCTGACAACTCCCCTGACTCCACCCCTCTGACAACACCTGGAGAGTTTTACACAAATCCCACCCTGTCACTGCATGCTTCTACCTGCCACAGACCAGGAAACGTTTCTACAAGGCTCATGTTCTGTGCATGCCCAGATCTGGGGATGACACTTCTCCTTAGTGTGAAGAAAAGGATCAGAGTGCAGACCCTGTGAGCTGAAGCAATTAGGACAAGGACTGGGGTTTGTGACAGAGAGAAGAGAACCTTTAGAGGGAATCTTCACTAGGGTCCAAGAAGCCCCAGTGATTCCTGGATAGAATCAAAGAAGACGCTTAAGGACAGAACACATAGGTTTGGGTGTGATTCTGCTTGGGAATGCCTGTAGGATGACATATGTGACAGTGGTAAAGCATTCAACAGTGTTGTTCATTCTTTTATTCATTGTATGTCATGGAGTGCTTTCTACACACATCCGGGCACTAGCCTCACCCTCTGGAGCTTATGAACAGGGTCAGAAGATTTTTTAAATTTTATTTATAATGCATAGATACAGTGCTTATGATATGCTAGGTGTTCCAAGCATTTTACAGACATTAACTCCTTTAATACTCTCCATGACTTTACAAAGTGGCTATGCTTATCATTATTGCATGATGACATTATTGACAGATGAAGAAACTGAGGCACCAATGACATAGTAATTTGCCCAATACACATATCTAGTAAGTGACTGTGCTAGAATTTGAGCATGAGATGTTTGCTCCATTTTCTATGCTCCTAATAGTGATATTTGCTCTCTAAAGACTTCACACATTGAAAAAAATTGATCAACTTATCCCTTTTCTTGGTGTATTCAATAGCCTATCTTATCTGTTTGAAAAATATAATACCTGCATAGAAACTATTGCACATACACACCCAAAAACATTTACTATGTATCAGGGGACTTTTGGAGAATAAGCAAAAAAAAAAAAAAAGAAAAAGATGGGCAACAGATGTTAGCTCAGGTGCCAATCTTAAAAAAACATAAAACTTAGACATGATCCCATCGCCTTGGCTGTATTAAGTTGTTCAGAAGCCAGTAACTAACCACATCGTGGTTACATGAGGATATGCACACCAGGAGGCAGGGAGTATTGGGAGCCATTGTGAAGAACCCATAGGCCAACATGAGGCACTTGGGTCCATAAAACAGGAGACCCTGGAAGGTTTAATGCCAGTGGATGACATTAGATGAATATCTGAATTTCATTTAATTTCAACCCTTTAAAGATGCAGGCCTGACTATGAGGCCTGGTGGGGCAGTGAATTTCCCAAGATCACAAAGCTGAAACCCAGGCCAGCTTTGAGAGATAGTCCATGGTATATCCCACGCTTTCCTGTAATTATTTCATCTGTAAGTTTGTGCATCAGAGACATGTGACACTAGCCCACAGGTGTTATAGATGTCATCTCATATACACCTGACCATGTGCCTAGGTAGTAGTTTTGAGCATCATCACCATTGTGCAGGTTGGGAGAGTGGGGAAGCCCTGAGAGGCACAACGGCTTTTCCAGGACACAGGACTGGTAGAAAAAAAGAGGTCTGAATTCAGTTCTGCCTCCTCAAAGCTGGAGCCCTGGCTTCATCCCCAAGGATCTCTGGGCAGGGTTGTGATGGATATTTGTGTACAGTTATGGAGATGACATGAGCAAGGAGGATGAGCAGTCAAGAGCCCTGAAGGCTCAATGCCTCAGCACAATGCCTTGGGAGCACAACACAATGTCTGCCTGTTTAGCACTCAGCAGAGTGCTGTCCATTTGAGCATTCAGCACAGTGGTTGGTGAGCACTCAGCATAATGCCTGCATGTTGAGTACTCAGCACTGTGCCTTCCTGTGACAAATAGAAACGACAAGCAATAGGATATATTGGAGAATATGAGGAAGCCACTTGGTGTAAACTTAATTTGGCCTGACTTTGTTTTTTTCCAAAAGGGTCTGAGCACAGCCATTGAGCACGCATTGTATATCTGCTTTAAAACATTTACTATGGCAGACCTACCTGCTGTTTCCATCAATCACCGTGCCGACAGAGCAGTCTCATGACTGTTGTAAAAGGACATTTCAATCCTGTGTGAAACATCCTGTTTGGGGGTATATAACCACTCTGCGCACCCCACTTCTTTGGTGCCCTTTCTTCCTTTGGGAAGAAAGGGCCCAGGCCATGGTCCTCACATTTTAGCTCAGAATAAGCTCACCCAAATTTTCACTTATAGATTGGTTATGGATTATTTTCATTGACACCTGTGAGAACTCAGCACTGTGCATGGTGCTCACTCAGCTGAGTGCCTTCCTGGTGAGCTCTCAGCACAGTGCCTGGTGAACATTCACAAAGCTCATGCCAGGTGAGTGATAAGCACAGTGTCTGCCTGGTGAGCATTCAGCACAGTGACAGCCAGGTGAGTACTCAGCATAGTACCTACACTGTGAGCATTGTGCAAAGAGGCTGGTGAGCAGTCAGTACAGTTCCTATCTGGTGAGGACTCAGGATATTGCCTGTCAGGTGAGCACTCAGCAAAGTACCTGGTCAGCATTCAGCAGACTACCTGGCTGTGGAGCACTCAGCAAAGTGCTAGGGGAGCACTAAACACAGTGCTTCATGAACATGCAGCACTTCCCATATTTGCATTCTTAGCCCTGGCACCTCCATTCCCAGGTCTCTTTCTCTGAGGCCACCAACAGGATTCTTCCTCAGGCACCTCTGCTACACATTTCCTATGAAGGGAAGAGGAAAAACCTGAAGACACTTTTTCCCTCTCTGACTCAGTAACCCACTCTTCTCCACTCCTACCTCATCCCTCCTAGCCCCCAGCATCCAGAGAAAAAAATGAAATCTTTTGTCTGGGGCTCTCCAAACAGTGAGATGACCCCCATATCTGTGCTGATCCACATGACCCTCAACCAGTGAGCCATCCCATGGGAGATAATTAAATAGGGGGAGACTAAAATTCCAGTTCTAGTTTCTTGCTTATACCATCACAGTAAGTGATTAAAGGCTTAACTCCTTCATTTTGGGTTTGTTTTTTTAATCAGTCACTCTGACACCTGGCAGTTCAGCTGTCTCTCTCTCAGCCCAGCTGATCTCCTGACACTATCTTTATATAATTGTGTTACAAGATTCAGGAGGATAAAAGACAAGTTTAAATATTCTGTTGGAGGGGCTGGCCCCGTGGCCGAGTGGTTAAGTTCACATGCTCTGCTGCAGGTGGCCCAGTGTTTCGTTGGTGTGAATCCTGGGCTCGGACATGGCACTGGTCATCAAACCATGCTGAGGCAGCATCCCACATGTCACAACCAGAAGGCCTCACAACAAATAATATACAACTATGTACCGGGGGGCTTTGGGGAGAAAAAGGAAAAAAATAAAATCTTAAAACAAAAATTCTGGTGGAGAAGTGGAACATAAACTTTAAAAAAGACAAAGTAAATTTGGAGAAAGGAAAATAAAAATTCTAAAACTGACAAGTAAAATAATATTAAGAACTCAACTGGTGTGTTTGAAAGTGCACATCTTAGAAACAGCTAAGGAAAAATTAAGAAGCAGGATAGATTGTTGGAAAGAAATCCAGAATAAAGTCCAAAGAGGCAAAATTTTGAAGAAGAGAGAGAGAGACCATGAGAATGAAATAGAAATAATACTAAAATGCATTCAGCTATTACCACAGGTTAAAGGGACACATGGGCAGCAGCAATATTGAACTGAAAATGACTAAGCATTTTTAAACTGGTGAATGACTACTCCATAGAAAAAATAAGCTCAGTGGATCACAAGCACAACACAAAACAAATTCCACATCTACAGTGAGTATAATAAAATCACAAAAAGAGTGGAATGAAAAGACAAAGAGAAAACCTGAAAGCAGTCAGGAGGGGGCAAAAACAGGAAGGAGAGGAGGAAATAAGGAAAGAGAGAAAGAATAAATTCAACCAATATCTCATTTTTCAACAGCAAAAATGGAAGCTGGATCACAGTGGGAAAAAAATAGCTTTAATGTGCTGAAACAATACAATGGCAAACACAAGAACTGTAAAGAAAACAAAAATATCTTTTGGAAAATAGCAGAAAATGAAAACATTTCTAGAAAAAAAAAACTGAAATTTATCATGAATGTGTTGGGAAGCAGAATTTGCTACCTCAAAATGTGTATTTTTGGCTTGATTATTTTTTAAACGTTTTTTAATTTTTTTCCTTTTTCTCCCCAAAGCCCCTGGTACATAGTGGTATATTCTTCATTGTGGGTCCTTCTAGTTGTGGCATGTGGGATGCTGCCTCAGCGTGGTTTGATGACCAGTGTCATGTCCATGGCCAGGATTCAAACCAATGAAACACTGAGCCGCCTGCAGTGGAGCATGTGAACTTAACCACTTGACCACGGGGCCAGCCCCTTGGCTTGATTATTTTTAAGAACAAAAGACCAAGAAGATCCTTTGACTTTCCTCCTAACCTCCTAAAGGAATTTAAGATAGAAGGCCTGTTCCAGGAAGGAGCTCTCACCATAGATAACTATAGTGTAATATGTATTATGTGTGGCAGACAGGGAGGAGCCTAGCAAGGCCCATTTCATCAAAACCCTCCTCATGTCCCACACTCTCTGCCAAACATGGCAAACATTTGTTGACCAAACACTTACTTTTCCTTCTCTTAGTGAATTGCCTCCCTCCTCTTTGAAGTCTCAAGCCACTACCCTCAAAACCCTCTTTTGTCTTCAGCTGAAGTATTTAAGGTATTTCAGGTGGTGGCTCCAGCCATTTTGGGGAATTACTCAGTTTTCCTGGGCTTCTCCCATGTATACACGTTCTTACCTTTCTTTGATTTTCTCCTGTTATTCTTTCTCATGTCAATTTAATTCTTAGACTAGCCAGAAGAACCAAGGGGAATGAGGAAAATTTCTTGCTCCCCTAAAATATCAAACTGAAGGATAATAGTGAAGGATATTTTTTGAGAGAAAGGGAGGAAATCTCATGATGGAGAAGTAGGAACAACTTAAGAACAGCAAAATTAATAAATATGTGGGTAGCTCCAAATAAATAATCTATAAAACAAAGATAATATGTGATAGGCTTCAAATATATATTTTCATAGATTACATTTATAGTTTTATAGTTATATGATAATTGAAGAACACAATAATAATCTAGAAGTCAGAAAGGGGTAAATGGGATTCTTGCACTCTCTTGGAAGAAGGTATACATACTAATTAATGTTAGACCTTGATAAAGTAGGGTAGCCACTAAGATAATAGGAAAAATATTTACTCCTCTGAGAAGAGAGAGCACACAGGAATGAGAAGGGAGTATTACTAGACATGTGGTGGAGGAGAAGGAGCAGGAGGAGGGAGAGATAGGGGGAGGGAATTCAGGAGAAAAGGGGTGTCTGTAAATCCAGAGGAAAGTGTTTCAAGAAGGAGGAGTGTTCAATTGTATAATATGTGTCAAATGCAGCTGAAAGGTTGAGTGAGATGAGAGCAAAAACTTAACCTTGAATTTAGCAAAATGGAAATCATTGGTGACCTGGAAAAAGCCATTTCGGTGAAGTGATGTGGAGAAAACTCCTGAATTGGTTCAGGAGAGAACCTGAGGGGAGGCAGCTTGAATGGAGCAGAGAAACAGAATGGGAAATGGAGAGGAATCTGGGGTCAAAGGAGGTCTGCCTGTTTAACACATATTAGGGCATGTTTGTACATGGATGTTGGCAAGGAATCATCCCAGATACAGGACTACAGTACTCTGAGATGCAGCCTGAAAGGACTTCCAAGCCCAATTTTACTCAAAGTTACCACTTTAGGTCAAGATGGTGGCATAGGCAGACTCTGAACTCACCTCCTCCCGTGGACACAACAAATCTACAACTACCCTTGGAAAAATTAACCCTAAGAGAGAACTGAAAACTGGATTAAAAGAACCCCCACGAAAAGGGACAGGGCTGACTGAAGTGGAAGAGGCAGAAACTCCTTTCTGGAGAGAAAAAGACCACCTTCTAGCAGAGATGCTTCACGGCCAGCAGGGAGTAACCTTAAGCCTAGCCTCCCCAGGCACCTGCAGCAAGAGCAACATGAACAGAAGGGCACATATAGTGCACACAGGGGACACTCCTGGAACATTTGGAACTGGTGATGAGAGGGAAGCAAACTGCTGGACCTCATAAGGCATCTCTTATATATGCCCACCTCTCCAAGATCAGGAGATGTAGCTGGCATACATGATACATAGATATAAGCACAGAGAAAGAGGCAAAATGAGGAGATAAAGGAATACATTCCAAGTAAGGAAAGAGGATAAAACCCCAGAAAAAGTACTAAATGAAACAGAAATAAACTACCTATGTGACAAAGAGTTCGAACAAAGAGTCATAAGGATGCTTGTTGATCTTGGGAGAAGAACTCAGTGAGAACATCAACAAAGAATTGGAAAATATGAAAAATAACCAGTCGGGGGCTGGCCCCGTGGCCGAGTGGTTGAGTTAGCATGCTCCACTTCAGGCGGCCCAGTGTTTCATTGGTTCAAATCCTGGGTGTGGACATGGCACTGCTCATCAAACCACGCTGAGGCAGCGTCCCCCATGCCACAACTAGAAGGACCCACATTGAAGGATATACAACTATGTACCAGGGGGCTTTGGGGAGAAAAAGCAAAAAAAAATCTTTAAAAAAAGTAATTTAATTTAAAAAAGAATCAATCTGAAATGAAGAATACAATACTAGAAATGAAACCTTCACTAGAGGGACTCAATAGCAGAGTAGATACAGAAGAATGGATCAGCAAGATGGATGAAAGACTAGAGGAAATCAAACAAGCTGAACAGATAAAAGAAAAAAAATTTAAAAGAGTGAGGGCAGTCTAAGGGACCTCTGGGACAACATCTAGCATACTAATATCTGTGTTATAGGTGTCCCAGGAGGAGAAGAGAGAGACAAAGGTGCAGAGAATCTATTTGAAGAAATCATAGCTGAAAACTTTCCTAACCTAAGGAAGGAAACAGACATCCAAGTACAGGAAGCATAGAGAGCACCAAATAGGAGAAACCCAAGGAGGCCCACACCAAGACACATTATCATTGAAAGGTCAAGAATTAAAGATGAGCGAGAATCCTAAAAGGCACAAGAGAAGGGCAACAAGTTATATACAGAGGAAACCCCATAATGCTATCTGCTGACTTAGCAGAAACTTTACAGGCTAGAAGGGAGTGGCACGATATATTTAAAGTGCTGAAAGGAAAAACCTACAGCCAAGAATACTCTACCCAGCAAGTTTATCACTCAGAATGGAAGGAAAGATAGTTTCCCAGACAAGCAAAAACTAAAGGAGTTTATCACCAAGAAACTAGCTTTACAAGAAATGCTAAAGGGACTTGCTTGAGTGGAAAAGATAAGACCACAAATAAGAATAAGAAAATTACTTTTTAAAAACCAATAAAATCACTGGTAAAGGCAAATATACAATAAATGTAGCAGCTGATATGAAGGTCAAAAGACAAAAGTATTAAAATTATCTCTTTCCATGATAAGAGGGTAATGGATACACATGCAGAAAAAAGAGGTTAGATATGATATCAAAAACAGAAAATGTGGGATGAGGGGAGTAAAAGAGTAGAGCTTTTAGGGCCAGCCCAGTGGTGCAGTGGTTAAGTTCACATGTTCTGCTTCAGCGGCCCGGGGTTTGCCAGTTCAGATCCCAAGTGTGGACCAATGCACCACTTGTCAAGCCATGTTGTGGCAGGCGTCCCACATATAAAGTAGAGGAAGATGGGCATGGATGTTAGCTCAGGGCCAGACTTCCTCAGAAAAAGAGAGGAGGATTGACGGCAGATGTTAGCTCAGGGCTAATCTTCCTCACAACCACACACAAAAGAGTAGAGCTTTCAGTAAGAGGTCAAACTAAAGAGACCAGCAACTCAATATTGACCATGATACATGTAGACTATAATATACGAACCTCGTGCTAATGTCAAACCAGAAACCTATAATACACAAATAATTAATAGAAAGGAACCCAAACATAATACTAAAGAAAGCCATCAAACTATAAGGGAAGAGAGCAAGAGAAGAAAGGAACTGAGAAGAATTACTAAAACACCCAGAAAAAAAAGCAACGAAATGGCAATAAGTACATTCTTATCAATAGCTACTTTAAATGTCAATGGACTAAATGCTCCAATCGAAAGGCATAGGGTGGCTGATTGGATAAAAAAAGTCAGTGGATACAGAGGAAATTATTAATAAATGCTATTTTGTATCAAGAAAGAAAAAGTACCAGCTCTAAAAGAGAACACGAACACCTTCCCCATTAGCTCTTTCAAGAACGCACTTAAGGTTAAAGCAGTGCCCATGCCCACAAGTCCCTTTAGCTCATTATCAGAACACTGCACACTATTTGTTGACCTTCACTGGAAGAATGGCTGCAGTGGACTTGCCGGGATGAGTTCTCTTACATATGAAGGGGGATCAGAATAAATAGTCTTAGTTGCAAAATGATATATTCTCCTGGTAAGAAAATAGATTCTTCATCATAGTAAGTGTGGTGGCCACAAGATCATACCAGCTACAGGGAGCAGAACTGACCAATGGCCCCAGCTGCTGCTCTGAAATCCATCACTTCTTTGTGCTGAGGCCACGCCTCCCACAAGCTCTTCCCAGCCCATTACTGAGCTCAGCAGGGATAGCTTGGCTGCCCTCTCCCTGAAAGTGAGCTGCAGGATTCCTCTATTGGTTGACTTTGGTTCAAGGTTGTCCCCTCTTGAAAAACTTTCCTTTCCTCAAGTCAGACCTCCATCAGAGTCTGACAGCCCTGCCAGCTTCTCTAACTTCCACCACAATTTCTCACTGAAATATTTCCCCGCCAAATGCTTGTCATCTCTTGGAGGATACAGATTAACGTTGTAAGCAAAACAAGAAAATACTCAGTTTCCAAAAAATTTTTGCATCTATAATAACATCTATTCCTTATAAATATCCAATACATTACACAAAAGGGAAATTGTAACCCCCACACTTTGGATGAGGAAACGAATTAAGTGATTTAGCCAAGGTCAATTACCTTATTTTTGTTCAGTAGCTTCTCCATTTCCTAGTCTTCCATGATCAGTGTTCAGAAAAGAACTTTGAGTCTGCTTTCCCTTTTGATTATTACTTCCCTACTATGGACAACAATAACACCTATAGTTTACTAAGCAGGCACTGTGTAAGCACTTTGCATATATTCAATTTTTCATTTAATCCTCACAACTCAGGGAGGTAGATACATCCTCCTTTATATATATGTGAGGAAATAGCTCCCAGGAATCAAGTGACCTGCTCAGGTCACTCACCTACTAAGCAGAAGGCCTAGGACCAGCCCCTGACTCTAAATCTAGTGCCATTAGCACTTATCATAACACATCAAATCTGTCAGCATTTTACTAAGCACACCTACATTCATTAGGAAGTGGGATGGGCACCCACCAGCAACTCCCCCTGCAGAGGTCTGGAGATGACAAGAGCCAGGGAAAGGAGGAGGTGGTGATAGGAGGTGACAAGGTACAGGCAAAGGTGAAGATGAGTAACCTTCTCCCAACTGCTCCATCTCAGGTTGCAGAAGAGTTCCTCATGGTCACCTGTACTCCAAGGGGTCTTATTTCAAAGAAAGTATGGGGGGAAGTAAGCTTTTATTTAAGAGGTTGCAGCAATTATTTTCGCAAATAATTCTCATAAAAATGTTAGGAGATGGGACCCAGCTTCCTCCCACCTGCCAGCCATGGAATAGGGAAGAAAGTATTAGACACTCAAGCTTCTCCATGGTCCAATCTTTAGCCTCCTCTCCAGCTTCATCTACCCTCATACTCTGTTTTACTTGATGCTTCAATACAGCAGCATCCTTACCGTGCTGTCACATATCACTGTACATTCAGTCATGTAGCTCACTGTCTAGTTCAACCTTCCTTCCCTTCCCTTGGCGAACTCTCACTCATTTCTCCACATTTCAGCTCAGCCACCATATACTTCAGGAAGTCTTGCTCAACAACCGAATTGAGAACTCCCAGAGGACACCTCCTCTGTGTTCCCCTATCCTACCCTCAGTGCTTACCTCGCCTCAACATTTCCCTTATTACGTGAGATTATCTCACACCAGAGATACAAGCAATATTATCTCCTTAAAACCTCACTCATACCACATCACTCTGGCCCATAAAGTGCTTCAAGAGGAATCCTATGGAAGGTAAGAGAACATATAGGCCCCATGCTCTGGCCTTTAAGGCCCTAAATGGCCTGGTCCCTGACCTTCTCTCCAAACTCCTCCTTTGTCCTTGCTTACTGTCATGCCACTGTCTGTTTTCAGATCCATCACCCTGCCAAACCCTCTCATGCCTTAAGACTTATTTCCTCAGCTCTTAGCACAGTTGTTCCTTTTTATTCTCCAGGGCTTTGTTTGAAAGTTGCCTTCTTACAGGCACCTTCCATCTCCACCTCTAGAACTGTCATCCTTTCCCATTGTTCCCTATTTCTTTTCTTCACTGCAACCACGGAATTTTATAATTAAGATATTTATTGACTTATTCATTTATTGTTTTCTTGTTATTTAATTCTCTAATTTAGTGGAAAACACACCCTCAACTCTTCATGCTCCTGGAAAGCGCAATCCAGACTTTTTAATCTGTATCCTTCCAGAGTGTTTGGTGCACTGTTACATCCTCAAATGTGCCAAGTAAATGAATGAGCAAGCAAAGTTCAGGAATGACACGAAGAGAGGGAATTACAAAATAGCAGAGATGTAAAGAAATTAAATATTAGTGTTAGTTTCCATAATAACTTGCATTGAGGGAACTCTGAGTGCTTTAAAAATATTAATTTACACTCTGTTCACAGGAAGAACTCATTATCTCTAACTTACGAGCAAAGAAAGTCAGCCAAATGAAGCGACTTTTCCAAAAGGAATATAATGCATTAAATAGGGAGCTTGGTCTAAACTCTGAATAGCTTTATTTTATACCCTGTCTTGTTCCCAAAGGATTTTCGATGGCTTTGAAAGACACAGACAGTTACACAATTTAGAGTGTTCACAAAAACAAAACAAGCCAGTTGCTCAGGAGAAGCACGATTATTCCTGGTACAAGGTCTGAAAGAAACTTCTTTCTTGGGTCCACACAAAGGGCATCAAACCACATCCTCAATCACATCCTCCAGGCAAGGAAGCAGTGGGGCTCACGGGGTTGTTTGCGGCACTCCTCAGTGTGGGCCGATGGCGCGGGGCCAAGGCTCAGATCCACAGAGCAATTCTCCAAGGAACCAGATCAAGACAGCCCAGGTGTGCAATTCTCTGATGGCCTGTCTTAATCCAAAAAGAACATCTGGAGATTCTGGAGGAATCATTTAACAGCACACTCTTCATACGCTGGGCTCCGTGAATTTTAATTTTCACCCAAAAACTTCTAATAAGTACTACCTAACAGTGAAATTGAAAGTGACAAGCATCTGGAACACGGTCAATGTTGTGTAACAATGAAGATTTCCATCTGATTTATCAGTCAGATGACCTGGGGAAGGGTATATTAGCTAAGGTGTAGGTTAAGCTGTTCTAACAAAGAGACCCCAAAATACAGTGAACTAGATAAAACCAAACTAACATTTTGGGCAAAAGCACTGGGAACTTCTGGTCCTGTTGCCTGTGTTAACTAGGCCAAGAGGCCCATGGTGGGTAAGGAGGTCCTGTGGACCCACTGAGTGGGGCCTCAGAGAAGGGGCTTAGGGGGTCACTTACCGGGCTTCTGCATTTCCTGTCTATAGTGTAGGAATTAGCTGTCTGCTGTGATGTTTCCTCCTTTTAATACTATGGCTGGGGCTGTTCTTCTATGAGGCATGACCAAAGTGTAGACTCCTCAGCCGGGAGTTCTCCACTGTGAGGGTTCCAGCAGCCCGACCAGATGGAGGGGATGGAGGAAAGGTGGCTTTGAAAATGCAAGTTCCACCTACCCGGGTCCCAGTATTTCCATTTTAGCCACTGAGATTTTATCAACCAGGGAGATTTTGCTGGGTTTCAAGCTGCCTCAGGAGCCCTCAGGAGCCGGCCTCAGGCGCCATTAATTAAACCCGCTTTAGCCCGGCAGCATGGCTGCAGGGTCAGAGTGTGGAGGACGCCGGGAGGAAGGGGAGGGTCATGAAGGAGGAAGGGGAGGGCCGTGAAGGAGCGCAGAGCGTGGTGGGCGTGGGGAGGGGCGGGGGAGGGGCGTGAGGGGAGGGGCTTGAAGGAGCGCAGAGCGTGATGTGATATGCGTGGCGACTGGCATGATGGAGGAAACGGTGGATACACCGGTGCTTTCCTAAGCGCTATAAGCAGCAGTGACTGTGACTCCTTTCAGCCCTCAGGCCATGGAGCATCCGGTCTGCTGCTGCAATTTGCGCTTGCCCTGAATCTTTGGGGTGGGGCTTTCAGCCTGGGTGAGGCGTGAAGGGGGCGTTCCTGACGCCACAGGCGTCCAAGTCTTATGGCAGGCACCACTGTCACGCTCAGACTTCTCAGGCTTCGTCTCAGGTTCGCCTGCTGTCTCTATGGGGCGGCTGTGGACTCTTCAGGTGGGTCGGACTCACTTTGGGGGGGTCAGAGCTGGGGTGGGGTGAGCACAGCTCAGCAGGCAGGGGATGAGGGGCAGGGTGGGGGATGGGGTAGAGGGTTCTGTGGCCATTTGGGGTCTCCTGGAGTGACCATATACAATTGAGAGGCTTCTGTTACCTGTTATCAGATGCATAGGACTAAACTAAATGATAACAGATGCTTGGAGGTCCCAGAGAAAATTGACAATGGAAGCCTCACTGTAGGTGGGGCAGGCTAGGGCCATCCTTCTGTATAAAAGTATCAGGGAACGTTGGGTTGTGTTTCTGGACCATCTGTCCTTCTACCTTGTAGTGAACACAGGGAATGTGTACAGATAAGAGACAGAGGCTGCACCTGCCGATCCGTGTTCTCTAAATCTGTTCCATTCTGCAGAATGGTCAGCATGGCTTCATTCAACTAACATACTTCTTACTTATGTGTATTGAGTGTTTGATGCAAAAGAAGTGCTTTGCAAATTAGCTCATTGGATCCGTCAACATTTGTAAGAGGTTGTTAAACCATTTCACAAAGGAGAAAGGTAAGGTTCCTATAGGGGAAATGTTTACACATAATCACAGTTATATGTCACAGGCAATTGATATTGCCTGCTATGTGATGAGTCTGTGATTCACTTTAAATTGGTGAGGAGAATCTAGTTATGTGTTCTTAAGTTGACAACCAATAAACTGTAGTAAACGCGCCAGTCTGTAAATGAGATTTACCATATTTTGGGGAAATGTCCAGTTTATTTCACATTGCACATCATGTGATATTCCTTTATAATGAAGCTAGTATGTATTAAGGCTGTGTACAGACTGTATATACGTTTGCGGTTATGCAAGAATAACACATGCCAGATCAGCACAGGGAAGCATTTGGCTAGAACCCCAAAGGACTTGAGCTTTCTATACCTACAGCCTCATTTCCCCAACTCTATCATGTCAACTTTCTGCCCCTGGACTCTGGTAGAGATGTCCCTGTCTGAACCAGAATGTCCACAATGTTTTAGGAATCAGCGACCTTCATGGATATGGTTCTGGGTTTCACCCAGGAAGAATAGGCCTTGGTGGGCGCATCCTGGCAAAAGCTACACAGAGATGTGATGCTGGAGAACATCATTCATCTTCTCTCTGTTGTTGAGTCTGTCAATAAGGATTTATTTACTCAACAAGTATCCAGAGAAGTTTCCACATATCATGCTCCCCTCAGCTCTCATTTTTATTCTTTCATAACACAACTACGAGTGGGTAATTCTGTTTATTGATTTAATGACATGTAGTTTGCCCCTTCACTAGAATATAGTCTTCTTGACCACAATTTTATGTCTTTGTTGCTGCTCTATTGCCAGCACCCAGAACAGTGCTGAAAACTCAATGGGGTTTTTTTTAATAACTAAAAAATAAGATTAAACAATTCCTAAGTAATTTTTCTGTTCTAAGCAGTAAGCCCAAAGTTTGAGGCCACAGTAGAAAAAAACACCAGGCAACATAAATTTAGGTTATTCTGGATTAACTAGAAACATTTAATTCCTCGTTTGTTGAAAACACTGGGAATCTTTACTCTGTGAGCTTGCTCGTGCACATCCACGAGTTCCTCAGTGCTTTTGGCTTGGTGTCACGGTGTTCCTCCTGCTCTGCTCAAGGACTTCCAAGGTTTTCTTCAATGCTCACTTAGTTGTTCATGCGATCCTGTCCTTGACTTGAGGAATATGTATGGTTCTTAAAACACAGTTCAAAATTCAAGTGGCTTTTTCCCATGAACAGGGTGGCAGCTCTGCAAATAAGACACAATTTCCCATTGGAGCAAGGAGAGGAGTTGTGGAGGGAAGAAAGGGGATTCCCACAAGGCCTGAGGCTGGCTAAGCTCTAGGCATGTGTGTTCACTATGAGGAGAAGCCTAGTCAGTGAGGGATCAGGACCTTGGTAATGCCGACTACAGATTTCCTTAAGTCCATGGTCTTTTCAGGAAAGTATGGGAATCCAGTGGGGGAAAAATCCTCAATGTTGTCAATATTCCTAGCATTTATCAATGTCTTTTATTCATAGTTTATGTCCTCATTGGATTGAAAGTTTCATATTGTGAACTTTGCCCTCATCCCTTCCCCTTGATGATTTCTTCTCTCATAACCTTACCAAAATCTGTCTTAGTTTTCTCTTCAATCTTGAAAACATTTTGTAATTGACAGTGCCCTAAAACATGTTTCTAGACATTAGTGCATTGCTCCATTTCACATTCTTGCCCTGTGTAAGGGTCAATATTTGCCTTGCATGCCGTACAACACTTTGGTTCCCTAATGCCTCTTGAGAAATTTATTTTTTAATTGACTTTAGGCAGGAGAAGTAACCTTTAAAACCAAGAAATGGTACCTATACCAAATATCTGCAGGAAGGAGCCATCTAACTGCACAGTGATGGTAAGTTTCTTGGGTTGAACCCTGGTCCCCTACATTAGAGGCCTGGGAATTGGATGATTACTAGTAAAGCACAATAACAGGACTATAATTTGAGATGGGAGTAAGTGCCATCCCAGCGGAAAGTTTTGCATAATTTTAATTTAGGAAGGATATTGACCTGAGCTCAGAGCTATAACCTGAGTTCTTATAAAAGGACAATTGTATAAACATGGCTCAAATATCTAGTCTATGAAACACAATGAAGTTACAAAATTAACCAACTGTACAGTTGAGGTGTTATAAAGAAGAAATCTCTGGGCTGGTCCAGTGGCACAACAGTTAAGTTCACACGTTCCACTTCAGTGGCCCAGGCTTCACGAGTTTGGATCCCCAGTGCAGACATGGGACCACTTGGCAGGCCATTCTATGGCAGACGTCCCACATACAAAATAGAGGAAGACGGACACAGATATTAGCTCAAGGCCAGTCTTCCTTAGCAAAAAGAGGATTGGCAGCAGATGTTAGCTCAGGGCTAATCTTCCTTAAAAAAAAAAAAAAAGAAGAAATCTCAATGCATGCAAGAGAGTAACACACCGTGCATATGTAACTTACATGAGGAAGGTTTTTAACCAGGAACTATGACTGACTGATTAGCCTAGAATTCATACATAGAGAAAAGAACAAATGAACGTCTGTGGGCAGTCTTTTAAGTGCCTCTTAGCTCCTCCAATAAGCAGAAATCTCACATTGGGGAAGAACCCATTGAACAGAACTAGTGTGAGATGTTTTCACTCACAGGTTCACAGTGACTTAACATATGTGAAGTCACGTGGGCCCAGGAGGCCCACCTCTGTAAGCTGTTGGACCAACTGAGGCAGCAAAGCCATGAGGAAGCACTGAAGTTTCACCTGGAAAATACCCAAGATATTCTCCAGAACATGAAATACTGGTAGGCAGGCCAGATTCAAAAAGACAGAAGGGGATGGCCTGAAATCCATAATTAAGATCAGATGAAGCCTGCTTAGGAGCCCAGGGGTGTGCCCAGGAAGTTCAAGATGAAAATCTTGCCTCTAACTTTGGAGAATGTTGTGGACTTTGCTGCTCTGTTCTCAGCCAACTCAGAAGGTTCCAGGGAGGATTTTGATCAGAATAGCTTATGGAGGGAGGTTTCAAGGTCATGTAATTTAAACAAGTGCAGTCAAAGAGATGGCTGTAAGTGAGGAAAGCAGGGCTCCTGGAGTGGTGAGAGTCACTAGGACAGATGGGAGAGATGGGGGGCTGGGGAGGGTGTGGGTGCACCAATGATGCACTCCTCGGGTCCCCAAGATGCCAGATGTCTGGGAAGCAGCTGCCACCATGGCCTTTACCACTGCAGCCACCGCCAGTGCCGTTTCCCCAACCACCAAGAACACCACCACAGTAGGCTGGACAGGGAAGTAAGAAGTAGGTTCCAAATTCACCACTGTGGTCTCAAATCTGGACCTGGGAATGTTGTGATTGGGTCTGATAGGAGTCGTTGGGCAAGAGGAATTACCCTGAGGCAGGGGCATGAAGATCCCTGAACTCCTCTCCAAGTGTCATTTGTTGTATTTGAATCTGTTGAGCTGAGGTGGATTCCTGCCCCAGAGGTGACCAGAGTCAGCCCAATCCACATGCCACACCACAGGGGGCGCCAACCGACCCAATGCATTCCAGGAGGCTGTGGGACACCACCCCCGCTGCTGGTGCCCTTGCACTGGCTGCTGCCACGTTCATCATCCTCCCTCGGGAGCCCGGCCTGGGCTGGGGGGGGCCCAAATGTGGAAGGGCTGAGACACAGTTTGGGCACACTAGCTTCCTGGAAGCCTCCTGCTCCAACCAGGCTGATGACAACTGCCAGGGTACTTTCAGGTCTCAGGGCCCTTTTCCCCATGCTAGACCCCAGACAGAGACTCATCCCAGGAAGCTGGAATGGCTGGCCTCCTTCAGACAAAGCAGGCTCCTCCAGAGGATACACCTCTCCCTGTGCCCTGCCACAGTGCACCCAGAGAGATGGCCAGGGCAAGGCCTGTCTTGGACCTTAGTCATGGATTTCTCTCAAGAGTAGAGCTCTGGGCAGCAGGAGGGCATGGCTTTAGTGACTCCAGAGTGAAGGGAGGTGCCTGCCCCTGGAAGGGCAGGCCTGCCAATTTCCCCACTATTTCCGCAGGGGGCGTGGCATGCCTAATGTGGCCAAACTCCTTTGGCTAGCATTCCTGAGCCCTGTTGACTTGTCAAACATTTACTGCTCCCTGTGTTGAAAAGCTCCTTCCTGATGGGAGGCCTTGTTCTGTCAAACAATAAAGGAGGCACCGGATGACCAGCATGCAGGAGGGATAGCCTTGCCCTGCCCCCTGGCTCCTGATGGGCAAAGAGGGGCAGAAAGCTATTTTCAAAGGATGGGAGTGGGACCTGAGCAGAAGGGGAGACGGGGATGTGAGACACAGTTGTAGAAGTTGGGAATCCCAGTTCACCAGCAGCTGCACCCGGCCACCACCAGTGGGCTCCCCCACACTTTCAGTGCCACAAGGACCTGTCCCTCAGCAAGCCCAAGGGCCTTTCTGAGGCCAGTCACCTTTGCTGTGCATGCGTAGATAGAAAGAAGGGTTTTCCCTCCATGGAGTGGGGCTTCCAGAGTGCTAACAGTCAATAAGACCCATGGGATTTGTCAGTCAGTTGGGGAGGGGCGGGTGCACCCACCATCCTCTCTTCATTTCCCTGAGATCCTAGATCTGGTGAGAGTCGCTTGAGATTTCCATGAAATTAGTGGAGTTCTCACTGTGTTGTAGGCGATCTTGTTGAGGTAATGGCTGGCCTCTGTGATATCAGGTCTCGGTGAGGTCAGAGGGGGGTCTCTATAATGTCACTAGAGGTCTCTTGGAGGTCATGGGAGTTCTTTGTGTGTTCAGGGAGTTCTCTGTGAAATCAGGAGACCTCAGTTTGAGGGAAGAGGGGTTCACTATGAGGTCAGTGGAGGTCTCTGGGTGGTCAGACAAGTCTCTGTGTGGGCATGGGATGTCTCTGTGTGGTCAAGGGGAGTGTCTAAAGTGTCAGGGGATGTCTCTGTTAGGTCAGCTGAGATCTCTGTCTGTCAGTGAGGACAGAAGGGGCCTCTATGACGTCAGAGGTGGTCTCTGTGAGGTCACGGTGTTACCAAAATCAAAGTGGTTTGAATGCTTGCGAGTTAAGTTGGCATGAGCACACTAAAGCTATTTGGGAACATAAACCTTCCCTCATTTGTTTGTCTTCCACCCCTTGACTATTGGGGACCACTGAGAACGCTGTGTAGTAGCTTCCCTCACTTCATCTGTAGTAAGTTCACAGAAGGTGTCAGTTCACACGAGAGCAGTGTGGAAATTAATGGTAACTAGAGAAGCTCTCCTGATGGAGTGGCCATTTTTGCAGCTGCAGCTGCCACGTTATGTCCTTTGAAGGGCTTTACCATGGATCCCAGCTACTTTCTTGGAGACCTGTACCACTTCTAACAGTTTAAGCATCTCTGGCCCATGTTTAACGTCCATGATTCACTCTGGAGACCTCTGTGGCTGGAGGTCACTTCTGGGCAAGCATGGCTTAAAGACCCATTGGAATCAAGGAGAAGGGCAGCAGAGTTTAAGATATGACAGGATATTAAAGAAATCTGAAGGGAATCTGGCATCATATCTTGATAATGAAGTATTCTATTTCGGGATAGCCAGAGGCCTCATCAGTCACTGGTAGACTAGAGAATTGATGTAGGAGTCCAAACCCTCATAGGTAGGTCCATAGCCAATTTTTTTGCTTTCTTGAATAACAAGCAGATGGCAGCTACTGCTCTGAAGCTTGGGGGCTAAACTTTAACCAGTGTGTCCATCTTGCCCCATTCAAAAGCGTCTGTTTATGATCGCAAGTTTATCAGAGAGGCTGATAGCCATGCATCCAATGTAAAGAATCCAAAGAAGAAAGAACAGAGCCATTCCTTTAGACACATCGTATTCCTTCCTGGTCAAGAAGCTGAACATACTTAACTCACGTCTGACTCTATCCTCCTGGGGATAGAATCACACCCCGCAGGATTACCCTTCTCCCCGCCCCCATTTTCCATGCCAATTGCAAGTTCGGGTCGTGACCTGTGCTCCTGACAAAGTGGCCGCGAGACCGCAGGTTCCCACCACCCCCTCCTTGGGTTTGAGGGCTCTGATAGAGCGGCTCACACAACTCGGGAGAACCTCTCCCTTCTGAACAGCCACAGGGAAGAGGGGCATAGAGCAAAACATGTGTGGCAGGGAGGAGGAGCTCCCGGGGCCTCTCTGGGTGTGCCACTCTCCCCGAACCTCCACGTGTTCGCCAACGCAGCAGCTGTCTGAGCACCGTTCTTTCGCAGTCTGACGGAGACTCCATCGCCTGGGCATAGTCGATTGCGGTCATTGGCCGTTGGCTACTCAGCGCAACCTTCAACCCCTCTTGCCCCCCCCCCCGTCCCCAGGGGTGGGGACGGGGACAGGGACGGGGACGGGCCTGAAACTTCCAAGGCAAGAATCGAATCACACAGTTGGTTTCCCTGGCACCCAGCCCCCACGCTTAGGGCTTCTCCAACACTCACCTCGTTAACACCAGTTCAGGTGGCGTTGAAAGGGGCTTGTTAGGCATAACACCAGACAAACCACTTCGCCTTTCTGGCTCTGGACTCGTTTCAGGAACTGAGCCCTAAAGTAATTCTCCTAACCAAAGATGCGCCATGTGGCTCTCGTATGGGCAATCCCAGGACTTTTAGGCGCTCGCTGCCAGAAACCAAGGGAAGACATTTACTGTTATAGCCCCAGGAGCGCACAGCATTGAGAGCACTAAGGTCTCGAGCAAAGCTAGATTCCCCTGTTCTGAAAACTTCCTGATTCCGGGAAAGCTTCCTCTTTCTGGCTTCTGGCTTCAAGGGGCATATGTTTCACCCGGGGCCAGCCACCTACCTGCTTCCGTTTTACCTTTCCTGGCGTGGCACCGGCTGCTCACTCCACCTGTCCTTGGGCCCATAGTTCCGAGTTAGCCCTGCTTGAATCATGTAGGGGAATCTCTCGCTTCTCAGGGGCTGCTGTATCCTGCAAGAGGGCCATCAGCTCACCTCCCCCACTTTTTGGTGCTTGGAGCTTGGTTTTCTCCTGTTCCCAGCCTGTGGAGGCCCCTAACTCACAGAGCTCGTCCCTCCCTAGAAGGGGGTGGGGAACGGGGCATTCTGGTACACACAGTGAGGAATCCTTCAGCAGTTTGGACCCTGTTTCACAGGTCCAGGGCTCCAGAAATCTTCTGGTCTCTCCCTTTCCTGAGACCTCCTTCAGTTCACACTTTCCTTCAGAAAGCTTTCCCTTGTGGGCATTCCACACCAAGAACACGGCTCCACTAGGGAGCAAAGATTCAGCCTGCTCTCCTCCTTCCTGCCGAGGTCACCGGGCCCTCCCGGAGCCAACAGGGGGAGGGGGCTGTCCTTCAGCCCCATCACGTCTCATCTGTGGTCAAGGGAAACTGCCACGGCTCGGTCTTCTTCGATCCCTTCCCTCCCTGGTGACGGTTCGGACAATCCTGCCACCAACGCCCTTCCTCTTGGCAGTCCGCACACCGATTAGCCCCCGACATTGCAGGTGGCCTCCTGGCCCCTCGGTGGGGGCTGGGGTTACTCACCCATGGCATATGTCCCCTCTCCCTCAGGTTACCTTGAGGAGACTGGCGGGCCACAGCGAGCAAGGCAGCCTGCCTTTTCCTCTTCTTGTCTTCCTTTGCATCCTCAGCTTCAAGCCGGTTATGGAGCACCCTCCGTGCAGCCACTCGTAGCTGTGCAGGACTGGTAGCAGGATGGATCGCCAACTTTTGGAGTTTCCCACGGGTGTCTGGAGCACTTCTGAGATCTGAAATACGGATTCAGGATCACTGTACTGCCCCGGGCCTCCAGGTCCCAGTTTGTGTATCACCTGAGGCAGTCCTGCGGCCTCTGGAACAAAATGTGTGTGTGTGTGGCGGGGAGGGGGGGCGGGGAGGGGCGGTGTGGCTTTCCCCAGGGCCCCATTGGACCTGTCTGAATTTAGGCCATTTAATGGGTGGCCGGCTTACTCTTTTCATGGCTTTCAGAAGCAGACCCCGAAAATATCCTCCCTTTCCTCCATCCCCAGGATCATTGGGATTCCACCCTGCCTCGCTCTCTGGCACAGCCTGTCCACCATGCCTGTGGATGTCCGATCCTGGGTCATCTGCCTTACCCGCTTGTTCCCTGGCTTTGAACGGAACGGACGACTTTGCCTCAGGCATGCTAACCTTCTCCTACAGAAGCCCACAATTCGTATGGGGCAAGAATTCATATGGAGTGAGTATAATAATATTGCTAATAAAGTTATTTTTATTATTAATAGCTAACAATTATATAGTGCTTCCTATATTCCAGGCAATCTTCTAAGTGCACTCTAAATATTAACTCTTTGAATCCTTGAAAATCCCCCATGAGGTAGGTATTATTTCTTTCAAATGAGGAAACTGAGGCACCAGAGAGAGGCTAAAACCAATATGTAACTGATAAATGAATTCATCGATAAGGCTGAGTAAAATGCAGGCTCTCTGTCTTCGGAGTCTTGGCTCTTGATACTCTATACCTGTGCTCCTGCAAGTCCTATGAAACTCAGAAGCTTGTATGATGGTGGTGAGGCACAGAGGCTTTAAGCAAACTGCTGAGTTCCACAGCTGACTCCACCCTTGGCTTGGTACTGAAAACAGTCCTGGATTTGAGAAGCTCAGTATCTACTGCCCTCTCCTCTAGGACCCAGTAGAGGTGGGGGATACAGATGCAAATATGGGGAGGCTTTTAAGTTCTAGGGGCAGGTTGTATCCAAAGAAGCTCAGGGCCTGCAGGTAACTTCTCCTCTCCAGTTTAGCACCTCCCCTACCCCTTCAGCCCCCGTCCATGCAGAAAGGCAGCATGAGCCTGGAATCACACAGGCCTCGATGGAAATCCTGGCTCTGAAATGCACTGGCTTTGGGTAACAACTTAGGCTTCATGATCAAGAAGGTAAAATCAGAGGAAGATGGTGCTGTTGAATGAGCATCCCAGCAGCTGAGTTAAACGGTAACCAAAATGACTGCCTGACTCAGGGGCATAAGGCTTTAATGCACACACACTTCACATGTCCCAGGCACAGGCTAGACATTCTACACGGCTCATCCCTTTTCATACTCCCAATAGCCCCGGGAGTTGTGTTGTTCTATACCCACGTCACAGGTGAATAAACTGAGGTTCAGAGACCTTAAGTAAGTTGTCCCAAAAGTTGGGCTGCTTTGAATCCTTGTTACCATTACGGGCTTAATTGTATCCTCCCAAAATTTATATGTTGAAGCCCTAACACTTAGCACCTCGGAAGGTGATTGTATTTGGAGACAAGGACTTTAATGTGGTGATTAAGTTACATGAGGCCATTAAGGTGGAGCCCTAATCCTGTCTGACTGGGGTTCTTGTAAGAGGAGGAAATTTGGAATCACAGGGAGACATCAGGAATGCGCTCACACAGAGGGAAGAACATGTTAGCACAGTGAGAAAGTGGCCATCCACAGGTCCCCTACTATCAGCACATAATCAGGAAGGGCAAAGAGGTTTTCTGGTGCCATTTTGTCCCGAGGCTTTATCTCATATTTCGTAACTCCTAGCAGCTCTGAAAAATAAATGTTATGAATGTGGAAATATCAATGGATCTGGGACTTTGTTGTTGCATTATTGTCATTTCTTGGAGGATCAGAAGATGTCATAAGCATAAGCCTGTCTCTCCTAAGAAGGCCTGGAAAGAAATTACAGAAAGTGTAGAAGGCAGGAGCTACTTCTACTATAGCTCATTTCCAGATTCGGGCTAATATCAGATCTTCATTGGATTATTAATGTTTCTTGAGAGTGCTGCTTCATCAAATTTCTCTTCCCTGCCTGGGCCTTCAGCAGCTGATACGGTCATCAGCTGTCTAGCTTGTGGCCCTGCATATCTATGCCTTACCTATTCATATGTCCAAAGTGACATGAAGCTCAGGAGGCCGTATTTTCTGATTTATGGTATGATTTTTGGAAAAGTTTTATGAGGTATAAACAAAGCAAACTAGTTAAAAATCTAACACTCATTTTTATTTGAAGAGAATAAAATCATATGCCATTAGAACTCCTCTGGAAAACCCAGGGCATATATCTCACAACTTGCTTGACTTTTTTTTTTTAAAGATTTTATTTTTTCCTTGTCTCCCCAAAGCCCCCCGGTACATATTCTTAGTTGTGGGTCCTTCCAGTTGTGGCATGTGGGATGCCGCCTCAATGTGGCTGGATGAGCGGCGCCATGTCCACGCCCAGGATCCAAACTGATGAACCACTGGGCCACTTGCAGCGGAGCATGCTAACTTAACCACTCAGCCACGGGGCTGGCCCCCTTGCTTGACTTTTGATAGGCAAGAAGGAGATAGAAATTCTTACCAGTGGCTATCTGGTTGCTAGAAACAGAAACTTCCTTTTGTTAACATAAGCAAAACAAATATCTTTAAAGGCTATGGAATGACATATAAAATTGAGGGAAAATAGAACTTCAGGAAGCACCAGAACCAAAGAATAATGAGAGATACAGAGACGGAGACAGAGAGTGGGGGGGAAGGGAAGAAGGGAGGGAAGGATGGGTGGAGAAAGTGATAGAGTTAATTAAACAAGGTGGCCACAGCATAGGCTAAGGGAGGGGATGGGAGATTGACAGTAGTCCGTGATCCCAGAGAAGAATGTATTTATATACAAATGGAGGAAGGATACTGGACAAGCAAGTATAAGTGATTTTCACTAACAAAGCATTCCTAAAGTACTCATAAGCATTACATGACTCCCTGATTGTCTCATGCACAAGTATTGCTCAGTGAAATTCCTGCTTGGGGACTTCACCAAATGTCATCTATTTACACTCAACACCCATTTCCATCCCCTTGTACATTCTTTCTTGTGTTTCAGTACTTCCCATATTTGAGAGGGCTAAAAAGAACGTTTCCAAAACTCCCTTGATGCCACGGTTCTAGAATTGATTTAAGTTCCATCAATGTAATGCAGTTGCATGAGATTTGAAAGGCAGAAGGGGTAGTGAAGGGCAGCAGGGACATTTCGTGTATTTATTTTCCTGCATTAGTAGCAACTCCAGGCCCTGGCAGGCATCAGTTTTTCCCGTGGCCAAAAGGCACTTTGCACTGCCTACTCACCAACCTCATGGTCAGGGGCATGGAGACATCAGTCAGAATTTCCTGCAGTTCCCCCATCCCTGGTCTACATCTGCTGAGGCCTGACCCTGAGCCTGAGTCTAGCAGCAGACACCAAACTCCATTCTACTAGCCCTTGAAATAATTCTGTGGACGTCTAATTTCCTATAGTAAAGCCCTTTCTAGTGGAGATACTTAAAGTAGTTTCTGTTTCCTGCATTCACCCTGAATGATACAAGTATCAAAAAGCTCCTTCAGTATCAATTTAATTTCCAGCTTTATTGCACATTCTTTCAGTGCAATGATATGGTTCACCCATCTTATGGCTCCTTTCCTTGCACAGATGACAGAGTTTTCTTGAGTAATTGAGCAGAGCTTCCTCTGACTTGCCTACAGGTGAGTTCAGTTATTTTGTTCCTTGAGACCACTCCCATTTCCCAGAACTATTGTGGACTATGCTGCTTAGCTTCAGTGGTTTCCTTGTTGTGTTTCATCTCATTACTCCCAGAAATGTACACTAGGAGTGATGATTGCCTTGATGGCTGTTCTTTTAGGCAAGTTGGATCATAAAAGGCATACTTCTCCAAATATTATTATATCATGAAGCATTCTCTGGTGATAGCCCTTTGATAGGTACACTTATAGAAGAAGTTAGAGTTGGTATTATGCATTAGAATTTCAGTCACATAGTCCCTTGGATCTAGGAATCCCAAAGCTAGGGACTTATGTTACTGATATCTCACAAAAAATCCTCTCAGATTTACATATAAGTTTAGTGCAGGAATTGTTTTTGGTAAGTGTTTTTAAAAACGAAAACAGCAAAACGATCCTTCAGGGACCATTTAATTGAATTACAGTATATTCAATTGATAAAAGTATTCAGCTGTAAAATAACATGGTTGGCCCAATACAGGAAGATTTCCAAGATGTAATATTGAGTGAAATGGTAAGGATGAATTGCGCAAAATATTTAGCATTTAGCAAGTTTTAAGTATGACAGGTGAGAAAATATGCATTGGTGTCAACTACACATGAACTGTTCACTAATTCCCCTTGGGATCAAAATACAAGGTTCTGAGAGTTTAGAGTGGCGGGGTGGTATATCATTTTGTGTTTCAGTGGAGAAAGAGAAACATTACCAGGTATTTCAAACAGAGGGAATTTACAACAGGGGATTGTTGGTTGGCTTTGCCAGGATTGGACGACTGAGAATGAGGGTATTCATTTCCTAAGGCTGCTGTAGCAAATTACCACAAACTTGGAGACTTAAAATAATAAGCATGAATGAAAAAAGAGAATGAAATATACAAAAAGAAGTGTATATGAGACATATAGGAAATGCTGACAATACCCAGTACACATGTAATCAACGTTTCAGAAGGACAGGAGGAAGAGAATGGAGCTAAAGCAATATCTGAAACAATTATGGCTGAGAAATTTCCAAAAGTCATAGAAGACTTCAAGCCACAGATCCAAGAAATGCTATGAATTCTCATGAAGACAAATACAAAACATTTAGATCCCACCAAACATGGTATGGTCTAAGGTCTAAAGGGGTATTTCACAATAAGGAAGTGTGGGCCCAACTTTGCATCTCTTCATTGTGGGGCCTGTGAGTGAGGGAGAGGAAGAAGCAGCAATCATGGAGCAGGGCTATAGCGTGGCTGCTGATGGGGGATAATTAGGAGGGAATGAAGGTAGCCTCAGAGGCTCATTGATCCCCTCAAACATTGCTTGAAGACCTGTAACTCAAGATTTGGCAGAAAAATGGCTAAGAGTTTGCCTTCCCTTTTATCAAGGAAAAAAATACCTATAGTAAGTCTTACTTACAACTACTTATACAAAGGGACAGAAAACCCAACTCAGTGGGTATAGACAATGAAGATATTTTGTTTTATGTAAGTGCAAAGTCTGGCAGCAGCAAGCCTTACAGGTGTGGGTTTATCTAACCATTCAGGTGTCAAAATCAAGGATCTGCTTTCATTCTGGCTCTCTGTTCTGCTTTACTTGGTGTTGGCATAATCTCTAGGCTCTACGTGGTAGTCCTCCAACTTCTCCAGGTGGGCACTCCTCTGCAATAGCAAAATAGCCATGGCAGCTATGTCATCATATCTGTACAGCTCCCTCTTTTGGTAGGTCCTTCTAGGAAGGAGAGAACCTTACTAGCTAAGAAATTATAGCAGATGTCTCCTCTCACCTCTGAGGCTCAGATTGAGTCTTATGCCCATCTTTGAACCAAGATCGTGATTGAGATACCACGTTAGTCTTCAACTAAGCAGAGACCAGGTTTAGAGTTGGAATTGGGGGTTAATACTACCAAACCACAGCACTGGCATGGGGGAAGAGTGGTCTCCACAAAGAAAAATATAGTTTCTAACAGTAGAAGTGGGTAATCACCAGAGGAGGAACAAATGCTGGAAGCCAAAACAAACAAACAAACAAACAAAAAATCAACTCAAATCACATGGCATGACACTTGACCCACTTCTCTTCCCTTTCCCTCCTGGGTTAGCTCGGCTCTCTTCTCAGCTGTTGCTTGAATGCACCAAACACCCCGCCCTTGAGGCCTTTGCTCTCCCCAGAGCTTTATCCTGGTATGCTCTTTCCTCAGACATTTGCTTGGCTTTCTCCCTTGTTTTTCTATTCACGGCTCTATTTAAATGTCGCCTCAGAGAGGCCTTTGGTGAATTCCCTATCAAAAATAGCAACTGCATTTCAATCTACCCCCATAATTGGCTTTGGTTGTGTTTATAGCATTTATCACTATTTGACATTATTTTATGTCTCTCTTTGCCCTCACCACTGGAACACACTCTCCCTGAGAATATTCCCTCGTGCTCATTGTTGTATCATGGTGCCTAAAACAGTGCCCAGCATGTAGTAAGCATTAAACAAATGTTTGTTGAATGAATGAATGAGTTAGAATCCAAGACCTAACCCCACTTCTGTAATCTTAAGCAGGGAACTGAAGCCTTTACTGCCTCTGTTACCTTATCTGTCAAATGGAGATGCTTTCTACCACAGAGCATTATTCTTCAAGTAAGAAAATGTGTGGGAAATGTCTGGCATGTACAGATCTTTGATATATATTATTCTCACACACACACACACACACACATATATATATATTCTCACAAAGCTTCATTCAGTGGACCCAATGAGGCCAGAATCCTTTATTTAAATCAGTTGTTATCGACCCTGGTGTCACTTTAGGATTACCGAGGGAATTCTTCACAAGTGCTGAGCTTGGTTCTCACCCTGAGTCTCTTATTTAATTGGCCTGGTGTGATGCCCAATCATTGGCAATTTTTAAAGCTCCCCAGCGGGGTCTAATATGCAGCCAGTGCTCAAGACCACTAGTTTCTAGTCATTGGTGGGCTGATGGCAGGGCTGGATGTGTAACCATCAGACTCATGGAAGCATTGTAAAACCTGGCCCTTCCAACACCTGGAAATCTCTAGAAGCCAGCTTGGCTTATTTTCTCCAGTACAAACCTTCAACTGGCAGACTACACAGATGATCCTTCCCACTGTGTTAGAAAGAAAAAACACCAGCTCTGCCTCAGATTTCTCAAATGATTTTTACATGTGCAAACCATGACCCGTTTCCACGCTTGTAGATGTTAGGGGGGAGAAAGGGAAGCTTAAAGGAGACCAGGGAGACTAGTGTGTATTTTCTCCTAAAGAAACTTTTAAAAGTGCAGAGGAACTGGCCTGGGACAGGGTCTAGGATCTAGATCTTATACTAACAGGGATGATGCATGTGAACAGTGCCCAGGACAATTCCTGGCCCATCGTAATTAGTGTTCAATTAAGCAAACTAGACTTGCCTAAGGTGTTATGATAATAACGACACAACGACAAACAATGAATCCTTTTTCTGAGCATCTTCCCTGTGTTAAGTATTTTAGGTAGGTAATTTTTTATCTCTACAACATTACGGTAAATCACTGGTTTTCTCCCCTTTCACAACTGGCAAAATTAGGATCTGAAAGCTTGCAGCTGGGAGAGGGAAGACTCAAGATTAGCATTCAGGGCTGACACCAAAGTTCATCTTCCTGCCTGTATACTCTATACTGTTTCTAGAATCCCCTTAACTCTCAAACTCTATGACTCGGAGCAAGTTGGACCTTTTTCACCTGCAGTAAACAGAAGGCTTTTCCTTCACTTAAAATAATGTAAGTAGTGATAAATGCTAGGAATACAACCGAAGCCAATTGTGGGGGTACTGGGTTAGAGATGCTGTTCAAACCTCATCCCATTCAGACCCTCTGACTATTGATAGGAGAGGGAAAGTGGAAGAGAGAGGTTTTGCCTGATCTTTGAGGCATACACCTGTGTGGAGAGAGGGGGCAGAAATGCCTGGTTTTCTGTTAAGAGGTAGGGCCATGGGAGGAAGCTGCTGCCCACTCCTCAAACTGTGCAAGTCCTCCTGATTCAGGGCAGTTCTACAGGCTCTTGTCTCTGCTTATCTGGAACTCTCTGCTCCTTGTGAACACCCACCATCACCTTTGCCTGGAAATTCCTATTCACCCTTTGGATCCACAGTTTAAGCGTCACTTCCTCCAAGAAGCCTCCTCTGGTTCTCCACCACTCCCACCCCTACAGTAAAACAAAATATTTTCACATCTTCTTTTGTTGTGTTTATGGCAGTTTGTAATTACATAATAATTTTGAGTAATTGTTTAGCGCCTACCTCCCCTTTGTCAGCTCCATCAGGGCAGGAACCAGATCTTTCTGATCTACCTCCATATCCCCATCGCCTAACACAGTGCCAAACACATAGAAGGGCCTCAACATTTTATTTGCCTGGCTGTAAGTGTTACAATGAAGAGACCAAACTTAACCCTTCCATTTTTTCTTTCTTTCTCAGGAAACAGAGGAAAGGGAACCTCTGCCACTCCACTTCAGCCTGACACTCCTGAGATGCCTCAAGGCACAACTAAACAAATGGTATGCACCTGGGTATGTGGAGCTTGAGGAAGAGCTTCACTTATCTTTCACCTTCTATTCTCTGATGCTGGGTAGGGTCCTCCTTTCTGGTTTTTTTTTTTTTCTGGTGTTGTTCATTTATTTTTTTAATGATTGGCCCTGAGCTAATATCTGTTGCCAATTTTTTGTTCTTCTTCTCCCAAAATTCCCCTAGCACATGGTTTTATATTCTAGTTGTAGGTCCTTCTGCTTCTGCTATGTGGATGCTGCTTCAGCATGGCTTGATGACATCCATTCCCAGGATCTGAACTGGTGAAGCCCTGGGCTGCTGAAGCAGAGCATGTGAACTTAACAATTCGGCCACGGGGCTAACCCCCCCTTCTTGGTTTTTGGTTTCCACCCACCACCGTGATGTCAGACTCTCTTTGACTTTGAGAGTCTCCTCTGGCAGAGAAGGGAGGTAGAAACCTCTTCAAGTGTGGGGTGGTTCCTGCCTTAGCTGATATCGCTGCAGAAACCTCTCTCCACAACCTGGTCATGGGCTTGGCACCTGCCGCAAGAAATTGGACCTGTAGCATGTGCAACGGTTCTGAAGCCTGTGACCAATCCTCCCACTGCCATCAAAATAAAGGGTGGTTCTGAGACCTATTTCAACATTTTTTTTTAAAGATTTTATTTTTTTCCTTTTTCTCCCCAAAGCCCCCCGGTACATAGTTGTATATTTTACTCATGAGTGCTTCTAGATGTGGCATGTGGGATGCTGCCTCAGCAAGGTTTGTTGAGCAGTGCCATGTCTGCACCCAGGATTCAAACCAACGAAACACTGGGCCACCTGCAGCGGAGCGCACGAACTTAACCACTTGACCACAGGGCCAGCCCCCTATTTCAACATCTTAAATTCAGCTTCCAGAGACTGAGGGCGACCTTTCCCCAGACACCACATTTTAAAATGTAGTGGGCTCTTTGATTTTGCAAACAAAATCTGGTAAGCAGTTAAATTACATTTTAATATTCCCAGCACTTAGCCAGGAAAAGATGCACACAGAATTGAAAAGCATCCTGAGTTTTTCTGTCATTTTTATTTAAATGCCCAGATTAGACCATAATTCATCTCAAAATGGCAGGAGGCCTCTTCATGCACTTCACACTTCAAAATGTCTTAGAAAATCATGTCAATTTTGGCAAGCCTCTTGCCATGCCAGAAACAACAGCAAATGCTTTTCTCCTTGAGTACCATCTATTGTGAATCAGATTATAAAAAAAATACACCTTGCTCTTTTATTTTGACTCTGTTTTGAGGATTTTATGGCATCTCTGCAGTAATTGATTTGTGTCACATTCCTGCATAAGTAGCATTCATTGTCCCACTTTTTAGAAGGGGGAATTGAAGCAGAGGTGTGGTAAAGCAACTTTCTTATGATCCTGGAGAAACTCACTCATTCATTCACTTGTTCTTTCAGTAACCATGTCTTGAGAACCAGCTATGCCCTGGTCACTAACCAGACCTTGAGGATACATAAGTGACTATCTCACAGGCCAGTCTCCAGATCTCTGGTAGAAGAGAGAGTCATTCTAATAAATGATTACAACATTCCACAATAAGTGCTGAGGTGGATAAAGGGGCCACAAAGAATCGCCCCTCAGCCAGCTTGTCTGTAAGAGAAGGCTTCCCACAAGAAGTGAAATATGAGTCAAATCTTGAAGGATGAGTAGGACCCCAACCATCCAAGGCCTGAGTGGCAAGAAGGGCTTTTACAGCAGAGGGAGCAGCATGCACAAGGCACAAAACAGCTTCGTGTTTTCTGGTTTTAGGTGGTTGGAGAAAAAGATGTATATGTGGGATTGAAAGAAGATAGACAAGAACGAGAACGAGAACAGTCTTACATGCCAATCACGGGACGTGGACTTCCTCCTGACACAGTGGGACGAAAACAGTATAGAGTGTGTTAGTTAGTACTCACTCACTTACTTAGTTCAGCCTAATTCAGGTTCATACAAATTCCCCCTTTCCCTGTCTTTAGTGGTCAAAGAGAGTGTTGATCTATCTGAAGAAATATAAAATTATTAAAATCACTTTTTCAGATCCAAGGACCTCTTTGAACTGTCTAAAGTCATCCTGCATGCAAATGTGCATTTGCCTGGGTAGATTATCTAAAGCCTTCGTTGGATTTCTCAAGTGATCTAAAGCTCTAAAAAGTATAAGAATCACTACTCTGTTTATTTTATGAAAACTTTCAGCCCTTCCCAAAGTTGATTTTATCCAAGTAGAATTCTTTTATATTAATCTCTTGAAATTTACTGGTTGCTTGTTATCCATGTGGGTACCATATCATGTACCATTCTATTATTTCAAACAAAACAATTCTTCACATTTCCCAGCAGCAGGTTAATCCATGTTTGTTAACCAACTAAAACTGGACTTCTAATCTCAATTACTATTCTTTAGACCTATGGGATTTTCATACTTTCTATGTGAGAAGTTTGAGACAGAGGTACTATATTGGAGAAATACAGGTATTTGAATGTTGGGGGAAGCACAGATGATTTTCAAAAGTTAGAGTCATAATTCTATGGTGAGTTAGTTAAGATTATTTGGATTGAAATTAAGAGAAGAAACTCTACTAAATTTATTGGAAGGAGCGAGAAGCGTATTATGCTACCTAAGGTTAGAAAGGTAACAAGTAACAGTGAAGTAAAATCCGGGAACTTGAGCTTCATCATGACTTCCTGTATCTTTTCCCTTCTCTCTGCTGTTAGCTTCATACTCTCTCTCTCTGTCCGTCTCTATCTTTCTGGACAGATCAGCCTTTTCTCATTTCCAGTACACAGTGTGTAAAACCTGTGAGAGTTCCCACCTCTCACACAGAATGATCTCTGTTTGTATATCCCTCTGTCTTCATCTCTCACAAATCGTTCCAAAATCACTGAACAATGAGTGCATTGGTCCCTTTGCATTAGATACCCAGTCCTGCACTGTACACTTAGATATGGCTGTTCTCTCCCTAACCATATGGCTCGGCAGGAGGGAAAATTCCTGGAAAAGTGAAGTTGTGAAGATCAAACAATGGATGCCACTCTGTACATGGTAGGTGACAGAATGCCTGTCATGGCTGCCGGGACTAGGTTGTCCATTATTCTAAAAACATCTCTATTTTGCAGTAGACATGAGATTAGGATACCAAACTGAGCTAGACATAACCTCTACATCTCCTTATAGTTCTGTGTCTACCATTCACTGCCTGATCTCAGTAAGTCACTTCCACTCTCTGGGCCTCGTCTCCCTTAGTTAAATCAACAGGACAGACAGAACTAGAAGTTCTTTATGGTCCATTACAAGGAGCCCATGAGCCTAAGACAATGTCACGATTCTTCCAGTCATTCTTTGTGAAGAACCTCAGGCTCATTGTCCAGAGGTTTTTCCGTGGAGAAGTTATAAGCAATTCCTGAAGACCCTCCTCCATGAATCCCACTAGTATAGAACATCAAGAAAAGTCTCAACCAGTTAAAAAAAACCTTTTCTTTGTGCAAATCAGAAATGCAAACTGATTAAAGTCATGATTTCACCCTTCTCTTAAAAAAATAGAAAGCGTTCAACACAGTAATTTACATCCTGGAAGGCTTCACAGATGTAGTCCTATAGCACTCAGGACTTGAAACCCATCCTCCAAGCTTTACAAAGCCAGACATTACAGTAAATCTCGCTAGCTGTATGGCCTCATCTTTGGCCAAGAGACTGGAGAAGATCTAGGTGGTGAATGTGTTGCCAGTGAGATAGTTGTGTTGTTTTGGTAGAAAACTCTAGAAGAGGATCTGCAGCCAGAAAACCCTACTGCTGAGACTTCAGCCCCCAAAGATCCCCGAAGCTCTTTGAAAATCAGGCCAGTCTCACAGCCTTTCCTGAACCCAGTGATGAAGAACGAGTCTGAAGAATCGGAGACATGGATCAAAAGGTTCAGGAAGCTAGAAGATGCCCTATACTTCTGTGATCTGAATAATGCAGGTGAAGTGCGAAGCTTAAAGCTAATATACTTCTGTTTGTGTTTTAGTCTGAAAGTGGAGATCTCATTTTCTTTCACTTGTTAACAAATACAATTTGCATATAACCCACGTGCCTGGCACTGTGCTGGGCGCAGTCAGGGAATACAAAGATGGATCAGATGTGTAACCTCCACCAGGTTGCTTAAAGTTTCTCTGTGTCTCTGGAGGAATCTACTTCCCCACCCGGGTCTAACCCACAGTCCAATCTTGCAATTCCCTTGATTGACATTTTCAGCATGCTTGCTAACAGACTGAACTCCAAACTTCTTAGCAAAGCAAAACCTGATCCTTGTCTACCTGACCAGTGTCTTCTCCTTCAGTTGCTATTCTCTCAGCATACCCTATCCTGTCAGAGTCAGCAACGTGCCTTCCTCAAATGTGATTTCTCCTGTGGCCATGCCCTCCATCTGAGCTGTCTGCCTCTCCTTTACCTACCTCACCCCCTCCCAACTCCCCGTCTTGTCCAACTGGCTAATTAATGCCTAAACATATTTTACGTTGGAACTCCACTCCACTCCTCTGAGACTCCACAGACAGATCTAGGCCAACCTTTATCTGACCACTTAGAGTTCATTAACATCCAGTATCATATTTAATATATTGTATTTTGTCAATCGAGGGCTTGTTACTATCTCACCAGTAGACTATATTCCCTTTTTATCCCCAGCATCTTGTGCAATTCTGTTCAACACTTTTTTTGAGGCAATAAGTAAATAAATAAATGTACATAAATAACTAAATCCAAGATGGGAGGTGATAAATGCCATTAGGGTGTGCTACGTGGGCATTCAGAGAAAGGAGGATCCTTCCCATAAGGTGATCAGGAAGTCTCTGGTAATATGGGACTGATCATTAGAGATCAAGCGCAGTTTGTATACAAAGGGATGAAATAGAGCGCCCTCTCTGGCAAAGGTGCAGGTTAGCCAAGCAAAGTGTTATGTATGAAGCTCAAGGCAAGGAGTTTGCTTTGTATAAAATGTAAGGACTATTAAGAAGAATATCAAACGATAGAAGATGGGACCAGATCCAGGAGGATCTTAGATGCCAGACCTGGAGATGAAGATTTCATTCAAAGATAGTGAGTAGTAGTGAGGGTTTCTAAGCAGGGGAGCGGTATGATCAAGTTGTACTCCAGAAAGTTGGTGTTTCTGTGCAGAATGAAGGAGAAATTGAAAGCAGGAAAAGGAGGAAGGAGGCTATCGGAGTGTCCAACTGAGAGAGAATGTAATCCAGAACCAGGTCAGAGGCCTGCAGAAGGGAGGAGCACATACAAAAGCACATGGGCTGAAATTGTTGTACTTAATCACACGCTGTGTTTTGTGAAGACTTAGTGTCCCCTATGTGGCTCTGGAAACACGAAACTTGTAGAAACAGAGATAAGAGTGGTGGTTTTCAGGGGACTGGGAGAGATGTTTAAAGGGTACAAACTTTCAGTTTTCAGATGAATAAGTTCTGAGGATCTAGTGTACAGCATGGTGAGGCTAGTTAATGTAGGGGAGGAAGACACTTCCTCTTCCCAAATGTGGGTTCGTCTGGCCGGAGAACGAATTAAGTTCACCTGAGACAGAATAGCAAGAGAAAATTAAACAAAGATTTATGAGGAGCCATGGCCCGGGGCCTGTCTTCCCGAAGGAAGAAAGGGCACCGAAGAAGTGGGGTGCACAGAGTGGTTATATATCCCCAAACAGGGTGTTTCACGTATGATTGAAATGTCCCTTTTACAACAGTCACGAGCCTGCTCTGTCAGCACAGCGCTTGATGGAGGCAGATATTTCTGCTGTCTCAGTGAATGCCGTGGGGTGGCAGGTGTGTTGTCTCGGGCTGGGGGATCACAGATGAGCGCAGCAATCAGTTCCTTGCCTACAGAGAGGGAGGCACCTTTACAGATAGAGATTTACCTTACAGATGTAAATGTGTCCTAACAAAGGGCAAATTCCATTCCTCAGAGCCTCCTTCCCTGTCCCATTTTATCAAAAGCAATCAGCCTCAAATAATCCTGATGCCAAAGAGACATATCTGGGGGTGGCCAATTTCAGGTCCCTACAGTCTCGCCTTTGAAACTAAAAGTTTCACAATCCAGAAGCTGAGTGGTAGATTGTTTCATCTCACTGAACACATTTCTTAGTCCTGGTAATAGATCAGTCTAGTTAAATTCATTTTAGAAGGTGGCGACGCAGGTGGGCTCCCAAAGTTAGGCCTTTATTTTGGAAGCAAGCAATCAGGTGTTTAAGAAGTATTTCTATGGAAATAAAAAGAAAAACAAGGTTAATGGTTGGAGCAAATTATAAACTAGTTCCTGAGTCCAGGAGGCAGCCAGTCAAGAAGACTTCTGGATGTCAGAGTGAAGCATCTTTAGCAGCTTGAAATGTCTCTGATGATGTCGTCAGGCATTCAGATATCTTTCTGAGTGGCTTACAGCTTACACAGCAGCAGACAGGAATCTCTCAAGTTTTTATCAAGTCGTTCAGCTTTAGTTTGCAAGGCTTCAGGAAAAAGAGCAGGTTCAAATCTCAATGATTCCAAATGAAAATGAGGAAAAGATTGAAAACATTAGTTTGGAGATTTGTAAGCAGATATTGCAGCAGAAGAATTCAGGATCCAGTCCAGTTCACAGGTGGAAAAAAACCCTCAAAGACAGTTAACAAAACTAGGATCTAACATCCACAAATGTGTCTTATAGCTTTTCACTGAAACATAGTTCTTCTCTCTAAAATCACCCTCATTTTTACCAAAGATAGCCAAATTAAGACTAATTCGTTTGCAAAATAAGTTTAGTTTCAAGAAACTTGGCCCAATTATTTACATAAGTGCAGCACGAATAGCAGTTGATCACATAGGCTCTTAAATCTGCTTTGCTGAAGTTTTTTCTGAGGAATCTCAGATTGAACTTTAAAGACCTCTCGAGGCCAGGAAAGCCACGCCAAGGACTTGCTGTCAGATTTTGCCTGCAGTACCTACAGATTTGGGTGGACTCCTCTCTTCTTGAGGTCCCCCAAAATATTCCAAGTTTCCTTACATCTGCCAGATAAGCAAGCTTCCTTACTTACCGGGTAAGAGTGCCAGAATCTCTGTAAACAAGATACCAGGCCCATATTTCCAAGTGGCTTTATTTCCAGAAAGTCAACCCTCTTCCTCAAAGGCAGTATTGTCATATCCGAGTCTGTATGTTTCTCTCAAATATGACATTCCAGTCAAAGCCTTGGTAATACAACCAATGTCCTGTTATAAGGAGAACAGATTCCTATTGAACTTATGCAAATACCTGTATTGCCATGAAATAACCATACTCACAAAGGGTTTCCCAATTCTGGAGGGATCAGGTAGGGAGAAAAAGATAAATGTTTCAGTTTTGCTCACAAAGGTATAATTTCACCAAATTGGTAAGTCATAGTTAGCATAAGAGAAAAAGAGAGAAAGATCTCCTTGAATCTGAGAAAACAAAGCAACACATCAAAAGCAATATTCCAAACAAAAGTCGTAAAAAAATTATAATCATCCTCAGTTCATTCAGTCCTATACATCATTTCTTGATCTTAATCTTCTGTTAGCAGTTTTATGGGGTCTTCAGTTTCTCCACTAGATTTCTGTACTTTCTTACCCAGTTCAGTTCTATGATCTGAAAGTTTGTCAGAAACCTGTATTCCAGAGTATGTATCAGAGTCCTTTTTATGAATCCCTCTGAAGATGAGACATATTTGTAAAAGCAAAAGGCATCAGAGTAAAACAACTGACTGTAAATAACAAAAGACTTAAAAATGACAATTGACAGAGAAACTTGGTTATTTCTGTGATATACACCTTAAAATAATATTTAGAATTATGGCTGATAGCCAGGACAGATCAGAATTTAGGAATGTTATGTAATTTTCAAAACACTTATGTCAATAACATTTACCCACATAATACTAGCTAAGAAAGATTGTCATCACTTATATGACAATGCTTCCAATGTAATTTAACAGACCAATAAGCCTAATTAGTTTAGAATCTTCCACCTTACAGGAAGAGAGAGCAAATTTCTCTGTGAAGTCCCCGTAGCCCTCTGAAAATCCCCAGAGAAATCCTCTTCCTTCATCCAGGTCAAAAGAAAGCCTTTATTCAGGACTTGAATATTTTTGAGGAAGAAGCTTGTCAAACATATCAAAGGTTTTAAAACATTTGTGAAACAATGCTCAGGTATCAACAGCAAAAAAAATAAATAAATAAATAAACCTTAATAGAGAGACCTCTGTCTTTTTGCATAGGAGATTATCTTAACCAAACATAGATCTTCTTCTGGAAACTTACTCAGAAGGAAAAACCTTTTATAATTCCTTTATCAAGAGCAGACTAAGAGTTTAAGAAAATTATCCTTTTTAGAGAGAAAGTCAAATTCTAATTCTTGTACAAGTTTACTTTTTCATATTAAAACCCATTTACCTAATTAGATTCATTTCAATCTTAACCAACTTGACCAGGTACAAAACCCTTTTCAGAATTTCTATAACTTTGTTTTATATTCAGAATTTGTCCCATGCTTTCTTTCTTACTTTCTAGTACTTTAGGACAAATTTATCTTTCTTAATCCAACAAAATATTTCCATTCTTTATACCGTCTTTACTAAAAACACACATTTTACTTTCCTTGAATACAGAGCATTTTCCTTATTAATTTCCAGTAGCTTTAATTACATGTGTTAATTAGACTTTTAACCCTTACAGACCATAGTAAAAAGCTAAAAACTAAGCAATTAAGAATTGTCTTTTATACCAGCATTCTAAACACTTCATAATTTCTAGAAACATGCCACTTCACAATAAAACACAAGGCATACTTTCTAATAGACCCAAATGTTTTTAGCCTCTTTGCAATAAGAAGCCAAAAGTAGATAAACTTACATTTAATAATTAATGTCTAATATCTTATTTGGAAATGATCTAGTTACTCAACGAATTTTATCATTTAAATTAACCTAGCAAAACGTCAAAATTTCGTTACCAAAGATTTTGGAAGTTATTTTAAATACACATACCATAAACTACAATTATTGCTAAAAATGTTATCTATAAACTCTTATTTCATTTATATCTAAACCATTTGTTCCCAACAATTATGTTTAGATTACCCACAAAAACTTTGAGACATTAGACAAACGGCTATCATTTAAAGTTATTATGCTGACAAATTTCTAACAGAAAACATGAATTTTTTGACTAGTGAACCCAGGCTGCATGTTTGCATCACATCCAAATACTGACAGCTCTTTAGGACACGCCTTTTCAATCAAACCAACAAACTTAAACTTTCATTAACCAAAGATTAATCCATATCATCTTAATTTAAAAGACATTGGGTTAATTTCCATTGTATTTAGAATTTATGTAAGCGCTGACTTTAATCCAATTAAACAGAGCTCTTAGTTTAGGCCATATCACCCGGGGTAAAAATATCACACACACATAGACACACACAGACACAGTGCTTCCACAGCCATTGTTTTAAAAATCACTCCATGAATCTGGTACAATACAAAACTCCCTAGTTATGAATCCGAATTTTGTTCTGAGCCTTTTTACTAATATTTCTGGAGAAGACACTCAAGACGCTAGATTGTTTTCCTCAGCAAGGGCACACTTATGACCTTTCCCCTCTTTTTATTTTTTCCTTCATTCTTAGGATTAGTGATGGTCTAGATAGTAGTTCCTGGAGAGGGGAGATGATAATCCTTTTGAGATAAAGGAACTGGGTGGAATCTGAACTGCCTCTAGAGCTGTATGTCCAGTCTTGCAAGGATTTTCCAAGGACAGTTGGAAGTTACTGGGCTTAACTTAATGACATTCTAGATTGACCTGCCTGTCCAACTACAGGCAGTCACAAAGGGACAGAGAAACTCCTCAAGTTTTCTCCAAGCTGGAGTTTCTGGGGCATAAGCCATCCAACTGAAAGCGTTTCCAACTTTAAAATGCACCCAGGGGGTAAGTCTCTTAGGATGTTTGAGGCATTCCTCATGGTGGTAAAGCTGGTGTCCAATTGACAAGGCCAGAGAAAGGGTGCAAAGGCGCCTGACTGCAGGCATCAACATAGTTATAAGATCTAGTCAAATCCCACTTAGCCCAGGGCACTTAGTCCCTGAGGCAGCACAGGTGAGCCAGGCAGGGAAGCAGGAGGCAAAGGCCTGGAGAACAATGGAAAAGAGATCAGGCCTCACCCTCATGGCCTCTTCCCCAAGGGTTATCGAGATAGAGGTCACACAGCAGTTCCCATGCTGGGGCACACAGCACCATCAGGACAGTTGACAGAATAAACCACAGGTCTCCTATTGTCATAACCAATTCAGTAGGCACCTAAAATGCTTAACAAGTCAATCGCCAAGAGAGGGCACCCCACGTGGTTGCCGGGGTGATCAGGCCCAGAAACCAGAGTGGGGGCTCCCAGAGGTGGAGCCTTTCACACTTTAAAGATTTCTTTGTTTCTCAATTGCAAAGCTCAAAAGGAGCCCAAAAATGGTCACTGTCACTTTAAGAGAGAGGAAAGAAATGGGTCCATTACCTTGAAAATCTCCCGAACCTAGGGCAGCATCCTACTTGTTCTGCCTGTGGGGTTCCTATAGCAAGGGACGATGGGGCGCATCCCTCTGCATTGCATCCCTTGTACACCTTCCCTATTATGCCTGGCAGTCATTAAGTGCCAGGTGAGTTGTCCCCAGGATCAAAGAACAGAGAAAAACAGTGAAGAATTTTTCCTCCGGTCTGGGGGACATTCTACCCAATTGCGTCCTGGAGCCGTTCTCCCAAGAAGGGGTTCCCATACTCAACCAAAGGTTAGAGTTTGGTACTTGCCTTGAACCGGAGTCCCGATTGGGACTTGCAGTTCAGAGAGAGATCAGGTGCCAGAGGAAGGGATCCCAATCCAGCCTTAGGAAAAGAAACCTTCCACGGGAGTCTTGGAGATTGGCGGCCGTCCTAATGACTTAAGTGGCCGACCCGTGCCCATGTAAAATTTGTCTATTACAGATAGAGTCAGGAAGGAATGGATTAATTCATTGTCCATCACCCTCAGGCTTAAGGTACTGATTCTCTTCAGGCTGAATGCCACAATTTGCCCCATAGAGTAGCCATGGGCAAGCAAACATGGATTCATACAGCTATCCCAGAAAGTTCCCGATGGAGCAGTGAATTTAGATCCATCCTTGAAAAAGAGAAAGGCACAAGGAAAACTAGAACTTCAGCTCCCAAGCTGGTGAAGCAAGCTGGCTCAGCAGCCAAAGAGTCAAAAGAAAGACTTCCTAGGCTCAAGGCCTGGAAGTAGCACTCCTCTATTCAAATAGCGTGGGGACAGGGCCTATGGGCAGTGAAGAGCTGCAGCATGACAGCAGGACCCATGGCCAGGACTTAACAGGTCTTAGTCTTATAATATTGCATAAGGAAGCATTCCCAGAAAGACGTTTTAAAACATACTCAAGCAAAGTTGGTATAACCTCTCCATAAAAAGATAATCAGCTCAAGCATTCCAACCTTTATAATCTTAACACATAGACCTTTATATTTCACCAGTTCAATTATAACCTGAGTCAGGGTTTAAACCTAGTTGCCATTTTCTTGTGTTTCCTTTTCAATTTGGCTTTTTTTTTACAGATACCAATTAAGAATTATGATGAGAGCTCTCACAATTTTTTTCCCCAATTTAGAAGTTTTCCGAATTTAAATGATCCATCGTCTGGCTGATTTGACGAGTAGGATCTTAACAGCGACTCAACCAAAGCTTAACCAAGGACAAAGAGGCACCCCCAAAAGAGATCCAGAAAGTTCACTCCCAAAAATAGCCTAAGAAAGTAAAGGCAAACAACAAATGTTGAGACGACAAAGGCCCCTTATGAAAGCAGTTGGGACCTCTTATGACAAACTTCCCTGAGAGCTTACACAGCCAGACAAAGAGAGCCAAGCTCTCAAGATAAACTTTCCCAGAGCCCCAGTCTATGTGACTGGCTGCCAAGATGCGTGCCGGTACATGCATCCTCCAATGGCAGAGACCAGAAAGGTCACAAAGCCAAGCTCTCAAGACATAGAACAAGACAAAAAACCCAGACAACAGTCTTATAGAGATGCCTGTGTTGTATGACAAACAAAAAGACAGAGACAAGGAAAAGTCTATCTCTGGGAGGAAAAGGATCTACAACCAGTGAGTGCTCAAATCCTAGAGTCGCTGAATCCGAGAAGCTAGCCCCACCAACATTTTCTCCTGTTAATCTAAATTTAGAAGAGCAAAAACCTCACCACTCTTGCTTCCTTTGGACTCTGCAGGCAGAGATCTGGGAGACTGATGTGGTAAGAACTCTTACCTCTTGCCGGCTCTCATCAGGGGTCCGGGATCTCTCAGCTGCAGCAGTCCAGGAGCAAGCAGTGTCCAGCCAGGGAAATTTCAGCCTGCTGACTATGCCAAAACTGTAGGGGAGGAGGACATCACCTCTCCACAAATGGGGGTTCGTCTGGCTGGAGAACGAATTAAATTCACATGAGACAGAATAGCAAGAGAAAATTAAACAAAGCTTTATGAGGAACCATGGCCTGGGGCCTTTATTCCCGAAGGAAGAAAGGGCACCCAAGTAGTGGGGTGCCAGAGTGGTTATATACCCCCAAACGGGGTGTTTCACATGTGATTGAAATGTCCCTCCCACAATAGTCACAAGATTGTCCTGTCCGCACAGTGCTTGATGGACACAGCAGGTAGTGGTCTGCTGTCTCAGAGGGCGTAGCTGGAGGCAAGTCGGTTGTCTGGAGCTGGGCGGTCACAGGTGAGCTCAGCAATCAGTTCCTAGCCTAAGGAAAGATGCTTAATCATTAAGAAATGCCAGCGTTGGGAGGGGGAGGGAAGTTAGTTACAGGAGGTTACCAGACTAGCACAATAAAATGAAGATTTTAAGTCTTTGTCTGTGGTATTGATTAAGAGTTTTTAGAGAGAAGATCATCTCCTTTCTTCTTCCTGGTACAGAAAGGGAGGCACCTTTACAGATAGAGATTTACCTTACAGATGTAAATGTGTCCTAACAAAGGGCAAGTTCCACTCCTCAGAGCCTCCTTCCCTGTCCCACTTTATCAAAAGCAATCAGCCTCAAATAATCCTGATGCCAAAGAGACATATCTTGGGGTGGCCAATTCCAGGTCCCCACAATAACAAAAGAAAATCAAAAGAGACGTGGGAAATCAAGCTTCTGAAACGGCCTGAATCAGTTCCCGAATTTGCAGCCTTTCCTCCAGACTCCCGTTGGCTTCGTGCTGTGATTGCAATTGCTTAACAAAGGGGGTATCCCAAGCCAGATTGCTAAGGCGAAAAGAAAGAAAGAAAGAGAGAAAGGAAAAAAAAAACTGGGAAAACAAGTTTTTTCACCATGGTCTGCTATGACAACACCAAAATCAAATCTAAGGAAAATCTTTGTTCTATATGTCTGTCTGTCTGTATCTATATATGTTACAAATGTGTGATACTTTACCTCCAGATGGTACAATTTCTAAAGAGCTCTATTCCATTGACTTAAAGTAAGGGCTTACAAAAAAGTTTCTCTAAGAAGTTTTAACCCAAATGTCTTTCAAGTTAACATGACATAGATTAATCCTTGCTTAATGAAAGTTTAAGTTGTTGGTTTGATTGAAAAGGCATGCCCTCAAGAGTTGTAGGTATTTGCATATGATGCAGGCATGCAAGCCTGTGTTTACTAGTCAAATAAGTGCATGTTGTCTGTTAGAAATTCGTCAGGAAAATAACAGCTATAAATGATCAGTTTTGTCTGATGTCTCATGAGGTTTCCATAGGTAATCTGAACATAATTGTTGGAAACAAATGATTTAAATAGATAAAAGTGGATACAATAACTGTTTTATGGTCTGTATACTTGGGAAAAAAAACAGCTTTGAAATTCTTTTTGGTAACAATCTTGAGTTTTGCCAAGTTAAGTTAAATGATAAAAAATCTGAGTATCTGGGTCATTTTCGGATTGGATAGAACACTGAAACATTATTGCTAAACCTATCTAAGTTTATCTACTTTTGCCTTCTTATTGCAGAGAGGCTAAAAGTCTTTGGGTCTTTTACTGTAAAGTGTGGGGTGTTTCAAGAAATTATGAAAAGTGCTTAGAATGCTGATATAAAAGACAATTCATAATTGCTTACCATTTTCGTGTTTCCTACGGTTTGTTAAAGGTGAAAGAGTTCTAATATATGTGATTAAAGCTGCTAGAAATTAATAAGAAAAACAGTTCTGTACTTAAGGAAAGTAAGGTGTAAATTTTTAGTAAAGAGTGTATGAAGAATGGAATATTTTTGTTTGATGGGTTAAGAAAAGATAAACTGGTCCTAAAGTACTAGGTGGAAAAAAAAAAACGAAAGACTTTGGGACAAATTCTGAAGGCAAAAAGAAAGTTGCACAAAGTCTGTGAAGGAGAAATTCTGAAAGGAGTTTTATGCCTGGTGAAGTTGGCTAAGATTGAAATGAATCTAATTAAGTAAATGGGTTTTAATATGAAAAAGTAAAGTGGTACAGAAGTTAAAATTTGGTTGTCTCTCAAAGGATAATTGTCTTGAACTTTTGGTCTGCTCTTGATAAAGAGGTTATAAAAGGTGTTCCTTTGAGTAAGTCTACCTAAAAGACAAATCCGTTTTGTTAGTATAATGACTGAGGTCATGCTTAAGACTTTTGATTGTTTCTGTTGTTTCTTTAAATGGATACCTGAGCATTGTCTGACAGTGACCGTTGTTTGAACAAGTGTTTTCAAATCTTTTGATATTTTTGACAAGCTTCTCCCTAAAGAATATTCAAGTCCCGAATGAAGGCTGTCTTTTAACCTGGTAGAAGGGGGAGGATTTCTCTGGGGATTTTCAGACGGCCCCTGGGACTTCAGAGAGACATTTGCTCTTCCTTCCTGTAAGGTGGAAGATTCTAAACTAATTAGGATTCCTTGGTAGGTTAATTTACATTGGAAGCATTATCAGATAAGCGATGATAATCTTTCCTAAGTGGTATTTGTGGGTAAATATTACTGATATAAGTGTTTTGAAAATTAGCTGACATTCCTAAAATTCTGATCTGTCCTGGCTATCAGCCATAATTCTATTATTTTAAGGTGTTGTATATCAGAGATAATAAGTTTCTCTGTCAATTGTCATTTTTAAGTCTTTTGTTGTCTACAGTCGGTTGTTTGACTCTGATGCTTTTTGCTTTTGCAAATACTTCTCATCTTCAGAGACATTCATGGAAAAGACTCTGACACTTACTCTGGATTACAGTTTTCTGATAAACTTTCAGATCACATAACTGGACTGGGTAAGAAATTACAGAAATCTACTGGAGAAACGGATAACCTCATAGATCTTCCTAACAGGAGCTTAAGCTCAGTAATCAATTATACAGGACTGTGTGAACTGATGAGGATGACTATAACTTTTTATGACTTTTATTTGAAATATTGTGTATTCTTTTGATGTTTTGTTTTGTTTTGTTTACTCAGATTTAAGGAAATCTTTTCTATTTTGCTAACTATGACTTACAGCAATTTAGTGATAGTATGCCTTTAAGAGCAAAACTGAAACATTTATCTTTTTCTCCCTACCTGATCCCTCCAGAATTGGGAAACCCTTTGTGAGTATGGTTATTTCATGGCAATACAGGTATTTGCATAAGTTCAATAGGAATCTGTTCTCCTTATAACAGGACATTGGTTGTATTACCAAGGCTTTGACTGGAATGTCATATTTGAGAGAAACATACAGACTCGGATATGACAATACTGCCTTTGAGGAAGAGGGTTGACTTTCTGGAAATAAAGCCACTTGGAAATATGGGCCTGGTATCTTGTTTACAGAGATTCTGGCACTCTTACCCGGTAAGTAAGGAAGCTTGCTTATCTGGCAGATGTAAGGAAACTTGGAATATTTTGGGGGACCTCAAGAAGAGAGGAGTCCACCCAAATCTGTAGGTACTGCAGGCAAAATCTGACAGCAAGTCCTTGGCGTGGCTTTCCTGGCCTCGAGAGGTCTTTAAAGTTCAATCTGAGATTCCTCAGAAAAAACTTCAGCAAAGCAGATTTAAGAGCCTATGTGATCAACTGCTATTCGTGCTGCACTTATGTAAATAATTGGGCCAAGTTTCTTGAAACTAAACTTATTTTGCAAACGAATTAGTCTTAATTTGGCTATCTTTGGTAAAAATGAGGGTGATTTTAGAGAGAAGAACTATGTTTCAGTGAAAAGCTATAAGACACATTTGTGGATGTTAGATCCTAGTTTTGTTAACTGTCTTTGAGGGTTTTTTTCCACCTGTGAACTGGACTGGATCCTGAATTCTTCTGCTGCAATATCTGCTTACAAATCTCCAAACTAATGTTTTCAATCTTTTCCTCATTTTCATTTGGAATCATTGAGATTTGAACCTGCTCTTTTTCCTGAAGCCTTGCAAACTAAAGCTGAACGACTTGATAAAAACTTGAGAGATTCCTGTCTGCTGCTGTGTAAGCTGTAAGCCACTCAGAAAGATATCTGAATGCCTGACGACATCATCAGAGACATTTCAAGCTGCTAAAGATGCTTCACTCTGACATCCAGAAGTCTTCTTGACTGGCTGCCTCCTGGACTCAGGAACTAGTTTATAATTTGCTCCAACCATTAACCTTGTTTTTCTTTTTATTTCCATAGAAATACTTCTTAAACACCTGATTGCTTGCTTCCAAAATAAAGGCCTAACTTTGGGAGCCCACCTGCGTCGCCACCTTCTAAAATGAATTTAACTAGACTGATCTATTACCAGGACTAAGAAATGTGTTCAGTGAGATGAAACAATCTACCACTCAGCTTCTGGATTGTGAAACTTTTAGTTTCAAAGGCGAGACTGTAGGGACCTGAAATTGGCCACCCCCAGATATGTCTCTTTGGCATCAGGATTATTTGAGGCTGATTGCTTTTGATAAAATGGGACAGGGAAGGAGGCTCTGAGGAATGGAATTTGCCCTTTGTTAGGACACATTTACATCTGTAAGGTAAATCTCTATCTGTAAAGGTGCCTCCCTCTCTGTAGGCAAGGAACTGATTGCTGCGCTCATCTGTGATCCCCCAGCCCGAGACAACACACCTGCCACCCCACGGCATTCACTGAGACAGCAGAAATATCTGCCTCCATCAAGCGCTGTGCTGACAGAGCAGGCTCGTGACTGTTGTAAAAGGGACATTTCAATCATACGTGAAACACCCTGTTTGGGGATATATAACCACTCTGTGCACCCCACTTCTTCGGTGCCCTTTCTTCCTTCGGGAAGACAGGCCCCGGGCCATGGCTCCTCATAAATCTTTGTTTAATTTTCTCTTGCTATTCTGTCTCAGGTGAACTTAATTCGTTCTCCGGCCAGACGAACCCACATTTGGGAAGAGGAAGTGTCTTCCTCCCCTACATTAACTAGCCTCACCATGCTGTACACTAGATCCTCAGAACTTATTCATCTGAAAACTGAAAGTTTGTACCCTTTAAACATCTCTCCCAGTCCCCTGAAAACCACCACTCTTATCTCTGTTTCTACAAGTTTCGTGTTTCCAGAGCCACATAGGGGACACTAAGTCTTCACAAAACACAGCGTGTGATTAAGTACAACAATTTCAGCCCATGTGCTTTTGTATGTGCTCCTCCCTTCTGCAGGCCTCTGACCTGGTTCTGGATTACATTCTCTCTCAGTTGGACACTCCGATAGCCTCCTTCCTCCTTTTCCTGCTTTCAATTTCTCCTTCATTCTGCACAGAAACACCAACTTTCTGGAGTACAACTTGATCATACCGCTCCCCTGCTTAGAAACCCTCACTACTACTCACTATCTTTGAATGAAATCTTCATCTCCAGGTCTGGCATCTAAGATCCTCCTGGATCTGGTCCCATCTTCTATCGTTTGATATTCTTCTTAATAGTCCTTACATTTTATACAAAGCAAACTCCTTGCCTTGAGCTTCATACATAACACTTTGCTTGGCTAACCTGCACCTTTGCCAGAGAGGGCGCTCTATTTCATCCCTTTGTATACAAACTGCGCTTGATCTCTAATGATCAGTCCCATATTACCAGAGACTTCCTGATCACCTTATGGGAAGGATCCTCCTTTCTCTGAATGCCCACGTAGCACACCCTAATGGCATTTATCACCTCCCATCTTGGATTTAGTTATTTATGTACATTTATTTATTTACTTATTGCCTCAAAAAAAGTGTTGAACAGAATTGCACAAGATGCTGGGGATAAAAAGGGAATATAGTCTACTGGTGAGATAGTAACAAGCCCTCGATTGACAAAATACAATATATTAAATATGATACTGGATGTTAATGAACTCTAAGTGGTCAGATAAAGGTTGGCCTAGATCTGTCTGTGGAGTCTCAGAGGAGTGGAGTGGAGTTCCAACGTAAAATATGTTTAGGCATTAATTAGCCAGTTGGACAAGACGGGGAGTTGGGAGGGGGTGAGGTAGGTAAAGGAGAGGCAGACAGCTCAGATGGAGGGCATGGCCACAGGAGAAATCACATTTGAGGAAGGCACGTTGCTGACTCTGACAGGATAGGGTATGCTGAGAGAATAGCAACTGAAGGAGAAGACACTGGTCAGGTAGACAAGGATCAGGTTTTGCTTTGCTAAGAAGTTTGGAGTTCAGTCTGTTAGCAAGCATGCTGAAAATGTCAATCAAGGGAATTGCAAGATTGGACTGTGGGTTAGACCCGGGTGGGGAAGTAGATTCCTCCAGAGACACAGAGAAACTTTAAGCAACCTGGTGGAGGTTACACATCTGATCCATCTTTGTATTCCCTGACTGCGCCCAGCACAGTGCCAGGCACGTGGGTTATATGCAAATTGTATTTGTTAACAAGTGAAAGAAAATGAGATCTCCACTTTCAGACTAAAACACAAACAGAAGTATATTAGCTTTAAGCTTCGCACTTCACCTGCATTATTCAGATCACAGAAGTATAGGGCATCTTCTAGCTTCCTGAACCTTTTGATCCATGTCTCCGATTCTTCAGACTCGTTCTTCATCACTGGGTTCAGGAAAGGCTGTGAGACTGGCCTGATTTTCAAAGAGCTTCGGGGATCTTTGGGGGCTGAAGTCTCAGCAGTAGGGTTTTCTGGCTGCAGATCCTCTTCTAGAGTTTTCTACCAAAACAACACAACTATCTCACTGGCAACACATTCACCACCTAGATCTTCTCCAGTCTCTTGGCCAAAGATGAGGCCATACAGCTAGCGAGATTTACTGTAATGTCTGGCTTTGTAAAGCTTGGAGGATGGGTTTCAAGTCCTGAGTGCTATAGGACTACATCTGTGAAGCCTTCCAGGATGTAAATTACTGTGTTGAACGCTTTCTATTTTTTTAAGAGAAGGGTGAAATCATGACTTTAATCAGTTTGCATTTCTGATTTGCACAAAGAAAAGGTTTTTTTTAACTGGTTGAGACTTTTCTTGATGTTCTATACTAGTGGGATTCATGGAGGAGGGTCTTCAGGAATTGCTTATAACTTCTCCACGGAAAAACCTCTGGACAATGAGCCTGAGGTTCTTCACAAAGAATGACTGGAAGAATCGTGACATTGTCTTAGGCTCATGGGCTCCTTGTAATGGACCATAAAGAACTTCTAGTTCTGTCTGTCCTGTTGATTTAACTAAGGGAGACGAGGCCCAGAGAGTGGAAGTGACTTACTGAGATCAGGCAGTGAATGGTAGACACAGAACTATAAGGAGATGTAGAGGTTATGTCTAGCTCAGTTTGGTATCCTAATCTCATGTCTACTGCAAAATAGAGATGTTTTTAGAATAATGGACAACCTAGTCCCGGCAGCCATGACAGGCATTCTGTCACCTACCATGTACAGAGTGGCATCCATTGTTTGATCTTCACAACTTCACTTTTCCAGGAATTTTCCCTCCTGCCGAGCCATATGGTTAGGGAGAGAACAGCCATATCTAAGTGTACAGTGCAGGACTGGGTATCTAATGCAAAGGGACCAATGCACTCATTGTTCAGTGATTTTGGAACGATTTGTGAGAGATGAAGACAGAGGGATATACAAACAGAGATCATTCTGTGTGAGAGGTGGGAACTCTCACAGGTTTTACACACTGTGTACTGGAAATGAGAAAAGGCTGATCTGTCCAGAAAGATAGAGACGGACAGAGAGAGAGAGTATGAAGCTAACAGCAGAGAGAAGGGAAAAGATACAGGAAGTCATGATGAAGCTCAAGTTCCCGGATTTTACTTCACTGTTACTTGTTACCTTTCTAACCTTAGGTAGCATAATACGCTTCTCGCTCCTTCCAATAAATTTAGTAGAGTTTCTTCTCTTAATTTCAATCCAAATAATCTTAACTAACTCACCATAGAATTATGACTCTAACTTTTGAAAATCATCTGTGCTTCCCCCAACATTCAAATACCTGTATTTCTCCAATATAGTACCTCTGTCTCAAACTTCTCACATAGAAAGTATGAAAATCCCATAGGTCTAAAGAATAGTAATTGAGATTAGAAGTCCAGTTTTAGTTGGTTAACAAACATGGATTAACCTGCTGCTGGGAAATGTGAAGAATTGTTTTGTTTGAAATAATAGAATGGTACATGATATGGTACCCACATGGATAACAAGCAACCAGTAAATTTCAAGAGATTAATATAAAAGAATTCTACTTGGATAAAATCAACTTTGGGAAGGGCTGAAAGTTTTCATAAAATAAACAGAGTAGTGATTCTTATACTTTTTAGAGCTTTAGATCACTTGAGAAATCCAACGAAGGCTTTAGATAATCTACCCAGGCAAATGCACATTTGCATGCAGGATGACTTTAGACAGTTCAAAGAGGTCCTTGGATCTGAAAAAGTGATTTTAATAATTTTATATTTCTTCAGATAGATCAACACTCTCTTTGACCACTAAAGACAGGGAAAGGGGGAATTTGTATGAACCTGAATTAGGCTGAACTAAGTAAGTGAGTGAGTACTAACTAACACACTCTATACTGTTTTCGTCCCACTGTGTCAGGAGGAAGTCCACGTCCCGTGATTGGCATGTAAGACTGTTCTCGTTCTCGTTCTTGTCTATCTTCTTTCAATCCCACATATACATCTTTTTCTCCAACCACCTAAAACCAGAAAACACGAAGCTGTTTTGTGCCTTGTGCATGCTGCTCCCTCTGCTGTAAAAGCCCTTCTTGCCACTCAGGCCTTGGATGGTTGGGGTCCTACTCATCCTTCAAGATTTGACTCATATTTCACTTCTTGTGGGAAGCCTTCTCTTACAGACAAGCTGGCTGAGGGGCGATTCTTTGTGGCCCCTTTATCCACCTCAGCACTTATTGTGGAATGTTGTAATCATTTATTAGAATGACTCTCTCTTCTACCAGAGATCTGGAGACTGGCCTGTGAGATAGTCACTTATGTATCCTCAAGGTCTGGTTAGTGACCAGGGCATAGCTGGTTCTCAAGACATGGTTACTGAAAGAACAAGTGAATGAATGAGTGAGTTTCTCCAGGATCATAAGAAAGTTGCTTTCTTATGATCCTGCTACCCTGTTGTTTCTGAAATCGTTTCACACTCCCACTTCTTTCTCTGAGTGCATGTGTCACTGTCCCTCTACCGTCTATTTCTTCATGTGTTACACTACCAGTGGCATCTCTGACTTTGCCACACTCCACATGGTGTGTCTGACTTTGTGTGTAACCCTCCACATGGGTTTTCTTACTTTGTAACACACCACATGTCTGTTTTCGTTTGTTACACTCCTCCTCGTGTCTATGATTTCATGTGTAACACCCCAATATTCCTTTCTGATTGCGTGTGTGATACTGCACCTGTTGTCTCTGGTTTCATGTTTCACACTTCCCAAAGTGTCTATGACTTCTTCCGTCACTCACACCCTGGTGTCTCTGACTTCCTGTGTAACTCTGCCCCTGGCATTTCTGACTTTGTGTGTCACACTCACCCTGGCACATCAGACTTCATGTATAACAATTCCTGTGGTGTTTCTGGGTTAGTGTGTAACACTCCTCCTGGCACCTCTGAATTCATCTGTAACAGTCAATTTGGCATCTCTGACATCGTGTGTCACAATGCCTCTGGCATCTGTGACTTTGTGTGTTACACTCCCTGTGGCATCTCTGATATCCTGCTTTACTCTACCCATGGTCTTTCTGAATTCATGCGTAACACTCCTCCTGGCATCTCCAACTTTGTGTGTAACACACAACTGTGGCATCTCAGACTTTGTGCATAAAACTCCCCCAGGCATCACTGACTTTGTATGTTACACTCCCCTGGCATCTCTGAATTCCTGTGTCATAGTACCCCTGACTTCTCTGATTTCATGTGTAACACTCCCCATAGTGTTTGTGACATCATTTGTCACACTCTCCCTGGCATCACACAGACTTCATTTGTAACAATCTACATGGTGTCTCTGAGTTCTCATGTAACACTCCCCTGACATCTATGACTTCATATGTAATACTTCACCTGGCTTCACTGACTTCATGTGTCACAATCTTTCTGGCTTCTCTGACTTGATGTGTCACAACTCCTCTGGCGTCTCTGATTTTGGGTGTGACACTCCCCATATTATCTATGACTTTGCGGGTAATACTGTATGTGGTGTCTCACATTTTGTGTAACACACCCCCGTGGCATCTCTGAATTTGTGAGTAATACTCCCAATGGTGTGTGAATTCATGTGTAACAACTCCCCTGGCATCAGTGAATTTGTAACACTCCCTACTGCATCACTGTCTTAGAGCATTACAATCCCTGGTGTCTTTGACATTTCACATAACATTCTCCTGTGGTGTGTCTGAATGCATGGATCACACACCCCATGTCTTATCGGCCTTTGTGTGTCATAATCCCAGTGACATCTTTGACTTCGTCTGTCAAACACACACTGGTGTCTCTTGACTTCATTTGTAACAGTCCATGTGGTGTCTCTGACATCCTGTTTAACTCTCCCCCTGGTGTCTCTGACTTTGTGTGTAACACTCCAAGTGACATCTCTGACTTAGATTACAACACTCCCCCTGGTGTCTCTGATGTCGTGTGTAACACTCCATGTGGCATTTCTGACCTCCTGTGTAACACACATCCTGATCCTGCTTTCCATTACTTCATGCATAGTACTCCTACTGATGTCTCTAAATTCATGTATCACACTCTCACTTGCGTCTCAGAATTCTTGTGTAACACTACCCTTGGCATCTCAGAGTTTGTGTGTCACATTCCACCTTGCATCTCAGACTTCATTTGTAACACTCCATGTGCTGTCTCTGACTTCATGGGTAACACTCCCCCTGGAATCTCTGGAATCTCATGACTTCATGTATAAAACTTCCCCTGCTGTCTCTAAGTGTCTAACACTACAAGTTACGTCTCTGACTTAGTGTATCATGCTCCCCCTCGTGTCCCTGACTTGTGTGACACTTCATGAGGCGTATCTGACTTCCTGTGTAACACTCACACTGGTGTCTTTGATTTTGAGTTTAACACTTCACGTGGCATCTCTGAATTCATGTGTAACACACTCCCCCTTCTATCTCTGACTTGGTGCATCATGGTGCCCATGTGGTCTAAAACTTCATTGTGTAACAGTCCCACTGGCATCTCTGACTTTGTGTCTATTTCTCCACCTGGCATCATTGAATTTGTGTGTAACATTCCCCATGGCTTCTCTGAATTTGAGGGCCACACTCGACCCGTTGTCTCTTACTTTGTGTGTCATACTCTCCATGGTGTTTCTGATTTCATGTGCAACACTCTCGGTGGCATCTCTGACCTCGTGTACCACACTCCCAATTGCGTCTCTGATTTCATGTGTCACTCTCCCCCTGGTGTCTTTGACTTAATGTGTAACACCCACCATTGCACCTCTGATTTCACATGCCACAATGCACCTGGGATCTCTAACTTTGTCTGTCACATTCCTACTTGCATCTCTGTGTTTGTGTGTACCTCTCCCTGTGTTGCTGCTGACTTCTTGTGTCGTGCTTCCCCTAGTGTCTCTGACTTTGTGTGTCACACTTTCCCTGGCGTGTCTAACTTGATGTGTCACACTCCCCTTGGTATCTCTGACTTCCTGCATAACACTCCAACTGGTGTCTCTGAGTTTGTGCATAACACTCCCACTGGCTTCTCTTACTACAGGTGTAACACTCTCTCATGTTGTCTCTGATTTCATGTGTAACATTGCCCCCGGCATCTCTGATTCATGTGTAGCACTCCCACTGACATCTCTGAATTCATGTGTCACATTCCCCTTTGCATCTTGGACTTCGTGTGCAACACTCTATGTTGTCTCTCTGCCTTTGTGTGTCAGATGCTACATGCATCTCAGACTGTGTGTGTGACACTCACCATGGCATCTCTGATTTTGTTCATAACACTCCCCCTGGTGCCTATGACTTCCTGTGAAACACCACACGTGACCTGACTACCTGCATAACACTCCCCATGGCATCTCTGACATCATGTGTTACAACCACATGACGTCTCTGCCTTCGTGTGTAACACTCCCCTTTGCATTCCTGACTTCATGTGAAATGCTCCCTGTGGCATCTCTGACTTCGTGTGTCAAACCACATATGTCGTCTCTGACTTCTGGTGTCACCAGTGTTCACTGTGTCATCTTGCGATACAATACCCCCGTTGTCTCTGACACCATGTGTAACACACACCCTGTTATCTCCAACATAACGTGTGATGCTCCAACTGTCATCCTGATTTCATTTATAACACTACCCCTGGCATCTCTGATTTCATGTGTTACACTCCCCCTGGAGTCTCAGACTCCGTGTGTAACATTCCATGTGCTGTCTCTCACTTTGTGTGTAACCCTCCTTCAAGTGTCTCTGACATAGTGTGTAACCCTCCCCATCACTTCTCTGACGTTGTGTGTCTCACTCTGCTTCTTCTCTCTGACTTAATGTATCACAACCAACCAGTTGCTTCTGACTTCTTGTGTAACACAGCCCTGTGGTGTCTCTGATTTCATGTGTCACATTCCCCTTTCATCACTAACTTCGTGTGTCACACACCCCTTGGCATCATGACTTTGTGTATAGCAATCCCCATGCAGTGTCTGACATCGTGTGTCACACTCCTCCGGGCTTCACTGACTTCATGTATCACACTCCCTCGGGTGTCTGTGACTTCATGTGTTACACACTCTGGCATCTCTGCCTTCGTGTATCACACTCCCCCAGGCGTCACTGATTTCATGTCTCACACTGCCCCTCACCTCTCTGACATCATGCATCTCATTCTCCCTGGTGTCTTTAACTTCGTTTGTAACTCTCAGACTGTCACCTCTGATTCCATGTGTAACATTCCAGGTGGCCTCTCTGGCATCGTGTGTAACACTCCGTCTGGCATCTCTGATGTTGTGTGAAACATTCCCTGTGGTGTCTGACTTCAAGGGTCACACTTGACATGTCATTATTGACTCTATGTGTCACACACTGCTGTTGTCTCCAACTTAGCATGTAACATTCACTGTTGCATCTCTGATTTTGTGTGTCACAGCCCCCTGGGGTTTCTGACTTCATGCGTTACACTTCACCTGTTGTCTCTGACTTCCTGTGTCACACTCCATGTGGCATTTCTTCCTTTGTGTATTACACTGCCCTGTGTCATCTTGGACTTTGTGTGTAACGCTCCACCTGATATCTCTGACTTCGTGTGTTACACTTCATGGGGCACCTCAGACTTTGGTACACACCCCCGGGTGTCTCTGATTCATGTGTAACACTCCACAAGACCTTTCTACCTTTGAGTGTAACACTCATCCTTGGAGTTTTGGACAACTTATGTAACACTCACACTGTCATCTCTGATATCGTGTGTCAAACTTCCGCAGATGTTTCTCACGTTGAGTGTAAGACTCCATGATGTGTCTGACTTTGTGTGTCACAATCCACCTGGCATCTCTAGCTTCCTGTTTCACCCTACCCCTAACGTCTCTGACTTTGCATGTAGCACTCACTGTGGCACATCTCATTTTGTGTGTCACAATCTGCCTGGCATCTTTAACTTCAGGTGTCACACTTCCTTTGTCAACTCTGACTTTGGTACACTTCCTGTGCCAGCTCTACTTCGTTTGTCACATTTCCTCTGGTGTCTCTGACTTTGTGTGCCACACTCCTGGAGGCATCTCTGATGCTGTATGTAACACACTACCCCTTGTGTCTCTGAATTCATGCATCACACTGCCCCAGCCATCTATACCTTTGTGTCCAACACTCCCAGTGGAGTCTCTGACTTTGTGTATAACACTCTACCAGGGGTGTCTGGATTTGTGTGTAACATTCCCCATGGTGTCTCTAACTTCAAGGTTCACACTTGACCTATCATCTCTGACTTCGTGTGTCACACTACACTTGGTGTCTCTGAATTCATGTGCAACACACTTGTTGGTGTATCTGTCTTCATGTGGCACATTCCCGATGGCGTCTCTAACTTCCTGTGTTACACTCCACATTGCGTTTCTGCCGTCATGTGTAAAACTCCCCCAGGCCCCATGTAACACTCCCCCATGTTGTCCGGGACTCTGTATGTAACGCTCCATGTGGCATCTCTGACTTTGTCACACACCCCATTTGGTCTCTGACTTCGTGTGTCACCCTCTCCCTGGTGTCTTTGAGTTTGTGTGCAACACTTGCCCTGGTTTCTCTGACTTCATGCGTTACACTCCACCTGGTGAATTTGACTTCATGCGTAACACTCCCCATGGCATCCCTGAAATCATAAAACTCCCCCTGTATCTCTGACTTCGTGTGTAACACTCCCACTGGCATGTCTGACTTCTTGTGTCACATTCCCCCTGGCCTCTTGGACTTCGTGTGTAACACTCTACAATGTGTCTCTGCCTTCATGTGTCATACACTTCCTGGCATTTTGAACTGCATGTGTAACACCATGGCATCTCTGATTTTCTTTATAACACTCCCCCTGGTGTCTGACTTCCTGTAACACCACACACGGCGTCTCTGACTTGGTGGGTAACACTTGCCCTGGCATCTCTGACTTCGTGTTTAACACTCCACCTGTAGTCTCTGAATTCCAGTGTAATTCTCCCTATGGTGTGTCAGACTGCATGTGTCACACTTCCCCTCCCATCTATAACTTCTTGTGTTACACTCCTACATGTGTTTTCACTTCAGGTGTAACATTCCAGGTGGCATCTGTGACGTCCCATGTCATACTCGATCTTTCAACTGTCACTTCCAGTGTCACACTCACTGTGGGGTCTCTGAATGCCTGATTAACAGTCCCCCTGTGTGTTTGACTTCGTGCCTAACACTGCCCTGTGGCATCTCTGACTTTGTCTGTAATAGTGCCCCTGGCATCACAGAATTTTTGTGTAGCACACTACATGGCTTTTCTGACTTCAGGTATAAGATTCCCTCAGGTGTCTCTGACTTCGTGTGTAAAACTACACGTGCTATTTCTTCCTTTGTGTGTAAAACTTTCCCGTGGCACCTGTGACTTCATGTATAAAACTCCCAGGCATCTCTGACTAGTTTTGTAATACTCCCACTGACGTCTCTGGATTCATGTCTCACAGTCCCGCTGCCATCTCTTACTTCATGTGTAACACTCCCTGTGGCATCTCTGACTTTGCATGTAACGATTGCCCTGGTGACTCTGTTTTCACGTGTAACACTTCCCATGCCATCTTGATTTCATGTCTAACATGTCCCCTGGCCTCTCTGACTTTGTGTGAAATACTCCCCCTGGTGTCTTTGACTTCATTTGTAAAAACACCCTTGGTGTCTCTGACTTTGTGTCACACTCCTCCAGTGTTCTCTGCTCTTGTGTGTCACAATACACCTGATGTCTCTGATTTCGTGTGTAACACTCCCCATGCTGTGTCTTCTTTCGTGTGTAACACTCCCTGTGGCATTTCTGACTTTGTCTGTAACAGTCACCCTGGTGTCTCTGACTTCATGTGTAACACTTCCTGTGATGTCTCTGACTTCTTGTCTAACTCTTCCCTTTGCCTCTCTGACTTCTTGTATAACATTCCAGGCGGCATCTCTGACTTCTTGTGTCACACACCCCTGGCATCTCAGACTTTGTGTCCCAATACCCACCATGTCGAGGACTTCATATGTGACATTCCATGTAGCATCTCTGACTTGTGTAACACTACCCCTGGTTTCTGCGACATTGTGTGTAACAGCCCATGTGGCGTCTTTAAATTTGTGAGTAATACTCAGAGGAGTGTCTGTGTATTCACGCATAACGTTTCCTCTGGCATCAGTGACTTCATATGTAACACTCCCCATGGCGTCTCCTACTTCGTGTTTCACAATTCCCCTGGCATCTCTGAAATCAAGTGTAACACTCATCATATACTCTTGTACTTCATGTGTAACTCTACCCATGGCGTCTCTGAGTTCATGTGTAATACAACATATTGTTTCTCTGACTTCCTGTGTAACACTCCACATTCCATCTGTGACTTCTTCTGTGACACTCCCCATGGTGTCTGTGCCTTTGTGTTTCCCAGTCACCCTGGTGTCTCTGACTTCGTGTGTAACAATCACCTTGGTCTTTCTGACTTTGTGTGTAACACTCTTTCTGGTGTGTTTCACCTTGTGCATAATACTCCAATGTGGTGTCTTTCCTCCTGTGACTAACACTCTACCTGGTGTCAGTGAGTTAGTGTATCACACTCCCCCTGTGGACTTTGTTTTTTACTCTACCACTCATTTCTTTGACTTCATTTGTAATGATCCCCCTGGCATCTCTTAGTTCGTGTGTCACACTGCCCCTGGTGTCTCTGAGTCTGTGGGTAATATTCCCCATGACGTCTCTGACTTCATGTGTCACACACCAACTGTCACCTCTGAGTTCGTGTGCAACACTCCCCTTGGTGTCTCTGACTTCCTGTGCCCCACACACCCTGGCTTCTCTTTCTTCTAGTCTAACACTCCATTTGGTCTTTCTGACTTCCTGCATAACACTACCCCTAGCATCTCGGACTCTGTGTGTATCACTCCACCTGGTATCTCTGAATTCATGTGTAACACACCCCCACTCAGTTCTGACTTTGTGTGTAACACTCCCCCTGGAGTCTTTGACTTCATGAGTAACACTTCCTGTGTCACCTCTGATTTTGTGTCCCAGTCCCAGTGGCATCTCTGACTTGTTGTGTAACACTTCCCTTAGTGTCTCTGACTTTGTAACACTCCATGTTACATTTGTGACTTCCTGTGGGATACTCCCACTGGTGTCTCTCACTTAATGTGTAACACTCCACATGGCGTTTCTGCTTTCATCTGTAACACTCTGCCATGGAATCCTAGACATCACGTGTCACACATCACCTTGTACCTCTGACTTGGTGAGTCACTTTCCAGCTGGTGTCCCTGACTTTGTGTGTCACACTACCACTGGCTTCTCTAACTTCGTGTATAAAGCAACAGGTGGCATCTTTGACATCATGCGTCTCTCCACGAGGCATCTCAAACTTCATGTTTAACATTCCACATGGCATCTCTGACCTCATGTGTCACAATCCACCTGGCATCTCTAATTTCATGATTCACAGTACCCCTCACATCTCTGATTTTATGTGTAACACTCACCATTGCATCTCTGACTACATGTGTCACTCTCCCCATGGTGTTTCTGACTTCATGTATCACACTTCGCATGGCATGTCTTACTTCCTGTGTAAAACACTCCCTTGTGTCTCTGACTTCCAGTGTAACACTACCCCTGTCATCTCTGTATTGTGTGTCACACCTCACCTAGCATCTCTGACTTTGTATATCACACTCTCCCTGGTGTTTATGACTTACTGTGCAACACACCTGGTGGCTTCTCTGACTTCATGTGTCACACTTCCCCTTGTGTTTCTGAGTTTGTGTGATACGCTACCCCTGTCATCTATAACTTCGTGTGTAACACTCCCCCTGACATCTCTGAATTTGTGTGTAACATTCCCTACGGTGTCTGTGACTTTGAGGGTCACATTCAACCTGTTGTCTCTGACTTCCTGTGTCACACTATCCCTGATGTTTCTGACTTTGTATGCAACGCTCCCAATTGTACCTCTGAGTTCCTCTGCCACACTACCAATGGCGTCTCTGACTTAGTGTGTAATAATATCTGTGGGATCTCTGATTTCATGTGTCACAATACACCTGGCTTTTCTAACTTTGTGTGTCCCACTCCCCATGGCATCTCTGACCTCTTGTGTAACACTGCCCCTGGTGTCTGTGACATCATGTGTAACTCTCCATGTGGCATCTCTTACTTTGTGTATGACACAACCCATAGCCTCTCTGACTTCATGTTAAAAACTCCACGTGGTGTTTCTACCTTTGTGTGTAAACATTCCCTGTGGCTTCTCAGACATCCTGTGTCACACTCCATGTGGCATCTCTCACTTCATTTCTCACACTCCCCATGACATCTTGGACTTCACGTGCAACAACCCTTGTGGCATCTCTGACTTCATGTGTAACACTCTCCTGGCATCTCAGAATTCATTACTCACACTCCCTCTGTTGTTACTGACTTGATGTTTAACAGTCCCTGGCTTCTCTGACTTCATGTGTCACACCCCCTGTGGCATCTCTGGCTTCCTGCATAACACTCCCCCTGGCTTCTCAGAATTCATGCATAACAACCCAGTGACATCTCTGAATTCGTGTGTCATACTCCCCGAGACCTCTCTGATTTCATGTGTAGCACTCATACTGGCATCTCTGATGTCTTGTGTCACAATACCTCTGGCCTCTCTTACTTCGTGTGTAGCACTCTATGCTGTGTCTCTGCCTTCATGTGTCACATGCTGCCTGGCATCTCAAACTGTGTGTGTAACACACACCATCACATCTCTGATTTCATTTGTAACACTCCCCTTTGTGTCTATGACTTCCTGTGTAGTGCCACACGTGGCATCTATGACTGGGTGTGTAACACTTCCCCTGGCATCTCTGACTTCCTTTTTAAAAAGTCCACCTGTAGTCTCTGACCTTCGTGTGTCACCACTCCCAATTTCTTCTATGAGTTCGAGAGTAAAAACGTCACGTGGAGTCTCTGACATCGTGTGTAACACACCCAAAGTGGCCTGTCTGGATTCCTGAGTAATATACACAAAGGTGTCTCTGAATACGTGTGTAGCTCTATCCCCTTGCATCAGTGATTTGTGTGTAACCCTCCCCGTGCATGTCTGTCTTGTTTCACAGTCCCCCTGGCCTCTCTGACTTCATGTTTAATGCTCACCATGGCGTCTCTGACCTGTGTAATATTCCACATGGTGTCTTACTTTGATAGGTCACACTCGGCCTGTCATTTCTTACTTCTTTTGTCACACACAGCCTGGTATCCTCCACGTAGAGAGCAACATTCACCCACGGTGTCTCTGACTTCATATAGAAAAATCCCCCTGCATCTCTGCCTTCATCTGTCACAATCCACCTGGCACTTCTGACTTTGTGTGTAACACACTTTTTGGCAATTCTGACACCATGAGTCACACTTTTCTCATGTCTCTGACTTCATGTGTCACATATCCCTTGGCATTTCTGAATTCATGTGTAATAACACTCATTCGTATCTCTGACTGCCTGTGTAACACTAGCCCTGGGTATTCGGTTTTGTGTGACACTCCCTCCTGGCATCTCAGGCTTCCTGTTTAATATTCCCTGTGGTGTCACCAACTTCGTGTGTAACCCTAGGCCCTGTTCCTCTGACTTCGTGTGTAACACACCCAGTGATGTCTCTGATTTATATGTCACACTCCCCTTGTTTCTCTGAGTTCATGCATCACACTCCCCCTTTCATCTCTGACTTCATGTGTAACACTGCAACTTGAGTCTCTGATTTTGTGTTTCAAATTCGGCGGGTATCTTCTGATTTCATGTGTCACACTCTCCCCCTTGTGTCACAGACTTTGTAACAGACCACATTGCGTGTCTGACTCCATTTGTAAAACTAACCCTGGTGTCTCTGACTTAGTGTGTAAAACTCCAAGTGGCATCTCTGACTTCGTGTGTATCACTGTCGCTAGTGTCTCTGACTTCACGTTTCACACTCCACTTGGTGTCTCTGATTTCATGTGTCACACTCTCCTGAGACATTTCAGACTTGATGTATAACACTCCAGGACCATTTTCTGACTTCATGTGTAACACTCCCCCTGGTGTCTCTGACTTTTTGCATCACACTGCCCTGGCTTCACAAACATCGTGTGTAATACTCCCACTGGCATTGTGACTTTGTGTGTCACAGTCCCCTGAAGACTGACATCATGTGTAACCCTCCCTTTGCTCCTCTGACTTTGTTTGCCAGTCTCCACCTGGCACCACGAACTTTGTGTGTAACCCTCCATGTGGTGTCTTTTGACTTCATGTGTAACACTCACCATGGCATCTCAGACATCATGTCAGAATCTGCTTCCTGTCTCTAATTTCCTGTTTCTCACTTCCCCCTAGCATCTCTGACATTGTATGTAACACACGGTGATGCCCTCTGATTCGGGTGTCATACTTCCCATGACGTTGTTGACTTCCTGTGTCACACTCCCCGTGGCGTCTCTGACCTTGTGTGTAACACTCCCCCCTGTCATCTCTGACATCATCTGTACAATCACTTTGGTGTCTCTGACTTCATATTTTAACAACCAATATGGTGTCTCTGACTTTGTTTGTAACTCTCCTACATGGCATTTCTGAATTCGTGTATCACATTCCCCATGTCGTCTTTTGACTTTTTGTGTAATACTCTCCCTGTCGTCTCTGACATCATCTGTATAATCCCTTTGGCATCTCTGACCTTCGTGTGTAATGATCCCAGTGGGATCTCTGCGTTCGAGTGTCATGCTCGACCAATCATTTCTGACTTCGTGTATCACACTGACCCTGGCATCGTAGATTTCATGTGTAACACACCATGTGGCATTTCTGACCTCCATGTAGTAACACTCCCCCTGCTGTCTCTTAACTTTGTGTGTAACACTGCATGTAGCATTTCTTCTTATGTCACAATACCTCTGGCGACCCAAAATTTGAGTGTAAACTCACTGTTGCATCT